>NC_134354.1:368109604-369309604 GCF_048569485.1 Anomaloglossus baeobatrachus | reverse complement strand
CTTTCTCAACCGCCTTGCATAGGGGCCGCACACAGTTGTAAGTGTTGACTTTGCAGGGAGTGGAAAGAGTTCTGGTCAGACATATGGCGGCAACTGTTTGTTATGCAAGAGCTGCACCAATTAGTGAATACAGATTTTCCTGCTAATATGCCAATTCCACCACTCCAAAAAATTCCTTAGGAATTTTGAAGAAAAATGATCATTTAAAAATATAATGTGTCACTTATGAAGTTTGTTGGATAACTTTCAATATCGCCCTTTCTCACAATCCTTATCAGGATGCTAATGGGAACATTCAATCACAATAATATTTCATTTAACCCAAAATGAGAAAGAAGGTGAGTTTATTGTATTGAAAAATTGATGCATGAAGTATGATGTTTTGGTTAAAAAATGTTGCATTTTGTACCCAAACCTGGCAAGGATGGCTTTTTGGTACAATAAATAACGGCAACTAGGTAGTTATTTATTAAGCGCTATTCTTTCGCAAATGGCAAAACAATCCAGATGTTCTAGCATCAATTGTAGTGAGGATGGACATATCAGAGTACAATTTCCATGTAATTAGACGATCAAAAGGTAAAAATAAGCTATGGTGGAAGAATACATGGAAGTAAAATGGAGCTACGTGGAGGTAAAGTGTATGGAAAAAAGTAGGTAAGGCTGATAATAGAGTTGATGACAATGACAAGACACTACTTGCATGAGCAGACTGGTTGCCAAAAAAATGATCACGAAGAGAGGAAAGAAGACATTTAAAGACTTGCTCATCTATTCTGGACAGTTGTTTTTTTCCACATAGGAAGGTGATGAAGTGTCATGTGCTGATGAATTGATTTAGGTCTTATTTCATGTGTGCCAAGATCCACCTAGTTTACTTTATAACAGCACAACCTGCACAATGCAATAAATTGGTCCATCTCGCCCCCACAGTGACCTGGCCTTTCTCGCATTGTACAGTCTCCACCACCAACAGCATTTATGGCATTACCTGCTTCAGAGCTGTGCGCTGGAAATCTGAGTTGTCCCCAAAGGATGTATTTAATGCATGGTGCCTTTGCTGTGTATCGCCGATACCAGCAACCTTCTCTAATGATCTCAGCTCCTATCACCCCTGTCTGGTTCCCATGTTTTGCCCAACATAAAATCATCTTCTTCATCATCATCATCATCATCCATGATTTCGCTCACAGGTGCTATGCTTGATTCCCACTCTGAGGTTTGCCCTGGCTCACAGTGCTGCTACAACGGACAGTGTCCCTACCACCTCAGGTGCAGGCCTGTTACAAAGATTGGCATCAGAATTGTGATGTCCATTTCCTTGGGCACCATGACTTTTAAGAGCAAAGGCTGTCTGTTCATGTCTTCCAAAACATCAACTTGAAGAAGTTTTTTTTTATGTATTATATTCTTTACCCCCCAATATGCTGTAAGTTAGGTGACTGAGTCAAAATAGACATGGGTGTCTTTGTTGGATTGGAAATTTCACACTCTAAAACATTAACGATTATGGCGGCAGTGGAGATTAACTAAGCACAGCAATGATGTCAGCTGATGGTGCCACTGTCAGAGGCTAAGTCATCCTGGTGTGATTAATAATAATATTTATTAATTTATATAGCGCTGTTAATTCCACAGTGCTTTACATACATTGGCAAAACTGTCCCCATTGGGGCTCACAATCTAGGTTCCCTATGCGTATGGGAGGAAACCGGAGGAAACCCACACAAACACAGGGAGAACATACAAACTCCTTGCAGATGGTGTCCTTGGTGGGGCTTGAACCCAGGACCACAGCGCTGCAAGACTTCAGAGCTAACCACAACTACGGAGCCACCGTGCAAAATGAGTTATAGGACACATGCTCCATTATGCCCTTTTCCGCTTCCTCCTTGCCGATCCGTTTCCCAAAGTTTGCAAAGGAGGCCAAATGTGACTTGTGATTGGTAATACTACTGTTGGGACTGTTGCTGCCAACTGCTCTAACAACAACCATATTCTTATCTATCATATTAGTTTATCTTTCCTATCGCCCCGCCATGTCCATCACCTGTATACTGTTTTGGTTTAGCATACACTTTAGGCGCCTTTCACACATCCGTTTTTTGCCATCAGTCAAATTCCTCGCATTTTAAAAAAAACGGATCCAGTGCTGGATCCGTTTTTTTCTCATTAGCTTGTATTAGCATCGGATTGTGATGGATTACCTCACATTTCATCCGTTGTACAACGGATCCGTCAAAATATCTTTGTCTGTAGGATGGAGACGACGTCTACAGTAACGTTTTTTATTTGTGTCGAAAAAACAGACAGGGATGGATCCATCGCCATACGTTGTTTGCTAGAATGGAAGCCTATGGGCACTGGATCCATCGTAAACTGACAAATGACGGACTCCTGCGACGGATGTATTTTTTTGTAACTGAGCATGCTCTGATGTGTAAATTCCGTGCTGGTTAGGAAAAGTCTTTCGATCTTTCTCTACCTCTCTCTCTCTTTCTCTCTCTCTTTCTCTCTCTTTCTCTCTCCCTCTCTCTCCTTTTCTCTCTCTTTCTCTGTCTTTCTTTCTCTCTCTCGTTCTCTCTTTCCCTCTCTCTTTCTCTGTCTCTCTTTCTCTCTCTTTTTCTCTCTTTCTCTCTCTATCTCTTTTTCTATCTCTCTTTCTCTTTCTTTGTTTCTTTCTTTCTCTCTTTCTCTCCCTTTCTCTCTCTTTCTCTGTCTTTTTGTCTCTCTTTCTCCCTCTCTTTCTTTCTCTGTCTTTCTCTCTCTTTCTCTGTCTCGCTCTGTCTCTCTTTCTCTCTCTCTTCCTTTCTTTCTTTCAAATTCAAATTCAAATATGCTTTATTGGCAGGACCAAAATACAATTAGTGTTGCCAAAGCAAGAGAAATACTGTAAGTGTTTTGGGAGGGGATCAGGGGGCACAATTTGGGCTCTGAAAGTCCTTTCTCTCTCTCTCTTTCTCTCTCTCTTTCTCTCTCTTTCTCTCTCTTTCTCTCCCTCTCTCTCCCTAGCCATCTCTTTCTCTCTCTTTCTCTCTCTCTTTCTCTCTCTCTCTTTCTCTCTCTTTCTCTCTCTTTCTCTCCCTCTCTCTCCCTAGCCATCTCTTTCTCTCTCTCTCTTTCTCTCTCTCTTTCTCTTTTTCTCTCTCTTTCTCTCTCTCTTTCTCTCCCTCTCTCTCCCTAGCCATCTCTTTCTCTCTCTCTTTCTCTCTCTTTCTCTCCCTCTCTCTCAATAGCCATCATCTCTCTCTCTCTCTCTTTCTCTCTCTCTCTTTCTCTCTCTCTCTCTCTCTCTCACTAGCTATCTCTTTCACTCTCTCTCTTTCTCTCTCTTTTTCTATCTCGTCCAGGATGGGGCGATATAAGTTTTCAATAGCAAATAACCTTTGGCATAAAAAAGTGGTATGCGGGATCCGTTTTTTTGCAGGGATCCGTCGCATCAGTCACAAAACGGATTGTGACTGATGTGTGAAAGAGGCCTAAGACAAAAATATAAGGTTTAATTTGTTTCTAAACTTTGTTAACAAACTCAACCAATTTTTGGTTTAAAATACTTTCACCCTTGCCAAGATATGTTTACCCATAAACATACATAAGCTACATAAGTTCACACGCAGAATGTAATTTGTGGTAACTTCTCATTGTTGGTTCTTCATTTTTTAAATAATAATGTTCAACCAAAATAATAAGTATGTAGGTCCCAAAGTTGCTATATGTTAGTTCATGGCTGGTAAGAAATATGTGGCAACAATAGAAGCACGGATGTGGGATGTGCAGTATCTACAGTCATGGCCAAAAGTTTTGAGAATGACACCAAAATTATATTTTCACATGATCTGTTGCCCTCTGGTTTTTAATTGTGTTTGTCTGATGTTTACATCACATACAGAAATATAATTGCAATCATATTATGAGTACCAAAAGGTTATATTGACAGTTAGAATGAGTTAATGCAGCAAGTCAATATTTGCAGTGTTCACCCTTCTTCTTCAGGACCTCTGCAATTCTCCCTGGTATGCTCTCAATCAACTTCTGGACCAAATCCTGACTGATAGCTGTCTATTCTTGCATAAGCAATGCTTGCATTTTGCCAGAATTTGTTGTTTTTTGTTTGTCCACCCGTCTCTTGATTGCCCACAAGTTCTCAATGGGATTAAGATCTGGGGAGTTTCCAGGCCATGGACCCAAAATCTCTATGTTTTGTTCCATGAGCCATTTAGTGATCACCTTTGCTTTATGGCAAGGTGCTGCATCATGCTGGAAAAGGCATTGTTGGGCACCAAACTGCTCTTGGACAGTTGGGAGAAGTTGCTCTTGGAGGACATTCTGGTACCATTCTTTATTCATGGCTGTGTTTTTAGGCAAGACTGTGAGTGAGCCGATTCCCTTGGCTGAGAAGCAACCCCACACATGAATCGTTTCAGAATGCTTAACAGTTGGCATGAGACAAGACTGGTGGTAGCGCTCACCTCTTCTTCTCCTAATAAGCTGTTTTCCAGATGTCCCAAACAATCGAAAAGGGGATTCATCTGAGAAAATGACTTTACCCCAGTCCTCAGCAGTCCACTCCCTGTACCTTTTGCAGAATATCAGTCGGCCCCTGATGTTTTTTCTGGAGAGAAGTGGCTTCTTTGCTGCCCTCCTTGAAACCAGGCCTTGCTCAAGCAGTCCCCGCCTCACAGTGCGTGCAGAAGCACTCACACCAGGCTGCTGCCATTGCTGAGCTAGCTCGGCACTGCTGGTAGTCCGATCCCGCAGCTGAAATAGTTTTAAGATACGGTCCTGGCGTTTGCTGGTCCTTCTTGGGCGCCCTGGAGCCTTTTTGGCAACAATGGAAGCTCTCTCCTTGAAGTTCTTGATGATGCGATAGATTGTTGACTGAGGTGCAATCTTTGTAGCTGGGATATTCTTCCCTGTTAGGCCATTTTTTGTGCAGAGCAATGATGGCTGCACGTGTTTCTTTAGAGATAACCATGGTTAACTGAAGAGAAACAATGATACCAAGCACCAGCCTACTTTTAAAGTGTCCAGTGGTGTCATTCTTACTTAATCATGACTGATTGATCGCCAGCCCTGTCCTCATCAACACCCACACCTGTGTTAATGGAACAATCACTAAAACAATGTTAGCTGCTCCTTTTAAGGCAGGAATGCAATGATGTTGAAATGTGTTTTGGGGGTTAAAGTTCATTTTCTTAGCCAATATTGACTTTGCAAGTAATTGCTGTTAAGCTGATCACTCTTTATGACATTCTGGAGTATATGCAAATTGCCATTAGAAAAACTTAAGCAGTAGACCTTGTAAAAATTATTTGTAGCATTCTCAAAAAATGGCCATGACTGTAGAGTAAACAATTAAAACAGGAATTCCAGAAATCAAAAGACCTTTTATATTAAAGTTGTAAAAAAAAAAATCCTTGTGCCTTTACAAAATCAGATGGGACCGTAAAGTGTTTTGCCACTTGCCACTACAAGCAAGCATGTGCAACTGGCCTCTGTATTCATGCGTCATGTGTACACATCTAATATTAGACTGTTGGAGAAATGAAAAATTATTTTGAACAACGTGCACAGTTTACTAGGTGAACACTTGTGTTTAAAGGGGTAATCCCATCTGCAAGATCCCATCATAATATGTACAGTCCCTGACAGAAGTTCTGTCGCTTATCCATGTTATGTAAATAAAAGCTTATAACCTGACTTTAAATTCATCCATTGGTTTCATAAATTAATCTTTTGAAAGCTGAAACCCTCCCAAATTTAGTTTAGGTTATGAAAATAAAGTTGCTGCAAAGCTGAAATATTGATCATATAATGAACACAGAAAGGTCAGATTTTGCCAAGACAAAAGTTTTGTCGCCCATAGAAAGTAATGTGAAATTCAAACAAATAATTAACTTCTAATACAAAGGTATGTTGCATAACATTGGTGAATTAAGTTGTGGTGCTAATAGAGCCATATTTAATATTTTGTGTGACTTCCATGAGCTTGAAGGACTGCATCCATGTGGTTGAACAATGATTCATACAATTTATTGATGAAGTAATCAGGAATAGCAAAGAATACAGTCTTGCATGCCTCCCAGAGTTCATCTAGATTCTTTGGTTTTGTCTTCCAAGCTTCTTTTTTCATCCTATTCCAAACATGCTCAATGATGTTCATGTCTGGTGACTGGGCTGGCCAGTCCTTGAGCACCTTGATCTTCTTTGCCAGGAGGAACTTTGTTGTAGAGATGGATGTATGAGATGGAGCACCATCCTGCTGCAGAATTTGACCCCTTTTACGATTGGGGATGTAAGAGGTAGCTAATATTTCTTGATATTTTAGGCTATTGATATTGCCTTCCACCTTGAAAATGTTTTGCACACCCCCATACTGAACGTAACCGCAGACCATGATCTTTCCACCACCAAACTTAACTGTTTTCTGGATCCATACTGGCTCCAGTAGGTCTCCTGCAGTATTTGCGGCAGCTGTGATGTAATTGAACTGAAGAATTGAATCAGAGAAATCCACCTTCTGCCACTTTTCCAGCGTCCATCTGTTTGACAGGCTGTGGGACTTGGCAAATGCCACATGGTTTTTTAATTGCCTTTTGTTTAGTGCTGGCTTCTTGGCACTGTTTCGACCATGGAGGCCATTTCGAGACAGAATCCTAAAAACTGTTCTAGTTGACACACGGACTTGAAGTAACCAGGCCTTTTGGAGCTTTGCTGCAGTGGAGGAGGGTCTGGCTTTGGAGTTTCTAACCAACAAACGTTCCTCCTGAGCAGTTGTCTTACGGGGTCTGTCGGACCTGGGCTTGTCAAAAACATCTCCAGTCTCTTTAAATCTTTTTTTAATTCTTTGTACTTGACGCTGAGAGACATTAAAAGTGCCAGCCACCTCTGCAGTGGATCTGGTCTTCAGCCTCTTGATAATCAAGGCTTTGGTCACAGGGTGGATTTTTGGCATGTTGTCAGAGGTCAAGTTGCAGTTCAAGTGAAGGTCTGGGGTGCTGCGTTTCTTTTTATACACATCCACTAATTAACTGATCATTTAGTGAGCACATGTGAGGATGTAAACTAAGATTGGGTGCATTATATGACAAGGCGACAAAACTTTTATCTTGACAAAATCTGACCTTTCTGTGTTCAATAAATGATCAATATTGCAGCAACTTTATTTTCATAACCTAAACCAAATTTGGAAGAGTTTCAGCTTTCAAAAGAGTAATTTATTAAACCAATGGATGAATTTAAAGTCAGGTTAAAAGCTTTTATTTACATAACATGGATAAGCGACAGAACTTTTGTCAGGGACTGTAGTATGTGTAATAGTATTAGCAAATACCTCCATTAGAAATGTAGTATAATTCTTCTGATTTACTATGTCTCTTACCTCATTTTCAGGGCATTGCAGGACCTTAGATAGCCATGGTTATTACCACGCATATAGTGACAGGTAATTAGTTGCTAGTGGTCAAAACCATGGATAACTATGGTTCTGCAATGCCCTGCACATGAGGTAAGAGACATAGTGATTAAGGAGAACTATACTACATTTCTAACTGGAGGTACTTGCTAATATTAGTATTATTATACCTATTACATATTGGGATAGGATCTTGGCGATGGGAATACCCCTTTAAATTTCAGAATTTGGGAGATTTCTCTTAACAAAAAAGATGGATTTCAAAACACGAGGATCACTTTTTTATTTATAAACAGAAGCAGTTTAGTTGCAAAATCTTCAATGAGTGATTTAACACTATCCTTGTTTTCTGTCACTGTCTGAAATCAAACAAACAAAATACAGCAACTATTAAGCTGCTGTGCTCATATACTGTAATTATTGTATTCTAATAGAACCCTCTTACCCTGTTTTAAGATTTAAAAGGCCTATGTAAGTGTGAGAATACAACATATGTTTCTATGTGCTTTTCTACTGTGAGAATCCAATATATATTTTTCTATATGCCTTTTCTATAACCAAGCTTTTTTATATGAGTAAGAAGATAGAAACTGTAAGTATGTGTACACCAAGGTCAGCAGCTGATATTGTGAAACAAGGGAACAGAATGAAAATATTGATAACAATGGCCGGCTGTATCTGGTACGTGACAAAGATTTTGCAAGTTATGGAGTCGGAAAACAGGAGGGGCTGGAGGGGAAGTCCCAACAAATGGATAAACGTCACAGGCTTTCTGTATATGCTTTTAATATAGCCAATGGCATACTTAGGAATTTTGCTAAAATATTAACCCATTACTGTTCTATAAAAAGGTTTGTAAAAATAAAGCACGTCTCATGTATGCACCTTACTGAGAAAGGAATTTATACCAGCTATATTGTGTGGTCTGAATTCCTCTGCTGGCTCTCAGTGATCTTCAATCTGAGATTATAGCAGTCATTCGCTGTTAAGGAGATTTTCCAAAAACTGTCGAATTTCTGCTTAACATAAGTAGTGAAAGGACAGAAGCAGAAGTGGGATTAAAATTTTTAACAAGCTCCCTGCTTGTGTTAAGAAACCATGCCTATTTTAAAATCATGCCTATTTTAAAGTCACTCTCATTTTGTATACCAAACCCATTTTCACGCACTTTCCTCAATTACAATAAGCCAGTAGTAGAATCTAAAAGTAAAAGCCCTTTATCATTCTTACCCTATGTTCTTTTATAGTCTCATTGTCTTCTTTCAAGTCGCTGTTGTTCCAGACACTATCAGCCACTTCTTGTAAATAGTATTAAAGGGTTTTCTGCAAGTTTTTAAAATTAGTACTAAGGGAACTTTGCTCAAATTGAAAAGGACAACCTCCTGTCCATCTGCGGCAACAACTTTTTTGCTACACCCAAACTCTGTCTTCACCAGCCCCAGGCCAAATATGTGTGATATACCACCAAATCATGATCAGAACACATATTATCACCACACATTAACTGAATAATTGCACATACAAGGAAGAAATACCACCACACTATGACTAGACCACATATTATCACCACATAGTGACCAAATAATACGACATACATGGGGAAAAATACTGCCACACCATGAGTAGACCACATATTACTACAACATAGTGACTGAATACCACATGGAAGGGAGAAATATCACCACAACATGGGCAGACCACATATTACCACCACATAGTGACCAAATAATACCATATGTATGGGAGAAATACCACTATACCATGACAAGACCACATAATACCACCAGACAGTGACTGAATAGTACCATATACAATGAGAAATACCACTACACTATGACCAGAACACATAACACCACCACACAGTGACTGAATAATGCAATACTGATAATAACTAATAATCAAAATACTAAAAAACTAATATTATCACTAGTGACATTGTACACAGGAGTTCTGTGTATAGTGTACAGGGATTATGAGTGACATTATACACAGAAGCTCTTCTTATAGAGTCTAAACTACAGGAAATCCAGTGATCATGGTGACATTATACACAGGAGCTCTGTATATAGTGTATAGTGTACAGGTTATACAGTGATCACCAGTGACATTATACACAGGAGCTCTTTATATACAATATAGTGTATAGTGTAAGTGTACAGTTAATATACTGACTTATCAGTGTAATTTATCTTTGTTTTTCCTCTTCTTCTGGTGCAGACCTCTATCACTTCTTCCTCCCAGGACTCTACTCTACAGAAAATAACACACAGTCATCTATAAGGCTATGTGTGCACGTGTGCGCTCTGCACCGCACCTAAAAGGTGCGCTTCAGAGCACAGCTGAAAAGCTGCGTTCTGAAGCGCATGGTGCCGGCAGAGAACATGCGCTCTGCATGCTCCCTCTCCCTATAGACAGCATGCAAACAGCAACAAAAGAAGTGACGTGTCACTTCTTAGAACGCAGCGATTCGGGCAGCAGCCGAATCTCTGCGTTCTAATAGGCCACGTGCGCACGGCTCCTGCACAATCTCCATAGATTGTGCAGGGGACGCAGGACGCATGCAGTTACGCTGCGGTGCAGAACGCAGCGTAACTGCATGCAATATGCACACATGCCCACATCCCCTTACTGATAGCTTCTAAAACACATTCTCACATTTTCCTGATATCTACACTGCACTAGATGAAGAAAAAAGTGATATAGAGTTGCTCTACACAGTAACAGGACCTTACTTTTGTTCCCATCCATGGAAAACAATATCTTCAAAAGTAAAATCTATTACACCAATAATAATATCTTCTCATTGGTCCTTACAGAAATTATGCCCCCTAATTGCCACCATAAAGCAATATTCTATGTTTCTCATTCTAGCCCCCATATAGTAATTATGTCACCCATCCTGGCCCCTTTCTTTAATAATGTCCCTCATTCTGAATTAATTTCCTCCATCCTGGCCTCTTCTGTAATAATTTCCCCCATCCTTTAATAATGTTTTCCATCTTGGCCCCTTCCTGTAATAAAGTTCTTCATCCTGGGCCCTTTCCTGTAATGTTCCTCATCCTGACCCCTTTATGTAATAATGTACCCCATCCAGGATTCCATATGTCATCCATCCTGGTCCTCATATTGCCCTCATCCTAGTCCTCATATGTTCTCCATTCTTTTCCCCATGTAATCCCCTATACTGGTACCAATATCATGCCCTATACTGGTTGCCATATAATCCCCCAACCTAGTCCTCATATTTATCCATCCTGGTCCCCATTTTATCCCCATCCTGGTCCCCATATCATGACCCCTCTTGGTTCCCATATGTCATACTTCCTGGTCCCCATATAATCACCCATCCTGGTATTCATATAATTCCCTATCTTGGTCCCCATATGTCATCCATCATGGTCTCCATATAATCCCCTATCCTGGTTCCCATGTAATCCTTCATCTTAGTAGTCATGTAATCCTCGCTCTTGGTCCCCATATGTCATTAATTCTGGTCCTCATACAATCACCTATCTTGGTCCCCATATAATCCCCCATCATGGTTCCCATATAATCCCACATCCTGGTATTCATATAATCCCCCATCTTGGTCCCGATTTGTTACCCTTCCTTGTCCCCATATAAATAAACTTCTCAAATAAAATAAAAAAAGATTATTCGTACCTGCTTGTGGTCCAGCAGAGTGCTCTCTAGCTTCTCTGGTGGCACGGACGATCTAGCGCATGGCAGTGACATCTTACGCCGGCATTGTGCTTGTTGACATCAAATACTAGCCTATGTTAGGCCAGCAATTGATGCCAGCGAAACGCATACTGATGTCACAGGCTGGCCTTTAACGGGCTGGTGGCTCATGCTGGTGATGTGTGCATTGACATCAACTGCAAGCTGCCGATAAGACAGCAGCTATTTTAACTATTGCAGTACAGGAAGAGTTATATTTGAACTGAATCTGCGTTCGAGGACACCATTTAAGTTGAAACCAGCAATGCCCCAGAACTGGGTCGGGATGCTACTCCTTATCAGTGCAGGGATCTAGCTGCAATTTTAACAATCAGTTCTGCCGACCCGGAGACAGCCCACTGAATCTCACCCTTGGATATAATAGACCCTATGTTCGAAACATTCCATGTCAGTGATATGTAATAAGGAAATGAGTGGTAGGCTGCTACCAAAATTTCCCTTACTGAAGTGCAGATGCTAGGCTCTAAAAGTGACTCCTGCCAGATTTAGCATAAACAGTCCCTGCAGTGATCTCAGAAAAGGAAGAATTTTGGCACAGCCAAGATGTCGGTAGGGTTTTGCTAAATTCATCAGGATATCATATAGGTATTCAGGTGTGGTGAAGGAGTATATACAATCATGGCTGAAAGTGTTGGCACCCTTGAAATTGATCCAGAAAATGAAGTATTTCTCTCAGAAAATTGCAATTACACATTTTGTTATACACGTTTATTTCCTTTGTGTATGTTGAAACAACACAAAAAATAATGAGAAAAAATGCAAACTTGACATAATTTTGCACAAAACCCCAAAAGTGGGCTGGTCAAAATTGTTGGCACCTTTCCAAAATTGTGTGTCTTCCAGTAGGACAATGACCCCCAAACATACTTCAATAAACAGACAGAAATGGCTGGAAACAAAGTGCTGGAGAGTTGTGAAGTGGCCAGCAATGAGTCCTGATCTAAATCCCATTGAAAACCTGTGGAGAGATCTTAAAGTTGTTGTTGGGAGCAGGCGCCTTCAAATATGAGAAACCTGGAGCAGTTTGCAATAGCAGTGTGCTCCATAATTCCATTTGAGAGGTGTAAGAAGTTAGTGATGGCTATAGGAAGTGATTGCAATTATTTATTCCAAAGGATGGAAAACCAAATATTAAGCTGAGAGTGCAAAATATTTTGTGCAGCCCACTTTTGGGGTTCTGTGTGAACTTATTTCCAATTTGCCTTTTTTATTTTTTTGTATTATTCAAATACACACAAAAGAAATATACATGTGTATCACAAAACTTGAAATTGCAATAATTTTCTGGGAGAAATAATTTGTTTTCTAGCACAATTTTAAGGGTGCCATGTTCAATTTCCAGCTATCTAAATTCTATGGGATGTATTAACACCTCTCTTGGCAGCTGTAGGGGGGAAAGAAGGATAGGGTATTGTATTTCGGTAAATAAGCCCCTGATAGACACTTCTGGTCGCTTTTCCCTCTGCTTATTCAGAATCCATGTACAATTAGCTAAGCGCAGTGGGCCTGTACATGGAGGGGTCAGGAGGAATAGTAATAGGCTAAACTAGCATTTGACCAACAACCATCTAACATATATGGCCATGATTACTCACCTTCCCCTGTTCCAATGACATCTCCTAACTTACAGAAAACTCAACATGAAGAAGCTAAGCAATATGGGGCAGATTTACTTGTGCCAGAATACCATAATTCTGACTCTTATTTGCCAACAAACTAACAAAGGTGTCTTGTACCACATTTATCATCTTTTTTAGACACTCTTTGCGTTTTCCTAAACTGTATGAAATGTGTCTAGAAAAGGTAGAATGACTTTATAAGAACACATGCCAGTTTTAGAAGTGACACAAAAGGCCGCTTTACACGCTGCGATCTTGCTAGCAAGATCGCTAACGTGTGTACCCGCCTGTTACGAGGGGGACCCGGGGAAGCGTGCCAAGATGGGAAAGGGACAGCTTCCGCCGGTCAAGGTCCACTGTGCGGTGTAAGGGACCGCTGCTATGGTCAGGAAAGAGTGAGCGGGTTGCTACTAGTGATCGTCTGGAATGTCACAGACGATCTATGTACACCGGTCCGCCCTAACCCGTGAGGGTTGTATGGCTCGGGGCTTCTCGATCGGTGTACCTGTTGCACGGGGACGCACAGAGGTGCCTACG
This sequence comes from Anomaloglossus baeobatrachus, assembly GCF_048569485.1. Classification (NCBI taxonomy): domain Eukaryota; kingdom Metazoa; phylum Chordata; class Amphibia; order Anura; family Aromobatidae; genus Anomaloglossus; species Anomaloglossus baeobatrachus. Next base: position 369,296,293 of record NC_134354.1, on the reverse strand, counting down.
CACGTGTGCCAGCGGGAGTCACAGGATATGGCACGAGGGTAGCACAGAGGTGCCCGCGCACGTGTGCTTTCAATAACCAGGTGAGTCCGGTGGAGACTCGAGGAGCTCACCTGGGACAGGAACACGGCCTGTTAAAGGAGATACTGCCGGAGCAGCAAGGCAGGAACACGGCCTGCAAACCAGGTGCTGCCTGAGCAGCAAGGGCAAAGCCCACAAAAGACAATAATGCCTAAGCAGTGGCGTGGCAGCACGCTGCCAGACATCCAAACATAGAAGGACGGTCGCGCGCCACCATGATGGCAGGGGGAGCTTTTAAGGAGGTGTAGCTCCACCCAAGGGGGGGCGCGAGACGGGCGTGACCCAATCAGGATTCGTGACGTCCTGGCCCAGCCAGTCAGGATTCAGCACATCACCAGCCTCGTCATCGGGCCGTGTGATATCAGTGAGCGAATCAGAAGACGTCACGTGGAGCACATGCTCATCTTCCTGCCTCTGGGTCATAAAGGCGGGATCCCCGGTTTCACAATGTGCAGAGACATGGGAAGTCTTGCTGCTTCCCTGAGCATCTATTCTTTGCACACTGCGCAACCTCCCAGAGCCTCTGTGATGCTGAGCAGGAGAGCTCGTGGCAGGCAAGGGATGGGAGACCGCTCCATTCCTTGCAAAGGGAGAACCACTAGGTGTCACCCTTCTGCTGTGTCTCTGAGAAAGCAACTCCTGCAGTCTCCCAGACCTTTGGCGTTGCTGAGCAGGAGGGCTCGTGGCAGACAAGGAATGGGGGACCACCTCATTCAATAAGAGAGCCACGACGTGTAACACCCGCCCCCATCGTTTGTGCGTCACGGGCAAATCGCTGCCCGTGGCGCACAAAATCGCTCGGACCCGTCACACTACTTACCTGCCTAGCGACGTTGCTGTGACCGGCGAACCGCCTCCTTTCACAGGGGGCAGTTAGTTCAGCATCACAGCGATGTCACTAAGCGGCCACCCAATCGGAGGGGTGGAGATGCGCGGGACGAACATCCCGCCCACCTCCTTCCTTCCTCATTGCTGGCGGCCGCAGGTAAGGTGAGGTTCCTCGTTCCTGCGGTGTCACACATAGCGATGTGTGCTGCTGCAAGAACGATGAACAACATCGTACCTGCAGCAGCAACGATTTTTGGGAATAGGGGAGCATGTCAACGATTTTGCACGATTTTGCGACCATTTTCGATCGCACGTAGGTGTCACATGCAACGACATCACTAAAGCGGCCGGATGTGCGTCACAAATTCTGTGACCCCAACGACATCGCTTTAGCTGCGTGTAAAGTGGCCTAAAGGAGATAAAATAGTTTGGTGCCAAAAATTCACCAAATCTAGTAATCTGTCACCAGGTTTTTCCTACACGACTTGCAATGGGCCAGCCACAAGGTTTTCTTTTTACTTGGGCAAAGCAAAGATGTGTACTCGATGACAATGAGATCAGAAATGGGACAGTCATAAGTTTTCCCCATCAGGCAGGCCATTCAGTTACCGACTAGGTGGCAATTCCAATGATTTAGAGCGTGAATTTTTACTCAGAGTCAGAGAAATGACCAGCAGCTAGGAGTAGTTTATATTCCAGCATGTCTGGTATGCTCGATTTTCATTCCCACAACATCAGCAATTATTTTACTGTCAGTATACCGTCACTTAAAATAACTATTCTGACCCTCAAAATACAAAAGTCCCATCTACGTTTACATTATTTTTATAGGCGTTATCCCGCATTTTAAAAAACAACAGAAGAAAGGAAAGAGTGTACAAAATGAACGTTCTTTGAATAACTAACCGCCCCCACCTCCTCAGATAAAAAATATACCTTTTCAAAAGAAAATATACTATTGTAAACTCCAGAGCAGGTCAGAAGCAGTTAAGAAACACCATCCCAAAATCACCAGTCAAAATCATTTATTTCCATCTTACTCCTGTTCCAAGGCTAGCAGAAAATCTTGTTTATTCCTTGCTAATAGGCGCCTCCTGTTTCAGATTTGCTGTGTGTTTAGATATATGTCTCTCCGCCTGCCAAGATTCCTAGGCAGATATATCCTTAGAAATGTAGACCATTTTCTCAACCAAATTCAAAGAAAACAAACGACAGGCCAAGGTCTGATATGAAATAGTTTGAAAATGAGAAAAAGCTGCCTCGGAACTCAGCTTACATTCAAATAAGTTTCTGCGGGACAATGTGGTCTGCTGGGCTTCTTGTGCATGAGAGACATAATAAGGGAGAGGCTGCCCTGCTGGTAGGTGTGTGGTGTTGTTACGAGGGAAAGACACATTTGACATGTCTGGCTATGTAAAAAGAACAACAAAACATATTTGGGGTCAAAGAGGAAAGGGAGAGTTGCTTCACAATAATAGGGTATACTTTAGTGTTATGTCCACACCCTGCTGAAACAGAAGTTGCCTGTACACGATTTATAGCATGTGTCTCTTGGCACTTAATCATGCGCTGCAGATCTGACTTCATCATTTATATCTAAGGTATGTGAGCAAGGATGGTTGACCTTAGGGAGATCAACATCCACCACTGCGGAGACACCATCACGTGTTTCTCAACGCAGTGATTCTAGAGCAATGCCCCCTGGGAAATATTCAAAGCAAGAAGGCCTGCGGAGACACCATCACATGTTTCTCAACGCTGGCAGGAAACTAGCCAGGTCTTTCACCGGGAAGGAACTGTGAAGCCCCGCTAGTATGTATCGGTGCAGTACCTTCAGGGACTCCACGTGGATGGAACAGTCTGGTCACAGGTAGGGAACCTTCTTTTAGGATTGTCGTGACGCCACTCTCAGTATTGCGGTCAGCGGGGACCGCCACTGCAGATTAAGGGATGCCTGGGGCTGATGGTGGGTGCAGTCAGTATATTAGCCCCCTGAGAGTGAGGCAAGCCCCAGGCCCCGGTGTATGTGTGTGGGACCACAGGTCGCAGAATGACTCAAACACAGTCCAAGAAGTCTTTCAACGTGTTTACTCACTGTTTGGAGGTCACGGTGAGATGCCCGGGCGACACTGTGATAACCAGGTTGAACCAGGAATTCCAGGAGGCCGTTCTGAGGGTAGCTGTCCACTCGCCTTCCTTGCACTCTTTCTGTTTTAGGAGGATCCTTTGCTTGAAGCGTGGTAGGACCCCTCCAGGGAAGCTGTTACCACCCTGCTCCCCTCTCTCTGGCTCGTCTGCCGGCAGCGTGGCCTTGGTGGGATGGCTTCTGGCCCTGTCCCCTTATGGGCCTGGTGATTGCTGCTTGGCTCAAGCTCTATGTAGTCGTGGTGAGGGCATGAAGTACCCCCCCCCACCTGTAGGTTAAGCAGCTCTGGATGATCTGCTGCCTGTACTGGGGACCTAGTTCCCCTTGTGTGCTCGGATACCGGGATCTCCGTACTCAGCCACCCTTCTCTCTGGATGATTTTCAGGCCGACCCACGGTACTCCTTTCTCCCCCGCTTTCAGCTACTGCACTCCTCAGGACCCGTCTGACACGAGAGCTCCTCTGCTCCCTTCCACACACTTCAACTTCTTCCTCCAGACTCTCCTCTTCCTCTCTCTCTCTGCCCTGCTTCCTAGCAACCAGCCCCTGAACACACCCCCAGCTGGGAATTGAAAGTTAACCCCTTCTGGCTACCCAAGGGTCCCCTCTGGTAATGTGGGAGGCCTGGTCACTATATGTTTGTGTGTGCACCTCATCCTGGCCTTTGGAGATTACCTGGAAGCATTGCTCCCGCATGGGTGCAATACTCTGTGGTGCCTGACCAGGTCAGGGGCGCCACATTCCCCCTTAGTTATCATCAGCACGTCCTCGGGCTGCAAAGACAAGAGAAAGAAAAAGGTAATTACAAACTTTTCCCACACAGGGGCAATTATTTACATTTAAACATACCAGGTACCATTCCACCACCAACCACCCACATGTCCGAACCCCACCCAAAAACCTCCAGGAGGTAGGTCGCCGGTCCTTTTGGTGACCAGGGCTGGGCCATCACATTCCCCAGACCTTTCCTCCAATCTTCCTCTCCTGAGGAGAGTGGTGTAAGGTAGGCCCCATAAACAGGCGTACCCGCTTCCGAGTGTTGGAGGGCAGGCCCCATAAACAGGCGTGCCCCCTTGTTGGTGCAGAGCCATGCCCCTCAACAGGCAGACTCTGTGGTTGATACCAAGGAGGTAACTTTTTACAATGCAAAAGTTTGTGGTTAAATCCAGTTCATAACCAGTGGTCTAACATTTTAAGGAGGTCTCACAATAGTCCTTGTGGGCACATTTCGCTTAAACGTTACTTAACTGTAAACAGGTTAAACATTACATTTCATACAGTCACTTTGAACTAAACTGTACTTTCTCTATAGCGTAATGGGAGCTGACCAAAGTTGCTGCGGGTTGACCTACGCAGTACTATACTGTCATCTGTCTGAGGTTGTGTCCTCCCACCCGATGTATGTGACTCGATGTGAATAATAGGTGTGCTAGGTATTGATACCAGTGCATGGTCTTCTGCTTCAGCTACATTTGGCTCTTCCAGGTTCTGAACAGGTTCTTCTGGGTCTCTTACTTCTCCAGATTGAGGGAATGTAATAACCGGAATAACTACTGCTCCATTGTATTGAGGCCAACTTGCTGGAAAATCTCCAAGTACAGTATGGATCATCTTTTCTTTTGGTTCTTGAACTGGCAAAGGGTTGGGAATTTCTTCAGGGATTCTTAGTTGTTCAGGACATTTCTTTAAGCGATCTCTAGAAACGACAGCTGTTGTTTTTCCTCCATCTTTGCTGATAAGGCATGTCTTTTCATTGCTAAGCGTCGATGGTAACACAGTATAGGGTTCTTCTTCCCAGTGATTGTCAAGTTTATGACGTCTTCTCTTTCTCTTGAGAACTATATCTCCTGGCATCAAGGGAACAGCAGGTGGTTTTCGATTGTAGGCCTTTTCTTGTTTCTCACGCTGCTGAGTCAGGCTTCGCTCCACACACTCTTGTACTTTCTTGTATTGGGCTTGGCGGTTGGAATCCCAATCAGCACCTTGTAGATGGTCTTCAGGGGTCTCAACTCCCATTTCCAGATCTACTGGCAATCTCCCTGGTCTGGCCCTCATCAGATATGCCGGGGTGCAGTTCGTGGAACTCACAGGGATGTTGTTATACATGTCCACTAGATCGGGCAGTTTTTCCGGCCACTGACTTCGTTCTTCTAGTGGGAGCGTCTTCAGAAGGTCGAGAATGATGTGGTTCATCTTCTCACACATGCCATTGGTCTGGGGATGGTAAGGCGTAGTACGGATCTTCTGGCAGCCGTATAGGTTACAAAACTCCTTAAACACTTCAGCTTCAAAGGCTGGTCCTTGGTCAGTGAGCACTTGATCTGGATAGCCATGTGGTCGACAGAAGTGTGTCTGGAAAGCTTTGGCTGCAGTTTGACCTGTCAAGTCCTTGACTGGTACTACCACCAGGAATCTGGAGTAGTGGTCAACCATAGTGAGAGCGTAGTTGTAGCCTTGTCTGCTGGGTGCCAACTTTACATGGTCCAGGGCCACGATCTCCAGAGGCCGTTTAGTTTGGATTGGCTGGAGTGGTGCTCTCTGGCTGTGCTGGTCTCTTCTTCTAAGATTGCAGGGCCCGCAGTTTCGACACCACTTCTCTAGGGCAGATCTCATGCCCACCCAGTAGAATCTTACTTTAAGTAGGGCCTCCAGTTTCTTCCAACCAAAGTGGCCTGCACCATTGTGATAGGCTTCTAGCACCATCCTCGTATCCTTCTGTGGTACAATCACTTGCCACACCTTCTCATGCGTCCTCGGGTCAATGATGCTCCTGTAAAGTTTGTCTTGATAGATGAATAATCGACCCCTCTCCTTCCATAGGTACTGTGCCTCAGGTGGGGCTCCTTTGTCAAGGCTGGCGCCAGGCTGGCTGATCAGTTTCTTTACCAAGCCTACCGCTGGATCATTTTCCTGGGTCTCCTTCCAGTTGTAGTGAGGTAGTGGGTTCAGGGTCACCTCTTGGCGGTTGGCACGCGACTGCCGACACTGTTTTGCTCCATGGCGATGGAACGCTGGCAGCTCAATCTCTTCAAGATCATCTACATCTTCACCCTCGTCTGCTAGCTGAGGCATCCTGGACAGAGCATCTGCGTTGCCGTTCTTGCGGCCAGCTCGATACTTGACAGTAAAGTCATAATTCGCCAGTCGGGCTACCCAACGCTGCTCCATGGCACCCAATTTAGCAGTATCCAAGTGGGTCAGGGGGTTGTTGTCCGTGAAGACAGTGAATTTGGTGGCTGCCAGGTAGTGCTTGAACCGCTCTGTGATAGCCCATACCATGGCCAGGAACTCTAGCTTGAATGAACTATAATTCTCTGGGTTTCTTTCAGTAGGCCTGAGCTTCCTGCTGGCGTAAGCAATCACACGCTCTTTGCCTCCCTGCACCTGTGAAAGCACTGCTCCCAGTCCCACATTACTGGCATCTGTGTACAGTACGAATGGCAGACCGTAGTCAGGGTAGGCTAGGATCTCTTCACCCGTCAAGGCCCCTTTCATTTGTCTGAAGGAGTGTTCTTCTGCTTCTCCCCAGTGAAATGGCGGGCCGGAGATCTTTCCTCTCTTCTTTGGGTGGCCTACCAGGAGCTCTTGCAAAGGCGCTGCCATTTTCGTGTAGCCCTTGATGAACCTTCTGTAGTAGCCTACCAAGCCAAGGAACTGACGTACCTCCCGGACGGTAGTAGGTGTGGGCCATTCCTGGATGACTGTGACCTTCTCTGGGTCCGGTGCTACTCCTTCTGCACTGACCACGTGACCTAGGTACTGGACCTTTGGCTTCAGTAAATGGCACTTGGATGGTTTCAGCTTCATTCCATATCGGGATAGTGCTTCAAAGACTTCAGCCAGGTGTTTCAGGTGGTCCTCGTAGGTCTTGGAGTACACGATGACATCATCCAGGTAGAGCAGGACGGTTTCAAAGTTGAGGTGCCCTAGGCAGCATTCCATAAGCCTCTGGAAGGTCCCGGGGGCATTGCAGAGTCCAAATGGCATGCTGTTGAACTCACAGAGGCCCATTGGGGTGGTGAAGGCCGTCTTCTCCCGATCTTCTTCTGCTACAGATACTTGCCAGTAGCCACTAGTAAGATCTAGGGTAGAAAAGTAGTTAGAGGCTTTCAAGGCAGCGAGGGATTCCTCTATCCTTGGCAAAGGGTAGGCATCCTTGTGTGTTATCTGATTTATCCGTCTGTAATCCACACACATCCTCATCGTGCCATCCTTCTTTCTTACCAGGACCAGGGGAGCCGCCCAGGGGCTACAACTGTCCCTTATGACGCCTGCCTCCTTCATGTCCTTCAGCATGTCCTTTGTGCGCTGGTAATGGGCTGGTGGAATAGGCCTATGTCTTTCCTTAATGGGAGGATGACTGCCTGTGGGTATGTGATGTTGCACCCCTTTGATCCTACCAAAGTCTAGTGGGTTCTTACTAAAGACCTGCTCGTATTCCTGCACGACCCTGTAAACCCCATGTTTCTGGTAGTCGGGTGTAGAGTCAGTCCCCACGTGTAGTTTCTGGCACCAATCCTCTAACTGCTTTTGGGAGGTCTCGCCCTCTTTTGAGTCAGCTTGTGTCAGGGGACCTACAGGTGTTATGGCGTCATCTGAGCATGTAAACAGTTTGGCTATGGTAGCGTACCTTGGTAGTCTGGCTTCCTCCTCCCCACAGTTCAACACTCGTACAGGCACTCGTCCCTTGTGTACATCAACTACCCCCCTGGCTGTCAGAATCGTGGGCCAGTGGTCTGAATGAGTGGGCTCTAGTACAGCCTGGTAGTCTTGTCCTCTGAGACCTACCGCTGCTCTACACCACATCATCATTTCACTCCGTGGGGGTATCACAATGGGGTTAGCATCCATCACCCGTACACTACCAATCTCACCGCCAGCCTGTTTTACCTGTTGCTTCCTCAGAATGATTCGGATCTCCTTTTGCAAGGCTCTTTGCGACCTGCCCTCAGCACCTTCAACAATCTGGTGAAGCAACAACAACACTTCCCCTAGGCAATTTTCTATGACATTAGTGCCTAAAATCATTTGCGGGTTCCTTTCTCTAATATCAGTGTCCACAACAATCAGTCCTTGTCCCTTCATTTCCTGCCTTCCCACCTTTATGGTTACCTCTTTGACCCCAATCTGGTCTATAGGTTGTCCGTTGGCAGCATAGATGGTGAGGGAGGGGTCCGGTGGTCGGAGATCGTCGTCCGACCAAAACCTCCGATAAAGGACATACGGGATCGTGGTGACCTGAGAGCCGGTGTCCAATAACGCCGGGGTAGGGATCCCGTCCAGGACGATGGACAGGACAGGACGTCCACCCACGTACTGATCACAGCAGCGACTTGGGCCTGATCTTCTTAATCCTGAGGACTGGCCCCCGGCCCCAGGTTTGGCTCGTTTAAAGGACAGGCCCTTGCATAGTGTCCTGCCTCCTGGCAACGACGACAGATGGGTTGTCCAGATGAGTCATAGCGATCACTGCTCCTGCCTCGGGTTGGGGGACCTCTTCTCCTCCGCATCCAAGGGACGTCCTCTGGGTTGTCAGCTAGCAGGATCCGATGAGGGACTTTGGTCTCTGAGGGCAACTGCATTGCTTTCAGGATTTGTGCGACGTCCTTAGTGAGCTGTTGCACCTGGGAGGATAGTGTATTTATGGTCTCTGCTGGCGTGTTGAGTCCTTTTGCAGTTACCAGGGCCTGCGAGGAGGATTCCGCTCCTGCAGCCGTGGAACTGGCAGGCCATGCTGGTGCGACGGGGTCTGTGTCCACAGGAGGTTGGAGTGCTTTCACTGCCCTGTCTTTCAGAATGGCAAAGTCCACGTCAGGGTGTTCCAGGGACCACAGCTTCATCTGCTTCCCATCCTCAGGAGAACGCAGGCCCCGCAAGAATTGTTCCTTCATCATCCGGTTTCCTTCCTGATCACTGACAGGGTCCACCAGCTTGAGAGCCCGCAGTGCAGCCTGCAGCCTGAGGGCATAGGCTCTTATGCTATCTTGGGGCTTCTGACGGCAGTTATAGAAGTCCGTCCTCAGCTCTCCCTCTGTGCGGTGTTCAAAAGCAGCTGCTAGTTTGGCAAAGACGGTCTCAACAGAGCCCCGGTCATCATTGGTCCAGGACTCAGCTTCCAATTCTGCTGCCTCAGTCAATTGTCCCAGCACCACAGCGGCCCTCTGCTTACCAGTCATCGCGTGCATGTCTAGCAGGGTGCTGATCTTCTTCTTAAACCCGGTCAGCGTGTCTATTTTACCGGCGTATTGGGGCAGCCATTGCGCTCCTGGGACATACAGCAAGGAAACTGGCATTATGGGGGAGATTTCAGCCGGCGCGGCTGCGACCGCGGCACCGGCACCAGGCGCTGCTGCGTCCAGCGCGACGGGGGCTGGCATCGCTTGGGCTGCGTCGCCCTGACCAGGGGCATTACCTCCTGCAGCGTCCATTTTTCTTCAAAAATCTCCGCGCCCCCTTTCCACTTCCTGGGTCAGAACGCTCTCCGAATTGTGGGGATTCTGGGGCGGCCACACCTCTTCGTGGGCGGTGCTCTTCTCCCTCGCGCGGGCTGCAGCGCGCGCTTTTGAAGATGGCAATATGGCGGCGGTTCAATTTTTGCGGTCGGACCTCTGAGGCACACGGTCACCTGTCTGAACAGGTCTAGTCCTTATCCTGTTCGTGACGCCAGAAGTTGTGAAGCCCCGCTAGTATGTATCGGTGCAGTACCTTCAGGGACTCCACGTGGATGGAACAGTCTGGTCACAGGTAGGGAACCTTCTTTTAGGATTGTCGTGACGCCACTCTCAGTATTGCGGTCAGCGGGGACCGCCACTGCAGATTAAGGGATGCCTGGGGCTGATGGTGGGTGCAGTCAGTATATTAGCCCCCTGAGAGTGAGGCAAGCCCCAGGCCCCGGTGTATGTGTGTGGGACCACAGGTCGCAGAATGACTCAAACACAGTCCAAGAAGTCTTTCAACGTGTTTACTCACTGTTTGGAGGTCACGGTGAGATGCCCGGGCGACACTGTGATAACCAGGTTGAACCAGGAATTCCAGGAGGCCGTTCTGAGGGTAGCTGTCCACTCGCCTTCCTTGCACTCTTTCTGTTTTAGGAGGATCCTTTGCTTGAAGCATGGTAGGACCCCTCCAGGGAAGCTGTTACCACCCTGCTCCCCTCTCTCTGGCTCGTCTGCCGGCAGCGTGGCCTTGGTGGGATGGCTTCTGGCCCTGTCCCCTTATGGGCCTGGTGATTGCTGCTTGGCTCAAGCTCTGTGTAGTCGTGGTGAGGGCATGAAGTACCCCCCCCCCACCTGTAGGTTAAGCAGCTCTGGATGATCTGCTGCCTGTACTGGGGACCTAGTTCCCCTTGTGTGCTCGGATACCGGGATCTCCGTACTCAGCCACCCTTCTCTCTGGATGATTTTCAGGCCGACCCACGGTACTCCTTTCTCCCCCGCTTTCAGCTACTGCACTCCTCAGGACCCGTCTGACACGAGAGCTCCTCTGCTCCCTTCCACACACTTCAACTTCTTCCTCCAGACTCTCCTCTTCCTCTCTCTCTCTGCCCTGCTTCCTAGCAACCAGCCCCTGAACACACCCCCAGCTGGGAATTGAAAGTTAACCCCTTCTGGCTACCCAAGGGTCCCCTCTGGTAATGTGGGAGGCCTGGTCACTATATGTTTGTGTGTGCACCTCATCCTGGCCTTTGGAGATTACCTGGAAGCATTGCTCCCGCATGGGTGCAATACTCTGTGGTGCCTGACCAGGTCAGGGGCGCCACATTACAACCACGGGAAGGGCAGTCTCCCCTGCCCTTCCCGTGGTTGTTCCTTCCCGGTGAAAGACCTGGCTAGTTTCCTGCCAGCGTTGAGAAACATGTGATGGTGTCTCCGCAGGCCTCCTTGCTTTGATTATATCTAAGGTAGCTATAGGGCAGTTGTGGACACAGACAGAAAATGTCCCCCGTGCAAAAACAGCATATGAGCCTGTTGTAGTCCAGTAGTTCTGTATATGCGAGTTGCTGCTTGCTGCTTTGGACGTAGAAATGGACTTCTTACCTTTTGGACCCCTGTGTAGATGCACTAATAATATGTCGGCCGCAGTATAGGGGGTAAAGATGGATTTGCGGCCTCGTATGTGTGGAAAAGCTACGATCACTTTAAGGGTATGCTCACATGAGAAACAATCGGACAACTGCAATGCGAGAAACTCTCGCATTGCACTTGGACCAATGTTAGTCAATTTTAGGCAGAGCAGTTGGTCAGGTTTATTCTCATCCAGTATCTGGATGGGAGAAAAGTCGCAACATTCTACGATTTGCTGCCAAAATCGTCCGAGTCTCGCCAATAGAAGTCAATGAGTGCAAGAAAAAAACTGACGCCACACGGTCGGCACACAGATCATCTGTGAAGCCCCGCTACCTTCAGGTCCCTCAGGGTCTTCACGTGTTGGGAATCTTCTGGCCACAGATATGTCAGGTCAACTTCAATAGGAATCGTGATGCCACTCTCGGTAATTGCGGTCAGGGGGTGACCGCCACTGCAGTTTTGAGAGCGTCTGGGGCTGATGGTAAATGCAGTCTGTTGTTATGGCCTCCTGAGAGTGAGGCTGGCCCCAGGGTCTCAGTGTAAGTGTGTAGTACCACAAGTCGCAGAAGAACTCACACACAGACAGCAATGTCAGGGTTTTTACTCACTTTTTGTTGGTACAGTGAGACAACTCGGGCAATGCTATGATGAACCAGGTGGAACCAGGTATCCTTCAGGCTGATCCAGGGTTGACTGCTGACTCGCCTTCCTAGCCCTTCTTGTTTGGGGTCAACCCTGACTTGTAGTACTGCGGGAATCATCCAGGAAAGTCGCAACGGCCGTTCTCCCCTCTCTGGCCTGTTTGCTGACAGCGTGGACCAAGTAATGCTGGCTGCTTACCTTCTTTACTTATGGGCCCCCCTCATTGCTGTTGATGCTGTGGACTCTGTGTGGTTCGGTGAGGAACATCCAGCACCCTCACCAGCAGGTTTAGCAGGCCGAGTAGATGGGTTCCTGCTCTGGGGACCTGTTTCCCCGTGCGGGCCTGGCCTACCGGTAGTCTCCTTACTCAGCCACCTCTTTACTAGGTGGTTTTCAGGCAGCCCTACTGCATAGCTGCTCTCCCCTGCCAGCAGCCACTACAGGTGCAGGGTCTGACAGTGTCCTGCTCTTCTGCTCTACACCTCAGACGCGGCTGCTCCACTCCTACTCCTTTGACTGCCACTGCACAACACCCTAGCTCCCAGTCCCACTACCCACCACTAGCAGGGATGTGAGGGCTATGCCCCCTCTCTGGGTCTGCCCAGGGGTCCCCTCTAAGCTGTGTGTGTGTCTCCTGGTTACTACGTGTCTGTGTGTGCCTACACCCTAGTCAGCCTTTGGGATTACCTGTTTGTACTGACCCAGCATGGGTGCAGTACTCAGTGGTGCCTGACCAGGTCAGGGGTGCCACATTACCCCTTAGTTATCATCAGCATGTCCTCGGGCTGCAAAGATAAGAACATTTTAAAACTTTTAATACAATCTTCCCACACAGGGGATCATTGACATTAAAAGCATGATAAAACTTCAAACCAGGTACCATGCACCCACAAGTCCTTAACCCACCCAAAACCCTCTGATCTTCTTTTCCTCGGGATGGTGGTTAAGGGTATGCCCCTTCTCAGTTGAGCCGCGTCTTCGGCGACTTCTGGGAGGAGTGTAGAGACGGCGTTCTCGGTCAGGGTCACTTCAGACAGGGTACCCACTTCTTTGTGGTGTAGAGCCAGGCCCCATAAACAGGCGTGCTCCCTTGTCATAGGCGAGCCAGGCCCCATAAACAGGCGTGCTCTTAGCCTTTGGACAGCAAGCGCCATCACAGGTATGCTTCCAGGTGGTGCAGAGCTAGGCCCCATAAACAGGCATGCTCTGGTTGGTACCGCTGGGGTAACTACATACACTGCGAGAGTTTGTGGCTATAGCCAGTTCATAGCCTATGGTCCTTTAGAAAACTGCACAAAACCAGGTGCAGAACAGGTGGATTCTCACAACAGTACTTGTGGGCACATTATCTTGAACTTTAACACTAGAACTACTGGACTCAGGAGGACACCTATATAGAAATACATGGTGCAAAGTAGTCAAAATGACTACCTCAGTAGTTCTAGTGTTAAACGTTGCTTAACTGGTAAACTTGTAACTTTTCTTTACTTTGCTTTACACGGACCTCCTCTTCTCACGATCAGGTTGTAGCACTTCCATGCTCTCGAACCTGGAGTTTGGCTGTGCATTACTTTGAGCTTGCTGTGGTTGCTGAGCTTGTACTCTTTCTGGTGGCGGTGACCTTGGTGACTGGGTGGTAGCTGCAGGGCTGTAGCTGTAGCTCTTCGGGCATGGTACCACGTCTAGAGCATACCAGACCCATTCACCCTTGTGCCTGGTGAATTCAACTAGGTCTCCAATTCTTAGTCAAAACCAGGGTGCCCTCTCTGCAGGTGGGCCTGGACATCTCTTCTGGACACAAAGATACCCTCCTTGACGCCACCCTCCACAATAAACCTGTAGCCGGTTCTCAGATTGAACTCCTCAACCACTCCGCGGTGGAGGGGGCCTCTGACCTGGTGTTTGGCTCGACGTAGGGATTGCTTCTCCTCTAGGTCTCGGGCCATCACCATCTCCTTGTCTGGGATAGGCTGCACAGGGGGTGGTCCTGCCCTCACGCAGCGCCGTCCTCTACCGGCTGGCCTCTTCATCACCAACACCTCACTGACTGCGGGCTCCCAGGTCACACACATACTGGGCATGAAGATGGTGGTGCCTGACCAGGTGAGGGGTGCCACACATCCTAGTGACGTTCATTTTTTGGATACAATCCTATCATGTAGTAGAGAACACTGTAAATGGTCCTGTAAATGGTCCTGTAAATCACTAATAGATGCTGAACAGCTGACATGTGTGCCTCTCAGGCATGAGTGGATCTGGGATCCGCCCGTGCCTGTTAACCCCTTAACCCTAGAACGCGCAACCATAGAAATCTACAATAGAAATCAAGTAACCTAGCAGGCCTGCGAGGCCTCAGGTATGTGTTCTAGGGTTAAATTGTGATGTCAAAATGTGACATCGCAATTTAAATCCCCGTTGCGGCAAATCTTCACTTACCTGGCTCCATCGGAGGCGCTGTGCCGTGATCACTGTGAGCGAATGGTTGTCATGGTAGCACAGGGTCATGTGATGACTCCTGTAGCTAGCAGGAGTCACTTTCTGTTTCACCCGGCCGAGTTCTGCCAGTGACAAGAGGTGAGTGTTTCTGGTGATCTCAGCTGTGTAGCTGTGATCATCAGAAATAAATGAGTGATCAGACTGCTGATCCTTAGAGTCCCCTAGGGGGAGTAGTAAAATTAAGAAAAAGTTAAAAAAAAAAAGTGTTAAAAAATTTAAAAAATTTTTAAAAAAACCCTAAAAGTTAAAATCAACCCCCTTTTGCCCCATTCAAAATGAAAGGGTTAAAACACTGAAAATTCACATGTTTAGAAATGCCCAGATCTATCAAAATATAAAATCAATTAATCTGATCGGTAAACGGCGTAGCGGCAAAAAAATTCCAAATGACAAAATTACGTTTTTTGTTTGCCACAAATTTTGCGCTAAATGCAATAAGAGGCGATCAAAACGTAGCATTTGTGCAAAAGTGGTACCACTAAAAACATCAGCTCGAGATGCAAAAAAATAAGCAGTCACGGAGCCATAGATCCCAAAAATTGAAAAAGCTACGGGTCACGTAATATGGCGTAAAACGTACGCCACTTTTTTCGGACAAATTTATGTTTTTTTTTAACCCCTTAGATAAAAGTAAACCTATACATGTTTGGTGTCTACAAACTCATACCGACCTAAGGCATCACAATGACACATCAGGTTTACTATATAGTAAACACGGTGAATAAAAATCTCAAAAACTATAGTGCTATTGCATTTGTTTTTGCAATTTTTCTGCATTTGGAATTTTTTTGCCATTTTCCAGTACACTATATGGTAAAAATCATGGTTTCATTTAAAAGTACTGGTCGTTCCGCAAAAACAAGCCCTCACATGACCAAATTGACTGAAAAATAAAAAAGTTATGTCTCTCGGAAGAAGAATGGCGAAAAAAAACGGAAAGCGCAAAATTGGCCGGTTGTGAAGGGGTTAAAGTCTAAATGGCTTTACAACAAAGCCACCGGAGTTTTCACCTCTCCCACAGTTAAGTTCCTCTTTGCTTAGTGCCTATACAGCTGAAGCATTAGAGAAAGGAATGTTTTTTATTGTGGATGTGTGGGCCTCCCCATTATGCCCTGCAGCTATGGCATCATGTAGGTTATCATACCTTGTTACAGTAGTGGTCAGCACCCAGCGATCATAGAACATTGATTCCCAGGGAAGCACAGTTTATACGTCAGAGGGACTTTTCAGTTCATTCCACTGCAGTGGTTGAAACTCGTAGCACGCGTCCTCCTCCCTGTGTGCAGTGGTTTTCTTTACTGTTGACTGATGGAATGATTGTAATTTAATAATAGTGTGGTCCGTGGCACATCAGTGATGCCAGAAAAAAACGGACTTGTCTTCATGCGGCAATCATGAACACGTGTGTATGCCACACGGAGAAACGGTCAGTGAAAAATCACTGATGTGTGCAGACCCATTGATTATAATGGGTCTGCATATGTTCGTAATTCTGGTACGTATAAAAACTAGCACCTACGTACCAGAATCACCGACATGTCAAAGAGGCCTCACATGTATTTTCTGAGCAATTGCAAGCTTTCGTCAATTGAGATGTATTTGCTTTAAATCAAATTTTGGGGTACATTTGGCAAAGCCAGTGAATTTTAATTTATTAGGATTCTCTATTCAATACCAAGAATTGGAAATCGATGCACACCTTCTCCTTATGTCTGCAAATGTTAACCAAGCAAATATGTGAAAGTAACTAAACAAGCATCATGCCTTAGGCACATAATACATATAAACGAAATGTAAAGGAACAATGTTTAGGGGTAAAAACAGTTCAAAATAAAAACAATAGATTACTCATTCCCAAAACACTAGAACCACCCACCATTTGTAGAAACAAAAAAAAAATGGTGTTCTCAGTTCCAATAGTTACTCTTGAGTTTAGCATTAGCCCAACAACTCTTTGTTTGTAGCCTTATCAAAATGGGTTTCCATTGCCAAACAACCATATTTACTTACAGAGTGACTGTCATTTTAATATTTATTTCATAAATTAATCTCAACATTTTTAATTCCAAAGTAAAATCTGTATTTAGTCCTTACTCACAGGTGAGGTCACTGAGTTCAATGAGGTCACCTGAGGTCAAGTTACCAGCATCATTGGTAGAGGACCGTGGGAATCTCCAGCTGTAACCACATATATCTTGCGTGATGTCACCGCTCATTGCTGCTGCTTAGTCTCTCCATAAAGCTCTCAGTGGGTGGTCATATTCTATGCCTGTGCGCTATCACTTTAGCTGTAGCAGAGCTGGAATTGTTGTGGGACCTCATGTGGATTAAGTCGTACCTGGGTGTTTGGGGTTTAATAAAGGGATGAGAGTGGGTTTTTTTTGTATTGTATTTCAACTAAAGGTTTTTTTAGTGTTTGTCTTTATTTATTCACAGATTAGTACTTGGGGTCTCATAGATGCCTCCAATTACTAATCTAGGGATTAGTGGTGGCTGTGAGCTGTCATTAACCTTTATTACCCTGATTGCCACCACACAAGATCAATCAGGATGAGCCGGGTAAAGTCTGGGATTGTCGCATCTAATGGATGCAACAATCCTGGGTGGTTGTGGGCTGCATTTTAGGGTGGGGCGGCCCAAAAACCTTAGGACTCCCCAGCCTCAGAATATCAGCTCCCAGCTGTCGGCTTTATCATGGCTGGGTATCAAAATTAAGGGGACCACATGACATTTTTAAAAATTATTTATTTAAATAATAAAAAAAAAACCAAGCTGCATGCGGTTCTTCTTAATTTTGATATACAGCCAAGATATTACACACGGCTGGGGAATACATCCTGTAGCTGTATGATTTATCATGGCTGTGTATCATAATATTGGGGGTCTCTATGCCAATTTATTTATTTATTTATTTTTACACCAATCTAGACACAGACAGCGTGTGTGATTGAAAGCAGTCAGACGCGCTTGTCACATAGGGTGGGGGCACTGTTTGTCTGCAAACAATCAGAGACACAGGGACAGTCGGTGGGTGGGAAAAGCAGGTCATATGCATGAAGATAATGAGCGGCCCCCGAAGTATAGTGAGCAGCCCCCAAAGCAGTGTAGAGCCTCGCGAAGACCGGTAAGTATGAAGAGCTTGCTTTATTCTTATTTTCTTTCCAATTTCTTAGATTTTTTTCTTTTTATTACCTACATGGCCAGATCCGGATTGTTACCCGGAGTTCCCTGAGAACCCGGGGTTGGTGCTCGGGGTCTTTTGAATTTTTAGAGTCCAAGACTGCCCATCACTAAACAAGACATATCACACTTTGCATTACATTACAATTCACATACCACATTATTTACAAAGACGCAGGACACAAGTCACACAACATTACAAAAACTCAATTGGTGTCTTCACGGAAAATAATGCAACAGCAATCAGTCCACCTCC
Organism: Anomaloglossus baeobatrachus; assembly: GCF_048569485.1. Lineage (NCBI taxonomy): Eukaryota > Metazoa > Chordata > Amphibia > Anura > Aromobatidae > Anomaloglossus > Anomaloglossus baeobatrachus. The sequence goes on along the minus strand of NC_134354.1, from coordinate 369,278,602 downwards.
TTACACACACATTGAGTATTTTCCAATAAACAATGCAACCACAAAAATAAAAATTCATCAAACATCATGATAAAATGGGAATAGTGAAATTCTTTTTGTATAGCATACTGGGTTGTTGAGATATCATTCACTAGCATACTTCCCAAATTTTGAAGAACAAACAGAGGTGCAAATTATGTGGCGCATATAGTGTGCCATGGCAAATTTTGACCACACCGCTAGCCACACCCCAAACCACACCCATTTGACAGTGAGGGATGTTCATTCATTCATAGTAGTAGTACCCAGAACTTTGTCATCTTGATATAACTTCACTATATGACATGTTGCAATTTGTGTCTGTATGGCCAGGTTCACATGTTACAGAAATCCTGTGTTATTTTGTTCTCTGCTGCAGTCAGCACCAAATTATACAATAACAATCTTCTTTGATTATTGCATTTTGGCTGCATTTTTTTATGCCTTTTTTCTGACTTATTTGATGTGCTTTTCGTGCAAATGTGACGCCGCGTTTTTAGGTGTTTTATATAGTGCAGAAAAGCTTTAACTCTGCACTTAAGAAAGTTATTGCAGTTTTTTGCATGTGTGTGTTAGGCTCCACATGGAAGCCTCTAGAGAAAAAAGCAACAAACTGCACAGTTAGGCTATGTGCGCACTAGGCGTTTTTCCGTGGCGTTTTTGCGCGTTTTTCGGGTGCGTTTTGGTCTTAAAACTGCATGACTGCTTCCCCAGCAAAGTCAATGACTTTTCATTTTTGCTGTCACCACACAACTTTTTTTTTTAGCTGCGTTTTTGAGGTAAAAAAAAAAAAATGAACATGTCAATTCTTTTCTGCGTTTTTCAACCCATGCAATGTATTGGAAAAACGCAGCAAAACACAGAGATCAAAAACGCAGCAAAACGCAGCCAAAAAACACCAAAACGCGGTAAAAACGCATGCATTTTTTGCTGCGGGTGAGTTTTTACGGCCAAAAACACACAAAAACACATCATCTTTGTGGTCAGAAAAAAGATGCAGCGTGTGCACATACCCTTAAGCGGTGTTTTTAGACCCACAGTGGGCGCAGTTTTTATAGAATCACATCCACTTTACTTGGACATTTAAACACAACAGAATTTCTGTGTGATATAAGCAGCAGAAAAAATGCAATATTTACACTGTATGTGAACACAAACTAAATGTCCAAGCATTTGGACGTGATTTCATGAAATGTCCACCCGTCGAGTGTCTAAAGACGCTAATAAACTGTGTGATTTTGGGGCTTTTATGCTCTATAGGCCTCTTTGTGGAGCCTGAAAAAAACACGTTTTTAACCCTAGAACGCATACCTGGGGCCTCGTAGGCCTGCTAGGTTACTTGTTTTCTACGGTTGATTTCTATGGTTACGTGTTCTAGGGGTAAACTCAGAATCAAAGGTTTTCTGTAGTATTATAACAGCATTAAAAACCTGGATTCACATCTGCACAAAGCATGTATCAAATGATGGGAAAAATTCATAAAAAACACAAGAAACACACAATAATCAGAGAGGATTGTTATTGCATTGCGTGTTGCAGACACCTGCAGAAAAAACGCAGCATTTACGCTACGTCTGATCACGGCCTCAGTGTTACAATTTATTACATTTTTTAATGGGTTTAATAGAGAAAAAAAAATCATCATGTCATGTTTTTACACCATTTACTGATCCCCATAAATAATCTGATCGCTGTGTTGTGCTGGGCATTACAATTACAGGGACAATAAATATGTCCATGTTATTTGCTTTTTGGTGTTTATTATTTTAAAAAACTGCCTTAAATGGCATTATTTTATTTTTTTTATTACTTTTTAGTAATTTTATTAGAAGAAAATAATCACTGTTATTCTCTCTCTAAGGCCTCCTTCACACGTCCGTGTCTCCGGTACATGTTTGGTCCATTTCCTCACGTGCCGGAGACACGGGCACACATAGACCCATTAATGTCAATGGGTCTGCACTCACGTGCGGGTTCTGCCATGGAACGTGTGTCCGTGTGGAGCATACGTGTGCCCGTGTGCTCGACACGTAGACATGTCTGTTTTTCTCCGGCATCACGGGTGTCACACAGACCGCACATGGACCGCACGGATGTGATCCGTGTGACATGCACCGGAGAAAACACACGTGCCTGTGAAATAAAAATAATTTCTATACTCACCTTCTCGAGCGCTGCTGTCTCTGCTGTTGCTGCCACTTGCTTCCGACCTCCGCTCATTATGCTCACTGCATATTTACTCCACTACGGGCTGGAAGCAGCAGCAGCAGGGAGTCGTCAGGATCGGAGACCATAGATCAGCACTATGGATAGCAACGCCAGGGACAGGTGAGTAAAAAGTTCCTGTTCTTCGTGTGTTATCACGGATAACACACGGAGAAAACACATGTGCCATAAACACGGCACACGGAGGTCAATACGCACCTTTGACACGTGCATGATTTTCACGGATGTGTGAAAGAGGCCTAAAACAGAGGACACAGAGATACACTGCTCTGTTTCAATGTATCGCTATGTACTAGTATGATCTGCTGGTGGAGTCAGAGGTTGCATGGCATTCTCCTGTTTGACAGCACCAGAGTCTGTGGCTCAAAAGTTTATCTCCTTTATCTCCTGCTGAAATGTTTGAAGCTTGTTTGTTTGATCCTAGGGAGGTGGGAAAGTGAGAAAATATATATGTTTGTAATTATTTCCCATTATTTTATAGTATTTTTATAGGGACCAAAAATCTAATTTTCTCTTCACCTCTAGTGACATGGAGATATACTTACAATGTATTTCTACGTAGCTGAATAATCTGCTTCTGGGTTCAGTGCCATCAATACAGGTCAAGATTACCAAATCCTCCAAGCAGTGGTTCAATTGTAAAACTGCTGCCTATGGGCTACGGACAAGGAGTTCTAGTCCTGGGGACACCAGAAAAGAGTTTTTAATTTATGCACTGCACTGAGATGCCAGCTACCCACCCCACACACTGCCACCGCTCGAAGAGGAGGAGCCATGGAGCGGAGAGGTGAGAGAAACAGGAACAGTGGGACTGAGCCCTCAGATTGGTACAGTCCCACTGATTCTGGTATGCATGGAAGCTATAGCAGATGGAAATGCAAAGTAAAAGTAAAAGTCCAGCTTATGAAACAGCATTAATTATAGTCTGGAATAGCAGAGAAGGTCCAGGCCAGGGTTTGACCTCCTCCCTTCTGTTCACCAGTGCAAAAGGCACTTGCTGGGAAAAATATATCTCCCATCTACCACCATACCCCTCACTAAGTCACAGTACCTAAAAATGCAACAGTACCCTACTCAATATCAGAACCCCACTATCTGTCCATACATATGCTATAATTGCTGAACTCTTCACTAAGTGATTTCTCTGAATAGTTCTCAACTCCCGAAGCCATGGTAATCTCACCCGCACTTTGTCACATGTCCTTAATTCTATCCTCCTTACAGTCTATCCTTATGATCACATGCAGTGTTATAATAGGATAATATCTACATGAAAACCGTCTGAACTTTTGTATTCTACAAACTTCTGCAAAAATTGTATTTTTACTGAAGAAAAACACAACTGAACTTGCATTTATACACCTGCTGGTTGTTTCATTTATATGTAATCAATGAGAAAAAACGCCCCACTTTGTTATGTGCAATAGTATCAATAGAAGCCCTACTGCATTGCAAGTGGTACATTACCTAGCAAGACAGAAACTAATACAGCTATTCGAGGCTATGGCAGACACACAACCTTCATGTGCTGCTGTTGACAGATCCTGGTTTGCTGATCACACAGTTTTGTGCCTCATATGTAAAATGGAGTCTGATTACCTCAAGAAGCCAAAATATGTAACATGAATCCTTACACAAATGCCTGGGGCAGTTCATTAATATGTCAATACAGGGGCATAACAACTGCAGTTGTAGAAGTTGCGACTGGTTCCAGGGATGGAGGGGGCCAACCAGCACAAGGGTATATTTTATCTGGATGTGCGTGCTCAGACGCACATTCAGCTAAAGTGTACTGCTGCGCAGAGACCCACTGGGTTGCCTGCACAGCAATACAAGCTACTGGCCAATCAGAGGAAAGAAAGCAGACGTCATCCGACTGTGACCAAGGGTGCATGGCATTGACATCATGTGCTGCCGTTGCTTGCACGCAGGTCAGTTTCTGGCTTCAGAAGAAGATACCGCACACTGGGGGAGAGGAGGGAAGGTGAGTAGAATCATTTAATTGTTTTAATGTATTAAAAAAACTGCAACAGAACAGGAGATATATGTTGCGGGCGGCGGGGCGCTGCGCTTGCTAACGCTCGTGTCCGGCGCTGCGGCTGCTGCTCGGTGGCTCAAGCGGTGGGCCGGATCCGGGGACTTGAGCAGCGCTCCTCGCCCGTGAGTGAAAAGGAGGTGGTTTGTTTGGGGATTTAGTCCGTGACGCCACCCATGGGTTGTGGTGAAGATGGGTACCGCTGCTGGTGACGGGGATCCTGGGAGCGATGGTAGGGAGCAGCTGGGATGTTGTTTTCCCCCTCCGTGGGTAAGGGTTGGTGGTCCCGGAGGCCGGTGGTGTGACGGGGAGGCAGGGTTGGTGAGGTGCAGGGTTAGCGCGGCGCGGTGCCGGATTGCACGGGTGTACTCACTCAGCAATAGATGCACAAAGTCTCCGGTAAACCAAACGGTTGGATGGACGGGTCCCGCAGCCGGCTGCAGTGTCTCTCCCCGGACAGGTGATGGTGGCTGTCTCTCCCTGCACCTTTGTGTACTGTGATGACTCCAATGGCTTCCCAACGGTAGTCCATTCCCCGGTGTATAGATACCGGAGGAGCCCGTTTTGCCCGCAGGCACTGGCCCTCGGATTTCTAGCCGGTAGCGGTGGCTGTATATCCTCATGGTGTGAGCGGTTGCCTTCAATCGGGACTTGGTTGATAGGGAACCCCGGGGGTTCCTGTCACATTCGGATTTGACTATTGACGGCGGCTCCAAGCCTGGTTGGGGTCCGATGGCCCTGCCTGTGTGCTTAGCTTCACTCCGTTCCCCGATCCGGTACTGGTGGGCCACCGCCCAGCCCCGGTCCTTACGGCTCTGCGGAGTTCCACCAACTCCTGCAGACAGCCACCACCATCTGCCAACCTTGCTCTCAGTGCCTGGGCTCCAACCCAGACACTCGCAGTACGTGACTTCTCACTTTCACCTCCTCAACTCAACTCCTCCAGACTCTAACTGACTGCTTTTCCCGCCTCCAGGCCTGTGAACTCCTCGGTGGGTGGGGCCAACTGCCTGGCTCCGCCCCACCTGGTGTGGTCATCAGACCCTGGAGGGAGGCAACAAGGGTTTTGTGTCTAACTAATGTAACTGTCCGGGGGTGGGTGTGTGTTTTGTCTGTGGCTACCTGGCTAGTCCAGGGCGCCACATATACACATCAGATTGGGGAAAATATGTACCAGGATGGGGCACATATATATCAGGAAGGAGCCTAGGGTGAGAAACATGTACAGTATATGAGGCAGGAATCCATGAAGGGGAACATATATACCAGGATGGGAAACATATATACCAGGCATAGGCTAAGGTTTGGGAACTTATATACCAGGATGGGACACATATATGCTAGGAAGGGGCCCAGGATGGGGAATATAAATAACAGGAAGACGCCTAAAATGGGGAACATATATACTAGGATGGGGACATATATACCAGGATGGGGAACATACTGTATATACCAGGAAGGAGCCCAGGATAGGAAACATATAAACTAGGATGGTGTTACAGGACTGCCCACTGATAGGGGATAGTAATCTATCTAGCAGTCAGGGCCCATTGTGCAGAATAATCTGCTGCTGGTGAGAGCAAGGAAGGGTACCGTACCATCTCAGCAGTACTGTCACTGTTGCTTCATAGTGGCACTAGAACCTAAAGCGGTGCTCACTGTTAAGTCACAGAGAAACCTTAAGGAGAAATGCTAACTGGAATATAAGAATGGACCTGTAGCTCCTGCCCAATTACAGGAACTACGAAAACGTATTCGGGTGGGTACCCCAACCGCGGTCCACAGACTAACACCTCTGTTACCTCACAGAAATGTGTAGAATGAGATTGTAGCAAGTGTGTTACTGCAAATAATATGGTAGGTGGACATGTAGTGCCTGCCCAATTACAGGAACTACAAAACAAAAGCGGATGGTTGCCCAACCGCAGTCCACTAACCAACACCTAAGGAGTCAGTGAGCTCTCTATGCTAGCCTTACAGGCGGATCAGAGACACTGAGGGTGATGCGTGCGATATCCCTGCCTAACCCAGCTTCACTAAGGTGGATGGAGGCGAGCACTAGCGTAAACTAGTAGATGCTGAGACCCTGCCTAACCCGTTCCACTAAGGTGCCAGGAAACGGGTAATGGTGTTATGCTAGTGGGTACAGAGTTCCTGCCTAACCCGATCCACTAAAGTGCAAGGAAGCGGGTAATATTGGACATCACACATGAGGCGTCTACTCCATGCATGCACCAAGAACGTCTGAGCACCGAGAAGCGTGTTGCAGGGTCCTATATAGACAAACCACCTCCAACAAGATGGAGGCGCTCCTGACTCAATCCAACAATCACCAGCGAGTTCGTCACCAATGACGTCAGCTGTGACCAATCAGGAAGCGACACGTCATAGTCATGTGATCTCGTGTCATCACTGATGTCAGCTGCGGCCAATCAGCAGCCAGCATGTCTCGGTCATGTGATCCCGTGTCATCAATGATGTCAGCCACGGCCAATCAGGAAGCGACAAGTCATAGCCATGTGATCTCGGATCACGACCAATCGACAATTGCCACGTGGCGAGCATGCTCAGAAGGAGCAAAAGGGGACTTAGAACAAAAAGTCTGCTTGCAAGCTTGCACATGCTCAGAAGCCCCACTACAGGACTTAGCCTCAGCTGCAAGAGTCTCACCGACGACCCGTAACAGATGGTGTACATATATATCAGGATGGGGGACATATAAACCAGGGTGGACGCAACACATGATAGGGAGCATGTACACCAGGATGGGGAACAGATATACCAGGATAGTAGACATATATACCAGGATGGGGAACATATATAACAAGATGGGGGACATATATACCAGGAAGGGACCCAGGATGGGGAACATATATACCAGGATGGGAAATATATATACCAGGCATAGGCCAAGGTTTGGGAACTTATATTCCAGGATGGGAAACATATATACCAGGAAGGGGCCCAGGACGGGGAATATAAATAACATGAAGGGGCCTAAAATGGGGAACATATATACCAGGATAGGGACATACAGTATATACCAGGATGGGGAACATATATACCAGGAAGGAGCCCAGGATAGGAAACATATAAACTAGGATGGTGTACATATATATCAGGATGGGGGACATATAAACCAGGGTGGACACGACGCATGATAGGGAGCATGTACACCAGGATGCGGAACAGATATACCAGGATAGTAGACATACATACCAGGATGGGGAACATATATAACAAGATGGGGGACATATATACCAGGAAGGGGCCCAGGATGGGGAACATATATAGCAGGATGGGAAACCTTAATGTCAAGATGGGCTCAGGGTGGGGGACATTTATACCAGTAAGAGGCAAAGGAGAGGGACCATATATACCAGAATGGGGGACATATATATATATATAAGGATGGGGTCATTTATCACATGATGGGCCCAGGATGGGGGACATATACACCAGGATTGAGAACATATAGACCTGGATAGGAGAAATATGTACCAAAATGGGGAACATATATACCAAAATGAGCCCAAAATGAGGGACATATATACCAGAATGGGGATCATATATACCAGGATTGGCCAAGAATTGGGAGCATATTATAGCATGGGCCCAGGATTGGGAATATATATATATATATATATATATATATATATATATATATATATATACCGGGATGGGCCCAGGGTGAGATAACTAAATACCAATGTGGCACTATTTACTACATGGACAAATTGAGAGGCAGGATAGTCAAATATTCCAGGTCAGGTCCCAGGAGAGTACATCAAGAATAAGGGGATAGACAGAGGGGTAAATAGGTTATGGTCCAGAGTCAAAGTACCTGGAAGATCACCGATGAGAGGAAAAGGATAAGGCAAAAGGATGGTCAACCAAAGTTAGAGGTCCGTCAGCAAAAGATCAATTCACAGAGCACAGATAACTAAGGTCAACAACCACTAAACAGAAGGCTATGACTAGCAGTGATCTGGGATTAACTGCTCAGCTAAGTATCTGAGCAATTACTGGGAACATAGAACACCTGCAGAAACATAGCACTGAGCTGTCATGGAAAACGCTGACAGCTCAGTACACCCCGGTTCCAGATTGGACCGAGCTGTCACTCACCCAACTGACACTTCAGCATGCCCCGATCATTGAGCGGAGGAATTATGACAAACAGGATGTGCCCAGGATGGTTAACAAATACACTAGGATGGGGGCAACGTTTTTGCCCTTATTGGATTTAGAACACTACATTGGCCCATACATCTAACCAAAATGTCGGACGGGGGGAACCTGGTCCAAATATTGCACCGGGACCCATTGGACTCAAGTTACACCACTGTGTGAATATCTTAGGTTACATAGTTTATATGGTTGTAAAAAGATGTCCCTCAAGTTCAAACAATTAGTGGGAAAGGACAAAGGCATATGTACGATCATGGCTAATAGTTTTGAGACACACAAATTTAGTTTTTTACAAAGTTTGCTACTTCAGTGTTTTTAGATGTTGTAGTTAGTTGTTTCTGTGGTTACTGAAGTACAACTTTAAGTATTTCATAAGTTTTATTGACACATACATCAGTTATTCAAAAACTAAATTTATGCCCTGTTGACGCTTATTTTTCAAAACTTATGAAATTCAGCCTGGCATGCTGTGTATCAGTTTCTGGGTCAAATCCTGACTGAGGATAATCCATTCTTGTCCAATCAATTCTTCAATTCAAATCAGAAATTTATCACAATTTCTTTGTTTTTGTTTGTTTTGTTTTTGTAGCGCTCACCTTTTCTTCTCTGGAAAATCACTCTTCCAGATGTCTTCTTAAGTTTCAAGTTGGTTTCATCATAGAAAATAACTTAGCAAGAAGTACAAGGTTTAGACTTTAGAAGACTTAGGCCCATTTCACACGTCAGTGAAAAACACAGACGTTCTTCACTGACGTGTAAAACACGCCTATGTCCCTCCATAGGCACACGTGGGTTGTCTAAGTGCAATCCGGGCTCCGTTCTCCGTGGTCCGTGATTGCACTTAGAGATTAATTCACCTGTGCCCGCTCCCGCCCTCCATGATGCTGAACGCTCCCGCGGGGCAGCATCCGGCCGGTGCTGACCTCCGCAGCAGCTGCTTCTGCGTCGGCTGTGTTGTGCATTCATGAATATGCACGACAGTAATGAGCCGGCTCAGAAGCAGCAGGCAGAACGGGCTGCACAGAGCATCGCTGGAGCCAGGTGAGTAAAAATGATTTTTATTTTATATGCACGTTTTTCTCTGGTACGTGTTTTACGGATCACACCCCTGCGTGGTCCGTGGGACATCAGTGATGCCAGAAAAAAATGGACATGTCTCCGTGCGGCAATCACGGACACGCGGGTACGCCACACGGAGACACGGTCAGTGAAAAATCACTGATGTGTGAGCAGACCCATTCATTATAATGGGTCTGCGTGTTACGGGGGGCTGTCTGATAATAACCTAAATGAGTATCAGACAGTCAGGGTCCACCGTGCAAAGACTCTGCTGCAGACTATGGCAGAGTGCAATACCTCTGTTAACTCACAGAAGGATATAATAAATAAGTAAAGCAATTCCTCCCTTACTTGGAGGGTGTGTGGAATGATCTCTGTTAATAATCACAGAGACAAAGGCAATGTGTGCGAAATGGCACCTACCTAGGTCCGCTCTTCTAGTGGTGCAAAAGAGACGAACAGCAGCGTAAGCCGCACAAAGCTCCTACCTGCGTTCGCTCCACTAGTGTGCGAGGACACGAACCACTAGATATGGCACCTGCCTAGGTCCGCTCTTCTAGTGGTGCAAAAGAGACGAACAGCAGCGTAAGCCGCACAAAGCTCCTACCTCTGTTCGCTCCCCTAGTGTGCGAGGATACGAACAACTGCCAGACGCAGTATAAGGAACGTTACCCTAGCGGCAACGTCCACCTACGAGTCGAACCACAAGGCCCAGCCAGACCATGTGCCTCAGGCACCTGCCTATGTCCGCTCCCCTAAGAGGTAAGGATACGGACAGCAGCCGAAGCTGTAAGGTATAAGAACGCTACCCTGCCGGTAGCGCTCACCTAGCATAGACAGAGGAATGCCTGGAGGAACGCGCACAGAGCGTCTACTCTTATGCATGAACCAAGAGGACTGAGCGCCATGCGGCATGTGTCAGGGTCTTATATAGACTCTGTGCCTCATCCAAGATGGAGGACACCAGAGCCAATCCGCTGCCAGAACGACAGGAGTGACGTCATGCTGGCCTATCACCGAGCAATGCATCACAAGCACATGACCAGCGACCAATCGGCATATAAGGTGTCAGAGACATGTGACCTCGTGTCAGCGATGATGTCACCCGCACATGTGCAATGGCTCCAATATAGGACTTAGTCTCCGGTGCTCGCACATGTGCAGTAGCAAGAAATCTGGACTTAGTCTCCAGCGCTCGCACATGTGCAGTAACAAGAAATCTGGACATAGTCTCCAGTGCTCGCAGCAACCGTAACAGTACCTCCCCCTCAAGGGCCCCCCTCCCGGCGACGCAGGAGCAACTAAGTCGGGAGCATGGACAGCCTCCTCAGGCTCCCAAGAGCGATGTTCCGGGCCATAGCCCTCCCAATCTATCAAGAAGAACCTGCGCCCTCTAACCATCTTAGAACCAACTATGGCTCGTACCTCATAGCTAGAGCGAGAGGAATCAGAGGCAGGAGAGTGCACTTCACGAGCGTGAGGTAAAATAGCCGGCTTTAGCAGTGAGACATGGAATTTGTCATGAATCCTAAGATGGACAGGTAACTTCAATTGGTAGACTACAGGATTTACCTGTCGAAGAACCTCATAAGGACCAAGGAAGCGAGGAGCAAATTTGACAGAGCTCACTCTAAGTTTCACGTGTTTTGCAGAGAGCCACACAAAGTCCCCTGGAGAAAAGACAGGAGCCGGGCGACGAAACCGATCGGACACCGTCTTCATACGGTCCTTAGCTGCTTGGATCGACTCTTGAGTCCGATCCCAAACCTCTCTGGCATTAGTTGCCCAGTCGGCCACAAGAGGAGGAGGTGCAGCAGCGGGAAACGGTACCGGTACCCTAGGGTGTTGCCCATTATTGAGTACGAACGGTGTCTGCCCAGTGGCCTCAGCCAGCGAATTGTTAAGGGCAAATTCTGCCCAGGGTAGGAGGGAGGACCAGTTATCGTGGTTCTCAGCAACAAAGTGTCGAAGGTATATAATCATAGATTGATTGGTACGCTCAACCAAACCATTGGTCTCCGGATGGTATGCCGAAGAGAGATTCAACTCAATTTGCAGAAGGCTACAAAGATCTCGCCAGAAACGGGAAGTAAATTGAGGGCCTCTATCACAAATGATACGATCTGGCATCCCGTGAAGCCTAAAGACATGCTTGAGGAATAGTTTGGCTAGTACCCTGGAAGATGGGATTCTCCATAACGGTACGAGATGAACCATCCGGGAGAAATGGTCCGTAATTACCCACACAAATCTATGTCCCTGTGAACATGGAAGATCACCCACAAAGTCCATGCCTACCACCTCCCATGGTCTATCTGGCACTGGTAAAGGATGCAAGAGCCCAGCCGGTCTCTGCCGTAATGGACGGTTGCGAGCACACGAGTAGCAGGAACCGACATATCTCTTGACGTGGCTGGCTAAGTGTGGCCACCAATACCACCTCTCCAGTAACTCTCGTGTCCGCCTAATACCAAAATGCCCACCCACCTTTGAGGTGTGGGCCCATGACAGTATATCATTCTGTCGATCAGGCGGAACAAAGGTCTTGCCCGGTGGGATTTGGTCTAACGTCACAGGGGAGAGCGTATGAAAAACCCTGGAGGGAAGGATAAGACGAGGTTCGTCAATGTCTTCCTGGGTAGAAAGCATAGAGCGAGACAGGGCGTCTGCCTTGTTATTCTTACTCCCAGACAGATAGTTGATGGAGAAGTGAAAGCGGGAGAAAAACAAGGACCAGCGGGCTTGGCGAGGATTCAGACGCTGAGCGGTTTGTAAGTACGTCAGATTCTTATGGTCTGTATAGACCTGGAAAGGATGTTTCGCTCCTTCCAGCAAGTGATGCCACTCCTCCAAGGCTAATCTCAAGGCGAGCAGTTCCCTATCCCCAATGGTATAGTTTCTCTCTGCCGGTGAAAAGGTTTTCGCAAAGAAGAAACACGGCCTTTTTCTACCTGCACCGTTCTTTTGATACAAGACCGCACCAGCACCCACTGAAGAGGCATCAACCTCTAAGAGGAAGGGCTTACTCTCATCGGGTCTTTGAAGAACGGGAGCAGTTGAAAAGTGTCTTTTTACTGCCTCAAAAGCCTGAGATGTCTCAGTAGACCAGGCTTTGGGATTAGCACCTTTCTTAGTCAAGGCCACCAAAGGGGCCACCAAAGTAGAAAAATGGGGTATGAACTGCCTGTAATAATTTATGAATCCTAAGAAGCGTTGCACCGCCTTCAAGGAATGAGGTTCGGACCATTGCAGGACAGCAGAGAGCTTTGCAGGATCCATAGCCAGACCCTCTTGTGAGATAATGTAACCCAAAAAAGGCAATGAGGACTGCTCGAATACACATTTCTCGAGTTTAGCAAACAATGAGTGCTCCCTTAAACGGGAAAGGACACGAACGACATCCTGACGATGAGTCTCCAGATCAGGAGAAAAAATCAGGATGTCGTCCAGATACACCACTACTGAGGATAACAGTAAATCCCTGAACACATCGTTTACGAAGTCCTGAAATACTGCGGGTGCATTACATAACCCAAAAGGCATGACGAGGTATTCATAGTGACCGTCTCGGGTGTTAAAAGCGGTCTTCCATTCGTCACCCTTTCGAATTCGTACCAAGTTATACGCACCCCGCAGATCCAACTTCGTAAAAACTTGAGCTCCTCTCAGTCTGTCAAAGAGCTCCGAAATTAAAGGTAACGGGTATTTGTTCTTTATTGTGATTGCGTTGAGACCCCTGTAATCTATGCAAGGACGCAAATCACCCTCTTTCTTCCGAACAAAGAAAAACCCAGCTCCCGCGGGAGAGACAGACTAACGAATGAACCCCTTCTCTAAACTCTCTCTTATATAGGTCGACATGGCCTCCGACTCAGGTATCGACAGGGGGTAAACCCTGCCTTTAGGTGGAACCGAACCTGGGATAAGGTCTATGGCACAGTCATACGGCCTATGGGGTGGAAGAACCTCAGCACCCTGTTTGGAGAACACGTCAGCGAAATCCAGATAGGGTGTAGGTATGGGAGAGAGATCAGTAGAAGCAACCGCAATGACCTTAGGTGGTAAGGGAAGACATCGGGACTGACATTTCGAACCCCAACTAATAATGCTGTCAGACTCCCAGTCAATGTGAGGAGCATGAATCCGAAGCCATGGGAGACCCAGAAGGACGTCGTCTATACCCTCAGGCAAAACAAGAAAAGAAATCTCCTCTATGTGACCCTGAGACAGGGAAAGGCGCAAGGGAACTGTCCTCAATGTAATGGAGTCAGACAACATAGTTCCATTAACAACACGGACAGGAATAGGCGCCTCTAACATGATAGAGGGAATATTGTGTCCCTTTACAAATCCTGAGGACACAAAAGTCCCGTCAGCTCCGGAATCCACAAAAGCCATAATAGGCCATGTATTCTCAGATAACGAGAGCTGACCTGGGATACAACACTTAGAGGGTGCAGAAGACGTCTCTAGTAACCCCCCTCTAATGGTTACTAGGCCAGGGAGTTTCCCTGACGACTAGGACACTTGTTGGCATAGTGCCCAGCCTGACGACATACGTAACATATAGGAGGACCAGACTTGTGTAATCTGGAAGACGTATGACCTAACTCCATAGGAGTGGGAGATGTTTCAGATGCTGAGGAAGATGGTAGTGGACCCTCAACAACTGGAATAGCCCGATGCTTAGGGCGTGAGGAAGAGACCTCGAGTCTACGTTCCTTATGGCGTACATCGATCCTCGTTGCTACTGTGATCAAGTCCTCCAGAGAAGCAGGGACCTCACGAGTAGCAAGAGCATCTTTGACATAGCCTGCCAACCCTCTCCAGAAGATAGGAATCAACACCTTCTCTGGCCAATCTAGTTCTGCCACCAAAGTTCTAAAAGCAATGGCATAAGAACTAGTGGATACCGAACCCTGAGATAGATCTAACAGTCTCAGGGCCGCATCATGGGTAACCTGCGGACCCATGAATACCGCCTTAAGAGCATCAAGAAAATCTTGATGTCTCAGAGTAACCACATCAGAGCGCTCCCATAGGGGAGTCGCCCATTCTAAGGCTTTGTCGTGAAGTAAGGAGATGATAAAGCCTACTCTGGACCTCTCCGTAGAGAAGCGAGAAGAGTTGACCTCTAGGTGTATCTGACACTGACTAATGAAACCACGACATGATCTGGCATCACCAGAATATCTGTTTGGCAGAGCAAGTCGAGGATCATGTGCAGATGTCACCATGGTCTGAGGTTTATCCTCTATACTCTTGAGCCGTGACTCAAGTACTTGTATGTAACGGTGTAACTGCTGATATTCTGCCATAACTGCCAGACCCTTGGCTCAGTCCTAATGTTACGGGGGGCTGTCTGATAATAACCTAAATGAGTATCAGACAGTCAGGGTCCACCGTGCAAAGACTCTGCTGCAGACTATGGCAGAGTGCAATACCTCTGTTAACTCACAGAAGGATATAATAAATAAGTAAAGCAATTCCTCCCTTACTTGGAGGGTGTGTGGAATGATCTCTGTTAATAATCACAGAGACAAAGGCAATGTGTGCGAAATGGCACCTACCTAGGTCCGCTCTTCTAGTGGTGCAAAAGAGACGAACAGCAGCGTAAGCCGCACAAAGCTCCTACCTGCGTTCGCTCCACTAGTGTGCGAGGACACGAACCACTAGATATGGCACCTGCCTAGGTCCGCTCTTCTAGTGGTGCAAAAGAGACGAACAGCAGCGTAAGCCGCACAAAGCTCCTACCTCTGTTCGCTCCCCTAGTGTGCGAGGATACGAACAACTGCCAGACGCAGTATAAGGAACGTTACCCTAGCGGCAACGTCCACCTACGAGTCGAACCACAAGGCCCAGCCAGACCATGTGCCTCAGGCACCTGCCTATGTCCGCTCCCCTAAGAGGTAAGGATACGGACAGCAGCCGAAGCTGTAAGGTATAAGAACGCTACCCTGCCGGTAGCGCTCACCTAGCATAGACAGAGGAATGCCTGGAGGAACGCGCACAGAGCGTCTACTCTTATGCATGAACCAAGAGGACTGAGCGCCATGCGGCATGTGTCAGGGTCTTATATAGACTCTGTGCCTCATCCAAGATGGAGGACACCAGAGCCAATCCGCTGCCAGAACGACAGGAGTGACGTCATGCTGGCCTATCACCGAGCAATGCATCACAAGCACATGACCAGCGACCAATCGGCATATAAGGTGTCAGAGACATGTGACCTCGTGTCAGCGATGATGTCACCCGCACATGTGCAATGGCTCCAATATAGGACTTAGTCTCCGGTGCTCGCACATGTGCAGTAGCAAGAAATCTGGACTTAGTCTCCAGCGCTCGCACATGTGCAGTAGCAAGAAATCTGGACATAGTCTCCAGTGCTCGCAGCAACCGTAACACTGCGTGTGTTAGTGATTCTGGTACGTTTAAAAAAAAGCACAAACGTACCAGAATCACTGACGTGTGAAAGGGGCCTTAAGGAAAGTTTTGTTCTCTGATGACGTCCCCTTTAGAGTATTTGGCACATTTACATGAATGATTATCTGGAGACGAAAAGGTGAGCACTACCATTAGTTAAGTGTCATGCCAACAATAAAGCATTCTGAGATCATTCATGTGTGGGGTTGATTTTCATCCAAATTAGCGGACAAACTCACAGTTGTGCTTAAGAACATTGCTACAAATAAAGAATGGGATATAAACATCCGTCATTAGTAATTTCTATAAACAATCAAGGATGATGAACATTGCTTTTTACAACATGATGGAACACGATGTCACAAAACATTGAATATTGGGTCCATAGCCAGAGAACTCCCCAGATCACAATCCAAATGAGAACTTTAGGTAAATCCATAAAAAGCGGATTGACCAAACAAAGCAAAGAAATTGTGATAAATCCAATGATTAGATAAGATTAGGTTGCCATCAGTCCAAACTTCCTCCAAGAGTAACTTCTCCCAACAATACAGGAGCAATGTGATGATGAAAAATTCCTTTTGCAGCATGTTGAAGCACCAAGTCACAAGGTGAAAGTGATAACTCAATGGCTCAGTTAAAGAAAAAAAAATAAATAAAAAACAAATAAATTTTGTATAAATGGCAAGAAAAATCATCAGATCTTAATTCATAGAGAAATTATGGTCAATCCTTAAAAAGAGAATGGACAAATAATCAGAAATTGTGACAAACTTCAACCACTAATTAGGCAAGGAAGGATTGTCATCAGTCATGACTTGGCCAAGAAGATAAGTTTTAAATCTTATGAAAAGCTTACAATTAAAAGTAATTGTAGAAACATCTGACTAAAATATCTAAAAACTGTGAAATAGAAAACTTTGTGAACACTTAAATTTGTGTCAGTCTCAAAACTTTTGGCCATGATTGTACAACCACAATCCACAATCCAGTCCACCGCAAAAGAGGCAATCTTTCCCTCCTGATTCCATTTGCCAGTCTACTAAACCAAATATTCAGAATAAAAAACATTTCACATTTACATTTTTTTTTTCTAAAAAAGCATCCATGCCTGTATTGAAAGCATCAATGGTTCTGACCATGACCATCTCTTGAGGTAGACTTTTCCACAGATGAATAGTTCTTATGGTAAAGAAGGTGGTCTCCTCTGGATATTGAACCATTCTTTAACCAGACAAAGAGAGTTGCCCTATGTCTTTGGATGGGGTTTTACATAAAATATCTTTTGACCTTTTTGCATGAGCCATTTACTGTATGTACTTGAACAAGTTAATCATGTGTCCCTTAGCTATCTCTTCTCAAGACTAAATTATTTTTATTGTTCTTCATAACTTAAGTCCTCCAGGGCCCTCATCAGTTGGCTCTTCATTGTATCTTTTCTAGCTCCTGGCAATCCTTTTTATAAACTGTTACCTTGATCTGTATAGTATATTCCAGATGAGGTCGTACTGACGCTTTGTAAAGTGGTACTATTTCATCTCTATCCAATAAGTTCAGAACTCTTTTAATACATGACTATATCCTGCTGGCTTTAGAACATGTTGATTGGCATTTCATGCATTTCATGCTTTTATTTAGCCTGTGATCTACAGTACTAGTGTGCACCCAGATCCTTCTCAACAAGAGATTCTTCTAGTGTTACTCCCCTTAGAACATACAGTATGATGCCTGTGTATTGTTAGTGCTCACATACACAACTTTACATTTGTTCACATTGAACCTTATCTGTCCAGAAGATGCGCACTCACTTTGTCCAAGTCAGCTTGTAACTAATGAACATCCTCCATAGACTGCACTATATAGCTTGGTGTCATCTGCACAATAGAAACAACACTATTAACCCCATCTTCTATAAAATTTAAAAATATGTTGAATAATGGCATACCCAGCATTGAAACTTGGGGTACACCATTTACACCATTCAGAGTATGAGTCATTCATGAGAACTCTCTGGCTGCAATCTTTAAAAGGGTGGTTCACTACTCTGCAGTAGAGGCCACATCTTTGTAAAACTGATAGGGAAGGCTTTTTCTAAATACCTTGTTCAGCCAATTCTGCCTGTGAGCGGTGTTATTGCGATCCGCTCTTCCCCATGAAGTGACCCACCCCCCGGGTTCCATGACCTCTGAGATCCGGTGATGTCATGTTAACTACCAGTTTACCTCACACCACCGAGACCGGTCCCAGTCTTACTGAGTGATTGGGCTGTGAGCGGTGTTTCACCTCTCATCACAGCCCAGCATCACAGTGCAGAATTTCCCTCATGCGCTCCTTTATTGCAGAGTGCCGCAAGCAGGAGCGATGCTGGGCTGTGGTGAGCGGTGAAACTCCGCCCACAGACCAGTCACTCAGAAAGCCTGGGGCCAGACACGGTGATGTCAGATAAGGCCTCTTTCACACATCCGGTTTTTGCTGTCAGTCACAATCCTGCAATTTGTGGAAAAACTGGATCCGGCGTATTTTGCCGCCGCATCCGTTTTTTTCGTCATAGACTTGTATTGGCACCGGATTGTGCCGCATGGCATCGCATTTCATCTGGCGTGCGCTGGATCCGGCAAAATTTCTGTGTCCAGCTTCCGGAAAGGACGCACAAGGGAATGTTTTTTGTCACCGGCAAAAAAACGCACCGCGCCGGATCAAGTATCGTGCGGCGTGTTGTATAATGAAAGCCTAGGGGTTTTTTAAACTGAGTATGCTCAGATGTGTAAATTCCTTTTTGGTTAGAAAATATCTCTCTCTCTGTCCGTCGGTTGGTCTCTCTCTGTCTGTCGGTCGGTCTCTCTCTCTTTGTCGGTCTCTCTCTCTCCCTGTCTGTCTCTCTCTGTCGGTCGGTCAGTCTCTCTCTCCCACACCCTCTCTCATACTCACCAATCACTGGAGTGGCGCTGCACAGCTGTCACACTGCTGCCGCGGCTTCTCCTACTTTGAAAATGCCGACCGCTCATTATTCCATCTTGTATTCACTGCTTTCCCAGCCCACCAGCACCTATGATTGGTTGCAGTCAGACGAGCCCCCACGTTGAGTGACAGCTGTCTCACTGCAACCAATCACAGCCACCGGTGGGTGGGTCTATATCTTGTAGTAAAATAAATTAAAAAAAAACGACATGCGGTCCCACTCGGCTGAGGGCTGGTATTCTCAGGATTGGGAGCCCCACGTTATGGGGAGCCCCCAGCCTAAGAATATCAGCCAGCAGCCGCCCGAAAATGTCGCATCCATTAGATGCGACAGTCCCTGGACTCTACCCGGCTCATCCCGATTGCCCTGATGCGGTGGCAATCGGGGTAATAAGAAGTTAATATCAGCCCATAGCTGCCACTAAGTCCTAGTTTAGTGATGGCAGGTGTCTATGAGACACCCCCATCACTAAACTGTAGTGAAAGTAAATAAACACAAACACCAAAAAATCCTTTATTTGAAATAAAAGACAAAAAAACACCCTCTTTCACCACTTTATTAATCCCCAGATACGCCTCCAGGTCCGACATCCATACGAGGTCCCACGATGCTTTCAGCTTTGCTACATCGGCAGCTGACAGGAGCGGTCATAGAGCACCGCTGCTCGGTTTGAGCTCCACGGAGCAACTGAAGTGAGTCGCGCTGTCAGCGGTGACGTCACTCAGGTTACCTGCGGCCACAGCTGGATTCTCGGTACAAACTGCTACAACGGATCTGTTATTTTAACGGATCCTTCCCATCAGTTGTACCACAATCTACGACGGATCCGTTGCATCAGTCATAAACCGGATTGTGCCTGATGGCAAAAAACTGATTTGTCAAAGTAGCCTAAACTGGAAGTTGATGTGACATCACCGGATCTCAGCGGTCATGGAGCCTAGGCGGGGGTCACTTTATGGGGATGAGTGCACCGCAATAACACCACTCAGAGGCCAAATTGGTGAACAAGATATTTAGAAAAAGCCTTCCTTATCAGTTTCACATGGATGTGGCTACTATTGCAGAGTAGTGAACCACCTGTTTAAGCTAGTTTTCTATACAATTATAAACCGTACTTTCTAAGCTTATAGACCTTAACTAACCCATTAAGTGTTTTAGTGGGACAATGTCAAATGCCTTTGTAAAGTCCAAAAATAGTATATCTAACGCTTGCCCTCTATCCAGGTTTTTATTCACCTTTTCATGAAAACTAATCACTTTAGTTTGACAGATTCCAACCTTAGTAAAATCATGCTGGCGATCACACAAGCTTTGGTATATAGTCCCTTACAAACCCCTCAAACATGTTCCCACAATGGATGTCAGCTATTGTTCTTTAATTACCCAGGTTGGAGCTCTTTTTTAAACTGGGCACCGGATTAGCTTTGTGCCAGAGGCTTGGCTGAGTAACAGTGACTAGAGAGTCTCTAAAAATGATGTGCAGAGGCACAGCAATAACGGAGTTGAGATATTTAAAGCTCTTGTATGCAGCCGATCTGAACCTGGGCCTTGTTCACAATGGATTTTATTTAGCTTTGCTTGGACTATATCTACATTTAACCAACAGAATGTATTACTAAACTCAATTTGCACTATAGTAAAAAGGGGTCAAAAATAGAAATCAACAGATCCGAAAAGGAGAAACAGACTCCTGATAATAATGTATTTAGAAATAATACCAAAACTTTATTGATAAACAATGCATTATAATAAAACTATACATAAAATATTTTGGGGATGCAAAAATGAAGAGAAAAAGTGGTAAAGAATCTGGTAGTAGAAACAAATTAAAAAATATTAACACTCTGAAATGTGAAAGATAAACATACTTATTTTACAGATAATTCTATCAATGGTATGAGAACGTCCTCTCACTACGCTTCCAATTAGTAATAAAAGTGCCGCAGTCAAGAACAGCTATATTATATCACTATGTGTGAATATTACAAAATAATTAACATAGCACGCTCCTATAAGGTACTGTAAATAAGGAAATAAATTACCAAATATTTAATCTGAGTACTCATTGCAAATTAAGTAGGTATAGTGCGGAAGATCTACACCCATAACTGCAGAATGGCAATACATAAAAACAATCTCAAAACCATAGGTATAATAACACACAATCCATGCCACATAAGACAGTGGGTGAGGTATACCAGGTAAGAGTATCGCCAGGAGCCACTTTAAAGCCTGCTTTACACGCTGCAATGTATCTTACAATGTGTCGGCGGTGTCACGTCGTAAGTGACGCACATCCGGCATTATAAGGTACATTGCAGTGTGTGACAGGTACGTGAGATTGCGATTCAATGGTAAAACGTTCATCACATACACATCGTACCATTCTCTAGAATTGCACATCAGATTGTTCATCGTACCCGGGGTACCACACATCGCAGTGTGTGACACCCCGGGAACGATGAACAGATCTTACCAGCGTCCTAGACTCCCGGTCCACAATGCGGAAAGAAGGAGGTGGGCGGGATGTTCACGTCCCGCTCAGCTCCGCCCCTCCACTTCTATTGGCCGGCTGCCGCGTGACGTCAATGTGACGTAGAACGTCCCTCCCACTCCAGGAAGTGGACGTTTGCCGCCCACATCGAGGTCGTATGGAAGGTAAGTTTGTGTGACGGGGGTTAATCATTTGTACGGCACATTCAACAAAATTGAACGTGCCGCACATACGATGGGGGCGTTGCAAATCGCATACGATATCGTATGCGAAATTGCAACGTGTAAACCAGGCTTTATGTGCGTTTCGTCAAGCTTCTTCAGAAGGGGTGCACTATTAGAGATCTGTTTCTCTTTTTCAGATCGGTTGCCAACTGAGTATATTAGTTAATATATTAATAGCACTTGGACTGACTATATCTGCCACTCTCTCTTAATTGCTATATACACAGCCAGAGAACCCATTTAGTAATTCTGCCTTCTCTTGATCCTCAGTGACCAAATCCCATTAACATTATTTAGGGTATCAACCTCTTAGGATCTTGTTTTTTTGTATTTTTATTTATATACGCAAAGAATTTTTGGGGATTTGTCTTGTTTTCCTTGACTATCTACCATACATTTTCTACTTTAGCTGATTTGATTATTTTTTACAGATTGTATTCCGCTACTATAGAGAGAGTTGAGTAATAAGTCCAACTAATTCAATATAATAAAATAATGTACATTTTATAAAAATCCATCATAGATAAAAGCATGGAAAGGGATAAGGTGCAAGCAATAAATGACAAGTAATATACCACTAACAAAAATATTGGTAAGACATGGATACATATACATGAAGCATAAAGTGTTAGGGTACACCAGATGAAATATATATATATATATATATATATATATATATATATATATATAGTACAGACCAAAAGTTTGGACACATCTTCCCATCTCTAGAACAACTGTTAAGAGGAGACTTTGTGCAGCAGGCCTTCATGGTAAAATAGCTGCTAGGAAACCACTGCTAAGGACAGGCAACAAGCAGAAGAGACTTGTTTGGGCTAAAAAACACAAGGAATGGACATTAGACCAGTGGAAATTTGTGCTTTGGTCTGATGAGTCCAAATTTGAGATCTTTGGATCCAACCACCGTGTCTTTGTAGAAAAGGTGAACGGATGGACTCTACATGGCTGGTTCCCACTGTGAAGCATGGAGGAGGAGGTGTGATGGTGTGGGGGTGCTTTGCTGGTGACACTGTTGGGGATTTATTCAAAATTGAAGGCATACAGAACCAGCATGGCTACCACAGCATCTTGGAGCTGCGTGCTATTCCAATCGGTTTGCATTTAGTTGGACCATCATTTATTTTTCAACAGGACAATGACCCCAAACACACCTCCAGGCTGTGTAAGGGCTATTTTACTAAGAAGGAGAGTGATGATGGGGTGCTACGTCAGATGATCTGGCCTCCACAGTCACCAGACCTGAACCCAATCGAGATGGTTTGGGGTGAGCTGGACCGCAGAGTGAAGGCAAAAGGGCCAACAAGTACTAAGCATCTCTGGGAACTCCTTCAAGACTGTTGGAAAACCATTTCCAGTGACTACCTCTTGAAGCTCATCAAGAGAATGCCAAGAGTGTGCAAAGTAGTAATGAAAGCAAAAGGTGGCTACTTTGAAGAACCTAGAATATAAGACATATTTTCAGTTGTTTCACACTTTTTTAAGTATTTCACTCCACATGTTTTAATGCATAGTTTTGATGCCTTCAATGGGAATCTACAATTTTCAGAGTCCAGAAAATAAAGAAAACTCTTTGAATGATCAGTTTTACCATATGTGAACATGATAAATAAAAAATCCGTAAAACAATTGTGGAACTGCACTTTTTTTGCATTTTCACCGCACTTGGATTTTTTTTCCTTTTCCAGTACAATATAGGGCAGAATCAAACGTGTCATTCAAAAATACAACTTGTCCCGCAAAAAACAAGCCCTCAGATATGGCTATATTGATGGAAAAATAAAAAAGTTATGGCTCTTGGAAGAATGAGAGGTAAAACAAAATGAATAATGGGGTTAAATTATGGTTCAACATTAAAAGAAACAAACGAAAACAGGAGACTAAATAAAATAGCTTGGACAAAAATATTGGCATCCCTAGAAAAGATGAAGAATAATTTGACCATAGGGACATACTCACACCTGCCACTGTGTTCTTGACCCTGGAAATCCTGCCCCAGTTGTGCATATTTGTTAGTAAGCCAGACTACATCAGATATGCATAGGTACTAGAAATGGGATCTGCTGCCCTAAATATTTATGATACTGGCACGCTGTACAGTTTTTATTGAGGGAGTATTTAGCCAATCAGAGCCATAGTTCATTTAGAAAATACGAACATAAAACATATCAACTCTCAACAGTAACCACTTTACATCAATCACATTCCCTAAAGATAGTTTAACCTCCTGTTAGGGGTACTTCTCACATAGCGAGATCGCTAGCGAGATCGCTGCTGAGTCACAGGTTTTGTGACGTGACGTATCAGTGACCTCATCAGCGATCTCGCTGTGTGTGACACTAAGCAGCGACCTAGCCCCTGCTGTGAAATTGCTGAGTGTTACACACTGTTCTGGTTCATTTTTCGCACGTTGGTCTCCGGTTGTGCCGCACACATCGGCGTGTTTGACGGCCTGAGACCAACGAGCACTGACTCTGTGTAAGCAGCATATACTGGTAACCAAAGTAAATATCAGGTAACTAAGAAAAGCGCCCTGCTTGGTTACCCGGTATTTACCTTGGTTACCAGCGTACACCACTTGGCGCGGGCTCCCTGCACACATAATCAGGGTACACATCGGGTTGCTAAGCAAAGCACTTTGCTTAGTTACCCGATATTTACCCTGGCTACGTGTGCAGGGAGCCAGCGCTAAGTGGTGTATGCTGGTAACCAAGGTAAATATCAGGTAACCAAGCAAAGCGCTTTACTTGGTTACCCGATATGTACCCTGGTTACCAGCATACATGCTCACAGGCTGCCAGCGCTATCTCCCTGCACGCGTAACCAGGGTAAATATCGGGTAACTAAGCAAAGCGATTTGCCTAGTAAACCGATGTGTACCTTGGTTACCAAGCGCAGAGTCGCTGGTGGCTGGTCGCTGGTGAGATCTGCCTGATTGACAACTCACCAGCGACCATGTAGCGACGCACCAGCGATCCTGACCAGTTCAAATCGTGGTTGGAATCGCTGGTATGTCATTTAGTGAGACGGTACCCTTAGCCATTTCTGAAGGTCATTGAAATATAAACGCATTGATACCTTTTGCTGTTCATTGCTTTATTTCAGGGAAATCCACTATTTTATCAATATGCAAATGATAATGAAAGTCTGTTTCCCCAGGTCATTTAGATCCTTATCACCTGCCTCCATATACTGATTGATAGCTAACATCAGAGGCCGAGCAGGGAATCTTGGGCCTGACTATTCACCGCCATATTTGGGCCTGTGCTTTAATCTGTCCTTCTGAAATCAATGGTTTTAGCATACTAGTATGAATGTTTGCTTATTGATGCTGTATGTCCACAAGTGTGAGATGATATGCGCAGGTATGAGTTTTATGGACAGCTTAGTGGGTCCATTGTTAGTGCTGTTGCTTTGCATCTTTGAGGTCCTGAGTTCAGACCCTGCTAAGAATGTAATATCTCCATTACATTTATGGATGCTTTCTGTTTTTGACTAGGTTTCCTCCCATACTCCAAAGATAGGGAGTTTTAATTTGTGACCCCCATTGAATTAGTAATGATCATTCCTGCGTTGATTATGCTATGTATATATAAACCAAAAATACATTTTGTGCCAAGTGCCAGGCTAAAGGGAACCTGTCAGGTGCACCCAGAACCACGAGCAGTTCTGGGTGTATGGTGCCCCTGCGGCCTCAGGCACCACAGGGTACTGCACCTGAACCAAGGTGCAGTATTTATCGCGGATAGGAGGAGGTGAGGAGATCATCACCGGTCACAACTACAACCACACTCAACCAACACATAACACGTGGGTTCTGTCACTGGGACCGAGTTAGGGTAGGTGCTGTGGTGGCCATCACAAGGTATGGGACCTCATGCCCACTAGTTCAGGGACCCAGGAGGCAGGGCGTCGACAGAGGGGAAGTGAGGAGCCATCTGAAACACTACAGGCAGTTAGCACTGGACAGCACCTGTGTCAAGTCAGACTCCGGAATAGACAAGCAAGCAAAGACACGTAAAGTTTGGGACCTGTGGTCTGGAGCCGGAGACTCGACCCGGGTTCTTAGGAGAAGAAGGGGGATCCCAGGGTTCGCGAGAGTGCAGAAGGCACCCGTGACCCATTCCAAGGCCCAGGAGCTGGGGTGGAGGGAAACCATCAGAAGGTGAGGCACAGAAGGAACCACCGGCCACAACCGCCGAAGTATCCGGGATTGGCTGAGGCCCATCACAACATGGCCCGGTGCTCCAATGGCAGTGTGTGACCAGTGAGTAAAAGATCTTGAACTGTTCCACCTGTGTCGTCCTATTACTGCCAGCGCCCTTTCCATTGCATCACCTGAGACTACTACTATCACCACCATCCTCCCTGGGGCTATATCTCTGCCTGTGGAGAACTGACCTATCTGAGCTGCATTGTCATCCGCCCCAGCAGAGAAGTCCCGCAGCGACGACTAGTAGTTATGTCATCACCGGAGTCCGTTCCATCGACTTCTACTCCGATTGCCAGGTGACGCCGTGTTCCTGCCGTGGATAGTGCTGGTGATGGGAGAGGAGTCGATGCCAGCGGTGCCGGTGGACGCGGGCTCCGCTCATCCACTGGTCTGGGTTTCCTGGGGATCTGCAGTGCCACTGGATGACTGTAGGTGGCGGGTGTATCCCAGCTGAAGTACCATCATTCAGCTACAGCCTATGGGAAAACACTACACCCTTTTTATTGCCCCTCCTGCCTGCTGACCTCTGCCAGAGATAGTTCTGAAAATTCTGGCTCCTGTTTCGTCCTGTTCTGTGATTTCGTGTTCTGATTACCGCTTGTTTCCTGACTACCCTCCTGCCTGCTGTTTTTGTACCTCGCTGCCCGATCCGGTTTTGATCTCTGCTTGTTTCTGATTACGTTCTTGCCTGCCGATTCTGTCCCTTTTCCGCAATTCCTGGTTTGACCCTGCCTGACAACTACTCTCTCAGACTGCAGCCTTCCACAGGTAGTGATCTCCAGGGCCCTGTGTAATTCCAAATCCCTGTATAAGGTTTAAGGGGTTTCAGGGTTCTGGGGGTCCTGCTTGGTGAGTGTCTTCCCTCTAGCCTGTCCATTACAGTCTGTGGATCCAGGCAGGCGTTACACAAATATTGGCTATCCAGCCAATTATGACACCCTTGATCACGGAACTGGGCAAGGCTACCACGGCGTCCCAGGAGAACCTCCGCGGCCTGGTGACGAGTAAAACCTGACCCCGTGGGCGCATCAGGTGCATATTGCTACTACCTGCCTAACTGCCCCTGTATTTAGTATCATACATAAAGAGATCTTTAGAAAAAGTATTTTTAAAGATCCAATATGATATGCTAATGAGGCCAGAGACTAGTCGCAAGGGTGTTATATTCCCCGACTGGTAGGCCCTCTTAGCATGTTAGTATCCCCACAGGGGTGTGCTAACATGCTATTAAATTCAGCATCAGCAGTGGTGCTGCGCGTACTTGTGTTCACTGTTACTGCTGATCTGAATACCGGGCACTTTCAGTCATGCGCTGTAGACCTCTATGAAGCCGGGACGAGTACACTCGGCCTCATGCTGCATATGATTGGAAGTGCCCGGCATTCAGATCAGCAATCACAGTGAACACAGGTACACATGTCATCGCTGGTGACGCTGTATTGAATAGCATGTTAAGACGCCCCTGTGGGGGTACTAACATGCTAAGAGGCGGACTAGTCTGGGGACATAAACACCCTTGTGACTAGTCCCCTCGCTCATTAGCATAAGATAAAAGATCTTTTGAACTACTTTTTCTAAAGATCCCTCTATCTATGCTAGTGTAAAAAGGGATGGTTAGGCAGAGAATAGTAATATGCACCCAGAACTGCTCGTGGTTCTGGGTGTATATTGCACCTGACAGGTCCCCTTTAAGACGGGTTAAACTTGCTGATAGATTTACTTTAATGCTCAAGGAGCAAAATCTGGAAAGCAAAGACAACTACTCTCCATGGTGCAATTTTAGCAATGACTCGTGAAACCAAGTTAAAGGTGCTTTACACGCTGCGACATCGCTAGCGATAGCTAGCAATGTTGTGCGCGATAGCACCCGCCCACGTCGCTGTTTCGTCATGGCGGTGATCGCTGCAGTAGCGAAAAATATCGCTACGGCAGCGTCACACGCATATACCTACTTAGCGACGTCGCTGGAGACAACGAACAATCTCTCCTTTAAGGGGGAGGTTCGTGCGGCGTCACAGCGGCGTCACTAAGCTGCCACCCAATAGCTGAGGAGGGGCGGAGATGAGCGCCCGGAACATGCCGCCCACCTCCTTCCTTCCTCATTGCCGGTAAACGCAGGTAAGGAGATGTTCGTCGTTCCTGCGGTGTCACACATAGCGATGTGTGATGCCACAGGAACGACGAACAACCAGCGGCATGCACCACCAATGATATTATGAAAAGGAGCGACATGTCAACGATCAACGATTTTTGACGTTTTTGCGATCGTTGATCGTCGTCCCTTTTAGTCACACACAACGATATCGCTAACGGCGCAGGATGTGCGTCATGAACACCGTGAACCCGAAAAAATATCGCTAGCGATATCATTGTGTGTAAAGTACCCTTTAGTCTCGGCTAAACAATCTAAACAACACAGCCAAGTTGCAGATAAGTTGCGTGTCGTGTGTGACTTGCATTGAACTTTTTCGCAAGTGTGTTGCATGCGACCTACGACTGGTGAGAGAAAATCCAATGGATTTGCCTACTATGTCATTCTTTAAATGACTCCAGTGTACTGCTTAGTAAGATCAGGTGTAATAGTAGAACACAGATCACAAAGCTTCAGTGAGGACACAGGAAGAGTATGTCATACAGTCTTATTTACAGAACTTTTAGCCTTACCTGGTCTTGTCACAGTGTATTCAGTAGCACTTGCTCTGGCCAAATTGCAAATAGATCTGCGATTTAGAAAAAATAAAATGGAAAATGTTTATTTTTGTACTTTAGCATCATTTTTAGTTTGAACTATACTTCTGGTATACAGCGCCATTTCTTCTGAGTGACGTCACCGCATTTCAGACTCTCTGGATTCCACTGCATTTTATGGGTGAGCCAGAAGCCTATTTTACAGTGTAAGTTTATTGTTCCTCATTGTAAAAGTCACTACCAGGTCATACAGAGCGCAATGTGACCCGGACTGTCTAAAGAGTGGTGACGTCGTTCAGTGGAGGATCGGAACAGCACTGGAAACCAGAGAAGTTAGAGGTAGAAGATTATATTAATATATTGAAACTGTAGTACATACACATGGACAATATATCTCAAAAGTGAGTACACCCCCACATTTTTGTAAATATTTTATTATATCTTTTCATGGGACAACAGTGAAGATATGACACTGACACAATGTAAAGTAGTCAGTGTACAGCTTGTATATGAGTGTAAAATTTGTGTGCCCTCTAAATAACTCAACACACAGCCATTAATGTGTAAACTGCTGGCAAGAATTGTGAGTGAAATGGCCAAATTGTGCCCAAAGTGTAAATATTTTGTACGGTCACGATTAGTTTTCAAGCACTGCCTTAACTCTTTTGGGCATGGAGTTCATTAGAGCATCAAAAGAGCCACTGGATTCCTCTTCTACTCCTCCATGACAAGATCATAGAGCTGGTGGATGTTATAGACCTTGAGCTCCTCCATTTTCTGTATGAAAATGCCCCACAGATGCTGAATAGGCTTTAGGTATGGAGACATGTTTGGCTAGTCCAGCACCTTTACCCTCAATTCATTCGAAGGGAGGGGATAATGCTCTGCTTCATCATATCACATTGCATATTGGCATTCATGGTTCCCTCAATGAACTGTAGATCCTAACAGGCAGCAGCACTGGTGAAGCCGAAAACCATGACATTTGGACCACCATGCTTGACTGGTACTCCTCACCTGGTTGTTGCTACACACACTTGACATAAAATGAACCAAATAAGTTCAGTTTGGTATCATCACACCACAGTAATACATGTCCTTTGTCTACTTGTCTTCAGCAAACTGTTTGCAGGCATTCTTGTGTATCATTTTTAGAAGAGGCTTCCTTCAGGAATGACAGCCATGCAGACCAATTTGATGCAGTGTGCAGCATATGGTCTGAGCACTGACAGGCTGACCCCCCACAACCTTAACCTCTACAGCAATGCTGGCAGAATTCATATGTCTATTTTGAAAATACAGCCTCTGGATATGACGCTGAGCACATAAACTCAACCCCTTTGGTTGACCATGGCGATGCCTGTTCTGAGTGGATCCTGTCTTGTTAAACCTCTATATGGTTTTGGCCACCGTGCTGCCTCTCAGTTTCAGGGTATTGGCAATCTTCTTATAGCCTCGGCCATCTTCATGTAGAGCAACAATTATTTTTTTTCAGATCCTCAGAGATTTCTTTGCCATGAGGACCATATTGATCTTCCAGTGACCAGTATGAGAGAGTGTGAGTGATAACACCAAATTTAACACACCTGCTCCCCATTCACACTTCAAATCTTGTAACATTAAAGAGTCATATGATACTGTGGAAGCAAATTGGTTTATTAGACATAATATGGCTATTTTCACTTAGTGGTGTACTCACTTTTGTTGCCAGTTGTTTAGACATTAATGGCTGGGTGTTCAGTTATTTAGAGGGTACATCAAAATTACACTGTTATACAAGCTTTACACTGAGTACTTTACATAGTATCACAGGGTCATATCTTGAGTGTTGTCCCATGATAAGATATAATAAAATATTTACAAAAATGTGAGGGGTTTACTCACTTTTGTTATACACTTGTCATTTACATACACAGTTTTAGGGAAAAAATGTTCATGGAAGGGCTTCTTTAATGCTGAAATCTGAAGCTTCAGCCATAAATCCAATTTCATAGTAGAATCAGGGTGGTCCTAATGGTGGTAAATCCACAGTTCTTAATTTAATCCATTACCTACAAATTATTGCCAAGTAATATTTCCTTGTTTAAATAATTTCCAATTTTTTTTTTTATTAATAGTTGAATGAAGCTTTTACAAACACATTTTTAAAGGATCAATGACCTGTCATTATATCTTAAATTAAAATAAATTACCTCTCAGTTCTGGTAAATGACAAATGGTGCTGTTTTTCTATATTATTACTAGTAACAATAATAATAATCATCATCATATTATGGTTTATACTATTTAGAATTTTTTCAAAATGACCTTAACATACAGTAAAGTTGGATTGTTCGTCCAGCAGCTCTCTCACCCGACTGTCCCATAAACAAGAGCTCTCACTCTGCCAAGTGCTCCTTTGTTTTCTATGAGAGCCACTAGCAGCTATCTCTGGCAGTAGCTTAACTCTAAAAAAACAAAAATGTCACGAGTCCAAAATCAGACATGCCAAATCCTTATCTCCTCTGACATCATCTGTTGGAGCCCCCCCCCCCCTTTGCATATTAGACTGTCAGCCAAACTCATCGATATCGGCCATCGTTAGTATAATGTGTATGAGAGCCTTAATGCTTCGCTTTAAAACCACTCACTGGAATTATTTCCCATTACAAAGGCTGCTGATAAAATGAAAATGTGTATTGAGTTTACAAGAAAACCAGTGCACTAGCACAGTCAATAAAGGCAAATAACCACCTCAACTCTTGTTAGCAGCTTTTTTTGTTTTATAGCAACTGGGTATCATACATACTTGCATACAGTGGATATTGTAGATACTGACAGTCTGTATGTGGTTTTGCAGCTCAACCTACTAATGTAAAAGGACCTGAGCTGCAATGCCACCAATGCATAGCTGTCTCACTATTCCTAGATGAAGCAGCCATATTGTCCAAGTCCAAGATAATCCGTATAAGGCTGGACTTACACGAGCGTATGGCATCCGATGCGAGAGCATCGGATGCGATATACTAATGACCCCTGGCTCAGGCTCTGCTGTAAGCGTGAGCCGAGTGTCATGCGACAGTGACCCAATCTTGCAATCGGGTCACAGCTGCGAAGCTGAGGGCGGGCACTGCGGAAAAGAGGGAGGGGTTAATACCCCCATCTCCTCCATTGTAAGCCTGTGCGTATATGGCACTGAACTGGGATAACATCTGAGCGCAGTCCGATGTATCTCTCGCACCCATTCACTTGAATAGGTGCGACGGATACGGCTCTAGCAGAAAATCGCAGCATGCTGCTACTTTTCTAGCATCCAGATTCTGGATGCGAGAAAAGCTGACTAACTGCTCTCCCTCATTGACTAGCATTGGTCAGAGTGCAATGCGAGATTTTTTCGCATTGCACTCATCTGTTTTTCACACTCGTGTGAGCGTATCCTTAGGCCCCTTTTTGCATCAGTGTTTCATCAGTATTTGGATACCAAAACCAGAAGTGGAACTTACAGAGAAGAACTATAATTGAAAGCCTGACCCCTGTTCTGTGTTTTGGAGATGCTCCTGGTTTTGGCATTCAAATACTGATGAAACACATTAGCGGATTTGAGCATGTGTGCTCTTGTGGTGCAGTGCTCAAGCACTCTGATCAACAGTCCATGCGCCATGGGTTTGAATACCACCAAGGAGACAAGCACAGAGTTAATGGTTAAAATGGCTTTAACAGTGAACCAGCCTCCCTGACCTGGGAATAGTGGGCTGAAAGTGTCCATCATACTTTCAAAATTTTTTAAAGTTTTCAGACTTCCATGGCCTGAGAGGGGGGAAGTCTGCCCAGCAGTCCCCGAATACTGCTCGGCATCCTCACCTGGTCAGGTGATCATCTGGGCGCGCTTCATTGGTTTTAATCCCTGCTTCATCCCGTGGGCTGAGTCAACCACAGAGCTACCATCCAATGGGCTGTCAGCCGCAGCAGTGACTCATCCACCGGGCTGCCATCCGTACAGGAGAAAATCTCCAACAGCGGTGATAGGTTCTAATCAGATGCAAAATACTGACGTGGGAAAGAGGCCTAAGTGTCTCACTGGCTTGGATTGGATTATATTATCCACCTTCCACTTTCAACCCTGAGTGGTATAATCAAGAAAATCTTCAACCTAACTCATTTAGTATTTCACATTTGTCTTACAGTTTTGAAAATAATCCTACAAAGCTCATACAACATTGCATGCCAGCCAAAGATGCCTCCAAAATCTCCCTATTATGCCTGCCACACCCGTGCGCCCTATAGCACCTGCCACATATGTGCCACTTTCAGTGCCTGAAATAGATGATTCCTTTAGTGCTTACCACAGATGCCACCATAGATGCCACCATAGATTGGCTCCACTAATGGCACTAGCTGCAGACTTGCTCAGGTATCTGCACTAGGAGGTCTGGACTTCCTAAACTTCTCATGGTCCCTTAATAGGAAGTTCAATGTTTTTGCCATTCAGCTTTTTTCTAATTAAGTCAATACTTGGTGGATTTAAAAAGAAATATATATCATACCAGTGGATTTTGGCGGTGAAGATCTAAGAAACTGGATACTTTGCTGCCAGCATTGGTCCACTTATAGAGTCTGTTATTAACATTTATTGTAATTTATACAATACCTATATTGTTGACATCATAGTCCTAAAAATTATATACCTCTAAGTTTCACATTAGTAAAGTAAATGGAAATCATAAATAAAACTACAGTAAATCCATATGCAGTAATGCTACTTTTTGTTAATAGTTCTTGGGAATAACCTCAAAGACAAAGCACAAAAACACGGAAATGCGTTCAAACTCCCTGATGTGTCCGGTTCAGACCACAATACACAGTTATGCAGGGCTGGAAAATTCTGGAATTTCAATCAGTATGTAAAAAGGAAAAAAAATCTAGGTCTTTGCCTCTCACCCCCTCCTCGGCTCGTGGAAAGACGCTTCAGTTGCCAAAGCCTTTACCGTGTTCTTCTGAAACTAGCCTTTTTTTTTAAGGAAAAACTCTCTCTTCCAGAACCCACATTTTAAAGAAAGGAGCGTTTTTCTTGTCAATAGCATAGATGTGGGAAATAGTCCCAGTTGAGAAATGCCTTTGTAACATTACTTTAGAAATGTACAAAGGACAAATATATAGGCATAATAAACCCTTGTCTTACCTTGCATCCTTACGAATCAACAATTCATAATAGCTATGCATTTTCAGAAATAAAACAGGTGCATGTAGTAATATTTTTCTTTAGGTTTACTTCTGTATTTGTCAATGCTGAATATAAAGAAAATAATAATACTCTTTAATCCACCTCACCAGGTATTGAAGCGGCTTAGTGTACTTTTTTGCTTTATACACACTATATATATACTGTCAATACCCTTGATTTTCAATCTATGGTTTGTGTACCTCATGGAGTATATACCTTGTACAGTGCCTACAAGTAGTATTCAACCCCCTGCAGATTTAGCAGGTTTACACATTTGGAATTAACTTGGCATTGTGACATTTGGACTGTAGATCAGCCTGGAAGTGTGAAATGCACTGCAGCAAAAAAGAATGTTATTTCTTTTTTTATTTTTTTTTTAAATTGTGAAAAGTTTATTCAGAGGGTCATTTATTATTCAACCCCTCAAACCACAAGAATTCTGTTTGGTTCCCCTAAAGTATTAAGAAGTATTTCAGGCACAAAGAACAATGAGCGTCACATGTTTGGATTAATTATCTCTTTTTCCAGCCTTTTCTGACTAATTAAGACCCTCCCCAAACTTGTGAACAGCACTCATACTTGGTCAACATGGGAAAGACAAAGGAGCATTCCAAGGCCATCAGAGACAAGATCGTGGAGGGTCACAAGCCTGGCAAGGGGTACAAAACCCTTTCCAAGGAGTTGGGCCTACCTGTCTCCACTGTTGGGAGCATCATCCGGAAGTGGAAGGCTTATGGAACTACTGTTAGCCTTCCACGGCCTGGACAGCCTTTGAAAGTTTCCACCCGTGCCGAGGCCAGGCTTGTCCGAAGAGTCAAGGCTAACCCAAGGACAACAAGGAAGGAGCTCCGGGAAGATCTCATGGCAGTGGGGACATTGGTTTCAGTCAATACCATAAGTAACGTACTCCACCGCAATGGTCTCCGTTCCAGACGAGCCCGTAAGGTACCTTTACTTTCAAAGCGTCATGTCAAGGCTCGTCTACAGTTTGCTCATGATCACTTGGAGGACTCTGAGACAGACTGGTTCAAGGTTCTCTGGTCTGATGAGACCAAGATCAAGATCTTTGGTGCCTACCACACACGTGATGTTTGGAGACTGGATGGCACTGCATACGACCTCAAGAATACCATCCCTACAGTCAAGCATGGTGGTGGCAGCATCATGCTGTGGGGCTGTTTCTCAGCCAAGGGGCCTGGTCATCCGGTCCGCATTGATGGGAAGATGGATAGCACGGCCTACCTGGAGATTTTGGCCAAGAACCTCCGCTCCTCCATCAAGGATCTTAAGATGGGTCGTCATTTCATCTTCCAACAAGACAACGACCCAAAGCACACAGCCAAGAAAACCAAGGCCTGGTTCAAGAGGGAAAAAATCAAGGTGTTGCAGTGGCCTAGTCAGTCTCCTGACCTTAACCCAATTGAAAACTTGTGGAAGGAGCTCAAGATTAAAGTCCATATGAGACACCCAAAGAACCTAGATAACTTGGAGAAGATCTGCATGGAGGAGTGGGCCACGATAACTCCAGAGACCTGTGCCGGCCTGATCAGGTCTTATAAAAGACGATTATTAGCTGTAATTGCAAACAAGGGTTATTCCACAAAATATTAAACCTAGGGGTTGAATAATAATTGACCCACACTTTTATGTTGAAAATTTATTAAAATTTAACTGAGCAACATAACTTGATGGTTTGTAAGATTTATGCATCTGTTAATAAATCCTGCTCTTGTTTGAAGTTTGCAGGCTCTAACTTATTTGCATCTTATCAAACCTGCTAAATCTGCAGGGGGTTGAAGACTACTTGTAGGCACTGTATCTCTAGGTAAGGCCGGCTTCACACTTGCGATTAACTTGCATGAGTGCAATGCGAGAAATTCTCGCATTGCACTCGGGCCCATGTTAATCAATGAGGCAGCTCCCATCTGCAATTTTTTTTGTCAGTCCAAATCGGACTGAGAAAAAAATCGCAGCATGCTGCGTTTTGGTGAGTTTCTCGCGCGAATCACTCCAATGCAAGTCTATGGGTGCGTGAAAATAAACGGATGTCACATGGACGGCACACACACCATCCTAGTGACATCCGTTTTTATAAATACATTTATCGCATGTTTCAGAAAACACTGCAAATGAGTGAGGTCTGTCGATGTTGGTCAATTTATATCTCTGTCAGTCGGTCTGTCTCTCTCTGTCAGTCTCTCTGTCTCCCTGTCGTCGGTTTCTATCTCTCTCTGTCTGTCTATCCCTCCCCCCCCTGTCTCTCATACTCACCAATCCCCGATCACCGGCGCGGCACTGCACGGCTGTCACACTGCTCCGGCTGCTTTTCCTCTTTTGAAAAAGCCAGCTGCTCATTATTCCATATAGTATTCACTGCTTTCCCCGCCCACCGGTGCCCATGATTGGTTGCAGTTAGACACGCACCCACGTTGAGTGACAGCTGTCTCACTGCAACCAATCACAGCCACCGGTGGGCGGGTCTATATCGTGCAGTAAAATAAATAAATAATTAAAAAAAAACTGCGTGCGGTTCCCACAATTTTCATACCAGCCAGGGTAAAGCCATACGGCAGGAGTCTGGTATTGTCAGGATGGGGAGCGCCACGTTATGGAGAGCCCCTCACCCTAAAAATATCAGCCAGCAGCCGCCCAGAATTGCCGCATCCATTAGATGCGACAGTCCCAGGACTGTACCCGGCTCATCCAGAATTGCCCTGGTACGGTGGCAATCGGGGTAATAAGGAGTTAATGGCAGCAGCCCATAGCTGCAATTAAGTCCTAGGTTAATCATGGCAGGCGTCTCCCCGAGATACCTTCCATGATTAACCTGTAAGTTAAAGAAAATAAAGACTTACAACCAAAAATCATTTATTTGAAAGAAATTACAAAAAAACACACCCTCTTTCACCACTTTATTCAAGTCCCCAAATACCCCTCCAGGTCTGACGTAATCCACAGAGGTCCCACAATGCTTTCAGCTCTGCTACATCAGAAGCTGACAGAGAGCGACCATAGACCACGACCGCTCTCTGTGAGCTCCCCGCAGCGACTGAAGTGAGTCGCGCTATCAGTGGTGCCATCACTCACGTTACCCGCGGCCACAGATCTCAGCGAGAGGACTTCAGCTGTGGCCACGGGTAACCTGAGTGATGGCACCGCTGATAGCGGAGATCACTTCAGTCACTCAGGGGATTTGCGGTCACCGGTGAGACCTTCACTGGTGACCGAAAATCAGGCCATGACACACTGACAGAGCCGCGGGCTGACAATGAAGTCAGGTGAAGTTCATCCGACTTCATTGTGATCGGGTGACTCTGTCTGTGTCTGCTGTCAGCGGCCATGTAGCAGAGCTGAATGGCAGATGACATAACTACTGAGAATAAAAACGGATCACATACACATCAAACACGGATTGCACACGGACAATGTGCAACAGATCAATTGAAAAATCACAGAATCGCATTGCTGGTGCATTGCACACTGATCATAACGTGAACAGAGCTCATGCTACTTTCTAGCATGAGACTCAGACCGATTTTACACGCACAAGTGTGATTCCTGCCTTACTTGCTCTGTCCTAAAACCATGCATTAATGTGTATCATATATGTTCACAGCACCTTTATTCTTTTATATAATTTTCAGGGTGTTGTACTCAAAGGCGAGTAGGTGAACACAAAGCTCATTGTGTAATGTAGCTTCAGCCTTGCTCTCCTGCTTCTTACTTGTGATCGGTTTCTCCCTGTCAGCTCTTAAATGAGGAAATAGGTTATCACTGAAACTCATACATTGGAGGTTTTGGACACAGAACATGCAACGTAGTATAGCCAATCACTGTGTTTCAGGGACTTTTATAACTCTGTAGCTAATCATTGCATGAACTAAACTGTTATACAGTGGGGAAAAAAGTATTTAGTCAGCCACCAATTGTGCAAGTTCTCCCACTTAAAAAGATGAGCGAAGCCTGTAATTGACATCATAGACCACAATTATAAGAGGCAGAATGAGAAAACAAATCCATAAAATCACCTTGTCTGATTTGGCAAGAATCTTTTTGCAAATTATGGTGGAAAATAAGTATTTAGTCACCTAAAATCATGCAAGATTTCTGTAAATTCTTCTTTAAGAGACTCCTCTATCCTCCACTCATTACCTGTAGTAATGGCACCTGTTTGAATTTGTTATCAGTATAAAAGACACCTGTCCACAATCTCAAACAGTCACACTCCAAACTCCACTATGGTGAAAACCAAAGAGCTGTCAAAGGACACCAGAAACAAAATTGTAGTCCTGCACCAGGCTGGGAAGACTGAATGTGCAATAGGCAAGCAGCTTAGTGTGATGAAATCAACCGTCGGAGCAATAATAAGAAAATGAAAGACATAAAAGAGCACTGATAATCTCCCTCGATATGGGGCTCAACGGAAGATCTCACCCCGTCGGCTCAAAATGATCACAAGAACAGTGAACAAAAAAATCCCAGAACCAGATGGGAGAAATAGTGAATGGGACAACCGTAACAAAGGCTACCATCAGTAACACACTACGCTGCCAGGGACTCAGATCCTGCAGTGCCAGACGTGTTCCCCTGCTTAAGCCAGGACATGTCCTGACCCGTCTGAAGTTTGCTAGAGAACATTTCGATTATCCAGAAGAGTATTGGGAGAATGTCATATGGTCTGATGAAACCAAAGTAGAACTGTTTGGTAGAAACATAACTTGTCTTGTTTGGAGGAGACAGAATGCTGAGCTGCATGCAAAGAACACCATACCTACTGTGAAGCATGGGGGTGGCAACATCATGCTTTGGGGCTGTTTCTATGCAAAGGGCTCAGGACGACCGATTCGTGGACATGAAAGAATGAATGGGGCCATGTATCATGAGATTTTAAGTGCAAAGCTCCTTCCATCAGCAAGGGCATTGAAGATGAAATTTGGCTGGGTCTTTCAGCATAATAATAATCCCAAGCACACCACCAGGGCAATGAAGGAGTGGCTTTGTAAGAAGCATATGAAGGTCCTGGAGTGGCCTAACCAATCTCTAGATCTCAACCCCATAGAAAACCTTTGGAGGGAGTTCAAAGTCTGTGTTGCCCAGTGACAGGCCCAAAACATCACTGCTGTAGAGGAGTTTTGCATGGAGGAATGGGCCAACATACCACCAACAGTGTGTGCCAACCTTATGAAGACTTACAGAAAACGTTAGACCTCTGTCATTGCCAACAAAGGATATATAACAAAATATTGAGATGTACTTTTGTTATTGACCAAATACTTATTTTCCACCATAATTTGCAAGAAAAGTCTTGCAAAATCAGACAAGGTGATTTTCTGGATTTGTTTTCTCATTTTGTCTCTCATAGTTGTGGTCACCTATGATGTCAATTACAGATCTCTCTCATCTTTTAAGTGGGAGAACTTGCACAATTGCTGGCTGACTAAATACTTATTTTCCCCACTATATCATGGCACTCCTATATAAAGAAGAAATTATAATGTAGGTCTGATTCATGACTTGCCATTATATGTCTATTTTTATTTTTATATCTTGTGATATTTGCTGATTTTTTTTAAACCTAGTTCATAAAAATTGTACACATGGATCATGATTTTTGCACAAAATCTATAATACATAAAATAAGTGCAAAAGGTTCACGCTCCGTTAAAAACATACAAAATTTGTGAAAAAATATCTGGTATATATAAAATCACTATAGGGAGCGGAGTGGAGTCCATTTGCCAAAAATGTTGTAAGTTCTTGAAAAATCAGTTGAAAACATCTGGAAAATGAGGGACATACATATCAAATAGACTTTAACCTTTGTCAGGCTGCATAATTTTGCCAAAATTTCTCGACCCCTTATCTCGGAAGGGGGTGGAGATATTTTATTGAAATTTGGCCAATATATTCTGGACCAAAACTGCTGAGATGTCACGAAAATTTCAGCCCTCTACGGCTTTTCGAAAAAAAAAAAATTATTGCAATTT
Organism: Anomaloglossus baeobatrachus; assembly: GCF_048569485.1. NCBI lineage: Eukaryota > Metazoa > Chordata > Amphibia > Anura > Aromobatidae > Anomaloglossus > Anomaloglossus baeobatrachus. The sequence goes on along the minus strand of NC_134354.1, from coordinate 369,238,870 downwards.
AAAAAGGGAATAGTTACAATTGTACCTATTCAGCCGGACGAAGGTTAACCTAATTATAATTTAAAAGAAGCATTAGGCAGAAATGACTGTTGGAAAAAAACATCAAAAACTAGGCAAAAAAGAGGGATATGTATTTAGTGATGGAGCATCACTTTCTTGTTCATAGAGTCAGAGACTGACCTCCTGGAGTGTCTACACCAGTGTTTCCCAAACTCCAGTCCTCATGGCCCCCAACAAGTCATGTTTTCAGGATTTCCTTATTATTGAACAGGTGATGGAATCATTATCAAGGCATCACCTGTGCTATATTAAGGAAATCCTGAAAACATGTCCTGTTGGGGGTCGTGAGGACTGGAGTTTGGGATCCACTGATTAACACAGAAAAGCATGTGCTAGACCGGTGGTCAGAATGGAGATAACAACAAAGTTGTACGTAATCGAATCAGAGTTGTAAGTAATCAAAAGGAGAAAATGCATGGAAGCAAAAGAGAGGGGATGAAATGAAAGACATTGCTAGAATATTGCTGGTACATTAGCTGTATATGTGGACAAAGTCTGGAAGCATATTTGTTACTACTTGGGTAATACTCATAAATTCCAATACACAGTGCAAATCAGTTGTTGTCAAAAGTCACAAACATCACAATTGAGATCTTTTCAAATGTAGATGTAAAAGAGTGGAAAAAGAAGAAACACCATTTGGAAGACCGTATAGAACTGATGTATGTTATATTACTGTATTTTCCTTATTTTGAAGTTTGATGCAATTGTTTAGAGTAGTTGTCCAGGCTGGGGATGAAAGTCTATTAAATTTACTGTATATTTCTGAATCCTGACAGCGTGTAGTGCGCATGCTGGCAGGATTCTCCAAAACTGCCAATGAGATAAGAGCGGGCGGTCATGTGACTTGAAGTATGAAATTTGCATACTTGCAGTCACATGCTGACTAGATGTGCCCTTCCTCTTTCAATAGACGTGCACGTTTAGTCAGAACGTGAGCTAAAGTATGCAAATTGCCTTGATGTGGTCAAGTGAGTGCCTGCTCTCACCAGTAACACTGGAGAATCTTGACGGCATGCACACCACACACTGTCAAGATTCAGAAGTTTACAGTCACATAAAGTGCCTGAAGACTTTCAACCTAAACCAAGATGACCAGGACAACCCCTTTAATATGTGATCAATGCCCTCTATGCAATCGTGTTTAGAAACTGAAAGTAACAAGGTAGATGCAGGGCACAGAAAAGTTAACAATTAGCCAGCCCTGCAAAGGGAAAGAGTTTTTGGGAGTACAAAAAGAAAGTTACATCATGGTTAGAGTGAGTCAGCAGTTAGTACTGAAGTGAAGAGAGTGAAACCAGTCACAGGGAGTGTGACAGATTGTGCCGCATAATGTTTAAGTGTGTGTGTGCAAGCAGATTTTCTTAGGAAGCCATATCTGTAACTGTAATAAACTGGCAGTCTAGTTCTTAATACAGCCAAAATTACAGCCAAAATATCCTGGATCTTAGGGAGTGGAACAGTCAAGGAAGGAGAGCTCAGCATCAGCAGCGGTAGCTACCTATGGGCTGAGGGTAACCCAGAGACACTACAGGTGAAGTGGTGCTGAAGAACATGTTGGATGGACCTAGGAGTCTAAGTGAAGAAATACTGCACTTGCAACGTAATGAAGTAAGGTGTCGTTAGTGAAGGAAAGTTACTTGAAATGGAGAATTCAAGTCATATATGCCATATTGCGACTAGAGATGAACGAACCCAGCAAGAAACAAAAAAATCAGGTTCAGCAGCCAAGCTTGACCCCAAACATCGAACCCCATAAAAGTCTAAGTGACCCAAACTTATGTTAGAAAATGGTGTTAGTAAGGGCTAGGGGGGCTGCAAAAGAAAGAAATTAAGGAATAAAGCAGGAAAGTTATACTTATCGGCCTTCTCCACAACTGTAACATTGCTTCCAAGTCCCATCATTAGCTTTCATATTGATTCACTGTTTCAACTGCCCACCATCAGTCCTAGGATCTGTGATTGATTGCAGTCATACTGCGTCCCCACCCTCTGTGACAGTGTCTGTAATTGGTTGGAATCACACATGCTGTCTGCGTCTCTATAGTGTTGTATTGTGATACCCAGCATAGGTAAATCAGCTGGCTACAGGCTGCAGCCCCCAGGTGTGCGCTTTATCTTGGCTGTGTATCAAAATATGAGGGACCCCATGCGGCTTTTTTAAATTATTTAAAAAATAATTTAAAAAATGACATGCGGTCCCCTCAATTTTGATAGCCAAGATAAAGCCGACAGCAGGGGCTGGTATTCTAAGGCTGGGGAGGCCCATAGTTATTGAGCCCCTCAGCTTAAAAATAGCAGCCTGAAGCCACCCAGAATTGTCACATCCATTAGATGAGACAATACCGGCACTTTACTTGGCTCATTCTAATTGCCCTGGTGTGATGGCAATCAGTGTGTTATAAGGGGTTATTGATAGCTGTCATTTGTCAAAAACCACAGCCACATGTGTCTATGAGACCTTACCATTACTAATCCTGTAAGTTAAAAGAAATAAAAACAAAACACAGAAAAATTCTTTATTAAAAAAAAAACACCCTTTTTCTCCAATTTACTAACCCCTAAAACACCCTGCAGGTCTGAGGTAATCCCTACCACGATGTCTCACAATGATCCCGGCTCTGCTACATACTGATCATTAGAGAACATGACCACCCACTGTGGCTTCAGGCAGACACTGACTGAGCTGCAGCTGTGAGTGGGATATCACTGAGTTTACCTGCAGTCACAGCTGGATGTTACCACAGTATCACCTATGGCTGCAGGTAAACTCACCTCTCAATGAAATCTGCATCTCTTAGCAGAAAACCACTTTTTTTCCCAAGAGATGCAGATTTGGTACTGGAATTTATACATGAAATTCCTGCACCAATACTGCATCTCCTTGTAAAAAAAACGCATCAAAACGTGTTGCGAATTTGATACTTTTTTTTTTGCCAGGAGATACAGATTTGATGCAGGAATTTGGGGTAGAAATTCCAGCACCAAATCTGCATCTCCTGGCAGAAAACCACACAAAAACCTCTGTTTTGGCCCTGCTTTGGTGCGTTTTTCTGCCAAGTGATGCAAATTTGGTGCAGAAATCTGGTGATATTTCTGCACCAAATCTGCATCTTCTGGCAGAAAACTGCACCTAAACTGCATTTTTTTGCCAGGAGATGCAGATTGGTGCTGAGATTTATTCACCAAATTCTTGCACCAAATCCCCATCTCCTGGCAAAAAACTGCACAAAAACGTGGTCTTGATGCTGTTTAAGGCTATGTGCCCATGGGGGAAAGTGTCCTGCGGTTATATCTGCAGGACATTCCGCAGGAGCTCCCAGAAAACCGCAGCACAACTTTGTCTGTTTACATGCTACGGTTTATTTGTGGAATGTCCTGCGGATATGTTGCGGGCATTCTGCATTGAGGATACAGTACCATGCCTTCGGCACTGCATCCTCAATGCAGAACAAGTGCTGAGTGATCGGGGCGTTCATACCTCCATCATGCAGCACTTCTCTCCCATCTCCGGTCGTGTTTACACTGTGAAGGAGAAGGTGGGCGGGCCTGAACTAGCTCCGGCTGTCACATGACCGGAGCTTGTGCAGGCCCCGCCCACCTCCTCCTTCCTGCTCCTGTGCACCGAGGGAAAACGACCGGGTGACTGCTATCAAGGCAGGTAAGTGTGACGACATGGACTCTCATGGGTTAAAGTTTCTTAAAATTCAGCCAGACAAGTTGATAGATTGTTTATAGACGGGGGATAAGTCCCTCATTGTTTTTACAAGACCCTTGTTGACTCATGTAATTGTGTTGGCCACTGAAAGCCAGACGTATTGTTTCTCCAGACTCTTCCAGTAATCATTGTATTGTAGTTGTGTATTGCTAATGTAATTACCTTAGTAGCCATTGTCTAGTCGGTGACTTCCAGACTACATGTATACCCTCAGTCTTTCTGTAGACATCATTTGGATGAACATTGTCCATGCAGCTTGAGATTCATCCAATGGGAGAGGCGATCTTGTCCAACCAATCGATGAGGATGCAGTGTATCCAAGTGGAAAGCTGTGGCTATAAAAGGGATTTCTTTAAGCCGCCGGGTAGTTGTTGATGGATGCTGATGGATCCAGTCTAAGCTCTTAGGAGCTGACTAGAGGATCAGGATATCTTATGGCTTCAATCTAGGGACTCCGGTTCCGGTTGGAGACCATATCCACAGCCTAGGGATTTCGACTCCGGCTGCCAGGATTGTAACATCATACCAGGACTACCTAAGGAGGACACTCAGGTTGGGACAGTTCAGTCACCTGTTACAGATTTTGCAGACCTCAGACAGCTTCCTAAATCTGGCGCTATTCCTTTCTCAGTGGGTGCCCGCCGAAAGCGGGGTGCTGCTGGATTGGAGTAAGCGGCCCTGGAAGTTCTGAGGCACGGACATTCTAAATCCCTGGTGAGCCAGCGGAAGGGTGAGACTCTGTTGCCTGCTACATGTGTGTTTTGCTGGTTATGTGTTATGTGCCGTTAACTGTTTGGGGATCCAATAAAGTCTAATTATTGTGATTCCCTTACCCTGTGTTGTCTGAGTAGTGTTACGCCCACGGTTGATGAGGCCGGCGTTCAGTTGGGATGATCCCTGAGCCACGCTATCTTTCTAAAGGCAGCGGGTTTTAGCGGACGAGAGCACCCACTGAGCCCCATGTCTCCACAGTAAGCGCGAAAATTTCCCGCTCGAGCGTCTTCCCCGAGCAGGAAAGGCGCGAAAGTGGAGCCCCGCTCCCCCGAAGAAGGAAGTGTTAAAAAGAGGCTAAGGGGGACGGGATGGCGTCCGGCCACATGTGAACCGCGGCTGTGGAAGCAGGGACGCCAGGACTCTGCCAGCATTTGGTTCCTGGAAGAGGCCGCCGCAGTGATGCACCGACCCGTTACCCCTGTTACCGGTAGCGGAGCCAGCAGCGTCTGTGGGGGAGGACCCAGACCTGGGGTCCCCAGGCCTCACCTTTGTCACCGCCCTGCCACCGGCCCCAGCAGTCCGCCCGGCCGCGATGGAGATGACGACAGCTCCGGCAGTCCGCCCGGCCGCAACGGCAGCGAAGTACCGGTCCCGTTGACCAATCTGGAGCCGTTCCTGGACTGGGGTCAAGGGGTGCTGCCCACTTCCTAGGGGCAGCACCAAGGTTAGGTTATTTGGGTGGGTGACTGAAGGACCCGTTGCCGTTATTAAAAGTGTTTAATGTTTGATATGCCTCCCGTTGTGGGATGATGTTAGTATCCTTGTATTGTTTTTTTTTTTTCTTTATCTTCTGCAGTTTAAAAGAAAAATAAAACCGGTGATGGACGGGCAGCCCGAGGACGGTCTGCGTTTTGCTAAGGGGGAATGTGACGCCCTGGTCAAGCCAGGGGTCACAGGTCACAACATCACACACACCCCCACCCCCAGCAGTTCACAGCAGACATCCCCAAAGTGACCTGCTTTCTGCCTCGGGCTCAGACTGACATATCAGGTGGGCGGAGTCAGGAGATGGAGACGCCCACCCTGGAGTGAGCTGGCCTGAGGCAGGAAAGAAGGGAGGAGTGAAGTTCAGGAGTGAAGGAGAGAGGAAGTCTGCAGAGAGGCAGACGCAGACTGGGGCCTAGGTTGGAGCCTAGGGCCCCTGTGCAGAAAGTCAGGCAGACGGTAGTGGCCGTCTGCAGGGAGCCGGGGAGCTGGTTGGTGGAACCGCAGGTAGCCAGGGCTGGGCGGTGGCCCCCCGGTACTGAATCGGGGAGCCAGCTGGAAACCGGAGAGCAGGAAGAGTGTGCACGGAGGCGAAGGAAAGGACTTACACTAACAACCTGGGGTCAGGGGAAAAACACTGCAGCCGCCTGTGGGACCCGTCCATCCAGCCGTTTGTTTCAGCAAAGACTCTGTGTGCTTCATTGGGCTGAATGAGTACCACCATGCCGTGCGGCACAGCGCTGCCCCTGCGCCCCTGCACCTCCACAGGCCCCATACCCGCCTGTCCACCATCCCAACCCCATCACTGGGCCCCGGGATCACCAACCCCTACCCACGGAGGGGCAACACAACAACTGGCTGCTCCACACCATCACTCCCGGGATCCCCCAGCCAGAGCAGCAGTGGTGTACATTCAATCACCACAACCGTGGGTGGCGTCACGGACAATAAACTATCCCAAAACACCAATTCCCCTTTTCACTCACGGGCGAGGAGCGCCGCTCGAGTCCCCGGGATCCGGCCCATCGCTCGAGCCACCGAGCAGTGGCAGAGGCAGGCCGCAGCAGCCGCAGCGGCAGCCGGACCCGAGCAGTGGGAGAGCGCGGCGTTCCCTCCTCCGCCCGCGACATAACCAATTACAGACACTGTCACAGAGGGTGGGCAGGGGAAGCAGTAAATATTTATGAGATCTAATGAGCAGACCTGGAAGCAGTGTGCCAGACATATGTGCGAAGACTGGTAAGTAATCCCCTCATCAAACACCTCCCCTCGCTCATCGTACAGCACCACTATCCTAGCCAAATTCATATTGTAGAAGAAAAGCATTAATGCAAACACGAAGTTACCGAATAGAGATGATATCTCTCTCTCTCTCACTCTCACTCTCACTCTCCGGATTCCGCTCCTCATTGACATATATTGGCCCGGATTCCGGATCGGATCTCGGACTTCCTTGTCAACTCACCGGACCTGGATTATTAGCAATACGCTCAACTCTAGTGAGGACGAATAGGTACTCACTCAACTCTATTACCGAACAAAGGCCGAATTTTGCTGATTTTCAGAAAAGTGTAATCAGAATGGCCAAAGCTCGTGCCAAATTTTAGATTTGGGAACTTTTTCGAACAAGTTTGCTCATCTCTAGTGATGTGATAACATATGCGACCATTATGTCTCTGCCTCTGTGTAAAACAGAAGATGTGAATAACAAACTTTATACCTGTTTCCTACTGTATACAGTATATGTTTCACCAGTTTCACCACTTAAGTTCAGTTTTTTATAAAATGGACTAAATCCTTCCTTGTGATTGCTTTATATCTGAGGTTACTGATTTATCTAAGGGTATGTGGTCTGAGCAAGAAACATCAGCAGCAAATATCACACACGCATAGTACAACCCACGTCACTAGTGCTTAGGGTCCCAAGAGAACACCTCAGCGCTTGCAACCCATACAAATATGTTATGTATTAGAAGGATGTGGACTAATAGAACATTGGATGCAAACACAGATCTGACCCCCTGCCTAGGTCAATACCATTTCATTGGTTGAGAATACTGTTGTATACTCACTCGAAAAACTTGTCTTTGTCATTTCTATTTCTTTCTAATATGATACAAAGCTATTTTCCAGATACAACAGAATCCAGTTCAAAGTCATAGCAAGACTGTTTCATATTCTACAGTAAAAACAAACAGTACATATAATAAATAAACAAAGAGCAGAAAAGCCAAACAAAATATAAATAAAAATGGCAATGAGAAGGACCTTAGTGTGCGCTCCCAGGCAGACAGGATATATTTAATTAGTTGCTGTCTGGTAGACACTCAAACTGTTCGCATTTCTCAAACATTTGTGTGAAAGTGACTCCTGTGGAGCAAATAGCTTCAACTGTAACTAATTGTAAAAAAAGTAAAGAATCCTATTGGATATAGAGATTGCGGCGTTTATATTCAGGTGGCCCTTATGATGTATCCTATTGGATATAGAGATTGCAGAGTTTATATCCAGGTGGCCCTTATGATGTGATAGAGCAGGTTTCACCATTTTTGATGGACATACAGTGCCTACAAGTAGTATTCAACCCCGTGCAGATTTAGCAGGTTTACACATTCGGAATTAACTTGGCATTGTGACATTTGGACTGTAGATCAGCCTGGAAGTGTGAAATGCACTGCAGCAAAAAAGAATGTTATTTTTTTTTTTTTTTAAATTGTGAAAAGTTTATTCAGAGGGTCATTTATTATTCAACCCCTCAAACCACCAGAATTCTGTTTGGTTCCCCTAAAGTATTAAGAAGTATTTCAGGCACAAAGAACAATGAGCTTCACATGTTTGGATTAATTATCTCTTTTTCCAGCCTTTTCTGACTAATTAAGACCCTCCCCAAACTTGTGAACAGCACTCCTACTTGGTCAACATGGGAAAGACAAAGGAGCATTCCAAGGCCATCAGAGACAAGATCGTGGAGGGTCACAAGGCTGGCAAGGGGTACAAAACCCTTTCCAAGGAGTTGGGCCTACCTGTCTCCACTGTTGGAAGCATCATCTGGAAGTGGAAGGCTTATGGAAATACTGTTAGCCTTCCACGGCCTGGACAGCCTTTGAAAGTTTCCACCCGTGCCGAGGCCAGGCTTGTCCGAAGAGTCAAGGCTAACCCAAGGACAACAAGGAAGGAGCTCCGGGAAGATCTCATGGCAGTGGGGACATTGGTTTCAGTCAATACTATAAGTAACGTACTCCACCGCAATGGTCTCCGTTCCAGACAAGCCCGTAAGGTACCTTTACTTTCAAAGCATCATGTCAAGGCTCGTCTACAGTTTGCTCATGATCACTTGGAGGACTCTGAGACAGACTGGTTCAAGGTTCTCTGGTCTGATGAGATCGAGATCTTTGGTGCCAATCACACACATGACATTTGGAGACTGGATGGCACTGCATACGACCCCAAGAATACCATCCCTACAGTCAAGCATGGTGGTGGCAGCATCATGCTGTGGGGCTGTTTCTCAGCCAAGGGGCCTGGCTATTTGGTCCACATCCATGGGAAGATGGATAGCATGGCCTACCTGGAGATTTTGGCCAAGAGCCTCCGCTCCTCCATCAAGGATCTTAGTTGGACAAATTATTTCCAATTATGTTGTTAAGGTGAGCAAATTACTTGTGGTTACTTAACAATGTTCCACAGAAATCTACCAGAGTTGGAATTCTGATGACGACCACACCCACTATCATCACTTACAATGAAGCCATACGTCATTGCAATCTTATGTCGTACTGACACAAGTCACCGTGTAGCCCTCACTTAATTCTACAACTAAATTACAAATGCTAGTGAGTCTGACAAATATCTTCTTTTGGGAAAGATAAGACAGTGATGTAAAAATCTGTCAGAAATTAATGAATTGCAGTGCTTAAGCCAATGAGCAGGGATGTCCAAAAGTCATTGCTGCCATATGCTAATACTCATATTCACTTTTCCAATGTGTTTATCTTTGAATAAGCTGCCGAGCTTAGGAAAACTGGACTGCTTTCTTTCACAAGAGCACCACACGTATCCATTATTATATCATGTACAGTAGCTCAGCTCTATTTAAGTAAATAATGCTAAAAAGAAATATTTGACCATGGCCATGCATGGCCCTTTTCAGAAAAGTATTTTCCACCTTATATTAAACACATATATTGATACATATAGACTTCGAATAGTGATGAACGAACCCGTGGATATTCGGGTTAGCCGATCCAGCACAGACCAGGAAAAAAATGGGTTCGGCAGCTGAACTTGACCCCTAGCTTGACTCCAAATAGCGAACGTTATTAAGTCAATGGGGCCCCCTCAGCCTAAAAATAGAATTCTGCAGCTGCCCTGGAATTGGCGCATCAATCAGATGCAACAATTACAGCACTTTAGCCAGCTCATTACAATTGCCCTGGTGCAGTGGCAATTGTGGTAAGACAAGGGGTTAATGACAGCTGTGATTTGACAAAAAAACACAGAAAAACACAGCTGGCATCAAGCCTGAAGTTAGTAATGCCTCCAATTACTAACCCTGTGAGTTAAATGAAATGAACATAAAACACAGTTAAAAGGGTGACTTCACTCATCTGACGTCACAGCTGCAGTTTCCCATGATACCACAGCTGTGCCCTCAAGTTAACTGTCATGAGGTGAACTCATTGAACTCAGTGACCTCACCTCAAGTAAAGTCATTGAACTAAGTGCTGGATTCTTGGATTAGTCAATCTGTACACATCACAACAACATGCGTTTTATGTGGTTTCAGTGCATTTTTTTGCCAGGAGATGCAAATTTCATGCAGAAATGTGTGCAACCAAATACTCAATGTGCACACATTGCCTAATCTGGTAATCCGACATTGAGTTCAATGACTTCACCTGAGGTGAGGTCACTGAGTTCAATGAGTTCACCTCAAGTCAGTTCACCTCAGGTTACACCTGGGGTACCATAAAATTCAAAGCCGCAGTACTGGATTAGGCAGTGTGTGCACATTGAGTATTTGGTTGCACACATTTCTGCCCCAAATCTGCATCTCCTATAAAAAATGCATCAAAACTGCATGTGTTTTGATGTGGTTTCATTGTGTTATTTTGCCAGGAGTTGAGGATTTGGTGCAGAAATGTCTGCACCCAAATACTGATTGTGCACACATTGCCTAATCCTGTAATAAAGCATTGAGTTCAATGATTTCACATGAGGTAAGGTCACTGAGTTCACCTCAGATCAGGTCACCTAAGGTCACAGCTGGGATATCATGGGAGCCTCCAGCTGTGACATCAGGTGAACTCAGTGATGTCACCGCTCACAGCTGCGGCTCACAGTGTAGCTGACGGCATATGTGGTGGAGACATAAAAAAATTATTGGCTCAAAGGGATGCTAAATGGATGACAATATTAGATACCATTACTCCAAAAGGGTTAAGCGAATCATTGAGCTTTGCCTGTTTTTTTTGTGAGTTAAAATCATTTTTCCTAAAAAACTGCCTTGTCCTCTTTTATCTCTAAATACATACATATGGCATTCTGTATAATATGGATATCATCAGTTTTTAATGTGTTTTTGAATTCTATATATTTATGTGCTATTGCGTTTAAGTTGGTGACAATACTTGTTTCTAAAATCTGCCTTTGTGTTTTGACTGCAGGACCAATCATCGTACGTCTAGCTTTATAAATATGGAAATCCACATCCCATTGCTCTTTCTTCATGCTCACATTTTGAAACTGAATGATATGGTCACTTTTTATCTGAAGAACCTTTTGTATACATTAATAACTGTTATTGATTATTGTAATTGATGTGTATTATTATGTAATTTGTAAAATGTCTATTATCTTTATCCTAGGGACTCTTGTTCCCCTCTGACTGTATTGTGGGATGTGGACAGTGGATTATAAGGGCTTAGGAATATTTGTGGAACCTCTCGTGACCACCAGTGCCCCTTTGCGCTGCCTGTCTGCATCCTGCTGCATCCCCTCTGGCATCTCCATGGGAGTGAGGGTGCGTGTGGCGTCCTTGGTTACCATCGGTGCTACCCGCACTCTCCATTTCACTCCTTTGATGGCTGGGGTAAGCATGCCTGGATGCTGAGCATGCAGCGCACATACACCGATTGGCGGCTCTGGATTGGTTGTGGGGGCAGCCAGGTCCTTTTGCACAAAATCCAGTCCAGTCACATGACCAGGGATTTAAGCTCCTGCAGTGCAGACAATCTATATCTCTCCCTGACAAAGCGGTAATGTGACATTGCGAAATGCACGTCGGAAATGTATCCAGGCAGTGAGCGGCACTCTGCGGGGATAATTTGCCCATGGGTAAGACTTTATAATTTTTGGTGGGAGTTAAATCAGAGAAAACTTTCCTTTTCGTCCTATATGGACAGTAACATCCTTATTATTGAGATTAAGAATTACAAATCCATTTAATGTTGCATGTAATGTTTGATATTTCCCAATGTTTTTGAATCTGTTCAATCCTCTCTGGACCTCCCAGCACTATATGCTCTGTTGTCCAGTCACCGTGGGCTTGTTATCACTCTGTCTGTAACATCTGATAGCATACCACCTTATTTTTAATGTGTGTGTTTTTTAATGGTTTTTAGTTACATAGTTACTTAGGTTGAAAAAAGACCTGGGTCCATCTAGTTCAACCTTCCTCCACCAGTTCTACATTTGGTCACTAAGTCATTTATAACCAACAATGTTGTGTGTAGTGAGGAAATCATCCAGCCCTTTTTTAAAAGCTGTTATAGTATCTGCCATTACTACCTCTTGTGGTAGGGTATTCCACAGTCTGACTGCTCTAACTGTAAAGAACCCTTTCCTATTTAGCTGTCGTAATCGCTTTTCTTCCACTCGCAGTGAGTGCCCCCCTGGTCCTTAGTATTGTCTTTCGAACAATTAAGTCATGTGCCAGTCCTTTATATTGACCACACATGTATTTATACATATAAATGAGATCTTCTCTGAGACGTCTTTTTTCTAAGCTAAACATATCTTTTTCAACCTGTCATCATATGGGAGGCCTTCCATTCCTTGTAGTAGTCTAGTTGACCGTTTTAACACTTTTTTGATAAAAAATGTTATTTGAACCTTGAGCCGTTTAATGCTCCTTGTGCCTTTTTGTCTCTGTGACCGTGTATTGCAACCTCACGATGTAGCAGAGCCAGGATCGTTGTGGGATCTTGTGTGGATAACACCGGACCTGCAGAGTGTTTTGGGGGTTAATAAATTGGAGAAAGAGGATGATTTTCTTTAAAGAATTTGAATGTGTTTTGTGATAACTTCTTTTGACTTACATGGTTAGTAGTTGGGGGGGTGTCTCCTAGACCCCTCTCCATTACTAACTTTGGGCTTACTGACAGCTGTGATATTTTGACAAATCACGGCTGTCATTAACCCTTTATATTACACAATTGCCACCGCATAGGATAATCAGGATGATCCAGGTAAAGTGGTAGAAATATCACATCTAATGGCTGCGACAATTTTGGGATGGCTGCGGATTGGTATTTTTAGGCTCAGGGGACCCAATAACTATGTGCTTCCACAGACTGAGAATACCAGCTCCCAGCTGTATGCTTTATCTTTGCTGGGTATCAACATTTGGGTGGACCGCACACCGTTTTATAAATTATTTATTGAAACGATTAAAAGAAACTTGCTTGGGATCCCTCGGATTTTGATACACAGCCAAGAACATGCACAGCTGGGGGCTGCAGCATGTAGCTGTCTGCATTATATATCAATATATGGGGGACCCTACATCAATACTTCCAATTATTTATTTATTTTTACATTCTACAGACACCAGCATGATGACAGTCTGACTGCAACCAATCACAGATGCTGTAATAGAGGGGGGAGCATTGATATGCATGAGGGTTAATGAGTGGACCTGAAAGCCGCATGGAAGACTCAGTAAGTATAATTCTGCTGCTTGAATATGTATTGTGCTTCATTTGCTTTGATGAATCGAGGACACAGTTTTGAGTTCTCTTTTAAGTTCAGGTTTTAGTTTTTTTGTGTCATGGTTGGTCTCCAAAAATAGTAGAAATGATCAATATTTATTGATTGTTAATTATTTTTATAAAGATTGATTTTGGCAAACATGTCAAGTTGTATGAAGATGTGTCACTCCCATATCACTGCACATCTGTTATTCAGGTGTCAGTGGAGAGGACCGGCTTTTCTAAGAGCAGTAAATGGAAGAAAGAGGAAACAGGAAGAACAATGTAATAAGGAGTCAATAGCGTATTTGCTCCTGGGAATGCCGGCTTTCAGTTTCAGGTGCGTGTGCCTTTAAGTGCTCCCTATCACTTTCACTGACAGCTTGCTCACAGTGACTTTAAAGTGAACCTGTCAGGTGCAATATGTTCCCAGAACCACGAGCAGTTCTGGGTGCATATTGCTAATCCTTGCCTACCTGTCCCTGTATCTGGCAGCATACATAAAGAGATCTTTAGAAAAAGTATTTCTAAAGGTCTTTTATCATATGCTAATTAGGACTAGTCACTAGAACTTTAGTTCCCTTAGCTAGTTGGCCCCCTTAGCATGTTAGCACTCCCACAGGGGCATGCTAATGTTGTGCCATGGGGCAGCTGAGCTGCTTGGATCTGGGTGGTCTGTGGCTCGAGGGGTCCTGGACCCGGTGGCACCGTCGAACAGTTTTTAATTGAAAATAAAAATATAGTCCGACTACGCCACTCGCAGTTTGTGGCCAGGGATGGTAGGGCCGCCGCTGCGGGTTCCCACTGGGGATGATTGATGGGGGCAGCATGCATGGTGGAGCCCTCCGCAAGCAAGGGCTTTTCCCGAGGGGTAGGTGAAGGGTTAACGTGGAGGCGTACGGCAATAAGTCAGTCTAGACAGGGAGTGTGTAACACCCCTGCAACTGGGTCATTACAGGGTATTAAATGTTACCCCATTTTTTCCCGGGCAGGAGGAGTGAAGTCCACACACACACGCACACACACACACACACACACACACACACACACACACACACACACACACACACACACACACATACACACACACTCACATCACACTGCCAGGAAGGAGTTAATAGCTTTTGCAGCATGTACTTTTGAGCCTCATGACTCATCCTGTCTCTGTGGCTGCACACAGGCAGGTTTCCATGACAACCCAAGGGGAGGGGGGCCTGAATAGGAGTGAGTTTAGTGCAGAACACACAAAAAGTTTAGCAGAACGTCAGAGGCTGCAGGAGAGTGCGGATCTCCACAGAACAGCTCCCTGCTGAGGAGATGCCACGAGACCAGGGCTGATAACATCTGAGGAAGGGAATGGAGCTGAGGACTGGGGATCTTTGGAGAGTGTTGTACCCGGTGGCGGTTGGTGTTCCGCTACCGGGCAAGAGAGAGAGACAGAGAGGCGGCGAGTTCCCAAGATGCTCTATGCCACGGGGACGGCACTAATGCATACAGAAGGGAGAGACCCCCAGATCACCTCACCGGACCCCCTTCCTCCTACCTGATCGGGACCGACCAAAGGCTACAGGTGGCGAGGACCAGCACCCGGGTGCGATGTGGAACGGACTGTAAATAAAGAAAAATTGGAACCGCACTCCGTGACTGGTGTGAGTAATGCCGCCGCCCTGTGCCCCCGGTGTCCCTGAGGACTGTTGCCCTGGGTCTCATTAACCTCCCGGGGCTCCCCCACTCCACCCGTGGGGAGCAATTCCATCCGGCTGCCCCAGAGAGAGACTGCGCAGCGGCGGCTGAATACCTGGCCGCAAACCACGAGTGGCGCTGTAAGCATCCCCCGTTCCCGTCCCACACCGTTTCCTGGGGGAGAGCGATTGCAAGCTCCCCAGGAACCCCGTTACCCTCCTTCCATCCCCCTTGTAACACCGGACTGACTTTGGGACTTTCCTTTTATTGAAATCCACCGAGGTCACGGAAGCCGGGTCGGGCCACTCACAGCCTGACCCCAAATACCACCGGCCCGGTGACCGTGCGAGCCCTGCAAGCCCCGGCGCGGGCATTTCAAGTGCAGTTTGGTTGTTTTTACTTACTGGGTTCGCACCCTGGAAACGTGCTGGATCCCAGGTGCGCCCGTGTCCTTGATAGCTGTGCCAGCCAACCTGGTGGAACTATCCCACCTTTGCACTCTGGTGTATTTGTCAGTCTTCCCTGGTGTGGAGCACTTGGAGGTCCTTCTGGTGTCTGGGTCGTGCCGCAGGCAGCTTGGACTATTTAAGGGAATTTCTCCTGGTCCCCTCTTTGCTGTTGATGCCTCGGATGTTAGTGGTGGCAGATGAGTCCTGGAAACCCACCCGCCTGGCAAAGTTAACAGATGGCTTGAAGTCCTAGTCTGTTCAGGGATCTGCACCCCGTGTGTGCAAAGTACTGGAGCCCTGGATGTCCACCCCCCAGGATCCCTCTGTCCTTGAAGCTTGCTCTCTCGCTCTCCAGCTACTTTCTCCTCTGAGTGGCAGGTCTTTCTGCTCAGGTCTTTGCGGATTCTTTGCTACTTTCCTCGTGTCTCAAGAGTCCATTGTTTGTCTTGACACCTTTCCTTTTACTACAGCTCACTTCACACTTCTCTTCTCTCAACTCCCCTCTCTCTCACTGTCTACCGACTAACTCCTTCCGCTCTCTACTCACACTTCCCAGGTCACTCTCTCCTCCCCCAGGTCTGGTCCCTCCTTTCCCAGTTGGCTGCCTGTTAACTCACAGTGCCCAGCCCTGTCACATGGTTCTAAGGGGCGTCTCCCACTCTGGTTGTGAGTGTAAATGTCCTGGTGTGCTAGTGTGTGTACTAACTGGCACAGTCATATAGGACCCGAGCTGTTACCTTGTTTTTACCTTGTTGTTGTGACACCTGGTTACCGCAGGGGTGTCACACTAACATGCTAATGAATGCGCAGCGTCAGAGGCATGGTCGCTCTCACCTCTGCTGCCACCGCTGGTTTTTAGATAGAGGCTAAATCCCAGTGGACAGAAGGACCTTTGTTGATGTCATGCCCATGTGACCATAAGGAGTGGGACCTCCACCAACATAGCTGATACCAGAAGAAACTCCAAGTGATCATGGAGTTGTTTGTAATGGAAGCATGGGTCTGGGGGTAAGGTAAAACCCCCAAGTGGGGGGGAGCAGGGGCCCCCCTTGCAAGATTATAGTGGATGGGAGCAAACATCACCACGCTCACTAACTAAGACTGTCACTCCCACTAACTAAGCCGGTCACGCCCACTAACAAGGAAATTCCTTCTAGCCACTGGGATTTAGCCACAACCCTGGTTTTTGGCTCAATGAGCATGATCAGAACATCTTCAGACATCTGGTCATGCGCACTACACCAGTTTAAAGGGGTGGTTCACCCATATTTTTTATTGTCTAGATCGTTATTATATTGAGAAACAATGTTTCTCTCAAATACCTTGTGTTGGCAATAGTGCCTGTGAGGGGCGCTATTGCAGACTGCTGATCCCGCTCCAGTGACGTCTCCGTCAAGTGCTGCACACGTCACATACATGCAGCCGGCTGTATTCTGAGCGCATCTGCTCCCCCCTCCCTCCTCCCTCTTCCCTCACAGCACAGCGCGTCTCTTGCTTTCAGCGTTCTGCGAGGAGGGAGGAGGGAGGGGGAGCAGGAGACGCGCTGTGTTAGGAGGGAGGGGGGAGGAGGGAGGAGGGAGAGGGGAGCAGATGGGCTGTGACAGCAGTGAAACACCGCTCACAGCTCAGAGTGTGGAAGAATACAGCCAGCTGCACGGATGTGACGTGTGCAGCATTTGACAGGTACGTCACTGGATGGGGAACAGCGGTCTGCAATAGCGCCTCTCACAGGCACTATTGCCAACACAAGGTATTTGAGAGAAACATTGTTTCTCAACATAATATCGAACTAGACAATAAAAAATATGGGTGAACCACCCCTTTAAATCCGAGACGCATACAAATGGCTTCACAGGACATATGACTGGAAGTCTGGACTTTTGATCATGTGCACTGAGCCGAAATCCAGCATCGGTTGGGGGCGATGGCAACAGAGAGCAGTGAGATCGACCATGACTCTGACACTGTGCATTCATTAGCATGTTAGAACGCCCACAGGGGGGTGTTTCATGCTAAGGGGGCCGACTAGCCAAGAGAAGTAACGCCCTTGCAACTAGTGACTGGCCTTATTAGCATATGATATAAGATCTTTAGAAATACTTTTTCTAAAGATCTCTTTATCTATGCTAGTGTATACAGGGACAGTTAGGCAGGGATTAGCAATATGCACCCAGAACTGCTCGTGGTTCTGGGTGCATATTGCCCCTAACAGGTTCCCTTTAACCACCTTTATGACTCAAATCTGGCAGTTACTACAGTACAAGAAATAAGTTTATTTTTTTTCCTGGTAGCCGCACTTTCATTAAGGCAGCATTGTAAGGCCATGTTCACACAGGATGTTTTTGCACCATTTTTTTCCTGACCAAAACCTGATCTTGCGGCAGGATGTCTCCTGGGAGCCATCTGCGGTTTTGCTGCGTTTTTTTTTGCGTTTTTTGTGACGATTTTTGTATCGTTTTTACAGCGTTTTTTTATGTTATGTCAAAACCAGCAAGGGTTCAAGGGTACCCGAGTGCTGGGCAGGGCCGAGATTGACCTGATCCAGCACTCGGGTAGTAGAAAAAAAAGGTAGAAAAAAAAAATGCTATACTTGCCAGCCTCCGGTAGATGCTAGAGTGTATGGGCTCCTTCCAAGTATGATGTCATTCAACAGGCCTCTATCACATGGTGGGCAGGGGGGCGAAGCATGATTATGGTGGAAGGCAGAAAACATCTCCAAGCTCACTAACCAAGCCGTTCATGGCCACTAACCCAGCTGGGAGCCATCTAACCTGGAAGGAGCCCATACATTCTAGGATCACCGGTACTTGCCCCTCCTACTTCTGGTGCCAATCATTAGCCTCATGCATATTCACTGCGTCCCCTGCCCTCCACTGGAGTCTGCAGGTCCATCGTACAGTAAAAAATAAGTAACTAAATAAATAATTAAATAAATAGATAAAAAAATGGCTGAGGGTCCCCCTATATTATGACACCCAACACAGATAAAGCCTACAGCTACAGTCTTCAGCCCCAGTTGTGGGCTTTATTTTGGCTGGGTATCAAAAAAACAGGGACCTGATGCTGTTATTAATTATTTAAATAAATTATTATTAAAAAAAAAAAAAAAACAGCATGTGGTCCCCCCAAATTTGATACCAAGCCAAGATAAAGCCCACAGCTGGGGGCTGGTATTATCAGGCTGGAGAGACCCAGCCTAAAAATTGAGAGACCCAGCCACCCAGGAATGTCGCATCCATTAGATACGATAATCCCAGCACCTTACCTGGCTCTTCCCGAATTGCCCTCGTCTGGTGGCAATCAGGGTAATATCAGGGGTTAATCACAGCCCATAGCTGCGACTAAGCCCTAGATTGGTAATGGCAAGCGTCTATAATGCGGGCGTCACACGAGATGATCTATCGTGCGATATGTCGTCGGGGTCACGGTTTTCATGACGCACATCCGGCATCGTTTACGACGTCGTCCCGTGTGACACCTACAAGCAACGCAGAATGCTTGCAAATCGTGTATCGTTGACATGTCGCTCATTTTTAAAAAGTCATTTATTTTTCTTTGCACCGGTTGTTCATCGTATCCGGGGCAGCACACATCGCTCCGTGTGACAACCCGGGAACAATGAACACAGCTTACCTGCGTCCCGCGGCTCCTGCCGGCTATGCGGAAGGAAGGAGGTGGGGGGGATGTTTACGTCCCGCTCATCTCTGCCCCTCCGCTTCTATTGGCCGGCCGCTGTGTGACGTCGCTGCAACGCCGAACGTCCCACCCCCTTCAGGAAGTGGATGTTTGCCGACCACAGCGACATCGCTCAGCAGGTAAGTGCGTATTATGGTGGTTTAACGACTTTGTGCGCCACGGGCAACTAATTGCCCGTGACGCACAAACGACGGGGGCGGGTACGATCGCTCATGCGATCGCAAAACAGATCATATCGTGTGACGCCTGCATAAGACATGCCCCATCACCAATCTGTAATAAGTCAAAAGAAATAAACACAAACCCCGAAAAAATTCTTTATTTCAAATAAAATACAAAAAGCCCCCTTTGTCACCACTTTATTAACCCCATAATCACCCCTGCAGGTCTGTCATAATCCACACAAGGTCCTACGCCGATTCAGCTCTGCTATATCTGAACATCACAGCGAGCGCCATAGAACTGGGCTGCCTGATATGAGCTCCAGAGAATAAATGAGCAGCACGATCACCGGTCCCTTCACTCAGGTGATTCCCGGTCACATACCTGTGACCATAATTAGTGTGAGTGACGTCACTGCTGATCGCACAGCTCACGTATTCTCTAGGCTAGACCCGCAGACAGGGCTGTGAATGGTTGCAGTCAGATGCTGGGGGCGCATCTGACTGCACTCAAACACAGATGAAAACAGTGAATATGGAGTGAGCAGGGAAGTGAAGGAGCCCCGGGAGCGTACAGCTGCGCCAATGATTCGGTAAATATAGCGCGCCTGCTCCAATCCCCCTATCCCCACCACCATTTAAGTGCCGGCCAGATACCCTGGAACAATTCCGTGCCTAACTGGGTTTTTTATACCCCCAGTTAGACCCGCCGATCCAGGGTATCAGCGAGTCCACCTGTCACTAGGCTGAAAAACCATAGCAAAAGCACTGAAAAGAATTGACATGTTCATTCTTTTCAGAACGCAGCAAAACCGAAGGTGGTTTACAAAACCGTGAGGTAAAAATCCTGGAGATGTTTTATGTGTTTGTGCATGAGATTTCAGAAATCTCATAGACTTTGCTGGCACTGTAAAAAGCAACGTTTTATAAGCATGGATTTTAATGAAACCAAGGCAAATCCATAGCTAAAAAACGCTGCAAAAACGCCCAGTGTGAACATAGACTATCTCTATTTACGTGCAGATTAACCCTATATCTGCAGGCAAATAGTGTTTTCTGAAGTGACAGGTAATCTTTAAATCTAGAAGGGAAAGGATAAGGACTTCATTCTACAGCATGAAACTAATTGAAACAGTGTAATATCTTGCTGTTGTTTATATATGTGGTCATATTTTCCATCTGACTTTGGGTTTTTGAACGATAAAATGAGAAGAGTGTTTCATAATTTGGCACTTTAAGGGACACATATTTGTGTGCAACTAAGATTTCAAAAAGAATGTGAATATGATACATATAAAAACACAACAAAACCAGGAGGAAGGTTAGACATTGTGTATTGTATCTAACATAAAACTACTGTAACTCCATGGAAACTGATGTCAACAGAACCAAACTTCAGCTGAAGCGGACTTGTCTCTTGGCAAGTCAGAGAACTGCTTAAATTCTTGTGGTTTGGGTCACTGACCCATATTCAGTTGGAAGTGATAATTACCAAACATTGCACTTATTGAATTTAAGACTCAAAAACCTTAACTGCTCTCATAATGTTCAGCTGTAAATCCTGTCACTTTTATAGAAAACGATCATAACTTTGTCAGTGGAGTGGAGGTTTCCATAAACAGACTACAAGCTACTTCCACCGTGTGTGATACCGACTGCCAGTTACTAAGAGTTAATAGCAATGCAGTTAGTATTATTTTTATATTTCTCCTTTTACCCCTTTTCTAGGAACCAAGGAGCCTGTGGTTTGGATAAAATGGAACATTTTAAGAACATTGTGAGGAAATAGTACAAAGGGCCTTTAAAACAATTCAACTGTGTGTTTTTAAGCTCGCAAACACTTTATGTAGTAAAATGCTGGGAGTTATTTGCAAATGCGTAGAAATGCTGATGTATAGCAAAGCTGTGCACGACATCTCCGGACCCCAAGTGCTTCTTGCGCTGTTTAATTTATATACTGCACATTCATATTATACCGGCCCGGAAATATTGGATAGATGCTATGAGAAAGTCTAAGTCTTGCAAAGTTTTGACAGGTATTGAGGGACAGAGTCGTTCCAACAAAATGTAGAAACTCTTCAAAATCTCCTTGAAAGTAAGCTGCTTACTGCATTTTTCTAATATTTCCATATGTGTTATATTAAACATCTTCAGGATTAATGTGACTATAATATGAATATAGCTCCACAGAATATGTTGTACAAAAAATATTAATAATGATGTCACATAGGAGAAAATGTTGTCTCCTCTAAATATGAAATACATAAAGGCATTTGACTATAAAATAGAAAAGTTTAGATTTGGCTGGTCCGGATACTGATGAAATTTCAGTCTAAGTTCCTATCCATTTATTGCCCTAATATAAACTAATTTCTAATACGACTGAATTAAAAATGTCCTACCCCTCCCTGACTACACTACTATTGATTTTTTCCCCTACTTCCTCTCTGATGATGCTTAATTTGAGAATTCCAGTGCATGCTGGGATACCGATAAAAAGCGTCATCAACAGGGAGAGACTGCGTTCACTATCATAGCCTCTTTCACCTCCCTAAAATGAAGCGTCATCAGTAACACTTGTTTCAGGGGCTGGTCTGGTCTCTGTACACTGTGCGATTTGCACAGTGACAGCGTGTTCTATGTTGCCAGCTCAGATCAGTAGAGCCGGCAACACAAAGCAGCGTGTACTGTTAGTGCACAGTATCAGGGTACCCAGTGGCATGCAAAGACCAATGCCGCCCCTGTAGTTATATCACTTGTGGGGGTGGTGCTGGTCTCTGAACGTCACCAGGTACTCTGACACCGTACACTGACAGTGCGTGCTCTGTGCTGCCGGCTCTACTGATCTGAGCTGGCAACATAGAACATGCTGTCACTGTGCAGCACTCTTAGTGCACAGAGTACAGGGACCATACCAGACCCTGAAAAAAGCATCATTGATAATGCTTCAGAGAGGAGGCATGGGCTGTAACAGTGAGAGCAGTCTTTTCCCCCCTGATGGCGCTTTGTTCTCAAACAGGAAGTGAGGAAAGAAAATCAATAGTAGATAGATATTGTGGTCAGAGAAGAGTAGGACATTTTTAATACAGCCATATTGTAAACTATGTAACTATGTAACTATGTAATTAGTTTAGATTGGGGCAATAAAGGTATGGAGACAGTGAGCATGCACCCCTTACCTAGACAGAATATGGAGCAATCACCATGCAAGTGCCCTAGTATCTATTCACATGAGCAACTTTCATGACTGGTGGGAGTCCCAATGGTGAGGCCCTCAGTAACCATACATTGATATACAGTCCTAGGAAAGCTCAGAGTGTTTTTTTGGGGGGGCTATTGGAGCCCCTGTGATTATACAGCAAATATATTCGTTGCAAATCAAATTTTTAGGTGAATTCAAATTTCAAAAGATTCGATCATCTCTATTTATCACCTATTTTGAGAAAAGATGTTAAAAGATGTTTATTGGGCAAACATTTAAGACACTTGGTAGCAAAATCCTGTAACGTAGTATAGAAATGCCAGACATCTCAGGACAATTTCTTAATTTATGTATCAAATTAGTTGACACAATTTCACTGTTCTGAATCAATATTATGAATAACTATTGCAAGATGTTTGGCAAAATAATTGTTATGAGAATTTCACATTGTACATTTTAGAATTGTAAAAGAGGCAGGTATGATATGTGATTTTAACTGCAAAAGGGCTATCTCTTCTCAACCTAAAGTCTGTTTACCAATGATGACTTAAGGCCCCGTTACACGCAACGACATCGCTAACAAGATGACGTTGGGGTCACGGAATTCGTGACGCGCATCCGGCCTCGTAAGCGACGTCGTTGCATGTGACACGTACGAGCAACCGCTAACGATGTAAAATACTCACCAAATCGTTGATTGTTGACACCTCGTCCATTTCCCAAATGTCATTGCTGGTGCTGTACGCAGGTTGTTCGTCGTTCCTGAGGCAGCACACATCGCTACGTGTGACACCCCAGAAACGACAAACAACACCGTACCTGCGTCCTCCGGCAACGAGGTGGGTGTGTCTTTCATGCGGCTGCTCTCCACTAGAGTTGAGCGCGGTTCGTGGTTCGTGGTTCTCCAGTTCTAGGCTCGAGTGATTTTGGGGCATGTTCTAGATCGAACTAGAACTCGAGCTTTTTGCAAAAGCTCGATAGTTCTAGAAACGTTCGAGAACGGTTCTAGCAGCCAAAAAACAGCTAAATCTTAGCTTGGTTTCTGCTGTAATAGTGTAAGTCACTCTGTGAATCAAACTATTATCACATTTCAGTGTATAGTGTGCGTGAACAGCGCCTTCAGATCACTGCTGTTTCTATAATGGCGATCGCCATTTTTTTTTTTTTTTTTCTTGTCTTCCTTCCCTAAGCGCGCGCGTCTTGTGGGGCTGGCCAGCATGTCAGCCAATCACAGACACACACACACCTAAGTGGACTTTGAGGCAGAGAAGCAACGGCATGTGTGATAGGATCTGCATGTCACATGTCCCTGCATTATAAAACCGGACATTTTCTTCACGATCGCCATTATCTGCCTTCTGCGTCTTTGGTGTCAGACATCACTGTCGCAGCTCCGTCCTTTGTCCTATCGCCGATACAGCTGTATGCGCTGCATACACAGCGTTAGACAGCTTAGGGAGAGCACTTTATAGCAGTCCTTTTAAGGGCTCGTACCGGCAGGGTCAGAGAGCCATAGGTGACAGGTCCTGCAAACAGCAACAGCGTCTGTGTAGCCCAGGTCAGGGATTTCCTCCCTGCATTTCACCATTAGGAGGGAATAGAAAGGCAGGCTTCCATTCCTCTACCCAGAGCACCACAATCCTGCCACTGTACCCTCTTGTCCTCTGCACACTCCAACTCATTCTAACTAAGCCATTATACTAGCAAACACTCAGTGTACCTAGTGGCATCCTATCTGTGGCTATTGGACTTTGCTATAGTCCCACTAGTGCAAAGACATTTGCAGAGCACATCTGCCTGCATTGCACACTCCAAGTTTTTTAAACTAAGCAATTTTACTAGCAAACACTCAGTGTACCTAGTGGCATCCTATACGTGGCTATTGGACTTTGCTATAGTCCCACTAGTGCAAAGACATTAGCAGAGCACATCTGCCTGCATTGCACACTCCAAGTTTTTTAAACTCAGCCATTATACTAGCAAACACTCTGTACCTAGTGGCATCCTATACGTGGCTATTGGACTTTGCTATAGTCCCACTAGGGCCAAGACATTTGCAGAGCGCATCTGCCTGCGTTGCACACTCCAACAAATTATAACGAAGCCATTATACTAGCAAACACTCAGTGTACCTAGTGGCATCCTATACGTGGCTATTGGACTTTGCTATAGTCCCACTAGTGCCAAGACATTTGCAGAGCACATCTGCCTGCATTGCACACTCCAAGTTTTTTAAACTAAGCAATTTTACTAGCAAACACTCAGTGTACCTAGTGGCATCCTATACGTGGCTATTGGACTTTGCTATAGTCCCACTAGTGCAAAGACATTAGCAGAGCACATCTGCCTGCATTGCACACTCCAAGTTTTTTAAACTCAGCCATTATACTAGCAAACACACAGTGTACCTAGTGGCATCCTATACGTGGCTATTGGACTTTGCTATAGTCCCACTAGTGCCAAGACATTTGCAGAGCGCATCTGCCTGCGTTGCACACTCCAACTAATTATAACGAAGCCATTATACTAGCAAACACTCAGTGTACCTAGTGGCATCCTATACGTGGCTATTGGACTTGGCTATAGTCCCACTAGTGCCAAGACATTTGCAGAGCGCATCTGCCTGCGTTGCACACTCCAACTAATTATAACGAAGCCATTATACTAGCACACACTCAGTGTACCTAGTGGCATCCTATACGTGGCTATTGGACTTTGCTATAGTCCCACTAGTGCCAAGACATTTGCAGAGCGCATCTGCCTGCGTTGCACACTCCAACTAATTATAACGAAGCCATTATACTAGCACACACTCAGTGTACCTAGTGGCATCCTATACGTGGCTATTGGACTTTGCTATAGTCCCACTAGTGCCAAGACATTTGCAGAGCGCATCTGCCTGCGTTGCACACTACAACAAATTATAACGAAGCCATTATACTAGCAAACACTCAGTGTACCTAGTGGCATCCTATACGTGGCTATTGGACTTTGCTATAGTCCCACTAGTGCCAAGACATTTGCAGAGCGCATCTGCCTGCGTTGCTCACTCCAACTAATTATAACGAAGCCATTATACTAGCAAACACTCAGTGTACCTAGTGGCATCCTATACGTGGCTATTGGACTTTGCTATAGTCCCACTAGTGCCAAGACATTTGCAGAGCGCATCTGCCTGCGTTGCACACTCCAACTAATTATAACGAAGCCATTATACTAGCACACACTCAGTGTACCTAGTGGCATCCTATACGTGGCTATTGGACTTTGCTATAGTCCCACTAGTGCCAAGACATTTGCAGAGCGCATCTGCCTGCGTTGCACACTACAACAAATTATAACGAAGCCATTATACTAGCAAACACTCAGTGTACCTAGTGGCATCCTATACGTGGCTATTGGACTTTGCTATAGTCCCACTAGTGCCAAGACATTTGCAGAGCGCATCTGCCTGCGTTGCACACTCCAACTAATTATAACGAAGCCATTATACTAGCACACACTCAGTGTACCTAGTGGCATCCTATACGTGGCTATTGGACTTTGCTATAGTCCCACTAGTGCCAAGACATTTGCAGAGCGCATCTGCCTGCGTTGCACACTACAACAAATTATAACGAAGCCATTATACTAGCAAACACTCAGTGTACCTAGTGGCATCCTATACGTGGCTATTGGACTTTGCTATAGTCCCACTAGTGCCAAGACATTTGCAGAGCGCATCTGCCTGCGTTGCACACTCCAACTAATTATAACGAAGCCATTATACTAGCAAACACTCAGTGTACCTAGTGGCATCCTATACGTGGCTATTGGACTTTGCTATAGTCCCACTAGTGCCAAGACATTTGCAGAGCGCATCTGCCTGCGTTGCACACTCCAACTAATTATAACGAAGCCATTATACTAGCACACACTCAGTGTACCTAGTGGCATCCTATACGTGGCTATTGGACTTTGCTATAGTCCCACTAGTGCCAAGACATTTGCAGAGCGCATCTGCCTGCGTTGCACACTACAACAAATTATAACGAAGCCATTATACTAGCAAACACTCAGTGTACCTAGTGGCATCCTATACGTGGCTATTGGACTTTGCTATAGTCCCACTAGTGCCAAGACATTTGCAGAGCGCATCTGCCTGCGTTGCACACTCCAACTAATTATAACGAAGCCATTATACTAGCACACACTCAGTGTACCTAGTGGCATCCTATACGTGGCTATTGGACTTTGCTATAGTCCCACTAGGGCCAAGACATTTGCAGAGCACATCTGCCTGCATTGCACACTCCAAGTTTTTTAAACTAAGCAATTTTACTAGCAAACACTCAGTGTACCTAGTGGCATCCTATACGTGGCTATTGGACTTTGCTATAGTCCCACTAGTGCAAAGACATTAGCAGAGCACATCTGCCTGCATTGCACACTCCAAGTTTTTTAAACTCAGCCATTATACTAGCAAACACTCAGTGTACCTAGTGGCATCCTATACGTGGCTATTGGACTTTGCTATAGTCCCACTAGTGCCAAGACATTTGCAGAGCGCATCTGCCTGCGTTGCACACTCCAACTAATTATAACGAAGCCATTATACTAGCAAACACTCAGTGTACCTAGTGGCATCCTATACGTGGCTATTGGACTTTGCTATAGTCCCACTAGTGCCAAGACATTTGCAGAGCGCATCTGCCTGCGTTGCACACTCCAACTAATTATAACGAAGCCATTATACTAGCAAACACTCAGTGTACCTAGTGGCATCCTATACGTGGCTATTGGACTTTGCTATAGTCCCACTAGTGCCAAGACATTTGCAGAGCGCATCTGCCTGCGTTGCACACTCCAACTAATTATAACGAAGCCATTATACTAGCACACACTCAGTGTACCTAGTGGCATCCTATACGTGGCTATTGGACTTTGCTATAGTCCCTCTAGTGCCAAGACATTTGCAGAGTGCATCTGCCTGCGTTGCACACTCCAACTAATTATAACGAAGCCATTATACTAGCACACACTCAGTGTACCTAGTGGCATCCTATACGTGGCTATTGGACTTTGCTATAGTCCCTCTAGTGCCAAGACATTTGCAGAGCGCATCTGCCTGCGTTGCACACTACAACAAATTATAATGAAGCCATTATACTAGCAAACACTCAGTGTACCTAGTGGCATCCTATACGTGGCTATTGGACTTTGCTATAGTCCCACTAGTGCCAAGACATTTGCAGAGCGCATCTGCCTGCGTTGCACACTCCAACTAATTATAACGAAGCCATTATACTAGCAAACACTCAGTGTACCTAGTGGCATCCTATACGTGGCTATTGGACTTTGCTATAGTCCCACTAGTGCCAAGACATTTGCAGAGCGCATCTGCCTGCGTTGCACACTCCAACTAATTATAACGAAGCCATTATACTAGCACACACTCAGTGTACCTAGTGGCATCCTATACGTGGCTATTGGACTTTGCTATAGTCCCACTAGTGCCAAGACATTTGCAGAGCGCCTCTGCCTGCGTTGCACACTACAACAAATTATAACGAAGCCATTATACTAGCAAACACTCAGTGTACCTAGTGGCATCCTATACGTGGCTATTGGACTTTGCTATAGTCCCACTAGTGCCAAGACATTTGCAGAGCGCATCTGCCTGCGTTGCACACTCCAACTAATTATAACGAAGCCATTATACTAGCACACACTCAGTGTACCTAGTGGCATCCTATACGTGGCTATTGGACTTTGCTATAGTCCCACTAGGGCCAAGACATTTGCAGAGCACATCTGCCTGCATTGCACACTCCAAGTTTTTTAAACTAAGCAATTTTACTAGCAAACACTCAGTGTACCTAGTGGCATCCTATACGTGGCTATTGGACTTTGCTATAGTCCCACTAGTGCAAAGACATTAGCAGAGCACATCTGCCTGCATTGCACACTCCAAGTTTTTTAAACTCAGCCATTATACTAGCAAACACTCAGTGTACCTAGTGGCATCCTATACGTGGCTATTGGACTTTGCTATAGTCCCACTAGTGCCAAGACATTTGCAGAGCGCATCTGCCTGCGTTGCACACTCCAACTAATTATAACGAAGCCATTATACTAGCAAACACTCAGTGTACCTAGTGGCATCCTATACGTGGCTATTGGACTTTGCTATAGTCCCACTAGTGCCAAGACATTTGCAGAGCGCATCTGCCTGCGTTGCACATTCCAACTAATTATAACGAAGCCATTATACTAGCAAACACTCAGTGTACCTAGTGGCATCCTATACGTGGCTATTGGACTTTGCTATAGTCCCACTAGTGCCAAGACATTTGCAGAGCGCATCTGCCTGCGTTGCACACTCCAACTAATTATAACGAAGCCATTATACTAGCACACACTCAGTGTACCTAGTGGCATCCTATACGTGGCTATTGGACTTTGCTATAGTCCCTCTAGTGCCAAGACATTTGCAGAGCGCATCTGCCTGCGTTGCACACTCCAACTAATTATAACGAAGCCATTATACTAGCACACACTCAGTGTACCTAGTGGCATCCTATACGTGGCTATTGGACTTTGCTATAGTCCCTCTAGTGCCAAGACATTTGCAGAGCGCATCTGCCTGCGTTGCACACTCCAACTAATTATAACGAAGCCATTATACTAGCACACACTCAGTGTACCTAGTGGCATCCTATACGTGGCTATTGGACTTTGCTATAGTCCCTCTAGTGCCAAGACATTTGCAGAGCGCATCTGCCTGCGTTGCACACTCCAACTAATTATAACGAAGCCATTATACTAGCAAACACTCAGTGTACCTAGTGGCATCCTATACGTGGCTATTGGACTTTGCTATAGTCCCTCTAGTGCCAAGACATTTGCAGAGCGCATCTGCCTGCGTTGCACACTCCAACTAATTATAACGAAGCCATTATACTAGCAAACACTCAGTGTACCTAGTGGCATCCTATACGTGGCTATTGGACTTTGCTATAGTCCCACTAGTGCAAAGACATTAGCAGAGCACATCTGCCTGCATTGCACACTCCAAGTTTTTTAAACTCAGCCATTATACTAGCAAACACACAGTGTACCTAGTGGCATCCTATACGTGGCTATTGGACTTTGCTATAGTCCCACTAGTGCCAAGACATTTGCAGAGCGCATCTGCCTGCGTTGCACACTACAACAAATTATAACGAAGCCATTATACTAGCAAACACTCAGTGTACCTAGTGGCATCCTATACGTGGCTATTGGACTTTGCTATAGTCCCACTAGTGCCAAGACATTTGCAGCACGTCTGCCTGCGTTGCACACTCCAACGAATTATAACTAAGTTACATTGTCAGGGATATTTATTCTTTATTATTCTGCTGTTAATAAAGCTAGACCACCACTGCAATCTTCACCACCTCTCAATTTTTACTACCACATTTTCAGTCCACAATCTTGTCGCAATCAACATGAGTGGCAAAATGACAGATGCTGGTGGAAAGGGGAAGAGGCGTGGTGGAAAAGGCAAAAAATGTTTTGTCAGTGGGGAAGGTGGCAAAGCTCCATTATCATCTGCTGAAGATAGACCATCTACTAGCAAAAGTAAGATGTCTACTACTTATTGTGGACAATCCGATGTGCTCCCTTTTTTACGGACACGAACAAGAGGAACAAAGGTAGATGAATGGCAAAAAAGGAAAATGCTTGAATGGATCTCAAGTGGTCCAACAAGTGCCCTCTCAGCCACTTCAAGTACCGCATCCAAAAAACACCATTCCTCTGAGTTGTCATCCCAATCACACTTGATTTCTCCCAGCTCTGAAGTCTCCATCAGCCCTGCACAGTATGGTGGAACTGAGATGGCTGAGTCTGCAGAGCTGTTCAGTCACACTATAGCCTGGGAATCAGAGGTCTGCTCCCAAGCTACAGTGAGTACAGAACAGGAAATGGTCTGCAGTGATGCCCAGAACCTTTGTGACTCAGATTCAGGCCGTGAGGACCAAGTTTCTGAGCATAATGTTGACCCTTTGTCACAAACTGTAACACCTGTGGTTATAGACAATGAGGAACATACTGATGAAGATGAGACGCAGATACCCGATTGGGATGACAACTTAAATATTCGGTCAGGGCAAGAAGAGGCTCGGTCTGAGGGGGAGGGGAGTGCAAACACAACAATTGATGATGACGTTCTAGATCCCACCTACTGTCAACCCCCAGTCAGGCACTCGAGGAGGTCAACAGAGGCGGTGGAGGAGGATGCAACCGACGACGAAGTTACCTTGCGCCTTCCTGGACAGAGTCGGAGCACTGGTAGCACGTCTACAACTGCATCCTCAGCCACCACTCTGCCTATGAGCATTATTCGGGGTGGATCAACAGGTCGCATGGCCTCTAAGCCTTGCCTAGCCTGGGCCTTTTTTCACATCGAAAAAGATCGCCCAACTCATGTGATATGTAACATTTGTCATGATTCTGTTAGTAGAGGTCAAAACCTCAGCAGTTTGACAACTTCTTCCATGAATCGTCACATGAATAAATATCATAAGTCCCGGTGGGAAGCTCACCGTGCTGCAATGCCGGCTAGCGGAGCGAACCATCCACCGCCCGCCCCTTCCAGTGCATCCGCGCGCTCTTCATCTTCTAGGACTGTGGGGACAGCTGTCACACCTGTTTTTCCACGCAAAACTTCCACCACTGTAACCGCAACAGGCAGTTTGCTTGTAAGGTCGTCAGTTGGTTTGGAAGGGGAAACAAGTGAGTGTGTACAGCTCTCTCAGACATCGATAGCACCAACGTTGGATGAAGGCAACATCATGTCTTCGCCTGCACTTTCCTCACAAACCTGCATTTTTCCAGGGACACCCTACTCAACACCGTCTACACACAGCAGCCAGATCTCTGTCCCTCAGATGTGGTCAAATAAAAGGCCACTTCCTCCGACCCATGACAAAGCTAAGAGGTTGACTCTATCCCTCTGTAAGCTGTTGGCTACCGAAATGCTGCCTTTCCGCCTAGTGGACACACAGGATTTTAGAGACCTTATGTCTGTCGCTGTGCCCCAGTACCAGATGCCTAGTCGCCACTACTTCTCTAAGAAAGGTGTGCCCGCGCTACACCAGCATGTCGCACACAACATCACCGCTTCCTTGAGAAACTCTGTGTGAACGGGTGCATTTCACCACCGATACTTGGACCAGTAAGCATGGACAGGGACGTTACATGTCGCTGACTGGGCACTGGGTAACTATGGTGATAGATGGTGAAGGGTCTGCTGCACAAGTCTTGCCGTCCCCACGACTTGTGTGTCAATCCTCTGTCTGTCCAAGTTCCGCCACAGCTTCTGCATCCTCCACCTCATCTGGGTCCTCCACCTCCGCCCCAAGCCTGCCTGGTCAGGCCACCAGCGTTCTCACTGCGCAGAAGGAATCACGCACGCCTCATTACTATGCTGGCAGCCGAGCGCAACGGCATCAGGCGGTCTTTAGCTTGACATGTCTTGGTAATAAGAGTCACACAGCTGAGGAGTTGTGGTCAGCTCTGCGGTCCGAGTTTAATAAATGGTTGTCTCCACTCAACCTGCAGCCTGGTAAGGCCGTGTGCGACAATGCTGCAAACCTGGGTGCGGCCCTTCGCCTGGGCAAGGTGACACACGTACCTTGTATGGCTCACGTGTTGAACCTTGTCGTGCAGCAATTTTTAACACACTATCCCGGCCTAGATGGCCTTCTGAACAGGGCACGAAAACTGTCTGCTCACTTCCGGCGTTCAAGCGCCGCAGCTGAGCGACTTGCATCGCTCCAGAAGTCTTTCGGCCTGCCGGTTCATCACCTGAAATGCGATGTGGCGACACGCTGGAATTCAACTCTACACATGTTACAGCGACTGTGGCAGCACCGCAGAGCCCTGGTGCAATACGTCATGACGTATAGCCTGGGCCAACGAGATGCAGAGGTGGGGCAGATCACCCTGATGGAGTGGTCTCAGATCAAGGACCTATGCACCCTTCTGCACAGTTTCGACATGGCGACGAATATGTTTAGCTCTGACAATGCCATTATCAGCATGACGATTCCAGTCATTTACATGCTGGAGCACACGCTAAACACTATTCGGAGTCAGGGGGTGGGACAACATGAAGGGGAGGAACTACAGGAGGATTCATATGTGCAAGGGACAACAACATCACCAAGATCCAGACGTTCATCATCACCAACGCAGCAGGCATGGGACCATGGGGAACAGGGATCGACAAGGGCGCATAGTAGCAGGCGAAATGTTGAGCAAGGTGCAGGAGAACATGAAGAAATGGAGGACGAACTGTCCATGGACATGGAAGACTCAGCGGATGAGGGAGACCTTGGTCAAATTTCAGTTGAAAGAGGTTGGGGGGAGATGTCAGAGGAAGAAAGAACGGTTAGCACCTCTATGCCACAAACACAGCGTGGACTTGGTCCGCATGGCTGCGCAAGACACATGAGTGCCTTCTTGTTGCACTACCTCCAACATGACAGTCGTATTGTCAAAATTAGAAGTGATGATGACTACTGGATTGCCACACTATTAGATCCCCGGTACAAGTCCAAATTTTGTGACATAATTCCAGCCATAGAAAGGGACGCACGTATGCAGGAGTATCAGCAGAAGCTGTTACTCGATCTTAGCTCGGCTTTTCCACCAAACAACCGTGCAGGTGCAGGGAGGGAATCTCCCAGTTGTAACTTGACAAACATGGGACGGTCTCGTCATCTTCACCAGTCTACCCGTACCAGTAGGACCGTATCTGGTGCCGGTAACAGCAATTTTATGGAATCTTTTCATAATTTTTTTAGACCCTCTTTTGCAAGGCCACCAGAGACAACAAGTCTGACACATACTCAACGGCTGGAGAGGATGATACAGGAGTATCTCCAAATGAACATCGATGCCATGACTGTGCAACTGGAGCCTTGCTCCTTTTGGGCTTCAAACATAGAAAAATGGCCAGAGCTCTCCAGTTACGCCTTGGAGATTTTGTCGTGTCCAGCTGCCAGCGTTGTCTCTGAACGTGTATTCAGTGCTGCTGGGTGTGTGCTGACAGATAAGCGCACGCGTCTGTCCAGTGACAATGTGGACAGACTGACGTTCATCAAAATGAACAAGTCATGGATCCAGAAGGAATTTACTACCCCTGTGTCATCCTGGGGAGAGTAAATGCTTGTGGATTTGGAATGTGCTTGATGCAAATCAAAACATCCTGTTTGCAACTAGGGCCCAAGTGCTGCCACTGATGGGGTGGGTGTCTGTGTGGCCCAATTTTTGGAAAAAAGGGAGACTCCGCTTGGAGTAACCCTTGCTTGCTGTGTTTTTAAAAGAAGCCAAGATGAACAGAGCTGGGATCAGGAAAGACTTTGCTACCTACCCCGGTGTCATCCTGGGGACGGATAAGAATGGCGTATTTTTGAATGTGCTTGATGCAAATCTAGCTGTGAAGTGTACAACTGGGGCACAACTGCTGCCACTGAAGGGGTGGGTGTGTGTGGGCCCAATTTTTGGAAAAAAGGGAGACTCCGCTTGGAGTAACCCTTGCTTGCTGTGTTTTTAAAAGAAGCCAAGATGAACAGAGCTGGGATCAGGAAAGACTTTGCTACCTACCCCGGTGTCATCCTGGGGACGGATAAGAATGGCGTATTTTTGAATGTGCTTGATGCAAATCTAGCTGTGAA
Source organism: Anomaloglossus baeobatrachus (assembly GCF_048569485.1). NCBI lineage: Eukaryota > Metazoa > Chordata > Amphibia > Anura > Aromobatidae > Anomaloglossus > Anomaloglossus baeobatrachus. The sequence goes on along the minus strand of NC_134354.1, from coordinate 369,204,744 downwards.
GTGTACAACTGGGGCACAACTGCTGCCACTGAAGGGGTGGGTGTGTGTGGGCCCAATTTTTGGAAAAAAGGGAGACTCCGCTTGGAGTAACCCTTGCTTGCTGTGTTTTTAAAAGAAGCCAAGATGAACAGAGCTGGGATCAGGAAAGACTTTGCTACCTACCCCGGTGTCATCCTGGGGACGGATAAGAATGGCGTATTTTTGAATGTGCTTGATGCAAATCAAAACATCCTGTTTGCAACTAGGGCCCAAGTGCTGCCACTGATGGGGTGGGTGTCTGTGTGGCCCAATTTTTGGAAAAAAAGGGAGACTCCGCTTGGAGTAACCCTTGCTTACATTGTTTTTAAAAGAAGCCAAGATGAACAAGTCATGGATCAGCAAAGACTTTATCTACGTACCCCGGTGTCATCCTGGGGACGGATAAGAATGGCGTATTTTTGAATGTGCTTGATGCAAATCAAAACATCCTGTTTGCAACTAGGGCCCAAGTGCTGCCACTGATGGGGTGGGTGTCTGTGTGGCCCAATTTTTGGAAAAAAGGGAGACTCCGCTTGGAGTAACCCTTGCTTGCTGTGTTTTTAAAAGAAGCCAAGATGAACAGAGCTGGGATCAGGAAAGACTTTGCTACCTACCCCGGTGTCATCCTGGGGACGGATAAGAATGGCGTATTTTTGAATGTGCTTGATGCAAATCTAGCTGTGAAGTGTACAACTGGGGCACAACTGCTGCCACTGAAGGGGTGGGTGTGTGTGGGCCCAATTTTTGGAAAAAAGGGAGACTCCGCTTGGAGTAACCCTTGCTTGCTGTGTTTTTAAAAGAAGCCAAGATGAACAGAGCTGGGATCAGGAAAGACTTTGCTACCTACCCCGGTGTCATCCTGGGGACGGATAAGAATGGCGTATTTTTGAATGTGCTTGATGCAAATCAAAACATCCTGTTTGCAACTAGGGCCCAAGTGCTGCCACTGATGGGGTGGGTGTCTGTGTGGCCCAATTTTTGGAAAAAAAGGGAGACTCCGCTTGGAGTAACTCTTGCTTACATTGTTTTTAAAAGAAGCCAAGATGAACAAGTCATGGATCAGCAAAGACTTTATCTACGTACCCCGGTGTCATCCTGGGGACGGATAAGAATGGCGTATTTTTGAATGTGCTTGATGCAAATCAAAACATCCTGTTTGCAACTAGGGCCCAAGTGCTGCCACTGATGGGGTGGGTGTCTGTGTGGCCCAATTTTTGGAAAAAAGGGAGACTCCGCTTGGAGTAACCCTTGCTTGCTGTGTTTTTAAAAGAAGCCAAGATGAACAGAGCTGGGATCAGGAAAGACTTTGCTACCTACCCCGGTGTCATCCTGGGGACGGATAAGAATGGCGTATTTTTGAATGTGCTTGATGCAAATGTAGCTGTGAAGTGTACAACTGGAGCACAAGTGCTGCCACTGAAGGGGTGGGTGTGTGTGTGGCCCAATTTTTGGAAAAAAGGGAGACTCCGCTTGGAGTCACCTTGCGGTGTTTTACATGATTTTAGAAGGGCGTGCCATGCCTATATCTGTGTGTCCTCCTCTTTTTCCTTGTCCAGCTGTTTTGTTTTCGCATGAGTATATGTCCTTGTCACTTTCCAATGTGTTTGAGTTGTTTGTCACCTTTAGGACACCTTTGAGGGTGTTTTCTAGGTGTTTTTCTGTGTTTGTGATTGCCTGCCATTGTTTCCTATGCAGTTCGAGTTCGGTTCGTTGAACGTTCGACGAACCAAACTCGAACGGGAGGTCCGTTCGGCGAACCAACCTCGAGCCGAACCGCGACCGGTTCGCTCATCTCTACTCTCCACCCCTCTGCTTTTATTGAATGCCTGGCGTGTGACGTCGCTGTGACGCTGCACAAACCGCCCCCTTAGAGAAGAGGCTGTTCGCCGGCCACAGTGACGTCACTTGGAAGGTAAGTATTTGTGACGGGTATTAGCGATATTGTGTGCCACGGGCAGCGATTTGCACGGGACGCACAAACGACGGGGCAGGCTAGCGATGTCGCTGCGTGTAAAGCAGCCTTTTGGTAGTAGAAGGAGAGCTTGTTTTGGTGAATGCCCTTTAGCACTTTAGGAGTTATACAATATGGCACTAAAGACACAAAGATGGCAATTTAAGGGGGGTACAAAGGGAGACTGTCTGCTGATATAGGTTATTACATGTCCCAACACGTCCCAACATTGGTTATGATGTTATCCCCACAAGTTTATGATTAGTTTAGAAACATACCCATGATCGTGGAGAAGAGGGCTAATACTAGGTCAAATCCATACTCCTCCAACTTTTTTGACCATTGGGTAGAAATTAGAATGTTATTTGTTTCCGCGAATGCTGCATGGATCATATTAGTTATTTACATGCATGCATGCTCTGTTGTATGATTATTTTTAATTATGTACATCTGGACCTTTTGAAGCCCTCAGTGTTAATGATTATTGCTTAGTGCCTACTGTCCCTGTCTGTTCCAAGAGGTTTAATAAAACAAGTCATATGTCACCCCAAAATTCTTTGCAACTAGGTCAAAATAAACTTGTACTTCCAGGAAACTTTGTTAGATTGTTTCCAGCTTACATCATGGTATGGTTTGGAACTAATAAAAGTCTGGAAATCTATTAGTTTAGCTGTTTACAAAGCCTACTTTATGGTACCATAATGAGTCATATGGAAGCTCATAAGTCTCTTACCTCAATGTAATGTTTAATGATCAGTCTACACAAGCAAGGGTGACGGGGTGACTTACTTTTTATATCTAGCTATATGAAATGCAATATCTTTTACACATTCTAACTTCAAAATTATACAACATTCATGGTGTACGCATGATATAAAATGAACATTTTATGATGCATCCGCCATGGATTTAACAAAGGTTAATTTAAAGGGGTTATTCGGTTTATTTTGCTTTTTTTTTGTATTTCACTATTGGGCTACATAGGGGCAGGTAAGTAGATAGCAACTACCTATGTGCTCTGCTGTCAGCCCCTCTCCCTCGGCTCAGAGCGGTCATGCGACCGCTCCTTTCGGGATTTTGCTGCTTCCTGTGATGTCACGTCAACAGGGGTAGGACATTGTTGATGGGCTTCACAGCTGATATCATGTTGCTGCTCTACTGGGCAGGTACAGTGCGTGGAGTCCCCACCCACCTTTCCCCGCACCCGCCAAACATTGCGTAGTGCAGTGGTCTCAACGACGCTACCGGTAGGCTGCATGCGGCATCCGATGCTGCTTGCGGCGCAAGGGCCATGGCCACATTGCTGATCACTGCATGTGCTGGGGGCTGCACAGTCAGCGCTTTATATTAGATGACAGATTCCTGAGCACTGCGCAAGACCGAGCTCTGTATACAGCTACTGCAATGATCAGGCGCTGGCCAATCACAGGTCAGCAGCGGATCACTGGAGAAGCTGTATAGAGAACTCGCATCTGAGCAGTGCATGGGAATCTGTAAAGCGCTATAAAGCGCTGTCAGCCGCAGCCCCTGACTCTGCTTGCAGCGCGCAGGCCCATGGCCCCCTTGCTGATCGCTGCCTGTGCTGTCTCTCACAGAGCTTTATATCAGAGGACAGATGTCCGGGCGCTGTGCAGATGCGAGCTCTGTATACATCTACTGCAATGATCAGCCGCTGGCCAATCAGAGGCAGCAGCTGATCACTGGAAAAGCTGGATAGAGAGCTCATCGCTGCGCAGTGCCCTGGAATCTGTCCTCTAATATAAAGCTCTGTCAGCGACGGCCCCTACATTGGCAGCGTTCATCAAGGGGGCTGTGGCCACAAGAAGCAGACAGGAGAACGAGGACAGGTGAGAAGGATTTGTCTTTGGTTTTTTTTTTTTACATGTGTGAAGAATGGCACCATATGAGACAATTCTACAGGACAGAGCATTGCTGCAAGAAGTGGAGCAGGAAAGGAGCCATTACTACAAGAAGAGGACCAGGAAAGGGGACATTACTACAAGAAGAGGATGTAACGCCTGTCTGGATCCACAGACTCAGAAGGCTGGAATGGACAGGCTAGAGGGAAGCCACTCACCAAGCTGGACCCCTAGAACCCTGAAACCCTTTAACCTCTATACAGGGATTTGGAATTACACAGTGCCCAAGGTGATCACTACCTGTGGAAGTCAAGAAACAAGCAGAAGTCAGAACATGAAAATCACAAAACAGAACAGAGCGGGACAGGAAGCAGAATTTCCGAACTATCTCTGGCAGTGGTCAGCAGACAGGAGGGGAATTAAGAAGGGTGTGGTGTCTTCCCATTGGTTGTAGCTTAATGATGGTAACTTCAGCTGGGAGACACACGCCACCTACAGTCAGCCAGTGGTACTGCAGATACCAAGGAAACCCAGCCCAGTGGATGAGCGAAGCCTGCGCCCACCGGCGCCGCTGTCATTGACTCTTCTCCCATCACCAGCACTATCCACAGCAGGAACACGGCGCCGCCTGGCGATCGGAGTAGAAGTCGCTGGAGCAGACTCCGGTCGTGATGTAACAGAGGACAAGGAAAGGGGACATTACTACAAGGAGTGGAGCAGGAAAGGAGCCATTACTACAAGAAGAGGACCAGGAAAGGGGACATTACTACAGAATGAGCAGAAGGATGGGCACATTACTATAGGATGGGCACATTTATTACAAGATGGGCACAAGGATGGGGCACATTATTACATTATATGTGCCCATATTGTCCTCTGCTAGAGGTTTGTGCTGAGCAGAATACTGACAGCCAATGAGTGGGCAGAGGACGGGGCTGGCCAGTGAGGCCAGTTGTGACTGTGAAGTTTGACAACCAAGAACTGTAAAAAGTCAAGTTTGGTTGAGCTGCAGGTAAAGTGTCTGCAGAGAATAAAATGATAATTCAAGAGGACCAAAAGTCAGAAACAAAAAAGATAATGTAGGCATGTTTTATATGACAATACAGCACAGATTAGCTTAAATTTTTTTAGAGTTTATGTCGGACAACTCTTTTAACAGAGTTTTTAAAAGATATGTCTGTTGACGGAAATAACTTGTAAGGTATGTTACAAAATGTATATAAGACCAGGGCGGCACAAGTAGACAACTCGGGGGGCTGCACTGTCTGCTACCACATGCCTTCCATAAAAGACCTCTTGGAATTGGTTCACATTTTTTATATATATCTCTATATGGATATGAAATTGAGTCAAGGTTAGGTCAACACACGATAATGGCCACTATCAGGATGGATGAGAGAGATATTCACTGCACACTTTGTTTTCCTGCAAAAGTGAAGAATGTATTCATGTAAATGGTTCTCTCAGGATGGATGCCTAGTGGCCACAATCCGGAGGATGCCTCAGGATCCATGCACCATAGGGACCAATTTAGAAAAACAACATATTATACATAGTATACATTTAGTTGAAGTGTCCTTTTCTATATGAAAATGCAGTCTACCATGCATTCCTGTACAATAAAACAAACGGAATAGGTGCATACCTACCAGACAGAGGCTGAAAGAAAATACTTTTGGCCTCTGATAAATGGGAACCTATGGGAATGTTTCGGTATACACAAAAAAAAAAGTTCCTGACTAATACTGTACACTAAGTGAACTCATGACACGTCTCAACATGGGCTTTTAGAATGAGTCTAAGGGCGGCTTTGCACACTACGACATCGCAGGTGCGATGTCGGTGGGGTCAAATTGAAAGTGACGCACATCCGGCATCGCATGCGACATCATAGTGTGTAAAGCCTAGATGATACGATTTACGAGTGCAAAATCGTCGTAATCGTATCATCGCTGCAGCGTCGGCGTAATCCATAATTACGCTGACGCGACGGTCCAATGTGGTTCCTCGTTCCTGCGGCAGCACACATCGCTGTGTGTGAAGTCGCAGGAGCGAGGAACATCTCCTACCGGCGTCACCGCGGCTTCCATAGGATATGCGGAAGGAAGGAGGTGGGCAGGATGTTTACATCCTGCTCATCTCCGTCCCTCCGCCGCTATTGGTCGCCTGCCGTGTGACGTCGCTATGACGCCACACGACCCGCCCCCTTAGGAAGGAGGCGGGGCGACAGCCAGAGCGACGGTCGCAGGGCAGGTGAGTGCGTGTGAAGCTGGCGTAGCGATAATTTTCGCTACGCCAGCTATCACACGATATCGTACCTGCGACGGGGGCGGGGACTATCGCGTGCGACATCGCAGCATCGGCTTGCGATGTCGCAACGTGCAAAGCCCGCCTAAATCAGTTAGTCCTAAAGTGCACATAAACCACTCCTGGATATTCTACCTTGGTGCAGAGGTGCCTTCCCATTGTGTATTAGTCCAAACAGACACTAAACACCCATGGGCATAACTATGGGAATAACACACTCACTATAATACCACATTGGCAAACCTCTTCGATCCATCCAAGTCCACTCATTACCACTACCAACACATTCATTTAAAGGGAACCTGTCATCAGCTTTTTCATATATGCGCTAATAACACTACATTAGGCCCGTTTAACACGTCAGTGAAAAACAGTGACGTTTTTCACTGGTGTGTAAAACACGCACATGTCCCTGCGTGTGCCGTGATTCACGGCACACGTGGGTTGTCTAAGTGCAATCCGGGCTCCATTCTCCGTGGCCCGTGATTGCACTTAAAAAACAACTCACCTGTGCGCGCTCCCGCTGTCCATGGTGCTGATCGCTCCCGCGGTGCAGCATCCGGCCGGCGCTGACCCCCGCAGCAGCTGCTTCTGGGTCGGCTGTGTCGCGCATAATGAAGATGCGCGACAATAATGAGCCGGCTCAGAAGCAGCAGGGAGAACGGGCTGCAGAGGACATCGCTGGACGCCGGGTGAGTAAAAATGATTTTTATTTTAAAAGCACATATTTTTCTGGCACGTGTTTCACGGACCACACCACTACGCGGTCCGTGGAACATCAGTGATGCCAGAAAAAAATGGACATGTCTCCGTGCGGCAATCACGCACACGCGGGTACGCCGCACGGAGACACGTGCAGTGAAAAATCACTGACGTGTGAGTAGACCTATTCATTATAATGGGTCTGCGTATGTCAGTGATTCTGGTACGTTTTAAAAAAAGCACAAACGTACCAGAATCACTGACGTGTGAAAGGGGCCTTACTCAGTGTCTGTACTGCATTCTAAAAGTTTGTATATTATATCCTGTGGATAACCCTCTAAGAACCTTCTGAAAAGCTCCCATGCTGTATGCTAATCCAACCACTCCGGTGCGTTGGATGTCATTGCAGTGCTTCCTGTCCTTCCTCTCTGCAGCTAATTGCCATCCTCCCGATATGTTTGATGTGGATGATGTGTCCTGCGTCAGCCACATAACTAAACAAAATCTTGTGGCTTTACAGGAACATTGCCAGTTGACGCAGGCACACTTCACTTCAAATGGTTGCATTAAGCAGGAGCTGCAAATATGTGTCGATGCATCCACAGTAAGATTCCAGACTCTGCCAGCAGGGCATAGCAATGTACGCCTGCGCGAATCAGCGATATCCTTGCTCAGACACAAGACTTTGTTCACCTATGTGGATGACGCAGGACCCGTCATCCCCATCAATAATATCAGAAAGATGGCAATTAGTAGTAGAAAAGAGGGACAGAGGCCACTGCAATGACAGCCATCAGACTGGACCGGTCGGATTTGTATTCAGCCCAGGAGTTAGTCAAAAGATTTTTTGGTGGTTATACAGGGGGTCAGGACATAATATACACACTTTTAGAATGCAGCACAGGCACTGAGTAAGGTGGTGTTATTGGCTCATATACGAAAAAATGGTGACATGTTCCTTTTAGGGCTCCAACACACATCCGTGAAAACCACGTCCGTGTAAAACGGGTTGTTTTTCGGGTCCGTTTTCCGTTTTTTAGGTCCGTTTTTATGGTATGTGTGGCCTGCGTATGTATCCCGTATGCTAGCCGTATGTGCGTGTGAAATGTCCGTGTGTGCGTGTGAAACTTAACTGACATGTGTTTGTGTAGTCCGTGTGGAATATCCGTGTGTGATGCAAAATGTCGTTTACTACATGTCGGCAGACAGAGTAGCGGGATGAGAATGAACTCGGGTGAACTTCACCCGACTTCATTGTCATGCCGCGGCTCTGTCTGTACCGTGTACTGATTAGCGGTCACCTGTGAAGGATTCACCGGTGACCGCTAATCCCCCGAGTGACTGAAGTGTCCCCCCCTCTCTCATACTCTCCGATCACCGGCGCTGCACGGCGTTCACACTGCTCCAGCGGCTTTTTCTAATTTGAAAAAGCCGGCCGCTCATTAAACAATCTCGTTTTCCCTGCTTTCCCCGCCCACCGGCGCCTATGATTGGTTGCAGTGAGACACGCCCCCATGCTGAGTGACAGGTGTCTCACTGCACCCAATCACAGCAGCCGGTGGGCGTGTCACTATGGAGTATAGAAATAAATAAATAAATAATTAAAAAAACCAGCGTGCGGTTCCCCCCAAATTTAATACCAGCCAGATAAAGCCATACGGCTGAAGGCTGGTATTCTCAGGACGGGGAGCTCCACGTTATGGGGAGCCCCCCAGCCTAACAATATCAGTCAGCAGCCGCCCAGAATGGCCGCATACATTAGATGCGACTGTTCTGTGACAGTACCCGGCTCTTCCCAATTTGCCCTGGTGCGTTGGCAAATCGGGGTAATAAGGAGTTATTGGCAGCCCATAGCTGCCAATAAGTCCTAGATTAATCATGTCAGGCGTCTCCCGGAGATTCCTTCCATGATTAATCTGTAAGTGACATTTAAAAAACACACACACACCCGAAAAAATAATTTATTAGAAATAAAAAACACTAACAAAGTCCCTCATCACCAATTTATTAACCCCGACAAAGCCTTCCATGTCCGGCGTAATCCACGGACCTCCAGTGTCGCTTCTAGCTTTGCTACATGCAGGTGACAGGAGCTGCAGAATACACCGCCGCTCCTGTCAGCTCCACGCAACAAATGAGGTGAGTAGCGCGATCAGCTGCTGTCAGTCAGGTAACTCGCGGCCACCGCTGGATCCAGCGGTGGCCGCGGGTAACCTCAGTGACAGCTCAGCTGATCGCGCTACTCACCACAGTTGCTGCGTGGAGCTGACAGGAGCGGCGGTGAGTAGCGCGATCAGCTGAGCTGTCACTGAGGTTACCCGCGGCCAGCGGTGGTGTCAGGGCCAGGCGGTCGGGCAGACCCAGGAGGTGGATCCACTGGGCCGAACTCTAAGATGGTGGTAAGGAGTCCGGTAGCTGAAGCACTATGGGCAGCAGAACAGTCCGTGCAAGTGAGTGTAACGGAGAAGTCCCTGGGACCACGGAGTCACAGATGGTAGTCCGGGTGACGTAGCTCAGGTTCGGAAGCCGAGATGATGTCAGGCGGGGTCCGGAACCTTTGGAGCGAGATGACAGGTCACCGCAGGGATCCGAGATGGTACGGACTGTCAGATGGCAGACGGACAGCGTGCCGGGTTCGGGATTCAGCAGGACCGGATGCCGAGGCAGGATCAGCTCTAGAAGAGAGATACATGAGTATGGCAAGGAGACACAAGGAGACCTGACTCCTAGCTTGGAAAACACGAAGATCAGGCCCCGCCCCCTTGGACAATAAACCCTTATATACCCTGTACCTGTTTAGCTTCATTTCCTGTTAATGGACGCTGGCCCTTTAAGAAAGGGTCAGTGACCGCGCGCGCGCCCTAATGCGCATGCGCGCCGCCCGGGTGCCAGAAGCCAGGGAAGGAAGCTGAGAGGAGGACGCAGGGGAGCCGGCCAGGGCCTGGGAAGCCGTCGGACGCCGGGATCGGAGGCCAGGGACCCTGGGAAGGACGGGCACCGGAGGCAGGAGAGCGGGGAGCGTGGCAGGTGAGCCGGGGAGCGGGGCTGAGGACCCGGGGAGCGGAGCAGAGGACCCAAGGAGGGAAGCCGAGGACCCGGGGAGCGTGACAGTACCCCCCCCCCACGCCCCCCACCCCGCAACCGGGACATGAAGGCACGGATCAGAGGAGTGCCCACGTTCTCCCTGGGCTCCCAGGACCTATCCTCAGGACCATACCCCTCCCAGTCCACCAGGAAGAACTGTTGGCCTCGAACAGTCTTCATGGCCACGATATCCCTTACCGCATAGATGTCGTCCTCAGCAATAGGAGGAGGAGCCGGACTGGCAGCAGCGGAGAAGGGACCAAGGAAAACCGGCTTGAGCAGAGAGACGTGGAAGGAGTTGGGAATCCGCATCGTGGCCGGAAGCCTCAGTTTGTAGGAGACCTCATTGATCTTGCTGAGGACCTTAAACGGCCCGATGTAGCGAGGACCCAGCTTGTAAGAAGGTATCTTCAATCGGATGTACTGGGAAGCAAGCCAGACCAGGTCACCAGGAGAGAAACACGGAGGGTCCAGGCGCCTCTTGTCGGCGTGTTTCTTCATCCGCTGGGAAGCGCGCCCAAGGGACGCCTTGACAGAGTCCCAAATGGTAGCGAAGTCACGGGCTACAGTATCAGCAGCAGGGACATCCGAAGAAGGGGATATAGGCAACGGGACGGAGGGCTGAAGTCCGTAAACGACATGGAAGGGAGATTTGGAGGACGACTCACTGATGTGGTGGTTATGGGAAAATTCAGCCCAAGGCAGAAGCGTGGACCAGTCGTCGTGATGGGCGTTGACATAGTGACGTAAGAAGGCGGTCAAGATTTGATTGACCCTCTCCACTTGGCCATTAGACTGAGGATGGTAAGCAGAAGAAAAGTCCAGAGTCACTCCCAGATGTTTGCAGAGCGCCCTCCAGAAGCGGGAGGTGAACTGAGTTCCCCTGTCGGACACGATGTGGGATGGAAAGCCATGCAAGCGGAAGATGTGATGTATATAGGCTTCCGCGAGTTCCTGAGCAGAGGGCAGTCCGGCCATAGGGACGAAGTGAGCCATTTTGGAGAACCGATCCACCACGACCCATATGACTGTGTGCCCGGAGGATAATGGCAAGTCCGTAATAAAGTCCATCGCTATGTGTTGCCATGGAACTGAGGGTATAGGCAGAGGCATAAGACGGCCATATGGCAGGTGCTTGGGCGTCTTGTTCCTGGCACAAGAGGAGCAGGCAGAGACAAAAGCAGCGACGTCCGTGCGAAGGGATGGCCACCAGTAATGGCGTACAATCGCACCCCATGTTCTCTTCTGACCTGCATGACCGGCTGTTTTTGAGGCATGACCCCAGTGTAAGACTTTTTGCCTGTCGGTCTCAGAGACATAGGTCTTCCCGGGCGGTATCTGGGCCAGGGTGACAGGAGCCACCGGAATAATCTTGCTAGGAGAGATGATAGGTTGGGTACTCTCTTCCTCCTGCTCCATGGGCATGAGAGACCTAGACAGGGCATCAGCGCGTACATTCTTGTCCGCGGGTCGGAAATGGAGCTGGAAATCAAACCTGGCAAAGAATAAGGACCACCTGGCTTGCCGTGGGTTCAGTCGCTGAGCGGACCGAAGGTATTCCAGGTTCTTGTGGTCCGTGTAGATAATCACGGGGTACACTGCTCCTTCCAGGAGGTAGCGCCACTCCTCCAGAGCCAGTTTGACCGCCAATAGTTCTCGGTCACCGATGGTGTAATTACGTTCAGGCGCTGAGAAGCTCTTGGAGAAGAAACCGCAAGTCACCATCTTCCCGGAGGAGGACTTCTGCAGGAGCACTGCTCCGGCTCCTGAGGAGGAGGCATCCACCTCCAAGGTGAACTGGCGGTTTAACTCCGGTCGGTGGAGTACAGGAGAGGAGGCAAATGCTCGCTTCAGAGAGCAAAACGCGGCGTCGGCCGCAGGTGACCAGTCCTTTGGATTAGCCTCCTTCTTGGTCAAGGCGGAGAGAGGAGCAGTCAGGGCAGAGAAGTGAGGGATAAACTGGCGGTAGTAGTTGGCGAATCCCAGGAACCGTTGGATTGCCTTCAGTCCAGAAGGGGGAGGCCAGTTGAGAATGGAGGAGACCTTCTTTGGATCCATCTGCAGCCCTGTACCCGAGATGATGTATCCCAGGAAAGGAAGAGAAGACTGCTCAAAGACACACTTCTCATATTTGGCGTAGAGACGATTCTCTCTCAGTCTTTGTAGAACCAGCTGTACGTTCTCTCTGTGGGTCTGGAGGTCCGGAGAGAAGACAAGGATGTCATCCAGATAAACTACTACACAGATGTAGAGGAGGTCCCGGAAAATGTCGTTCACCAATTCTTGGAATACGGCAGGAGCGTTACACAGACCGAAGGGCATTACGCAGTATTCATAGTGCCCATCGCGAGTATTAAACGCGGTCTTCCATTCGTCCCCAGAGCGGATACGAACTAGGTTGTAGGCACCCCGAAGATCCAGTTTGGTGAACACACGGGCTCCTCTGAGCCGGTCGAACAATTCGGGGATGAGCGGCAGAGGGTACTTGTTTTTTATGGTGATCTGATTCAAACCCCGGTAGTCAATGCATGGGCGTAGGTCACCCTCTTTCTTCTTAACGAAGAAGAAGCCTGCTCCCGCAGGAGAGGAGGATCTCCGGATGAATCCCCTTGCCAGGCTTTCTGTGATGTAGGTAGACATGGCCCTGGTTTCGGCTGGAGACAACGGATATATCCGTCCTCGAGGTGGTGTTGTTCCTGGGAGCAGGTCGATGGCGCAATCGTAGGGACGGTGTGGCGGAAGTACCTCAGACTCCTTCTTGTCAAAAACGTCTGCGTAGGACCAATAGGCCGAGGGCAGTTCCGGTAGGTTCTCTGGAACCGGAGGTCGTCGGATGGGTTGTATGGACTTCAGACACCTCTCATGACAGGCAGAGCCCCATCGGGTGATTTCGCCAGTACCCCAGCTGACTGATGGTTCGTGTGTCCGTAACCAGGGGAGGCCCAGCAGGATTTGATGGGACATGTGTGGAAGGACGTAGAGAGCGATGTTCTCGGTGTGCAGGGCACCGATACGCAGTTCGACCGGCCTGGTGACCCAGGAGATGGTATCAGCGAGGGGTCTCCCATCCACAGAGGCAATCACTAGGGGCTTATCGAGTAGAGTAACAGGCAACTGGTACTTGTCCACCGTGGCCTGCTGGATGAAATTGCCTGCTGCTCCAGAGTCGAGGTATGCCTCAGCCGTGAAGCGCGTCTCTCCCGCTGACACTTGCACGGTCCACATAACCGGGTCTGAGAGAGTCCCAGCACCTAGGGTGGCCTCTCCTACCAACCCTAGGCTTTGGAGTTTCCCGGCCTTTCCGGACAGGAGCGTAGGAGATGTGTGCCCTCTCCGCAGTAAAAGCAGAGACCTTTGGCGAGCCGCTCTGCTCGACGTTGTTCAGACCGCCGTACTCGGTCAATCTGCATGGGCTCGTGGACGGGAATCCCAGCGGTCGATGACTGAGGTACGGAGGGCTTCTGTGGAGGAGAGGAATGCCGTACCGGACGTCTCTCACGAGATAGCTCTTTGGAGCGCTCCTGAAAACGAATGTCCACTCGAGTTGCTAGGGCAATCAGGGCTTCTAGGGTGGAGGGCACGTCACGACCCGCCAACTCGTCTTTGATGCGACTCGAGAGTCCTTCCCAGAAGGCGGCTGTTAGGGCCTCATTATTCCACCCGAGTTCTGAAGCCAAAGTGCGGAAACGGATGGCATATTGGCCTACCGTCAGTGTTCCTTGACGTAAGCGGAGAAGGGATGAAGCAGACGCAGAGGCGCGTCCCGGCTCGTCGAAGGTGCTGCGAAAGGCCTGCAGGAACTCTTGAAGGTCCTTGGTCATAGGGTCCTCCTTCTCCCACAAGGGATTCATCCACGCCAGTGCCTCGCCCTCTAGGTGAGACATGATGAAGGCGACCTTGGCTTGGTCGGAGGCAAACAAATGTGGCAGCTGCGTGAAATGAAGGGAGCATTGGTTTATGAAGCCCCTGCAGGTCTTGGGATCTCCGGCATAACGAGGTGGTGAAGCCAAACGGAGTCGGGAAGCATCCGAAGAGGCTGCCACGGGTGCGGGAGCCGTGGATTGACTAGTGGAGGCCCGGAATGTTGAAGGCGTAACTGCCGCTTGTAACGTGTACAGGCGGGTGTCCACGGAAGTCATAAAGTTCAGCATGCGGGTCTGGACTTCACGCTGGCGTTGGAGTTCCTCTTGCAAGGCCGCTAGTGCTGCAGCGGGATCCATGGCCTGATCTTACTGTCAGGGCCAGGCGGTCGGGCAGACCCAGGAGGTGGATCCACTGGGCCGAACTCTAAGATGTTGGTAAGGAGTCCGGTAGCTGAAGCACTATGGGCAGCAGAACAGTCCGTGCAAGTGAGTGTAACGGAGAAGTCCCTGGGACCACGGAGTCACAGATGGTAGTCCGGGTGACGTAGCTCAGGTTCGGAAGCCGAGATGATGTCAGGCGGGGTCCGGAACCTTTGGAGCGAGATGACGGGTCACCGCAGGGATCCGAGATGGTACGGACTGTCAGATGGCAGACGGACAGCGTGCGGGGTTCGGGATTCAGCAGGACCGGATGCCGAGGCAGGATCAGCTCTAGAAGAGAGATACGTGAGTATGGCAAGGAGACACAAAGAGACCTGACTCCTAGCTTGGAAAACACGAAGATCAGGCCCCGCCCCCTTGGACAATAAACCCTTATATACCCTGTACCTGTTTAGCTTCATTTCCTGTTAATGGACGCTGGCCCTTTAAGAAAGGGTCAGTGACCGCGCGCGCCCTAATGCGCATGCGCGCCGCCCGGGTGCCAGAAGCCAGGGAAGGAAGCTGAGAGGAGGACGCAGGGGAGCCGGCCAGGGCCTGGGAAGCCGTCGGACGCCGGGATCGGAGGCCAGGGACCCTGGGAAGGACGGGCACCGGAGGCTGGAGAGCGGGGAGCGTGGCAGGTGAGCCGGGGAGCGGGGCTGAGGACCCGGGGAGCGGAGCAGAGGACCCGGGGAGGGAAGCCGAGGACCCGGGGAGCGTGACAGGTGGCCGCGAGTTACCTGACTGACAGCAGCTGATCTCGCTACTCACCTCATTTGTTACGTGGAGCTGACAGGAGCGGCGGTGTATTCTGCAGCTCCTGTCACCTGCATGTAGCAGAGCTGGAAGCGACGCTGGAGGTCCGTGGATTACGCCGGACATGGAAGGCTTTGTCGGGGTTAATAAATTGGTGATGAGGGACTTTGTTAGTGTTTTTTATTTCTAATAAATTATTTTTTCGGGTGTGTGTGTGTTTTTTAAATGTCACTTACAGATTAATCATGGAAGGAATCTCCGGGAGACGCCTGACATGATTAATCTGGGACTTATTGGCAGCTATGGGCTGACAATAACTCCTTATTACCCCAATTTGCCAACGCACCAGGGCAAATCGGGAAGAGCCGGGTACAGTCCCAGAACTGTCGCATCTAATGTATGCGGCAATTCTGGGCGTCTGCTGGCTGATATTGTTAGGCTGGGGGGCTCCCCATAACGTGTGGCTCCCCATCGTGAGAATACCAGCCTTCAGCCGTATGGCTTTATCTGGCTGGTATTAAAATGGGGGGGGACCGCAAGCCGGTTTTTTTAATTATTTATTTATTTCTTTTACTGCACAGTATAGACACGCCCACCGGCTGCTGTGATTGGGTGCAGTGAGACATCTGTCACTCAGCGTGGTGGGCGTGTGTGACTGCAACCAATCACAGGTGGCGGTGGGCGGGTAAAGCAGGGAATACGAGATTGATTAATGGGCGGCCGGCTTTTTCAAAATAGTAAAAGCCGCCGAAGTTTTTATAACAGCCGTGCAGCGCCGCGCCGGAGATCGGGGAACGGTAAGTATGAGAGAGGGGGGGAACTGACCGACAGACAGCTAGAGGGACAGATAAGACAGAGAGACCGACCGACAGACATAGAGACCGACCGACGGACTGAGGGAGAGAACGAAACAGAAAAAGAAAAAAGACCGACATCACATGAAAAAAGCACAAAACGTACAGGGAGCAAACAGAGATACGTCCGTGTCACTCGGACGTGTGCACAGACCCATTGACTTTCATTGGGTCCGTGCTGCGTGTTGCGTGCAGAAAACGGACATGCTGCCGTGCAAAACGCACACAGGTACGGATCACGGACACGGACAAACGGACATGCATCAAAAACGCACGTGGAGCTTTTATCATACAATAACATTGGTGCACGTTTGGCCGTGTCTCCAGTATACACGGAAACGGACCAAACACGCACGTGTTTCACAGATGTGTGTTTCAGGCCTCAAGCTAAATGCTACCTAACAAAATGATAATCTGACTTACATTTTAGGTGATTTTTCACATAGCAAAAGAGAATTTACTATATATTTTTTATATGTTTCTACAACTTTGCAGTTATGTGAATTCTGTGCATTATATGAGAACATCCAGCACTTGGGGACATGTGATGTTGAATATTTACTGAACAGTCCTTTGTATTGTATATTTATATATGCCGGAGAGTTTATAATACTAAGCGCCAGGATGTTTACCTTGTAATTAGCTTGGCATTTTGTGTCTGGTGATTGAGCTAATATCCTTTTAATCTGCAGTTCTAAGTGTCTTATAATGGCATTGCTGGTGATTATGTGCTTCATATTACCTCGTCTATTTATTGTCTAAAAAGCCAATTAAATAGAAAAGATATTAAAAATGCATACGTTTCTCCACATGACAACCTCTGTAAACCATCCCTCATAACATATTTGACTTAAACACATCACTTTGATGAACATCTCTAGAAAAAACAACTTACTGCCTAAGGAGATGCCTGACTTCCTGCGTAAGGGGATGCCTGACTTACTTGCCTAAGGGAATGCCTGACTTACTTGCCTAAGGGGATGCCTGACTTACTTGCCTAAGGAGATGCCTGACTTCCTGCGTAAGGGGATGCCTGACTTACTGCCTAAGGGGATGCCTAACTTACTGCCTAAGGGGATGCCTGACTTACTGCCTAAGTGGAACTAGTGAATAAGAGAGAAGTTAGTATTTAATGCTATATAGAATAATGTATAATTTTCTGTTATAAAAACATCAAACGTCACATAGAAATTAGATAAAAGCACAAAGCACAAATTGCAGAGACAGATGACTTTGTGCTTTGTCCTGATGAAGAAGTGTACCACTTTGAAATACGTTGACAATAAAACTTCTATCATTGATCTGAACTTCTGAGCTTTTTCTTCATTGATCGCCAGGCAGTGCATCAATCAATCAATCAATCAATCAACCCATTTTATTTCCAATGTTAGAGAGACAGATGACTGACATCCCATGCAACAGATTACACAACGATTATGTAGACCTGGACTGGGCAAAGTGCGTCCTGTGCGCCATGTCCAGCCCTTTGGCTGTTTCAAATCCTTTTTTCACTCTTCAAAATACGAATAAATGTATAGAATTTATACAATGTGATTTTCTGGATTTTATTTTGGATATTCTATCTCTCACTGTTAAAATAACCCTACCCTTAAAATTATAGACTGTTCATGTCTTTGTCAGTGGGCAAACTTACAAAATAAGCAAGTGATAAAATAATTGTTTCCTTCACTGTACCTTTACTGACTACATTTTTGGTAAGTAATATTCTATCATGAGCCATCACATATCCAATGGGTGAAATACATATTGAACACGTCACCAATTTTCTAAATAAAAATATTTCTAAAGGTGTGATTGACATCAATTTCTCTCCAGATGTTGGCAACAACCCATCCAGTCCACACAGGCAAAGAAATCAAACCATAGTTGTTTATAAATTAAGTTATGTGTATTAATAAGGGCGGCGTTACACGAGACGATTTATCGTGCAATCGCATAAGTGATCGCACCTGCCCCCGTCGTTTGTGCGTCACGGGCAATTTGTTGCCCGTGGCGCACAAAGTCGTTAACCCCCGTCACACGTACTTACCTCCCGAACGACCTTGCTGTGGGCGGCGAACAATCTCTTCCTGAAGGGGGAGGAAAGTTTGACGTCACAGCGACGTCACACAGCGGCCGCCCAATAGAAGCGGAGGGGCGGAAATGAGCGGGACGTAACATCCCGCCCACCTCCTTCCTTCCGCATTGCCGGCGGGGCGCAGGTAAGCTGTGTTCATTGTTCCCGGGGTGTCACACGGAGCGATGTGTGCTGCCTCGGGAATGACGAACAACCGGCGCGCAGAAGGAGGAACGACTTTATGAAAATGAACGACGTGTCAACGAGCAACGATAAGGTGAGTATTTTTGCTCATCCACAGTCGTTCGAAGCTGTCACACGCTACGATATCTCTAACGATGCCGGATGTGCGTCACGGAATCCGTGACCCCGACGACATATCGCCCGATATGTCGTAGTGTGTGACGCCGCGCTAAGAAATGACACGGAAATGTATTGCACACATGAAGAAAGAGAGTTGCAAAAACCTATGGCAACTCAACACACCAACTGAAATCTATCAGTAATTAGAAAGCAAGCCTGCCACTTTGTGAATAATAATATCAACTGGTTGAACTGATGGCCTATAAAAAGGTGTCTCATTAGCAAGGAACCACACAAGAAACATCCCATGATGGGTAAAGCCAGTGAGCTGACTCAAGACAGTCACAACCTTATTGTTGTAAAACATACTGATGGCATTGGTTACAGAAGAATTTCTAAACTACTAAAGGTGACAGTGAGTACTGTTGGGGCCATAATCTGTAAGTGAAAAGTACATCACTTCACCATAAACCGGCCACGACCAAGTGCTGCCCATAAGATTTCAGACAGCGGAGTGATATTAAGAGTTGACCAACAGCCAAGGACCACCAGTGCAGAGCTATAGAAAGACCTGGAATCAGCAGGTAGTCTTGTTTCAAAGAAAACAAATAATGCACTCAACTTCCATGACCTGCATGCACGCTCACCATGCAAGACTCCTTTGCTGAAGAAAAAGCATCTTCCAGTGTGTTTAAAGTTTGCACAACAACATTTAGACAAACCTGTGAAATACTGGGAGAACATAGTCTGGTGAAATGAAAAAAAAATTGAACTCTTTGGATGCCATAATACACACCATGTTTGGAGACCAAAAGGCACTGCATATTACCCCTAAACACCATTCCAAGACTGAAGTTTTAAGGTGGAAACACCATGCTGTGGGGCTGTTTTGCGACACTCGCAAACCTTATGTGACTGAAGCAAGAATGAATGAACAAATATAAAATTCTTGATAAAAAAATCTGCTGCCATTTACCAGGATGATGAAGATGAAATGAGGGTGGAAATATCAGCAAAACAATGATCTTAAACACACAGCCAAGGAAACTGTCATGATCCTGGTAATCAGTTTTTCCTAGAGCATGGCCAGGGGGAGAGGCACCCCTTCCGTGCCTCGTTCCCGTGATCCCGGAGCCTTATCTTTGGGGCACTTCTGTTCATGCGGTTCCAGTTATAATTCTGCTCTGCAGTGTGCCGCTGGTCCCTGTAGGTTCTGATCCTGCCTCCCGTCCTGACTACATTCGTCCTCCTTGCCTCACGTCCTGACTGGGTCTGCTCCCCCCGCCTCCTGTCCTGACTGTGTACGTTCTCCCTGCCTCCTGTCCTGAATTTCCATCCCCTCTGCTTTCTGTCCTGACTGCCTCCGTTCCTCTCTGATTCCCATCCTCCACCCTCTGTTGTTCCATTCTCCTGTACTCCCTGCTATTACCTGCTCTCCCTGCTCCCAACTTCGGCTTGTCAATAAACTCTGTATTTCTGCGTTCCCTCAGTCTTTGATGTTCTCTCTCGGCTTCCTTACTCGGCTCTCCCTAGACTCTGTCTCCGTCTGAGCCCTGGTACCTCGTTGACCTCCCGGTTCTGACTCTGGCCCGTACGACCATCCACTTCTTCCACTAGGGAGACTTGTGCCCTGTAGTGGAGGATTGCTGTCAGCACTCTCCTGGTGCTCCGGCTCCCCCTGCTTGTTTGTTAAGTCTAGTGCCATCTAGTGGGGAATCCCTACCTAGCACTCTCCTGGTGTTCCAGCTCCCCCTGCTGGTTCATTATAGAAACTTTCAATTGGTTTCAAAGAATGAAAATAAAGTTGCTATAGAATGGCCCAGACAATCATCTGACCTGCATCCAATAGAAAATGTATGGATTTATGGTAGAAACGAAAGCTCAGAGTTCATTGTAGGAGCCCATGAATCTTTCAAGATTTGAAGAGTGTTAATGTGGAAGAATAGGCCAAAAACACATCTGAGCAATGCATGTGACTAGTTTCCCTATACAGGAGGTGTTTTGAAGCTCTTATCACCAACAAAGGCTTTTGTACAAAGTATTAAATACATTTCAGTAATTTTTGTGAACCCCTAAAAAGGGTTGACATTGTCATAAATGAGGTCAGAAAGAGCATAAAGTGACTGACTCACTTAAGTCTGTGGACATGCCTGAATCCCATTTTCAGGACTTCTGAAGACAGCCCCTTGACTGTGTGCATGAAACTGGTATGGGTTTTAATAACTGATTATTTTGGATCTGTAGCCACTCTCTGCTATAGACTTTAGAGCAGGCTAGAGTAGTATATAAAGCTCTTCTTTAACATTAGTATAGAGAATTCATTATTATTCGTTATTCTACTCATACCATTTACTGCACATCTATAGGGTTAACACCAGCAGTGAGCAGAAGTCGATCAATTATCGTTATTCCTTTTTTCCTGCTTGGCTGGACTTAAAGCTGGCGTTTTCTGGTTTGAATTAAAAGAAAACAGCAGCAAAATGAGGCTTTATTGTAACTCTGAAAGAACCAGCTGGGAATAGGCCAAAATAAGCAACTGCTTATTCCTATAAAAAAATGAAAGAGGGGAAACACAACACGAAAATGTACAACTTTCTCCTTTCTTCAATAGAAGAAACAACTCAATTCATTTTCTTTCTCATATAAAAGTATGGAAATGTCCTAGAAATAAGGTAGGAAAGGACATGTTTTTAAAGTCTTGTGTTTTCCATTTAATTGAGATCCGGAATTGGCTGTGTTTTCATTATAAATCGCTTCTGAATCAAATAATAGGCTCATTTTACTTGTTTAGTTAGGGGTGGATAAAATGACTATCCAGCCAAAAACAATGGTGAATGAAGAATATGCTTCATGAAGGTGATACTGTGATGCATGAAGTCTATAGTCATCAGCTTGACCTGAAAAGTAAGGATTGGCATTGTCCTGATTCACACAAATTCTTAAAGAGCTGTTTTTTTTTGTTTGTTTTTTTAAATAAATAAAGGGAACCTGTCACCAGATTTGGGGCCTATAAGCTGCGGCCACCACCAGTGAGCTCTTATATACAGGAGTCTAACATGCTGCATATAAGAGCCCAGGCCGCTGTGTAGAACGTAAAAGTGACTTTATAATACTCACCTAAACGGTCGATGCGGTACAGATGGGTCAGATGGGTGTCTCCGTTCTCCGGGTCCGGCGCCTCCTCTTTCAGCCATCTTTGTCTTCCTTCTTCTGAAGCCGGAGTGCATGATGTGTCCTACATCATGCACACGCACCGGCATTGAGGTCCTGCGCAGGCGCACTTTGATCTGCTCTGAATAGGGCAGAACAAAGTATTGCGAGTGTGAATGATGTTGGATGCATCATGCACTCCGGCTTCGGAAGAAGGAGGACAAAGACAAAGATGACCGAAAGAGGAGGTTCCGGACCCGGAGAACAGAGACACCCATCTGACCCGTCTGCACCGTACCGACCGTTTAAGTGAGTATTATAAAGTGATTTTTACTTTCTACACAGCGGCCTGGGCTCTTATATGCAGCATGTTAGAATATTGTATGTAAGAGCCCACTAGTGGTGGCCGCAGCTTATAGACCCCAAATCTGGTGACAGGTTCCCTTTAAATGCATGTATTTTGAGCAAAAAAACAATTTTTGAGTTTTATTAAATATTTTGAAGGTTCGGCATATACAAGGTCTTTGTTTTCTGTTGTCATAAATCAGCTGAAAGAAGCTCAGAAAAAGACAGATAAGAGTTACAAACTCCCCAACTGACTATTAGAGGCTGACTGATGGATTCTCAGATCATTCTGCAGCCAGCAGTAGACACAAGTTATAGAAGGCAAAGAGGGCAAAATGTTTAAGAAACCTAACTGCAAAAATTATTTTTGGCCTCAATTAGGACCATTAAAGTGAAAATAAAAATGTCCCCAAAAGTGAACAAAACCATTATTATAATAATAATAATAATAATAATAATAATAGTATTTATTCACTTATACAGCGCCATTAACTCCACAACGCTTTACATACATCAACAACACTGTCCCCATTGGAGCTCACAATCTAAGGTCCCTATCACTATGTCTTTAGAGTGTGGGAGGAAACCAGTATATTTTGGGACAGGTTATTATGCCAGACAGACTTTTGTGATCATCATATCTTATACCAATACAACGGTCCTTAATTACACAAGTATCTAGAATGACACTAGTCAGAAAAATAAACTTTATGCTGCCTCAAACTGGAGAATAAATGTTATTAAAAGTTGATATCATAGTACATTCTAGTCTAATGCATTGCATCTCTGAGCAGCATAAATTGAATGCAGTTGTTTAAAGGGGATGTCCACTACTAGAACAACCCCTTTCATTCCAAATGTTTGTCTCCATTAAAAAAAAAAAAGCTTATATTCGCCTTCTGTGATGGTGTTGTGACGCCCCTGGACTATCAGGTCGTCACAGGGTACTGCACAAACTGCCCTTCCATGCAGTATTCCAAGTCCCTCATGGTTCTGGTTCCTAATCTTATGGTGTTGCCTCCAACAGCAAATCAGATCCTAGATACACACTGCACCACACCTACCAGGCACACCAGTGGACAGCTTGAGTGGAATAGAGTCGCCCACCTGGGGGGTCAGGTAGAGGAGGTGAAGAGTGTAGTCAGTGAGTGAGAAGTAGCCCTCGAGCTGTGAGGAGCTCAGAGGAGGTTGGGAGTGGTGGCTCCCAAGAGAAGCTGTCTAGGTTGCAGACAGTGGTCTGGACCTAGAGGAGTCGGACCCCCGGTCACAGGGGATTGCGGCTAGGTTACTGGACCTGTCAGAGAGGACGGTCAGCAGCCTGGCACTATCACCGGTCTGAGACCGAAGGCACAGAAGGGTACACGGACCCTAGGTCGGGGAGAAGCTTCAGGCAACCCGGCAATTAACCTGAGGAGAACGGAGCCTTTATGATCTGTTCACACCCGCTCCAGAATCGGGGCAATAGCGCAACGAGGGGGATCGGGCCTTCCAAACAAACGGTTCAGAAAATCCCAAGCGTGAGCCCTGAGAGCAGGCTCCCACACTTAACCACAGTGGGGAGCGGGGCCTGGAAAGTTTCAAACTACTGGGCCACCACGTTGACGTTAAACTTAGTGCCAGGAGGCAGGTCACAGATCACCAGGCAATACTATAGGGGACTGGACCTGGACGAGCTCCCCTCATGCGGTAGCGATACCCCGAAATTTGGTTTACCCGGTTGTCAGCGTCTGCTTATTGACTGAGTGAGTACCTGAGTGACCCCTGCATCCCACGGCATCCCACCGAGTCCCGGAGCCTTCTCCTACCCATGGACGGTAACGACACCTTTGCTGCCCCACTCCATCAACCCCGGGTACTCCCAACGGCAGCGGCGGTATCCCTTACTTACCGTACGCCACGGGTGGCGTCACGAACTATACCTCCCCTGTAAATAACTTCCCACCTTTACGTTTAGAAGTGGACCCAAGCCCCCGGGTCTGGAGACCCTCGAGCCACAAGTCATTGCATGGATCCGAGCAGTTAGATCCGCTACAGGGGCGGCACAGTGTCATTCCACCGGTGCAGGCACTCGTGTTCTGGAGGCTCACATTAGCCCCGGTAACACGAGTACCAGCCCTTCTGGAACAGCATCGGTATGGGAGGTGATTAGAAGCATTTTTTTTTTAATGGGAAATGAGAAGGGCTTATCCAAATAGTGTACAACCTCTTTAAACCCAGCAATGAATTTATAAGGAATCGGCCATGACAATCAACTCCCCCAAACTGCTTATTTTGTTATGAAGTGCCTTGATAGACGAGCCAATTTTTTACCTTCATTTTTAAAATCCACGGCTCCATAAATTAAAAATCCATGTTATAGTCCATGTTCAAATGAGGATGAACTCCTCTGTACATGATCGGAGAAGTTACAGAACTTCTACCTCATTGGCTCTATTCAACCCTTAGAGCCACATGCTTCTGCTTAACTGACAGCTCATTGGCTTAAATCCACAGCACGTGAGCCATACGCCAAGCAGAAGAAGGCGCTAGGCAGGCAGTAGTCACGGAGGCAGAGGCTTGGAAAGTGCTCCAGTGTTGTTTAGAGCACATTATATAATTTGCATATGGATTAAAATGTGGATTTTTCAGGCAGAAAGTGGTCGATTTTGTAAATAAAGATATAGATTGTGTCATTTGCCAAGGAACTACATGATGATATAAGTAGTTTGGGGGGTTGATCATCATGACAGATTCCCTTTAAATAGCTTTCCAATGTAGAAAACACCTTTTCTATACCCATTAGGAAATTTGTTAGGTATTAAATTACACAGTATGGCATCCAATTTACAGACACATTACATATTCTGTAACATACAAATCTGGAAATAGTCATGTACATTATTAATATCTGCTCCTGTAAAAAAAAAAACATTGCACAGAAATGACGAGTTTCTGTATTAAAACCGGATGGAGTTTCTGTATGCTGTTGTGAACCCACCCTTAGGCCTCTGCCACATTCACGTGAAAATCACGCACGTGCCGAGAGACACGTATTTCCCCTGCGTGTTGCGTGCAGGTAAGTACGTGTCTCTGGTACGTGCGGGACACATGTGTTCTACGTGTGCTATCCACGATAGCACACGTAGAACCGGTAATTAACATACTCACCTGGTCCTTCCTGCTGTCCGAGCTGCTGTCCGTGGTGCTGATTCTCGGTCTCCAGCCCTCCCGTCTCCCCGCTGCCGCTGCTGCCAGGCAGTGAAGTGAATATTCTATGAGATTAATGAGCGGCGGTCGGCAGCAAGAGGCAGCAGCGGCAGAGACAGGAAGGCAGGAGAAGGTGAGTAAATGTTTTGGTTTTTTTTCACTGACACGTGTGTTTTCTCCGGCGCGTGTCACACGGGACCGCATCCACACTACACCCGTGTGGTACGGGTGCGGGCCGTGTGACACCCGTGCTGCGGGAGAAAACACAGACATGTCAGCGCTTTGAAAAACGCACACACGTACAAACGCACACGGACACACGTTCCGTGTGGTTTTACGTGTGTGTGCCTGCTACAATAGGGTAGCATTGCTTAACGTGTCTCCGTGCCGCCGGTACGTGTAAAAAATGACAAACACGTGCCGGCGGCATGGATGTGTGTCACAGGCCTTACAAGAAGCCATTGTCCAAGGTGGAAAGCACCATTAACTTTCTGAAACTGTGGCATCTTCTAAATCATTTTCTGCCACCTTCACCATGGAGAGGGTAGACAGCCAGTAGAAGCTGATTAGCCTCCTTTACAAAGACATTATTAGCCACAGTGATGCCTAGTTTTGTATTAATATTGGATAAGATGTTATTGTAAGCCTATGACTCCTCAAACCAAGGACACCAAGTTCCAGTATTAGTGCTATCTAAGAACCTCAAATACACAATAAATAGCAGTCATTCAGCCAGCAACTATCTCTATTGACTCCTCCATACACAGGAGCGTTCACCCCCATGACATCTATGAGAGAGCCTCTGCAAGACTCCTCTGGCTGTAGCTTATTTCAACAAGTGTGATAGGATTGGCAGTCTGAAATTACACAAACCAGATCTTTATGTCACCTGAAATCAGCTATTGGGAGAGAGTTAAGAAGTCCATATACACTGTCGGCCGAGCCCACCATTATCAGCAAGCCCAGATGTTGTTAGTCTAATATACAGTATATCACAAAAGTGACTACACCCCTCACATTTTTGTAATATCTTTTCATGGGACAACAGTGAAGATATGACACTTTGATTCAATATAAAGTACTCAGTGTAAAGCTTGTATAACGGTGTACATTTGGTGTGCCCTCTAAATAACACCACAGCCATTAATATCTAAACCACTGGCAACAAAAGTGATTACACCCATAAGTGAAAATGGCCAAATTGTGCTCAATAGGCCTTTTTCCCATGTGACTCATAAATGTTAAAAGGTTTCAGGTGTGAATTTTGAGCTAATGTGTTAAATTTGACGTTATCACTCTCACACTTTCTCGTACTGGTCACTGTAAGTTCAACATGGCACCTCATGGCAAAAAAATTATCTGAGGATCTGAAAAAAGAATTGTTGCTCTACATAAATATGGCGTAGAAAGATTGACAACACAATGAAACTGAGCTACAGCACCATAGCCAAGACCATACAGAAGTTTAACAAGACAGGTTCCACTCAGAACAGGCCTCGCCATGGTCAACCAAAGGAGTTGAGTGCACATGTTCAGTGTCATATCTAGAGGTTGTCTTTTCAAAATAGATGTATAAGTGCTTCTAGTGTTGCTGTAGAGGTTAAAGGGGCGGGGGGTTAGCCTGTCAGTGCTCAGACCATACGCTGCACACTGCATCAAATTAGTCTGCTTGGCTGTCGTCCCAGAAGGAAGCCTCTTTTAAAGATAATGCACAAGAAAGTCCCAAATAGTTTGCTGAAGACAAACAGGCTAAGGACATGGATTACTGGAGCCATGTCCTATGCTGTGATGAGACCAAGAAAAACTTATCTTATTGTTTCAGATGGTGTTAAGCGTGCGTGGCTGCAACCAGGAGAGGAGTACAAAGACAAGTGTGTCTAGCCTACAGTCAAGAATATTGGTGGGAGTGTTATGGTTTGGGGCTGCATGAGTTCTGCGGATGTGGGGAGCTACAGTTCATTGAGGGAACCATGAATGCTAACATGTACTCTGACATACTGAAGCAGAGCATTCATTGCCTCCCATAAAGAAATTACCGTAGTCTGCAGGACAGTATTCTAACGTGATAATTACCCCAAACACACTTTCCAGATGACCACTGCCTTACTAAAGAAACTGAGGATAAAGGTGCTGGACTGTCCAAGCATGTCTCCAGACCTTAGCCATATCAATCATCGTTGGAGCATCCTGAAATGTAATGTAGAACAGCACAAAGTCTTTAACATCCACCTGTGTGATGTTGTGATGGAGAAGGGAAAATGATTCCAAAAATCAAGAGGGATCAGCACATACATAAAATTTCATACACTTTATTCCTTGTGGTCAAAACATCCAAGATACATTAAGAAAAACATGTTTTTAATAAATTCTGGTGTGTTTTAACTGCAAGGAATAAGGTTTATGAAATTTTACAGAAGTGCCTTTCCATCTTCATGTTTTTTGGTCTACGGATTGGATCTATGCACCCACATCCAAGTCAGTATTGCAGAAGTCTAAATTGTGAGGCTCCTTCAATTTTCTTGGATTTTCTTTTTTCTTTTTTTGACGGGGATTCCAGTGGCTCCTGTGAAGCTCCAGTGAACTCCATGCCCGAGAGTTAAGGCAGTGAGCACACAAAATATGTACACTTTGGCACAATTTAGCCATTACCACTTAGGAGTGTATTCACTTTTATTTCCTACATTTTGGACATGACTGTGTTGACTTATTGAGAGGGCACCAAATTTACACTGTTATAAAAGCTGTATACTGACTACATTACATTGTATCACAGGGTCAGATCTTCAGTGTTGTCCTATGAAAAGATATAATAAAATATTTACAATATGTGAGGGGTGTACTCACTTTTGTGATATATGGTATATGAAAGCCTTAAGATTTGGAGAAAACGGTACATGAAAAGGAAGAGGGGTGGGATTTAGCTGGTCCTTACTGGTTCTGCCAAACTTGTTGTTGGATTTTTTTTTTCCTATTTTTCAGTAAATGATAAAATAGACGGTGTCATTCAAAAGTACCACTAGTCCCTCAAAAAACAATCCTTCACAAGGCTTTGTCAGTGGGAAAATACAAAATGTACGACTCTTGATAGAAGGGGAGGGAAAAATGAGAACGCAAAAACAAAAAATTGCTCAATTATAAAGTGGTTAAAGGGTTTACAAGAAGAAATGGTTCTTTCCAACAATTAACAGTCTCTGAGGCAAGAACATGTACATTGCCTCTAAAAAAAGGTGAGAAATAGCAGACAAGCCCACAAAAGCCTCACAATACACTTAATACCAATGCCAATGTATGTAAAGTGCTGTGGAATTAACAGCGCTATATAAATGAATAAATTATTATTATTATACTTATTATTATTATTATTATTATTAATAATACACCACTATTTGGTGTATTACTAGAGGTTATGATCAAATAGCTGACCCTAGGATTGTAGCCACTCTCTCCTCTCCTCTCACTGTCTAAATAATGTGCCTCCTTCTCCATCCATTCATCAGGCAGTGCCTATCATAAGTTCCTGCCACCATCTAGGATCTTCCCCCGTCTCCTCCTTCCATGGTCCTGGCCTTTGTTAGTTCTTATGCTTCATTTACATTTAGTCTTAGTAGTGCCTCTTGATCCAACATATGCCATCCCTTATTGACCCTTTTTGGTGATTCTTATTGAGGAAGTACCACAAAGGGTAAGTAATGGCCGCATTGCAGTGGGTTAAAGGGCAAGAAAAAGGGGCAGTAAGGGTCAGAAGGTGGCAGGTCAGGAATCCTGACTGACCAATTGCCGGGTTTTACTGACCCATTTTAGTGCCTCTTCATCACTCATGCCATATTGGCCCTCCATGGTTCCTTGTCACCAATTATGTGCCTTTTGGTGGCATCACCTCACATACCAAATACTTTTGTGGTCCTAGTGTTGCTTCACTAATAGGACTATTGTTCATCAAGTGCCCATTTTTGAAGATTTTAAAAAGCTTTGGAAATTTGCATCAAAGGAAATCATTGTCCCATAACTGTGAAAACAGACTTGCCCATTTTACTCCCTGCACCTCTAGCAGCACTGCTCTGGTGGTCTGCTCGGCTGTAAATTAAAAAGGTGGTCCACTATCAGATAACCCCTTTCAATGTTCCTAACTAGGGATGAGCGAGTGTACTCGTTACTACTCGGTATTCGCCGAGTAGTACGGTATGCGGGCTACTCGTTACTCCGCAAGTATCTTTGTAATTACTCGTTAGGAGTAGCGAGTCCAATGTAAGTCAATGGGAAATGTGAGTAATTGTCTACTGAACCCTACAAAGCGGTCTGGGGGCTGAGTAACAGGCTGAAATGGATGCATGATTGTTTAAAAGGCGGGCTGTAAAAAGCCGCCGGCTTTTTTACTCAATCAGCTGATGCACACTTCCACCCAGGTCCTTTGCTCCCTGGTGCTATGCTCCCTGCTGCCCAATGCTTCGCTCCCCGCTCCCTGGTACTGCGCTCCCAGCCCGATCCTATCTTAGGATAGGGCAGGGAGGTGGCAGGGAGTAAAGCACCAGGCGGGGGAGTGAGGCAGCAGAGAGGGAAGCATCGGACGGGAAAGCCGCTGGTGAAGTCTCTCTCTCTGTCTCTCAGTCTCTCTCTCTCTGTCTCTCAGTCTCTCTCTGTCTGTCGGTCTCTCTCTCTGTCCGTCTCTCTCTCTCTCTGTCTGTTGGTCTCTCTCTTTCTCTCTGTCTGTGCTTCCCTCCCTGCTGCCTGGTACTTTGCTCCCACGCCGCCTCCCTGCCCGATCCTAAGTCAGGACCGGGCAGGGAACACATCACCATCTGATTGCTTTAAAAAGCCGGCGGCTTTTTACCACCCGGCTTTTAAACAATCATGCATCCATTTGAACCTTTTACTCAGTCCCCAAATGCTTTGTAGGGTCCAGCAAACAATTACTCGCATTTCCCATTCACTTGTATTGGACTCGGTACGTGTAACGAGTACCCGAGTATTAGGACCTACTCGTTATGAGTATAGCGAGTCCGAGTATTTCACTACTCGCTCATCCCTATACCTAAGGTGTGCAAGCCAGGGGTCACAGGTCACAACATCACACGCACCCCACATTCCCTGCAGGTACACCAAGCTAACCCAAAATCCTTGTTGCCTTCCTCCAGGGGCTGATGTCCACACCAGGGGGAGGGCCAGGCGGTTGGCTCCGCCCACCGAGGGGTTCACAGCCCTGGAGACGGGAAAACCAGGCAGATCAGGGAGAGAGTTTGAAGTGTGAGGAGTAAACAGTGAAGTGGTAAAGGAGGACAGTAAGAGTGGCGACAGAAAAGGAACAGTTAAGAAAGCCTAAAGTTGGTCCGGGTGTGTGCCCCGGACTGTGACAGCAAGGTCAGCAGACGGCGGTGATAGTCTGCAGAGGGACTGCTTGGAGGTTGCTGGAAGGACCGCGGACGGGTGGTGACCCGGCAGTACCGGAGCAGTATACAAAGAACAGTCAGCACCAGGGCAGGGGCCTTTCGGATCCCGGCAAGGCTAGGAGTCGCCATAATTTGCTAAATCCATCAGTGAAGGGGACCTCTGTCTCCTAACAACCAAGTCCCGATTGAAGGCAACAGCCCGACCGTGAAGGGGAGACACCGCCACCGCCAGGGCACCAGTTTCCCAGGGCCAACGCCTGCGGGCAAAGTAGGGCTCCTTCGGCCCAGATTGCAGCCGAGGAGTGGGTAACCGGTGGGGACCCATCGCTACCAAGAGACTTTACATAGGTGCAGGGAAGAAACCGGCACCGCTAACTGCAGGGAACCGCAGCACCGTAACCGTCCGAGGGACCCATCCAACCAGCCGTTTGTTTACCGAAAACTGTGTCGTGTTTACTGGCTGAGTGAGTACCTCCGTGCCGTGCGGCACAGCGCTGCCCCTGCGCCCCTGCACCTCCACAGGCCCCATACCCGCCTGTCCACCATACCAACCCCATCACTGGGCCCCGGGAGCACCAAGAGCCCTACCCACGGAGGGGCAAATCAACAACTGGCTGCTCCGTACCAGCACTCCCGGGCTTCCCAAACAGAGCAGCGGTGGTGTCCACTCAATCACCACAGCCGTGGGTGGCGTCACGGACAATAAACTATCCCACAACCCAATCCCCTTTCACTCACGGGCGAGGAGCGCCGCTCGAGTCCCCGGGATCCGGCCCATCACTCGAGCCACCGAGCAGCAGCAGGCCGCAACAGCCGCGGCAGCCGGACCCGAGCAGTGGGAGAGCGCGGCGTCCCCTCCTCCGCCCGCGACAGTCTTACCCAACAAACATATGAAAATGATGAGGGATAGTGCTCACCTTGTGTGGTTGTGTGACACACAACCAGAATTAAGGCGAGTCCACATGCTGAAAAGCCAAAGCAGAGCAGGAACTAAATCCAAGTGGAAGTTTCACTGCGCTGCTGTAAATATGACATAAATCCAAAAGGAACTGAATTCTAGGTGGTTTTATTCAACGGGTTTTGAAGTGTCTCCCCACTTCTTCATCAGGAAATCCACTGATATAACCTCCCCACTTCTTCATCAGGAAATCCACCGTTATAACCTATAACCTAGGTTATATCGGTGGATTTCCTGATGAAGAAGCTGAGAGCTGAGAAGCTGAGAGACACTGCAAAACGCGTTGAATAAAACCACCTAGAATTTGGGTCATTTGGATTTATGTCATATTTACAGCAGCGCAGTGAAGGTTCCACTTGAATTTAGTTCCGTGATTAGGATGATTACACAGGTCCACAAGGGTAAAATTGTTTGAAAAGTAAGAGTTGATTTTTGAATACTTTCGATCATTGAACTCAGTAAAAATATCAGAAAAGCTCCATCACATACAGTTTCACTCTTTAATCACTAGTAGATTATCATACAGGACTACTTGGCCTGCTGCCAGGAAGACCAGCATATTCATGATCTCTGTATAACTGCTTGATCTGCAGCAGAGAAAACATTGATTTTATCAAAATGACAGCAAACAGTTCAGTAAGTGACATATCGCTGGAATCAGGGTCTCTGTTTCTATATTATTCTGCTCTCAGATGGGGGGCAAAAACCTGCTGACAGATTCCCTTTAAGGCAGCAGACACATTAGCGTATGGCATCCAATGTGAGAGCAACAGATGCGATATGCTAATGACCCTCGGCTCAGGCTCTGCTGCGAGCTTCAGCCGAGTGTCATGCAACTGTGACCCGATATTGCGATCGGGTCAGAGCTGTGAAGCTGAGGGCGCTGCAGAGGAGATGGAGGGATTAATCCCCCTATCTCCTCCATTGTCAGTCTGTGCGTATATCGAACTGCACTGGGATCACATCCGAGTGCAGTCCAATGTTTCTCTCGCACCCATAGACTTGAATGGGTGCGAGTGATACGGCTCTCGCAGACAATCGCAGCATGCTGCGATTTTTTTCCTCAGTCCGTTTAGTGCTGAGAAAAAAAATTGCTGATCTAAGCTGCAGCATTATCTAACATGGGACCGAGTGCAATGCGAGATTTTCTCGCATTGTACTCGTCTGATTTATACGCTCGTGTGAGCGCACCCTAATAGTGAGTGTCTAAAAGGATTGCTAATCAGTTTGACAATCTCACATACAAACACCTGGGCTAAAGTCTTGACATAAGGTAATGACGGGGATAAAATGTGTCCTATTCACCACCACCAAATGACCATATAAGCAGCAGAGGAAGTTAAATCCATAATAAAGTCTATGGAAATGTCTGTCCAGTCGGTTGACTAGGAACACTCAAAGGCTGCAAACATCCCGAAGGACAAGAGTGAGATGCCTTTGAGAGAGCACAGGTGGCACACACAGACACATAGGATACCACATGCCTTGGGATACTGGGCCACAAAGGCAACGTCATATGAGATCCAGAGTACCCTTAACCCCAGGGTGACCAGCCAGGACAGAATCATGATGCTCTCCTAGAACCCAAAGAGTCACTTGAATTTCAGACTGCGCATCACTTTGGGCCATAGCACTCTCAGCTTCAAAATCAGTACTGAGCACTGACACCACCAATCCCTTTGGAAGAATGGGGACAGGTTTTTCACAGGGTTTCCCCCTTGGAAAACTCTTGGCCAAAGCATCAGCATTAATGATTTTAGAACCAGAGCGATAAGTAACAAAAAATTCAACCTAATGAAAAATAATGACCACCGAGATTGTCTCAGTGTAAGACGATAAGCCAAGTCAAGGTAAAGGAGGTTTATGGTAGGTAATTACTGTAACATGATGAATAGTTCCCTCCAGAAAGTTCCTGAATGGCAAACACACATTTTCTAGCTTAGTGTGCAATTTATTCACTCTGAGAATTTGTAATACTTCTCTGACATGTTCCAAATGAGACCCCAAATCACATGAATATATGAGAATGTAATCAAGGTAAATAATTACAAATTTCACTAAGGCCTCTTTCACACGTCCGTGTCTCAGGCACGCGTTTGGTCTGTTTCCTCACGTACCGGAGACACGGGCACACGTAGACCCATTTAAATCAATAGGTCTGCGCTCACGTACGTATTCTGCCATGGACCATGTGTACGTGTGGAGCATACGTGTGCCCGTGTGCTCCACACGTAGACATGTCCGTTTTTCTCCGGTGTCACGGGTGTCTCACGGCCCGCATACAGACCACACGGAGGTGTTCAGGGGACTTTACACGCTGCGATATCGTTAATGTTTTATCGTCGGGGTCACGTCGTTAGTGACGCACATCCGGCGTCATTAACGGTATCACAGCGTGTAACACTTACCAGCGACCTTAAACATCCTCCAAAGTGGTGAAAATCATTCACCATGGAGAGGTCGTCCTAAAACCAAAATTGTTAATGGTTGTTTAAAGATGTTGTTCCTCGTTCCTGCGGCAGCACACATCATTGTGTGTGACACCGCAGGAGCGTGGAACCTCACCTTACCTGCGTCCCGCCCGCAATGAGGAAGGTAGAAGGTGGGCGGGATGTTCGAACCGCTCATCTCCGCCTCTCCGCTTTGATTGGCCGGCCGCATAGTGAAGTCGCGGTGACGTCGCCGTGACGCCGAACGCACCTCTCCCTTGAGGGAGCGATCACACGATATCGCATGCACGACGGGGGCGGGTGCTTTTGCGTACGATATCACTAGCAATTGCTAGAAATATCGTAGCGTGTAAAGCCTGTTTTCCGTGTGACAAGCGACGGAGAAAACACATGTGTCTGAGAAAATAATAAAAAAACTTTACTCACCTTCTCCAGCGCTGCTGTCTCTGCTGTTGCTGTCACTTGCTTCCGACCGCCGCTCATTATGCTCATTGCATATTCACTTCACTGCGACCGGAAACAGCAACAGCGGGGAGTCGGCAGGGTCGGAGACCGAAGATCAGCACCACGGACTGCGAAGCCAGGGACAGGTGAGTAGAAAGTTCCCGTTCTCCGTGTGTTTGCACGAATAACACATGCATAACACACGTGTGCCATAAACACGGCTCACGGAGGGCAATACGCACCTTTGACACGTCCGCGAAAAACGTGAGTGATTTTCATGGACGTGTGAAAGAGGCCTCACAGATGAGAAAACACATGATTAACAAAATGCTGGAATACTGCAGGTTATGCCGAATGGCATCACCAGATTTTCAGTGCACAAAAAAACACAGCATTTATGCTATACGCTAAGTGTGAACACGGTCTCAGTGATGCATTTTTACTACATCTTTTTGCAGGTTTAATAGAGAAAAATAATAATTAATAATTACGCCATGTATTTATGCCAGTTAACAATCCCCATAAATGATGTGATCGCTCTGTTGTCGTTACGATTACAGGAACATCAAATATGTTCATGTTAGTTACTGATTTAATATCTATCATTTTATAAAAAAAAAAGCACATTCAAAATGGCATTGTTCTATTTTTTATTATTTTTAGGAATTTTATTAGAAGAAAAAAAAATCTCTTTTCCTCTCCCTCTAGAATACAGGACATGGAGATGCTGCTCTGTAAAATGGATCTGTATGTCCAGTTTAATATGCTGTGGAGTCAGAGGCTGCATTGCAGCTTCTATTATATAAAATCCTCCCCTTGATAACAGCAGAGCTTGTGGCTCATCCTCTAGTTCTACTGGACATGTTTGAAAGTTGCTGGTTTGTTGCCAAGGGGGAGAGAAAATAAAGATTTTGTTTTTTTTGTATTTTTTTGTAATTTCTTTAGTAGTTTTAAGGAACAAAATAATCTGACATTTTTCTTCACCTACATAGAGATACAGTATATATTTATCTATATCTATATGTAGCTAAATAATCTGCTACTGGCTTTTCTGCATGCAATACAGGTCCAGATTACCAAATCCTCCAATACTACTTAGTACAGGCACTGGCTCAATGGTAAAGTTATTGCCTGTTGACAAAATGCTCTTAAGCTCATTAGTTCTAGTCCTCTTCTGGAAAACAGAGCAGATTAGAGTTTAATTTATTCACTGCCCTATATAGAAGAAGCCAGTGAACAGGTATATATAATACATAGGATGCTGGCTGCATGAATATATAATACTAGCTGTTTCCAGTCAGCTAACGCTCAGCACGCTTGTTCCTATCTAATTAACGCTGCTGGTAATTAAACTAAAGGTAATAATGACAAAATTCAGTAATGCTTACGCAGGTATGAAATTAATAATAATCATCAAAAATCTGAACAATACTAATGATACATCTTATTCACAGTGTAAAATTCAAAACAAACTAGATTCAATAAGATGTGCATTTCTTATTCATTCCAGCATCAAAATAAATTTCATAACCAAATATAAATTAAGTTAAAATTTCTCTGTAAACACAATTAAATGTATAGTCATTTCCGTTATTTTGAAAGATCTTTCATTGACTTCTACCAGGTACAATTTGAACTGAAAGACCTTTACCACTTGTTACTCTAGCACAGGGGTGGGGAACCACAGGCCGTATGCAGCCCGCAATGACTTATCATGCGGCCCGTGGGCACATCGTGGGGACCACACTACTTCGGCGGCAGCCACAGTGTTGTCTGCTGCTGACACTTTAAATCACAAAGTGTAGTGCACATAGCATTAGGCCCTCCTCACACTGGCCTGTAACCAGCATACCTCCGACGTACTTTGTGGGCGGGGTAAGCTGAGCTGCTTTGTTCTCCTGTCCCACAGAAGATGTGGAGCAGTAGGTATACTGGCTTCTCTGCTGTGCATGCTGTGTGATTCCTGACTCCCTGCTGTGCCTGCCTGTGCTGTGTGACTGATGTCTCTCTGCTGTGCATGCCTCCCCGGGCTGTGTGAGTCCTGACTCCCTGCTGTGCATGCCTGTCTGTGCTGTGTGATTCGTGCTTCCCTGCTGTGCATGCCTCCCTGGGCTGTGAGTCCTTCCTCTCTGGTGTGCATGCCTTTCCATGCTGTGTGAGTCCTGACTCCCTGCCCTGTGATGTATATGCCCCCAACTTCTCCAGTAATGTTTATATATACACAGCTCCTTGTGGTGTTTATAAATGCCCCCAGCCCCTCCTGTGATGTACATATGCCCCCAGCATCTCCTGTAATTTATGCACCCTTGCATTTTCTGTGATGTGTATGCCCCAGCCCCTCCTGTGATATATATGTCCCCAGCCCCTCTTGTGATGTATATATACCCTCAGCCCCTCCTGTGATGTATGTGCGTCCAGCGTCTTCTATGTGATGTATATGATTTACCAATCTGTTGACTGCGCTCCTGACGGAGACAAATCTGGAAAAGCAGTTGTGAGAAGTAACATGATCAATATCACTGAGCATCACAGCTGCACCAAAGAAAAGCAGCTTCAGACACCATAATAGGGGTGAGTTAATTAACTGTTTGACCAAATATAGGGTAATAGGGTAATTTTCAAGCTGATAATTTTTTGCGGCCCCCGAAGGTTGGTAGAAATTTCCAAATGGCCCCCGACAGAAAAAAGGTTCCCCACCCCTGCTCTAGAAAATGCAGTGTATAATTGACCATGTGTGAATACTGGCAACATGAGTCACAATGATGCATGGAACGCAAGACGTTGTAATAGTAGTGACAATAGTTCCAGGATTTGTCTCTGTGCTTACAGGACCTGTGATGATGTCACACGGAGGGGATGAGTCAGTGGTCACATGATCAGTTCCTTAGTGTATGCAGAACTCTGCTGTGCTGGTTGTCATGGTGCTGGATGAGGTGAAGTTCATGTGTGGGGTCAGGAGAGATTTAGAGTGTGGATGTAGCAGAGCTGTGTGTGTAATATGTGGGGGGCGGAGCCACATGTGTAATGTTTGGGGGCGGAGCCGTGTGTGTAATGTGTGGGGGCGGGATTAGCAAGTAACCAACCACGAGTAATCACAACGGCTCATATATATATATTATATATATAGACAGGGGACCTAGGCTGCTTGCTGCATATACAGTATATATAAAATAGAAGAACCTGGCTACGTATATATAATATAGAGGACCCTCTTTTAGCCCACAAATAGTTCTCTTCTTTTTATGTTCTCCATGATTAGCGTGGCACACATAGACACAAAATGCATGGTTGGAGTCAACTACTCTTTTTATCTGGCCTCAAATGATTTTCATATTACCCACATCTGCCATAGATGAGTTTGTACGAACATCAAATGCTTGAAAAAAGTTATTTATGTACAATTTTAGAAAGATGCCAACAACTTTGTCCCGCACCTTTTTGGAGTTTTGTGTGAAATTATGTCCAATTTGCCTTTTTTTCTATTTTTTTTTTGTGTTGTTCCAATACTCACAAAGGAAATAAACATGTGTATAACACAACTTGTAGTTGCAATAAATTTCTAGGTGAAATACTTAATTTTCTGCAACAATTTCAAGGGTGCCATCAATTTCGGCCATAACTGTATAATACTGTATAGCGGACCCAGGCTGCTGACTGCATGCATATACAATATATAGGATACAGGTTGCTGGCTGCGTATATATAATATAGAGGACCCAGACTGCTGGTTGCACCTATACATAATATAGGGGACCCAGGCTGCTGACTGCATGCATATACAATATATGGGATACAGGTTGCTGGCTGCGTATATATAATATAGAGGACCCAGACTGCTGGTTGCACCTATACATAATATAGGGGACCCAAGCTGCTGACTGCATGCATATACAATATATAGGATACAGGTTGCTGGCTGCGTATATATAATATAGAGGACCCAGACTGCTGGTTGCACCTATACATAATATAGGGGACCCAGGCTGCTGACTGCATGCATATACAATATATAGGATACAGGTTGCTGGCTGCGTATATATAATATAGAGAACCCAGACTGCTGGTTGCACCTATACATAATATAGGGGACCCAGGCTGCTGACTGCATGCATATACAATATATAGGATACAGGTTGCTGGCTGCGTATATATAATATAGAGGACCGAGACTGCTGGTTGCACCTATACATAATATAGGGGACCCAGGCTGCTGACTGCATGCATATACAATATATAGGATACAGGTTGCTGGCTGCGTATATATTATATATATGTATATA
Organism: Anomaloglossus baeobatrachus; assembly: GCF_048569485.1. Lineage (NCBI taxonomy): Eukaryota > Metazoa > Chordata > Amphibia > Anura > Aromobatidae > Anomaloglossus > Anomaloglossus baeobatrachus. The sequence goes on along the minus strand of NC_134354.1, from coordinate 369,166,353 downwards.
TATATATATATATATATATATATATATATATATATATATAGTATATACACAGAACTATACTATACACACAGGTCCACACTAATTATATATATATATATATAGTATATACACAGAACTATACTATACACACAGGTCCACACTAATTATATATATATATATATATATATATATATATATATATATATGATCCACAATGAAGAGATGAAAGGTCGCACTCCAAAGGTCGAATAAAATATTTTTCTTTTTATTCCACGATCACATCAGGGGTACAGGTAGTGAGGGAGGATGAGGGTGTGCCACGTCGGACGACGGCAGCCGTTTCGCAAGTGAACTTGCTTCTACGGGTCCATGCACTGAATAAAAAGAAAAATATTTTATTCGACCTTTGGAGTGCGACCTTTCATCTCTTCATTGTGGATCTTGTATCGCCTTTGCTTTGGGACACGCACCCAGGTCTCCACCTGCCTGAAAGCACAGCTTTGTCAGCCATACAGGGATCGGCGGTGCCTGGTATCCTCCACTCAGCTTTATATATATATATATATATATGGTACAGACCGAAGGTTCGAAGGTTTAGACACACCTTCTCATTCAAAGGGTTTTCTTTATTTTCATGACTCTGAAAATTGTAGATTCACATTGAAGGCATCAAAACTATGATTTAACACATGTGGAATGAAATACTTAACAAAAAAGTGTGAAAGAACTGAAAATATGTCTTATATTCTAGGTTCTTCAAAGTAGCCACCTTTTGCTTTGATTACTGCTTTGGACACTCTTGGCATCTCTGGGAACTCCCTCAAGATTGTTGGAAGACCATTTCCGTTGACTACCTCTTCAAGCTCATCAAGAGAATGCCAAGACTGTGCAAAGCAGTAATCAAAGCAAAAGGTGGTTACTTTGAAGAACCTAGAATACAAGACATATTTTCAGTTGCTTCACCCTTTTTTGTTAAGTATTTCATTACACATGTGTTAATTCATAGTTTTGATGCCTTCAATGTGAATCTACAATTTTCAGTCATGAAAATAAAGAAATCTCTTTGAATGAGAAGGTGTGTCCAAACTTTTTACCTATTGATTCTACTGTTTGTTTGTAGACAGGACTTCTACAGGTGACTTTTGACTTTGATTCTGACCAAGGTTACGCTTTGACTTTATTCTAGTCCTAAACCTGGTGTTTGGACGCCTTCCTTATCTTGCTGCACATGACCAGTTCTCTACTGATCTGGTCATTTTGATATCAGTTATCAGTTATCACTTTGTATTTTACATGTACAATAAATAAAGGTATAATCATGTGCATTATGTTATACAGTATATAGCTAGAAATTGAGTTATCTGAAATAGATGACAATGAGGTGATATCTCTCATGTTAGGTGTCTATGCACTTTTGTAGAAGAAGACAATAGTTATAAAGCTTTTGTTCTCATACATAATACATTTTGAGGATCTAAATGTTTAATGTAAAGGAGTCTATACAACTTAGCCATCAGACAAATGCTATTTGTGTCTTCCAAGGAGACCATACACTTGCAGACTCTACTTTGCTATCAATGGGTAAGATTATGTCAGACACCTCTGGTGGAGACATATCTTCAGGGAAAACCAAAATGTCAGACATTGTAATTCAACAAGTCTCCTTTGTCATGTAAACTGACGTAATGTAGATGGTCTCAAGGTTTATTAAAGTGATGTTTTGCTGTCAGATTGTAGCTCTTTGTCAAGCAGTTTGGGGGAAGCATTTTATGATAGCAAATCTATGTAACATTGTTCTGTCAGTGGTCACCAGGCAGCTCTAAAAATGGCTACCTCTTTACCAGATCTCAGGGGTTAACCTGTCTTTCACCCTCTAACCCTTGTACACAGTTTGGACTTACATAGAGGGATCCTTGGGTTGGGGCCATGGAGTATAATGATGGCCAATGGTATAAGCTGGTACAAGTGGTTAGGAAGACAGTTCATAACCGGGAGGGCAGTTAAGGTACAAAATCAGGATGTGGAAGAAAAGTCAGTAAATGTAAATTGTCTTGCCAAAATCTGACCTTTCTGTGTTCATTAAATGATCAATATTTCAGCTTTGCAGCAACTTTATTTTCATAACCTAAACCAAATTTGGGAGGGTTTCGGCTTTCAAAAGAGTAATTTATGAAGCCAATGGATGAATTTAAAGTCGGGTTATAAGCTTTTACTTACATAACATGGATAAGCAACAGAAATTCTGTCAGGAAGTGTACACTAATGCTGCCAGAGTGGACTGCCCTACAGATCCCAACCATCCTGGTGTCACTTGCTAGACAGAGCCTTCACTATCCAGAATTTCTGGTCCTGATGTCTCCCCCATTACCTGCTCTGATAGAAAGAATGAATATGGCAATGCCTGATGTCAGGAGCAGACATCGCAGGAGCAGGTTACGGAGAAAATTACACTGTATACCGTATTTACTATTCAGTGATTTCTGGTTATTTCAGTATTGTTGTATGAAGTTTGTCTGACTAAGGGTGTGTTCTCATCTGCATTGTTGCCTCCGGTAGGATCATTTGTCACATCATTTTACTGGGAGAAATAGCACAGCATATTGCATATTATAAGAGAAACTCGATGGATCCCATTTTAGTCAAAGTGGACCTTGTGGCGCTGTTTGTGTCAGTCTCCTGCATGTATTTGCTTTTTCTCTGTTCCTTCAATAAGAACAGAAAAATGTGATTACTAAAGCAGATATTAACATGGAGTAATACTGTATTAACCAGGGGTGAACATACCATTGGCGTGACCTGTTCAGAGGAGCAAGTGTACTTCCACCTCTAAAGCCGGTGGAAATGTGCATTATAATGAGCTGTTGTGCTGTACAGGACCCATATACATGCTGCTGTAAACTAATGTGGCATCAATAATACGGTAGGAAATGTGTGTCATCAAACCTCAAACTCTACATTATACCAGGGATAGAAATAGATACTGATAGACAAAATAACATATGCTTCATACAGACACAGTTGGCATACAGCATTATTACCAGTTGTGGGTGACCACATGTAATCCGGAACAGCAGTTATTTATAAGCAGAATGAAATGACTAGGCATTCAGTTGACATCTGTCTCCTTATTACTATGCTTTGTCTGGTGGTCAGGTCTGGGATGTCCTGGGGTTTCAGCCATTACTTTAGTTTACACGAGCTTTCGACTGGATGCTTTAAATTGATACTGTGCTTCCCACCAGTAACACCACAAATGATGATGTTAGAATACGGAGAAGTGGAAGATGGGATTTCTACATCTAAATTATTTTTATTCTAATAACCTATTTACAGCAGCTAATCAGTGCTTACAACCACAAATATTGTACGTGCTAATTCCTTACATGAGGAAACCTGGCCATTGCGAGAATAGGGGTAGTGTCTAAGCCGGAGAAAGGCAATAACAGAGAAGAACTTACAAAAGCAGATTATCAGCAATGCAAAGCAAGATAAGGATACTTGGCATTATTAGGCTAAGTTCACATTTCCGTTGTTTTGCATCAGTCACATGCGTTGTTTGACGCATGTGACTGATGCGTTGTACAACGGATGACAACGGTGACAAAGAAAAGAATTTCTTTGTCGGACTCCGTTGTGTGCGGGGGGCGGAGTTCGGGGGGCGGAGTTCAGGGGCGGAGTTCAGGGGCGGAGTTCGGGGCGGAGCTGAGGACGTCAGTGCCGCAGTCTGCATGGCTGGGGACAGGTGACTGAGTGAGTGTGTGTGTATATGTGTGTGTGTGTCTACATGCGTGTGTACATGCGGAGTGTGGGAGGGGGCAGATTGTGAAGGGGCGGAGCCGAGCGGGGCCGTGGAGCTGAGGACATCAGTGCCGCAGGGACTGCAGGGCTGGGGACAAGTGAGTGTGTGTGAGTGTGTGTGAGTGTGAGTGTGTGTGTGTGTGTGTGTGAGTGTGTGTGTACACATGCGGAGTGCGGGAGGAGGCGGAGCCGAGTGGTGAAGTGTCGGCCTCCTTGCACACTGTATCCAGGGTAAATATTGGGTAACTAAAAGCAAAGCACTTTTTGCTTGGTTACCCGATATTTATCTTGGACACCAGCTTAGCGTGGGCTCCCTGCACCCGTAACCACTGTAAATATCAGGTAACTAACCAAAGCGCATTGCTTGGTTACCCGATGTTTATCCTGGTTACGGGGGCGGGGAGCCAGAGAGCGCATGCGCAGCGAAATCCTACGGATCGCGCTGCTCAAAAAATGTTACAGGCTGCGTTGCTCCCGCCCGGCGGTCAGTTAAAAAACGACTGACCGCGACGCAGCGGATGCAACGCAGCATCATCAGTCACAATCCGTCACTAATAGAAGCCTATGGGGAAAAACAGGATTCCTGCAAAATATTTTGCAGGATACCGTAATTCCTCAAGGCTACGGATTGTGACTGACGCAAAACAACGGAAGTGTGAACTTAGTCTTATTTGCATATTCCATCACAGCTTAACTTTGCATACTGTAAATATTACCTATCAGGAGTTAAAATAGGAAGAATTTTAATATAGCTAACAGTAAATAGCTGCTGATTACACATTGGCAGGGCTACTACCAAGAATTTCAGAGCCCCATACTGGCAAATTTTCGTGCCCCTTGAGACTCCACCCAGGCTGCTCCCCAGCTCCACCCCTCAAACCTTCCACAGTCTCACCGCCACTCTTGATAAAAATTCCACTTCTACACTACATAGAAAAACCAGCACGCTGACCAATCAGAGGCAAGCGGCTCCTGCCTTTGACGTCAGTGCTCTGGCAGCGGAGGTTTCTCCATCGTCGCGATGGTTACCTGATACACAGCCTGTACCAGCAAACTACAAGAACCGGGAGGCCGGCGATGGAGCGGAAGGTAAGGTGAGCATAATATGTGTGTGTGCGTGATTGTGTTTGTATGTGTGTGCATGTGTGGAATGGCACAATAGGGGACCAGGATGGGACATTGAACAAATTGTGGAATGAATTGTCTGAGCTTGCATTATTTCCTATGGGAAATTTTGCTTTGCTAGATAAGTAACTTGGTTTACAAGCACACTCTCAGAACAGATTGTTCTTGTAAACCAAGGTTCCACTGTATACAGTGTGTATATATATATATATATATATATATATATATATATATATAAATATATGAGTCAAACAGTGTAGATCAGCTCACTACTGTGAACCACCTGGAACCTCAGCTGACCTGGTTAACTCCGTTGTGCCCGGATCAGGACGTAGGAGTCCATCCATACAAATGTGAACAACGGCAGAGCAGAGTCCAGCAATAATGTGAGCAATCCAGGATGCTGTTAAAAAATTTCTTTCATTTTATTCATAAATCCATTAAAAGGCAATGGTCCAAGCAGTTCAAAACAGCATTAACGCAGGAAAGTAGTGAAGATGGGACTACGCGTTTCAGCAGTAAAACCCGCCTTCTTCACGGTCCAGAATCTGGACCGTGAAGAAGGTGAGTTTTACCGCTGAAACGCGTAGTCCCATTGCCTTTTAATAGTTTTATGAATAAAATGAAAGACATTTTTTAACAGCATCCTGGATTGCTCACGTTATTGCTGGACTCTGCTCTGCCGTTGTTCATATATATATATAGATATATATATATATATATATATATACTAGCTGTACTACCCGTTAATGACTGCTGTTAACAAAATAGAATGTATTAACAAAAATATATTCTGCACACAAAAAACACAAAACAAATAGATAGAAATGTAATTATTAAATTGTTGCCTATATTAACCAATCAGAGCTCAGATTAATTAACTGTAGCAAAATAGAAGCTAAGCAGTGATTGGTTGCTATTGGCAGCCTGATAAATCTCCAGTCAACAGAAAGCCCTCCCCCCTGATAGTATATATTAGCTCACACATACATATAATAGACAGGTCATGTGACTGACAGCTGCCGTATTTCCTATGTGGTACATTTGTTGTTCTTGTAGTTTGGCTGCTTATTAATCAGATTTTTATTTTTGAAGGATAATACCAGACTTGTGTGTGTTTTAGGGCGATTATGTGGCAAGGTTGGTGTTTGTGTGAAATGTGTGCTGAGGGTGGTATATGTGTTCAAGCACGTGGTAGTGTGTGGCGCATTCTGTGTGTGTGTACATATCCCCGAGTCCGGTGAGTATCCCATGTCGGGGCCCCACCTTAGCAACTGTATGGTATATACTCTTTGGCGCCATCGCTCTCATTCTTTAAGTCTTCCTTGTTCACATCTGGCAGCTGTCAATTTGCCCCAAACACTTTTCGTTTCACTTTTTCCCCATTATGTAGATAGGGGCAAAATTGATTGGTAAATTGGAACGCATGGGGTTAAAATTTCGTGTGAAATGTGTGCCGAGGGTGGTATATGTGTTCAAGTACATGGTAGTGTGTGGCGCATTTTGTGTGTGTTCATATCCCCGAGTGTGGTGAGAATCCCATGTCGGGGCCCCACCTTAGCAACTGTACGGTATATTCTCTTTGGCGCCATCGCTCTTATTCTTTAAGTCCTCCTTGTTCACATCTGGCCGCTGTCAATTTGCCCCCAACAGTTTTCGTTTCACTTTTTCCCCATTATGTAGATAGGGGGCAAAATTGATTGGTAAATTGGAATGCGTGGGGTTAAAATTTCGCCTCACAACATAGCACCCAGCACTGCCTGGGATAGTAACTGTCTCTCTGTTTCTCTCCCATTCTCTGTCTGTCTCCCCCTCTGTATATATCTCTCTGTCTCTCTCTATCTCTTTGTCTGTCTCTTTCCCTGTCTGTCTCTTTCTCCGTCTGTCTCAATCTCTTTCCCTGTCTGTCTATCTATCTCTTTCCCTGTCTGTCTATCTATCTCTATCACTTTCCCTGTCTGTTTCTTTCCCTGTCTGTCTCTTTCCCTCTCTTTCCCTGTCTGTCTCTTTCCCTCTCTTTCCCTGTCTGTTTCTTTCCCTCTCTTTCCCTGTCTGTCTCTTTCCCTGTCAGTCTGTTTCTGTCTCTTTGTTTCTGTCTCTTACCCTGTCTGTCTGTTTCTTACCCTGTCTGTGTCTGCCTCTTTCCCTGTCTGTGTCTGCCTCTTTCCCTGGCTGCATTGTGACATGCCAACATTCCATATAAGGGCGTGGCTGCGCATTCTTTTGAAGTTCTGGCTGCACTGTGGCTCCCAGCTCCATTCACTTTAATGGAGGCAGGTTTTTTGGCGAATAACTATAAAGAGCGGGGTTAAAATTTCCCCTCGAAACATAGCCTATGACGCTCTTGGGGTCCAGAAGTGTGAGTGTGCAAAAGTTTGTGGCCGTAGCTGCGACGGTGCAGATGCCAATCCCGGACATACACACATACACACATACACACACACACACACACGCATACACACACATATTCAGCTTTATATATTAGATATATATATATATATATATATATATATATATATATATACATATATATATATATATATATATATATATATATATATTATAGCGGCTGATAGCTGGGTAGATATATACAGTTAGGTCCAGAAATATTTGGACAGTGACACAATTTTCGCGAGTTGGGCTCTGCATGCCACCACATTGGATTTGAAATGAAACCTCTACAACAGAATTCAAGTGCAGATTGTAACGTTTAATTTGAAGGCTTGAACAAAAATATCTGATAGAAATTGTAGGAATTGTACACATTTCTTTACAAACACTCCACATTTTAGGAGGTCAAAAGTAATTGGACAAATAAACCAAACCCAAAAAAAAATTGTTATTTTCAATATTTTGTTGCGAATCCTTTGGAGGCAATCACTGCCTTAAGTCTGGAACCCATGGACATCACCAAACGCTGGGTTTCCTCCTTTTTAATGCTTTGCCAGGCCTTTACAGCCGCAGCCTTCAGGTCTTGCTTGTTTGTGGGTCTTTCCGTCTTAAGTCTGGATTTGAGCAAGTGAAATGCATGCTCAATTGGGTTAAGATCTGGTGATTGACTTGGCCATTGCAGAATGTTCCACTTTTTTGCACTCATGAACTCCTGGGTAGCTTTGGCTGTATGCTTGGGGTCATTGTCCATCTGTACTATGAAGCGCCGTCCGATCAACTTTGCGGCATTTGGCTGAATCTGGGCTGAAAGTATATCCCGGTACACTTCAGAATTCATCCGGCTACTCTTGTCTGCTGTTATGTCATCAATAAACACAAGTGACCCAGTGCCATTGAAAGCCATGCATGCCCATGCCATCACGCTGCCTCCACCATGTTTTACAGAGGATGTGGTGTGCCTTGGATCATGTGCCGTTCCCTTTCTTCTCCAAACTTTTTTCTTCCCATCATTCTGGTACAGGTTGATCTTGGTCTCATCTGTCCATAGAATACTTTTCCAGAACTGAGCTGGCTTCATGAGATGTTTTTCAGCAAATTTAACTCTGGCCTGTCTATTTTTGGAATTGATGAATGGTTTGCATCTAGATGTGAACCCTTTGTATTTACTTTCGTGGAGTCTTCTCTTAACTGTTGACTTAGAGACAGATACACCTACTTCACTGAGAGTGTTCTGGACTTCAGTTGACGTCAGTTGATGTTGTGAACGGGTTCTTCTTCACCAAAGAAAGTATGCGGCGATCATCCACCACTGTTGTCATCCGTGGACGCCCAGGCCTTTTTGAGTTCCCAAGCTCACCAGTCAATTCCTTTTTTCTCAGAATGTACCCGACTGTTGATTTTGCTACTCCAAGCATGTCTGCTATCTCTCTGATGGATTTTTTCTTTTTTTTCAGCCTCAGGATGTTCTGCTTCACCTCAATTGAGAGTTCCTTAGACCGCATGTTGTCTGGTCACAGCAACAGCTTCCAAATGCAAAACCACACACCTGTAATCAACCCCAGACCTTTTAACTACTTCATTGATTACAGGTTAATGAGGGAGACGCCTTCAGAGTTAATTGCAGCCCTTAGAGTCCCTTGTCCAATTACTTTTGGTCCCTTGATAAAGAGGAGGCTATGCATTACAGAGCTATGATTCCTAAACCCTTTCTCCGATTTGGATGTGAAAACTCTCATATTGCAGCTGGGAGTGTGCACTTTCAGCCCATATTATATATATAATTGTATTTCTGAACATGTTTTTGTAAACAGCTAAAATAACAAAACTTGTGTCACTGTCCAAATATTTCTGGACCTAACTGTATATAGATGAATATATATATATATATATATATATATATATATATATATATATATATATATATATATATATATATAGACACACACGTGGTCAAAATTGTTGGTACCACTAGTTAAATCAAACAAAACCCCTCAATGTTCACATAAATAACTTGAATCTGACGAAAGTAATAGTAAATAAAAAAAAAAAATCTATGAAAATTAACAAATGAAAGTTAGGTATTGCTTTTTAACCATGCTTTCACAGGTTTTTTTTTTAGAAAATAAAACTCATGATACAGGCCTGGACAGAAATGATGGTACCCCTGAAAGTAATGTGACAAAAGGGACATGTTAAATCAAAGTGTGTCCACTAATTAGCATCACAGGTGTCTACAATCTTATAATCAGTCGGTGGGCTGTATATAGGGCTACAGATACTCACAGTGCTGTTTGGTGACATGGTGTGTACCACACTCATCATGGTCCAGAGGAAGCAAATAAAAGAGTTGTCTCAGGAGAAAGACAATTATAGACAAGCATATTAAAGGTAAAGGTTATAAGATCATGTCCAAGAAGCTTAATGTTCCTGTGACTACAGTTGCACATATTATTCAGAAATGTAAGATCCATGGGACTGTAACCAACCTCCCTGGACGTGGGCACAGGAGGCAAAATGATGACAAATCAAAGAGACGGATAATACGAATGGTAACAAAAGAGCCCAGAAAAACTTCTAAAGAGATTAAAGGTGAACTTCAAGCTCAAAGAACATCAGTGTCATATTGCATCATCTGTCATTGTTTGGGCCAAAGTGGACTTCATGGGAGGTGACCATGGAGGACACCATTGTTGAAAAAACATCATAAAAAAGCCAGACTGGAACTTGTCAAACTACATGATGACAAGCCACAAATCTTTTGGGAGAATGTCCCATGGACAGATGAGACAAAAATGACACATCAGCTCTATGTTCACAGACGGAAAAAGGAAGCATATCAAGAAAAGAATACTGTCCCTACTGTGTAACATGGAGGAGGCTCTATGTTCTTGGGCTGCTTTGCTGCATATGGCACAGGGTGTCTTGAAACTGTGCAGGGTACAATGAAATCTCAAGACCATCAAGGGATTCTAGAGAGAAATGTGCTGCCCAGTGTAAGAAAGCTTGGTCTCAGTTGCAGTTCATGGGTCTTGCAACAGGATAATGACCCAAAACACACAACTAAAAACACCCAAGAATGACTAAGAGGAAATCATTGAACTATTCTGAAGTGGCCTGACCTAAATCCTATTGAGCATCTTTATAAAGAGCTGAAACATGCCGTCTGGAAAAGGTAACCTTCAAACACGAGACAACTGAAGCAGTTTTCTCTTGAGGAGTGGGCCAAAATATCTGACGAGAGGTGCAGAAGTCTAATTGACAGTTACAGGAAATATTTACTTGCAGTGATTGCCTCAAAAGATTGTTTAACAAAATAATAAGGGTACCATCATTTCTGCCCAGGCCAATTTTATGAGTTTTATTTTTTTTAAAAAACTCTGTGGATGTATGGTTGAAAAGCAATGTCTGACTTTTGTTTGTTCTTTTTCATAGATTTTTTTTATTTGGTATTACTTTTTTCAGATTCAAGTTATATGTTTGTGGGTTTTTCTTTCATTAAATGAGGGGTACCAACAATGTTGACCATGTGTCTGTGTGTAATATATATATATATATATATATATATATATATATATATATATATATATATATATACACACACATACACACACACACACACATATACACACAAACTCACAGTCATGGCCGAAAGTGTTAGCAACCTTGCTATTGTTCCAGAAAATGAAGTATTTCCCTCAGAAAATTAATAACACACTCTACACTGCCAGCCTCCATAATATTTCTACCACACTGCCCCTCTGTATAATATCCCCCACACACTGACCCTCTGTATAATATTCCCCCAACACACTGCCCTTCTGTATAAAATCCCACACACTGTCCTTCTGTACAATATCCCCTTACACACAGCCCCTCTGTATAATATCCTCCGCACACTGCCCCTCTGTATAATATCCTCCCACACACAATGTCGCTATGTATAATATCCACCCACATACTGCCCCTCTATTTAATATCCCCCAACACATACTGCCCCTCTGCATGATATCCTTCCCACACACACTGCTCCTTGCAACATTTTGTTAAGAAAGAAGTAGTGTTAAGAAAGAAGTAGTGGGCACCATGGGGTAATAAATATAAATAATGGGAAGAGTGCTACAACTATGCAAAAAAAATGAATTGTAACATGAAAGGAAAAAAGATGCATAGTAAAACAATGTGCATAAACAACTATTTATATATAAACATGGCTTTTATTAATGCAAAGCATAAGAGCAAAGTTTATATATAAATATATATGTCCCCTTCCTAGTATATATGTCCCATCCTGGTTTATATGTCTCCCTCGTGGTATATATGTTTACATTCTGGTTTATTTGTCCCCATCCTGGTATATATGTCCCCATCCTGGTTTATTTGTCACCATCCTGGTTTATTTGTCCCTATATGTATGTCCTCTTCCGTGTATATATGTCCCCATCCTGGGACCCTCCTAGTATATACGTTTCCCTTCTGGACCCCTTCTGGTATATTTGTCCCCCTCTTGAGCCCATCCTGGTATATATGTCTCAATCCTGGTATACATTTCCCCGTCGTGGTGTATATGTCCACATCCTGGTTTATTTGCCCCCATCTTTGTATACATGTCCCCCATCCTGGGCCCTTTCGGTATATGTGGCCTCATTCTTGTTTACATACTAGTATATAAGTCCTCTTCCTGTGCCTCTCCTGCTATATATGCCCCTCTCCTGGTAAACAGGGTGGGCCATTTATATGGATACACAAATAAAATGGAAATGGTTGGTGATATCAACTTCCTGTTTGTGGCTTATGAGTATATGGGAGGGGGAAAACTATGCAAGATGGGTCGTGAGCATGGCGGCCACTTTGAAGTCAGCCATTTTGGATCCAACTTTATTTTTTCCAATGGGAAGATTATCATGTAACACATCAAACATATTGAGAATTTAACAAGAAAAACAATAGTGTGCTTAGTTTTAACATAACTTTATTTGTTCATTAGGTTTTTACAATTTTATGACCACTTATAAAAAGTGTTCAAAGTGCTGCCCACTGTGTTGGATTGTCAATGCAACCCTCTTCTCCCACTCTTGACACACTGATAGCAATGCCATAGAAGAAATGCTAGCTCAGGCATATACAATTGCCTTCAGATGATCCCAAAGATAAAAGTCTAAGGGGGTCAGATCAGGAGACCTTGGTGACCATTCAACTGGCCCACGATGACCAATCCACTTTCCAGGACACTGTTCATGTAGGAATGCTTGGACCTGTCATGGTGCACCATCACATTATGGGTGTCAGGTCCGAGCATTCCTACATGAACAGTGTCCTGGAATGTGGATTGGTCATCATGGGCCAGTTGAATGGTCACCAACGTCTCCTAATCTGACCCCCTTAGACTTTTATCTTTGGGATTATCTGAAGGCCATTGTCTATGCTGTGAAGATACAAGATGTGCAGCATTTGAAACAACACATACTGGTAGCCTGTGCTACCATTTATTTTGCGGTGTTGCTATCATTGTGTCAAGAGTGGGAGAAGAGGGTTGCATTGACAATCCAACACAATGGGCAGCACTTTGAACACATTTTATAAGTGGTTATAAAATTGTAAATATCTAATGAACAAATAAAGTTTTGTTAAAACCAAGCACACTATTGTTTTTCTTGTGAAATTCTCAATAAGTTTGATGTGTTACATGACCCTTTTTCCATTGGAAAAAATAAAGTTGGATCCAAAATGGACGACTTCAAAATGGTCGCCATGGTCACCACCATCTTGAAACGTTTACCCCTTCCCATATACTAATGAGCCACAAACAGGAAGTTGATATCACCAACCATTCCCATTTTATTTAGGTGTATCCATATAAATGGCCCACCCTGTATATGTCTCTCTTCTGGGCCCCTCCTTGTATATTTATCACCCTCCTGGTATACATGTCCCCCTCCTGGTATATATGTCCCCATCTGGATTTATATGTCCCCATCCTGGTATATATGTCCTCTTCGTGGGTCACTCCTGGTATATATGACCTCCTCCTGGTATATATGTCCCCCTTCTGGTATATATGTCCCCATCCTGGTACATAAGTCCCCTTCCTGGACCCCTTCTGGCATATATGTTCCTCTCCTGGTATATATCTCCCCCTTCTGGGCCCCTCCTTATACATATGTCCACCTCCTGGTATATATATCCCCCTCCTGGTACATATGTCCCCATCCTGATAAATATGTTTCCATTCTATCAAACAAAAAATAATTCTACTCATTCTCCCTGGCTTTCACATCTTAAGGTGTCCTCTCTGTGCCGTGATGCATTACAGCTGGATATGCGGTCTCGGACACATCCAGCTGAAGCAGGGACTGCAGTCAGCGGGTCCCCCCACCACCTCCGGCTTTTGCAATTGTCCCACCCTCTTTCAGCTTCTCCATGGAGCACTTACCATTCCCACCAGATCCTCGTCACCTCCGCGCTGCACACAGCAGTGTGATGAGGTTGCCTTGTGATGACCTTATCACGCTGTTCCACACTGGGCCTCAGAATGATGCGCCCTGGCGCCATTATGACATTTCAAACAGGAGGCAGGTCAAAGCAATTCAACAACCTGTCATTTGGACACCAGAGGCAGGTGTAGGGCTGGAGCAGGAGCAGAAGATCTATCCCACAATGCCTGTTCACCTAAAGTCCATTACCCCAAAACTTCAAACCCAGATTAAAGATCAACCAAAATGCGGATTTCTTCACCAAAGGTGTCAATATAATAACTATAATAGCACCATTATGGCCATGTCTTAGCTTTATCTTGCAAATTGGTGCTGATATGTTCCCTTAAGGTCACTGCACTTTAAAGACAACATTATATCATTGATAGATAATGCACTAAATAGGCAAATAATTTTGTTTAAAAATTTAGTTGTTTAACTTAAACTGCAAAGACAGCAGACAATATTTTGGATGTGGAGGCAGGTGTTATAGGCTCACCTTGTTATTCACCTTGACCTAAACAGCTGGTCAGGGTGGTCAAAAAGAACCGAAGGCGATCGTACAGCGGGTAAGACTTGCCATATGGCTAGTGGAACATTGAGGACCAGGACAGCAGGCAAACAAGAGGAACAGGATAAACCAAAAAACACAGCCAGAAGTGACACACAGGAACCGAGGATGCATAAACAGTTCAGGATTTGCATTAATGATTGTAGTGTGAACATGTCCAGATACTAGATGCTTACAGCAAATGTTTGATTAATCAGCAAACAAAATCATAGTCGATGATGATAGTGATGAACAGGCAAACTTGTTTGTAAATAAGATACACTCTGATGCAGCAGTGTTTGAAATGTGCACAAGTCAAGAAAAAAGACTCTTTATGCTTACAGCAGACGATGGGTTACTTGCAGGTCTCAGCCAGAAAGTAAATGCAAATTGTAAAAACTAACCATTGCTGAGATGATTGCCAGCTGAGAGAACTGGTGAGATAAGCTCTAAGGTACAAGGCAACTTAACACAAAGCTTACTTAATACTCAGACATACATGTGTGTCAGTATTGGCCTTAAAAAGCCTTAGGTAATGATGTCACTGGAGTTTGATGAGGAAATCTAATAAGCGTATGTGCCCACGATCAGGACTCGCTGTGTTCAGAACGAAACGAGTCCTGACCGGGGGGGCCGCGAGTCTCCTCTCCAGCTGTCAGTACCCATGATCAGGGTTCAGTGCGCTGCGGTCTCTCGCTTCTGTTCTACCTACGGAAGACGCACTCGATTCCGCAGCAAACAATTGACATGCTGTGGTTTGGAAAGACACACCGCAAGTCAGTGTTTACTGCGGAAAAAAGAAGCATGGTGGGCAGGGGTTTTCTAGAAATCCCTTCGACTGTGCTTGTACTGTACAACGCAACGTTTTGGACGCAGCTGAGGTAGGCTGCATCCAAACCACTGCAAATACTGATCGTGGGCACACACCCTAATGTAGAAAACAGCAAAGGGTGATGGCCATAAGGAAAGAGGCTGAGCCCGGCCCTGGAGACAGTACAGGTGTGTAACACCAGGACTTTCTTTTCTCGTCTTGTGATCTCCTGTCTGTAAATTTGCATACAGATACAACATATGGGGCAATTTCTAACTCAAGGCAGTAAATCCATTTGACAATGGCAAGAGTAATATATTTCAGGAACTGAAGAAAAGAAAGTTTAAGCACCTATAGTGCTGTTAGAATGCTAATGAAAATCTACTGTCAATTTAAAAAAGTAAATAGTAAGTTACAGAACATGAGAATAGAGACAGTTCTTGGACATATTAGACTGGCATGTGCACCAAAGGTAGTTTTATATTCATGGGATAAATGAGGGCAGAAAGCCCATGCTGTCCTTACCGGTTTTGTATGAAGGTACACTTTCAGCATTTAGGATTCTGACGTTTTTATGAACTATAGACCTTTAGCCCTGTCGATAGAATATACTTACATATCTAACTGCAGATATTAGGTATCATTATCACTAGGCCACTTGTTCTCATACACAAATCCCTCTTCTTTCACAGTGCCATACCTTTACATATTGGAAAGCTGACACTTCCTGTAAAGATCTAAAAGGAAGTGTTTATTATTATATTAGATAGAATAGTTACAATAATAGTAGAAATCATCACCTTTTCTACAGGCTCCACATAGTTAACTCCCTGTGCCCCCCTGCCTCCCCTTTCTTTATATGATAGAGTACCTAATGCACAATAAGCCCATTTACATTCCGACTGCATTCCCCGCGTAAGCGCTGTGGATTTTCCGGGCTTTATAAAAATATGAAAAGAATGTTTTTAATGAAATTAAGTCTTCTGAGCCTGGCTGTTTCATAAAAGACTAATTTGGAGGTGAACACACGGCCCAGACAAATCAGCACAAAGTCATTTTTCCCTTCGGGACATTTCACAAAAGAATGTAACAGGAAGACGAGGGTGTGCCCTTGAGGTGGGTAGCCCGTCTATGAAGCCGGAGACAAGAATGCCCAATAAGCCTGGCACTTGCTACTTAACAGACTAGTTAGAACTGATTATATAGTCAGTAATTGGATTTACTACACAGGGAAAAAAAACTATGGATTCAAAGGGTGTAGAATGATCAGGTTAGGAGTGTTTCCTTTCCCACTTGTAACAGTTTTCCATGTGACGGCCTATGCTATGTCTAGAAATCAGGAAGCATATATTACATGGTGGCACAAACGTTTGCTGCCGCTAAGAAGTAGAGGTTAACCCCTGCATTGTTATAACAGTAAAATACTGCGTTACTGTGTTAGTATTGGCAGCGATGGTGTTGGCTATAGTCTCCGGGTGTTGGATTGGCAACTCAATAAAAATAGCAAATAAGTCATGGCACATTGTGAAGATATAACGAATGTACAGTGCCAAAATATGCATCCAGCATAATACTAAACAGTAGCGGAACATTATGTCCTAAGAGACTGCTTTAACACTAACCTCACCGCCATATTTATATTTATAGTACTAGTCTAACACTAAATTTTCATGTGCTCCAATTATATCATGAGAAATATAAAGTAGTTGTAGATACATTGTACATAATAGTGCATGCATTGTGAAATATTGAAGTAAGTGGTTGATGACACTTAGTGATGAGCAAACCTGTGGATAACTGGGTTCGCCGAACCAGCACGAGAAAAACAAATCGGTATTGGCAAGCCAACTTGACTCAGAACTTAGTCACGAACAACGACCCCCATACAAGTCAATGGGGAGGAGACGTTCGGGGCTGTAAAACATGTACGCTCTCCTCAGAGTCCAGGAAACACTGACAGGGAAACTCGGCTGTCAGCAAGTGATGTCACTCAGTTCACTGGAAGTCACATCCAGTCTCCCTGCTGCTCTCAGTGACAGTGAGACTGGATTGTCAGATTGTTGGTCACGGCTATAAGCCATAATCCAACAATCCAGCAGAACTTTCACTAAGAGCAGCGGGGGAGACTGGATGTGACTTCTGCTGAACTGAAGTGATGTCATCAGCCAACAGGGGACCCAGCTGTGAGCAGGTGACAAAACTCAGTTCAGGAGAGGTCACACCTGGGCTCCTCCACTGCTGTCAGTGAAGCTGCTGCTGGATGATCGGATTGCAGGTTTTACTTTCACTGAGAGCAGCGAGGGAGACCGGATGTGATCTCTGGTGTCTTGAGTGACATCACCTGCTCACAGCCGGGTTCCAATGTCAGTGTTTACTAGAGCCTGCAGAGAGCGAACATGTTTTCTCTCTCTCCAGGCTCCGGATGTAGCAGTGCTGGGATCTAGTGGGACTTTATATGGATTACGTCACATCAGTAAGGGTGTTTTGGGGGTTAATAAAGGGGTGAAAGAGGGTGTGTGTATTTTATTTCACGTAAAGGATTTTTTTAGTTTTTTTCACTTACATGATTAGTAGTGAGGGGGTCTAATCTAGGGCTTGATGGCAGCTGACAAATCACAGCTGTCCTTAACCCCTTATATTACCCTGAGTGACACTGCACCAGGGCAATTGGGATGAGCCTGGTAAAGCCCAGAATTGTCGCATCTAATGGATGCAAAAATTCTGAGCAGATACAGATTGGTAATTTTAAGCTAGGGGGAGGGGACAATATCCATGGCGCCTCCCATCCTGGTAATACCATCCCCCACCTGTCTGCTTTACCGTGGCTTAATATAAAAAATGGGAGAACCCCACATCTTATTTTCATTCTATATTGATATCCAGCCATGGTAAAGCTCATAGGTGGAGGCTGCAGCCTGTCGCTGTTGTATTATCTGCGCTAGCTATCAAAATATGGTGGAAGCCTACATCATTTTTTAAAATTATTTATTTCTTTTTACACTACAAACTAACTGCAACCAATCACAGATGTAGACACTGGGTGGGGGGCGTGTATAGAAATTGTAACCAATCACAGACACTGGCACAGAGGATGAGCAGGGGAAGCAGTGAATATTCATGAACCTTAATAAGCCTGGAAAAGAGTCTGACTGCAATGTAATCTTCCAGGAAACATGGTATGTATAACTGTCCAGCTCTTGCTACCATTTAACTTCCATTTGTAGCCCTGTAATTATTTTTTTTTTACATTGCTTTACCTGGTTAATCACAGCCATGCCAATACATGGCTGCGATGGCTCTAGAACTGCCCACAGCCTAAAAACTTGCTGCTTGACTACTCTGAAAACTTTCAACAAGCTTTATGCGGGTGACAGAACTGAACAGAAACCGGATGTACAGTCAAAAGTCTGTGTTTGGGGTTCAGCACCGAACACCAGGTGTTCGGTATGGACCATGAACTTTACAGTTTGGGTTCACTCATCCCTGATGGCAATTACAAGGATTTTCTACAATTTCCACCTCAAAAAACTGTAACCATTAAGGAAGCATTGTTTGCTTTTTGTTATTTTTTTAAACTGATTGATCACCGATAGTAGCAGTATGCCCAGCACCCAGTACCGAGCACCCAGTATGCCCGGGTGCTTGGTACTCATAATGAGCAGGTTGAATGCTCAGATGGGCTTGATTCGTGTATAAGTGTGTAAGTATAAGGGAAGTAAATGGGAAACTCAAGTATTTTTCCAGAAGATAAAAAAACTAAGAAAAAATAAAAAGGCTGCATATGAACATATCATTTGGTATGTGCACACAGCATTTTTTTGTAGTATATTTCTAGAAGCATCTTATTTGGCGTAACTCTGTTTGTTTTTCGTGGTAGCTTTGCCACCGTTGTCACTTTTGTTTTGACTTCATATATAAGCTTGTGAGCAGCATGCAAACAGAATGGTGTGGTCACTAATTTTAGATTTTACACGGTTCTCGAAGCCTGCATCAGTTAAAAGTCACGCACGGGTCAATCGCAAGTGTGACTCTGGCCTAATAAGAGCTTTTTCAGGTGGGTTCCTTACTTTAAAAATCTATTTCAGAATGGCTGTATGATCATGAACTTGAAAGGGTTGTCCAGACTTTTCACAAAATTCTGCAGTCAATATGAATGCAAACGCATGAGTCCTCAATCAGTGACAGCGCATATTGCGAGGATTCTCCAGTGCCAGTTGTGAGGTGATGTGAGCACAAGTATGTGAAATACATACTCTTGGCCACATTCCGAATAGATGTGCGCGGCCTCGCTCAATACAAATTAATTAGGCGAGACCACGCACGTCTAAAAAGAATGTGGCTGGGACTATGCATATTGCAGTCACATGACCTCAGTCTTGTCATCGACACTGGAAAATCCTCACAGTATATACTGCGCGCGATATAATGATTCACAAGTCTGCAGTCACATAAAGTGACTGTAGACTTTAGTGAAATGTCTGAGCAACCACTTAAGGCTTTTTCCACCAAAGCAGGTTTTAATTTTCTGATAAGGTCAGATTTCCAAAACCTTTTGAATGATTAAATATAATGATTAAACATATCCCATTGGTTCTGAGAAGATTTATTTTTTTTTTCCATAATGTAGCAGAAAAGCCACACAAGTGAAAATATTTTGGGAATTACACCCTTTCAAGAAATTCATTTAGAGTTTAGTGACCATTTTCAACCAACCTGTCCGTGTATAACAATGGGACATGTAAGCGGTAATTTTTGTTTTTCCACTAAAATGTTGCTTTAGCCCCCAAAACCCCATACTACGGGGGGGGTGGGGAGGCTAAAGCCCGCAATGTCTTTGATCCATGCCATACTCAGATTCTTGAGCATGGCATTTTACTCACCACAAGCTCTTTAATTCTCTCTTATACTGCAAGCACACGAATGCAACGTTCAGGACTAAATACCGTGGTGCATGCAATAAAGGATTATTTCCTGATGGTGACCAGGGCCGGGGTCAGGACATACTTTGAGAATGGTGCCAGCATGCTCTGCGTTACCATCCCACCAATGAAAACAGCAGCCCAGGTGTCTCCTGTAATGTATATGCTGCAGCCCAAGAATCTCCTATGTGATGTACACTGACGATCAAAAGGGTAACAATAATTTGAGCTTTTGAATTTCAGGCTCCATATCTCACCATCCACTACAGCTTTGAGAGTGAGACTACGTTCATTTTATAGACAATCATCTTGGCTATCTCCTACATAAATTTGACTTGCAACTATTTACCAAATGATTAGTTATGCAGATTTCTGTCATGTTACTGCATTGTTAGTGTTTTTCTCCTGGTGTTTGAAAAAACGTTTCCTTCATTTATATTACAAACTGTTCTCACACTTCCTAGTAGCTCAGTGTGTTATTAGGTTGATTCGCAAGCAAAGGGTCACTGGTTTAAATCAAGGAGCAAACCTGAAGAAGATTTCCTAAGAAAGGAGAAACAGCATCATCCAGTTCATCAATAGCAGTCTATCTACCAAGAAAATTGCCAAAATGCATCATGTAAGTGCCATGACAGTTGGAAGAATCAAAATGAAGGCCATACATCCATTCAAAAAGTTCTGGTGCAACAAACACGGAAGTGGAGGTGGCTCGTAAGCTTTGTAATAGTGAGATCACAGGCGCCCATGCAAGCACCATTCAACGCACATTACACAAGCCTGGAATAGTGGCCTGAAAAAAGGTGAAGTCGTCTCAAGTTCAATATAAGTAAGAAGTTAGTAAGTAAGTAAGAAGCATCAGCGCGAGTTTTCAGAAAAATGGACAGTAGAAGATTGGAAATAGGTGATTTGAAATGATGAGAGAAATTCAATGGAACCTCTGAGGTGTGTAAATTGGTCTGGAAGAAACAAGGGAAAAAAGGGCTCATGGATTGAGTAACTGTCAAGTTTGGTGGAGGAAGCCTTTGGTGGGGTTGTGTCAGAGACAAAAGCCTTGTATACTTGACAAGGATTGATGGTGGTCTCAATGCTGAACTATATATGAGTATCCTACAGGACGAGTTACTTTGTACACTCGAGTACTAGGGGTATGAAAAGGACGCAGTGTTCCAGCAGGTCAACGACCTGAAGCATATGTCAAGATTGGTGAAGATATGGCTAAATGACAAGGTGTTGTATTGGCCACCACAGTCCCCAGACACTCCTTGGCCATGAAGAAGGTGACGAAACGCGAGTCGGAGGCAGGAGGGAGACGCATGGGCCAGCAGACATTCTGATAAGTAAGTGCACAGTATTGTGTAGTTTATAGGAGCGATAACTATAGTGTTTACAATTAATTAAACCAATCACATCCTTTGGGAAGCTGCTAATTGCCAGTGCACTTTATCAGGCTTTGTTAGGGCCATTTACAGTTGGCATTTGGACATAAAATAGCAGGAGTGATTCTTTAAATTGATAACTTATGAATAATTAATTTTAGTAGGCATTTTTGCACTTTATATTATAAAACTGTGTATTTATTATTACTATTTATTGTGAATTGTCGGTATCGCTATAAGATAGGTTATGTTTATACATAAATTTATGATCAGATATTTATGTGCACATTATTGTATGCATAATCAATGAGAATCGATTATGTATTCTGCCTTTAATTTGTCTAACCCCACACTGGTGGTATTGTCCTTTTTTATGTATTTTTTTTTTTTTTTTTTTAAATTGTGTCTATTGGTTCACATTCCATAATATAGACAAAGAACTGTGAATCTATTTTGATCATAATAGTTCTTAGGGTAAGACTAATTAGACTCAGACTAATTAGACTCAGTGTATATACTACAGTCCAAGTGTCTCCTATGTGATGAATATGCTCCAACCGCGGCATCTCCTTTCTGTAATATATACGCTCCAGCCCCAATGTCTCCTATTTGATGTAAATGCTGTAGCGCCAATGTCTTCTATATCATGTATATGGCCCAGCGCCGAAATCTCCTATATTATGTATATGCTAAAGCCCCACTGTGTCCTATACTGATGTACAGACCAAACGTTTGGACACACCTTCTCATTCAAAGAGTTTTCTTTATTTTCATGACTCTGAAAATTGTAGATTCACATTGAAGGCATCAAAACTCTGAATTAACACATGTGGAATGAAATACTTAACAAAAAAGTGTGAAACAACTGTAAATATGTTTTATATTCTAGGTTCTTCAAAGTAGCCACCTTTTGCTTTGATTACTGCTTTGTACACTCTTGGCATTCTCTTGATGAGCTTCAAGAGATAGTCACCGGAAATGGTCTTCCAACAGTCTTGAAGGAGTTCCCAGAGATGCTTAGCACTTGTTGGCTCTTTTGCCTTCACTCTGCGGTCCAGCTCAACCCAAACCATCTCGATTGGGTTCAGGTTTGGTGACTGTGGAGGCCAGGTCATCTGGCATAGCACCCCATCACTCTCCTCTTCTTGGTCAAATAGCCCTTTTCAGAGTTGTGAAAATAAAGAAAACTCTTTGAATGAGAAGGTGTGGCCAAACTTTTGGTCTGTACTGTATATACTGTACATCAGCCACAGTGTCTCCTATGTGATGTATATGCTGCTACCCCAGGATCTCCTATGTGATGTATATTCTCCAGACCAAGTGTATCCTATATAATGCATGTGCTACAGTCCCAGTGTCTCCTATGTGGTGCATATGCCGCATCCCATTTCTCCGATGTTAATTAGTCTCAGTATTTCCTTTGTGATGTATACAGCAGTCTTGGTGTCTCAGATGTGATGTACATTCAACAGTCATGGTGTATCCTATGTCCTGTAGACAGCAGTCTTGGTGTCTCCTATGTAATATGTTTACTTCAGTCTTGTGGTCTTCTAAGTGATATATATAAAGCAGTCTCACTGTCTCCTATGTGATGTATGTACAGCAGTCTCAGTGTATCCTATGTGATTTATACAGCAGTCTTGGTGTCTCCTCTGTGATGTATAGACAGACGTCTTGATGTATCCTATGTGATGTATGTTGCAGACCTCCCATTGACTGAGTTCTATAAATTTAATGTGAGCAGTGATGAATTTCTCATTGTGAGGGCACATGCAGTGTAATATGCATGTGTGTTCAGAACTTACTGCTGCGATCAGTGTTTTTAAATATTTATTGTAAAGAGCTGACTGTGCTCCAGACCAGTACAAACCTAGAAAAGCAGTTGCGATTAGAAACATCATCAATACCACCTAACATCTCATGTCTCACCAAAGAGATGCAGTTCCAGCCATCACATAAGGGATGAGTTAATTAAATATTTGGCCAGATATTGCAGGAGAAATTTCAACTTGATCATTTTGCATGACCTGCAAATGATGTTATAAATATCCAAATGGCCCTTGGCAGAAAAAGGTTTCCCCATTCCTGCCATAAGTGGTCAGAAACTACTGTTGGGAATATGGTAGGGCTTGGAAGGGAAAGCGTGCTATTTAACTTTTGGCATGAAATATTGGATGGAATAGAACGTGGGCATGTTGCATTTGAAGAGGCCCTGAGATGCCAAAACAACAGAAAACCCCATAAGTGACCTATTTTGGAAATTACATGTCTCAAGGAATTCATCTCAGGGTGTAGTGACCATCTTTAACCCAGAGGTGATTTCCAGAATTTCAGTTTGCTGGAAAAATGAAAAATTACATTTTTCTACTACAATGTTGCTTTAGCCCCAAATTTTAATATTTAAAGGGCTAATAAGAGAAAATGGACTTCACAATTTGTAACACAGTTTCTCCTGATAAAGCCAGTTCCCAATATGTAGTCAGAAAATACTATTCCAGAACACTGCAATGTTCAGAAGGGACCCAGCGCCATTTTGTTGTAATGGATTACCGATGAAATGTCACATTAACAGAGCCACTGATGTACCAGAACAGCAGAACTCCCCTAAAGGTAACCCCATGTTACAAACTATATCCCTCAACCAATTTATGTAGAGGTATATTGAGCATGTTGACACTACACTTCATGGAATTTTATACTATTGGGTCATGAAGTTAAAAAAAAATGAATTTTACCAGTAAAATGTTTTTTAGCCCCAGGTTTTTCATAATTATAAGCAAAAATGGGACACAAAATATATTACACAATTTTTTCCAAATGTGATCATTGGAAAGAACTATATGAGTTTTGGAGTAAACCCACTATGCTTTTATTTAGTTACAGCAGGGTATGCCTCCATATTATTTTCATCTTGGGTTTTCTTCGTCTTGTGGCCAGTGTGAACATACGCTTATATGTTGCATGTGTCCCAACTCATGCTCTGGCTGATTTGTTTGTTTTTTATGACTTTTGGATTGCAGATGTTCCTGGAATAGTTTGTGGGTGCCATTTGCAGAACCACTAGTGTGCCAGCATATCGGAATCATTCCTTAAAAGACTTCTCTGAGAAACGTAATAAAATAAATAAAAGAAATAATATACAATTAAATATTAAACATTTTTCTAAATGCCTATATTTAGGAAAAATTAATGCTTTATCTAGGTATAACATATCTTTGTACCGTGTTAGCCAGGAGAGATAAAAAAAATTGTTTCATTGTTTCTCTTCAGACTTTGTGTTAGGCTATGTGTCCACAGTAGAATGTACCTGCGGATTTTTCTGCCTGAAAATCCGCGACTTTCGCGGCAAATCCGCACCCGCGGATTTGCCGCGGATTTACCGCGGATTTGCCGCGGATTTTGATGCGGATTTTTTTTTTTTTTTTCCCATTCAAAACCAAAAATCCGCACCAAATCTGCACCAAACAATTGACATGCTGCAGATTTTTCCGGATCAAAATCCGCGGCAAATCCGCAGCGGAAAAATCCGCAGCATGGACACAGCATTTCCAAAATGCCATTGAAATGGCTTGGAAGTGCCGCTGCTGCAGATTTTCGGGAAATCCGCGGCAAATCCGCGGCAAAATCCGCGGTAAATCAGCAGCGTGGGCACATAGCCTTATACTGAGCCTGATGAAGAGACCTGAGTAGTCTGGAAAGCTTGCTATTATTACCACCTTTTCAGTTAGCCATTAAAATGTATCAACCACTGAGGACTCTCAGTTCTTTAAGGCTAGTTTCACACTTGCGCTATTTTGACGCAAACGGAATCCGTCACTAATGCAGTACAGTTCATTTATTTACAGTGGAAGCGCGTTACTATGGCGCGTGTGTGTGTCATGCAGTACCGCTTGTGTCCACATGATGTCGCGCTTCCACTGTAAATAAATGAACTGTACTACATTAGTGACGGATTCCGTTTGCGTCAATATAGTGCAAGTGTGAAACTAGCCTTAAACATTTTTTTTGCTTTATCTAGTGCACTCTGTCAAGAATTTAAGGATGACAACTGCCATAAACCTGTGCAGCCTGTCCCATATGTCAGAAGACACGCAGTAGGATCGCTGTATAATAAACATCTGCTTTAATTTTATTTAGCCATTAAAAGGTATCAGAACTACAAGATTACAATTTGTTTCTCTCACTAGTAGCAAATCAATTAAACATCTGCTTGAGACAGACATGAGATCAGATCAACAGTCCTGTTAGGCATCTTGAACGCACATTCCTCTGTTCGGTCAACCTGACAGGACACTGAGTGGAGAAGACTAGAGGAGAAGATAAACACCTTGCTTTAGCTGACTGAGAATGAACATCCATCTCAGTCAGCCTGACAGTTTGAGTGCATCTGTCTTATGCTTCACTGTTGCTTGACTGCTTGACTGTTTTCACTGCATGTCTTCTGAAATCTAGAATGGGATGCACAGATTTATGGCAGTTGCCTATATGAACTTTTTTGTTCTTGTTTTTACATTAAAAAAAATGCATTTTTATTAACAATACAATTTTTTTGTTATGTTTTAATTTTGTTGTGTTCTTTTTATACATTTTTTCTTTTTTTACTTAAGGCCCCGTCACACACAGAGATAAATCTGTGGCAGATCTGTGGTTGCAGTGAAATCATGGACATATTCCATTTGTACACAGCCACAAACCTGGCACTGATTGTCCACAATTTCACTGCAACCACAGATCTGCCGCAGATTTATCTCTGTGTGTGACAGGGCCTTTAGTCCCACTATCAGCATTGACTTCTTTGATCATCAGTTTAATACACTAGAATATTTTCCATGTATTTCTTGTATGGCAAGGTATTAGATCTGTCAGTGTCACACTTTAATCTCCGGATACCATGACAACCATAAACTCGCTATCAAGGGGCTGATAGGGAATGAGAGGGAACCCCATTTACTCTCATTTCCTTCTAACTGCCATTGTATCTACTGATTATGGCATTTAAAAGTTTAAACTGGCAAGGGCAGAGCTGCAGGAGGCAGCTGGAGACCAACAGTGATCGCAATGGGCACAGTTCCTGTGCTATCACAATCACCAAGAGGTACCGTATGTCTATTTGCAAAAACTCCTTCCCGAATATAGCAGAGGGTGGACTTATGACTAATGAACAAGAAGCTGTCATTTTAGGTTTGAGGCCTAAGATACACAGCGAGAAAAACGGTGCGAGTGGAGTGCGATAAAAAATGGCATTCCACTCGGACCAATATTAGCCTGTGTATCAGCGCACATGAGCAGTTATTTTCTCGGCCCTAATCGGACCGAGAAAACAATCGCAGCATGCTGTGATTGTAATGCGATCATTGTTTCTCTCGTACCCATTGAAGTCAATGGGGTGAGAAAAAAATTGCACTGCACTCGCGGTACACCGGTGTACCGCGAGTGCAGTGCGAGAATGGCAATAGCCAGCTATGGAGGAGAGAGGGAGATAAATCCCTCCCTCCCCTCCGCAGCACAGGCCCGCCCCTTTGCAGCGCTGGCCCACCCCTCCTCAGAGCCGGCCCGCCCCCCGCAGAGGAGGTCCGCTCGCACGAACGGACCTCAGTCGCAGGGACACTCGCATGACACTCGGCTCTGCTGTGCTGCCAGCGTGAGCCGAGTGTCATGCGAGGGGATCGCAGTAATCCCCATGTGCCCTGGCCTAATCAATTGGCTTGTGTTCATACTTTATTCTTCCTCCCCCACACTCACTAGATTAAGATAAAAAAACAAAACCAGTCCAAGGCAAATGTATACTTCTTAAATAATTTGGCTAGAAAAAGAGTCTATGTGGCCGAAACGTCATTTGTGTTTTTAAGCTTTTCTATGAGTTAACTAATAAAGAGATTTCTTGGAGGAAAACGTCTGGTACCTTGGAATGTCTTTGATTCTTATGATCTGGCAATATTTTGGGGAGTTCTCCACAGACTATGGAGTGACCGTGGATTATTTGACACATCACATTTCAGTTTTGTAGTATGATCCCTTTAATCTTAAAGGTTGTTTTACACGCTGCGACATCGCTAGTGATAGCTAGCGTTGTCGTGCGTGATAGCACCTGCCCCCGTCGTTCGTGCGACATTTGGTGATCGCTGCCGTAGCGAACATTATCGCTATGGCAGCGTCCTACGCACATACCTTTTCAGCGACAATCCCTCCTTCAAGGGGGAGGTGCGTTCGGCGTCATAGCGACGTCACAGCGGCATCACTAAGCGGCCGCCCAATAGCAGAGGAGGGGCGGAGATGAGAGGCCGGAACATGCCTCCCACCTCCTTCCTTCCTCATTGCCGGTGGACACAGGTAAGGAGATGTTTGTCATTCCTGCGGCGTCACACATAGCAATGTGTGACGCCGCAGGAACGACGAACAACCAGCGGCATGCACCACCAACGATATTATGAAAAGGAGCGACGTATCAACGATTTTTGATGTTTTTGCGATTGTTAATCGTCACTCCTTGGTGTCACACGCCACGATGTCGCTAACGACGTCGGATGTGTGTCACTAACAACGTGACCCCGACGATATATCGTTAGCGATGTCGCAGCAAGTAAAGCACCCTTTAGGGTGCTTTACACGCTGCGACATCGCTAGCGATAGCAAGCGATATCGTGCGCGATAGCACCCACCCCTGTCGTTCGTGCGACATTTGGTGATTGCTGCCATAGCGAATATTATCGCTACGGCAGCGTCACACACACATACCTTTTCAGCGATGTCGCTGTGACCACCGAACAATCCCTCCTTCAAAGGGGAGGTGCGTTCGGCGTCATAGCGATGTCACTGCGGCGTCACTAAGCGGCCACCCAATAGCAGAGGAGGGGCGGAGATGAGCGGCCGGAACATGCCGCCCACCTTCTTCCTTCCTCATTGCTGGTGGATGCAGGTAAGGAGATGTTCGTCGTTCCTGCAGCGTCACACATAGCGATGTGTGACGCCGCAGGAACGACGAAAAACCAGCGGCATGCTCCACCAGCGATATTATGAAAAGGAGCGACGTGTCAGCGATCAACGATTTTTGATGTTTTTGTGATCGGTGATCGTCGCTTTTTTGTGTCACACGCTACGATGTCGCTAACGGCGCCGGATGTGCGTCACTAACAATGTGACCCCGATGATATATCGTTTGCGATGTCGCAGTGTGTAAAGCACCCTTTAGCCTTACTAGTTAGTTGTAAGTAAAGAGTTTAAGGTGTAATGCTCATTTCATCTTTCAGATTTGTATTTAACATTACCATCTTCAGCACATATAGTTTGGTTTTCAGCTACATTTCATTATCACCAGCAACCAAATGTTAATGAAGGAATTCCATCACTTCTGATGTAATGCAATAACAATCAACAGCCGTTATGTACCATTTATCCAAGCTGACCCAGTGTCTATTGTGTATGAGAAGTATGTACTCCAGCAGACTCAATTACGAGAAGAATAGGAAGCCTGTGTGGGCATCAAATTAGACATGGGCCTCACTTAATTTCCTATATGCACACAGATCGTTTTTAGGCCGGTTAAATGTCGTTTCAAGTACAATTTAAACATTTACTCAAACAGTACAGACCCCTATTTACCTCCTAGGAGAATATAAACATGATTTGGTCTATAGACAGAATTTTCCATCAGAGTATACTGTGGTATTTTCAGGTTTCTGGTTTTGACCTAAACAATTGAACAATATACATTGCAATAACATACCGCTTAGAACTGCCAGGTCTTCAGCAGTCTTTTTTTATTGACCATTGCAAGGGTTCTTTCAAGTATTTATAAAGGTAAAATTGCAAAGTAGTGTAAAAACAAACACCTTTGGAAATAACCCCCCCCCTTAAAAATCCTCCCCATTCTCAGAACAGAGGGAATTTTTAATTTATAGTTTCAAGTTTTGGCAGCAACTCTTGACATGTCTGTTAAAGGAGAATGGAGTATTCTCCTCTTAGCGATTTATTGTATATGCACAGAATATGGCATCATTTTTTTTGATTGGTCTCCATTCCAGAAGTGGGAACTACATGTATGTCAAGAAAGGGGTTCCCTTACACCCCACACTTCTCATTATGCAACACATAATGTTGGTGGAGAGAGCATGCACTGGTGCCTTTAACGGAGCTTCTAAGAAGCTGAGGAAATAGCCAAGCACAAATATCTCCCCACAAGTGCTTAATACACTGCAGTACAACTATCATTTAACACTAGAACTACTGAGGTAGTCATTTTGACTACTTTGCACCATGTATTTCTATATAGGTGTCACGAGTCCAGTAGTTCTAGTGTTAAGATGTTCCAAATACCAGACCTCAGCAAAAAACGAACAACAAATATCATAATGCAGCACTAACTACATCCCCACCAGTGACAGACAAATACACCGTGTGCAGAATTATTAGGCAAGTTGTATTTTAGAGAATTTTTTTTTATTGATCAACAACTATGTTCTCAATCAACCCAAAAGACTGAAATATCAATGCTTAATATTTTTGGAAGTTGGAGTGGTTTTTTTTTAGATTTGGCTATCTTAGGGGGATATCTGTTTGTGCGGGTAACTATTACTGTGCAGAATTATTAGGCAACTTAATAAAAACCAAATATATTCCCATCTCACATATTTATTTTCACCAGGTAAACCAATATAACTGCACAAAATTTAGAAATAAACATTTCTGACATGCAAAAACAAAACAAAAGGTCGCACAAGTTCATCTTTGATGATACCAGCCCATACCAGTACCCCACCTCCACCTTGCTGGCGTCTGAGTCGGAGTGGAGCTCTCTGCCGTTAACTGATCCAGCCTCTGGCCCATACATCTGGCCCATCAAGAGTCACTCTCATTTCATCAGTCCATAAAACCTTTAAAATCAGTCTTAAGATATTTCTTGGCCCAGTCTTGACGTTTTATCTTATGTTTCTTGTTCAAAGGTGGTCGTTTTTCAGCCTTCATTACCTTGGCCATGTCCCTGAGTATGGCACACCTTGTGCTTTTTGATACCCCGGTAACATTGTAGCTCTGAAATATGGCCAAACTGGTGGCAAATGGCATCTTGGCAGATTTTCCTCAATTCATGGGTACTTATTGTGCACCTTTTTTGCCCAACAAGCTTCTTGCGACCCTGTTGGCTATTTGCTATGAAACGCTTGATTGTTAGGTGATCACACTTCAAAAGTTTGGTAATTTCAAGACTGCTGAATCCTTCAAGACATCTCACAATTTTGGACTTTTCAGAGCCCGTCAAATCTCTCTTCTGACCCATTTTGCCAAAGGAAAGGAAGTTGCCTAATAATTAAGCACACCTTATATAGGGTGTTGCTGTCATTACACCACACCCTTTCTCATTACAGAGATGCACATCACCTAATTTACTTTATTGGTAGTTGACTCTCAAGCCTATACAGCTTGGAGTAGGACAATATGTATAAAAAGTATCATGTGATCAAAATATACTTATTTGCCTAATAATTCTGCATACAGTGTATAACAGTGCAAAATCATTGCTCCCCTTCCTACCCCCCCCCCCCCGTTCACTCCATTCAATTCCATCCCAACCTGCCTGCAGTTCTGTCATAAATCAACGCCCTACCCCACTGACAGCAGAACTCCCTTTCCACTACTTCCCAGAATGACAACAGCAATATACTCCCTTCTCTTTTCCCATTACTCCCCCACTGACAGCAGTCATTTGCTCAAATTTCCAACTGGCAGCTACTATGTGCCCCCTTTCCTACATCTACTTCCAGGCAGCAGCAAGTACCTTGGCCCTGGTACCTTGGCTAGGTGGCAGACGGTGGTCTCCATCAGCAAGATACGGGAAGACGGCTCGGCAGATGATAGGAGGACCGGAGAAGGGTTGGAGCCCACCGGTACCGAGACCGGAGACCCGACCGGAAACCGTGCACAGAGGGGGTACTCGGACCCTGAAGCCAGGACCGAAACCAGCGGCCTAGCTAATTAACCGATTGAGGGCAGGATTACAGGTCCTGTCCCAACCAATGTCCCAAAAGCAGACAACCACCCACAGAGAGGGATAGGGCAACCGCAAGGGCCCATAGATCCCACGGGTCAGAGTCAGCGGGCAAGGCTCCTTAGGCATAAAGAAAGCCGGGAGTGGACTCCTGAGTTCCAAACCAAGCAGCCCACAATACACAAAAACAGTGCAGAGGAAAGGACAGCGACCACCAGCCCAGGTGGGCGGACCAGAGTACAACCGGCCGCGGCGGCCGGCCACCAGCGCCTTGGTTTACCAAAAGACTCGTGTGATTCATTCAATAGTGAGTAACCAACTATCCCCTGATCCATCTGGGCGTGCAAGCCCCTGCAATCGCCATACCCTGCACAGAGATGCTGGGCCCTGGGGCAACCATCCCTACCCACGGAGGGGTTAACATCCGGCTGCCATTACATCTCCCCCAGTAATCACACGACAGCAGCGGTGGTTTCCTACTTAACCACACACCGTGGGTGGCGTCACAGACATCCTACAACCAATCCCGTACAAATACGCCCCCCTTTTATTCGGGTCCGGGGAACCCCTCCAGCCATACCGTAGGCCCTGGATCCGAGCAGCACCGGCTGCTGGCACGGGGGCGGCACACTCCCTCACTTCCTAACTTCCCCGTACTTGCAGCAGCACTGAGCCCCTTCTTTCTCAACCTTCTCTAATCAGCAACAGCAGTGCCTCCCCCTCCTATCCCTCTTCCTTTTCCAGCAGATCTACAATATTTTCCTGAAAATAAGACAGGGTCTTAAATTATATTTAGCTCCAAAAGATGCACTTATTTTCAGGGGATTACTTATATATTGTATTGGCATCAGTGATTAATAAAAAATGAATATTCACTCCCTTCCCCTGCTCACCCTCTGCGCCGGCGTCAGTGACAGTGTTCCAGTCTCACTTCTACTAGTCAGCATCTCAAGTTCTCATAGGATGAACTACTTTTGGTCATGTGACTTTTACGGTCCTGTTGGTCTCCTAACATTGGAAACACCACTGATAATGCAGGATTGGCATTGTCACTACAGTTCTGTGAAGACAGGCAGCCCCTTACGATTGGCCCATCAGGAATCTGCACGCATTCGTTGATGACCTATGCTAAGTATTGGTCATCAATATCTGGTGACCAGATGACCACTTTAAAAGGTGAAAGTGTGCTCAGTCACCAAATTCATATTCAATGTAAAAGCTCTCGCTTTCTTAGATGACCCATTGGAAACTTGCTGATGAATAGGTATTTAAGACATGTTCAATTTGACTTTTTTTATATTTTATGCAGTTATTTTGCTAAATTGCATATGTGACTTAGGGCTCCATTGTATTCATGATCTGTACTTTTCACAAAGGTATGGCATATTTACAAATAAAAGACACATTTCTAGAGTCAGGGTGTCCGTCACTATTAAATGCTCCCTGTGAATGGAGCCGCATAATCCTGATGACTGACCCCCTATGAGGAATTGCTGACAAGCAATTTCCTAACATTATATTTGCTAGTGGCACGGCTCTGAAGCGTCGCTTTAAATATAACAGGAAAAAAAATACTTGAGTGCTCTTAACTTCAGGCACATGTTTCAAATCCTAACTTTGTTCAGAAAGAACATTGCATAGGAAAGAATGTATTCACTTTTTTCCATCCAACGTATTTCCTACAGTTATGACACCCCACAAAGGAAAACTTGTAATAACCGTCTACATTATACAGTATATGACTTTACAGAGGGAACCTATGCGGTGTAAAATGCCATTGCATAAAATATAAAAAGCATCATAAAAAAAACTGAAAAGAACACTGTGAAAGAAACAAAGGCAACATTTACAGGCGCACAGAATATATTGTAGCATCTAGGGGGGAAAGTACAGAGACGGGACATGCTGGGTAGGGATGTTTCTCTAGTCTTTATACACCGCACCGGCCATATAACTTCGGCGCGTCCCAACTTGTGAACACCTCTTCTACTGTCCCTGCCAAGACTGCCCGAGACCCCGTCCAGAGCACGTGGCAACTAGAATAGCAGGAGGACACTGAGGCAAATGTCATCACATTTCCATTCAGTCTGTCCAAACGTCTTAAGCTTTCTGAGCAGAAAATACAGAATACTGACTGTACTCAGATTAGGGTAAAAGGTGGCATAAGCTGCTTTCTCGGGATCAGCCACGCTCAATGTTCCTGTATTTCCCCATTTCTGTGTAAGGAAATGGCACAATTATATATTAACATTTCATATAGAGCTGAAATATAAATGATAACACAAAGGCACTAACAATATAATCCCAGGTCGTGGTCCAAGTATATCTGATATATGTTTTCAATGGTTCCTCAGGCACAGTGCCATGATTTGTGATGATTAACCTCTACATCCACACTATAGAGGACTCCATAAGTGGCTGGGCTTCTCTGTCTAGATCATATACGTTCAAAAACTAGTTGTAATATTTCTATAAAATACTACTGTAGTGCTAATTGGGGAGATTACAGAATATGCAATGAAGGCTTAATCGCTGGGTGCCCCACCACTGCTCGAGACCGCCACTGATCACTAGAACAGGTGCCAAGACCTTGAATCCAAGAAGGATATTGAATGCAGTGATGGTGGATGACAACTAAGGCAACTATCATCTCACCACTAGTGAGGGGCGAATAGTAAAATATTCAGGTTCAGCGTTTTTGTTCCGAATAATTAGTACTATTCCGGTATTTGTCACGAATAACGAACCTAATGCGAGTCAATGGGGAAACAGAGCATTTATCTGGGAAATAAAAAAAATAGTCCGAACCCGAATATCTTACTATTACTTGTATTAAAACAAGTAATCCCTGAACTATAAGATTGGTGATAACTTACTGATCATTGGGAGTCCCACCATTGAAACCCGCATGGATCAACACTCTCTGTGGGGCTGCCGGAGAGCCAACTGCAGAGAGTCGAGCAGTGGCGGACAAGCATGCGCCACACCGCTCCATTCTAAAGGCGTTCAAGGCCCCCCTTTCTGCCGATGAGTGTGGCTTCCAGCAGTTAGACCATCGAGGGATGAACCACTCCTGTGAATTGGAGTGTTAACCAGCAAACCCCTTTAAGTAGTTCAAAAGAAGCCTTAAGTGTTTGCCCAAAGATAGATTCATGAGTTCATATGAATGTGATGTTGGTTGGTCTAATGAGCAGACTACAACCTAATATAAAGTAAGACTTAGATGAAGCATTAACATGAATGGTAGTATGACATTTTCCTAGATGATTGGAATAAAATTGTGAAATAGAACTAATCATGAAGATAGGAAATATGTTCTGCAATACAATTATATATCTGTGTACAGTATACAGCTCTATGGCACCACCACCTACTATCAAGCAGGAAGGAAGTCAAAGGATGTCTCACAGGCTCATCGAAAACCATCTAGAGGGCTATTTGGTAAAGTGGTAATCATCTCAAGATATCACACCTACTTGTCAAGCTCAAGGTCCAATGAAACCAAGTATTGGAATGAAAAAGTTGACATACAATTGTAAACATGTAAGTAACATTCTAATGGCACACGTGATTTCTATAGGTAAAATTCAGGCTTGAAAAGTGAACATCTATCTTAAAAGTCAATAATAGTGAGTTGTAAGAGCTAGCACACTACATTCTTCCAATACATAGCTTGCATAATATTGCTGGTACTTCTCAACTCATTTTAAACCCCACAGAACAAGTACAATAGCAGGCAATTTTTTCTCTTTAGTATACTTACTGCATAGTGTCCTCAAGCATAAAAGAATTACCTACAATATACCAACTGAGCAGCAGTAGAGCTACATGGCATGCATCCTCATAACTCCAAAAGTAGGGTACACAATTTATATACGGTATGTTTCTACCTCAGGCACATTTAACGGAAATCTGTCACCAGGTGTTTGCTTCCCCATCAGAGAGCAGCATAATGTAGAGACAGAGACCCTGATTCCAGCGATGTGTCACTTACTGAGGTGTTTGCTGTCATTTTGATAAAATCAATGTTTTCTTTGCTGTAGATCTAGCAGTTATACAGAGATCATGAATATGCTGGACTACATGGCAGCGAATCAAGTAGTCCTCTAATGATAATCTACTACTGATTAATCAGAGATTTTATCAAAACTACACTAAACAGCTCAGTAACTGACACATCACTGGAATCAGGATCTCTGTCTACGTTATGCTGCTTTCAAATTAAGTGGAAAAAACCTGGTGACAGATTCCCTTTAATTGAAGACACAATAACTTTTGCATAACTTAAAGGGGCTATCCAAGAATAACATTTTTGCACATACAGCTAAGAATTAACAGGTATTTAGTTGCAAAATACTTGCTTTTTGTGCCAATCTTTGCCGGCTCAGAGCAGTTATGACCGCTACTGCAGGCGATTCAACTTATATCACATGTACAGAGCATCGCTTTTTCTTCTACTCTGTTCTGCTGATGTCATGCTGATTAACATATTGCGCCCCCTGCCTAACTGCTGGGAGCCAGCTGACAATCAGCTGATGTTTGCAATGGTGCCCCATCAACACAGCAGTCTGGAAGAGAAGGTGCTGTTCTACTGCCTAGGGGTGAAATGAAGCAGGTGAATCGTGGCTGAGTTGGCAGAGCTCATCTACAGTTTGTTAGTAACTACATGCCTGTTCTGCCCGGCACCAATCTCTGCTGGCTAAGAGTGGTTATGACAGCTCATGCCGGCGATACCTCTTTCATCACATGTACAGAGCAGTGCCATCTCTTCTATTCTGCTGATGTCATGCTGATTAACATAATGCGCCACCTGCCTAACTGCTGGGAGCCAGCTGACAGTCAGCTGATGTTTGCAGTGGTGCCCAATCAGCAGAGTAGTCCGGAAGAGAAGGTGCTGTTCTGTTGCCGAGGGGTGAAATAAAGCACGTGAATTGTGGCAGAGGTGGCAGAGATCATCCCCAGTTAGTTAGTAACTACCTGACTGTTCTGCTCGGCATCAATCTTTGCTGGCTCAGAGTTGTTACAACTAGGGATGATCGAATACCTCAAATATTCAGTTTCGTGAATATTTGCCGAATAGGTCGCCGCTATTCGACTATTCGCAAATATTCGATGCACAATGTAAATCTATGGAAAACTCGAATAACAACTATTCGGAACTATTCGGGCTTCCCATAGACTTAAATTGTGCATCGAATATTGGCATAGCGGTGACCTATTCGTCGGATATTCGTGAAGCTGAATATTTGAGGTATTCTATCATCCCTAGTTACAACAGCTCCTGCCTGCAATACCTCTTACATCACATGTACAGAGCAGCGCCTTCTCTTCTGTTCTGCTGATGTCATGCTGATTAATAGCATGCGCCTCCTGCCTAACTGCTGGGAGCCAGCTGACAGCCAGCTGATGTTTGCAATGTCGCCCCATCAGCAGAGCAGTCCGGATGAGAAGGTGCTGTTCTGTTGCCGAGGTGTGAAATGAAGCAGGTGAATCATGGCTGAGCTGTCAGAGATTGTCCTCAGTTAGGTACTACCTGCCTGTTAGTTCTTAGCCCCACACACAAAAATAATAAAAGTCCTGGATAACAACTTTAAAATACAAATTCTGCACTCACTTCTATGGGAAACATATTGTTCATCCTCCCAATACTGTATATATTCTTTTCTGGTACAGGTCAATTACCTCTCACATTATTGTAATGCATATTGAGCAGAACATTATCCTCTGCCATTCTTCTAACCGGCATTCTATATATTAGTTACTCCCCCTACAAACATACCTACAGTAGCAGGACACCCATCATCCATATGACAGTATGATGCATTTAGTAGGATACCTAGCGTGCCTTCTCCACCTTGTGAATGCACATTCTGGAGATCACTTACCTCTGGCTAGATATAGGCTTTGCAGTGCTGCGGATTAGCAATCATTGATCAGTGAGGGTCCAACAGAGGTACCCCCACCAATCATCTAAAATCTCCCCTATGAATCTATGGAGCATAATACAGCATCGCCAGCTCAGTGCCGTCAGGGGACTTCTGCGTATTATTTCCCTTTTAAAAAAAATAAACAGTTGATGAATTGTTCAGTCCTGGACAAGCCCTTTAATCTCCGCAGTCATGTGAGTACATGATGCCTACAGTCACTTGATAAAGTCGATCACTTGTGCTACAAAAAGTCCTTGTGCACCTGTTACCCTACAGTTACTAGAGGGTTCAGGCCAATGCAATTCTGTCTGAAGGTGGCATTTTCCAGGTAAAACTTTCACCTAGATTACAATTATTGTCTACCCCCTAAGAAATGCATGAGACTTTATGTTAAACTCCGTCATTAAAGTGTATTTTCTAAGAGAATCTTGTTTTTAAAGTTTAAATAAAGCAGATCAAAATAACCAAATACATCTAGATAACTTCTTGAAAAAGTGTCTGAGGAGCCTTCTGCTTACCTTTGTGGTCCCAGCTGTCTGCTTGGCATCAGGTGGCTCCTGAAGAAGACAGTTGTGATTGTCTGCAGCAAGGACAGATGGATGAGTAGTGCAGTCTTCAGCTAGCACCTTGCAGCCTGAGAGCAGCCGGAGTGCACAGCTCAGCAAAGGAGGTTTCACATGTGAGTAGTCAGGATGGGTAAACTCTCTTTAAGAAAGAGGGGTGGGAGTATGTAAGAAGAGAGAAGGGGCAGAGACCAAGAGGTTCCAAGTGGATTCCAGCCCCCAGATTACTTTTCAATTTCACAGAAAACCAAAAGACTATTTTTTTTCTCTTTTCTTGTTATTTCTTCCTTAAGGAAAACAAAATCTTGATAGAGGTGTGTGACCATAATCAGGGGAGGTGAAAGGAATGGCTTCACCTAAGATGCTGGAATATTAGACAGTTGTCTTAGTTTAACTCTGATGTAACTAAACAATTAAAGCAACATGATATATATTACCGACAGGAGAGAAGAGAACTATTAGAAACTATGCAATGCATTCACATCACTATTAAAGAAGTATTCCTTGTGAGAATGTGCAGGGACTAGCTGCATTGATATGGACAATTATATGATTTTCTTTAAGAAGTGATCACAGCCACTTCTGGTCATCTTATTAGATCCAATGCTAACATAGTCTAACAGGAACCATCTTTATTTACGTCTCCTTCCCTGAAAGGGTCATTTTAATAAAGACATGTACTTCTTATAAACCAAGAAGTCTGGAGTATCTTTTCTTCCTACTTTGCGCTTTGACACTTCTCGGTTATTCCTCCTAGGAATTTATGAATACATTGACAAATGGGCGCTACCATTAATCTTGAGCCATAACCTTATGTCGCGGGCGGGGAGGGCGCTGTGCTCACCCACTGCTCGGGTCCGGCTGCTGCTGCTGCTCGCTCGGTCGGTGGCTCGAGCGGTGGGTCGGATCCCGGGGACCCGAGCGGCGCTCCTCGCCCGTGAGTGAAAGGGGGTGGTTTGGTTTAGGGATATTGTCCGTGACGCCACCCACGGTTTGTGGTGAGGTTGGGACACCACCGCTGCTCTGTACGGGGATCCCAGGAGCGTTGACAAGGAGCAGCTGAGATGTTTATCTCCCCTCCGTGGGTAGGGGAATTTGGTGGTCCGGGGCCCGGTGATAGCGACTGGAGGGTGGATGGCAGGAGTTGGGGAGGTGCTGGGTCGCGGGGGCAGCACAGTGCCAGACGGCACGGTGGTACTCACTCAGCCAGTAACGCACACGGAGTCTCTGGTAAAACAAACGGCTGGATGGACGAGTCCCACAGACGGCTGCGATGTTTTTTCTGACCCCAGGTTGGTAGTGTAAGTCCTTTCCTGCACCTTCTTGTACGCTCCTCCTGTGCTCCGGTTTCCAGCAGGTCCCCGGTTCCCGGCTCCCGCAGATGGCCACTACCGTCTGCCTGACTGCTACACAAGGGCTCTAGGCTCCAACCTAGGCCCCCGTCTGCTTCTGCCACTCTGCACACCTCCTCTCCCTTCCTCTGCCTGGACTTGTCTTTCTTGTTTCCTGCCTCAGTCCAGCTAGACTCATCGGTGGGCGTGTCCATCTGCCTGACTCCGCCCACCTGGTGTGTCTGTCTGAACCCGAGGGAGGAAATCAGGTCTCACTGGAGATGACTGCTGTGACCTGCTGGGGGTGGCGGTGTGTGTGTGTTGTTAACTGTGGCCCCTGGCTAGTCCAGGGCGCCACACTTACACATTTTGTTACTGCCAGCAGTGATTGGGTAGTGTCATGGTGTGTAGAGACCCCATCAGTATCATTTTCTTGTCAATTTATTCATAAATGTTTGGAGAAATTATGAGTAATAAGAACAAAATAGAGGAAATATGATTCAGAACTGTTGCAATATAAAGAATACAATAATTTTCTAAAACTGACTGGTCAGGAGAGCTGCCAGGACTTATTTAAAGGGATTCACAAAAGGGGAAAGGAAAAATTCAGCTCACCGATCAGCTGTTCACTGATTCCTACTGAGGTTCCGTGCACGGAAAGGTAGAGCTGCCTTGTAGATCCACATAAAAAGAAGAATCCAGCGCAGTTCCTCAGGATGAGTTAAAATCCTTTTATTGGTAACAACTTCTAAAAGATATATATAAATCTCCGGTAAACAGCAGATGTAAAGGACCACACAGTATAACATGGGACTACGCGTTTCGACGTGCTGTCTTATTCATGTATAAGACAGCACGTCGAAACACGTAGTCCCATGTTATACTGTGTGGTCCTTTACATCTGCTGTTTACCGGAGATTTATATATATATGTGACGCCCTGGCAAAGCCAGGTTGTCACAGAAAGAGTTAATCCTCCTTGGTAATCTGATCTCACACCAGTGCAGCAGGACAAACCACAGCCCCCAGTGTAAGAGAAAAGCAGAGCAGAGGGGAGGGGCTGGAGCAGAGTGTTTGGAGAGGCAGAGAGAAGAGGAGTCGGGAGTTGTAGCTCCCAGGCTGATGGTGAAGCATGCTCCGAGAGGGCTGGGACAGGCTGTGAGTGAGGAAGGGGCCAGAGGTAGCCGGGCAGGGTAGTGGCCCCCCGGTACCTGGGTGACCCGGATCACTGCAGGGGAGTGGATTCCCCGTTCCCGGCTGAGGAGAAGGAGGAAGAGAGTGGAGAGAAAGGCACCTGGCTGCAGGGAAAGAACAGGAGCTGCTGCACCGTGTGTTGGACACTAACACCCCCGTACCGAAGGCTGCGGACACCGACAATTCCTAGTTTACCAGTGACTCCATGTGAAATACTTGTGAGTACGCCCGTGCCCTCGGGCACCGCACCGCAGCACTGCGCCCTGCTTCCTGCTTACCCCATCACCGGGCCCCGGGACAACCAACCCCCTACCCACGGAGTGGAGAAATAACATCTAGCTGCTCCATATCATCAATCCCGGGATCCCCGTCCAGAGCAGCGGTGGTGTTCCAATCACCACAACCGTGGGTGGCGTCACGGACAATATAAATCTCCCTTACCAAACCCCCCTTTTACTGTGGAGCCTGGGATCACAGACCGGGTCACGCTACCGTGATACCCACAGGAGTGACCCCGTTGCCCGGATCTGAGTACCCCCTGGTCCCCGGGCGACACATATATCTTTTAGAAGTTGTTACCAATAAAAGGATTTTAACTCATCCTGAGGAATTGCGCTGGATTCTTCTTTTTATAGTTAAAGGGATTGTCCACTTTAACTTTATTTTAACCATTGTGTTTGGTCATTGCAGTTATATATATATATATATATATATATATATATATATATATATATTATGTTGTTCATCTTCCTGATGGACAGGTCTAGTCACATGCCCCCTCCATCAACTATTGAGCTGAAAACAGGAACACTAGAGGCGTAGCTAGGGGTTCAGCTCAGAGGGTGAAACACCTGAGTGGGGGACGCATTACAGTGCAGTTACACATGGTGGCATACAGCTGATGCTCTTTCTGATGGAGTCGGTCACTTTTCCCGTCTTTTCTATCTTCCCCAGACCGACAAGACGCCTCTGACGTCTCACATTTCCAGCACCGACCCCATCTCTTCCTGCACAAGCTCCTCATCCTCCTGATACCCAGATACTGAGCCGGTACTGCTGTATGTGTCCCTATTACTGCCCCTGCTGTGTGCTACAATGATAGGGCTCCTCTTACTGCCCCACATAAGAATGTCCCCCCTGTGTCCTGTATAAAGTAATATGCCTGCTGTGTGCCCTGTATATGGGAACATTGCCCTAGGAAATATTAATACTCTGTGTAAGTGCCCTAGAAAATAATACTCACATTCTACCTTAAGAAATTAATAATACCCCCTATGTATCCCTTTGACTGTCACAATACCCTGAGTGTTCCTATAACAATAATGCTTCTAAAGTGCACACTTAATATTTAAAGCACCACTCCAACATTTATTTTTGTTTAAAGCACCACTCCAGTGTTTTGTTCTATTTCATCTCTAGAAAGGTGCTGTATATCTAAGTCCCCTACCCACTGTCTAATTTTCCAGCCCCCCTGCCCTGTGTCAGCAGTGGCAGCACCGGGTCCCCCTCCCCCGTCATTGCACACAGCAATGATATAGCATTGAGCTGCCTGCGCCGCTCCATGCTCCATCATTCTCCCCCTGTGCCTGTGCGGTGACGTCACTCCTGTGCGACTGCTGTGCTGAGGCATGCAGAGCACAGAGCGCAGGACGGGAGGATGCTGACCAGAGCAGCAGGGGAA
Organism: Anomaloglossus baeobatrachus; assembly: GCF_048569485.1. NCBI lineage: Eukaryota > Metazoa > Chordata > Amphibia > Anura > Aromobatidae > Anomaloglossus > Anomaloglossus baeobatrachus. The sequence goes on along the minus strand of NC_134354.1, from coordinate 369,124,260 downwards.
CGAGGAGAGAGGTGAGGACAGAGCAGTGGTGGAGCAAGGAGAGAGAGGTGAGTACTTGTTGTTTTTTTTTTTATAAATCAGTGAGCACACAGAGGCCAGAGACCTGGGGAGGCTGCATTTTACATGGAGACCTGGGGGGCTGCATGATAGATGGAGACCAGGGGGGCTGCATGATACATGGAGACCTGGGGGGGCTGCATGATACATGGAGACCTGGGGGGCTGCATGATACATGGAGACCTGGGGGGCTGCATGATACATGGAGGCCTGGGGGTGCTGCATCAGACATGGAGACCTGGGGGGCTGCATGATACATGGAGGCCTGGGGGGCTGCATTAGACATGGAGGCCTGGGGGTGCTGCATTATACATGGAGGCCTGGGGGGACTGCATTATACATGGAAGTATAGGGACCTGCATTATACATGGAGGCCTGGGGAGCTGCATTATATATGGAGGCCTAGGGGGCTGAATTATATATGAAGGCCTAGCTGGCTGCATTATACATGGGGGTCTATGGGGCTGCATAATAAACTTGAAGGACACCTTATACATGGACTAAAGGGGTGCATTATACATGGAGATCTATGGGGCTGCATTATACATGGAGGTCTATGGGGCTGCATTATACAACATGAAGGACACCTTATACAAGGACTATAAGGGTGCATTATACATGGAGGAGTATGTGGCTGCATAATACAAAATGAAGGACACCTTATACATTGAATATAGGGGTGCATTATAAATGGAGGAGTATGGGGCTGTATAATACAATATGAAGGTTTATGGGGCTGCATTATAATACATATAGGACTATGGAGGCTGCATTATAATATATGGAGGCTACCTTATACATGGCCTATGGGGGTGCATTATAAAACATAGAGGACTATGTGGTGCAGTATAATATTTGGACTACTATGGGGTGCATTACAATATATGGAAGACTATGTGGTGCAGTATAATATATGGAATACTATGGGGTGAATTATAACACATGGAAAACTATGGGAAATGCATTATAATACATGGAGGACTATGGAGGTGTATTTGTGGCGCCCTGGACAAGCCAGGGGCCACAGAGAACAACACCCACACACCCCACACTCCCGGTGAGGCACACCGAAGTCAGACACAAACCCTTGTTGCCTTCCTCCAGGGGCTGATGTTCACACCAGGCGGTTGGTCCCGCCCACCGAGGAGTTCACAGTCCTGGAGGCGGGAAAACCAGACAGTCTAGCTAGGGAAGTGAAAGTGGAGGGAAGGAAAGTGGCAGCTAAGCAGCCTAAAGTTGGTCTGGGTGTGTGGCCCGGACGGATCAGCAAGGTTGGCAGACGGTGGTGACCGTCTGCAGGAGTGGCCTATCGGAGTTTACCATAAGGACCGTGGACGGGCGGAGGCCCGGCGGTACCGGACCGGTACGCAAAGAGAAGCCAACACCATCTGGCAGGGGCTTACGGACCCCGGCAAGGCTAGGAGTCGCCGTGAATTTGCCAAATTTGTTAGCGACGGGAACCTCCTGGGTTTCCCAGCAGCCAAGACCCGACAGAAGGCAACAGTCCAACCGAGAGAGGGAAACACAGTCACCGCCAAGGCTAAAGTTCCCAGGGCCAGAGCCTGCGGGCAAAAGGGGCTCCTCCAGCCCATATCCAAGCTGGGGAGCGGGTTACAGGTGGGAACCCATTGGAACCGTTTACAGTACACAGGTGCAGGGAAAGGCAGTCACCATCAACCTGCCGGGAGAAACATCACCGCAGCCGTCTGTGGGACCCGTCCATCCAGCCATGTGTTTTACCGAGAACTGTGTCCTCATCATTGGCTGAGTGAGTACCACCGTGTCGTGCGGCACAGCGCTGCCCCCGCGACCCTGCACCTCACCAGGCCCTGTAACCCGCCTGTCATCCATCCCTACCCCATCACCGGGCCCGGGACAACCAACCCCCTACCCACGGAGGGGAGAACTAACAACAAAGCTGCTCCCTGTCACCGCTCCCGGGATCCCCGTCCAGAGCAGCGGTGGTGTCACCAATATCACCACAACCGTGGGTGGCGTCACGGACAATAATCAAATCCCCACAATCAATCCCCACCCTTTTCACTCACGGGCGAGGAACGCCGCTCGAGTCCCCAGGATCCGGCCCACCGCTCGAGCCACCACCGAGCAGCCGCAGCAGCAGCCGGACCCGAGCAGTGGGAGAGCGCAGCGTCCCCTCCTACGCCCGCGACACATTCTAATATATGAAGGGTTATGTGGGAACCTTTATACTATATGGAAGGCTATGTGGGGGCCATTATAGTATTTGGAGAACTATATACGAGGGGGGACAAAGATACAAGCATGGGATGGGAACGTTTTGTGCTGAGGGAGAAAAGCTCTTTTCCTCAGCACCCAGCTTTCCCATGCTCTGATATGGGAAAGCTGGGTGCTGAGAGAAAGGTTTATAGCAGAGCATGGGAAGCTGGGTGCCAAGGACAAGATAGATATTAGAACATAGGAAAGCTGGGTGCTGATAGAGGGATTTCAGATCATGGGAAATCTGGGTGCTGTGGGTAAGAGCCAAGTGTCAGTGTCATTATACCGTACCCCAAGTGTCAGTGTACGTGGGACACCCTGGTCCAAACTTTGCACCGGGGCCCATCAAACTCTAGTTACGCCACTGCTTTGGAGGTTTGGTTCACTAGCTGCAATCAAACCGAACCTACACTAATCCAAACTTGCCCGAGCCCAGTTCAATAACACTGATTGGCAGTTTGAGTCTCTGCCCATACACAGCCAGCCATAAACAGATCTCTTCCAGGGGAAAGTAGGCGGGCTTTTTAAATTTTTCTTTTCAGTTGCACACTACATGTGATCACGCTGTTGTTACTCCCCAGACACTGCAAGAAGCTTGCACAGGGCTGAGCACCAGGTGTACCTGAGCACAGCAAAGCTCGTGCAAGTTAAGTTCGCACGTAAAGCACCCGAACTCCGAACCCGAGCTCTGTTTTTTTTTTTTTTGCTCTGTTTTTTTAAGATGTGCTCGGTTTGAAAACCAAACCTCGGGTTCGCTCATCTTTACCCCATGTACATCTCCTCTACACACTGTATGATGGCCCCAAACTAACCTATATACAGTATAATGGGCCCACAGGTCTTCTATACACAGTATAGCCACAGCTCCCTATACAAAGTATAATGGCCCAGAGTAGCCCTATTCACAGTATAATGTGCTAACAGCTCCCCTAAACACAGTATGGTGGGTCAATAGCTCCCTTATACTGCTTCCCTATGAACAGTATTATGTCACCACAGATCTCCTGTACACAGTATGTTGTCCCCACTGCTTCCTTATACACAATTTTATACCCTTATAATAGTCCCCACACTATATACTGCTTCCCATAGTAGTCCCCAACATTTTATATTGGCCCCCACACCTTATGAGGGCTTTCACACTATATGAGGGCCCCTCACAGTAGTTCCCACACTGAATGATGGCCCCCATAGAAGCCATCAAACTGTATAATAGCGCCCAAATTAGCTCTCCCACTGTAGAATGGCTCACAAATTAGCTACCAGACTGTATAATGGCCCCTACATTTTATGAGGGCCCCCCCACTGTCTGAAGGCCCCTCATAGTTATCATTACAATTTTTCACAGCTCCCTACTGTATGAAGGTCCCCTGGAGTAACCCCCACAATGTATGCGTCAGCTATACATTATGATGCCCCACAGTCACAACAAAAGTTTTATTTAAAATAATAAACATCATATACTCACCTAATCCAGGATCCACGATAAAAGCACAGGTGGATCAACATATTGATGTAATTGCGCTGTTGCATGAAAAATACATTAGAGTCCTGTGATAGTGTGAACTTGTCACCATGTCGGGGGACTCTGATATACTGTGCGTGAGCCGGCATGGAGCATTACTCTGCCATTCTGTAGACCTCAGGCTTAAAGCAACCTGCAGCTACAGAAAAGAGAGTGGTAGTGCAGGGATCATGTCTCCCTGCTTCACTGCATAGCTTAAAAATATGGGAATGCTGATAACGCGCCCACGGGGTCTGGGGTTACCCGTAACCAGACCGCGGTTCTTCTCCCGGGTCGCCGTGGTGGCCTTACCTGGTTCCGTGACCCAGGCGGTGTCAATAAAGATGCGGATGGAAATGATGGGGGTAGTTGTTTGTGACGCCACCTGTGGTGTGCAGCCAATAATGCAGCCATCGCTGCGGGGAGTTGCTCTTCTGGGGCAGATGGTGACACAGCTTGGGTGTTGCAGCTCTCCACAGGTAGAGCTAAGCCCCAGGGAGGAAGAGAGTGGTAGTCGCCTACGGCGCAGGGGCGCGTTGTTGAGGGCACCGGCAGTAACGGGACGACACAGAGGGTGCAGTTCAAGTTTCTTTACTCACTGAGAGCACACTGCCGTTGGAGCACCGAGCTATGCTGTGATGGGCTCCATCCGATCTCGGATACTTCGGAGGTCGAGGCCGGTGTTTCCTTCTGTGCATCACCTTTCGACAGTTTCCCTCAACCCCAGCTCCTGGACCTTGGAACGAGTCACGGGTGCCTTTTGCACTCCCTGTGAACCCTGGGATCCCCCTTCTTTCCTAAGAACCCGGGTCGAGCTTCCAGCTCCAGACCACGGGCCCCGAACTGTCCGTGTTACTTCTGACTACTGCCTCTTACTAAGTGCGACTTGGCGCTTACTGTACCCAGAGCTGGCTGACTACTGTGTGAGATGGCTCCTAACTTCCCCTGTTGGTGCCCCGCCTCCCGGGTTCCTGAACTAGTGGGCAAGAGGTCCCATACCTCGTGATGGCCACCCCTGGCACCTACCCTAGCTCAGTACCTGTGGAAGAGCTCCCGTGTTATGTGTTGGATGAGTGTGTTTGGCGGTGGTTACCGGTGACGACCTCCTCCATATCTGAGATGAATACTGCACCTCGGGTGAGGTGCAGTACCCTGTGACGCCTAAAGCAGCAGGGGCACCACACTGAGCTTGCTGATACACTTAATAGTGGTGGTAGCCCTGGGTGGGCATATCCAAGCTAGGGGCCTGGCGCAACTAACCTCTCTTACCCCCACTCCAGTAGATTAGTTTCAATTAAAAGTTACTGGTTAGTACAATAACTTTGTTGTTCTAGGGAAGCTGGGCAAGTTTAGCTTTCATATATTATTAAATAAATATTATGGTGGTTTGGTAATGTAGATAATAAGCTACTGTGATGCCCCTGGACTAGTCAGGTCGTTACAGGGTACTGCACGCTCTTTATCTCTTAAGTGCAGGACTCAACCCCTCTTGGTTCTGGGTTCCCAACTTGTAGCACTGCTTCTATCAGCATCTAAAATCCCAATCACACCTTGCACCACACCCTGTCAGGTACACCAGTGGGCTTCTAAGCTAGAATAGAGCCGCCCACATAGGGGTCAGGCAGGGAGGTGGGAGGTGACAAGTCAGTGCAGTGGTAGCCCTCGAGCAGTTAGGAGCTTGGGGCAAGCTGAGAGTTGGAGTTCCCAGGGGAGAAGTAGATTGGGTTGCACACGGTGGTCTGGACCTGGAGGAGTCGGAGACCCGGTCGCTGGATATTGGGACTGGGTGCCTGGCTTAGTCTAGGAGGACGGTCAGCAGCAGTACAATAGCTGGTCTGGGACCAAAAGCACGTCGGGGTACTGAACCCTAGGTCGGGGAGAGGCTTCAAGCAATCCGGAAATTAACCTGCGGATAGTGCCTTTATGGACTGTCCCCATGAAGCTCAGAGATTGGGGGCACTAGCGCAACGAGGGAGATAGGGCTTTCCAACCAAAGCAGCCCACTGAAATCCCAAGCGTGAGCTCCTGAGAGCACAGCTCCTTCACACCAAAAAGTGGGGAGTGGGGCCCGGACAGCTTCAAGCTTACGGGCCACTTGGACTACTTAAATCTGTGCACGGAGGCAGGCTCCGGACCATCAGGCAGTATTGCAGGGGATGGAACCCGGATGAGCTCCCCCAAGAGGGCAGCGGCACCCAGAGACTTGGTTTACTACGTTGTCAGCGTCTGCTCTCCTCCTGAGTGAGTACGTGAGCATCCCTTGCCCCAGCGAGCCTGCTCTCCCCTGCAATCCATCCCACCATAAAGAGTCCCGGGGCCTTCCCTACCCGTGGAGGGTAAAGTCATCTAGCTGCCCCCATTCCATCACCCCGGGTACTCCCAATGGCAGTGGCGGTACTCCCTATTACCGCACAGCACGGGTGGCATCACAAACTATCTAATACCCCTGTAAATAACCCCCCATCACATTTTAGCGTGACCCTGAGCTCCCGGGTCCGGAGACCCTCGAGCCACGAGCAGCGACACCTGGATACGAGCGGTTCGACCGCTGCTGGGGCGGTAATGTGTAATTTATTTGTACAGGCTCGCATAGAGTTGATTTGAGCTGTGACCTCCGGCGTGCTCCATGAAACACTGGAGCAGATGGCAGGTCACAAATCGCTAGAGACTGACCTTAACAATGCTAGAAACAGATGAAGACGGTGGAAGGTGAGTATAATACAGGGCTAGAGGACTTACATTTAAAGCACCACTTTAGTAGTGAAATAAAAAATGTAGGATTTTTCTGTGATCTATTTGAAATTATGTGAAATACTTAATTGCATGATAATTGTAAATGAGGCTTCAGATCACTCAGATTCTTATAATTCAAGGGCACAAAACACAACTGAGTTTATGAGGTTCATCAATGTGTCATCATATGCACAATTTTGTAATGTTTTCAGTTTTCACATCTCTCAGCAACAACGTAGCAGGTGTTAACATCTTGGCAAATGCACTTGCCAAGAAAGGACTGATTGTTGACATTATGTAGAGATAGGAAATATAAGTAGAATTATGACTGCGATTTCCCAATTCATGAAAGTTTTCCAGTAGCTTGTTGTTAAAATACCTGAATTATTTTACAACATACCCAATCTTAGAAACACGTTGGTCTTTTTGGCCTCTCGAGGACACAGTACCCATCTGTCAAGTGATGTCACACGTCTTCTCACAATCTATGTGTGGTTATCAGGGATGCCACCAGCCGGAGCACCCTGAACTGCATCGCCCACGCTATACCACGGATATTAGAGGGTTCAGTCTCATTGCGCATTGATATTGAGTATCCCCGCACACTGGACCGTCTGCATTGACAGGACTACATCTGTACCGCCCCCCGCTCGGATCCGGGCTCGTTCGGTGGGTGGCTCGAGCGCCTCCGGACCCGGGGGTCACGTTGCTCTGAAAGGAGTTTGGCGCTACGTGTAGGGATTTCGGTGGGGAGGTTCACGGCCGGAGCCGTGGTATTTTTAAGGATTAAAGTTCGTGACGCCACCCATGGGTTGTGGTGAATATAGACACCACCGCTGCCGTTAACTAGGCTCCCGGGGACGGTGTTATGCAGCCTGGTGTTGACCCCTCCGTGGGCAGGGGGTGATGGTCCCGGGGCCCGATGGTTTGTGAGGTGCGGGCACGATGATGTGGTGCGGTGCGCAGCCCGAGGGCACTATTGTACTCACTATGACAGATACACCGGAATCTCTGGTAAACCAAAAAAGATGGTGGTCGGTGCCCGCAGCCGGCTGCGCTGTGCCCCTTTCTCAGGTTGGTGGTTCCGCCTTTCTCCTGCACCTCTTTAGTAGAATTTTGACTGCCTATGCTTCAACAACGGTAGTCTGATTCCCGGCTTGATGTGTGATGGGGAACCCATTTGCCCGCAGGCATTGGCCCGTGGGATCTCTCTGCCTGGGCGGTGGCTTTCTATCCCCCTCGGTAGGCTGTTGCCGTCTTTCGGGTCTTGGAACGGGAAAGGACCTCAATCAGAGAATTCAACGTGGTCCAGTGGCTTCTGGACCTCGTTCTGGGTCTGAGTACCCCTCCTGGTGCTCCAGTTTCCAATTGGCTCCCCGGTTCGGTTCCGGCGGGCCACTACCCTGTCCCGGTCCCTTACGGTTCCACCAGCTGTCTTCCCGGCTCCTGCAGGGGGCAACCACCGTCTGCCTCCTTGCCAGAGGCGACTGGGCTCCAACCCAGACACCTGGTGTTAGACTGTGGCAGACCTGGACACAGGTCTGCACTTGAACTTCACTCCACTTAACTGTCACAACTAATCTATCTGTTTTTCCTGCCTCAGGGCCTGTGAACTCCTCAGTGGGCATGGCCAACCACTTGGCTCCGCCCCCTGGTGTGAACATCAAACCCGGAGGGAGGTGACAAGGGTTTTGTAGGTTTGGCAGCAAGAAGAAAAGACTACTGCACATGGATCAGATGCACACCAATCATGAAGGATAAAAAGATGCCTTTATTGTGCACGAAAGTTAAAAACAATTAAAAAAGTGCAAACATACAAACAAACAAGAGGTGAGGTCAGTTCACCGTGTGCAAATAACATCCACAGCCTTATATTAGAAGCAATTAATACATGAATTAGAAAAATCTAATAACAGTGCTATATAACTCAGTGCCAATATGCAATGCTGAATAGCGGTCTGTAATCAATCCATAGGGGCCCAAATGGCGAGGATCAAATATAATAAACCAATAATCCTGATGAATAGGAAGTAAGTGCAACAGATGTTAGGGCAGGGAGGGTATCAGGTGCAATAATATACAGCGATAATACAGTACAATAAGTCACAATAAGTCAGCTATGGCTGTACCAAAAAGCACCTGTATCTAGGTTTGTGGAATAGATGCCCTGTAATGTGCACCCTGTATGCACCGCAGACCACAAGCCAAGAGGTCACGCAGACAAATCTATGAGTAGCCAATCTTGAGACCCCAAATGGGACTATTGTGATAAGAACTACATACTAAACATGGTGGAAAGGAATAGAATACCATGTAGGTAGGCGACCAGGATGGGGGTGTGGATCAGGAGAGAACAAACCAAATGTGGAAGGTCAGGCACAGGTGGAGTGTGGCAAGATGCCCAGGGTGAGCAGGCCAACGCGTATCGCTGCCTGAGCGGCTTCCTCAGGGAAAGTGCGGTGGTACACATAGGAGCGGCATAATAAATACACAATTTAATTAGAAGAATACACAAACCTGTGGGATCTATTGTATGAAGCAAGTGTTGCTGGATGGTGCCATCTTAGCGCATGCGCAGTGATGTACTTCGGGAAGGCGCGCAAGCCAGGGCTAACGTATAGAGCTGTGATGGTGAAACACTTAAAGCGCAGGCGCTGAATCGCTACAGAGGTAAGGCAGATTATATTGAAGATAGATACACATGTGTATAACAACCTACACAGATGGACCATATGGAGACAGGCATGGGGGCGCGGTACACAACGTATGATGATGTGCGGGGACCCAGCCATGAGTGAAGGGGTAAGAAGGCCCATTACAAAACATGTAGACATTGGACTACATATTGCAGAAACCATTAAGGTAAATGTATATGTGGGAATAATACATGGAGACATGAAGCAACCAAGACAAAACCCTGCTAAGAAATTCAAAGAGGGTTTCTGGGAAATGTATCTATGATAGTCATAATGACCATAGGGTAGTCTTGGCTGAAAGTAACACTGAACGATCCCACAAGTTTCAAAAATATATAATGTGCCAATTTACAACATCACAAGATATGTCATATAAAAAGCGTATGTGCAAAGCACGTAGGCTTCTCATGAACATCTGTGCCAGCCATTGCAGTTAAAGATATCCCCAAAATACATTTTAGTATAATTCCATATAGGTGCTGTATGCACAGTCACAACAGCACAAGCAAAAATTCTTAAGGCTAAGTTCACACTTCAGTTGTTTTGCATCAGTCACAATCCGTAGCCTTGAGGAATTACGGTATCCTGCAAAATATTTTGCAGGAATCCTGTTTTTCCCCATAGGCTTCTATTAGTGACGGATTGTGACTGATGATGCTGCGTTGCATCCGCTGCGTCGCGGTCAGTTGTTTTTTAACTGACCGCCGGGCGGGAGCAACGCAGCATGTAACGTTTTTTGAGCAGCGCGATCCGTAGGATTTCGCTGTGCATGCGCTCTCTGGCTCCCCGCCCCCGTAACCAGGATAAACATCGGGTAACCAAGCAATGCGCTTTGGTTAGTTACCCGATATTTACAGTGGTTACGGGTGCAGGGAGCCCGCGCTAAGCTGGTATCCAAGATAAATATCGGGTAACCAAGCAAAAAGTGCTTTGCTTATACCCGATATTTACCCTGGATACAGTGTGCAAGGAGGCCGACACTTCACCACTCGGCTCCGCCCCCTCCCGCAGGTGTACACACACTCACACACACACACACACTCACACTCACTCACTTGTCCCCAGCCCTGCAGTCCCCGCGGCACTGACGTCCTCAGCTCCACGGCTCCGCCCCCTCGCGCTCCGCCCCCTCCCGCACTCCGCATGTACACACACACACACACACACATATATACACACACACTCTCACACACACACACTCTCACACACTCACCTGTCCCCAGCCATGCAGACCGCGGCACTGACATCCTCAGCTCCACCCCCGAACTCCGCCCCCAGCACACAACGGAGTCCGACAAAGAAATTCTTTTTCTTTGTCACCGTTGTCATCCGTTGTACAACGCATCAGTCACATGCGTCAAGCAACGCATGTGACTGATGCAAAACAACTGAAGTGTGAACTTAGCCTTAGGCGTAAGGAATTGTAACATAGCATGATGGCCTATAAATAGCCGGCACGTAGTGTGCATGAACGATCTATATACTCTTTTATGGGTTGAAGGTGTCTCAAAAAATATACAATCCCCATAATGCCCTATAGAAGTAGATGTACAACCCAGTTGAAATGAAATTGATGCCGAAAGGTCTGACTAACGTCAGGAAAGATGTATATTCAGCATTGCATAGTGGCATCAGACCATCCGTGTGTATGTACATCTCCCAAGAAAAAACTGTATAAACCAGAGAACGGACACATGTAAACATGTGAAGCATATTAAATATGTATGTAAATGTATATATTTTAAAGCGGGTATACAATCTGTGAATAAGTCCAGGTAGATCAGAACAAGCCATATGGTGGGGGATTATAATAGTGTTCGCATCCTGTATGTCCTATGTAAGTCCATGGTATGGGCAGTGACCACCAAGTGGGGTATCTGTCGATGTTATCTTCAAGATACGTTGGTATATCATGTGGGATCTGTGACGCCCATGGACTAGTCAGGTCGTCCCAGGTAGTCACACACACACACACACCCCCCCCCGATTAGGTGACAGCAGCCAACCAAGAAACCCTTGTCACCACCCTCCAGGTTTGATGTCCACACCAGGGGGGTGGAGCCAGGCGGTTGGCTCTGCCCACTGAGGAGTTCACAGGCCTGGAGGCGGGAAAGACACACAAGTAGAGACACACAAGTTGTAGTGCAGAGTAGAGAGAAGTCAAGTTCAAGGGCAGACCTGTGTGCAGGCCTGCCAACAGACTACTCCGGGTGGCTGGGTCGGAGCCCAGTCACCTTTGGCAAGGAGGCAGACGGTGGTGGCCGCCTGCAGGAGCTGGGATTACTGCTCCTATGGCTCCTGCAGTAACCCCATGTTCCTTTGTTGAATGTCCCTGAGTTCTCTGCGGGACGCTATCCGGTACGCCAGGTGGAAGGAGCTAGACCCTGCCCGACTTGTTGAATGCCGCCGGGGTCGGAGCCTCGGTGGGCGCCATCAGAGGTTGGAGCCCCTGGTGGAGGACGAGAGGGAGTTCAAGGAGTGAGGACAGTTCTACAAGTAGAGCCTGGCTACCGTACCCGCACCGCAGGCAGTGGAAGACGGGGTCTTTATGGACAGTGCCACCGTGAGTGAGTGTGGCATTGGGGACCCGTGCTGCCCTGTGGTGGACAGGGGAAAGTGGCTGGAGCAGGCTGCGACGGCAGCAGAGTTTTAACAAAGTTAAAGGCAGCGGAAGCCGGTTGCCAAAGTGAACAGTCCCTGTTGGGACTTTGTTTTTGCCCCCGTTTCATAAAGACATGGCTGAGAACTAGCAGGCCAGCCAAAAACTTTTGGGCTTGTAAATAAATCCCCCCTTAACCGGCCTTCCGGTTTTACAGCCTCCGGAGAGGTAGACTGGAGGATGGGCCTGCGGGAAATGGATGGCCGAGGCCCGCCACCACTATAACTGGTGGCCATCCTCCGAGTCAGGGGTCCCCTGGACGGGGGGCCTCTGAAAAAACAGGCAATTGTGAAACCTGCACCCGTCCCGTTGGAAAACACCTGGGCCCGTTCCTGGACTGGGGAAAAGGGGTGCTGCCCACTTCTTAGGGGCAGCATCAAGGTACAGGTTGTTTGGGTGGGTGATTGAAGGACCCGGACCCGTTTCCCGTATTAATAAAAATGTTTTATGTTCGTAACGTTCAAGTATGTGCCTCCTGTAAGGGAAGATCTGAAAAGCGGAAAAAAAAAATTGTAAAAGTTGTACAACCGTTAGTATACTTGTACTTTGTTCCTGTTTTTTCTATTTTTCAGAAACAAAATAAACCGGTGATGGACGGGCAGCCCGCAGACGGTCTGCATTAAACCAAGGGGGAATGTGATGCCCTGGACAAGTCAGGTCGTTCCAGGTAGTCACACACACACACACACCCCTCCCCGATTAGGTGACAGCAGCCAACCAAGAATCCCTTCTCACCACCCTCCAGGTTTGATGTCCACACCAGGGGGGTGGAGCCAGGCGGTTGGCTCCACCCACCGAGGAGTTCACAGGCCTGGAGGCGGGAAAGACACACAAGTAGAGATACACAAGTTGTAGTGCAGAGTAGAGAGAAGTCAAGTTCAAGAGCAGACGTGTGTGCAGGCCTGCCAACAGACTATTCCGGTGGCTGGGTCGGAGCCCAGTCACCTTTGGCAAGGAGGCAGACAGTGCTGACCGCCTACAGGAGTTGGGATTACAGCCGGTGGAACCGTAGGGACCGGGGTCGGGTGGTGGCCCGCCGGTACCGAACCGGGGAACCGATTGAAGGCCGGATGAAAAGGAGGGGTACTCAGACCCAGTACAAAGCCCCGAACCGACAGGGCCGAGTCGAATCAACTGATTGAGGACTGGACTTTAGGACCTTTCCCACACAAGACCGGCTAGAAGACAACAGCACAACCATACAGGGTAAAGCCACCACCAAGGCATAGAGTCCCAAAGGGCCAGCGTCTGCGGGCAAACGGGCTCCTACGGCATATACAAGTCGGGGAGTGGACTACCGTTGCTTAGGCATAGGAGTCAAACATTCATACAAAGAGGTGCAGGAGAAAGGCGGAACCCACCAACCTATTCTGGAAGAAGCTGCAGCCGGCTGCAGGCCCCATTCATCACCCCATTTGGTTTACCAGAGACTCCAGTGTATTGTGTCATAGTGAGTACACCAGTGCCTTCGGGCCACGCACCGTGCCGCACAGCCTCAGCAGGCAGCATGCACCCGCTCCCCTGCCTCAGCACCTCCCTCGGGCCCCCGGGACCATCGCTCCCCTACCCACGGAGGGGCCAACACCAAGCTGCGCAACACTGTCCCCGGGAGGCCTAGTTAACGGCAGCGGTGGTGTCCATCTATTCACCACAACCCGTGGATGGTGTCACAAACTTACATTCCAAACCAAACCACCACGGCCCTGGCCATGGAACTTCCCGTCAAGTCCCCGCGTGAAGTGTGTCGCCCTGGACAAGCCAGGACGTCACAGGAACTACACCAACACACCCCACACTCCCGGTCAGGCACACCAAAGTCAGACAAAAACCCTTGTTGCCTCCCTCCAGGGGCTGAAGTTCACACCAGGGGGTGGGCCAGGCGGTTGGTCCCACCCACCGAGGAGTTCACAGTCCTGGAGGCGGGAAAATTAAGGAGTTGAGTTTTAGAGTTTGAAGTGGAAGGAGTGAAGTGGTAGTGGAGCAGACAGAAAGTGTTCCGGGTGTGTGGCCCGGACGGAACAGCAAGGTTGGCAGACGGTGGTGACCGTCTGCAGGAGAGGCCTATTGAAGCTAGCCGTAAGGACAGTGGACGGGCGGTGGCCCGGCGGTACCGGACCGGTATGCAAAGAGAAGCCAGCACCATCCGGCAGGGGCTTACGGACTCCGACAAGGCTTGGAATCGCTGTGCAATTTGTCAAATCCGTTAGCGAATGGAACCTCCTGGGTTTCCCAGCAGCCAAGTCCCGATAGAAGGCAACCGTCCAACCGTTAGAGGGAAACATAGTCACCGCCAAGGCTAAAGTTCCCAGGGCCAGAGCCTGCAGGCAAAAGGGGCTCCTTCAGCACATATCCAAGCTGGGGAGCGGGTTACTGGTGGGAACCCATTGGAACTGTACACACTACACGGGTGCAGGGAAAGGCAGTCACCATCAACCTGCCGGGAGGAGAAACACCGCAGCCGTCTGTGGGACCCGTCCATCCAGCCGTTTGTTTTACCGGAGACTCTGTGTTCATCATTGGCTGAGTGAGTACCACCGTGCCGTGCGGCACAGCGCTGCTGCCCCCGCGACCCTGCACCTCACCAGGCCCTGTAACCCGCCTGCCATCCATCCCTACCCCCTCACCGGGTCCCGGGACAACCAACCCCCCTACCCATGGAGGGGAGAACTAACATCCAGGCTGCTCCCTGTCATCGCTCCCGGGATCCCCGTCCAGAGCAGCGGTGGTGTCACCAATCTCACCACAACCGTGGGTGGCGTCACGGACAATATCAAATCCCCACAATCAATTCCCCCCCTTTTCACTCACGGGTGAGGAACGCCGCTCGAGTCCCCGGGATCCGGCCCACCACTCGAGCCACCACCAAGCAGCAGCAGCAGCCGGACCCGAGCAGTGGGAGAGCGCAGCATCCCCTCCTCTGCCCGCGACAGTAGCGCCAACTCCCTTGCAGAGCGACGTGACCACCACCCACCATACGAGCACGGATCCGAGCGGCTCGGCGGTCGCAGCTGAGTCCGCGGGGCGGTACAGATCCTAGGCCTGAAACAGGTGTCGCGATGCTGTTATGTAATACAGAGATCACGATGATACTACAAAGAAGGGAAAAGAAAGAGATGACAATAGATCAGCCCAAAAAACCTGTAAAGAGCAGTTTCTCGTTCAGCCCCATCGGTGTAACCGAATGCAGGTTGTAAATCCAACGGGATTCATTCTGGAGGAGCCACTTGGTCCATGGGCCCCCTCTGGCATTGCCGATAAACTTCTGCAATCCAATGACCCTGGAGTCACGTGGGTTACTATGATGGTGAGATAAGAAATGCGAAGCCACTGAAGTGAGGGTTTTACCTTTTCGAACATCAGATGCCGCCAAATTGATTGTAGAGAAGTGCTTCTGGATGTGTTTCCGAAGCTCCTGTGTGGTTTGACCCACATATGTCTTCTCGCAGGGGCAGATTATACAATAGATTACATTCCTGGTTTTACAGTTATTGTAAAGCTGGAGACGATATAACAGGGTCGGTACCGCAGGACTGGCGCATAGCAAATGTGGTGCCAATATTCAAAAAGGGGACAAAAACTGAGCCGGGAAATTATAGGCCGGTAAGTTTAACCTCTACGGTTGGTAAAATCCTTGAGGGTTTCTTGAGAGATGCTATATTGGAGTATCTCAAGAAAAATAACCTTATGACAGAGTATCAACATGGGTTTATGAGGGATCGATCCTGTCAAACTAATTTGATCAGCTTCTATGAAGAGGTAAGTTCAAGTCTGGACCAGGGAAATGCAGTGGATGTTGTGTATATGGACTTTTCAAAAGCTTTTGATACGGTGCCACACAAAAGGTTGGTACATAAAATGAGAATAATGGGGATAGGGGAAAATATGTGTAACTGGGTTAAAAACTGGCTAAGTGATAGGAAACAAAGGGTGGTTATTAATGGTACGTACTCGGACTGGGTCTCAGTTCATAGTGGGGTACCACAGGGGTCAGTATTGGGCCCACTTCTTTTCAACATATTTATAAATGACCTTGTTGGGGGCATGCGGAGTAGAATTTCAATATTTGCAGATGATACTAAACTCTGCAGGGTAATCAATACAGAGGAGGATAATTTTATATTACAGGGAGATTTATGTAAATTGGAGGATTGGGCTGAGAAGTGGCAATTGAAGTTTAATGTAGATAAATGTAAGGTCATGCACTTGGGTAGAGGAAATAACATTTATGATTATGTACTTAATGGTAGAACACTGGGTAAAACAGACACAGAAAAAGACTTGGGTGTATGGGTGGATGGTAAACTTCACTTTAGTGGACAGTGTCAGGCAGCTTCTGCCAGGGCTAATAAAATAATGGGATGTATTAAAAGAGGTATAAGTGTTCATGAAAAAAATATAGTTCTACCTCTGTACAAGTCACTAGTGCGACCACACTTAGAATACTGTGTACAATTCTGGTCACCGATATATAAGAAGGACAGAGCTGAACTGGAGAGGGTGCAGAGAAGAGCCACCAATATTATTAGAGGAATGGGTGGGCTGCAATACCAAGACAGGTTATTAAACTTGGGGTTATTTAGTTTGGAAAAACGAAGGCTTAGGGGGGATCTAATCACAATGTATAAATATATGAGGGGACAGTACAGAGACCTTTCCAAAGATCTTTTTACACCAAGGCCTGCGACTGGAACACGGGGGCATCCACTACGTCTTGAGGAAAGAAGGTTTAATCATAATCACAGACGAGGATTCTTTACTGTACGAGCAGTGAGACTATGGAACTCTCTGCCGCATGATGTTGTAATGAGGGATTCACTACTAACATTTAAGCAGAGCCTGGACGCCTTTCTTGAAAAATGTAATATTACCAGTTATGTATATTAGATTTTATGACAGGGTATTGATCCAGGGAACTAGTCTGATTGCCGGATGTGGAGTCAGGAAGGAAATTTTTTCCCCATTGGAACTTGTTTGCCACATTGGGGTTTTTTTTGCCTTCCTCTGGATCAACATGTTAGGCTACAGGTTGAACTAGATGGACTTAGAGTCTCCCTTCAACCTTAAAAACTATGATACTATGATACTATGATGATCGGTGGAATCCTGTGGGTTACGAAACGTATTACGTGTCACATGCATGAATTCGCATATGCTGCATTCCCCACAGGGAAAGGAGCCCCTAAGCATAATGCCCCGCTGCATCTTGGTTGTGGGTCTGATAAAATGACTGTGAGTCAGGAAATCTCTCAAGTTGGGGGCCCGGCAAGCCGTCAAAAGAGGATGGGGAGCCACCACCATAGAAATCTGTGCATCAGTGGTAATAATGGGCCAGTGTTTCTGTAGGATCCCTCTTACCTTGTGCCAATTGTTGTTGAAGGTGATATTTTCAATTTTCTTCTATAATTGTCGTGCGCTCCTACATCTGGTTTTTGCTCGGGTTTTGTAGGTTGGCTGCTGTCACCTTATTAGGGGCTGGTGTTTGTGCAGTGGGTCTACCTGTGACTACCTGGCTAGTCCAGGGCGTCACACATCTCCGTTACAGGATATTATTTCTAATAGGCTGAGTCTCATTGATAAAACATGTACTAGTTTGTGCTATCATAGTGGGTACAGATCCTGCTTCATAGTGTATGTAACTAAGACAATTATGTTACATTGGTGTAATTAGTGTCCGATGAGCCCAGGTGCAAAATTTTGACCTGGCCTCCCCTACCTCATATGAAGGTCAGATGTATTGGCATTTCTAGCGTTGTAACTCCTATAAAGACATGTCTTCTAGGTCTATATGGCTCCTATCCTAGAACCTTTCCAGTTATACATATTCCCATATCTGGTTTATATGTCCCCAATCCAATGTCCCCAATATATGTCCCCAATCCCAATCCCCAAAGTGGGCCACTTCCAGGTATATGTCCCCCACCCTGGTATATATGTCCTCCAGCCGGGGACTCTTCCTGATATAAATTTTCTCCACCTGGTATAAATGTCTCCCATCCTAGGTCCCTTCCTGGTATATATGTTCCTCATTCTGGCATATGTCTCCCCCATCCTGGGCCCCTTCCGGGAATATATGGCCCACACTGTGCCTCTTTTCTATTCCACATAAATCCCCCATTATTCTTGTGGAGACACGGGGGTTAGTGGGTGCTCTCGTCCGCTGGCCCGGCCGCCTTTAGAAAGACAGCATGGCCCAGGGCTCATCCCAACTGAGCGCCCAACCTCCTTAACCATGGGCGGAACACTACTCAGACAACACAGGGTGAGAGAATCACAATATTAAGACTTTATTGGATCCCCAATTAACGGCATATGACACATAACCAGCAAAACCACAAAGTGTAATCGGCAACAGTTTCTCACCCTTCTGCTGGCTCACCAGGGATTTAGAATGTCTGTGCCTCAGAGCTTGCAGTGCTACTTACTCCAATCCAGCA
This sequence comes from Anomaloglossus baeobatrachus, assembly GCF_048569485.1. Classification (NCBI taxonomy): domain Eukaryota; kingdom Metazoa; phylum Chordata; class Amphibia; order Anura; family Aromobatidae; genus Anomaloglossus; species Anomaloglossus baeobatrachus. Next base: position 369,105,939 of record NC_134354.1, on the reverse strand, counting down.
GGACCCCTCTTTTGGCGAGCACCCACCGAGAAAGGAATAATGCTAGATTTAGGAAGCTGGCTGAGTACCGCAAAGTCTGTAGTCAGGTGACTGGATGGTCCCAAGCCAGATTCCTTCCTTAGGTAGTCCTTCATATCTCAGCCGAATCTTTGCATTCGATGCTGAAGTCAATGAAGTATTATAATCCAGGTTCGGTTATGGATTGCCAATCGGATCTGCAGATCCTAGATTGGTATCATGTAGCAAGAGTCACCCCGGGCAATGGACAAGTCCTCTTTTTTATACCCCTGAGCTCTCCATTCAGACCATTAAGATCTTCACAATTGGTGGATAAGAATGGCTCTTATTGGCTAGATTTCAAGCCGTATGCAAAATATCCCTGGTAGTAATGGTCTCTGGCTGAGATGAGGGAGAGACAGCTGGGAGGTTTGCATAATTGATTTGTCTGGGTATCTGACCTTCACTGGCCAGGGTAATTATATGAGTCTACAAGAACTTTAACACTAGACTCCTGAGAGTCTTGTTGAAACAATGAGGGGTGTTGTGAATGTCAGTTATGCTTTGGCTGCTGTGAGGCTCCCTCTTGTGGCCAGAAATGGTTTGGTCAGTGACCAGGTGTGTTGAGCAATGGGCATGTCCATTGCTAACTCTCTGCCTATTTAAACCCTGATCTGATAGCAGGCTATGCCGGATGTCAGTTGTTCCTTGTCCACCAGCCTGCTTCATCCTGCTCCAGACCACATCGACCTCAGATAAGTGCTTTGCTCTTTATTTGTTGTTTGGTTCTTTTGGCGCTTATCTGAGTTTGTCATTTGCTGTGATTGTTGTCAGTTTATTGCATGCAGGGATCTTCCCTCTCAGTTGCTTAGCTGGGAAGCTCCCTATAGCTATGTTTGGAGTATTGCTTCCATAAGTCCATGTGTTTGTTTTTTCTTGAATTTGTAATGATTTCTGCTTTCTATTCATTGGTATGACAAGAGCGCCTGGTATAGGACAGAGTTCAGATCTAGTGATCCGAGGGCCTTTTTGTAGTATCAGGTATTTGGATTTTTGCAGGATTTTTCTCTGACCACCATCAGTCCCTTTCCTGTCCTGTCCTATTTAGTCAGTAGGACCTCACCTTTTGCTATTCCTATCATCTATCTGTGTATTGTGTTTTCCTATATCACCGCAGTCTTTGAATGTGGGGGGCTTGCTATTCTTTATCTATATTCTGAGACAGAGAGTTATTCATCTTTCCTTCCTTTAGGATAGCTAGCTTCTCCGGCTGGGTTGGCGGTGCACAGGATGTTAGTTCACCCCTCGGCTACTTCTAGTGTTGATGGTTAGTAAGTGGATGGCGGCCAGATTAGTTGCCAATGCTCTTGTCACCTTTTACCAATGGTTCATGGTGGTCTTCCATGGCGCCGGATCATAACAGTACATCTAGCCAACAAATTTAAAGGGTACTCTTAAGAAGGAAAAAAAAAAAAAAAAAAGTCTGCTGAGAATATTTTTTTTTTTTGGTGTTTTTCCTCTTCTTCTTTGGGTTCCGTGGAAGATTTCTTTTTTCTAGCATGGATGAATTGGGTGAGCGTGTTGCTCATCTTGATGCTAAGGTTTGTCATATAGAGTCTTATCTTGCTCAGACTCCCATTGCAGAGCCTAAGATTCCCGTTCCTGAATTTTTTTCGGGAGATAGGTTGAGGTTTTTCATCTTCAAAAATAATTGTAAATTATTTTTTGACCTGCGCCCTAAGTCCTCAGGGAATCCTGTACAGCAGGTCAAGATTGTCATCTCCTTACTGCATGGTGACCCTCAGGACTGGGCCTTCTCTTTAGCGTCTGATGATCCGATTCTCAGTGATGTGGACTCCTTTTTTCAGGCCTTGGGTTTATTATATGACGAACCCAATATTGTGGACCAAGCAGAAAAGGCCTTGTTGTCCTTAACTCAGGGTTTGGATTCTGCAGAAACTTTTTGTCAGAAATTTCGAAAGTGGGCGGTCCTTACCAAATGGAATGAGGACGCGCTTGCGGCTCTTTTTCGGAAGGGTATTGCTGATAATATGAAGGATGTAATGGTGGGATTCCCTTCTGGTCTTGATGCCTCTATGACTATAGCCATTCAGATTGATAGGCGGTTACGTGAGCGCAGGAAGATACCTGCTGATTTTGTGCCTGTGGAACAGCCTTTGGAGCCTATGGAGTGTGATAGGGTCCTTTCTAATGCTAGTCGGCAGGGGTTCAGATGGAAGAATAGACTGTGCTTCTATTGTGGAGACGCTTCTCATAATATCTCTGTCTGCCCTAAATGTGAAAGGAGATTGGCTACTTCTGTTACTGTGGGTTTTTTGCAACCAAAGTTTCTTTTGTCTGTCACATTGCTTTGCTCATTGTCTTCCTTTTCTGCATTGGCCTTTGTGGACTCAGGGGCAGCGCTCAATTTGATGGATTTTGGGTTTGCTAGGGATTGTGGTTTCCCCATGGTTCCTTTGCAAACTCCTATTCCTTTACGGGGCATTGATGCTACCCCTTTGGCAGAAAATAAACGCCAATTTTGGACACAGGTGCCTATGAGAGTTGCACCAGCACATCAGGAGACTTGTAGATTTTTAGTATTGCATGATCTACAGGATACCTTGGTACTGGGATTTCCGTGGTTGAGGACCCATAATCCGGTTATTGACTGGAGATCCTTGTCGGTAGCTAGTTGGGGTTGTCAAGGTTTGCATCAGGACCTTTTCATGTCGTCCACGTCTGCTCAGGCAGTTGATGTTCCGGCCTTCTTGTCTGATTTCCGTGATGTATTTAATGACCAGGAATCTGATTCTCTGCCCCCACACCGGGACTGTGACTGTGCCATTGAGCTGGTGCCGGGTTGTAAATTTCCCAAGGGGCAGATTTTCAACTTGTCTGTGCCCGAACATGATGCCATGCGGTCATACATCAGGGAATCATTGGAGAAGGGGCACATTTGGCCCTCTTCTTCTCCTTTGTGTGCTTTTTTTTTCTTTGTTGCTAAGAAAGATGGTTCGTTGAGACCTTGTATTGATTACCGTCTTCTTAATAAAATTACAACCAAATATCAGTACCCTTTGCCTCTGATGTCTGATCTTTTCTCTAGAGTGAAGAGTGCCAAATGGTTTACGAAACTGGATCTTAAGGGTGCGTATAATCTCATCCGTATTAAGGAGGGTGATGAATGGAAGACAGCTTTTAATACTCCTGAAGGGCATTTTGAGTACCTAGTGATGCCTTTTGGGCTCACTAATGCCCCCTCTGTCTTCCAGGCCTTCATGAATGATATTTTTGAGGACCTTATTGGTAAATTTTTGATTGTCTATTTGGATGACATCTTGATTTTTTCTGATGATTGGGACTCTCATGTTGGGCAGGTACGGGCTGTTTTTCATATACTTAAGGAAAATGCACTGTACGTTAAGGAGTCAAAGTGCCTCTTTGGGGTGCAAAGGATTTCCTTTTTGGGCTTCATCTTGTCTCCCTCCGCTATCGAAATGGACCCAGTTAAGGTTCAGGCTATTTACGACTGGGTGCAACCAACTTCTCTAAAATCACTGCAGCGGTTTTTGGGGTTTGCTAATTTTTACCGTAAATTTATAGCCAATTTCCCTGCCATTATCAAACCTCTGACAGATTTGACCAAGAAGGGAGCTGATGCTGAGCATTGGACCCCAGAGGCGATTGTGGCCTTCCAGGAGCTTAAGAGGCGATTCACATCTGCCCCAGTCCTGCAGCAACCTGATGTGTCTCGCCCATTTCAGGTTGAGATCGATGCCTCAGAGATCGGAGCAGGAGCTGTTCTGTCTCAACGAAACGCTACTTCGGGTAAACTTAAGCCCTGTGCCTTTTTCTCTCGGAAGTTTGCTCCTTCTGAACGGAATTATGATGTGGGGAACCGGGAATTATTGGCTATGAAGTGGGCATTGAAAGAGTGGAGACATTGGTTGGAGGGTGTCACGCTCACCGGCCCCCCTGCCATGCTCCCCGGCTCCCCGGCCACGCTCCCCGGCTCCCCTGCCACCTCCCCGGCTCCTTTGCAAGGCGTCCCCCGCTCCACGGCCTCCATGCATACTCACCTGCGTCCTCCAGGCAACCCGATCCTCGGTCCCGGCGCCCATCTGCGATGCTGAACGCTCCTGCCTCCTGTGCACCGCTCCCTGCTCTGGCTTCTGGCACCCGGGCCTCGCGCATGCGCATTAGGGCTCGCGCGTGGTCATTGACCCTCTCTTAAAGGGCCAGCGTCCTCCAACAGGATATTGAAGATTCAGGTGCAGGGTATATAGGGGGTTCCTTTCCAAGTGGGCGGGGCCTGTTCTTCGTGTTTCCTAAGCTAGGAGTCAGGTCTTCCTGTGTTTTGCCTCGTACTCACATATCTCTCTTGTAGAGTCGTTCCTGCCTCGCCAACCGGTCCTGACGATTCCTGAACCACGAACGGTGACTGTCCGCCGTCTCGTCAGTCCCTACCGTCTCCGGATCCATGTGGTGACCCACCTCCTCGCCCCGTTGGTTCCGGATTCTGAATGCCATCATCTCGGCCTCCGAACCTGAGCTCCGTCACCCGGACTGCCTTCAGAGACTCCGTGGTCCCAGGGACTTCTTCACTCCACTCCTCTGAACGGACTGTCCTGCTACCCATAGTGCTCCGGCTACCGGGCACCTCGCCCTCGGTGAGGTGTTTAGCCCAGTGGATCCACCTCCTGGGCCTACCCGTCCTCCCGGTCCTAACAGAGGGGGCTAGACATCAGGTTGTGGTGCTTACGGACCACAAGAATCTTACCTATCTGGAATCTGCCAAGAGGTTAAATCCTCGGCAGGCCAGGTGGGCTTTGTTTTTTACCCGGTTTAATTTTGTGGTCTCTTTTTTGCCAGGCACCAAGAATGTTACGGCCGATGCCCTTTCCAGGAGTTTCTGTGCTGACTCTTTGGAGGTTGTCGAGCCGTCTACTATCCTGAAGGATGATGTAGTTCTCTCGGCCATTTTGCCTGATCTGCGGTTGGCACTGGTGGAATTTCAGGGGGATAAACTTGAGAGATGTCCTGCGGGGAAACTGTTTGTCCCGGACCAATGGAGAGACCAAGTTGTCTCTGAGGTTCATTGTTTTGTTTTGGCGGGTCATCCTGGCATTTTTGGTACTCGGGATCTTGTGAGCTGCTCTTTTTGGTGGCCTTCCCTGTTCCGGGATGTCCGTAGTTTTGTGCAGTCGTGTGGAGTTTGTTCTAGGTCCAAGCCCTGTTGTTCATGTTTTAGTGGGCTATTATTGCCTTTGCCGGTACCTAAGAGACCTTGGACGCACATCTCTATGGATTATATTTCAGAGCTTCCCGTCTTTCAGAAAATGACTGTGATTTGGGTGATCTGTGATAGATTTTCCAAGATGGTCCACTTGGTTCTCCTATCTAAGTTGCCGTCTTCATCAGAGTTGGTGCCTTTGTTTTTCCAACATGTTGTTCGTTTGCATGGTATTCCCGAAAACATTGTTTCTGACAGAGGGGTGCAGTTTGTATCCAGATTTTTGGATGATTTTTTGTTCCAAATTGGGTGTTCAGATGTCTTTCTCCTCGGCGTTTCATCCTCAGACCAATGGTCAGACTGAAAGGGCTAACCAGACCCTGGAGACCTAATTACGGTGTTTTGTTTCTGCGGATCAGGATGACTGGGTTTCGTTTTTGCCTTTGGCTGAATTTGCCCTTAACAATAGAGCTAGCTCTACCACATTGGTGTCCCCCTTTTTCTGCAATTTTAGGTATCACCCCAGGTTCCTCTCGGGGCTGATTGTCCAGGGGTGGATTCGGTGGTAAACAGAATGCAGCAGATTTGGGGGCAGGTAGTGGATAAATTGTTTCAATCCCAAGAATCTGCCCAGAAGTTTGCCAACCGGCGTCGGACTGTTGGTCCCCGGTTTCAAGTGGGGGACATGGTGTGGTTGTCCTCTAAAAATATTCCTATGAGAGTTCCATCTCCTAAATTTAAGCCCAGATTTATTGGACCTTATAAGATTTCGGAGATTATCAACCCTGTATCTTTCCGTTTGACTCTGCCTGTGCCATTTAAGATTCACAATGTCTTATATATCTAGCCAATGGGTTGATCTGAATTATCAAGAAACAGCAAATTTGAAGTACCAGATTCTCCAAATACAAAATTAAAATGTAACCTTTAATAAATTCATTAAAAGGTCCTCAACCAATAAAAACAGACAAACAATACATATAAGGTTTGGCCCCTCCTAACAAGGAGATATATGCAGGCCAAAAAATTCAGCTAATACCGCTATGGTGATTGGGACTTGTCTCTCCAAATGACTAAGTGCCACTTACATCAAAGTCCATAAATAATTAATTGGATTTATCTCACCAAATATTTTTAGATTCAAGGTGGTTCAGACCATCTCATGGCAGAACCTTATAAGCAGAAGGATATGTCTCCCAACGCGTTTCGTTCTGAAAGAACTCTTCAGGGGAGCTTATGAATCCATTCCGGGTCTCATAACATCATGAGCCCGTAGACATGCTGAAAAACATACAAAACAGCAATGAGCGTCAGCTAATTTACATAATCACATATAGAGAAACTCACCAATAGACATAGACTCATCACAGAGTCATATAAGCGGTGAATCCAAATCAGGTCCCATACAACATGGACCCAGCACCTGATCATGCTGAAACAAATATAAAGATGGAAGTAAGTGCCAGCATGTCTGGAGGATTCTTTATAATGCATACCTGCAGAGGGTTAATTCACCACGTGGCAGGAGCGGCCGTGCTTCTCGCTCTATCAAAAGAGCCACCGCTGACTGCCAAGCTTTTAAATGCTCCCGCTCTGCAGGAGCGTCTGACGCTATTTCCGCCCACCCGGTCACATGACCGCAGCCGGGCATCCGCGTCATGATGTTAACCTGCAATAGCATCCAGAGTTGTATCCACCCACCCGGTCACATGACCGCAGCCGAGTATATCGCGCCATAATGTTTTCATGGTTGCTATGGTGACGGACACCGTCCTCACTTCCGTATACCACGTGACATTATGTCATACAGACGGGGCAGACCCACTTGATATCTCAGACAGAATACAGAATGCAACAGCGCTCTTTCTTAGCTATTTCTGCAACAACATCATAAAATCATCCTCTTCTTTAAGGTGACTATCAAATAGACCTGCAAAAAGTATTGTTTGTGCCAGAATACAAACTTAATAAATATAACCTGTGTTTGGAACTATTTTACCCCTCCAAAGAGTCAGTTTAACCAATAATTTCACAAGCTATTGTTAGGTGACTGCATACTGTATATCCACAGATGATAGCCATATCACCACGATCTCTAAGACATACTTTCAAAGAACAATAGCCCCACATAAGAAGCATGTCACCCATATATTATGGCAGTTTTAATATCAATTCAAAACAACAATATCACACTCAAAGGGTCAGTTTACAAAGGACTCAAAGATCTAAGTCACTGTTGACAATAACTACTGAGAAAACTGTCAAGGGTACCAGAGTGTCTCCCCTCCAGATATCGACCATATCAAAATCCCCCACAGCTAGGAGCCCGCTAGGGAACAGTAAAGAAGAGGAGGAAACCCACCACCAAAAGGAAGGGGGGGGCTTCTACCCTTTCCCTAAAACAACTAACTCCAATGTCTAGCCCTACCTATCCCTACCTAGGAGGGTGAGACGTCGGCCGAGTGGGGGCGCCTTTACACCGTCCTTTCATATGGCGCCGACCCCCACATGATAGCTGACATGCTGACGCTCATTGCTGTTTTGTATGTTTTTCAGCATGTCTACGGGCTCATGATGTTATGAGACCCGGAATGGATTCATAAGCTCCCCTGAAGAGTTCTTTCAGAACGAAACGCGTTGGGAGGCATATCCTTCTGCTTATAAGGTTCTGCCATGAGATGGTCTGAACCACCTTGAATCTAAAAATATTTGGTGAGATAAATCCAATTAATTATTTATGGACTTTGATGTAAGTGGCACTTAGTCATTTGGAGAGACAAGTCCCAATCACCATAGCGGTATTAGCTGAATTTTTTGGCCTGCATATATCTCCTTGTTAGGAGGGGCCAAACCTTATATGTATTGTTTGTCTGTTTTTATTGGTTGAGGACCTTTTAATGAATTTATTAAAGGTTAAATTTTAATTTTGTATTTGAAGAATCTGGTACTTCAAATTTGCTGTTTCTTGATTATTCACAATATCTTCCATAAGTCCTTGTTGAAGAGACATGTGGAGCCAACAGTTCCTGCAGCAGTGCCTCCTGACCCTGTTTTGGTACAAGGGGATCTGGAGTATGAGGTTGAAAAAATTCTGGATTTCCGTCGCAGTAGGCGACAGCTTCAATACCTTGTGAAATTGAAGGGTTATGGGCAGGAGGATAACTCTTGGGTTGTGGCTTCTGACATTCATGCAGACAGGTTGATTCGCGCCTTCCATCATGCTCATCCTGAGCGACCCGGTGGTGTTGGTGAGGGTTCGGTGACCCCTCCTCAAGGGTGTGTACTGCTGTGAATGTCAGTTATGCTTTGGCTGCTGTGAGGCTCCCTCTTGTGGCCAGGAATGGTTTTGGTCAGAGACCAGGTATGTTGAGCAAAGGGCGTTTCCATTGCTAACTCTCTGCCTATTTAAACCCTGATCTGATAGCAGGCTATGCCGGATGTCAGTTGTTCCTTGTTAACCAGCCTGCTTCATCCTGCTCCAGACCACATCTACATCAGATAAGTGCTTTGCTCTTTATTTGTTGTTTGTTTTTTTTGGCTCTTATCTGAGTTTGTCATTTGCTGTGGTTGTTGTCAGTTTATTTGCATGCAGGTATCTTCCCTCTCAGTTGCTTAGCTGGGAAACTCCCTACAGCTATGTTTGGAGTATTGCTCCTATAAGTCCATGTGTTTGTTTCTTCTTGAATTTGTAATGATTCCTGCTTTCTCTTCATTGGTATGACAAGATCACCTGGTATAGGACGGAGTTCAGATCTAGTGATCTGAGGGCCTTTTTGTACTATCAGGTATTTGGATTTTTGCAGGATTTTTCTCTGGCCACCATCAGTCCCTTTCCTGTCCTGTCCTATTTAGTCAGTAGGGCCTTACCTTTTGATAATCCTATCATTTATCTGTGTATTGTGTTTTCCTATATCACCGCAGTCTTTGAATGTGGGGGGCTTGCTATTCTTTATCTATTTTCTGAGGCAGAGTGTTATTCAACTTTCCTTCCTTTAGGATAGCTAGCTTCTCCGGCTGGGTTGGCGGTGCACAGGATGTTAGTTCACCCCTCGGCTACTTCTAGTGTTGATGGTTAGTAAGTGGATGGCGGCCAGATTAGTTGCCAATGCTCTTGTCACCTTTTACCAATGGTTCATGGTGATCTTCCATGGCGCCGGATCATAACAGTACATCTAGCCAACAAATTTAAAGGGTACTCTTAAGAAGGAAAAAAAAAAAAAAAAGTCTGCTGAGAATATTTTTTTTTTTTGGTGTTTTTCCTCTTCTTCTTTGGGTTCCGTGGAAGATTTCTTTTTTCTAGCATGGATGAATTGGGTGAGCGTGTTGCTCATCTTGATGCTAAGGTTTGTCATATAGAGTCTTATCTTGCTCAGACTCCCATTGCAGAGCCTAAGATTCCCGTTCCTGAATTTTTTTCGGGAGATAGGTTGAGGTTTTTCATCTTCAAAAATAATTGTAAATTATTTTTTGACCTGCGCCCTAAGTCCTCAGGGAATCCTGTACAGCAGGTCAAGATTGTCATCTCCTTACTGCATGGTGACCCTCAGGACTGGGCCTTCTCTTTAGCGTCTGATGATCCGATTCTCAGTGATGTGGACTCCTTTTTTCAGGCCTTGGGTTTATTATATGACGAACCCAATATTGTGGACCAAGCAGAAAAGGCCTTGTTGTCCTTAACTCAGGGTTTGGATTCTGCAGAAACTTTTTGTCAGAAATTTCGAAAGTGGGCGGTCCTTACCAAATGGAATGAGGACGCGCTTGCGGCTCTTTTTCGGAAGGGTATTGCTGATAATATGAAGGATGTAATGGTGGGATTCCCTTCTGGTCTTGATGCCTCTATGACTATAGCCATTCAGATTGATAGGCGGTTACGTGAGCGCAGGAAGATACCTGCTGATTTTGTGCCTGTGGAACAGCCTTTGGAGCCTATGGAGTGTGATAGGGTCCTTTCTAATGCTAGTCGGCAGGGGTTCAGATGGAAGAATAGACTGTGCTTCTATTGTGGAGACGCTTCTCATAATATCTCTGTCTGCCCTAAATGTGAAAGGAGATTGGCTACTTCTGTTACTGTGGGTTTTTTGCAACCAAAGTTTCTTTTGTCTGTCACATTGCTTTGCTCATTGTCTTCCTTTTCTGCATTGGCCTTTGTGGACTCAGGGGCAGCGCTCAATTTGATGGATTTTGGGTTTGCTAGGGATTGTGGTTTCCCCATGGTTCCTTTGCAAACTCCTATTCCTTTACGGGGCATTGATGCTACCCCTTTGGCAGAAAATAAACGCCAATTTTGGACACAGGTGCCTATGAGAGTTGCACCAGCACATCAGGAGACTTGTAGATTTTTAGTATTGCATGATCTACAGGATACCTTGGTACTGGGATTTCCGTGGTTGAGGACCCATAATCCGGTTATTGACTGGAGATCCTTGTCGGTAGCTAGTTGGGGTTGTCAAGGTTTGCATCAGGACCTTTTCATGTCGTCCACGTCTGCTCAGGCAGTTGATGTTCCGGCCTTCTTGTCTGATTTCCGTGATGTATTTAATGACCAGGAATCTGATTCTCTGCCCCCACACCGGGACTGTGACTGTGCCATTGAGCTGGTGCCGGGTTGTAAATTTCCCAAGGGGCAGATTTTCAACTTGTCTGTGCCCGAACATGATGCCATGCGGTCATACATCAGGGAATCATTGGAGAAGGGGCACATTTGGCCCTCTTCTTCTCCTTTGTGTGCTTTTTTTTTCTTTGTTGCTAAGAAAGATGGTTCGTTGAGACCTTGTATTGATTACCGTCTTCTTAATAAAATTACAACCAAATATCAGTACCCTTTGCCTCTGATGTCTGATCTTTTCTCTAGAGTGAAGAGTGCCAAATGGTTTACGAAACTGGATCTTAAGGGTGCGTATAATCTCATCCGTATTAAGGAGGGTGATGAATGGAAGACAGCTTTTAATACTCCTGAAGGGCATTTTGAGTACCTAGTGATGCCTTTTGGGCTCACTAATGCCCCCTCTGTCTTCCAGGCCTTCATGAATGATATTTTTGAGGACCTTATTGGTAAATTTTTGATTGTCTATTTGGATGACATCTTGATTTTTTCTGATGATTGGGACTCTCATGTTGGGCAGGTACGGGCTGTTTTTCATATACTTAAGGAAAATGCACTGTACGTTAAGGAGTCAAAGTGCCTCTTTGGGGTGCAAAGGATTTCCTTTTTGGGCTTCATCTTGTCTCCCTCCGCTATCGAAATGGACCCAGTTAAGGTTCAGGCTATTTACGACTGGGTGCAACCAACTTCTCTAAAATCACTGCAGCGGTTTTTGGGGTTTGCTAATTTTTACCGTAAATTTATAGCCAATTTCCCTGCCATTATCAAACCTCTGACAGATTTGACCAAGAAGGGAGCTGATGCTGAGCATTGGACCCCAGAGGCGATTGTGGCCTTCCAGGAGCTTAAGAGGCGATTCACATCTGCCCCAGTCCTGCAGCAACCTGATGTGTCTCGCCCATTTCAGGTTGAGATCGATGCCTCAGAGATCGGAGCAGGAGCTGTTCTGTCTCAACGAAACGCTACTTCGGGTAAACTTAAGCCCTGTGCCTTTTTCTCTCGGAAGTTTGCTCCTTCTGAACGGAATTATGATGTGGGGAACCGGGAATTATTGGCTATGAAGTGGGCATTGAAAGAGTGGAGACATTGGTTGGAGGGTGTCACGCTCACCGGCCCCCCTGCCATGCTCCCCGGCTCCCCGGCCACGCTCCCCGGCTCCCCTGCCACCTCCCCGGCTCCTTTGCAAGGCGTCCCCCGCTCCACGGCCTCCATGCATACTCACCTGCGTCCTCCAGGCAACCCGATCCTCGGTCCCGGCGCCCATCTGCGATGCTGAACGCTCCTGCCTCCTGTGCACCGCTCCCTGCTCTGGCTTCTGGCACCCGGGCCTCGCGCATGAGCATTAGGGCTCGCGCGCGGTCATTGACCCTCTCTTAAAGGGCCAGCGTCCTCCAACAGGATATTGAAGATTCAGGTGCAGGGTATATAGGGGGTTCCTTTCCAAGTGGGCGGGGCCTGTTCTTCGTGTTTCCTAAGCTAGGAGTCAGGTCTTCCTGTGTTTTGCCTCGTACTCACATATCTCTCTTGTAGAGTCGTTCCTGCCTCGCCAACCGGTCCTGACGATTCCTGAACCACGAACGGTGACTGTCCGCCGTCTCATCAGTCCCTACCGTCTCCGGATCCATGTGGTGACCCACCTCCTCGCCCCGTTGGTTCCGGATTCTGAATGCCATCATCTCGGCCTCCGAACCTGAGCTCCGTCACCCGGACTGCCTTCAGAGACTCCGTGGTCCCAGGGACTTCTTCACTCCACTCCTCTGAACGGACTGTCCTGCTACCCATAGTGCTCCGGCTACCGGGCACCTCGCCCTCGGTGAGGTGTTCAGCCCAGTGGATCCACCTCCTGGGCCTACCCGTCCTCCCGGTCCTAACAGAGGGGGCTAGACATCAGGTTGTGGTGCTTACGGACCACAAGAATCTTACCTATCTGGAATCTTCCAAGAGGTTAAATCCTCGGCAGGCCAGGTGGGCTTTGTTTTTTACCCGGTTTAATTTTGTGGTCTCTTTTTTGCCAGGCACCAAGAATGTTACGGCCGATGCCCTTTCCAGGAGTTTCTGTGCTGACTCTTTGGAGGTTGTCGAGCCGTCTACTATCCTGAAGGATGATGTAGTTCTCTCGGCCATTTTGCCTGATCTGCGGTTGGCACTGGTGGAATTTCAGGGGGATAAACTTGAGAGATGTCCTGCGGGGAAACTGTTTGTCCCGGACCAATGGAGAGACCAAGTTGTCTCTGAGGTTCATTGTTTTGTTTTGGCGGGTCATCCTGGCATTTTTGGTACTCGGGATCTTGTGAGCTGCTCTTTTTGGTGGCCTTCCCTGTTCCGGGATGTCCGTAGTTTTGTGCAGTCGTGTGGAGTTTGTTCTATGTCCAAGCCCTGTTGTTCATGTTTTAGTGGGCTATTATTGCCTTTGCCGGTACCTAAGAGACCTTGGACGCACATCTCTATGGATTATATTTCAGAGCTTCCCGTCTTTCAGAAAATGACTGTGATTTGGGTGATCTGTGATAGATTTTCCAAGATGGTCCACTTGGTTCTCCTATCTAAGTTGCCGTCTTCATTAGAGTTGGTGCCTTTGTTTTTCCAACATGTTGTTCGTTTGCATGGTATTCCAGAAAACATTGTTTCTGACAGAGGGGTGCAGTTTGTATCCAGATTTTTGGATGATTTTTTGTTCCAAATTGGGTGTTCAGATGTCTTTCTCCTTGGCGTTTCATCCTCAGACCAACGGTCAGACTGAAAGGGCTAACCAGACCCTGGAGACCTAATTACGGTGTTTTGTTTCTGCGGATCAGGATGACTGGGTTTCGTTTTTGCCTTTGGCTGAATTTGCCCTTAACAATAGAGCTAGCTCTACCACATTGGTGTCCCCCTTTTTCTGCAATTTTAGGTATCACCCCAGGTTCCTCTCGGGGCTGATTGTCCAGGGGTGGATTCGGTGGTAAACAGAATGCAGCAGATTTGGGGGCAGGTAGTGGATAAATTGTTTCAATCCCAAGAATCTGCCCAGAAGTTTGCCAACCGGCGTCGGACTGTTGGTCCCCGGTTTCAAGTGGGGGACATGGTGTGGTTGTCCTCTAAAAATATTCCTATGAGAGTTCCATCTCCTAAATTTAAGCCCAGATTTATTGGACCTTATAAGATTTCGGAGATTATCAACCCTGTATCTTTCCGTTTGACTCTGCCTGTGCCATTTAAGATTCACAATGTCTTATATATCTAGCCAATGGGTTGATCTGAATTATCAAGAAACAGCAAATTTGAAGTACCAGATTCTCCAAATACAAAATTAAAATGTAACCTTTAATAAATTCATTAAAAGGTCCTCAACCAATAAAAACAGACAAACAATACATATAAGGTTTGGCCCCTCCTAACAAGGAGATATATGCAGGCCAAAAAATTCAGCTAATACCGCTATGGTGATTGGGACTTGTCTCTCCAAATGACTAAGTGCCACTTACATCAAAGTCCATAAATAATTAATTGGATTTATCTCACCAAATATTTTTAGATTCAAGGTGGTTCAGACCATCTCATGGCAGAACCTTATAAGCAGAAGGATATGTCTCCCAACACGTTTCGTTCTGAAAGAACTCTTCAGGGGAGCTTATGAATCCATTCCGGGTCTCATAACATCATGAGCCCGTAGACATGCTGAAAAACATACAAAACAGCAATGAGCGTCAGCATGTCAGCTAATTTACATAATCACATATAGAGAAACTCACCAATAGACATAGACTCATCACAGAGTCATATAAGCGGTGAATCCAAATCAGGTCCCATACAACATGGACCCAGCACCTGATCATGCTGAAACAAATATAAAGATGGAAGTAAGTGCCAGCATGTCTGGAGGATTCTTTATAATGCATACCTGCAGAGGGTTAATTCACCACGTGGCAGGAGCGGCCGTGCTTCTCGCTCTATCAAAAGAGCCACCGCTGACTGCCAAGCTTTTAAATGCTCCCGCTCTGCAGGAGCGTCTGACGCTATTTCCGCCCACCCGGTCACATGACCGCAGCCGGGCATCCGCGTCATGATGTTAACCTGCAATAGCATCCAGAGTTGTATCCACCCACCCGGTCACATGACCGCAGCCGAGTATATCGCGCCATAATGTTTTCATGGTTGCTATGGTGACGGACACCGTCCTCACTTCCGTATACCACGTGACATTATGTCATACAGACGGGGCAGACCCACTTGATATCTCAGACAGAATACAGAATGCAACAGCGCTCTTTCTTAGCTATTTCTGCAACAACATCATAAAATCATCCTCTTCTTTAAGGTGACTATCAAATAGACCTGCAAAAAGTATTGTTTGTGCCAGAATACAAACTTAATAAATATAACCTGTGTTTGGAACTATTTTACCCCTCCAAAGAGTCAGTTTAACCAATAATTTCACAAGCTATTGTTAGGTGACTGCATACTGTATATCCACAGATGATAGCCATATCACCACGATCTCTAAGACATACTTTCAGAGAACAAAAGCCCCACATAAGAAGCATGTCACCCATATATTATGGCAGTTTTAATATCAATTCAAAACAACAATATCACACTCAAAGGGTCAGTTTACAAAGGACTCAAAGATCTAAGTCACTGTTGACAATAACTACTGAGAAAACTGTCAAGGGTACCAGAGTGTCTCCCCTCCAGATATCGACCATATCAAAATCCCCCACAGCTAGGGGCCCGCTAGGGAACAGTAAAGAAGAGGAGGAAACCCACCACCAAAAGGAAGGGGGGGGGCTTCTACCCTTTCCCTAAAACAACTAACTCCAATGTCTAGCCCTACCTATCCCTACCTAGGAGGGTGAGACGTCGGCCGAGTGGGGGCGCCTTTACACCGTCCTTTCATATGGCGCCGACCCCCACATGATAGCTGACATGCTGACGCTCATTGCTGTTTTGTATGTTTTTCAGCATGTCTACGGGCTCATGATGTTATGAGACCCGGAATGGATTCATAAGCTCCCCTGAAGAGTTCTTTCAGAACGAAACGCGTTGGGAGGCATATCCTTCTGCTTATAAGGTTCTGCCATGAGATGGTCTGAACCACCTTGAATCTAAAAATATTTGGTGAGATAAATCCAATTAATTATTTATGGACTTTGATGTAAGTGGCACTTAGTCATTTGGAGAGACAAGTCCCAATCACCATAGCGGTATTAGCTGAATTTTTTGGCCTGCATATATCTCCTTGTTAGGAGGGGCCAAACCTTATATGTATTGTTTGTCTGTTTTTATTGGTTGAGGACCTTTTAATGAATTTATTAAAGGTTAAATTTTAATTTTGTATTTGGAGAATCTGGTACTTCAAATTTGCTGTTTCTTGATTATTCACAATGTCTTCCATAAGTCCTTGTTGAAGAGACATGTGGAGCCAACAGTTCCTGCAGCAGTGCCTCCTGACCCTGTTTTGGTACAAGGGGATCTGGAGTATGAGGTTGAAAAAATTCTGGATTTCCGTCGCAGTAGGCGACAGCTTCAATACCTTGTGAAATTGAAGGGTTATGGGCAGGAGGATAACTCTTGGGTTGTGGCTTCTGACATTCATGCGGACAGGTTGATTCGCGCCTTCCATCATGCTCATCCTGAGCGACCCGGTGGTGTTGGTGAGGGTTCGGTGACCCCTCCTCAAGGGTGTGTACTGCTGTGAATGTCAGTTATGCTTTGGCTGCTGTGAGGCTCCCTCTTGTGGCCAGGAATGGTTTTGGTCAGAGACCAGGTATGTTGAGCAAAGGGCGTTTCCATTGCTAACTCTCTGCCTATTTAAACCCTGATCTGATAGCAGGCTATGCCGGATGTCAGTTGTTCCTTGTTAACCAGCCTGCTTCATCCTGCTCCAGACCACATCTACATCAGATAAGTGCTTTGCTCTTTATTTGTTGTTTGTTTTTTTTGGCTCTTATCTGAGTTTGTCATTTGCTGTGGTTGTTGTCAGTTTATTTGCATGCAGGTATCTTCCCTCTCAGTTGCTTAGCTGGGAAACTCCCTACAGCTATGTTTGGAGTATTGCTCCTATAAGTCCATGTGTTTGTTTCTTCTTGAATTTGTAATGATTCCTGCTTTCTCTTCATTGGTATGACAAGATCACCTGGTATAGGACGGAGTTCAGATCTAGTGATCTGAGGGCCTTTTTGTACTATCAGGTATTTGGATTTTTGCAGGATTTTTCTCTGGCCACCATCAGTCCCTTTCCTGTCCTGTCCTATTTAGTCAGTAGGGCCTTACCTTTTGATAATCCTATCATTTATCTGTGTATTGTGTTTTCCTATATCACCGCAGTCTTTGAATGTGGGGGGCTTGCTATTCTTTATCTATTTTCTGAGGCAGAGTGTTATTCAACTTTCCTTCCTTTAGGATAGCTAGCTTCTCCGGCTGGGTTGGCGGTGCACAGGATGTTAGTTCACCCCTCGGCTACTTCTAGTGTTGATGGTTAGTAAGTGGATGGCGGCCAGATTAGTTGCCAATGCTCTTGTCACCTTTTACCAATGGTTCATGGTGATCTTCCATGGCGCCGGATCATAACAGTACATCTAGCCAACAAATTTAAAGGGTACTCTTAAGAAGGAAAAAAAAAAAAAAAAGTCTGCTGAGAATATTTTTTTTTTTTGGTGTTTTTCCTCTTCTTCTTTGGGTTCCGTGGAAGATTTCTTTTTTCTAGCATGGATGAATTGGGTGAGCGTGTTGCTCATCTTGATGCTAAGGTTTGTCATATAGAGTCTTATCTTGCTCAGACTCCCATTGCAGAGCCTAAGATTCCCGTTCCTGAATTTTTTTCGGGAGATAGGTTGAGGTTTTTCATCTTCAAAAATAATTGTAAATTATTTTTTGACCTGCGCCCTAAGTCCTCAGGGAATCCTGTACAGCAGGTCAAGATTGTCATCTCCTTACTGCATGGTGACCCTCAGGACTGGGCCTTCTCTTTAGCGTCTGATGATCCGATTCTCAGTGATGTGGACTCCTTTTTTCAGGCCTTGGGTTTATTATATGACGAACCCAATATTGTGGACCAAGCAGAAAAGGCCTTGTTGTCCTTAACTCAGGGTTTGGATTCTGCAGAAACTTTTTGTCAGAAATTTCGAAAGTGGGCGGTCCTTACCAAATGGAATGAGGACGCGCTTGCGGCTCTTTTTCGGAAGGGTATTGCTGATAATATGAAGGATGTAATGGTGGGATTCCCTTCTGGTCTTGATGCCTCTATGACTATAGCCATTCAGATTGATAGGCGGTTACGTGAGCGCAGGAAGATACCTGCTGATTTTGTGCCTGTGGAACAGCCTTTGGAGCCTATGGAGTGTGATAGGGTCCTTTCTAATGCTAGTCGGCAGGGGTTCAGATGGAAGAATAGACTGTGCTTCTATTGTGGAGACGCTTCTCATAATATCTCTGTCTGCCCTAAATGTGAAAGGAGATTGGCTACTTCTGTTACTGTGGGTTTTTTGCAACCAAAGTTTCTTTTGTCTGTCACATTGCTTTGCTCATTGTCTTCCTTTTCTGCATTGGCCTTTGTGGACTCAGGGGCAGCGCTCAATTTGATGGATTTTGGGTTTGCTAGGGATTGTGGTTTCCCCATGGTTCCTTTGCAAACTCCTATTCCTTTACGGGGCATTGATGCTACCCCTTTGGCAGAAAATAAACGCCAATTTTGGACACAGGTGCCTATGAGAGTTGCACCAGCACATCAGGAGACTTGTAGATTTTTAGTATTGCATGATCTACAGGATACCTTGGTACTGGGATTTCCGTGGTTGAGGACCCATAATCCGGTTATTGACTGGAGATCCTTGTCGGTAGCTAGTTGGGGTTGTCAAGGTTTGCATCAGGACCTTTTCATGTCGTCCACGTCTGCTCAGGCAGTTGATGTTCCGGCCTTCTTGTCTGATTTCCGTGATGTATTTAATGACCAGGAATCTGATTCTCTGCCCCCACACCGGGACTGTGACTGTGCCATTGAGCTGGTGCCGGGTTGTAAATTTCCCAAGGGGCAGATTTTCAACTTGTCTGTGCCCGAACATGATGCCATGCGGTCATACATCAGGGAATCATTGGAGAAGGGGCACATTTGGCCCTCTTCTTCTCCTTTGTGTGCTTTTTTTTTCTTTGTTGCTAAGAAAGATGGTTCGTTGAGACCTTGTATTGATTACCGTCTTCTTAATAAAATTACAACCAAATATCAGTACCCTTTGCCTCTGATGTCTGATCTTTTCTCTAGAGTGAAGAGTGCCAAATGGTTTACGAAACTGGATCTTAAGGGTGCGTATAATCTCATCCGTATTAAGGAGGGTGATGAATGGAAGACAGCTTTTAATACTCCTGAAGGGCATTTTGAGTACCTAGTGATGCCTTTTGGGCTCACTAATGCCCCCTCTGTCTTCCAGGCCTTCATGAATGATATTTTTGAGGACCTTATTGGTAAATTTTTGATTGTCTATTTGGATGACATCTTGATTTTTTCTGATGATTGGGACTCTCATGTTGGGCAGGTACGGGCTGTTTTTCATATACTTAAGGAAAATGCACTGTACGTTAAGGAGTCAAAGTGCCTCTTTGGGGTGCAAAGGATTTCCTTTTTGGGCTTCATCTTGTCTCCCTCCGCTATCGAAATGGACCCAGTTAAGGTTCAGGCTATTTACGACTGGGTGCAACCAACTTCTCTAAAATCACTGCAGCGGTTTTTGGGGTTTGCTAATTTTTACCGTAAATTTATAGCCAATTTCCCTGCCATTATCAAACCTCTGACAGATTTGACCAAGAAGGGAGCTGATGCTGAGCATTGGACCCCAGAGGCGATTGTGGCCTTCCAGGAGCTTAAGAGGCGATTCACATCTGCCCCAGTCCTGCAGCAACCTGATGTGTCTCGCCCATTTCAGGTTGAGATCGATGCCTCAGAGATCGGAGCAGGAGCTGTTCTGTCTCAACGAAACGCTACTTCGGGTAAACTTAAGCCCTGTGCCTTTTTCTCTCGGAAGTTTGCTCCTTCTGAACGGAATTATGATGTGGGGAACCGGGAATTATTGGCTATGAAGTGGGCATTGAAAGAGTGGAGACATTGGTTGGAGGGTGTCACGCTCACCGGCCCCCCTGCCATGCTCCCCGGCTCCCCGGCCACGCTCCCCGGCTCCCCTGCCACCTCCCCGGCTCCTTTGCAAGGCGTCCCCCGCTCCACGGCCTCCATGCATACTCACCTGCGTCCTCCAGGCAACCCGATCCTCGGTCCCGGCGCCCATCTGCGATGCTGAACGCTCCTGCCTCCTGTGCACCGCTCCCTGCTCTGGCTTCTGGCACCCGGGCCTCGCGCATGAGCATTAGGGCTCGCGCGCGGTCATTGACCCTCTCTTAAAGGGCCAGCGTCCTCCAACAGGATATTGAAGATTCAGGTGCAGGGTATATAGGGGGTTCCTTTCCAAGTGGGCGGGGCCTGTTCTTCGTGTTTCCTAAGCTAGGAGTCAGGTCTTCCTGTGTTTTGCCTCGTACTCACATATCTCTCTTGTAGAGTCGTTCCTGCCTCGCCAACCGGTCCTGACGATTCCTGAACCACGAACGGTGACTGTCCGCCGTCTCATCAGTCCCTACCGTCTCCGGATCCATGTGGTGACCCACCTCCTCGCCCCGTTGGTTCCGGATTCTGAATGCCATCATCTCGGCCTCCGAACCTGAGCTCCGTCACCCGGACTGCCTTCAGAGACTCCGTGGTCCCAGGGACTTCTTCACTCCACTCCTCTGAACGGACTGTCCTGCTACCCATAGTGCTCCGGCTACCGGGCACCTCGCCCTCGGTGAGGTGTTCAGCCCAGTGGATCCACCTCCTGGGCCTACCCGTCCTCCCGGTCCTAACAGAGGGGGCTAGACATCAGGTTGTGGTGCTTACGGACCACAAGAATCTTACCTATCTGGAATCTTCCAAGAGGTTAAATCCTCGGCAGGCCAGGTGGGCTTTGTTTTTTACCCGGTTTAATTTTGTGGTCTCTTTTTTGCCAGGCACCAAGAATGTTACGGCCGATGCCCTTTCCAGGAGTTTCTGTGCTGACTCTTTGGAGGTTGTCGAGCCGTCTACTATCCTGAAGGATGATGTAGTTCTCTCGGCCATTTTGCCTGATCTGCGGTTGGCACTGGTGGAATTTCAGGGGGATAAACTTGAGAGATGTCCTGCGGGGAAACTGTTTGTCCCGGACCAATGGAGAGACCAAGTTGTCTCTGAGGTTCATTGTTTTGTTTTGGCGGGTCATCCTGGCATTTTTGGTACTCGGGATCTTGTGAGCTGCTCTTTTTGGTGGCCTTCCCTGTTCCGGGATGTCCGTAGTTTTGTGCAGTCGTGTGGAGTTTGTTCTATGTCCAAGCCCTGTTGTTCATGTTTTAGTGGGCTATTATTGCCTTTGCCGGTACCTAAGAGACCTTGGACGCACATCTCTATGGATTATATTTCAGAGCTTCCCGTCTTTCAGAAAATGACTGTGATTTGGGTGATCTGTGATAGATTTTCCAAGATGGTCCACTTGGTTCTCCTATCTAAGTTGCCGTCTTCATTAGAGTTGGTGCCTTTGTTTTTCCAACATGTTGTTCGTTTGCATGGTATTCCAGAAAACATTGTTTCTGACAGAGGGGTGCAGTTTGTATCCAGATTTTTGGATGATTTTTTGTTCCAAATTGGGTGTTCAGATGTCTTTCTCCTTGGCGTTTCATCCTCAGACCAACGGTCAGACTGAAAGGGCTAACCAGACCCTGGAGACCTAATTACGGTGTTTTGTTTCTGCGGATCAGGATGACTGGGTTTCGTTTTTGCCTTTGGCTGAATTTGCCCTTAACAATAGAGCTAGCTCTACCACATTGGTGTCCCCCTTTTTCTGCAATTTTAGGTATCACCCCAGGTTCCTCTCGGGGCTGATTGTCCAGGGGTGGATTCGGTGGTAAACAGAATGCAGCAGATTTGGGGGCAGGTAGTGGATAAATTGTTTCAATCCCAAGAATCTGCCCAGAAGTTTGCCAACCGGCGTCGGACTGTTGGTCCCCGGTTTCAAGTGGGGGACATGGTGTGGTTGTCCTCTAAAAATATTCCTATGAGAGTTCCATCTCCTAAATTTAAGCCCAGATTTATTGGACCTTATAAGATTTCGGAGATTATCAACCCTGTATCTTTCCGTTTGACTCTGCCTGTGCCATTTAAGATTCACAATGTCTTATATATCTAGCCAATGGGTTGATCTGAATTATCAAGAAACAGCAAATTTGAAGTACCAGATTCTCCAAATACAAAATTAAAATGTAACCTTTAATAAATTCATTAAAAGGTCCTCAACCAATAAAAACAGACAAACAATACATATAAGGTTTGGCCCCTCCTAACAAGGAGATATATGCAGGCCAAAAAATTCAGCTAATACCGCTATGGTGATTGGGACTTGTCTCTCCAAATGACTAAGTGCCACTTACATCAAAGTCCATAAATAATTAATTGGATTTATCTCACCAAATATTTTTAGATTCAAGGTGGTTCAGACCATCTCATGGCAGAACCTTATAAGCAGAAGGATATGTCTCCCAACACGTTTCGTTCTGAAAGAACTCTTCAGGGGAGCTTATGAATCCATTCCGGGTCTCATAACATCATGAGCCCGTAGACATGCTGAAAAACATACAAAACAGCAATGAGCGTCAGCATGTCAGCTAATTTACATAATCACATATAGAGAAACTCACCAATAGACATAGACTCATCACAGAGTCATATAAGCGGTGAATCCAAATCAGGTCCCATACAACATGGACCCAGCACCTGATCATGCTGAAACAAATATAAAGATGGAAGTAAGTGCCAGCATGTCTGGAGGATTCTTTATAATGCATACCTGCAGAGGGTTAATTCACCACGTGGCAGGAGCGGCCGTGCTTCTCGCTCTATCAAAAGAGCCACCGCTGACTGCCAAGCTTTTAAATGCTCCCGCTCTGCAGGAGCGTCTGACGCTATTTCCGCCCACCCGGTCACATGACCGCAGCCGGGCATCCGCGTCATGATGTTAACCTGCAATAGCATCCAGAGTTGTATCCACCCACCCGGTCACATGACCGCAGCCGAGTATATCGCGCCATAATGTTTTCATGGTTGCTATGGTGACGGACACCGTCCTCACTTCCGTATACCACGTGACATTATGTCATACAGACGGGGCAGACCCACTTGATATCTCAGACAGAATACAGAATGCAACAGCGCTCTTTCTTAGCTATTTCTGCAACAACATCATAAAATCATCCTCTTCTTTAAGGTGACTATCAAATAGACCTGCAAAAAGTATTGTTTGTGCCAGAATACAAACTTAATAAATATAACCTGTGTTTGGAACTATTTTACCCCTCCAAAGAGTCAGTTTAACCAATAATTTCACAAGCTATTGTTAGGTGACTGCATACTGTATATCCACAGATGATAGCCATATCACCACGATCTCTAAGACATACTTTCAGAGAACAAAAGCCCCACATAAGAAGCATGTCACCCATATATTATGGCAGTTTTAATATCAATTCAAAACAACAATATCACACTCAAAGGGTCAGTTTACAAAGGACTCAAAGATCTAAGTCACTGTTGACAATAACTACTGAGAAAACTGTCAAGGGTACCAGAGTGTCTCCCCTCCAGATATCGACCATATCAAAATCCCCCACAGCTAGGGGCCCGCTAGGGAACAGTAAAGAAGAGGAGGAAACCCACCACCAAAAGGAAGGGGGGGGGCTTCTACCCTTTCCCTAAAACAACTAACTCCAATGTCTAGCCCTACCTATCCCTACCTAGGAGGGTGAGACGTCGGCCGAGTGGGGGCGCCTTTACACCGTCCTTTCATATGGCGCCGACCCCCACATGATAGCTGACATGCTGACGCTCATTGCTGTTTTGTATGTTTTTCAGCATGTCTACGGGCTCATGATGTTATGAGACCCGGAATGGATTCATAAGCTCCCCTGAAGAGTTCTTTCAGAACGAAACGCGTTGGGAGGCATATCCTTCTGCTTATAAGGTTCTGCCATGAGATGGTCTGAACCACCTTGAATCTAAAAATATTTGGTGAGATAAATCCAATTAATTATTTATGGACTTTGATGTAAGTGGCACTTAGTCATTTGGAGAGACAAGTCCCAATCACCATAGCGGTATTAGCTGAATTTTTTGGCCTGCATATATCTCCTTGTTAGGAGGGGCCAAACCTTATATGTATTGTTTGTCTGTTTTTATTGGTTGAGGACCTTTTAATGAATTTATTAAAGGTTAAATTTTAATTTTGTATTTGGAGAATCTGGTACTTCAAATTTGCTGTTTCTTGATTATTCACAATGTCTTCCATAAGTCCTTGTTGAAGAGACATGTGGAGCCAACAGTTCCTGCAGCAGTGCCTCCTGACCCTGTTTTGGTACAAGGGGATCTGGAGTATGAGGTTGAAAAAATTCTGGATTTCCGTCGCAGTAGGCGACAGCTTCAATACCTTGTGAAATTGAAGGGTTATGGGCAGGAGGATAACTCTTGGGTTGTGGCTTCTGACATTCATGCGGACAGGTTGATTCGCGCCTTCCATCATGCTCATCCTGAGCGACCCGGTGGTGTTGGTGAGGGTTCGGTGACCCCTCCTCAAGGGTGTGTACTGCTGTGAATGTCAGTTATGCTTTGGCTGCTGTGAGGCTCCCTCTTGTGGCCAGGAATGGTTTTGGTCAGAGACCAGGTATGTTGAGCAAAGGGCGTTTCCATTGCTAACTCTCTGCCTATTTAAACCCTGATCTGATAGCAGGCTATGCCGGATGTCAGTTGTTCCTTGTTAACCAGCCTGCTTCATCCTGCTCCAGACCACATCTACATCAGATAAGTGCTTTGCTCTTTATTTGTTGTTTGTTTTTTTTGGCTCTTATCTGAGTTTGTCATTTGCTGTGGTTGTTGTCAGTTTATTTGCATGCAGGTATCTTCCCTCTCAGTTGCTTAGCTGGGAAACTCCCTACAGCTATGTTTGGAGTATTGCTCCTATAAGTCCATGTGTTTGTTTCTTCTTGAATTTGTAATGATTCCTGCTTTCTCTTCATTGGTATGACAAGATCACCTGGTATAGGACGGAGTTCAGATCTAGTGATCTGAGGGCCTTTTTGTACTATCAGGTATTTGGATTTTTGCAGGATTTTTCTCTGGCCACCATCAGTCCCTTTCCTGTCCTGTCCTATTTAGTCAGTAGGGCCTTACCTTTTGATAATCCTATCATTTATCTGTGTATTGTGTTTTCCTATATCACCGCAGTCTTTGAATGTGGGGGGCTTGCTATTCTTTATCTATTTTCTGAGGCAGAGTGTTATTCAACTTTCCTTCCTTTAGGATAGCTAGCTTCTCCGGCTGGGTTGGCGGTGCACAGGATGTTAGTTCACCCCTCGACTACTTCTAGTGTTGATGATTAGTAAGGGGATGACGGGCAGATTAGTTGCCAATGCTCTCGTCACCTTTTACCAATGATTTATGGTGGTCTTCCATGGTTCCGGATCATAACAGAGGGGCTTATCCCCAGTTTATAAACAAATATCATTATGTCCGGCTGAAATTTAAGAAACTTAACTTCACAGCGTCTGTCAGGTTTCCAGGTTTTCCAGTTCTCTTTTGATTGCCCTTGCCCTCGGTTAACATGGAGGTTACCGTTCTGTTGCCCTACTTCCTGTCCAGCTGCTTAAAAGGCCGCCTCTAAGTCCAGTCCAGTGCCTGAGTATACTGCCTGCTGTGTGCTCCTGCTGTGTTGCTGCTTATTCCTGATTGCCTCTGGATTCCCCTAAAAGACTACCTACCGATTGACTCTGGACTGTACCCGGCTCTTCAAGGCTGTGCCCGGATTCTGTTTACCATCTTCGGTCAGCACTCCGCCTGGTTCTCTATTGGTTCGTAACCATTCTGGACAAACATTTCCCGTACGGACACTCATTGACTTTACCGCTTGCTCCTTATCCCGGCTGCTGCGCACTTAGGCCTTCCGGGGTAGATTGCCAGACAGTCCCTGTATAGGGGTTCGCTCTGGTGGTCTCCCTGGGGGAGTCCGGTGCGTGGTCCCGGGAATTCCCTCCGCGTCGATTCCGGAAAGTATTGCATGTGTTATTGTGTTGCTGTGTTGTTCTGTATCTACCGTGGTTGCATACTATAAAACATCTTGTACCCGGAACTCGTCTCTGATTGTCATTGCCCTACGCTATCGAAATCCTCAGAACATAGAATAAGTATTACAGCGTCCCTCTTCTATGTGTGTTTGTGTCCTCCGTCTGACGGGTATCGCGAGTCGGTCCTGGAGCACACTCTGTAGCAGTGACCCTGGGCTCTTTCTTGCCAGTTCGTTTCCAGATTTCAGATGAACCAGAAGAGGTGAACTCTTCTGCCTTCCGGCATTACTACTGGACCGTTAGTACCCAGCCACAATCCCGCTTTATGCGCTTGGTCCTGGAAAGCTGGGTAGCAGCTCTCAAACAGCGACGATTCTCGTTGCTCTGTATTACTGTTCTGAGGTCTCACTTCCTGTTGCTCCCTAATCCTTCATCCAGGTCAGTATGTCCAGAGAAGTTCCCTTCAACACAGGTTATGAGCTCCCCCTACTGGTCCAGAGGAGGAAGTGGTGTTGCATGTTAGTGTACCTGGCAGAGATTTCCCCACTGCTTTCAAGGATGGCATTGCCCCCAGTGGTGAGAACAACGCCACTGTGGCTCCCAGAACCACTGGGGTGCCACAGATGCATGATGTCTCTGCCATACAATGCCAGTGCCTGGCATGCCAATGTCAGCTGCCAGCCTCTGATTGGCCGGGTGCATGTGTTACAGTGCAGGGAACCAATGAGTCTCTGCGCCATGTTACATTTCAGCTGAATGTGCGTCCTCAGACAGATATCCAGCTGTAGTAGGCACATCCAGCATCGGCCCAGTTGATCATTATGCCTCTGGTAATTTGTTTTCCCATTTGCTTTAGTGATTTTACCATTTGTATATTTCTATAGCACAGTGAGGCACCCCACAAGGCCGGGGTTTCTTTACTCATCACCGGGCCGGTGATGAAGGAGGGGGGGTCTTTGGGGGATGTTATGGCGGTCTGGCCCAGCTTCGTGGCCCCAAGGTGTCCACGAAAGTGAGATGTAGGGGAGATGGAGATGGTGGGGTAGTTGTCTCGTAACTCCACCTTTGGTATGCGGCTATGAGGGAAGCCGCCGCTGCGGGATGTCGCTCTATTCCAGGATGGATGGTAACGTAGTTTGGGTGTT
The DNA here is from genome assembly GCF_048569485.1 of Anomaloglossus baeobatrachus. Lineage (NCBI taxonomy): Eukaryota > Metazoa > Chordata > Amphibia > Anura > Aromobatidae > Anomaloglossus > Anomaloglossus baeobatrachus. The sequence goes on along the minus strand of NC_134354.1, from coordinate 369,078,830 downwards.
TCAGCTCTCCACAGGTACAGCTAGGCCCGGGGACGATCGATAATGGTGGTGGTAGTAGCCGATAGCACCGGAGCGTGGGACGACAGCGCCTGCAATGACAGGGACAACACAGGGGCTGCGGTTCAAAGTTCTCTTTACTCCCTGCAACTGTCGTCACCCTTTGAGTGCTGGTTTCCACTATGATGGGCTCCAGCCGATCCCGGATAGTTCAGAGGCCAGAAGTGGTTTTGTGAAGTGTGAGCCCTTCCCTTACTGCGCGATGTAAGATAAATCCCTGGGACCTGTAGTCCTCGAGGAACTCCTGTTTTGGTTTGTTAGTTCTCTTCCAGTATAGCAGGCAGCGCGAGTCTGAGCTGGGCAGGACCATGATCACAACTCCTGGCTCTATCTGCTGCTGTGCCCCGGGAACTTGAGGGGGGCAAAGGGACCTGCAATTCCCGTGCCCAGCGGTTTCTGATGGCATAACGTGAAATGTACGCCAGTATTGGGCTCCGCACCGGAACTTCGCCGGTCCCGAGGGAGCTATCAAGCTCACCCCTCGGCGATCTTATGGACTCCTTTGATTCTCCTCTCCTGTCGGATAGTCGTCCAGGACTTCGTCCAGGCACGACCTCCCCGTCTGCTGGCTGCAGACCTTCTCCTCCACTGTGTGTGTCGCTCTTCTCTCTCCACTGGCTGCAACTCCTCCCCTACCCTGGGTCCCTGTCACTAGTGGGTGGAAGCCCCAATGTTTGGTGGCGACCTTAAGACCTTACCCTAGCCCGGTCCTCAGTGGAGAGGGCTACTACTGTGTGTTATAGATAGTGTTTATAAGTCGAACCAGTACTGACCTCTTCCGAACCCGGGATGAGTTCTGCACCTTAAGCGAGATGCAATGCCCTGTGGCGACTGAAGCCTCAGGGGCGCCACAACAGCAGTACCTATTTTTTTAAATTACTACTTACAGACCAGCACACTGGCCTGTTTGGTCTGCCAACAGCTAGTGTTTGAGTGTTTTGTTTTCTAAATATTAAGATCCCTTGTGTTGACAAAGAGCATAAAAACAAAGTTGTGTACAATTGTTATCCATCCAGTATATGAGCTAATGCAGTTACACTGTATAGAGCAATGTAACAAACTTAGCTAGCCTAGGACAGAATGAAAATATCTCTGACTGGGTCAGGTTGTGCCTGTGTGGGGGTCGCTCAGGGCAGTAGTCGCAGGCGAGGGGGTGCTTCTGCTTCTCTGCAGTTCTCCTTCAATGATCCATGCCCTGGTCATCTCTACAAAGCATGGGAAAGGGATGAGTAGCTGTATTCCTGGCTGAGTTTATGGTCTTTGTGTGTGCAAGCCATATCTGTAGTTAGGCCATCATGCAGACGAGGATTTTTCCACTGGGGAGTCACGGACACATATACTGGTTTCTTTCCCAACAGTCTTTTAGTAACAGTTACGCACAGTATTTCTGCCACATCATTATTGTGGGCACAACACTTGAAGATTTTCGGTACAGTACATTTAACTTCAAGGCCAGGGTCAAATTTTGCCTTCATGCTGCCCTAGGCACTTTAAGTGGTCGCGCTTACTGACACCTCAAACTATGAGTATGTGCACACGACATCTATTCAAGGTAGATTAAGGGGTACTTTGCACGCTGCGACATCGCAAGCTGATGCTGTGATGTCGAGCGCGATAGTCCCCACCCCCGTCGCAGCAGCCATATCTTGTGATTGCTGCCGTAGCGAACATTATCGCTACGGCAGCTTCACATGCACTCACCTGCCCTGCGACGTCGCTCTGTCCGGCGACCCGCCTCCTTCCTAAGGGGGCAGGTCGTGCGACGTCACAGTGACGTCACACGGCAGGCGGCCAATAGAAGTGGAGGGGCGGAGATGAGCGGGACGTAAACATCCCGCCCACCTCCTTCCTTCCTCATTGCAGCCGGGACACAGGTAAGGTGATGTTCCTCGCTCCTACGGCTTCACACACAGCGATGTGTGCTGCCTGCTGGAACGAGGAACAACATCGTACCGTCGCTGTTGCAAAATTATGGAAATGTCGGACTTTACACCGATCATACGATAACGACGCTTTTGCGCTCGTTAATCGTATTTAAAAGGATTCACATACCCCTATGTCGACAGCGACACAGGATGTGCGTCACTTTCGATTTGACCCCACTGACATCGCACCTGCAATGTCGCAATGTGCAAAGTACCCCTAAGGCTATGTGCACACGTGTGCGTATTGCATGCAGTTACGCTGCGTTCTGCACCGCAGCGTAACTGCATGCGTCCTGCGTCCCCAGCACAATCTATGAAGATTGTGCATGAGACGTGCGGACGTGGCGTATTAGAACGCAGCAATTCGGCTGCTGCCCGAAGCGTGCGTTCTAAGTGACATGTCACTTCTTTCGTGCGCTTTGCATGCTGTCTATAGGGCGAGGCAGCATGCAGAGCGCACGAATTCTGCAGGCACCAGGCACTTCAGAACGGAGCTTTTCAGCTGCGCTCTGAAGAGGACCTTTTGTGTGCGGTGCAGAGCGCACACGTGCGCACATAGCCTTACATTGTAACACACTTGAAAAAGTGCTAAACGCTTAAACAATGAACATCAGCACTTGCTGATCATACGTTCGTTTTTTTTTAGCTTCTTTTCACAGCTTCAGGTTTTCGAAGACACTAAGCAGTTAAAACAGGTAACCAAACCGTTGTTCAGGCTGCTGCTGCCAGGAAGTTGCTGACTATTATTTAATACAATTTCAAATAAGTAAAAACTGCAGCAAAAAAATGTTGGAAAAGAACAAAAATAAGATTCCAGCATTTCCTAACCTGTCCTCTGCCTGAAAAACTCAAAAGATTTGCAGATGTCTATAAGCCATGGTGTGCACATACCCTAACAGGTTTAGATAGTAGTTAAGGTGCTCCTACACAGACTACACTGTGTGCAGAATTATTAGGCAAGTTGCATTTTAGAGGATTTTTTTTTATTATTGATCAACAACTTTGTTCTCAATCAACCCAAAAGACTCCTAAATATCAAAGCTTAATATTTTTGGCAGTTGGAGTGTTTTTTTTAGATTTGGCTATCTTAGAAGGATATCTGTTTGTGCAGGTAAGTATTACTGTGCAGAATTATTAGGCAGCTTAATAAAAACCAAATATATTCCCATCTCACTTGTTTATTTTCACCAGGTAAACCAATATAACTGCACAAAATTTAGAAATAAACATTTCTGACTTGCAAAAACAAAACCCCAAAAAATTAGTGACCAGTATAGTCAAATTTCTTTATGATGACACTCAACAGCCTACCATCCATAGATTCTGTTGGTTGCTTTAACTGTTTACGATCAACATTGCGTGCAGCAGCCACCACAGCCTCCCAGACACTGTTCCAAGAGGTGTACTGTTTTCCCTCCCTGTAGATCTCACATTCTCATAAACCCATGTTGATACTCTGTCATAAGGTTATTTTTCTTGAGATACTCCAGTATAGCATCTCTCAAGAAACCCTCAAGGATTTTATCAACCGTAGAGGTTAAACTTACCGGCCTATAATTTCCCGGCTCAGTTTTTGTCCCCTTTTTGAATATTGGCACCACATTTGCTATGCGCCAGTCCTGCGGTACCGACCCTGTTATTAAGGAATCTGAGAAGATTAAAAATAATGGTCTATCTATCACAGAACTCAATTCCTGTAGTACTCTGGGGTGTATGCCAGCCGGGCCCGGAGATTTGTCAACCTTAGTGATTTCGAGGCGGCGGCGTACTTCCTGCTGGGTTAAGCAGGTAATATTCAAGGGTGAATTTATGGTATCACTGGTCATGTCATCTGCCATGGCATTTTCTTGTATAAAAACCGTAGAAAAAAAGTCATTCAGCAGGTTGGCTTTACCCTCATCCCCTTCCACCATTTCACCAAGACTATTTTTAAGAGGGCCAACACTATCGCTTTTCAGTTTTTTACTGTTTATGTAGTTAAAGAATATTTTAGGATTATTTTTATTTTCTCTCGCAATGAGTCTCTCTGTCTCAAACTTAGCTAACTTAATTTGCTTTTTACATATTTTATTTAATTTTCTATAATTATATAATGCCTCATCACTACCTACCCTCTTTAATTCTTTTAAGGCTTTCTGTTTTTCTTTTATTGCTTCCCTTACAGCTCTATTTAGCCATAGGGGTTTCCTCCTATTTCTAGCATGTTTGTTCCCATAGGGTATATTTTCTGCACAAGTCCTATTCAGGATGCTCATAAAAGTCTCCCATTTGCTTTGTGTACTTTTATTACTTAGTACACCATCCCAGTTTATTGCACTAAGATCATCTCTCAACCGTTTAAAATTTGCTTTCCTGAAGTTTAGTGTCCTTGTAGCCCCTCTACTAGACATCTTACTAAAGAATACATGAAAACTTATTATTTTGTGATCACTATTCCCCAAGTAACCCCCAACTTGTATATTTGATATGCGGTCTGGCCTATTGGTTAGTACAAGGTCTAGTAGTGCTCCCCCTCTTGTGGGGTCCTGTAGCATTTGTGAAAGGTAATTATCTTTCATTGTTATCAAAAATCTATTTCCTTTGCTGGAACTGCAAGTTTCTGTTCCCCAATTTATATCAGGATAGTTAAAGTCCCCCATAATAATTACCTCTCCAAGACTCGCTGCTTTATCAATTTGCTTTATGAGGAGATTCTCTACCTCTTCCATAATATTCGGCGTCTTATAACACACCCCTATCAGTATTTTATTATTCATTCTCCCCCCCCTTATCTCCACCCATAGGGACTCTACATTCTCAGTACCCTCACATATGTTGTCACGCAGGATGGGTTTTAAGGATGATTTTACATATAGACACACACCTCCCCCTCGCTTATTTGTACGGTCATTCCTGAATAGGCTATAACCCTGTAAATTAACAGCCCAGTCATAGCTCTCATCCAGCCATGTCTCTGATATCCCCACTATATCATAATTTTCTTCCAACAATATTAATTCTAATTCCTCCACCTTATTTGTGAGGCTTCGGGCATTAGTGTACATGCACGTTACGTATGACTCTGTACCTGTATTCCTGCTTACTGTATTAACTGTCCTAACCCTTCCCCCCGTACCACCCCCAATTTCATTACTTGTGCCCTGGTCACTATCTGCACTACATTCCCCTTCTATAAAGTGAATACCCTCGCCCCCCCCATTCCTAGTTTAAACACTCCTCCAACCTTCTAGCCATTTTCTGCCCCAGCAGAGCTGCACCCTCCCCAAAACCCTCTTTCCTATACCAATTCCTGAGCCACCTGTTAACCTCCCTGATCTCTCTTTGCCTCTCTGGTGTGGCTCGTGGCACAGGTAGTATTTCCGAAAATACCACCTTTGAGGTCCATGCTTTAAGCTTACAACCTAATTCCCTGAAATCATCTTTAAGGACCTTCCACCTACCTCTGACGTTGTCATTTGTGCCAATGTGTACAATGACCGCTGGGTCCTCCCCAGCCCCTCCCAGTAATCTTTCAACCTGATCAGCGATGTGCCGAACTCGAGCGCCAGGAAGACAACACACTGTTCGGCGATCCCTGTCTTTGTGACAGATTGCCCTATCTGTCCCCCTAATAATTGAGTCCCCCACTACCAGTACCTGTCTTGCCTGCCCTGCACTCCTATTCCCCCCCTTACTGGAGCAGACACTCCTCTGGCGTTCAGAGGTCATGCCTTGCTGCAGTAATGCTACCCCTGTAATGACATCCCCCTCATCTGCCAAGTTTGCAAACCTATTGGGGTGTGTCAGTTCAGGACTAGCCTTCCTAGCACTTTTCCCTTTACCCCCCTTTCTAACTGTCACCCAGCTACCTACCTCACCGTCCTGCCGCTCCCTACTACGATCCTCCCCCACATCTGACCCAGCAAGCTGCTGCTCAGTGAGCAGCAAACTCCTTTCCATATTGCTAATGCATCTCAGAGTTGCCAGCTGCTCATTTAGATCCAGTATCTGGGCTTCCAAATGTGCAACTTGCGCACATCTCGAACAACAGTATGCACCCTCGAACGGCTTTTCAAGGACTGCATACATGGGACAAGATGTACACTGGATCGCATTAGCAATAGTGGAGCACATTTTCTAATGGGGATAGCACTAAACAAATGTTAAGTAATGAAACAACTAAATACAAACAATTCTACTCACACTTACTTTTGCTCACACTTTGCTCACTCACGCTCACAATGAAGAAGACAGGCTAGCGGCGCGCGGTTTTCAGAAGTCTTCCTTCCGGCTGTAACGGCCAAAACCCGGTTCTCCTTGAGCTCGCGGTGACTCTTCACTTATCCCAGAAGGCACTGGGAATATGCAAATTATCCTCGCAAGACTCCTTCCCTGGCTTGTATAAAAAGTATCATGTGATCAAAATACTCATTTGCCTAATAATTCTGCACACAGTGTACAGTTGGCTGAACCCGAAGATAGACAGGATCGGCCGATAGTCTGATTGTCAGGGATATGCGGACGCAGCATGTCCAATTTCAGACTGTGGATCCTTTTTACTCTGAGATGAGCACACCACCAGAGATATATAGTAGTGCCTGTCTCATGGAGAACACAAGCACTCAACAAAGTGAGCGCTTCTGTGTATGGGAGAATAAGGGAGATAGCTGCCAGCCGTATGATGGGACACCTGTCTATAGTGTATGGGAGAGTCAGGGAGACAGCTGCCAACCGAATGATGGGACAGCTGTCTATAGTGTATGGGAGAGTCAGGGAGATAGCTGCCTGCCGAATGATAGGACAGCTGTCTATAGTGTATGGGAGAGTCAGGGAGATAGCTGCCAGCCGAATGATGGGACAGCTGTCTATAGAGTATGGGGGCTTTAGTCATTGAGACAGCTATATATTTAGTTTGGCACTCTGACCCTATAATGATCTACTATCATGTCTAATAAATTAAATATTGCTATATCTACAAAATATATCACCAGCTCCAACCTCATATCACAACTACATCACCAGAACCAAGCTCTAATCACAACTACATCACCAGAACCAACCTCAATTAACCCCTTCACTCCCGGGAGATTTTCCGTTTTTATTTTTGCTCCCCTTCTTCTGAGAGCCATAACTTTTTTATTTTTCTGTCAATCTTACCAATCTTACCATATAAGGGCTTATTTTTTGCGGGACGAGTTGTACTTTTGAATTAAACCACTAGTTTTATTATATACTCTACTGGAAAACGGCAAAAAAATTCCAAGTCTGAAAAAATTGCAAAAACAGTGCAATTGCCTGATACTTTTTGGGATATTTATTCACCATGTGCACTATATGGTAAAACTGATGTGTTGTTGTGATGCTTCAGGTTGGTATCAGTTTGTAGACACCAAACATGTATTGGTTTACTTTTATCTAAGGAGTTAAAAAAAATTCACAAGTTTGTAAAAAAAAAAGTGATGCACTTTTTGCGCCAGTTTCTGTGACCCGTAGTGTTTTCATTTTTTTGGGATCTATGGCTCAGTGATGGCTTATTTTTTGAATCTTCAGCTGACGTTTTTAATGTATAATTTTTGCGCAGATGCTACGTTTTGATCGCCTGTTATCACATCTTGCACAAAATACGCGACGACCAAAAAAAGTAATTTTGGTGTTTGGAATTTTTTTGCCGCTACGCCGTTTACCGATCAGATTAATTGATTTTATATTTTAGATAGATCAGCATTCATGAGCATGGCGATACCAAATGTGTGTATATTTTTTTGTTTTTTAACCCTTTAATTTTTAATGGGGCGAATGGGGGATGATTTGAAGTTTTAGGGGTTTTTTTTATTATTAATTTTTGAAAACTTTTTTTTTACTTTTTTTTCTTATTTTACTAGTCCCCTAGAGGACTTTAAGGATCAGCAGCCTGATTGCTCTTCCAAACAGCTCTCCTATTACAAACGGCAGTCTGCCGGGTGTAAGATGAAGTGACTCATGATAGCTACATGAGTCATCACATGACCCTGTGCTACCATGACAACCATCGGATCCACGTGATCACTTCACTTGACTTTCGATGGCACCGGGTAAGTAAATGCTTACCGCGGCACGCTGTTTCATCTCGCTTTCACATTTTGACAACGAGATGCAAGGGGTTAACAGGCGCGAGTGAAGAGTGGATCCACTCATGCTTGATAGCTGCACATGTCAGCTGTTCAAATCAGCTGCCATGTGCAGGGATCACTGCCAACTGCCAGTGGCAGGCGGCGGGGATTAACCTCACATGATCATGTGTCGTGAAGAGGTTAATGACTACATCTGTGACGCCCTGACCTATCAGGTCGTCACAGGGTATTGTGCAATCTACCCTTCTGCACAGTATCCAATCCTCCTTGGTTACGGAGCCTTATCCTTTGGTGTTGCTAAGAGCTTAGCCAGTCAAAACCCTAGGAACAATTTACGCCACACCCACCAGACACACCATTGGGGGCTTGAAAGGAATAGGGCCGCCCACTTGGGGGGTTGGTAGGGGAAAGTGAAAAAGTGAAAGGAGAACTGAAAAGGAGTGGAAGGAGTAGGAGATTGTGTGGTGACTCTCGAAGGGAGAGGTCACAGGTCAGGAGCAGGGCTCCTTGAGTCTACTAGGTGGCAGACGTTGGTCTGGGCCTGGTAGGAGCTGGAACCCCAGTCGCAGGAGATCATGTCAAGGGGCACGGATTGCCGAGGAGGGCAGCCGGCGGCCATGAGCCATCTCCGGGCAGGGTCCAGGGCACGACGGGGTACGCGGACCCTAGGCCAGGAAGTAGCTTCAAGCGTCCTGGTAATTTACCCGATGGGGGTGAAGCCTTCAAGATTCATCCCTCACCCGCTCCAAAATTGGGATACTGCCGCACCGATGGGATAGGACTTTCCCCACAAAACACAGTCCATCAAATCCCAAGCGTGAACCCTAAGAGCAAGCTCACTCCGTTAGCCATACGAGTGAGCGGGACCCGATTAGTTCCACACTATAGGGTCCAAACAGTGAACGAGGTGACACGGAAAAGGCCACAGTCTAACAAGCAACACCAAGGGCATGGATCCAAGCGTGCTCCTTCCTGGCTGCAGCAGTGCTTAGATTTCTGGTTTACAAGCTGTTGGTGTCAGTATTCTTGGACTGAGTGAGTACGCAGAAACCCTTCCTTTTCCCAATGGCACCCCACTCCTGCACCACCAACACCGGGCCCCGGGGCACAAACCCCCTACCCACGGAGGGGTTAAACACCTTGCTGCCGTACCATCGCCACCAGGTTCCCCCTTCCCCAACAGCAGCGGTGGTACTCCACCTTACCACGCACTGTGGGTGGCGTCACAAACCTCTAACTCCCCTGTACATACTCCCCTTTCCAAACTTGAGTGACGTATGAACCCCCGGGTCCGGAGACCCTTTGAGCCACCGCGGTTCCGGATCCAAGCAGCTCGGCTGCTGGCACGGGGACAGTACACCTCAAAAAACCTGGCGTCACAAACAGGATACGAGCAGGACCCACTTACCTGGGTGTCATTGTCCGCCATCTTTTAACCCCAAAACGCTGTCTTCTCTGAAAAAGCGTGCGAAGCCTAAGCCCCGCCCTTCGACTTGCGTGTGAGGCCGGAACTGGAAGTTCCCAGAAGGCCACAGTTCGCGAAAGAGTGCTGCAAAAAGACCGAGGGGGCGTGCCGGAATGTAAAGAGAGTGGAAGTGGAGCAAGGACGCCATGACTCTGTAACATGGTTCCTGGAATACGCAGTGGCAAGATGGCGGTGCGAGACTGGTCACCAGAACGTGCTGTCCCTAGGACCGCGACATGGATAGAGGAGGAAATGGAGCAGCTGTGCAGGAGAATGCGGACGCAGTTCCTGTTTATACTGAACCACTGGAGGGAAGAGATGAGGAGCCTGGCCGTGACGGTGCGAGCCCGTGAGATTGAAGTCCCACGTGAAGAGAGGGTAAGCGGTTACCCAGTCCCTATAGATTGCCCAAATCCGGCCACAGCAGCTGAGGGATCCGGACTGCCCCCACTTGCGGTGAGCAATCCATCATCACCTACCTCGTCCTCAGCAGATGCTGAGCTGCCCACACCAACCCCGGCAGTGCAACCTTCGGTGCATTTACAGAAAGTCCCAGCTGTGGAAATCCCGACCACGACCCTCCTTCCAGTCATGGCAGCGGTCATCCAGACACCGGCCAGACCAGACCCGGCAGCCTCACCGGGCTCGTCCTCAGAGGCGGAGCATCCCGACCCTGCAACCCCGGGTGCGGAGCAGTCGGTTATACAGTTTCCAGCCACGGAAGTGGAGCTAAGAAGTCAACCTGTTCCGCTACCGAGAAAGTTTAGTCTAGTCTAGAAGTTCAAGTCTAGAGGTCAAAAGGAGAGGTGTGGGCTGGAGCTGTGTGCAGCTCCAGCAAAGGAAAGACCCAACTGAACTGGTGCCAGGGTAGGAGCCCTGGTACTGCTGGCTAGGAGGCAGATGGAGGCCTCTGTCTGCAGGAGACGGGAAGATGGCTCGGTGGAACCGTGGTGGACCGGGACAGGGTAGTGGCTTGCCGGTACCGACCAGGGGAACCGACTCGGAAACCGAAGCACAAAGGGGGGTACTCAGACCCTGAAGCTAGGTCGAGAAGCTAATGGTGTTCTGTCCCCACTTAAAAGCGATGGAAGGTGCGTAGTTGTGAGAGGTTGTGAGAATCTTACCTTCGTTTTTCCTATAGGTGGGGCAGACAGGACCAGAGCGCTCCAGAGTGAAACATGCACATGCTGAGATGAAACAATGGTGGTTTATTTTCTCCAAAGGTTAGGACATGCAAAGTGCAGTAATCCAAGTACTTGGCACTGTAATTCTCCAGTGATGCTTGCCTCTGAAGCTACTACGTGGTCAGAAGACTTTGCTCCTAGTAGCTCCAATCCAATAAGGGATGTTGTTCTCACAAACTCTGGTTTGGAATGAACATACCAGGATGTGATGCAAGAGGGTCATCAGACACTCCCATGGGCTGGACAAAAGAAACAGAGGAGTCGAAAGGTCTGACCAGTAGATGGCAGCAGAGACAAGCATGAAAAACATTAAATAACAGTTTTAACTAAGACAAATAGAAACAGCACACTCCCCGTCTGAAATTCACTTTGGGGATTTCACTATTGAGTCCATAATACAACCTGAAAGGAAAGGCATGTTAAATGCAAAAACAAGCTCAATTGAGTCCAAAACAAGAAGGATGGCTCAAAGTTCAGGTCCGGTAGCGTTCATCTTGTAGGGACGCTCTATATGGGCAAAAGCAGAACAAGTTCGTGGATTGGCCTTGCAAAGGTCTTCGTCTCACCTTTCCTGATGACCTTCCGAACATTGCCGTCCTGACTAGGCAGTATCCTAGTAATCAGTCCCATAGGCCAGTCAGTCCTTTCTGTGGTCTGATCTTTCATGAGGACTAGGTCTCCTTCTTTGAGGTTCAGCTTGGGATGTCGCCACTTCCTTCTTCCTTGAAGAATGGTGAGGTATTCCTTGTTCCATTGGTTCCAGAAGTAGTCAGCCAAGTATTGAACCCGTTTCCAGTGTTTTTGATAAGTGTTCGCGTGGGTGAACTCTCCGCTGGGCATTACCGCATTGTCAGTTTTTTGGGTAATGAGAATAGTAGGAGTCAATATGGTTGGTGTTTCTGGATCCATGGTCACCGGCACAAGGGGTCTTGAATTGATAATGGCTGAGACTTCAGCTAAAAGAGTGACTAGAGTCTCATGCGTGAGTCTTGAGGAATTGACATCCATTAGCATGGAGTTCAAGATGTTGCGTGAAATCCCGATCATTCTCTCCCAGGAGCCTCCCATGTGAGAACTGTGAGGGGGATTGAAGATCCAGGTGCAACCTTTCTCTGCCAGCTGATCTTGGATAGGTTTGGTGTCAATGTTCAGTTCTCTACATGCACCGACGAAGTTGCTTCCACGGTCAGACCTCAGCTGTTTCACTGGTCCTCTGATGGCAAGGAACCTTCTCAAGGCGTTGATTAGGCTGGAGGTATCCATGGACTCTAACACCTCAATGTGAACGGCTCGAACACTCATGCAGGTGAATAACACAGCCCACCGCTTGCTGTTTGCTTGGCCTCCGCGGGTTCTGCGTGTGGACACCATCCATGGTCCGAAAACGTCTAGGCCCACGTAGGTGAAAGGTGGCTCTGTAGAAAGTCTGTCTGTAGGCAAGTCAGCCATTTGCTGGTACAGTTGTTTTCCTCTCGCTTTACGACAGTGCACACAATCGTGTAGTATTTGTGCTACATGTCTCTTCATTCCAATAATCCAGAGGCCTGCAGACCGTAAAGCACCTTCTGTAATTTGCCTGCCTTGGTGTTCAGTCTTTTCATGGTGGTGTCAGATCAGCAAGACTGTAACATGGTGTTTGTTGGGAATGATGAGAGGATTTTGTTCTGCAACTCCAAGAGGAGCCTGGTTCAAACGACCGCCAACTCTCAGTAAGCCGAAACTGTCGATGACTGGGTTTAAATTGGCGAGAGGACTTCTTAATGGAATCTGCTGTTTGTTGTATAAACACTTCCATTCTATGGCGAATTCACTCTGTTGGAGATGGCGTATTATGAGGGACTCGCTATAGGAGATGTCCTCAGCAGAAAGAGGTTTGTGGCAGACATGCCAGCGTTGACAGTCTTTGTTTTTAAGGTCCGTATGATAGCATCTGGCGATGTGCACTAACCTAGCAACAGTCCTGACGAGCCTCATCCAGCTGGAGAAACGTTCAAAACGTTGGCAACCGAGGTTGGAAGTTTTTTCTGCACTGGTGGCCAGGGTATGGACTTCAGCTCGGACATCTGGATCGTTGTCTGGATCTAGGATGCTGAAGGCTTCCTGGACACCTTCTTCTGACTTTCTCAGCAGGAACTCTGGACCTGTAAGCCAAGAAGAGTTAACAAAAGAACTTACAGATGTAGGTCTAGTTGCGTGATCTGCTGGATTCAGTTCGGCTGGTACAGGTTCTGCTAGGTTGTTGCAGACTTCCTTGTCCATAAAGGCGACGCTGTGTTCTCTCATTGCAAGCTTGCTGTTCATAGAACGCTGAAGAAAGTTATATCTGGTCTGAGCTTGAGCTCGGTTGTTTGGGAGTCTTACCCTGGTAGATCGGAAGGGTAATGGAGAGACCCAATGGTTGGTTTTGTCTTTAGAAAACTCACAGTCCATTATTCCGATGAATTCTCTGTCCTCTACTGACAAGGCTACTTTATCGTCGTCCTTGGTTGTGAGAAAGACTGATCTTCCCAAGTTGTCGATATGCAGAGAAGAAGCGATGTCAGGTAGCTGTATTGTGCCTGGAGACTTCTCTTTCACTCCATAGTGATGAGGACATGGCTTTAAGCAGGTTGTGCGTCCATCTCCATGCACGTAAGTCTTGAAGGAATCAATTCCTGATCGGTCAACGCACACATTTCCTATGACTACCCATCCCAAATCCAGTCTCTGGGCGTATGGTGCATAGTCAGGCCCATTACACTGCTGTCGCACCTTGTGTACCCTTAGATTGTCTCTGCCGAGCAGGAGTAGAATCTCTGCGTTATTGTCCAGAGGTGGGATAACACTAGTGAGGTGTCTTAGGTGTGGTTGATGAAATGCAGCTTCTGGGGTAGGAATTTCATTCCTGTGGCTGGGTATTTGGTCACATTCAACGAGCGTTGGTAGAGGTATTTCAGTCTTCCCATTGATAGGAGAAGCAATGAATCCCTGGGCTCTTCTGCCGCTAGTCTCTATGCGACCCGAGCAGGTGTTCAAGGTGTAGGGTTCTGATGGTCCATTAATTCCGAAGGCTTCAAAGAATTTGGTTCCTGCTAGGGACCGGTTGCTTTGGTCGTCTATGATGGCATACACCTTCATTGCCTTTTCTGGATGTCCCTCGGGATAAACCTTGATGAGGCATATTCGGGCACAGCATTTCTGTGTTTGGCCCTCTCCACATACCTCTGAGCATGAGCAGGAGATGGCTGTGGTGGTGTCAGTCTGATTCTTGTACTCCCCGCCATGACTTGGAGTGGGAGTGGTGGTGACTGCAGCCGGTGTGTCTCTAGCTAGCTGGGTTGGGTGCATGGCTGAAACGTGTTTTTCACTATGACACTCCTCACACTTGACGATGGATTTACAGTCCTTGGCCATGTGCTCAAGTGATGCGCATTTGAAACAAATCCGAAGCTCTGTGAGGACTTTCTTGCGCTCCTGTAGGATTTTGGATCTAAACCCTCTGCACTTGTTCAGTGAATGCGTTTTTTTATGGATGGGACATTCTTGATTGAGATCGTGATGAGATGGTGTTCTGTTTATCTGTGAGTGCTGCAGGTGATGGTAGCTCAGTCTTCCTAACACTCACAGTGTTCTTAATGTCTCTGCGTTTGTGTATGGCACCTTCATACCTTGATGATGGCGTTGCAGCTGCCGAAGTGTTGAAGTCTAGGAAGTCGAGGCTGGGGTCGTTCCTCATCTGGGCCTGCTCGTCGATGAACTTGCAGAACTGAATAAATAGGGGAAAGGTGACGTCATGCATTCTTTTGTACTTTGAGACTGACGTTGCCCATTTCTCCTGCAGACTGTATGGCAGCTTTCCCACGATTGGGTTCACTCCATGGGCTGTATCCAGGTAGCACAGCCCAGACAGACGAGGATCTCTTTTGGCGAGCTCCAGCTTCATGAGCAGATCACTTAGGTCTTGAAGCTTGTGGACTTCTTTAAGGTTGATCTTTGGGATGTCCTGCAGTCTCTTGAATAGGGCTTTCTCTATTGCTTCTGCGCTGCCAAAGGTGCGTTCCAGTCTCTGCCATGCAGCAGCGAGACCTGCTTCTGCTTGTCCCACATAGATGGTTCTCAGGCTCTTGATACGGTTTGTAGAGCCTGGGCCCAACCACTTGATCAGGAGGTCGAGCTCCTGTTCTGCAGTGAAGTTGAGATTGGCGATGGCTGCCTTGAAAGTTGCTTTCCAGGCCCTGTAGCTCTCTGCACGATCATCAAATTTCGTGAGACTAGTGTTGATTAGCTCTCTGCTCACCATGAACCTGGCAAACTCAGACATATCTGATTTCTCACCACTTGTTGCCACGACGACTCGTGATGCCCCTGGGGCGTATGGGCTGCCTGGCGTGAATGGATGAGATGTTTCCGGGTAAAATGATGTTGCTGCAGGGTTGAGCTGTGGTTTAGCCTCTGTAGAGTCTGATGACCGCTGCTTGAGCTGTGGAAGTGGGTCAGGAAACACTTGGTTGCCATCTTGCCGTGGTGACTTTGTTTGAGAGGGCACCTCTTGGTGACTGTTATTAATTTGCTCGGGTGCCTTAGGTGGCACTGGCACTGGTAGAGGTAAGTTGGAGGTTTCGGTGTTGTCGGCTTGGATGGTACTGCAAACCGGGGTTGCTACAGGTAACTGATTCAGTACATAGTCTCTTGTGCGATCAACTGGATTGTCTGCTTCCAGTGGTGGCGAGTGAGCTGGATCAGGACCTTGGACCAATGCTTGCTCAAGTAGTCTCACTTTAGCTAGCGCAACTTCCTCTTCCATCTGTGACCAAAGAATCTTTATCTGAGCCTCCGCTTCTGCCCTTTTGGCTTCCGCTTTAGCAGCTTCTGCTTTTGCAAGGGCTTCTGCTGTAGCGGCTTCTGCTTTTGCAAGGGCTTCTGCTTCCGCCCTTTTGGCTTCTGCTTTAGCGGCTTCTGCTTTTGCTAGGGCTTCTGCTTCTGTCCTTTTGGCTTCTTCCTCTACTTCTCTTTCTGTGAAGGAACGTCTCACCTTGGATTCCTCTGCTCTTATGCGGGCCTCTAGTATCCTGTCGCTCAGGGCTGAGCTTCTTGAGGATGATGACCCGGATGACCGAGAGGAACGTCTAGATGAGGTTGATCGGTGTGATCTGGATGCTTGCTGGTGAGAGATACGGTGTTCTGCCTTGTCTATGGCATCTTGCACCTTGGCATCTCTTTCCTTGTCTACCTCTTCTGCCTTGCTCAGGTCTGAAAGAGTTTCATCAATTTTAGAGTCTTTTAGAAAGGTAATGTACCTTGTTGACAGTCTCTTGTATCTTTCATGAGCTGTGTTCAGCCGTTCCAGAGCGGCTTGTAAGCATGTGGCATCACCTGATGAGGATTCAAGTCTTGACATGTAATAGGTGACTCGTTCCCACTGTTCCTCCAGGTGTTCACATAGCTCATCTTTCATAGTGTGATAGTTTTCAGTGGCCTTTATCGTGGGTTTGGAATAGCGCTTCGTTCGGACAACTTGGTCTGCTGAAAGCGTGGGCTCTGCCTCCTGGGCTTCATAATGGACAGTATCAGATTGTATTTGCTCTGTTTCAGCAGTGGGGAACTGTCCAAGGTCTTTTTCGGCCATTTTGATTTAAGGTGTACTGTCTCTTTAAGAAACTTGACTTTTGAATAGGGGTCCAAAAATCGTTGTGCAGCTCTGCAAGGACTCCCTGATGAGATTCCCAAGGTGTCTTTAGCAAAACTTGGGGTTCGCAGTGCAGCGATGTGCAGTAATGAGGTATAATGTACTGCAAGTCTATAGAAGTGGTATGGCTATAGAGAAACAGCAGGTGCATAAACTGTCCCTTTACAATGCAAGCAGAGGTGACACAGGACGTGGCAGATGGGAGAGCTTCCCCTTTCGGCTTGTCCAGGCATGCACTGTGCAGGCAGACTAGTGCACAAGGCTTGTTGCTAGGCAGATTACATGGGAAGTTACAGGGCTCTTAGGGATCTGTAGCCGGGGTATTGAGCTCTTAAGCAGTCTTCTGACTGTTCTGTCCCCACTTAAAGGCGATGGAAGGTGCGTAGTTGTGAGAGCTTGTGAGAATCTTACCTTCGTTTTTCCTATAGGTGGGGCAGACAGGACCAGAGCGCTCCAGAGTGAAACATGCATATGCTGAAATGAAACAATGGTGGTTTATTTTCTCCAAAGGTTAGGACATGCAGAGTGCAGAAATCCAAGTACTTGGCATTGTAATTCTCCAGTGATGCTTGCCTCTGAAGCTACTACGTGGTCAGAAGACTTTGCCCCTAGTAGCTCCAATCCAATAAGGGATGTTGTTCTCACAAACTCTGGTTTGGAATGAACATACCAGGATGTGATGCAAGAGGGTCATCAGACACTCCCATGGGCTGGACAAAAGAAACAGAGGAGCCGAAAGGTCTGACCAGTAGATGGCAGCAGAGACAAGCATGAAAAACATTAAATAACAGTTTTAACTAAGACAAATAGAAACAGCACAAGTGGAGGCTAGCTAATTAACTGATTGAGGCCAGGACTAGAGGTCCTGTCCCACCCAAAGTTCCGACTGAAGACAACAGCCCAACGAGGGGGATAGAAAGCCACTGCCACGGCACAGAGATCCCACGGGCCAGCGTCTGCGGGCAAAGGGCTCCTCAGGCAACCAAAAGCCGGGACTCCTGAAGTTGCAAGCGCAGGTAGTCCACCATCACAAACAGGTGCAGGAGAAAGGCAGAGACCACCAACCAGGTGGGGGACCAGACTGCAGCCGCCTGCAGGCACCGACCACCGTCACCTTGGTTTACCAGAGACTCATTTGTCTACTAATCGTGAGTACATCAGTGCCCTCCGGCCGCCCATCTCCTTGCTCTGCCAAACAACCCCCAACGGGTCCCGGGGCCACCATCCCTGCCCACGAAGGGGTTAACAACTTGCTGCCAAACATCTCCCCCGGGTGCCCCGTAACTGCAGCGGTGGTGTCTACCTTCACCACATCCCGTGGGTGGCGTCACAAACTTAAACACTGCTCCGGCCGTACACATACGTCCCTAAATCGCAAACCCCTTTTTGATCGACGTGACCGCAGGACCCCCGGGTCCGGAGACCCTCGAGCCACCCACTGAAGGTCCAGATCCAAGCGGCTCGGTTGCCGAGCACTGGGCGGTACACTTACACTTTTCCTCATCGTTTTTGTCCCTTGCACTATCCCTCACTCTGTAAGCCCCTCAAAACCCCGTCTACAGTAATAGGCTCCCTAAACCCTCATCTACAGTAATAGGCCCCCTAACTCTAAGACTAAAATAATAGCCCTCCCACCCCTTGTCTAGAGTCATAGGCCCCTAACCCCCAGACTACAATAATAAGCCTTCCAATCCTCAGTCTTTTTAGTCATAGGCCCCCTAGTCCCTAGTCTATAGCATAAGCCTCCGCCTCCATGAAAATTCCAAGTTTTAGCTTCCCTCTCCATACCCAGTCTGTAACATTATCCTCCCCTTCATGCTCAGTCTGTACTAGCCTCCCCCTCATGCCCAGTCTGTATTAGCCTTCCTCTCATGCCCAGTCTGTACTAGCCTCCCATCATGCCCAGTCTGTATTAGCCTCTCCCTCATGCCCAGTCTGTATTAGCTTCCCCATCATGACCAGTCTATATTAGCTTCCCCTCATGCCCACTCTGTATTAGCTTCCCCATCATGCCCAGTCTGTATTAGCCTTCCTCACCTCTTATGCCCAGTTTAAATTAGCCTTCCACATCCCTTCATAACCAATCTGTATTAGCCAGCCCCCATGCCCAGTCAGTATTAGCCTCCCCCACCACCTCATACCCAGTCTGTATTCACCTCCCCCACCAACTCATGCCCAGTCTGTATTAGCCTACCCCTCATACCCAGTCTGTATTAGCTTCCCACAACCCCTCATGCCCAGTCTGCATTTGCCTCCCACACACACCCCTTCATGTCCACTCTATATTAGTCTCCCACACCACCTCATGCCCAGTCTGTAGCCTCCTCTTCCATCTCATGTCCAGTCTGTATGAGGGGCTGCTGATAAATGTTTGTCTTTGTGATCTTTTTTTTGTTTCTATGGTAACAAATCTAACATCACACAAAAGCCTTATATGTTTTAAAATTTTGTGTCTGTTGCATATGGCAGCAATGTTCAATGCATGCGGGAAAACAAAATGGTGGAGTCTAATGTGATATTCACAGCAACTGAGAGCAGAGGAGTGATAAAATTCTTGTTTCTGCAAGGAAATTATGCGAGGTATATTCATGGTGATATGTCACAGACATTGGGGGATCAGTGCACTTCACATTCCACAGTTAAGAACTGGGTTGCCAAATTTAAAACGGGCCAGTTCACACCAATGATGAGTAACGTCCTGGTTGACCGAGAGTGGTTGTTGTTCCGGAGATCGTCGATGCTGTGCACAACCTCATACTGGAGAATCAACTAACTTCAGATAAAGCAATAGCAGACATCATGGGGATTTCCCATGAACGTGTTTGTGTCATTATCCATGAACATTTTTCACATGAGGAAGCTATCTGCAAAGTGGGTCCCCAAATGTTTTCAGAGAAGCATGGGAGTGAAAAATTCCCGGTCCATTTGTCAGCATTTCCAGAGTGATAAGAACTTCCTGGATCGACTGGTCACTATGGATGAGACCTGGATTTATTTATATGACCCTGAAAACAAGGAGCAGTCAAAACAGTGGAGGCACAGTGGTTCTCCTTGTCCAAAGAAGTTCGGGGTGCAAAAATTAAACAATAAGGTGATGGCGACTGTGTTCTCGGATAAGTAGGGCATGCTGCTAGTGGACTACCTTCAAAAGAGTTTCACCATCAATGTGTGCCGCTCCCATGCCAGCAGCCATGCTGCTCGGATCCGGATCTGCGGTATGGCTCGAGGGACTCTAGCGGACCCGGGGGTCGCGCGGACATTTCAAATAAAAGGGGACGTATTTGTACGGAGGTTGTTGAAAACTGTCTGTGACACCACCCATGGTGTGTGGTGAGGTGTAGCACCACTGCTGCTGTTGTGGGACTCCCGGGGGCGATGGGGTGGCTGCTGGATGTTAACCCCTCCGTGGGCAGGGATGGATGCCCCGGGGCCCAATGTCTCTGTGCAGAGGATGTTAACAGCAGGGGGCGGCGCACCCGGTCAGGCCGGGGATGTTACTCACAGTTGAATAAATCACACAAGTCCTTTGGTAAACCAAGGTGAGGGTGGCCGGCTGCCGCGGCCAGAGGTGTATTTCTGGACCCACACCCTGGTCGGTGGTCAATGCCCCTTTCCTCTGCACTTTGTATTTTCTGTGATGGACTTCCCAGTGTGTTACACGGGAGTCCGCTCCCGGTCCTTTGGTTGGTAGCCGTGCCCGTCTGACGCTGACCCGTGGGATCTACTGGGCCCTGGCGGATGCCCTATCCCTCTCGGTGGGTGGTTGTCTACTTTTCGGGACTTAGGTTGGGACAGGACCTAAAATCCTGCCCTCAATTGGTTAATTAGCTAGGCCATTGAGGCCGCTCCTGGCTTCAGGGTCGAAGTACCCTGGTGTCGGTACCGGCGGGCTACAACCCTGTACCGGTCCACCTCGGATCTCCGGCAGCCGTCTTCCCGTCTCCTACTGGCACTGACCACTGTCTGCCACCTAGCCAGTACGCTGGGGCTCCAACCCCGATGCCTGTCAACTTGAACTTCTCACTTCAACTGACTGCGTTTAACTACAAACTCCTCTGACTGCCTTCCCGCCCCGGGTTCTCCAGACACCTAGGTGGGCATTCTCCTTCCGCCTGGTCCCGCCCACTGGTGTGTCTGTCCTTCCCTGAGGGGGTGACTAGGATTTTGTCGGCTGGTTTAACCCTGTGTGGGAGAGGTGTTATGCGGGGGCTTAGACTGTGTGACTACCTGGTTTTGCCAGGCCGTCACATATGCAAGGTATTACACTGAACTTTTGGACCAATTGAATGCAGCTCTGAAAGCCAAAAAGCGCGGCAAGCTGTCCAAAGGAATCTTGTTCCTGCAAGACAATACCTCCGCTCACACTGCACAAGAGATTACAGCAAAACTGGCAGAGCTGGGCTTCCAGCTGGTTGACTGCCCACCTTATTCACCAGATCTAGCTCCCTCCAACTATTATTTGTTTCCAAACTTGAAGTAGCACCTCAAGAGTACCAAATTTTACACCATTTCTAAAACCATAGCTGCTACGGATGTCTGGTTTGAGGCAGAAACAAAATCCTTCTGTTTGCTAGGCTTACAGAACTTGGAATACCGATATAAGAAGTGTGTTGACATCAGTGGAGAGTATGTGGAATAAATGTAAAGTTTTACCATCTTATCTTATATCTTTCTGGGTAAAGACAAAGACTTATCAGCAACCCCTCATATTAGCCTCCCCACCCCTTCATGCCCAGTCTGTAGTTGCCTCCCACATCCCCTATGCCCAGTCTGTAACATTAGCAACACCCCCACCTTCCCTATGAATCTTCAGCTCTACGAGCGCTTACCTGCTCCAGTGTCCCCCACCCTCCTCCAGTGAGTGTTCTGTCTTCATTGGCTCCAACATCCATCTTGTCCTCCTCCGCGGTGTCCTGCTGTAACATCCACAGCACTAGACACTGCACCAGCAAGCTGATTGGCGTGCCTCTGACCCCAGAAGTGCAGGCGCCGGCAGTTCTGGGTCAATAAGCTCCTTGTGCCCGCAATTTATTAGCATTTGAGTAGTATTTGTGTTTTAAAGACGTGGATACAAATAAATGGAGATGCGCCTCTCCCCTTCCGAACAGACTGTGGATTTTTTAGACTATCTAATCGAGGGGGAGGGAGGTAAAAAAAAATATTTTTTTTTATTGATGACAGAAAGTGCTGCCCCCTCATCCCGCTGCACCAGGCATCGGTCTGCAGGTGCTTAGTGGCAAATATTTCTCTACCTACTACTATTCCTCGACTAACTAAACTCGGATCGCGTTATTCTGTATCCTGCAGCTGGCTCCTTCTGTGGTATTGCCACAAAGTTTTATTATTCACTGCCTGCTCTCTCCCTGTTGCTAGGTGCAGAACCTAACCTTTACCAGGGAGCAGTGCCACAAACCAGCCACACTTACACTCTAAGCAGTAATGCATTATTAGAGATGAGCCACCCCCCTAGAGTTCGAGTTCGGTTCGTCGAACGGAGGACAAGTTCATCGAATGTTCGACGAACGTTCGACGAACCAATTCGAACCCCATTGAAAACAAAGGCAGGCAAACACAAACACATAAAAACACATTATACATGTACACATACAGTTTATAGACATTGCCATAACACTTACAGGTCCCCGCGACGCCTCCTGCACTCTGTCTCCCGCCGCTTTTCTTTCCAATAATTGCTGCGTCCTCCCGGTAACCAGCACTGATGATAGGACCTATCGTGACGTCAAAATAGCATTTGACCAGTCACGTGTCTATTATCTCATTGGCTACAGACTGGTCACATGGCTAGACATCATGCTAGATCCTGTCAGTGCATCTCTCCAGTACGCCTTGCTCGTTCCAGCATCTCCCTGTACCGGCGAAATACTCTGGCACATGGTCGGCTTCCCCGTTCCTGCATGTGGGTGCTCTGTACAGAGTCAGCCCACATGCAGCGACTGGCTGCCACAGCCGGTAAATAGCGACATCGGGAATCACGTGATCGGAGATTGCCGTTGCTATAGTAACAGTGGCAGCAGTGACGTCACCGCTTACAGCCCGCAGCCTCTGCTCACTCACTGAGTGATTAGACTGTAAGAAGCAGCAGCGTCTTCCTCCCATGCAGTGCTGTCTGATAAAGCAGAGCTGCATGGGTTGAAGGAGAAAGAAGACAGAAGACCAGGATCGTGGAGGGCTGACAGGGGGTAATAAACATGGAATTTCTAATGTGTCTGTCTATTTATTTATATTAAAGTATTTTTTCTCTGTGTGGTGTCTTTTTTTTAACTCTTTATTGGAGATTCTTAATGGCCGGGTAAAACTTGCCTGACATTAAGAATCTCTGGCTTAATACTAGCTAGTAAAACAAAGCTAGTATTAACCCATTATTACTCAGCAAGCCACCCGGCTTCAGGGCTGCTGGAAGAGTTGGATACAGCACCGGATGATGGCGCTTCTATGAAAGCGCCATTTTCTGGGGTGGCTGCGGACTGCAATTCACAGCAGAGAAGCCCAGAAAGCTCGGGTCAACCTGTGCTGAAGATTCCAATTCCCAGCCGCCTAGTTGTACCTGGCTGGACACAAAAATTGGTTGAAGCCCACGTCTTTTTTTTTTTAATTATTTCATGAAATTCGTGAAATAATTAAAAAAAAAGGGCTTTCCTATATTTTTCGTTCACAGCCGGGTACAAATAAACAGCTGGGGGTTGGGGGCAGCCGTACCTTCCTGGCAAAAAAACTCCTGCATACAGTCCTGGATGGAGTATGCTGAGCCTCGTAGTTCTGCAGCTTCTGTCTGCTCTCCTGTATACACTAGTGGATGAAGTATGCTGAGCCTTGCAGTTCTGCTCCCCCTGCCTTTCCCTCCAGCATACAGTCCTGGATGGAGGATGCTGAGCCTTGTAGTTCTGCAGCTGCTGTCTGCTCTCCTCTATACAGACAGCAGACAGCAGCTGCAGAACTACAAGGCTCAGCATACTCCATTCAGGACTGTATGTAGGAGTTTTTTGCCCCCCCCCCAAAAAAAATTACATGGGCTTCGCCATGTTTTTGTATGCTAGCCAGGTATAGGGAAGCCCTTTTTCTTTTTAATTATTTCATGAATTTCATAAAATAATTAAAAAGAAAAATGACGTGTGCTTTTCCCAATTTTTGTGTCCAGCCAGGTACAACTAGGCAGCTGGGGATTGGAATCCGCAGTGCAGGGTGCCCAAGCTTTCTGGGCACCCCTGCTGCGAATTGCAGTCTGCAGCCGCCCCAGAAAATCGTGCTTTTATAGAAGCGCCATCTTCTGGCGCTGTATCCAATTATTCCAGCTGCCCTGGTGATAAGTGGCTTGCTGGGTAATAATGGGGTTAGGGCTAGCTGTGTATTATCAACTGGCCCTAAGCCCGAAACTCATGGTGTCAATATTAGACATGGCCACATGAATTTCTAGTACAGATAAAAAAAAAAACACAACACACAGAAAAATACTTTTATTAGAAATAAAACACAACACAATTAGTGACTCCATCTTTATTGAAATAAAGAACCCCCCTCCGCAGTAATCCTGGGTCAAGGGTCTCGCATGGTCCAATCAGGATCCAATATCATCTGATCGGTTTGCTGGAAGGCAAAGCGATCAGATGATGTGTCAGGTTCAAGGGCCTGAATCACATGACACAGCAGCTGATTGTATAATCGGCTTTTATACAATCAGCTGATGCATCAGTGCAAAAAAAAAAAAAAAAAAACTACACACTTCTGTGCAGACTCCTGTCCCACAGCAGCAGCTGATAGTTTAGCCGGCAGGGCGGAAAAAAGCCGGCCTCACCGCTCGACTAATAGTGTAAACTGATTCCGTCATGTGACCGCATCAGCTGATCATCGCCAGGTCTGAGAGAGAGAAAAGAGAGAGAAATGAGAAGAGAGAGGGAAAGAGAGCAAGAG
This sequence comes from Anomaloglossus baeobatrachus, assembly GCF_048569485.1. Classification (NCBI taxonomy): domain Eukaryota; kingdom Metazoa; phylum Chordata; class Amphibia; order Anura; family Aromobatidae; genus Anomaloglossus; species Anomaloglossus baeobatrachus. The sequence goes on along the minus strand of NC_134354.1, from coordinate 369,054,519 downwards.
AAGAAAGAGAGAGAAGAGGAGAGAAGAGAGAGAGAAGAGGGGAGAAGAGAGAGAGGAGAGAGAAGAGGGAGAGAGAGAGAGAGAAGAGAAAAAGAGAGAGAAAGAGAAAGAAAGAGAGAGAGAACAAGAGAGAGAGAACAAGAGAGAAAGAAAGAGAAGAGAGAGAGAGAAGAGAGAGAGGAGAGAAGAGAGAGAGGAGAGAAGAGAGAGAGGAGAGAGGAGAGAGAGAGAGAGAAAAAGAGAGAGAAAGAAAGAGAGAGAGAGAAAGAGAGAGAGAACAAGAGAAAGAGAACAAGAGCGAGAAAAAGAGAGAAGAGAGAGTAGAGCGAGAGGAGGGAAGAGAGAGGTGAGAGAGAGAGAAAGAAAAAGAGAAAGAGCAAGAGAGAGAACAAGAAAGAAAGAGAGAGAGAGAAAGAGCAAGAGAGAGAACAAGAGAGAAAGAGAACAAGAGAGAGAGAGAAAGAGAGAGAGAGAGAAAGAGAGAGAAGAGATAGAGAAGAGAGAGGAGAGAGCAATAGAGCCTCATTCTGTGAACTGCTCCGAATTTAGAGGTGTGGCCCTCGGCTCACAGCTGATGTCCGGCTCCTCCCCTCAGTGCATAATTAAATTAAATTAAATTAAATTATAATTATAAATAAATAATAATTATAATTTAAAATTAAATTACATTTTTTACCGGGGCGGCCGGGACTTGAACTCGTGAATTAATGCTTCTTAGGCAGTAGCTCTAACCATTGAGCTACTGGCTCTAATGAGAAACATAGGAAGATTTGGTAATCTTGATGTCTGCATTGCAGAGTGAAGTCTCTGGTGACAGCACGGCTCACTTCAGGTGCTGCGTGGAGAGGACACAAAGCGCTCGTGTTTCTTTACTTTCACTTACAGGTTAATTATGGAAGGTGTCTCGGGGAGACGCTTGTCATGATTAACCCCGTTATTACCCCGATTGCCACCGCACCAGGGCAATTCGGGATGAGCTGGGTAGAGTCCCGAGACTGTCGCATCTAATGGATGCGGCAATTCCGGGCGGCTGCTGGGTAATATTGTTAGGGTGGTGGGCTCCCCATAATGTGGCGCTCTCCATCCTGACAATACCAGTATCCAGCCGTGTGGCTTTATCCTGGCTGGTATCAAAATTGAGGGGGACAGCATGTTTTTTTTTAAATTATTTATTTATTTCACTGCACGATACAGACCCGCCCACCAGCGGCTGTGATTGGTTGCAGTGAGACAGCTGTCACTCATTTAGGGGGCTTGTCTGACTGCAACCAATCATGGGCGCTGGTGGGTGTGGAAGGCATGATTGAATAATGAAGCGGCAGCCATTTTCAAAAGAGGAAAAGTCGCCGGAGATTTGTGACAGCCGTGCAGCGAGGCGCCCGTGATCGATGAGTAGGAAAGAGAGAGGGATTGTGCTGGGGACGCAGCACACATGCAGATACTCAACGTGCGCACATACTTACTATGAAAAGCCACGCTTTTGGTGATTGAACCGTTCTCGAAAGAAACTTAAACTGCCGAATTTTTAGCAAATCGTTCAAGTTCGTCGAACGACTCGAACACCCCCCAAAATCACTCGAACATGAAATTGGCGAACCGTTCAACTTGAACATTGCTCATCTCTACACATTATACACATAAATATAATTCACATTATTATACTATTATATTATTATACCCCACTTGGCTTCAGTGTTTCCCGGAGTCTGCAGTCACCGATCATGTTATTGGTCACTGCAGAGTCTGGATGTAGTAGACCCAGGATCATCATGTGACCTCGTGTGGATTACATTGGACCTGCAGGGGTGTTTGGAGGGTTAATACATTGGAAAAAGAGGGGTTTTTTTCTGACTCACATTTGGTTTCTAGAAATTATATTGTCAAATTATATTGTCAGAGTATTATGGGGATTATGGCAGGACAGTTACACTTACCGAGATTCCCCGTGGCTGTCACACTACTTCCCGGTCCGTGCATTAGATCTCATACATATGCACTGCTTCATCCATCCACCCTCTCTACCGGTGCCTGTGATTGGCTGCAGTCAGACTGCCAGCAGATGGGCATCTCTGATTGGCTAACCTCACAGTAGCTGTCTGGGTCCCCTAATGGAGTGTAAAAATAAATAAATTTAAAAATAGTGTAGTAATAGGGTCTATTAAATGCAACAATCCCGACACTTCATCCGTCTCATCCCGATTGCTCTAGTGCTTTGGCAATCAGAGTAATACAAGGGGTTAATGACAGCTCAAAGTTGCCATTAAGCCCTAGATTAGTCATGGCTAGAGATCTATGAGACCCCCCCATTTCTAATCCTGTAAGTAAAAAGAAATAATCAAAAAACAGAAAAAATCCTGTATTTAAAAAAAAACAAAAAAAATCCTCTTTCGCCAATATTTAACCCCAAAACACCCAGGTCTGACGTATTCCACACCACGATGCCCCATGACGTCCCACAAGGTTCCAGACTGAGGTGATCTTATTGAACTCAGTGACCGCACGTTGGGTAAACTTATTGAGTTAAATGAGACCTGCATCTCATGGCAGAAAAACACATTTTTTTGACAAGGTATGCAGATTTAGTGCTGGAATTTATACACCAAATTCATGCACCAATACTGCATCTCCTGGCTAATAATGCATCAAAATGCGATGCGGTTTTGATGCAATCTTTTGCCAGGAGATGCAGATTTGGTGCTGACATTTATGCAACAAATTCCTGCACTAAATTTGCATCTTCTGGCAAAAAAATGCATAAAAACACAATGAGGTTTTAATGCAATATTGAACCGTTTTTTTTGCCAGAAGTAGATTTAGTGCTAGAATTTGGTGTATAAATTATAGCAAGTTAAGAAAAGGGAACCCGCTTCCTTGAAAAATTTCAATAAAATCCACTTCTTTATTGGATTCTTTAAAATTATAGAAAATAGTGAATCTCATGCTTCATTATTAATAGATGTTTTCTTAAGTGTAGCAGGTCGACATTATGGATAGTTCCACCATTTTTGTCTATCCAGCTGGTTTGATATTTCAAATTATTTCTATATAATATAGTAGAGAGTTCAAATAAAAATATTCTTAACGTGGTAAATCATTTTGCCAGTTTTTACAACAAAAAAAATAATAGTTTTGAAGTTTTTGCTACAGAACTAATACATGAACATTTTTGGGAGATGATTATGAAGTTGTGAGATGGGAATCCTTGGGTCTCTTTCTTTAAATATATAAATAGTGCATGGCTTGAACTTAAAAAGTGAAGTTATGTCTCACTATTAATAAATGCTTTTTTCATGTGCAGTGGGTTGAGATCATTGATATTTCCATTATTATTGTCCATTTAGCCGGTATTTTATGAAAAAAATGTATTTCATGTTATGTGTTTTTTCTGTGTAGGTTGTCTCTCACACATATCACTAATTTCTTTTAATGAATGTGATTCATTTAAGTTGGTATGGTGACCTATTCACATACTCACCAAGTCTAAACCGGGCTTTACACGCTACGATGTCATTAATGAATTATCGTCGGGGTCACGGTGTTTGTGACGCACATCCGGCGTCATTAACGATATCGCAGTGTGTGACACTTATGAGCGACCTTAAACGATCGCAAAAGCGGTCAAAATAATTTGCCGAGGAGAGGTCGTTCTGAAACAAAAAAATCGTTTTCTGCTTATTAGCGATGTTGTTCCTCATTCCTGCGGCAGCACACATCGCTGTATGTGACACCGCAGGAGCGATGAACATCTCCTTACCTGCCCCCACCGGCAATGCGGAAGGAAGGAGGTGGGCGGGATGTTACGTCCCGCTCATCTCCGCCCCTCCGCTTCTATTGGACGCCTGCCGTGTGACGACGCTGTGACGACGCACGAACCGCCCCCTTAGAAAGGAGGCGGTTCACTGTTCAGAGTGACATCGCAGAGCAAGTAAGTGTGTGTGACGGGTTAAGCGAGGTTGTGCGGCACGGGCAGCGATTTGCCCGTGTCGCACAACCGACGGGGGCGGGTACGATCGCTTGCGATCTTGCTAGCGAGATCGCAGCGTGTAAAGCCCGCTTTAGGGGTACTTCTCACATAGCGAGATTGCTAGCAAGATCACTGCTGAGTCACAGGTTTTGTGACGTACCAGTGACCTCATCAGCAATCTCACTGTGTGTGACACTAAGCAGCGACCTGGCCTCTGCTGTGAAATCGCTGATCGTTACACACTGCTCTGGTTCATTTTTTGCTCATTGCTCTCCTGCTGTGAAGCACACATCGCTTTGACAGCAAGAGAGCAACGATCTGAATGTGCAGGGAGCAGGGAGCCAGCATCTGGAAGCTGCGGACGCTGGTAACCAAGGTACACATCGGGTAACTAAGCAAAGTGCTTTGCTTGGTTACCCAATATTTACCTTGGTTACTAGCGTACACCGCTCTCAGGCTGCCAGTGCTGGCTCCCTGCACACGTAGCCAGAGTACACATCGGGTAACTAAGCGAAGCGCTTTGCTTAGTAACCCAATGTGTACCCTGGCCACGAGTGCAGGGAGCCAGCGCTAAGCGGTGTGCGCTGGTAACCAGGGTAAATATCGGGTAACCAAGCAAAGCATTTTTCTTAGTTACCCGATATTTACCTTGGTTACCAAGCGCAGCATCGTTTCCGCGAGTCGCTGCTGGCTGGTGGCTGGTCACTGGTCGCTGGTGAGATCTGCCTGATTGACAGCTCACCAGCGACCATGTAGCAACGCAACAGCGATCCTGACCAGGTCATATCGTGGTCGGAATCGCTGGTACGTCGTTTAGTGAGACGGTACCCTAAGATCAGTTTCTGGTGTCCAGTGCTGGTTGTGACTCCTGTCTTTATCTTGTGAGATTCACTATTTTCTATAATTTTAAAGAATCCAATAAAGAAGCAGATTTTATTGAAATTTTTCTCGAAAGTTGGTTCCTTTTTCTTCACTTGTTGATACATACGCTGATAACAGCAGCGGGATCCCGCGCTTCCATGGCGTTGAAGGATTAATTGCCGAAGAATGTGGTCAGGTGGACTATTCCTATTATACTTATGTATAAATTTTAGCACCAAATCTACATCTCCTAGCAGAACACCACACAAAAAACATGGTTTTCATACTGTTTCAGTATGGTTTCCCATCTATTTAGGATGGGAAGGAGGTGACGTCCGGTCATCAGGCCAGCGAGCGCTTGCGCATAACGCTGGAGTCATAGGGGAAAGTGCGGTCACGAGGTTATGGGCGGCACTTACTGATGACACTCACAGTGCCGCCCATAACCTCGTGCCCGCGCAAAGCGTCACTAGCGGTCACACGTGCACGCAGTGCACGGCACCGCTACAGTGGAACAGCGCATGCGCGGGACCACGGGCACCCAGGGGCGGCATCCTGAGCTTTTGAAATTCAGCATTCGGGGGCGGCGTAAATCTGCAGGAGGACAGCAACGGACCCCAGGCAGCCCGCCCCCATGGACGATTTTAGAAATTTGCATACGAAAAGGTACCAGTTTACAAAGTGTTTATTTTGTTATAAAAGGTGCCAAAAAAACTATAGGAAGCTTCCTAGAATGCAGCCCAGGAGCTGCAGAGGGGGGAACTTTTAGCTTTATAGCTAATTTTCTGATGACAGGTTCCCTTTAAGTACAATAATGCAACCACACATATTCACATTATGTCTACTAAGCAGTAATTTGTGAAGCATTTGTCATTGTGTTTTCAGGGAGATTTTATCTAAAAACTTTACCCCCAGATCAATGAGAATAATTCATAGAAAGCATGAAAGGGTGGCACACTTCAACAAGCACAGTCTTCTAAATAGCTTTAATCATTGAGATATGCACTGCATTTAAATGTCTTTTATAGACTTCATGGGTTAACCATTAAATGGTGCCCATTGTTCTTTAATTGTCCGTCTTAATTTGTTAGGGAATTTGCTCTGATTTCCTCCTCAGACAAGTCTTGGCAGTAATCGTGAGGAGCTGGCTCCCTTTGTAACCGATTGAAACCTCTCCTGGGTACGAGCTTACTAATCATACGAAATACGAGTACAACTCTACTGTTGAAGTTTATGGCACTGGTACAATAAAATGTCTAAAATGTAGCTGCGAAAGAAATGTGGGAGTGAGCTATCCATTTACATTAAGCCAGAATTATTGGACATGAAAAGCCAAATTTAACTAATCTGTTGAGGTATCTTCCAATTGTAACCAGTCAATTCGCTTTCTAGCAATATGATGATTGTGAAAAGTGAGGAAACTTACATTCTAGAATACATTTGATACATATAGGCTTTAGTGGAGATGGATTATTCTTATAATAATCTCCCTTGGCTAAAACTGCAATTAAAAAAATATTTGACTTATACTTTTACATATCGTGTGCACAAATAGGCAGGGAGGTTTGTAGAACGTGCATGGTGACCTACTGGCATGATGCCCTCTAAAGGTGTGGGTCTGCAATTTAACATTATCCACAAGTATTTTCTTTTAGAAAATTGGGCATATTGCCATAACCTAACTGGTATCCTGACTCTGCCCTCTTTTGGTATAATGATCTTTTATAAATACTGCCCCGAGTAGAAGGAAAAGCTCTGGTTGGCATTGACATTTTGTATGTTCATCTAAAATGCGGGAAGTAAATTTTCCCAGAATTATAAAGGCAGAACTAAATCTCATTATTGAATAGTTAGAAAAATAGTATAATTAAATAATACTACTTTTAGGTAGGTAAAAAAATGTATTTGGGATTATATTTATCTACACATCCCATGAAAAATTAGTCATGGAATAAAGAAGAGAGATATGCCTAATTAAAAAATATAATTATATCATTTAAAACATTCAATAAAAGGAATAAAGAGGGAAACCTTCAGAGGAACAACTCCCATATGTGAATACGAAATAGGTAAGTGAATAATTATATATATTAATCTCCCAGGTGGTATTCAGGGCATTATTTAATAAAGGGTATCTAGTGCGGTACAACAGTATCAACTACCTGCAGAATATAACCCATATAAAGAGAAAGTGCATAGACAAAAAAGTGCCTAGTGCACCAATAAAAGCAGTATACAATGAGTAGATATGGTAGTATGATGTTACAGTACCTTGACAGAAAGGTGCCTGTTGCAACAATGCATGTAATATACAATTAGGAGGTATGGCAATATCAACCCTTTATATTGAATATCCCCAAAATGAATTAAAGTGCCTTTGAAATAAGGAGCGATAATAAGAGCAATATGCAATGAGCAGGTGTGGCACTATCAACCACTTATGATATATAGCCAAAAATAACTTGACTACCTGACTACCTACTTGACTAATAAGGATCATAATACAACAAAGGATAGATAAGTAGGATAAAGATCATATGAAGTGGCTGATGCCTTGCTACTTACACTGATGGGAGATCAGTCAGGTATGGAAGTGTCCTCACCCCTATGCCATTTTGCATGTAGCTTCTTCCTGGAGCAAACCCTGAGGCCTCCATTTACCCCAGTGAAAAGATTTGCCATCTATTTATGATTAACATAAGTCCAACTCCTGAAGCCCCCACTTATATTAGTGCAAATGTAGCGCTCCTGAGACCCTCAGGGCACTACAAGTAACTGCATCCTCTTGGGGATGCAGGACCTACCCCCTGGGACCTTGAGTATCAGTGCCTTTTCCACCAAAACACAATCTAAATCCTAGTCCTCTCCACACTGGGCATAGTAAGTTAACCACGTAAGGGGATGGTCGCCATGAGAACGAGTCCCTGGGTATAGCCAGACTGATGGGAGGGGTCAGTCAGTCAGAGAGGAGTCAAGACTCAGGAACACACAGGAGAGGTGTGCGGACGTGCCTGAGCTGGGTCCGTGTAACGGTGACCATGGGGGCACAGGAGAGAGGTCGCCAGGATGGGTACCGAGATACCGCTGGGACCGGAGCATGCACGGGGCACAGGGCCCTAGGTCAAGCGCAAGTTTTAGACTGTTTGTCAAATACCTGCCCGGTGAGGACACCTTCACGGACTTTACCAAACCAAAAAATCTGGGGGCATCAGCAGTAAACTAAGATCGGGGTTCAGACACTCACCTCCCCCAGGGTCCGCACTGCCCACCATACGGAGAAGGAGACTGTACTCCAAAAAGGGACAGTCGGGGTTCCCAAATGCTCCACGCTACGGGGACTCAATCTACAGAGAGTGCCGGGGACAGAGAAACCTGGGTCACTACATTGGCACTGGTCCTCCTGGGATCTGAACCAGCAACCCCTGGGTCCACAGTGAGTAGAGAGTGACTGTTAAAGACAACCTGGTGTGGTCTCCATTATTGCCCCACTACAACTCCCATGCACAGCCCTACCTCTGGAGGGCCTACCATCACAACTGCCACTACCACCAGTCCTGGGAGTACCCACATTGAGCAGTGGCGGTTCTCCATCATTAACTGCAACCCGCAGGTGGCGTCACATCACAAAAACTCTTATTTCCCCTGTAAATGTCCCCCATTAACAAAAGGTGCCCAGAGCACGGGACCGAGCAACGGCCACCAAAGTGGCATTCCCATTTGTTACTGCCCGGGACTGAGTACCCCCTTCTTTGGGCGCTACACAAGAGTTTGCCATCAATTTGTAATCAGCGGAGGTCAAACTCCTGAGGTCCCCACCTAGCCCAGTGCAAGGATTTGCCGTCTATTTATAATCAGTGGAGGTCCAACTCCAGAGGCCCCTACCTAGCCCAGAGCAAGGATTTGGCAATGATTTATGATCAAGATAGGTCAAACTCCTGAGGCTCTCCCACCTACCCCAGTGCAAGGATATGCCATCTATTTATAATCAGCAGTGGTCCAACTCCTGAGGTCCCTACCTAGCCCAGCACAAGGATGTTCCATCTATGTATGGTCCGCATAGGTCAAACTCTTAAGGTCCACACCTAGCCAGTGCAAAAATTTGCCATCAATTTATAATCAGCAATGTTCCAACTCCTTAGGCCCCTCCTATCCCAGTGCAAGGATTTGCCATTTATTTATGATTTGTATAGGTCCAGCTCCTGATGCCGCCAACTATCCCAATGCAAGGATTTGCCATCTATTTATAATCAGCTGAGGTCCAACTCCTGAGACCTCAACCTAATCCAGTGCAAGGATTTGCCATCTATTTATGATCAGGATAGGTCCATCTCTTAAGGTCCCCCCCTACCCCAGTACAAGATTTTGCCAACTATTTATAATCAGCGTCGGGCCAACTCCTGGGCCCCCACCTACCACAGTGCAGGGAATTGACATCTATTTATGATCAATATAGGTTCAACTCCTGTGACCCCCAACCTATCCCAGTGTAAGGATTTGCCATCTATATACAGTGGCTTGGAAAAGTATTCGGCCCCCTTGAATTTTTCAACCTTTTCCCACATTTCAGGCTTCAAACATAAAGATACAAATTTTAATGTTATGGTGAAGAATCAACAAGTAGGAAACGAAATTTATTGCTTATTTTAAACTTTTCTAAAAAAGAATAAACTAAAAATTGGGGTGTGCAATATTATTCGGCCCTTTTACTTTCAGTGCAGCAAACTCACTCCAGAATTTCATTGAGGATCTATGTATGATCCAATGTTGTCCTAAATGACTGATGATGATAAATATAAGCCACCTGTGTGTAATCAAGTCTCGATATAAATGCACCTGCTCTGCGATAGACTCAGTGTTCTGTTTAAAGCACAGAGAGCATCATGAAGACCAAGGAACAAACAGACAGGTCCGTGATACTGTTGTGGACAAGTTTAAAGCCGAATTTTGTTACAAACAGATTTTCACAACTTTAAACATCCCAAGAAGCACTGTGCAAGCGATCATATTGAAATGGAAGGAGTACCATACCACTGCAAATCTACCAAGACCCGGCTGTCCCTCAAAAATGTGATCTCAAACAAGGAGAAGACTGATCAGAGATACAGCCAAGAGGCCCATGATCACTCTGGATGAACTGCAGAGATCTACAGCTGAGGTGGGAGAGTCTGTCCATAGGACAACAATCAGTCGTACAGAGTGGAAGAGTGGCAAGAAGAAAGCCATTTCTCAAAGATATCTATAAAAAGTGTTGTTAAGTTTGCCACAAGCCACCTGGGAGACACACCAAACATGTAGAAGAAGGTACTCTGGTCAGATGAAACCAAAATCGAACTTTTTGGGCACAATGCCAAACGATATGTTTGGCATAAAAGCAACACAGCTCATCACCCTGAACACACCATCCCCACTGTCAAACATGGTGGTGGCATCATCATGGTTTGGGCCTGCTTTTCTTCAGCAGGGACAGGGAAGATGATTAAAATTTATGGGAAAATGGATGGAGCTAAATACAGGACCATTCTTGAAGAAAACCTGTTGGAGTCTGCAAAAGACCTGAGAATGGGACGGACATTTGTCTTTCAACAAGACAATGATCCAAAGCATAAAGCAAAATCTACAATGTAATGGTTTACAAATAAACATATCCAGGTGTTAGAATGGCCAAGTCACAGTCCAGACCTAAATCCAATCGAGAATCTGTGGAAAGTGCTGAAAACTGATGTTCACAAACGCTCTCCATCCAACTTCACTCAGCCCGAGCTATTTGCAAAGGTAGAATGGGCAAGAATTTCAGCCTCTTGATGTGCAAAACTGATAGAGACATACCCCAAGCGACTTGCAACTGTAATCGCAGCAAAAGGCGGCGTTACAAAGTATTAACTTAAAGGGGCCAAATAATATTGCACGCCCCAAATTTTCAGTTTTTTATAAAAGTTTAAAATAAGCAATACATTTCTTTCAACTTCACAATTATGTCCCACTTGTTGATTCTTCACCATAACATTTTCATTTTTTTATCTTTATGTTTGAAACCTGAAATGTGGGAAAAGGTTGAAAAATTCAAAGGGGCCGAATACTTTCGCAATAAAGTATAGAGGCACGGTCTGATAGAGTGCTAAGGAGGCCACAGTATTTTTTTTTTAAAGAATTTATTGTTTTCTATCAGCCACCAGTGGCTGATAGAAAACAATAAATTCTTTAAAAAAAAAAAATAAAAATGAATCTAATACTGTGGCCTCCTTAGCGCTCTATCAGACCGTGCCTCTATACTTTACTGCTGATCTTCCCCTCTGTGGGTTCACGGCAAGAGCTGCTTGCTACGGAGGTCAGACTACCAGAGACGCCCAGTGATCTCTCATGTGACCAGCTTTTCAGGATTGTGCTTCCCTGGATGGACATCGTGGGCTAACAGGTTAGAAGAGCTCTGACACCACACTCAAGTTTTAAGGCCCCTTTACACACTGAGACTTTCTAGCGAACCCACCAGCGATTCCAACCTGGCCGGGATCGCTACAAAGTCTCTGGTGAGCTGTCAAACAGTCAAACCTGGCCAACGACGCAACAGCGATCCGGACCTGCAGAGCGACTTAGCTAGTCAAACACTGGAAACCTGTGATGTGTCACAATATCTGTCAATCACTATTCTCTGTCAGTCGGTCTCTCCCTCTCAGTCTCTATTCTCTCTCTGTCGGTCCACCACTATCTCTGTCCCTCTCTCACAGTCTGTCGGTCATTTTCCCCTCCTCTCTCATACTCACCGTTCCCCCGATCCCCGGCGCTGCGCTGCACGGCATTCACACTGCTGCGGCGGCTTTTCCTCTTTCGAAAAAGCCGGCCGCTCATTAAACAATTTCGTATTCCCTACTTTCCCCGCCCACAGGCGCCTATGATTGGTTGCAGTGAGACACGCCCCCACGCTGAGTGACAGGTGTCTCACTGCACCCAATCACAGCAGCCGGTGGGCGTGTCGTTACTGTGCAGTGAAATAAATAATTAAATAATTAAAAAAGCAGGCGTGTGGTCCCCCCCAATTTTAATGCCAGCCAGATAAAGCCATACGGCTGAAGGCTGGTATTCTCAGGATGGGGAGCTCCACGTTATGGGGAGCCCCCCAGCCTAACAATATCAGTCAGCAGCCGCCCAGAATGGCCGCATATATTAGATGCGGCTGTTCTGGGACAGTACCCGGCTCTTCCCGATTTGCCCTGGTGCGTTGGCAAATCGGGGTAATAAGGAGTTATTGGCAGCCCATAGCTGCCAATAAGTCCTAGATTAATCATGTCAGGCGTCTCCCCGAGATACCTACCATGATTAATCTGTAAATTACAGTAAATAAACACACACAACTGAAAAAATCATTTATTAGAAATAAAAAACACAAACACATTCCCTCATCACCAATTTAATCAGCCCCAAAAAGCCCTCCTTGTCCGGCGTAATCCACGGACCTCCAGCGTCGCGTCGCTTCCAGCTGTGCTGCATGCAGGTGACAGGAGCAGCAGAATACACCGCCCTCCGGTCACCTCCAGGCAGCTAATGAAGACAGCCGCGCGATCAGCTGAGCCGTCACTGAGGTTACCCGCTGCCACTGGATCCAGCGGTGGATGCAGCGGTGGCCGCGGGTAACCTCAGTGACAGCTCAGTTGATCGCGCTACTCACCGCCGCTCCGGTCAGCTCCAGGCAGCAACTGAGGTGAGTAGCGCGATCAGCTGAGCTGTCACTGAGGTTACCCGCGGCCACCGCTGCATCCACCGCTGGATCCAGTGACAGCGGGTAACCTCAGTGATGGCTCAGCTGATCGCGTGGCTGTCTTCATTAGCTGCCTGGAGGTGACCGGAGCGGCGGTGTATTCTCCTGCTCCTGTCACCTGCATGCAGCACAGCTGGAAGCGACGCTGGAGGTTCGTGGATTACGCCGGACAAGGAGGGCTTTTTGGGGCTGATTAAATTGGTGATGAGGGAATGTGTTTGTGTTTTTTATTTCTAATAAATGATTTTTTCAGTTGTGTGTGTTTATTTACTGTAATTTACAGATTAATCATGGAAGGTATCTCGGGGAGACGCCTGACATGATTAATCTAGGACTTATTGGCAGCTATGGGCTGCCAATAACTCCTTATTACCCCGATTTGCCAACGCACCAGGGCAAATCGGGAAGAGCCGGGTACTGTCCCAGAACAGCCGCATCTATTGTATGCGGCCATTCTGGGCGGCTGCTGACTGATATTGTTAGGCTGGGGGGCTCCCCATAACGTGGAGCTCCCCATCCTGAGAATACCAGCCTTCAGCCGTATGGCTTTATCTGGCTGGTATTAAAATTGGGGGGACCGCACGCCGGCATTTTTAATTATTTAATTATTTATTTCACTGCACAGTATAGACACGCCCACCGGCTGCTGTGATTGGGTGCAGTGAGACACCTGTCACTCAGCGTGGGGGCGTGTCTCACTGCAACCAATCATAGGCGCCTGTGGGCGGGGAAAGTAGGGTATACGAAATTGTTTAATGAGCGGCCGGCTTTTTCAAAAGAGGAAAAGCCGCCGCAGCAGTGTGAACGCCGTGCAGCGCCGCGCCGGGGATCGGGGATCGGTGAGTATGAGAGAGGAGGGGAAAATGACCGACAGACTGTGAGAGAGGGACAGAGATAGTGACGGACCGACAGAGAGAGAATAGAGACCGAGAGGGAGAGACCGACTGACAGAGAATAGTGATTGACAGATATTGTGACACATCACTTGTTTCCAGTGTTTTAAGTCCCCTTTACACACTGAGACTTTGCTGCACAGCGGGAAACAAAGGAACAGAGAATGGTCCTGAACAATTTGTAGCGATCAGCAACTTCACAGCAGGGGCCAGGTCGCTGATGTGTTTCACACACTGCAATGTCGCTGGGGGGGTCGCTATTACGTCACAAAACCGGTGACGTTACAGCGATGTCGTTTGAGATGTTGCAGTGGTTGTGCGAGGGCTGCACAACCACATCAGGTGAGCAGATTCTTTTTCTCCTCCTCACCTCTATCTCCCAGACCCTTCACATGCGCTCCCTTGTTTAATTTTTTATCCAGAATACTTTTGCAAGGCACTGTATGTAATCAGCAGAAGTCTAGCTTCTGAGGCCTCAACCTCTTCCAGTGCAAGGATTTGCCATCAATTTATAATCAGTGGAGATCCAAGACCTCCACCTATCATGACAATGAAAAGGCTGCAGAAGTCACATCACCACCCTCGCAGGAATGGGAACCATGAAGATCAACCATGGAGCATATGAGTAATCAAGCAACATTAGGAGTGACCGCTATGATTTTTTTTTACAAGGTGCTGCACAGTTATTTAAATAAAATCAGGAGTGGAAACCCCCTTTAATATAAGTAAGAAGCATAACATAACAAAATGAAATTCTTACACTGTTGTCGCATTGTATTGTTTTTATTTCTTTGCAGGAAGTTATGGATCCACATACAACACAATAGAATCTACTTTTACATCACAACAGGTTGATGTAGATATGTGATTTTTCTGAGCAAATGAGATGTCTGTGTACAAGTTCTGTAGTCGGTATGCTCAGGTTTAGTAGTCCATGTAGCAGAATGAAACTTCCCATGGGTACAAACTGTGAAAACATTTCCTTTTGTAAGTTGCCATGTCTGAGAACCACCGGGAGCCCTAGAAATTGAGGAAAAGATAAAGCATGGAACCAAATGAATGTTTACAAAAGCCTTGAGGTCATGTCCTAACTGGATGAATATCAAATCAGATGTGCTGTATGCTAGCTGTGCCAGCTTTTGTGAAATTAATGAAACAACTCATTAACCCTTTAGTGAGATAGCACAGGTGTTCCAATTCTTCTACTTTTTTACACTGCGCTGCTATTAGGCAAGGCTCCCACAAGAGCAGCGCCTAAAGTCAGGGCTGATTTTAGACAAAGGGGGAAACAATTAAAAGTAAGCCCCCAAATGCTAACATTTTTGTGCTATCACACAGAAACATTTAGGCTATGTTCACACAATCTAAAACCTGATTGCTTGGCATTAAAAAAGCTGCAGCCAAAATGCAAATTTTGCTTTCTTTTTTGCTACTTTTCTTTATGTTTTTGCTGCTTTTTTCTGGCTGCATTTTAAGGCTATGTGCCCACGCTGCGGATTTACCGCGGATTTTGCTGCGGATTTGCCGCGGATTTACCGCGGATTTTCCGAAAATCTGCAGCAGCGGCACTTCCAAGCCATTTCAATGGCATTTTGGAAATGCTGTGTCCATGCTGCGGATTTTTCCGCGGCGGATTTGCCGCAGATTTTGATCCGGAAAAATCTGCAGCATGTCAATTATTGTTGCGGATTTTGTTGCGGATTTTTCCCATGCAAGTCAATGCAAGGTGTAAAATCCGCAAGAAATCCGCAGGTCTGTTCCCACAGGCTCTTTTTCTTGCGGATTTGGTGCGGATTTCGCAAAAAAATCCGCAGGAAGTGATGTAGGATAGTTCAGGAAGAGGAAGTTTCACCATTTTGTAGTGTAGAGTAGTGGCAGTGTAGTTGTCTGTATAGGGTTAAATAAAACTTGTTTTTATTTCCCTACTAGTGTGTTTGTGTGTTTTATTTCATGTTGTGTCCGGACTCTGGATTGCCAGCTAAAAGCAGCTAGTTACAGGCTGCTTGCTTTTAGCTGGCAAAACAGGATCCCAGGTCTTTTTTCACATTTCTTTTTTTTAAAAAAAAAAAAAAAAAAAAGTGCTCCGCTGTATTTTCACTGTCCAGCCCGATGCAAGCAAGCAACTGAGGGCTGTGCTTCTCAGCGGGATAAGGCTGAAGCATTCTCTGCCCCTCCCGCTGAGAAAAACAGTCCTCAGCTGCCCCTGAAAATGGCGGCTCCGTTGTGAAGCGCCATTCTCAGGTGCTGTACCGAGGCTCATCCAGCTGCCCTGATGCATTGGCTGGCTGGGTAATATAACGGGGTTAATGCCAGTTTTCTGCAAACTGGCACTAAGCCCGAGGTTCATAATGTCATGCCTGTGTAGACACGGCCATTATGAACCTCCGTTTGGTACTAAAGAAAAGAAAACACTTTTTTTTTAAATTTTATTTGAAAGAAAAACACACACACATCCCTGATTGCCATCTTTATTACTCCCTGAATCCCCCGACGATAATCCATGACAGCTCCGATGTGCACCCGGCTGACCCGGGGCACTGACGTCAGCCGGTGACAGCAGCCGTCAGTGTATTATTAAATGCTGCACAGCTCTTTTCCGGCAGCTGGGAACGTCTGATATCAGAGCCCTGGTCAGCTGACTTAATTTGCGAGCGCGGGCGGGTCAGCTGAGTGCACATCGACAGCTGAATAGTCGGCCGATGTGCACTCATCTGACCCGGGCACGGACGTCAGCCGGTCCCAGCAGCCGTCAGTGTACGAGATGCTGCAAAGCTCTCTTCCGTCTGCTGGGACCGGCTGACGTCCGTGCCCAGGTCAGATGAGTGCATATCGGCCGACTATTCAGCTGTCGATGTGCACTCAGCTGACCCGCCCGCGCTCGCGAATTAAGTCAGCTGACCAGGGCTCTGAAGTCAGACGTTCCCAGCTGCCGGAAGAGAGCTGTGCAGCATTTAATACACTGACGGCTGCTGTGACCGGCTGACTTCTGTGCCCGGGTCAGCTGATGCTCTGAAGTCAGCTGACCCGAGCTCAGCTATGAACTGAGCTGACCCGGCCAGTGAGTTCTGACGCTCCCAGCAGCCGGCAGAGAGCTTTCCTGTGATATTGTCCTGGATTAACCTCTGAGGCTTGATAGTAATAAAGATGGCAATCAGGGATGTGTGTGTGTTTTTCTTTCAATTAAAATTTTTAATAAAGGTGTTGTGTTTTCTTTATTACCAAATGGAGGTTCATAATGGCTGTGTCTACACAGGCATGACATTATGAACCTCGGGCTTAGTGCCAGTTTGCAGAAAACTGGCATTAACCCCGTTATTACCCAGCCAGCCAATGCATCAGGGCAGCTGGATGAGCCTCGGTACAGCACCTGTGAATGGCGCTTCACAATGGAGCCGCCATTTTCAGGGGCAGCTGAGGACTGTATTTCTCAGCAGGAGGGGCAGAGAATGCTTCAGCCTTATCCCGCTGAGAAGCACAGCCCCCAGTTGCTCGCTTGCATCGGGCTGGACAGTGAAAATACAGCGGAGCACATTTTTTTTTTTTAAATAACAGTGAAAGGGAACATGGGACCACATTTTTTGGCTATAAGCTGCGGCCACCACCACTGGGTTATTATATACAGCCTGTTAGAATGTAAGAGCCCAGTGATGTTGGCAGAGCCCAGTGGTGTTGGCCGCAGCTTTTCTGTATAAGCACACTGTGAGACTGCTAACAAAATGGATAATGGAGAAGAAAGGAGGGTTGGGACAGGAAATGACATAAAGAGACTTTTTTTTGCCTTCAAAACAGTCAAAGCTTTATTCAGAAACACATTAGAGTACAATGGACAAAATCCGCATCAAAATCCGCATCAAAATCCGCAACGAAATCCGCGTCAAATCCGCGTCAAATCCGCAGCTATGCTAAGGTGCGGATTCTGGGGGAAAGCTGCGGATTTTGAGGCAGAAAAATCCGCAGCAACATTCTCTCGTGGACACATAGCCTAAAGGTCCCAAAGTTAAGACTTATTTCTGACATGCCCACCAGGGCCGTTGAGCACTCATTACCTGGCCAGTTCTGTCAGTAGGG
Source organism: Anomaloglossus baeobatrachus (assembly GCF_048569485.1). NCBI lineage: Eukaryota > Metazoa > Chordata > Amphibia > Anura > Aromobatidae > Anomaloglossus > Anomaloglossus baeobatrachus. Next base: position 369,036,983 of record NC_134354.1, on the reverse strand, counting down.
TGACACTGCGGTAGGGCCCGGCCCTGTGACCTCGGCGGTGTCAGTTTAAATGGGGGAAGTTATTTTCAAGGGGAGATTGCAGCGCCCCACGGGCAGGTGGTTAACCTATTTGTTGCAGGTCAGGTCAGGCGATGTCACGGCTCCCCAAGGCGTGCAGTAAATGAAGGGGAAGCAGGGTGATTGGGGAAAGTTTGTTAGTTAGGAGTAAAGCTGGGCTCAACCGCTGGTATAAAGGAGGTGCTTAGGGAAAGAACGCTACAATAGTATGACAAATCCCAAGCACACAATCAAATGCAAGAGGGTAATGCAAAAAGTGCTTTTTTATTGAAGGATTACAAGCAGAAAGAAAATGCCACTACCAATAGAGCAAAGCCAAGCCAACGTTTCGGCCTATGTTAGGCCTTTGTCAAGGTCTCGCCTATGAGAAAATGATAAAGATTATTTACACACCAGAGAGTGATCAATCATAGCAAAATATACATATTTACAGAGAGTATATATACACATACGTTATGAGAGAGCTGTGGATATAGACGGATTTAAACGTCCAAGAAATGAGCCACAGGTAGGGCGTTTTGCTTTTCAAGAGTAACTTGCTGTATGGGGAGAGAGATAAAAGAATAAGCACCGTAGGCAAAATAAAAAGCAAACAGTAGAGTAGCCATAAGCACGCGCTGATGTACTTGTCAATCAAAAGAGTGTGCCAGTGGGCAATACACAGATACACTGTGCCTACAAGTTCTGATCCATACGAGATGGATGGCATGGAAAAAACATGGCAAATTATGGAACATAATACATAGGTAATAAAATGGGCAAAGAGGTCTTATCTGGAAGGGCAGAACCAGGAGGAGGCAACAGAATAGACAATGCAACTGCTATCATATGGGTATTGTAACTTAGGTTTAAGCTAGATACTGGATGTTACAGTCAAGTGCAATAGTATACAGGCAAACAGTAAATAGTATATGGCTTGTAACATACCCAGAGTCAAGGAGGCATTAGAGGTGAGTGGAGAGGTAGAAAGAGTGCCTATGGAAAAAACAGGATACAACAATATTAAGTGGCTATACACATGAAAACCAGGGAGCTGGACAGTAGTCAGGAGCTTATAGCGTGGTGTTACCTTTAAGAGCACAGGGGCATGGGGACGGGGTCCCAGAGGTGCAGGCAGGAGGCATGTGGCAGTGTGGTATGTGAAGGAGCGTCTATTTAAACGCTGGAGGGAACTTCCTGGTGTGTGTCATAGAAGCCAATGCGCATGCGTGCGTGACGTCAATGGTGACGTAGGCGTGCATCTGCGCATGCGTGTGACGTCAGCGGGGGGGCGAGAACAGTACTGTGGGGAGGTGATGTACTGTACTGTGCGCGCGTGCGCGCGTGACGTCACAGCGGGGGTGGAGTGAGAGAGGGGGATCCCTGCATGTGTGTGTGTTTACTACATGACTGGTGACGCAAGTGTGGACGGGGGATGTGTGGTGTAGGTGACAGTGTGTGTTATGCGCATGCGTGATATGTGAATGAGGGGTTGATACCTAGGATGTGGAAGGAAGGTATTGTATGTAACTGTGGAGAGGAAATAAAGATACTGAAGGGGGAGATAAAGGTTTATGGTATATAGACAAGATAGAGAGATAGCCTAAGTGAAGAGGATGCTCTGTAAAAAGCGTGAGGTGGAAATGTATGTATGAGGAAAGGGGGGGAGAGAGAGATATATATGTAAGGGAGAGGATAAGGATGGGATGGATATGGATGCATGTGTGTGTGTATGCAATAAGGGCATGTAGGCAATGTATATCACTGTGAAACGTGAAGAGGACTAATGTATGTCAGTATGCAACCTGGAGGGACGGGGGGGAGAGGGTTGTGATCAGGTGAGGATGCTACCTGGTGAAGAAGTGGTACCAGTCGTGGGAAAGGTGTAGGGGTTGAATCCGGCCGGTGAAGCAGGTGGTCAGTACCTCTAAAAAAGAACAAGAAAGATTAGGACAACTGGGTATACAAAGGCAATAAGTAAATACAAAACACATGAATACAGGTCTATATGCATATGTACAAAGGAAGATTAGCAGTTTGTTTCATATTCCCTGTTCATGCCCCATGGTTCAAGAGTTTGCAATGTATGAATCCAGTACGCCTCACGGTCCCGGAGGATTTCTACCCTATTGCCGCCCCTTCTGGGTAGTGGGACGTGTTCCAGTACCTGGAATCTCAGTTGGGAAACCGAGTGACCCCTGGCTGCAAAGTGTGCTGGGATAGGGAGCACAGTCTGGCCGCAGCGTATAGTAGATTTGTGTTTACTAATACGGTCTCGGATATGTTGGGTCGTCTCTCCAACATATCCGAGACCGCAGGGGCATTTGATTAGATAAATCACAAAATTCGTGTCGCATGTGTAGAAACCTTTTATAGGGTATTGCTTGCCAGTTCTAGGATGTGTGAAGAATTCCCCTTTGGTGACGTTGGAGCACTGCACACAATGGAGACAAGGGAATGTTCCCTTGCGCGGCCAAAAAACTGTGTCTATCTCGGCTTAAGGATGAGCCAATGTTCGCTCGGACTAGAGTGTCTTTGATATTACGGGGGCGTTTGTGACAGATCAATAGTGGTTGTTGAAATTCTGTGATGTCCGGGTATGCGCTGCCAAGAATTGGCCAATGTTTTTTAATGACCTGGCTGAAGAAAGGGGAGAACGGGTGATAGGTATTTACAAACGGTATTCGTGGGTTTTTGTTTGGTTCCAAATTGCGTCTGGGGGAAGTATTGGATGCAATGTGATGGGGATAATCCCTGGCTAGAAATCTAGAGCTCATTTCTTGATGTCGGAGTATGCGAGTTGTGGGATTGGAGACGATTCTATCTACTCTGCAATGTTGAGAGATGGGCAAAGATTTCTTGATGTGTTTCGGGTGGCAGCTACTGTAGAGGAGAAGACTGTTTTTGTCTGTGGGTTTGGAGAATATGTCGGTAGATAGGTTGTTGTCGGGGTCCCTGATGACGAGGGTGTCAAGGAAATTGATCGAATCATGGTCATAATGTAGAGTGCATGAAATATTAGGAGAGATGGTGTTAATATCGTTGAAGAAGCCAATGAGTGATTGTTCATTGCCGGTCCAGATGAGGAATATATTATCGATATATCGTTTCCAGACGGGGATGTTATTGGAAAAGAGGGGGTGTGGGTAGATGAAATCTTCCTCAAATTTGGCCATATATATGTTAGTATATGGGGGCGCTACGTTGGACCCCATCGCGGTCCCCTTCCGCTGCATATAGAACGTGTCTTCGAACAGAAAGAAGTTGTTCTCTAAGACCACTCTGAGGGTGTCCAAGCAAAATTGCTTTCTCAGACTATCAAAATCGGTATGCGTATTAAGGAACCACTCGACTGCCAGGAGGCCCCCTTGGTGGTCGATGCTGGTATATAGGGTGGTCACGTCCATGGTGACCAGAAAACCCTTGTTGGTAATATGGTTGATGTTAGATATGGTTTCCAGGAAGTGAGTCATGTCTTTCAGGTAAGAGGGGGTTTTTGGGATGATGAGTGTAAGTATCTTTTCCAGGGTGCGGGCTAGTGGTGACAGAATGGAGTCCGTGGAAGCAACGATTGGTCGGCCGGGGGGGGGAAGTGAGATTCTTGTGTATTTTGGGGAGGGTGTAAAATACGGGTGTGAAGGGATGGTTATTAATGAGAAAGTCAGATAATTTGCTGTCTATTGTAGCATTATTAGTATAGAAGTTGACTAGGTCTTGAATGGTGGAGCGGATGGTCGCAGTGGGGTCCCGTGGGATAGGGGTGTAGGTTGTGGAATCACTGAGCTAGTTCTTGATCTCGGTCACATAATAGGTAGAGATGAGCGAACCGGTCGCGGTTCGGCTCGAGGTCGGTTCGCCGAACGGAGGTCTCGTTCGAGTTCGGCTCGTCGAACGTTCGACGAACCGAACTCGAACTGCATAGGAAACAATGGCAGGCAATCACAAACACAGAAAAACACCTAGAAAACACCCTCAAAGGTGTCCAAAAGGTGACAAACAACTCACAACACATGGGAAAGTGACAAGGACATATACTCATGTGAAAACAAAAGAGCTGGACAAGGAAAAAGAGGAGGACACACAGATATATGAGTATATGCAAGGAAACATCGATTCCATTATTGTGCAACTTGAGCCCTGCTCATTTTAGGCTTCCAATCTGGATAAATTGCCTGAGCTCGCCACGTACGCCTTGGGGATCTTGTCTTGTCCTGCAGCCAGCGTTCTCTCGGAACCTGTCTTCAGTGCTGCTGGTGGTCTGCTGGCAGATAAGCACACGCGTCTGTCCACTGACAATGTGGACATGGCTCTCAGAGGACTTTTCTTCCCCTGGGTCAGCCAGGGGACGGGAAAGGCACGCGTATTTTTGAGAGTGCTTCATGCAAAGCATCTTTTTCTTTTTCAAAAGGGGGCTCAACCGATGCCAGTCAAGTGGGGTGTGTGTGGCCCAGTTAGTGGAAACGAGGGAGACTGTGGTTGGAGTCCCCTCGCTGTGTCTCTAAAAGAACCAAGATGAACAAGTCATGGCTCTCAGAGGACTTTTCTTCCCCTGGGTCAGCCAGGGGACGGGAAAGGCACGCGTATTTTTGAGAGTGCTTCATGCAAAGCATCTTTTTCTTTTTCAAAAGGGGGCTCAACCGATGCCAGTCAAGTGGGGTGTGTGTGGCCCAGTTAGTGGAAACGAGGGAGACTGTGGTTGGAGTCCCCTCACTGTGTCTCTAAAAGAACCAAGATGAACAAGTCATGGCTCTCAGAGGACTTTTCTTCCCCTGGGTCAGCCAGGGGACGGGAAAGGCACGCGTATTTTTGAGAGTGCTTCATGCAAAGCATCTTTTTCTTTTTCAAAAGGGGGCTCAACCGATGCCAGTCAAGTGGGGTGTGTGTGGCCCAGTTAGTGGAAACGAGGGAGACTGTGGTTGGAGTCCCCTCGCTGTGTCTCTAAAAGAACCAAGATGAACAAGTCATGGCTCTCAGAGGACTTTTCTTCCCCTGGGTCAGCCAGGGGACGGGAAAGGCACGCGTATTTTTGAGAGTGCTTCATGCAAAGCATCTTTTTCTTTTTCAAAAGGGGGCTCAACCGATGCCAGTCAAGTTGGGTGTGTGTGGCCCAGTTAGTGGAAACGAGGGAGACTGTGGTTGGAGTCCCCTCGCTGTGTCTCTAAAAGAACCAAGATGAACAAGTCATGGCTCTCAGAGGACTTTTCTTCCCCTGGGTCAGCCAGGGGACGGGAAAGGCACGCGTATTTTTGAGAGTGCTTCATGCAAAGCATCTTTTTCTTTTTCAAAAGGGGGCTCAAACGATGCCAGTCAAGTGGGGTGTGTGTGGCCCAGTTAGTGGAAACGAGGGAGACTGTGGTTGGAGTCCCCTCGCTGTGTTTTACATGCTTTTAGAAGGGCATGACATGGCTTGGAGGTTGACTTTCATCATCTGCAAACTGTTGGCTACCAAAATGCTGCCTTTCCAACAAATGTGGTTATAGACAATGAGGAACATACTGATAAAGATGAGACGCAGATACCCGATTGGGATGACAACTTAAATATTCGGTCAGGGCAAGAAGAGGCTCTGTCTGAGGGGGAGGGGAGTGCAAACACAACAATTGATGATGAAGTCCTAGATCCCACCTACTGTCAACCCACAGTCAGACACTCGAGGAGGTCAACAGAGGCGGTGGAGGAGGATGCAACCGACGTCGAAGTAACCTTGCTCCTTCCTGGACACAGTCGGAGCACTGGTAGCACGTCTACAACTGCATCCTCAGCCAACACTCTGCCTCTGAGCATTATTCGGGGTGGATCAACAGGTCGCATGGCCTCTAAGCCTTGCCTAGCCTGGTCCTTTTTTTACATAAAAAACGATCGCCCTAATTATGTGATCTGTAACATTTGGCATGGTTATCTTAGTAGAGGTCAAAACCTCAGCAGTTTGACAACTTCTTCCATGAATCGTCACATGAATAAATATCATATGGCCTGGTGGGAAGCTCACCGTGCTGCAATGCGGCCTAGCGGAGCCAACCATCCACCGCCTGCCCCTTCCAGTGCATCCGCGCGCTCGTCATCTTCTAGGACTGTGGGGACAGCTGTCACACCTGTTTTTCCACCCACAACTTCCACCACTGTAAACGCAACAGGCAGTTTGCTTGGTAGGTCGTCAGTTGGTTTGGAAGGGGAAACAAGTGATTGTGTACAGCTCTCTCAAACATCGATAGCACCAACGTTGGATGAAGGCAACATCATGTTTCCGCCTGCACTTTCCTCACAAACCTGCATTTTTCCAGGGACACCCTACTCAACACCGTCTACACACAGCAGCCAGATCTCTGTCCCTCAGATGTGGTCAAATAAAAGGCCACTTCCTGCGACCCATGACAAAGCTAAGAGGTTGACTCTATCCCTCTGTAAGCTGTTGGCTACCGAAATGCTGCCTTTCCGCCTAGTGGACACACAGGATTTTAGAGACCTTATGTCTGTCGCTGTGCCCCAGTACCAGATGCCTAGTCGCCACTACTTCTCTAAGAAAGGTGTGCCCGCGCTACACCAGCATGTCACACACAACATCACCGCTTCCTTGAGAAACTCTGTGTGTGAACGGGTGCATTTCACCACCGATACTTGGACCAGTAAGCATGGACAGGGACGTTACATGTCGCTGACTGGCCACTGGGTAACTATGGTGATAGATGGTGAAGGGTCTGCTGCACAAGTCTTGCCGTCCACACGACTTGTGTGTCAATCCTCTGTCTGTCCAAGTTCCGCCACTGCTTCTGCATCCTCCACCTCATCTGGGTCCTCCACCTCCGCCCCAAGCCTGCCTGGTCAGGCCACCAGCGTTCTCACTGCGCAGAAGGAATCACGCAACCCTCATTACTATGCTGGCAGCAGAGCGCAACGGCATCAGGCGGTCTTTAGCTTGACATGTCTTGGGAATAAGAGTCACACAGCTGAGGAGTTTTGGTCAGCTCTGCGGTCCGAGTTTCATAAATGGTTGTCTCCACTCAACCTGCAGCCTGGTAAGGCCGTGTGCGACAATGCTGCAAACCTGGGTGCGGCACTTCGCCTGGGCAAGGTGACACACGTACCTTGTATGGCTCACGTGTTGAACCTTGTCGTCCAGCAATTTTTAACACACTATCCCAGCCTAGATGGCCTTCTGAACAGGGCACGAAAACTGTCTGCTCACTTCCGCCGTTCAAGCGCCGCAGCTGAGCGACTTGCATCGCTCCAGAAGTCTTTCGGCCTGCCGGTTCATCGCCTGAAATGCGATGTGGCGACACGCTGGAATTCAACTCTCCACATGTTACAGCGACTGTGGCAGCACCGCAGAGCCATGGTGCAATACGTCATGACGTATAGCCTGGGCCAACGAGATGCAGAGGTGGGGCAGATCACCCTGATGGAGTGATCTCAGATCAAGGACCTATGCACCCTTCTGCACAGTTTCGACATGGCGACGAATATGTTTAGCACTGACAATGCCATTATCATCATGACAATTCCAGTCATTTACATGCTGGAGCACACGCTAAACACTATTCGGAGTCAGGGGGTGGGACAACAGGAAGGGGAGGAACTACAGGAGGATTCATATGCGCAAGACACAACAACATCACCAAGGTCCAGACGTTCATCATCACCAACGCGGCAGGCATGGGACCATGGGGGACAGGGATCAACAAGGGCGCATGGTAGCAGGAGAGATGTTGAGGAAGGTGCAGGAGGACATGAAGATATGGAGGACGAACTGTCCATGGACATGGAAGACTCAGCAGATGAGGGGGAGCTTGGTCAAATTTCAGTTGAAAGAGGTTGGAGGGAGATGTCAGAGGAAGAAAGAACGGTTAGCACCTCTATGCCACAAACACAGCGTGGACTTGGTCCGCATGGCTGCGCAAGACACATGAGTGCCTTTTTGTTGCACTACCTCCAACATGACCCTCGTATTGTCAAAATTAGAAGTGATGATGACTACTAGCTTGCCACACTATTAGATCCCCGGTACAAGTCCAAATTTTGTGACATAATTCCACCCATAGAAAGGGACGCACGTATGCAGGAGTATCAGCAGAAGCTGTTACTCGATCTTAGCTCGGCTTTTCCACCAAACAACCGTGCAGGTGAAGGGAGTGATTCTTCCAGTTGTAACTTGACAAACATGGGACAGCCTCGTCATCTTCAACAGTCTACCCGTACCAGTAGGACCGGATCTGGTGCTGGTAACAGCAATTTTATGGAATCTTTTAATAATTTTTTTAGACCCTCCTTTGCAAGGCCACCAGAGACAACAAGTCTGACACATAGTCAACGGATGGAGAGGATGATACAGGAGTATCTCCAAATGAACATCGATGCAATGACTTTTCAAATGGAGCCTTGCTCCTTTTGGGCTTCAAATCTAGAAAAATGTCCAGAGCTCTCCAGTTACGCCTTGAAGATTTTGTCGTGTCCAGCTGCCAGCGTTGTCTCTGAACGTGTCTTCAGTGCTGCTGGGTGTGTGCTGACAGATAAGCGCACGCGTCTGTCCAGTGACAATGTGGACAGACTGACGTTCATCAAAATGAACAAGTCATGGATCCAGAAGGAATTTACTACCCCTGTGTCATCCTGGGGAGAGTAAATGCTTGTGGATTTGGAATGTGCTTGATGCAAATCAAAACATCCTGTTTGCAACTAGGGCACAAGTGCTGCCACTGAATGGGTGGGTGTGTGTGGGGCACAATTTTTGGAAAAAAGGGAGGCTACGCTTGGAGTAACCCTTGCTTACATTGTTTTTAAAAGGAGACAAGATGACCAAGTCATGGTTCAGCAAAGACTTTATCTACCTACCCCGGTGTCATGCTGGGGACGGTTAATTATGGCGTATTTTTGAATGTGCTTGATGCAAATCAAAACATCCTGTTTGCAGCTATGGCACAAGTGCTGCCACTGATGGGGTGTCTGTGTGCCCAATTTTTGGAAAAAAGGTAGACTCCGCTTGGAGTAACCCTTGCTTGCTGTGTTTTTTAAAAATGATACAAGATGAACAGATCTGAAGGCAAGATGAAGGCAACATCATGTCTCCGCCTGCACTTTCCTCACAAACCTGCATTTTTCCAGGGACACCCTACTCAACACCATCTACAGACAGCAGCCAGATCTCTGTCCCTCAGATGTGGACAAATAAAAGGCCATTTCCTGCGACCCATGACAAAGCTAAGAGGTTGACTTTATCCCTCTGTAAGCTCTTGGCTACGGAAATGCTGCCTTTCCGCATGGTGGACACACAGGATTTTAGAGACCTTATGTCTGTCACTGTACCCCAGTACCAGATGCCCAGTCGCCACTACTTCTCTAAGAAAGGTGTGCCTGCGCTACACCAGCATGTCGCACACAACATCACCGCTTCCTTGAGAAACTCTGTGTGTGAACAGGTGCATTTCACCACCGATACTTGGACCAGTAAGCATGGATAGGGACGTTACATGTCGCTGACTGGGCACTGGCAAACTATGGTGAGAGATGGAGAAGGGTCTGCTGTACAAGTCTTGCCGTCCCCACGAGTTGTTTCAATCCTTGTTCTGTATGTAGAAGTTAATACACTGCTTCTGCCTCTTCAACCTCGTGTGGGTCCTCCACCTTGGCGCAAACCCTGTGTGGTCAGGCCACCCTTCCATGCAACTGCGCACAAGGACTACCACACACCTCCTTACTATGCTGGCAGCAGAGCTCAATGCCATCAGGCGGTCAAAGTTTTACTTTGAAATGTATGGGAAATGTGAGTCACACCGCTATTCCAGAGAATAGTAGTCAGGCAGGGTCAAAACATTAATTGAGGAACAGGAACAGAATGGGACGGCCATGACTTAATCAGAAAACAAGCAGAGGTGAAATGCGGATCGGCCAACAAGGTACATAAACAGCAAGCAGGAAAAGTAGTCAGGTAACAAGCACACAAAATCATAAAACTGAACTGGGGGTAAAATTAACCAGAGGTTCATAGCTATGTCTGGCAGTGGTCTGCAGACAGGATGGGCATAAAAAAGGGTGTGGTGTCTTCACATTGGTTGTAGCTGAATGATGGTATTTCATCTGTGAGATACCCACCAGCTACATTCAGCCAGAGATTCTGCCTCTGTCAAGGTAATGCAGCCCAGTGGGTGAGCATAACCTGCGTCCACCTGCGCCGCTGGCATTGACTCCTCTCCCATCATCAGCACTATGCATGAAAGGAACACGTTGTCACCTGGCGACTGGAGTACAAATTGCCGGAGCGGACTCCGTTGGTGACTTAACAGCCGTGTGCGTCAATGATGCAAACCTGGCTGCGGGCCATCCTCAGGGCAATGTGACACATTTGCCTTGTATGGCTCACGTGCTGAATCTGATTCTCCAGCAATTTTTAAAACACCATCACGGCCTACATGGTCTTGTGCAGCGTGCACGCTCGCTATGTGCTCACTTCCATCGTGCGCACACAGCAGCTCCACAACTTTCATCACTCCGGAAGTCTTAGGGTCTGGCAGTTAAACGCCGGAAATGCGATGTTCCGACACGCAGGAATTGGAATCTGCACATGTTGCAGCGTGTGTGGCAGCACCGCAGAGCCCTGCTGAAATACGGTATGACATATAGCCTGGGATAACTTGATCAAGAGGTGGTGCAGATCACGCTGCTGGAGTGGTGTCAGATCAAGGACCTATGCACCCTGCTACACAGTTCACAAATGTCGACGAAGATGTTTAGCACTGGCAATGTCATTCTCAGCGTGACAATTCTGGTCATCTACATGATGGAGCACACTGTAATTATTATTCGGAGTCAGGTGTTGGGACAAGAGGAAGGGGAGGAAGTACAGGAGGAGTCATATGCGGAAGGGATAACAAGATCTACGAGGTCCAGATGGTCAGCGGCACCTATGCGGCAGTCATGGTGAGGGAGAGGGATTAACAAGGGCGCATAGTATCAGCAAAAAGTGTTGATGAAAGTGCAGGAGCCCATGAAGAAATGGAGGACGAACTGGCGATGGGCATGGAAGACTCAGCAGATGAGTGAGAGCTTGCTCACATTTCGGTTGTGCGAGGTAGTGGGGAGAGGGCAGAGGAAGGATGCACGATTCTCACCTCTCTGCCACCAACACACCAAGGACTTGGTCCTCCTGGATGCACAAGACACATGAGCGCCTTCTTGCTGCACTACCTACATAACCCTCGGATTGTATGAATTTGAAGTAATCCTGAATACTGGGTTGCCACACTGTTAGATCCCCGGTACAAGACAAAATTTGGCGAACTAATTCCTGCCATAGAAATAGACGCACGTATACAGGAGTATCTGCAGAATGTGGTACGCAATCTTAGATCTACTTTTCCACTAAACACCAGTGCTGCACAGAGTGAATCTCAACGCTTTGTCATGGATAGGAGGAAATGGTCTTTTACTTGTCCACATGGGAGGGACCGAGGGATGGCTGCTGTGCTGAGATGGCGTTGAGTACGGTGTCCCTGCACAGTTGCACTTTTGGTCATATCCCAAAATGAGTTGAAAAAGGACAGATGCTGTTGGAAAGGGGAACAGGTGTGTTGGAAAGGGGAAAAAAGTTTTGGTCCGTGGATTTGGTGGTTAAGCAACTGTAACATTTGCTGAAGAAACACCATCTGTTACAGTGGGACTGGCAGATTTGGATAAAGTGGTATATACTATGTGACCGCTATATAACGAAAATTAATAAGAAAAGAAAGAGAAAGGTATATATCCCCATCAGCAGTCAGTGTCCACCGTGCTCCCAGTTGGAAAAGGAGAGGTTGGCAACTTGAAGGTTTGGTGGAGGATACAGAGCTGTGTGGCTATGAAACTAATAGTAGCCTGAACCGAGTTAGACGCCATTTGGATCTGGAGACTGTGAGCCCTGTTAGCGTCACAGGGTCCACATGCCCACCCAGCCCAGGAACTCCCTGTTAACAACACAGGGGCCATTGAGTACGCTGACCGTGTGCGTAGGGGCCACACCTGTGGACAGCAGGCGCATCAGCAGCAGCAGGCCTGTTAATGCCACTGGGCTGCACAAGCAGGACTGTTAGGACAGGAGCTGGTCTTAACCGTTCTGCGTTACCAACTGTGGTGGTGGCCTGCATCCACCACCCTATCCCTGCCTACCTCTGGCCTAAAGCCGCAATGGGTTCAACACATGGAGGTGTGCTCTTTCGGAGCATAATAGAAGACTGCGCACCTCCTTGTTGGCTCCAGCCCCTTTTATAACCTGGGTCTGCCCCAAACCAGGGTGAACCACAATGCACCTCCTGGAGACAAAAGTAGAGTGACACGTCATCAGTGGCATAACTAGCGTCCTATTTGGAAACGCAACTTCAATTATGACCTCATGGCTGCCATGACCCAAACACCTCACCAGTCATCGTGTGACCATCAATAATGCGGTGACAAGTCATAGGTGTGGGCCTCTGCAAGCCATTTGGGAGGACACCTGATGCCCTGTGGTCTATATGGGACCCCCACATCAGGGCCAGGGCCAAACAGTTCATTACCGGACCTAGTCTCTGATGCAGGAAGTGCCTGAGCATGCTCAGTAGCATGAAATACAGTCTCTGAAAAAAGACTATCAGCTTTAGCATGGTGTCTAGGCACAAAACAGGACTTAGACCCGGCACGGAATGCAAGCACCTGTGCAAAGAGGCTTTTCACACTTAGTGTGGGAGCATGCGCTGTATCCCGAAAAGAAGACTTAGCGTCAGGAATAACACAGTCAGGCTGAGCATACTCACTACGCGAAACACTGTAATTATGCTGCAGCTGGGGTACATCGGCACACGCATGCGCACTAGCTGACTCTCCACACTTAGACGTGGAGGGGAAATTTGTCTTGGAGATGCTGTCTATGAACAGAAGGAAAAGCTAAAGGAAGCCTGACTTTCTATCCCTCCGAATTATGAAATGCATCAATGAATTCCATGAGTTTGCTATAACATTAGCGTAGCAAAATGTGCATGAGGGTGTCATGTAGAGGGGCTATAAATAGCTTGTCACCAGTGGGGCACTAATGGAATACAACAGCCAGTTCTATGATGCCACTAAATGGCAGTATTTTGTGCTATCATTATAGCTTATTAAAAACAGAGCAGGAGGTTGTCATGCAGAGGTGCTGCACATAGATTTGCACTAGTGTGACTAGACAAAAGTCCAATAGCCACGTTTAGGATACAACTAGGTACAGTGAGTGTTTGCTAGCATAATGGCTTAGTTTAAAAAAGTTTGAGTGTGCAATGCAGGCAGACGTGCTGCAAATAACGTTCCAATACTGTGAATAGACAAAAGTACAATAGCCACGTTTAGGATACAATTAGGTACACTGAGTGTTTGCTAGTATAATGGCTGAGTTAAAAAAAGTTAGAGTGTGCAATGCAGGCAGACGTGCTGCAAATATCGTTCCAATAGTGTGAATTGACAAAAGTACAATAGCCACGTTTAGGATGCCACTAGGTACACTGAGTGTTTGCTAGTATAATGGCTGAGTTTAAAAAAGTTTGAGTGTGCAATGCAGGCAGACATGCTGCAAATATGTTTACAATAGTGTGAATAGACAATAGGATACAACTAGGTACAGTGAGTGTTTGCTAGTATAATGGCTGAGTTAAAAAAAGTTAGAGTGTGCAATGCAGGCAGACGTGCTGCAAATATCGTTCCAATACTGTGAATTGACAAAAGTACAATAGCCACGTTTAGGATACAATTAGGTACACTGAGTGTTTGCTAGTATAATGGCTGAGTTTAAAAAAGTTGGAGTGTGCAATGCAGGCAGACGTGCTCTGCAAATGTCTTTGCACTAGTGGGACTATAGCAAACTCCAATAGCCACGTTTAGGATGCCACTAGGTACACTGAGTGTTTGCTAGTAAAATGCCTTAGTTTAAAAAAGTTGGAGTGTGCAATGCAGGCAGACGTGCTCTGCAAGTGTCTTTGCACTAGTGGGACTATAGCAAAGTCCAATAGCCACGTTTAGGATGCCACTAGGTACACTGAGTGTTTGCTAGTCTAATGGCTTAGTTATAATGAGTTGGAGTGTGCAATGCAGGCAGACGTGCTCTGCAAATGTCTTTGCACTAGTGGGACTATAGCAAAGTCCAATAGCCACGTTTAGGATGCCACTAGGTACACTGAGTGTTTGCTAGTAAAATGGCTTAGTTTAAAAAAGTTGTAGTGTGCAATGCAGGCAGACGTGCTCTGCAAATGTCTTTGCACTAGTGGGACTATAGCAAAGTCCAATAGCCACGTTTAGGATGCCACTAGGTACACTGAGTGTTTGCTAGGAAAATGGCTTAGTTTAAAAAAGTTGGAGTGTGCAATGCAGGCAGACGTGCTCTGCAAATGTCTTTGCACTAGTGGGACTATAGCAAAGTCCAATAGCCACAGATAGGATGCCACTAGGTACACTGACTGTTTGCTAGTATAATGGCTTAGTTATAATGAGTTGGAGTGTGCAGAGGACAAGAGGGTACAGTGGCAGGATTGTGGTGCTCTGGGTAGAGGAATGGAAGCCTGCCTTTCTATTCCCTCCTAATGGTGAAATGCAGGGAGGAAATCCCTGACCTTGGCTACACAGACGCTGTTGCTGTTTGCAGGACCTGTCACCTATGGCTCTCTGACCCTGCCGGTTTGAGCCCTTAAAAGGACTGCTATAAAGTGCTCTCCCTAAGCTGTCTAACGCTGTGTATGCAGCGCATACAGCTGTATCGGCTATAGGACTCAGGAGGACGGAGCTGCGACAGTGATGTCTGACACCAAAGACGCAGAAGGCAGATAATGACGTCCTGGAAGAAAATGTCCGGTTTTATAATGCAGGGACATGTGACATGGACATCCTATCACACATGCCGTTGCTTCTCTGGCTCAAAGTCCACTTAGCTGTGTGTGTGTCTGGGATTGGCTGACATGCTGGCCCGCCCCACAAGACGCGCGCGCTTAGGGAAGGAAGACAAGAAAAAAAAAAATGGCGATCGCCATTATACAAACAGCAGTCATCTGAAGGCGCTGTTCACGCACACTATACACTGAAATGTGATAATAGTGTGATTCACAGAGTGACTTACACTATTACAGCAGAAACCAAGCTATGATTTAGCTTGTTTTTTGCTGCTAGAACCGTTCTCGAACGTTTCTAGAACTATCGAGCTTTTGCAAAAAGCTCGAGTTCTAGTTCGATCTAGAACATGCCCCAAAATCACTCGAGCCTAGAACTGGAGAACCACGAACCACGAACCGCGCTCAACTCTAATAATAGGGTTTATCAAGGACAACAATAGCGCCACCTTTATCGGCAGGTTTTATGATTAGGTGGGGATTGGTTTTAAGTGAGAGAAGGGCTCTAGATTCCTCACTGGTCATATTGTGGCGGAGGTGCATTTGTCCATGTCCTATTTTCTTTTTTAATCCTATCAATGTCACGTGTGACTAATGATATGTAGGTCTCTACTGGATGATAATGTCTGGGTGGTTGGAAAGTGCTTGGATTGCTAAGTCCTAATCAGCGTAGTGTGAGAGAAGTTGCCGGACAGGAATCCATTGTAGGGACTACAGGATTGGTATTGGGAGGGTTCTGAGGGGTAGCGAAATAGGCTTTTAACCGGAGGTTAATAAAGAATCTGTTAAATTCCTGCTCTAGGGTAAAGGTGTTAAGTGGAGGCGTGGGACAGAAAGTGAGGCCTTTCTGTAGGACTCGGGTTTCTGTGGGTGTAAGGGTTAACAAGGAAATGTTGTAAACGATGTTCTCCCTACCTGGGACCGTGTGGTTATCCTGTGTGGGGGGGCCCTGTTTCTTGCCCATCCTGGTTTGCCTCTTGTTTGTGGACCGGTACCTAAAAAAGAAGAGGAGGGACCATAATAACTCTGGTCGCTGTCCGAGCTGAAGGCACTTGTGTAATTCCCTCGATGGGAAGGCCTTCGTTCTGATGGAAATGAGGAGGTGTGCCATTTGTAGACCCGATTTTTCAGGTAGTTGTCTTGATCACGAATGAATTTTGATCGTTTGCGGGTCTGCAAGGTCTGCTGGAAGTCCGTAATGATCTCTTTATTCTTGGTTTTCAAGGAGGGAAAGTCAGCGGCAGGGAGAGTCTGGGACAGTTGTTCCTCTATGGTTTTTATACTGGCATCAACTGTGGCAATCTCTTTCTGCAAGTAAGCCAGTGTCAATATAATGATATCGAGAGAACACTTATTGAGGATCCCCTCGAACTGATCGCAGTACGAGGGATTGTCAGCAAAGAGGGTTGGCCTTAAGGGGACTCTAAGTTCTTAGATGCGCTAAATTCTAAGATGCGCTGAGCCCGGTGATACTCCGCGAGGGTCACTGCGTGGAGTTCAAGCGATGTGTGTCACTTCAACTCCTTCAGATAGTCCCTAGTGCAGAGCTCCTCCGTGGGTACAGTGAGAAATTGATTAGTCGCGGATATCCCAGCCAAGACCGTCGCGGCTTGATCGTTACTGTACGAGAGCGTTGGGAGAGACATTAGGGGTGCTACGCAGGAGCGCCAGCATAAACAAACAATCAACTAGTTAGGAGTAAAGCTGGGCTCAACCGCTGGTATAAAGGAGGTGCTTAGGGAAAGAACACTACAATAGTATGACAAATCCCAAGCACACAATCAAATGCAAGAGGGTAATGCAAAAAGTGCTTTTTTATTGAAGGATTACAAGCAGAAAGAAAATGCCACTACCAATAGAGCAAAGCCAAGCCAACGTTTCGGCCTATGTTAGGCCTTTGTCAAGGTCTCGCCTATGAGAAAATGATAAAGATTATTTACACACCAGAGAGTGATCAATCATAGCAAAATATACATATTTACAGAGAGTATATATACACATACGTTATGAGAGAGCTGTGGATATAGACGGATTTAAACGTCCAAGAAATGAGCCACAAGTAGGGCGTTTTGCTTTTCAAGAGTAACTTGCTGAATGGGGAGAGAGATAAAAGAATAAGCACCGTAGGCAAAATAAAAAGCAAACAGTACAGTAGCTGATGTACTTGTCAATCAAAAGAGTGTGCCGGTGGCCAATACACAGATACACTGTGCCTACAAGTTCTGATCCATACGAGATGGATGGCATGGAAAAAACATGGCAAATTATGGAACATAATACACAGGTAATAAAATGGGCAAAGAGGTCTTATCTGGGAGGGCAGAACCAGGAGGAGGCAACAGAATAGACAATGCAACTGCTATCATATGGGTATTGTAACTTAGGTTTAAGCTAGATACTGGATATTACAGTCCAGTGCAATAGTATACAGGCAAACAGTAAATAGTATATGGCTTGTAACATACCCAGAGTCAAGGAGGCATGAGAGGTGAGTGGAGAGGTAGAAAGAGTGCCTATGGAAAAAACAGGATACAACAATATTAAGTGGCTATACACATGAAAACCAGGTAGCTGGACAGTAGTCAGGAGCTTATAGCGTGGTGTTACCTTTAAGAGCACAGGGGCATGGGGACGAGGTCCCAGAGGTGCAGGCAGGAGGCATGTGGCAGTGTGGTATGTGAAGGAGCGTCTATTTAAACGCTGGAGGGAACTTCCTGGTGTGTCATAGAAGCCAATGCGTGCGTGCTTGACGTCAGTGGTGACGAAGGCGTGCATCTGCGCATGCGTGTGACGTCAGCGGGGGGGGGGGCGAGAACAGTACTGTGGGGAGGTGATGTACTGTACTGTACGTGCGTGCGCGCGTGGCGTCACAGCGGGGGCGGAATGAGGGAGGGGGATCCCTGCATATGTGTTTGTTTACTACGTGACTGGTGACGCAAGTGCGCGCTTGCGCATTGCGTCGTTGTCGTAGTGCAGGGATATGTGGACGGGGGATGTGTGGTGTAGGTGACAGTGTGTGTTATGCGCATGCGTGATATGTGAATGAGGGGTTGATACCTAGGATGTGGAAGGAAGGTATTGTATGTAAGGGTACCTTCACACTTAGCGATGCAGCAGCGATCCGACCAGCGATCTGACCTGGTCAGGATCGCTGCTGCATCGCTACATGGTCGCTGGTGAGCTGTCAAACAGGCAGATCTCACCAGCGACCAGTGAACAGCCCCCAGCCAGCAGCGACGTGCAAGCGACGCTGCGCTTGCACGGAGCCGCCGTCTGGAAGCTGCGGAGACT
The DNA here is from genome assembly GCF_048569485.1 of Anomaloglossus baeobatrachus. NCBI lineage: Eukaryota > Metazoa > Chordata > Amphibia > Anura > Aromobatidae > Anomaloglossus > Anomaloglossus baeobatrachus. Next base: position 369,018,810 of record NC_134354.1, on the reverse strand, counting down.
GGTAACTAAGGTAAACATCGGGTATGGTTACCCGATGTTTACATTAGTTACCAGTGTGAGCAGGGAGCAGGGAGCCGCGCACACTGAGCGCTGGCTCCTTGCTCTCCTAGCTACAGTACACATCGGGTTAATTAACCCGATGTGTAATGCAGCTACATGTGCAGAGAGCAGGGAGCCGCGCACACTGCTTAGCGCTGGCTCCTTGCTCTCCTAGCTGCTGTACACATCGGGTTAATTAACCCGATGTGTACAGCAGCTACATGTGCAGAGAGCCGGAGCCGGCAGCACAGGCAGCGTGAGAGCTGCAGAGGCTGGTAACTAAGGTAAATATCGGGTAACCACCTTGGTTACCCGATGTTTATCTTGGATACAGCTTACCTCAGCTGTCAGACGCCGGCTCCTGCTCCCTGCTCGCTTCATTTGTCGCTCTCTCGCTGTCACACACAGCGATCTGTGTGTCACAGCAGGAGAGCGGCTTTGAAGAAAACGAACCAGGGCTGTGTGTAACGAGCAGCGATCTCGCAGCAGGGGCCAGATCGCTGCTCAGTGTCACACACAGCGAGATCGCTAATGAGGTCACTGCTGCGTCACAAAAAGCGTGACTCAGCAGCGATCTCGGCAGTGAGCTCGCTGTGTGTGAAGCACCCCTAACTGTGGAGAGGAAATAAAGATACTGAAGGGGGAGATAAAGGTTTATGGTATATAGACAAGATAGAGAGATAGCCTGAGTGAAGAGGATGCTCTGTAAAAAGCGTGAGGTTGAAATGTATGTATGAGGAAAGGGAGGGGGGAGAGAGATATATATGTAAGGGAGAGGATAAGGATGGGATGGATATGCTGTCACGATATGCTGTCACGCTCCCTGGGTCCTCGGCTCCCCTCCCCGGGTCCTCTGCTCCGCTCCCCGGGTCCTCAGCCCCGCTCCCCGGCTCACCTGCCACGCTCCCCGCTCTCCAGCCTCCGGTGCCCGTCCTTCCCAGGTTCCCTGGCCTCCGATCCCGGCGTCTGACGGCTTCCCAGGCCCTGGCCGGCTCCCCTGCGTCCTCCCCTCAGCTTCCTTCCCTGGCTTCTGGCACCCGGGCGGCGCGCATGCGCATTAGGGCGCGCGCGCGGTCACTGACCCTTTCTTAAAGGGCCAGCGTCCATTAACAGGAAATGAAGCTAAACAGGTACAGGGTATATAAGGGTTTATTGTCCAAGGGGGCGGGGCCTGATCTTCGTGTTTTCCAAGCTAGGAGTCAGGTCTCCTTGTGTCTCCTTGCCATACTCACGTATCTCTCTTCTAGAGCTGATCCTGCCTCGGCATCCGGTCCTGCTGAATCCCGAACCCCGCACGCTGTCCGTCTGCCATCTGACAGTCCGTACCATCTCGGATCCCTGCGGTGACCCGTCATCTCGCTCCAAAGGTTCCGGACCCCGCCTGACCTCATCTCGGCTTCCGAACCTGAGCTACGTCACCCGGACTACCATCTGTGACTCCGTGGTCCCAGGGACTTCTCCGTTACACTCACTTGCACGGACTGTTCTGCTACCCATAGTGCTTCAGCTACCGGACTCCTTACCACCATCTTAGAGTTCGGACCAGTGGATCCACCTCCTGGGTCTGCCCGACCGCCTGGCCCTGACAGATGCATGTGTGTGTCTATGCAATAAGGGCATGTAGGCAATATATATCACTGTGAAACGTGAAGAGGACTAATGTATGTAAGTATGCAACCTGGAGGGGCGGGGGGAAGTTGTGATCAGGTGAGGATGCTACCTGGTGAAGAAGTGGTGCCAGTCGTGGGAAAGGTGTAGGGGTTGAATCCGGCCGTTGAAGCAGGTGGTCAGTACCTCTAAAAAAGAACAAGAAAGATTAGGACAACTGGGTATACAAAGGCAATAAGTAAATACAAAACACATGAATACAGGTCTATATGCATATGTACATATGCGAGACCTTGGCAAAGGCCTAACATAGGCCGAAACGTTGGCTTGGCTTTGCTCTATTGGTAGTGGCATTTTCTTTCTGCTTGTAATCCTTCAATAAAAAAACACTTTTTGCATTACCCTCTTGCATTTGATTGTGTGCTTGGGATTTGTCATACTATTGGGGAAAGTTTGTTGTGACGCCACCTCTGGCATGAGGCCAGGGAGTAGCCGCCGCTGCAGAATTCCTCGCTGGAGCAGGTGTTATTGCAGCCGGGATGGTATCGCTCCCCACAGGCAGAGCGGGCCCTAGGTGGATGACAGTGGTTGGCAGTCCCTTGGAACCGCCGGAGCGCGGGGCGACGGCGTCGCCAATCAGAGTCTGAGTCGGCAACTGCGGTTCCAGGTTCTTTTACTCACTGATTTAAAGCTACACCCAGGTGCTGATCTCTGCCGTTGTGGGCTCCGGTCAATCCCAGGTAAATAAAGGGGCCACCACCGGTGTTTGAAGAGAGAAAGAGAGAGAGAGTGTCCAATTCCTAGGGTGTCCCCCCCCACAGTTAGGTACCCGGACTGAGCTCCCACTCCAAGCATGGGCCTAGTGAAGTCCAAGAGTTCCAGGAGTGTCTTTTCAGAATTATGGTCCCGACTGATTTGAGTATATGAGTGTGTTATGCATACCTCTACCCCCAAGTGGACTCGCCCCCCAGGTGGCTAGCTTCAATGACCGGGAAAGTCCCTTGAATCGTGATGGCCACCCCCCTATTTACCCTGAGCCATCCCACCCTGTGAGAAGGTTCCTAAGCTGTATGTAGAGTGTGAATGTGGAACACCAGTGATTAACCCCCCCTTACTTGAGGTGGATACCACACCTTAACTGAGGTGTAGTACCCTGTGGCAATCAGAGCCTCAGGGGCGCCACAGAGATGAGTTGGTGACGCCACCCATGGTGTCCGGCCAGATATGACCGCCGCTACCTCGCAGATCCCCTGGGTTCGGTGACGATGCAGCAGAGGTGGTTGAGCTCTCCATGGGTAGAGCTTAGCCCCAGCGCAGGTAAATTAGGCGATAAAGTCTATGGTGTTACAATGTAATGGTGGGGTGCAGGGCCGGAGCCGCAGACAACAACTGGGTAACACATGAATGCAGTCACAAGTTCTTTACTCACTATTGATAGTTCCAGGTTACCACAACTAGTCAGATGTGGCCCCCTGAGTGCCGGATCCTGCTGTGATGGGTTCCAGCCGATCAACGGATATTTCTGAGGTACAACCCGGTACAGCCTTCTGTGTTCCATCCCTGGTCGTCTTCCTTTGCAGCCCTCTCCCACCTGCCCTGCGCCTCACACACCGTGCCCTGAGCCGGTGTCCACGGATCCCTTTTACGGGTGGCTCTCCTGCCCTGTCCCTTGGTCCTATGTTGTAACCTTTTTAGCGGGTTATATGCGGTGGTGGCTTCGGTACTTGAAGTAACTTCAGCCTCTGGTTTACTAGCTGAGCCTTGTTGTTCTCCACTAGTCTAGGGACTGGTTCCCCGTTGCAGCCAAGTCCCTCCACACAGGTATACCGGCTGTGGATGCGAGCCCACGGGTGGATGGGTCACTCCCCGTAGTGCTAAGATTCCTTCTTTCCTGATCCCGGGATGAGCTGCTCAAGCTCCAGACACCAGGATCATTCTCCTCTGCGTCCATTTCCTGACTCTCTCGTTCTACAGTCTGCTCCCACTAACTAAACCCCACCTCCAGACTGGCTTTGGAACTGTGCTTTCCCTAAAGTGCAACTCACTCTAACCACGGCCTAATGGAGTCTCGCTAAATTAAGAGTGTGTGTCAGTGTGTGTGTGTGTGTGTGTGTACCACAACTTGTGACCGCCTCCTTACCCGGGAATTGGATACCACACCTCTGGCTGAGGTGCATTACCTCTGTGGCGACTGGATCCTCTGGAGCGCCACACTTCCACTTTGTAAACATAAACAATACAAGGTGTTAGGCCACTAATGCTAGACGTTTGTGAAACCATAAAACATTTTTGAAAAAAGAGCAATTTGTTCAAATTATTTAGGGGGAATATTTTTTTGTGTCTGAAAAAATAGTGACTTAACATCTTGGTAAGGCACTGTATATCTAACACATTGGTAGGGAATTGTTTACTTTCACACATTGGTAGGGCATTGAGTTGATCAGGCATTGTTTAGTTTAATACATCACTAATTAAATTAATCTGCACTTGTAGTCAGGAAAAAACTATTGATTTAGACTTGGAAAAATTACAAAAATCAATGGGTTTCACATCCTCGTGTAGACCTGTACCCATGCTTTTTCACTAATAACACTACAGAAATTGATGGGAACATTTTTTTATGTGTTTTTACACATACTCATTGCTTTCTATGGTTGAAAAGCTCTTCAAAAATGGTGAAAAAATTGACATGTTGCAGTTTTCAAAACTCACCAATTTCCAATTTAGTCAGGAAAGAAAGAAACTATGTGTGCATGAGATTCCTGAAATTTCATCGTTTTGTTGCCTGTAAAAAACAGCTTTTAATTTGCATAAAAAAGAGCAAAAAAACGCAGTAAAACACAATGTGTAAACAAAGCATTAGGGTTTGAGCTGATTTCAAACCATTTCAAGTATAGAGTGATTGAATGATAAAATATGGGGTAGAACGATCACTAACAGATCGTTCTACCACATACATGTCATGTGATCAACTGTGACATCTCCTGTTAACATAGGGTAATGTGCTTTTAAGAACAATGATTGAGAATCTATCAGCAGATTTTTGCTATGTAATCTGAGGGAAGCATGACGTAGGTGCTGAGACACTGATTTCATGGATGTGTCACCTATTAGGTTGTATGCTGATATTTCAATACAATGAGCGTTTTATCAGCAGGAGATTATCACAGCTGAACCAGGTGTCCACTTGAATCCTGGTCCAACCATGCCCCCAGCACTGATTAGCAGCTTACTATCAATATACAATGTACACAGAAAGCTGCTAATCAGGAGTGTGGGTGGGGTCAGCCTTCTGAGCTCTGCTAGATGGTACATCTAAGAACTCTGATTGGGTCAGGACTGCTGCACTCAGTAAACTAAGTGATACATCATTGGAGTAAGGGTCTCTTTTCCTACATGCTGCACAGAGGTGTATCTCGGCTTTCCAGCACCTGGGGCAAAAATTCAGTTTGATGCCCCAGCCACCAAGCATTTTGGGTAGTCGTCATGTGACCAATCACTCATATGTGATTTGCATACTTACAGTCACGTGATGACGAGCTGATCTTAATAATTCTCTCAATGTTCAATGAGAAACGTAGGAAGAAAAGCTAATTATCAGATGCAAGTATGAAAATCACATATGAGTGACCATGTGATGACTGCTGGAACCAGCGAGCCGAGCTGAATCCTGACAGTGGGTATATTACACGCTGTTAGAACTGAGGATAGTACACTGCTTAATTTTATAATTAAAGGTGTTGTCCAGGTTAAAGATGAAAGTCTGCATTGAGTCTATTCGTGCCTTCAGGTTTCTGAATTCTTACAGTGCATGCTCTGCACACTTTTAGGATTCTCTGTTGCCAGTGATGAGAGTGGACAATCATGTGAGCACAAGTATGAGATTTGTTTACTTCTGGTCACATTCTGATTTGATGTGTCCAACCTCAGTGAATTCATTTTCATTGAGCGAGGCCATGCATGTCTGTTCAGCACGTGACCACATCTATGTAAATCGAATTCTTACAGCTTCGTAACTTCCCACTCTCATCGCCGGTAACAGAGAATCCTGACAGCAAACAGTGTGCGCACTGTAAGAATTCAGAAGTCTGCAGTCACATAAAGTGACACACAAAGTGACTGCAGACTCATCACAAACTTAAACAACCCCTTTAATGCTCCTAACAACATAAGTAAAAACATAGTAACTCTTAAATTGTCAGACAGCACAAGACTTTATAAAGAGATTGTGCACTACTTTAACATTGATGGCCTTTCCATAGGATAGGTCACCAATGTCTGATTGGCACCCCAGCCAATCACATGTTCTAGGTGCCGTGCCGGTGGTGGCAGGTGGCCGGAAGTGCTCAGTTCTGGATCTGCTCCATCTTCTGATAATGGCATCAGCCTCCTATTAAAATCAATGAGGCGGATGTGCAGTACCCGGCCGCAGACACCATCAGAGGATGGAGCAGATCCAGATAAACATTTCTGGCCACCTGCACCAAGAACAGCTGATCAGTGGGGGTCCCATTGTGCTCACATCAGAAGCAATGCGCAAGTGGGACCAAGGTCTAATGATGGGACATAGTATCACAAATAAACATTTACATTCAGGTACCTTATAGATGATTTTGTCTCTGAGTTGTTTCTGTCTATTCACCTTATCCTGATGCCATGATGACTTTTCACATTCACATCACGTCTCTGCAGATTTCCATCTTCTCCGGTCTTCTGCAGCACATCCCATCACAATGCCCCTAAAAATAGCAGAATGATTATAATACTTCTATTTAAACATATCTGCCCTACACTGTGCCCCCGAATAAATAATGGCCCCTCTCTGTGTTCTCTGCACAAAATATGACCCACACACTGTCCCTCTTATGGTACATGCCCTCCACACTCCCTCTCCTTTCCATACTGAGCCTACTAGTCACACTGTCTTTTATACTGTGTCCCTCTAAACTACCCAGTCTTTATACTGCTCTCTGATCACACACCCCTCCTCGCTATGGCCTCATACTGTACCCACAAGCTACGCCCTCTCTATACTGCACCACCCGCCACTACTCAGTCACTATTCTGTGCCCCCTTACATTTTTTCTCATCCCTTACTGTCTCCTCACTAGTTCCTGTGTGTTCATATACTCAGTGGCATAACTAGAGTTTGATGGGCCCCAGTGCAAAGTTCAGGCCTGGGCCCCCCCTCCACATACACCGACACTTGGGGTACGGGATAATGACACTGACACTCGGGGTACAGGATAATGATGCTGACACTTGGCTCTTACCCACAGCACCCAGATTTCCCATGATCTGAAATCCCTCTATCAGCACCCTGCTTTCCTATGTTCTGATATCCATCTTGTCCTCGGCACCCAGCTTCCCCATGCTCTGCTATACATCTTTCCCCTCAGCACCCAGCTTTCCCATATCAGAGCATGGGAAAGCTGGGTACTGAGAGAAGATGTATAGCAGAGCATGGGAAAGCTGGGTGCTGAGAGAAAGAGCCTTTTTCCCTCAGAACAAAACGTTCCCATCCCCTGATTGTATCTTTGTCCCCCCTTGTATATAGTTCTCCAAATACAATAATGGCCCCAACATTGCCTTCCAAATAGTATAAAGGGTCCCACATAACCCTTCATATATTAGAATACACTTCCATAGTCCTCCATGTATTATAATGTATTTCCAATAGTTTTCCTTGTATTATAATTCCCCCTATAGTACTCAATATATAATACTGCACCACATAGTCCTCCATATATTATAATGCACCCCCATAATCCTCCATGTATAAAGTAGCCCTTCAATTATTATCATGAATTTCTCATAGCTCCCAATATATTATAATTCACCCCATAGTTCTCCATATATTATACTGCATCACATAGTCCTCCATATATTATAATGCAGCCCTATAGTCCTCCATGTATAAAGTAGCCTCCCCAGACCTCCAATTATTATAATGTATTTCTCATAGTTCCATACCTCCCAACTGTCCCGGATACAGCGGGACTATCACGCTTTGCATTGTTTGTCCCGTTGCCACGGGCGGGACGGCCGTATCCCGGGCTCCGCCCACCCACTCTCTCCCCGCCTCACTGCTTTTCCCTCCTACCATCCTAACACGTGACATGGCATAACAGAGAGGAGCGCGCTGCCAGAAACTAGTCTCTGTGCTGCTGCTAAGGTATGTAAACTGAATCTCCCCCCCATCCCCCCCTCTCCCCCCCCCGGCTGGAGCCTCTCTGTGCGGTCGGCCGTCCGCCTCTCTGTGCGGTCGGCCGGCCGCCTGTCTCTGCGGGCGGACGGCCGCCTGTCTCTGCGGGCGGACGGCCGCCTCTCTCTGCAGGTGGACGGCCGCCTGTCTCTGCGGGCGGACGGCCGCCTCTCTGTGCGGTCGGCCGGCCGCCTGTCTCTGCGGGCGGACGGCCGCCTGTCTCTGCGGGCGGACGGCCGCCTCTCTGTGCGTGCGGCCGGCCGCCTCTCTGTGCGGGCGCCCCAAGCCGCCTGTCTGTGCGGGCGCCCCCCGCCACCTGTCTGTGCGGGCGCCCCCCGCCGCCTGTCTGTGCGGGCGCCCCCCGCCGCCTGTCTGTGCGGGCGCCCCCCGCCGCCTGTCTGTGCGGGCGCCCCCCGCCGCCTCATTGTGCTGGCGGCCGGCCGCCTCTCTGTGCAGGCGGACGGCCGCCTGTCTCTGCGGTGGACGGCAGCCTCTCTGTGCGGGCGGCCCACCGCCTCTCTGTGCGGGCGGCTGCCCGCCTCTCTGTGCGGTCGGACGGCCGCCTGTCTCTGCGGTGGACGGCCGCCTCTCCGTGCGGCGGCCCGCCGCATGTCTGTGCGGGCGGCCCGCCGCCTGTCTGTGAGGGCGACCGGCCGCCTCACTGTGGCTGCCTGCGTGTCCATGCTGGAGGCCCGCCGGCTGTCTGTGAGGGCGACCGGCCGCCTCACTGTGCGGGCGACCGGCCGCCTCAATGTGGCTGCCTGCGTGTCCATGCTGGAGGCCCGCCGGCTGCCTGCGTGTCCATGCTGGAGGCCCGCCGGCTGCCTGCGTGTCCATGCTGGAGGCCCGCCGGCTGCCTGCGTGTCCATGCTGGAGGCCCGCCGGCTGCCTGCGTGTCCATGCTTAATGGGTGTGGATGGGGAGTGGATTTGGGCGTGACTGTGAAATGGGTGTGGTTAGGGGGCGTGGCCTAAAAATTTGCCACGGCGCGCTGCGCGCGCCGAAAACTTTGTCCCTCTTTTCCTTCTTTAACCCCTTCACCCCCGGCCACTAAAACACCCTAATGACCGGGCCATTTTTTGCAATTCTGACCAGTGTCACTTTGACAGGTTATAACTCTGGGACGCTTCAACGGATCCTGGCAATTCTGAGATTGTTTTTTCGTGACATATTGTACTTCATGTCAGTGGTAAATTTAGGCCGATATTTTTTGCGTTTATTTGTGAAAATTTAGGAAATTTGGCGAAAATTTTGAAAATTTCGCAATTTTCAAACTTTGAAAATTTATGCCCATAAATCTGAGAAATATGTCACACAAAATAGTTACGAAATAACATTTCCCACATGTCTACTTTACATCAGCGCAATTTTCGAAACAAATTTTTTTTTCGTTAGGAAGTTAGAAGGGGTCAAAGTTCATCAGCAATTTCTCATTTTTCCAACAAAATTTAGAAAATAATTTTTTTTAGGGACCACATCACATTTGAGGTGACTTTGAGAGGCCGAGGTGACAGAAAATACCCAAAAGTGACCCCATTCTAAAAACTGCACCCCTCACTCTGCTCAAAACCACATCCAAAAAGTTTATTAACCCTTTAGGTGCTTCACAGGAACCAAAGCAATGTGGAAGGAAAAAATGAAAATTTTACTTTTTAACACAAAAATGTTACTTTAGCCATAAAATTTTCATTTTCACAAGGGAGAAAAGAGAAAGTGCACCCTACAATTTATTGTGCATTTTCTCCTGAGTACGCCGATACCCCATATGTGGTAAAAATCAATTGTTTGGGTGCACAGCGGAGCTCGGAAGGGAAGGAGCGCCATTTGAATTTTTGAACGCAAAATTAGCTGCACTCATTAGCGGACGCCATGTCGGGTTTGAAGACCCCCTGAGGTGCCTAAACAATGGAGCTCCCCCACAAGTGACCCCATTTTGGAAACTAGAGCCCTCAAATATTTTTTCTAGATGTTTGATGAGCACTTTGAACACCTGGGGGCTTCACAGAAGTTTATAACGTTGAGCCGTGAAAAGAAAAAAATTTTTTTTTACCACAAAACTGTTGCTTCAACTAGGTAGCTTTTTTTTTCACAAGGGTATTGGGAAAAAATGCAACATAAAATATATTGTCCATTTTCTCCTGAGTACGCAGATACCTCATATGTGGTGGAAATCAAATGTTTGGACACACGGCAGTGCTTGGAATGCAAGGAGCGCCATTTGAATTTTTGAACGCAAAATTAGCTGCACTAATTAGCGGACGCCATGTCGGGTTTGAAGACCCCCTGAGGTGCCTAAACAATGGAGCTCCCCCACAAGTGACCCCATTTTGGAAACTAGAGCCCTCAAATATTTTTTCTAGATGTTTGATGAGCACTTTGAACACCTGGGGGCTTCACAGAAGTTTATAACGTTGAGCCGTGAAAAGAAAAAATTTTTTTTTTACCACAAAACTGTTGCTTCAACTAGGTAGCTTTTTTTTTCACAAGGGTATTGGGAAAAAATGCAACATAAAATATATTGTCCATTTTCTCCTGAGTACGCCGATACCCCATATGTGGTGGAAATCAAATGTTTGGACACACGGCAGTGCTTGGAATGCAAGGAGCGCCATTTGAATTTTTGAACGCAAAATTAGCTGCACTAATTAGCGGACGCCATGTCGGGTTTGAAGACCCCCTGAGGTGCCTAAACAATGGAGCTCCCCCACAAGTGACCCCATTTTGGAAACTAGAGCCCTCAAATATTTTTTCTAGATGTTTGATGAGCACTTTGAACACCTGGGGGCTTCACAGAAGTTTATAACGTTGAGCCGTGAAAAGAAAAAAATTTTTTTTTTACCACAAAACTGTTGCTTCAACTAGGTAGCTTTTTTTTTCACAAGGGTATCGGGAAAAAATGCAACATAAAATGTATTGTCCATTTTCTCCTGAGTACGCAGATACCTCATATGTGGTGGAAATCAAATGTTTGGACACACGGCAGTGCTCGGAAGGCAAGGAGCGCCATTTAAATGCAAAATTAGCTGCACTAATTAGCGGACGCCATGTCGGGTTTGAAGACCCCCTGAGGTGCCTAAACAATGGAGCTCCCCCACAAGTGACCCCATTTTGGAAACTAGAGCCCTCAAATATTTTTTCTAGATGTTTGATGAGCACTTTGAACACCTGGGGGCTTCACAGAAGTTCATAACGTTGAGCCGTGAAAAGAAAAATTTTTTTTTTTACCACAAAACTGTTGCTTCAACTAGGTAGCTTTTTTTTTCACAAGGGTATTGGGAAAAAATGCAACATAAAATGTATTGTCCATTTTCTCCTGAGTACGCAGATACCTCATATGTGGTGGAAATCAAATGTTTGGACACACGGCAGTGCTCGGAAGGCAAGGAGCGCCATTTAAATGCAAAATTAGCTGCACTCATTAGCGGACGCCATGTCAGGTTTGAAGACCCCCTGAGGTGCCTAAACAATGGAGCTCCCCCACAAGTGACCCCATTTTGGAAACTAGAGCCCTCAAATAATTTTTCTAGATGTTTGGTGAGCACTTTGAACACCTGGGGGCTTCACAGAAGTTTATAGCGTTGAGCCGTGAAAAGAAAAAAAATTTTTTTTACCACAAAACGGTTGCTTCAATTAGGTAGCTTTTTTTTTCACAAGGGTAACAGGAAAAAATGCACCATAAAATGTATTGTGCATTTTCTCCTGAGTACGCAGATACCTCATATGTGGTGGAAAGTAATTGTTTGGGCGCACGGCGGGGCTCAGAAGAGAAGGAGCGCCATTTGACTTTTCAAACGCACAGACGCAGTGCACTGATCGGCCGCTGCAGGACGCACGGTCGGATGCGATAAAAAAAGCGTCGGGGATACGGAAAAAAAAAGTCACGCCAAAAATTGACCATGGATGCCGATCCGTTATGTGCATCCCTGATCAGCGCTCGGCGGGACGCACAGACGGATGCCATACAAAAATTGTCGCGAATACGGAAAAAAGTCACGCCAAAAATTGAGCAGGGATGCCGATCCGTTATCTGCATCCCTGATCAGCGCTTGGCGGGACGCATGGACGGATGCGATACAAAAAGCGTCGCGAATACGGAAAAAAGTCACGCCAAAAATTGAGCAGGGATGCCGATCCGTTATCTGCATCCCTGATCAGCGCTCGGCGGGACGCACGGTCGGACGCGATACAAAAAGCGTCGCGAATACGGAAAAAAGTCACGCCAAAAATTGAGCAGGGATGCCGATCCGTTATCTGCATCCCTGATCAGCGCTCGGCGGGACGCACGGACGGACGCGATACAAAAAGCGTCGCGAATACGGAAAAAAGTCATGCCAAAAACTGACCACGGATGCAGATCTGTTATCTGCATCCCTGATCAGCGCTTGGCGGGACGCACGGACAGATGAAGTGTAAAAATGGACAGGATACAAGAAAAAAAAAAAAAAAAAGTTATACTCACAGTACCAAGAGGATCACTGACCAGAAGAGTTGCAGAGGAACAAGAAGGCAGTGAGATAGACAGCTTTACACCAGCAGCAGGCAGGACGTTGGACAGATCAGCAGAAGGACCCAGCAATGGAGGCAGATGTGATCGGGCCAGTGAAGACCTCGGACGACCCCTGAAGGCAGGTAAGAGGACGTCGGGGGGGGGGGGCAGGGGGGGATGGGGAGAGGGGGGGCAGAGGGGGGGGCAGATGGGGGGGGGTTAGAGGGAGAGCAGAGGGGGCGGAGAAGCAAAAGCAGAAGGAAGGAACCTTGGAAGCAGATGACAGAGGAGGCAGGCAGAGCGCGTGGGGAGCAGATCGGGATGCCGGGGGGCAGATCGGGGCGTAGGGGGGCAGATCGGGGCGTAGGGGGGCAGATCTGGGGGGGCACGGGCAGGGGCCTTCACGGGAGCGCGCAGGGGCCTTCACGGGAGCGCGCAGGGGCCATCGCCGGAGCGCAATACTTACCTTTGGAGCTGGCGCGGTGACAGCAGAGGGGGCGTCTGCGGCGGCAGCTGCGGTGGCGTGGTACCAAAAGTACCAGCCACTCCACGCTGCAGCCATGTTGGGGGAGGGTCCCCAGAGCAGTACAGGCCTGGGGAGGGCGGCCACCGGCAGATCAGACCGCCCCACTGCACACTGATTGGAGCGATTGCGCGTCATAGCACGATCGCACCAATCAGTGCTGCAGGGGCTGGGGGCGGCATGTTTGAGGTCCACCTATGATATGCTGCAGCAGCTGCGGCATGTCATAGCTGGATCTCACAGGATCGCACTAATTCGGGCATTATTTTTGCCGAAATTAGTGCGATCGATGTGGTTGGCGGTTCCGATTTGAACAGCCAATCACATCGATCGTCGATAGGGGGTGGCGATGCCACCCCCCCTGGGGTCAAGCAAAGGTCCCCTGCTGTAAGAAACAGCAGGGGACAGCATTTGAAAGCCGTTGCTATGGCCACGGCAATCAAATGAAGTTTAGGCAGTAAAATTACGTCCCTGGTCGTTAAGTCACGTTAAAATAGGACGTAATTTTACTGCCCGCGGTCGTGAAGGGGTTAAAAGTTGGGAGGTATGATAGTTCTCCATGTATTATAATTCACCCCATAGTACTCCATATATTATACTGCACCACATAGTCACCAATGTTTTATAATGCACCCCCATAGTCCATGTATAAGGTAGGCTCCATAGTCCTCCATATATTACAATGTAGCCCCCATAGTCCTATATGTATTATAACACAACCTCATAAACCTTCATATTGTATTATGCAGCCCCATACTCCTCCATGCATAATGCACCCCTATATTCAATGTATAAGGTGTCCTTCATTTTGTATTATGCAGCTCCTCCAGACCTCCATATATAATAATGCATCCAGCCTCCCCAGTCCTCCATGTATAATAATGCAGCCAGCCTCTCCAGGCCTCCATGTATAATGTAGCAGCCAGGCTTTCCAGGCCTCCATGTATTACAATGCACCCAGCCTCCCCAGGCATCCATGTATAAAATGCCAGCCTCTCCAAGTCTCCATGTATAATATAGCAGCCAGCCCAGGCCTCAATGTATAATAATGCAGCCAGCCTTACCAGGCCTCCATGTATAATAATGCAGCCAGCCTCCCCAGACCTCCATGTATAATAATGTAGCCAGCCTCGCCAGTCCTTCATGTATAATAATGCATCCAGCTTCCCCAGGCCTCCATGTACAGTAATACAGCCAGCCTCCCCAGGCCTCCATGTATAATATAGCAGCCAGCCTCTCCAGTCCCTCATGTATAATGTAGCAGCCAGCCTCTCCAGGCGGCCTCCATGTATAATATAGCAGCCAGCCTCCCCAGGTCTCCAGGTATAATATAGCAGCCAGCTTCTCCAGGCCTCCATGTATAATATAGCAGCCAGCCTCTCTAGACCTCCATGTATAACATAGCAGCCAGCCTCTCCAGGCCTCCATGTATAATATAGCAGCCAGCCTCCTCAGGCCTCCATGTATAATGCAGCCTCCCCAGGCCTCCATGTATAATGCAGCCTCTCCAGGCCTCCATTTATAATATAGCAGCCAGCCTCTCCAGGCCTCCATGTACAATATAGCAGCCAGCCTCTCCAGGCCTCCATGTATAACATTGCAGCCAGCCTCTCCAGGCCTCCATGTATAATATAGCAGCCAGCCTCCCCAGGCCTCCATGTATAATGCAGCCTCCCCAGGCCTCCATGTATAATACAGCCAGCCTCTCCAGGCCTTCATCTATAATATAGCAGCCAGCCTCTCCAGGCCTCCATGTTTAATATAGCAGCCAGCCTCCCCAGGCCTCTATGTAGAATATAGCAGCCAGCCTCCCCAAGCCTCCATGTATAATGCAGCCTCCCCAGGCCTCCATGTATAATGCAGCCTCCCCAGGCCTCCATGTGTAATGCAGTATCTCCAGGCTTCCATGTATAATGCAGCCTCTCCAGGCCTCCATGTATAATAATGCAGCCTCCCCAGACCTCCATGTATAATGCAGCCTCTCAAGGCCTCCATGTATAATAATGCAGCCTCCCCAGACCTCCATGTATATTTCAGCCTCTCCAGGCCTCCATGTGTAATAATGCAGCCTCCCCAGACCTCCATGTATAATGCAGCCTCTCTAAGCCTCCATGTATTATAATGCAGCCTCCCCAGACCTCCATGTATATTGCAGCCTCTCCAGGCCTCCATGTGTAATAATGCAGCCTCCCCAGACCTCCATGTATAATGCAGCCTCTCCAGGCCTCCATGTATAATAATGCAGCCTCCCCAGACCTCCATATATAGTGCAGCCTCTCCAGGCCTCCATGTATAATAATGCAGCCTCTTCAGTCCTCCATGTATAATGCAACCTCCCCAGGCATCCATGTATAATAATGCAGCCTCCCCAGATCTCCATGTATAATGCAGCCTCTCCAGGCCTCCATGTATAATAATGCAGCCTCCCCAGACCTCTATATATAATGCAGTCTCTCTAGGCCTCCATGTATAATAATGCAGCCTCCCCAGACCTCCATGTATAATGCAGCCTCTCCAGACCTCCATGTATAATGCAGCCTCTCCAGGCCTCCATGTATAATAATGCAGCCTCCTCAGACCTCCATGTATAATGCAGCCTCTCCAGGCCTCCATGTATAATAATGCAGCCTCCCCAGACCTCCATGTATAATGCAGCCTTTCCAGGCCTCCATATCTAATAATGCAGCCTCCCCAGACCTCCATGTATAATGCAGCCTCTCCAGGCCTCCATGTATAATAATGCAGCCTCCCCAGACATTCATATATAATGCAGCCTCTCTAGGCCTCCATGTATAATAATGCAGCCTCTTCAGACCTCCATGTATAATGCAGCCTCTCCAGGCCTCCATGTATAATAATGCAGCCTCCTCAGACCTCCATGTATAATGCAGCCTCTCCAGGCCTCCATGTATAATAATGCAGCCTCCCCAGACCTCCATATACAGTATAATGCAGCCTCTCCAGGCCTCCATGTATAATAATTAGAGATGAGCGAACCGGTCGCGGTTCGGCTCGAGTTCGGTTCGCCGAACGGACGGCTCGTTCGAGTTCGGTTTGGCGAACGTTCGACGAACTGAACTCAAACCGCATAGGAAACAATGGCAGGCAATCACAAACACATAAAAACACCTAGAAAACACCCTCAAAGGTGTCCAAAAGGTGACAAACAACTCACGACACAACACAAACACATGGGAAAGTGACAAGGACATATACTCATGCGAAAACAAAAGAGCAGGACAAGGAAAAAGAGAAGGAGACACAGATATAGGCATGGCACGCCCTTCTAAAATCATGTAAAACACCGCAAGGTGACTCCAAGCGGAGTCTCCCTTTTTTCCAAAAATTGGGCCACACACACCCACCCCTTCAGTGGCAACACTTGTGCCCCAGTTGTACACTTCACAGCTAGATTTGCATCAAGCACATTCAAAAATACGCCATACTTAACCGTCCCCAGGATGACACCGGGGTAGGTAGCAAAGTCTTTCCTGATCCCAGCTCTGTGCATCTTGGATCATTTTTAAAAACAATGTAAGCAAGGGTTACTCCAAGCGGAGTCTCCCTTTTTTCCAAAAATTGGGCCCCACACACACCCGCCCCTTCAGTGGCAGCACTTGTGCCCTAGTTGTACACTTCACAGCTAGATTTGCATCAAGCACATTCAAAAATAAGCCATACTTAACCGTCCCCAGGATGACACCGGGGTAGGTAGCAAAGTCTTTCCTGATCCCAGCTCTGTGCATCTTGGATCATTTTTAAAAACAATGTAAGCAAGGGTTACTCCAAGCGGAGTCTCCCTTTTTTCCAAAAATTGGGCCCCACACACACCCACCCCTTCAGTGGCAGCACTTGTGCCCCAGTTGTACACTTCACAGCTTGATTTGCATCAAGCACATTCAAAAATCCGCCATACTTAACCGTCCCCAGGATGACACCGGGGTAGGTAGCAAAGTCTTTCCTGATCCCAGCTCTGTGCATCTTGGATCATTTTTAAAAACAATGTAAGCAAGGGTGGCTGCTTTCCCAGCCTATAGAGGAACTTGTCATATCTTTAAACTTGTGAAAAAGTCAGATATTGACTAAAAGGGCCACTTAATATGGTGGTTACGGTGGTCTCCTAAAAAGAGCCACCCCTTGGCTGGGTCCTTCCAGGAGGGATATCTGGCTGGTTTCTGTGTTGAGACTCCTAACAGAGGCTCCACTGACTTCTTTGATTTGCATATTTCCCAGGGGGCAATGTACCTAGGATTTCACTGTCTTGAGTGCCCTCGCTGTCTGCCGGCAGTGTTTTCTCTGGCTGGTCTCCCCGAGATCAGTGATTGTTTTGTCTTGTTGGTCTCCTAGGCATTGCTCCCACCTGGCCAGAATTTTACTCCACACTGATGAGGGGCAATACCCCAAAACAGCAGTCTGTGGATGGATACCTGGCCTTGGTATTTTCCTTGTCCTATCTTTAAACTTTTCAAAAAGTCGGATATTGACTAAAAGGGCCACTTAATATGGTGGTTATGGTGGTCTCCTAAAAAGAGCCACCCGTTGGCTGGGTCCTTCCCGGAGGGATATCTGGCTGGTTTCTGTGTTGAGACTCCTAACAGAGGCTCCACTGACTTCTTTGATTTGCATATTTCCCAGGGGGCAATGTACCTAGGATTTCACTGTCTTGAGTGCCCTTGCTGGCTGCTGGCAGTGTTTTCTCTGGCTGGTCTCCCCGAGATCAGTGATTGTTTTGTCTTGTTGGTCTACTAGGCATTGCTCCCACCTGGCCAGAATCCTACTCCACACTGATGAGGGGCAATACCCAGAAACAGCTGTCTGTGGATGGATACCTGGCCTTGGTATTTCCCTTGTCATATTTTTAAACTTGTCAAAAAGTCGGATATTGACTAAAAGGGCCACTTAATATGGTGGTTATGGTGGTCTCCTAAAAAGAGCCACCCCTTGGCTGGGTCTTTCCCTGAGGGATATCTGGCTGGTCTCTGTGTTGAGACTCCTAACAGAGGCTCCACTGACTTTTTTGATTTGCACATTGTCAGTGGACAGACGCGTGTGCTTATCTGTCAGCACACCCCCAGCAGCACTGAAGACACGTTCCGAGAGAACGCTGTCTGTGGGACACGACAAGATCCCCAAGGCGTACGTGACGAGCTCAGTCAATTTATCCAGATTGGAAGCCTAAAATGAGCAAGGCTCAAGTTGCACAGTAATGGCATCGATGTTCCCTTGCATATACTCATATATCTGTGTCTCCTCCTCTTTTTCCTTGTCCAGCTCTTTTCTTTTCGCATGAGTATATGTCCTTGTCACTTTCCCATGTGTTTGTGTTGTGAGTTGTTTGTCACCTTTTGGACACCTTTGAGGGTGTTTTCTAGGTGTTTTTATGTGTTTGTGATTGCCTCCCATTTTTTCCTATGGGGTTCGAGTGGTTCGCCGAACCGGTTCGCCGAACCGAACTCGAACTCGAACGACTGGTTCGCTCATTTCTATTAATGAGTCTCCAGCGCAGTTGTCACACTGCTTCTAGGTCCGCTCAATAACTCTTATACATATTCACTGCTTCCTGCACCCACCATCACTACTGGTGTCTGTGATTGGTTGCAGTCAGACCTTGTCCCCACCTTGTGTGACAGCATCTATGATTGATTGGAATCATACATGCTTTCTGCATCCCTTTAGTAGTGTAAAAATAAATAAATAAATTGGCATAGGGTCCCCTGTATATTGTGATACCCAACGCAGATAAAGTATACAGTTACAGGCTGCAGCTCCCAGCCGTGTGCTTATCTTGGATGTGTATCAAAATAAGAGAGATCCTATGCAGCTTTTTTTAAATTATTTAAAAACATATTTTTCAAAAATGGCTTGCGGTTGCACCGCAATTTTGACACCTTTGGCTTGGTAAAGCCGACAGCTCGGGGTTGGAATTCTGAGGCTTGGGAGGCCCATGGCCCATGGTTACGGAGCCCCCCCAAACTTTAAAAATAGCAGCCTGCAGCCACCCAGAATTGTTGCATACTGGCACTTTACGCTGCTAATCCTGAGTGCCTTGGTGCAGTGGTAATTGGGGTAATATAAAGAGTTATGAGACCTTCCCATTACAGAAAAAATCCTTTTTCTAAAATAAAACGAAAAAAAACCTTTTTCTGTGATTTATTAACCCACCAAACACCTAAGTCCAAAGTAATCCATACAAGATCCCAGCTCTACTACATCCTGAAGTTGCAGCGTGCGGGCACATTACAAAATATGACGGCTTGCTGTGGCTTCAAGAAGACACTGACTGAGATGCAGCTGTGAGCGGTGTGGTCACTGAGTTTATCCATGGTCACAGCTGGAGGTTCCCATGGTACTCCACCTGTGACCGCAGGTAAACTCACCTCAGGTGAACTGATGGAACTCAGTGACCTCACCTCAGGTGAATTGAGTTCAAGCAGACCTGCTTCTCCTGTCAGAAAACCACATTTTTTTTTGCAAAGAGATGCAGATTTGGTGCTGAAATTTATACACCAAATTCCACCAAATCTGCATCTTCTGGCAAAAAGTGCATCACGACGGTTTTGATGATGTTTTGGTGTGGTTTTCTGCCAGGAGATGCAAATTTTGGTGATGAAAGTGTGGCGCCCCTGACCTGGTCAGGCACCACTGAGTACTGCACCCATGCTGGGGACAGTACAACACAGGTAATCCAGAAGGCTGACCGGGGTGTGGTACACAGGCGCATAGTGATCAGGTCTCACACATGTACCCATGAGAGGACCCCTGGGGACCCCAGGAGGGGGAAAAGCCTTCACCTTCACTGGAATAGTGGAGGGGGCCAAAAGCCTCCATCTCCTCTCAAGGGGTGTGGTAAGAGAGTCTGGTTGCTAGGTGGCGTAGGCAGGCACAAAAGGGAAAAGAGAAGGAGGAGTAAACAGTCTAGAGTCTGCAGCAGAGTGTGGAGGAGTGAGGAGCAGGAAAGTGGAGCTCAGACAGGAGCAGAAGTGCAGGTCCCTCAAGTGAGCCGGTTTAGTGCAGAGTCCAGGGAGCTCAGAGAGGAGCAGACCCCTGGGGCTGTTGCAGTCTAACAGCGCCCGCGCAGTGGCTACCGACGGGGGAGAACGGTCACCTAGGAGTGCTGCCCGAAATCCATCTTCAGCTAGAGAGAGAGCACGGAGTGGGAAGTAAGGAGACTGCTAGGGAGTACCAGGCCCAAACGGGCGGCAGATCCCGGAGCGGGGATAGATCCACCTTTCCTTGCTAAACCTGCCGGTGTGGGGCCCTCAAAGCCCACACCACAACACCCAAAAGCCGCAGCCACGTAGCCACAGTTAGGGCCCATAGTTCACAGGAGGCAAGCAGCTGGAGTGATCTGGTCCAGGCGACAAGCAAACGGCAACCGAAGGGGAGAGAGGCTTCAGCAACTTCCCTGGGTGACCCCCATAGGGACTAAAAGTCGGGGTTACCCCAAACCACCAAGGGCTAAGGAAGGCGAGTCGGTAGTCACCATCAACAGTCAGCCTGAAGGATACCTGGTTCCAGCCTGGTTCATCCCAGCTACGCCCGGGTTACTCACCCTGCCATCAACTGTGAGTAAAAACCCCTGAAAGACATCCTGCTTGTGTGGAGTTATTCTGCGCCTTGTAGTTCTACACATCTACACAGGACCCTGGGGCATGCCTCACTCTCAGGAGGCTACTACACCTGACTGCACATACCATCAGCCCCAGGCATCCCTTAATCTGCAGTGGCGGTCCCCACTGACCGCAATTCTGAGAGTAGCGTCACGACAAATAGAAGATTTCCTACCCGTGACAAGATACAGCCGAGTGGAGTCCCTGAAGGTAATGCACAGACACAACACCTGTGGGGCTTCACATCTGGCGTCACGAACAGGATAAGGACTAGACCTGTTCAGACAGGTGACCATGTGCCTGGGCGGTCCGCTTGAAAAATTGGAAGCGCCGCCATATTGCCACCATGGAAAGCGCGCTGAAAAACAACAGCAGCCCGCGCTGGAAGAAGTTACCGCCCACGAAGAGGTGTGGCTACCCAGAGATCCCCTGCAGAGTTCTGACCTCGCTTGTGAAGAGAGCGGAAGCGTTCAGAGACGGCGGGAAGGAAAGAGAGCCACAAGCCTGCTGCTGCAGAGAGAAGAGATGGAGTCCGGACGTGGATACCCAGAACCAGGCTCTGCTGCCTGGTGGTGCCGGGAGCTTGCTATCTTCTGCGATCAGCTGGAGGCCAGGATTATGCGACAGCTCAGTGAGGGACGCACGGAGCTTCTGGAGATGGCTGCGGCGGTTCGGACCTACGAGGAGGGAGCCGCGCGACGCCTGCCAGATCGAGCGGCGACGACTCAGATCCCGATGGTGCCACTGATGGGTGAGTCCAGAGTTGCCCCGGCCAGCGCAAGTGCTCCAACCCCTGCTGCCACGCCCGCGGTCCCTGAAGAGGCGCCCGGCGCGGCGACGCTGAGCCAGGCCGCAGCCACGCCAGGTGCGGCCCGCCAAGCCCAGGCCGCCGCAGCGATGCCCTGCTCGGCCCGCCAAGCCCCGGCCGCCGCAGCGATGCCCTGCTCGGCCCACCAAGACCCGGTCCCTGCAGCGACGCCCAGCCCAGCCTGCACAGATCCCATCGCAGCTGCGACGCCGATCCAGGCCGCCGCCATACAGGGCGCGGCCCGCCAAGACCAGGCCGCCGCCATACAGGGCGCGGCCCGCCAAGACCAGGCCGCCGCCATACAGGGCGCGGCCCGCCAAGACCAGGCCGCCGCCATACAGGGCGCGGCCCGCCAAGACCAGGCCGCCGCCATACAGGGCGCGGCCCGCCAAGACCAGGCCGCTACCATGCCAGGCGCGGCCCGCCAAGAGATTGCATCACCATTTTCCCCGGCCTGCAAGGCCAGAGCAGACACCGCTCCCCAGTCCAAAGAGGTCCCTGCTGGAAAACCCACGCTGGGGGAGGACCCCGCATACTGGCAGCTGAAGGCTGACATGGAGGCCAAGTTTCCACAATGGTTGGTGGACCAGTACATGCTCCCTCCGCATACCCCCAAGAGGATTCCAGCAACCCCTGCAGCAACCACGCCAAAGAGTCCCCCGCCTGGGCCTGCTGAAGAAAGCCCATCCCCAGCACTGCCACCAAAGGAGTGTCAAGAAGAACTAAGGGGGAGAGGAGGCCAGGAAGATGAGGAGCTGACTCAGGAGCCATCAGCAGTGGATCCATGCCCCGAGCCAGAGATGCTGCCGTATTCCCGCTGGGACGAGGAAGACCTGACACCTCCTGCGGAAGAAGATCTGCCCCAAAGCCTCACCTGGGAGCTTGTAAGCTGCACTTCGCAGAATCCAGCCTGCAAGACACAGCGCCGCAGCAGAACCCAGTTTTCCCCTGCACCGCCATCCCCAGAGCAGAGAGATGACATCACGGCCAGAGACCTACAAGAAAAAAGGTTCCTGAGAAGAGCCAAAGCACAGGTCCGAGGACCCCTTTGCAGAGGAATAGTGGAGGACTTCAGCCTCAAGTCAGGATACGGGTTCATCGTAGCACCTGGTATCAAAGAAGGCATTTTTGTCAATAGGAGAGACGTCAGAGCTAATCTGCCCAGAGGACATCCTGGAAGGAACCTGCGTACAGGAGACTCCGTACAGTTTACCATGCATCAAGGCGAAAGAGGCTGGTATGCCCTAGATGTAGTGCCATGTCCCAAAGAAGAAAGGAAAGACAGCCATAAAGAAAGAAAAGACAAAGGACCTAATGATGAGACAACTACAGATGAGGAAAAAGGTCAAGAAAGCAACAGGTGCCGCAGCCCTACAGGCCCAAGCCCTGGTGAAGAGGAGTCTGCATAAGTTCAAGTAAAGTACAGCAAGTTTTGACCAGTTGGAAAGTTTGTTTTGCAACGTTTTAAAAGTTCAAGTATGTGCCCACATAAACTTGTGTGAGAAAACCATAAACCTTAAGGCTATGAACTGGCTATAGCCACAAACTCTCGCAGTGTAAATAGTTACACCAGAGGGCACCACCACCACCAGAGTCAGCCTGTTTAGGGGCTTGGCTCGTCTGCAACCAGGAGGAGCCCGTCCGTATATAGGGCCTTGGCTCACCTGCGACCAGAGAGCATGCCTGTTTATGGGGCCTGGCTCTCCACCACAAAGAGGGTACCTGGTCAGCACCAACTGTGGAGGCCGCCTCTACATCCTGCCAGAAGAGGCTGAATGCGCGGATCCACCAAGCCAGGTATACCCTGAAACCACCAGCCCATGAAAGCCGCCTCTACATCCTGCCAGAAGTGGCTGAAGGCGCGGCCAACGGGAGAGGCAGATTGGAGGAAAGGTCTGGGGAAGTGGATGGCCCAGATCTGGTTACCAAAAGGACCGGTGACCTGCCTCCTGAAAGGGTTTGGGTGGGTTAACGGACTTGTGGGTGGAGGGTGGTGATGTATGGTACCTGGTGCTTTTAAAAATGTTTTACCATGTTTTAATGTTCTATGCATTTTAAAATGTTGTCTTGCAGCCCGAGGACGTGCTGGTGATAACTAAGGGGGAATGTGGCGCCCCTGACCTGGTCAGGCACCACTGAGTACTGCACCCATGCTGGGGACAGTACAACACAGGTAATCCAGAAGGCTGACCGGGGTGTGGTACACAGGCGCATAGTGATCAGGTCTCACACATGTACCCATGAGAGGACCCCTGGGGACCCCAGGAGGGGGAAAAGCCTTCACCTTCACTGGAATAGTGGAGGGGGCCAAAAGCCTCCATCTCCTCTCAAGGGGTGTGGTAAGAGAGTCTGGTTGCTAGGTGGCGTAGGCAGGCACAAAAGGGAAAAGAGAAGGAGGAGTAAACAGTCTAGAGTCTGCAGCAGAGTGTGGAGGAGTGAGGAGCAGGAAAGTGGAGCTCAGACAGGAGCAGAAGTGCAGGTCCCTCAAGTGAGCCGGTTTAGTGCAGAGTCCAGGGAGCTCAGAGAGGAGCAGACCCCTGGGGCTGTTGCAGTCTAACAGCGCCCGCGCAGTGGCTACCGACGGGGGAGAACGGTCACCTAGGAGTGCTGCCCGAAATCCATCTTCAGCTAGAGAGAGAGCACGGAGTGGGAAGTAAGGAGACTGCTAGGGAGTACCAGGCCCAAACGGGTGGCAGATCCCGGAGCGGGGATAGATCCACCTTTCCTTGCTAAACCTGCCGGTGTGGGGCCCTCAAAGCCCACACCACAACACCCAAAAGCCGCAGCCACGTAGCCACAGTTAGGGCCCATAGTTCACAGGAGGCAAGCAGCTGGAGTGATCTGGTCCAGGCGACAAGCAAACGGCAACCGAAGGGGAGAGAGGCTTCAGCAACTTCCCTGGGTGACCCCCATAGGGACTAAAAGTCGGGGTTACCCCAAACCACCAAGGGCTAAGGAAGGCGAGTCGGTAGTCACCATCAACAGTCAGCCTGAAGGATACCTGGTTCCAGCCTGGTTCATCCCAGCTACGCCCGGGTTACTCACCCTGCCATCAACTGTGAGTAAAAACCCCTGAAAGACATCCTGCTTGTGTGGAGTTATTCTGCGCCTTGTAGTTCTACACATCTACACAGGACCCTGGGGCATGCCTCACTCTCAGGAGGCTACTACACCTGACTGCACATACCATCAGCCCCAGGCATCCCTTAATCTGCAGTGGCGGTCCCCACTGACCGCAATTCTGAGAGTGGCGTCACGACAAATAGAAGATTTCCTACCCGTGACAAGATACAGCCGAGTGGAGTCCCTGAAGGTAATGCACAGACACAACACCTGTGGGGCTTCACAAAAGATTTGTGCACCAAATTTGCATCTCCTGGCAGAAAACTACACTGAAACGGCATCAAAACTGTTTTTGTGCATTTTTTTGCCAAGAGATGCAGATGCATGAATGTGTTGTATAAATGTCAGCACACATTCTGCTGAACCAAATACAGGGGACCCTATGCCAATTTTCTTTCTTTATTTATTTGTTTTATACCACTACAGGGATGCAGACAGCATGTGTGATTCCAACCAATCACAGATGCTGTCACACAGGGTGGGGGGCGCAGTCTGTCTGCAACCAATCACAGATGCTGGGACTGACGGTGGGTGGCGGAAGCAGTGAATATGTATGAGAGATAATGAGTGAAACCGGAAGTAGTGTTACATCCGCATGGAAGGTCAATGACTATGACGGTCCTGCTTTAATTGTTATGTTCTTTCTTTTTCCTTTTTTTAACCCCTTCATGACCAAGGACATACTGGTACATCCTTGGCAGTGTCTGTCCTGTTACTGTGGACTCGCATGGCGAGCCAGCAGTAATCACTGTTATGAATTCCCGCAGACATGGTGCTGTCCTTGGGAGTGTTTCTGGACTCCCTCTGGTGGCTAGTGCTGGCAGTGAATCTGATTCTGCATCTGTCGCTCAGACAGGTGTAGAAGATGATTACTGTTTCAGCTAGCCTATTGAGTCCAGCCTGGGGGTATAAAGGAAAGCTGTCTCTGTCTAACCTTTGCCAGTGATAATTATTTTTGCCTCATGGGAAGATGTCCTGAATCCTTGTCCTCCAGCCATTGGGCTTTTTGCCTGCCTCTTTAGGTTTTTGTTTTACCTTTTGAGCCTTTTTTGGATTCTCCAGGAATGCTTTCACCAGCGTTTTTTTGTTCCTTTGTATCAGTTCTGTTCCCATGTCATCCTGAGTCTGCAGCAATGCCTGATAAGTATTTTGCTCTCTAGGTCTCGGCTTGGTTGGGGCCGAATTTGGACTGAAGGTCTTTCCTGCTTAATTTATACCTTTTCCTAAACCTGTTTTTGAGCATATTATCTTTTGTTTCTTGCTGGTGAATAAGTGCTTTTCCTGCACCATTTTTGGAGAGCGATTTATTCCCTGTCTGATCAGGATTTGTATTTTTGCATCTCATGTGTTTTTGTAGTTACGATATTTTCTATTACATTTGCATTTTTTATTTAAATGTATTTGCACCAGATTTCCTGATATAGCGGGAGGAAGATCGTGTGATCTTTCAGGGAATATTTTTTATTATCAGGTATTGGTATTTTTTCAGGGTTTTGCTGGCTGCAACCAGTAATCTATCCTATCCTTTTGTATCTAGCTAGCAGGGCCTCACTTTGCTTAACCCTATACTTTGCATCTGTGTGTTGTTTTTTCTTAAATCCCCATTGTTATATGTTGGGGGCTTTTTGCTTTCATTTGGGGCTCTTCCGAGGCAAGTCAGGATTCCTCATTTCACCTTTGAGGTTAGCTACTTCTCCCGCAGTGACAAGGCATCTAGGTTGGTTAGGAACACTTCACCGCTACTTCTAGTTGTGTTGTTGTAGTCAGGGGACTGCAGCCAGCTAAGTTTCCTCTTTGTGCATTATCTTCAACGTTTAAATGGGATTTTGGTAGATCTTTCTACCGGTCTCCTGACTATAACAAATCCCACAAATGTCTGCTGATCTGATGAGCAGACATGTGAGGTTAACAAGCATAGATAGATCTCAGATCCAACCTCACCTTTTAACCCATGAGATCGCTCTGTCAATCTCTAGCGTGGGACGCCCTGCCTTCCGCACATGCGCGGGACATCACACCGATAATCAGGCGTCCTGTCTTACCGCAAATGCGCGGGGAATCCCGTGATGCACGCATGCGCTGGCGTGCGTCTCAGAATGCGTTCCACTTCAAATCAGGAAGTGAACGTCACCTGATTAGTTTAGTATATAAGACCACTGCCACCTATGCACAGGTCTCCATGCGCTATTACCACCACGTGCTCCTCACCTACATAGGTATATGCCCCTTATTCATGTCACTACACATTGTGAGTTGATTTTACTCAGGCTCTCTTGACTCTTATCTATCCATTTTTCTTATTAGAGCCTTTGGCCAGCTCACAGTATTGTGATTCCTCACATATACCCTTACCTGGGAGGTATGTGCTGGTTTAAGCATATTGTATTTTGGTCTAATTTAATGCATCTTGCATTTCACCTCCACTTATACAGTGGTTTTATTGTCAGCATTCTCTCTGTTATCAGCCAGTGCCGTATACATGGTTACCGTACGATAGTGGTGCACTCACCTTACAATTAATTTTGGTCTCTATTAACATGGTAATTATGATTTTGCTCTTCATGTATTTGATCTCATTATGTCTATGATCACCATTGTTTTTCATGATCATTGTAAGGTCACAATTTGCTTATGGTACACCCATTTCCCTTTTAATTCTCTCCTCTGTATTGATCATGTCCAACAATGTTGTCCACATTTAATCAGATGTAACATGACATTGCTTATACGATACCCCCCTCTTCTGGTTCTTTCTCTCTCTCTCTACTTCTCTAATACAAGAAGTAGAGCAGAAAGCAGGTTTAAAATTCCACGCCAAGTCACAGAGAATCCAGATGCTTGTTAGTAAATCCCTTTCTTTATTATTTTTTACACAGGTCTACGTGTTTCGAGGACACATCCGTGCTCATCATCAGGACAATGTACAAAGAAAGACTTTGTTTGTACATTGTCCTGATGATGAGGACGGATATGTCCTCAAAACGCGTAGACCAGTGTAAAAAATAATAAAGAAAGGGATTTACTAACAAGCATCTGGATTCTCTGTGGCTTGGCGCGGAATTTTAAACCTGCTTTCTGCTCTACTTCTTGGATTATATCTACACTGCGGGACCGCTGCCTTCCACATAAACTACTTGCCTTCATAGGGGTTGTGACTTGCACAACCCCATCAGGTGAGTGTTCTAACCCACACTTGCCCCCACGTGTCATACCGGGTAAGACCCTATTTTTGCGCCTCTCTTTCCACAGTTATTCTCACTACTTCTCTAATAGTTATTGAATACGGATCTACACAGGTAGTTTACACCCTGCCATAACCTTGACCTACACCTTTGATGTCCCACATTTTTACTCTTGTTATAAAGGTATGCTACTTTGAAGTGTTCATAATTGGTTAGCCCTTTACCATATTCCTATACGATAATCATATTGTCGTCCATTTTTTTAGATGGTCTTGGACCTTTACCCTACTACATCTTCTGTATGAAATGATGAAATATTGAAAAACCTGATATTGTAGCAATCATTAGATACTGGTACAGGTATGCCCCCGTGTACACCCTATTCTCTCTTTTCTCCATATGTGATTCTTTCTAACACCCGGCATAGATTAATCTGATTTTCTTTTTTATCACTTTAGTGACATCTGGATGCTAGGTCTTCCAGATCCACTTGATCTTTTTGGGTGCTTGTAGAGAAGTGATCCTTTTATTCAAAGGTATGTTGTAACCCTTCTTGATCTCTCTATTATTGATCATGTTTTCATTTTTTATATCTTGATAGGTATCCCATGATGTATAGGAGATTTTTTGTTATGGAAATAATGAAACAGGAGGCTTATTATTGGTATTATCCTGTTCTAACGTCGCCATGTATGCAACATGTATTTTCTCTTTTCTGTTGTTTTTTGTTATGATTTTTGTGAACATTGATACTATGTTTTCTCACTATAATTTTCTTTCTGTAATTGATATCCTTAGTCCTTGAAGAAGACCCTAATTGGGTTGAAACGTTGGACAGTATACGAATAATAAAAATATTTTTTTGAGCACCACTTTGGACTCTTTCATATTTCCTTTAGTGTGCCGGAGTATATTTATAGATGCTATATAGTATATACTGTACTGTACAATGGTATACAGTATAGTACAGAAAGTTACCTCCAGCAGGTTTCCCAGAGCGGGTCAGAGCGTGGTGAAAGGACAGAACCGGAAGTGTGCACGATCAGTATTTGTGTGACGCCCCTGGACTATCAGGTTGTCACAGGGTATTGCACAATTTTCCTTTCCGTGCAGTATCCATCTCCTCCTTGGTTCCAGGTGCAACCCAATGATGTTGCAAACACCAGCAAGGAAACCTCAGTCACACACACACCAGTGGGTAGGTCCAGTCGAGAAAGGGCTGCCTACCTAAGAGTCAGGCAGACTGGTGGGAGGTGACTGGGCAGTCGATGGCAGGGAAGCAAGGAGGGTAGTGGCTCTCAAGTAGCTCTCAGGGGGAGAGCAGGCTGGGGGAGTTGGAGCTCCCAGGACAGCAAGGCAGCAGCCCTCAGAGTGTGAGAGGCTGAGGGGTAGAAGCTCCCGGAAGGTCGGACTAGACTGGAACACACCAAGCAATATCATTAGGAACGGTCACCTGGATGGGCTCCCCTCCTCAGCAGCAGCGGTACTCCAGGACATTTGGTTTAATTACAGTCTGTGTGTTTACTGGCCTTCCAAAGCAGCTCATACAGCACACGACTACCAACTGTGAGTTCCCTGCTCCCTGCCTTCTAACCCCCTTGCATTTAACAACACTCTTTTACTATCACTGAGCCCTGGGGCATCGCCCCTAACACTTGGCTGCCCACTCCATTGCCCCCGGGTACTCCCAGCTCCAGCGGTGGTATTCTTCCTTACCACACACCACGGGTGGCGTCACAAACCTTAGACATTATCCTCCCCTGCAAATACCCCCTTAATTTGAGTGGCCGCATGACCCCCCCGGATCTGGAGACCCCTTGAGCCACCGCGGATCCGGATCCAAGCAGCCCGGCTGCTGACATGGGGGCAGCACACCTCAAAAACAGGCGTCATGAACAGGATATGAGCAGGACCCACTTACCTGGGTGATGTGTGCCTTAAAAACCGAAAACCGTGAGTCAAGATCCCATTTCCCACCAATTCCGCCATCTTTTCGTGCCAAAACGCCATCTTCCCCGCGAAAGCGCGCAAAGCAGAAGCCCCACCCTTCGTCCTGAGTGTGAGGTCAGAACAGGAAGTTCCCAGAGGGCCACAGCATCGAGAGGAGTGCTGTGTGAAAACTGAGGGGGGCGTGATGGCATGTAGCAGCAGCGGAAGAGAAGCAGGGACTCCAGGACTCTGCCATAACATTCCTGGACAGTGCAGAGGCAAGATGGCGGAGCGGAGCTGGTCACCGGAACGTGCTGTTCCTGGGACCGCGACCTGGATCGAAGAAGAGACGGAGCAGCTGTGCTGGAGAATGCGGATGCAGTTCCTGTTTATACTGGAACACTGGAGGGAAGAGATGAGAAGCCTGGCGATGGTGGTGGTGCGAGCCCGTGAGATTGAGATCCCATGTGAAGAGAAGGTAAGCAGTTACCCAGTCCCTGTTGATTACCCTAATCCGGCCAATTCGGCTGTGGGATCCGGACCTTCTCCGCTCCCGGTGAGAACTCCATCGCCACTAACCCCATCCTCGGTGGATGCCGAGCTGCCTACTTCCACCCCGGCAGCGGAACCTTCAGCTCCTATATATGAAGCTCCAGCTGCGGGAACCCCGGTTCTGTCCCTCGACCCGGTCACGACAGCGGTCACCCCGACACCGGCCAGACCAAACCCGACCGCATCACCGGGCCCATCCTCAGAGGCGGAGCACTCGGACTCTGCAACCCCGGCTGTGGAGCAGTCGGTTCTTCTGTTTACCAAGGCAGAAGTGGAGCCTGGAGAGCTACTGATTCCGCCGCCGCGCGGCATCCCAGCAGCTGCTGGGTCCGCAGGAGTCCAGCTACAACCAGCACCATAGGTGGAGACGAAGCCCGACATCAGTGCCTATGAAAAAGAAAGGTATTGGCGGTGGCTGGATGCGGTTACGTGCAAAAGTGTTTGCTCGGGAGCAGCGTAGGATGGGGATAGCCGCTCGTTTCAACAGAAAAGAGAAGCTGGAACCTACAAGTTCATAAAAAGTTTGAAAATGGTTGTATGGACTGTCACCCTTGTTGAACCTTCCCGTGTTACTTGGAGAAGACCATCTGGATCCCCAGGTGGGGGGTGGCAGGAAAGTTCTGCTATAATTAGACTGCGCCCTCCTTGTTGAACCTTTTTCCACCTGTTGTTACAGGGAAAAAACCATCAGGGCCTTGGACAGTGCAGTGCTGGTAGACGGCACCAGGAGGCCCCGGGGGGGGGTCGGAGCAAGGGGCAACGGCTACCAGGTTGCTCAGGACTGTTACCAGAGTCACCCTTTAAACACGGGATCTTAACCTGGTCACGGACCCACCATAGGTTTGCAGGGAGTCAGGTTGTTTGGGTGATGGGTTAATGGGATCCGGGACATTGGGGAATGTGGACTAAGTCTTTTTGCAACATTTGAAAAATGTTTATAGCATGTTATCCCTTTTTCAACCTTACAGGAGCAGTTTTAAATATAACCTGATGTGTCCTGTAGCTCGGGGATGGGCTACGTTTAACCAAGGGGGAATGTGATGCCCCTGGATTATCAGGTCGTCACAGGGTATTGCACAATTTTCCTTTCCGTGCAGTATCCATCTCCTCCTTGGTTCCAGGTGCCACCCAATGATGTTGCAAACACCAGCATGCAAATCTCAGTCACACACACACCAGTGGGTAGGTCCAGTGGAGAAAGGGCCGCCCACCTAAGAGTCAGGCAGACTGGTGGGAGGTGACTGAGCAGTCGTCGGCAGGGGAGCAAGGAGAGTAATGGCTCTCAAGTAGCTCTCAGGGGGAGAGCAGGCTGGGGAGTTGGAGCTCCCAGGACAGTGAGGCAGCAGCCCTCAGAGTGTGATGGGCTGAGGGGTAGAAGCTCCCGGAAGGTCGGACTAGACTGGAACATACCAAGCAATATCATTAGGAACGGACACCTGAACAGGCTCAGCGGCAGCGGTACTCAAGGACTTTTGGTTTAATTACAGTCTGTGTGTTTACTGGCCTTCCAAAGCAGCACCAGCTCATCCAGCACCACGACTACCAACTGTGAGTTCCCTTCTCCCTGCATTCCAACCCCCTTGCATTTAACGGCACTCCCTTACCATCACCGAGCCCCGGGGCATCCCCCTACCCATGGAGGGGTCTAACACCTGGCTGCCCACTCCATCGCTCCCGGGTACTCCCAGCTTCAGCGGTGGTACTCTTCCGTACGACACACCAAGGGTGGCGTCATGAACTTTAGACACTATCCCCTGTAAATACCCCCTTAATTTGAGTGGCTGCACGACCTCCGCGTCCAGAGACCCCTCGAGACACCGCGGATCCGGATCCAAGCAGCCCGGCTGCTGACGTGGGGGTGGCACATTTGCTGTTAGTGCAAATTTTTGCTTTTAAACCAAATTACAAATTTGCAAAAAGCTTTGCTTGTCAAACAAAACGCTCACATACCAAGTTACTCTTAATCCAAAGTTCCACTGTATATGTTTTCAAGTGAGTTACTATAGAGGGTGCACAAAGGCCATGGCGCCTATAGAGATCCAAAGCCACCTCAGCAACTAGTATTATAATTGTCACGTGGTAAGTATGGAACCAGGTTACATAAGTTATGGTTCTACTTGATATGTGTGGATGAGCTTTGCTCCCAGTGGAAGACATAATCTGATCAATAGTAAACATTCTATATTAGATCTATCACAGAGATCATTTCATGACTTGATACACACAGCACTTCTGATGAAGATCTTTGACCAAATTGTCTGTGCTTGTGCTGGTCGTACAAGTTCTTCTCAATAAAAACACACTATTCACATTTATCTTGACTGCCAAGTTTGTACATCTACTAGAGATCATTTCATGTCCTGTCAAGTTAAAAATGGCTGGCAAGCCCGTTAAGTAAACTATGTACAGGCAATAGCAAAAACAAAGAAAAACAAAGCTCACCCAGCCTACTGATCATGAAAAGCCAGATAAACATGTAACCGATATTTGCTTGAAATCAGCTGGTGAAGCACAGCGAATTGTGATGGAAAAAAATTATAAAACAGAACCGTTTCTGGTGTACTAGGCACTTTTAATCATAATATAGCTATACTATGATTAAGGATGCCTAGTGCACCGTTAGTACATGAAAGTCTTAATAAAACAGCAACACTACTGTGATTCGTTTGCAACTGTGACGCCCCTGAACTAGTCCAGGGTGTCACAGGGAACTGCACTATTCTCTATCCTTGGTGCAGGGCCCACCCTCCTTGGTTCCGGGGTCCGCAACAGTGATTCTGTACTAACATACAAATCCTAGTCACCCAAACACTACACTTGTCAGGCACACCAGGGGCGTGGTTCCAGCTGGGAAAAGAACCGCCCACCTATGAGTCAAACAGGCTGGTGGGAGGAGTCAGTTAGACAGTTGGTAGTAACTGAAAAAGAGAGAGGACCTGGGGATTAAGAGCTCCCTGAGGAGAGCCTGGCTGGGTCGCAGACAGTGGCCTGTACTTGACGGCTCAGAGATTAGCGGCGTCAGCACAGCGGAGGGATAGGACTTCCCACACAGAGCAGTCACAGAAAATCCCACGTGCCAGCTGCTAAGAGCAGGTCCCAATTAAAAAGAGGGACGGGACCCGAAGGTTTCAAGCCAACGGGGCCAGGGACACACACAGTATACAGTGTATGGAGGAAGGCTCCAGTCCACCACAGAATCACTGAAAGGGACCACCGCACGTGCAGTCACCGAGTGCAGCAGTACCAAGAGACTTTGTTTACCTCAGAGTCTGTGTCCACTGAATGCGTCATCACACCTGAGTGAGTACCCTGGCTCCCCAGCGCCCTGCCGGCCCTATATCAATATAGGCTGTTCCTACCTATTCCCTACCCTGAGTCCCGGGGCCCCTACCTGCGGAGGGAATCACCACCAGGCTGCCCCAACACCATCAGCCCCGGCACTCCCATACAGCAGCGGCGGTATTCCTTATTACCGCACACCGCAGGTGGCGTCACAAATATTCTCCCCCGTAAAAAACCTTTTTGTTTTTCATCAAAGTGTCTGCCGAGCAGTCCGACTGCTGCTAGGGCGTCACACATTGATTTTTGGCGTCACGAACAGGATTGGACTGGACCCACTAACCTGGGTGACGTGCGCCTTCTCCAAAACTGTTGAGCCCAAAGTGAATAAAAAAAAAAAAAAATTCAGTTGCCGCCATCTTGCTGCTGAAAACCAAGGGGGCATAGAAAGATGTCGGCGCCGGGTGAAGCGAGCGCAGCGGCAGTTCCCCCTCAAGATCAAGGTGACATGGACGCACGAGCGACCGCGCAGATAATGCCAATGACTTTACCGTATGTGCCAGGCGCTACCTGGCTACCACAATATGATGGTTCCCCTGACACTCTGCAAGGATTCAAAAGAAAAATCCGCACACTCCTGGATATGTTTGGGATGAATGACCGGCAGCAAGCGTCTGTACTACTCGGCCAGTTATCAGGCGCCGCAGAGCTGGAGGCGGAGACCTGGACAGATCAGGACCGGGCCTCAGTAACTGCCATTTTTGAACGTCTGCGACTTTCCTTTGAAAACCGCACTGAGGCAGAACTCCGGATAAAGTTTTACAACTGCAAGCAGCGCCCACAAGAAAGCATTAGAGACTATGCTCTGAGGCTGCAATCAGCGCTACGGACTCTCAAACTAACCATTCCCATCAGTGAAGCTGAAGGAAACAAGGTGCTTGTTGAACAGTTTCTGCAAGGCCTGGGGTCAGTGGAGGACCGCAAGCAGCTACGGCTGTGGACTCTGGAATATCCTGCAATGGACTTTGCTGTTTTAAAAGACCGAGCCATCAAGGCTTTGCAAACTCCAGAGCCAACTGATTCTCCTGCTACGTCCTGGCAAGCCGGCACTTCTCCTCTACATGTGCCACCTCCTGTTAGAGCACTGCCAGAGCCAAAGACCCCAGCAGCGCCTGCAGGCGATACCAGTGATTTGTCTTTACAGGTGCAGCAGCTGAGCAGTGATGTTGCAAGGATCCTAGAGGCAATGCAGCTCAAGCCCAAGACCAAGCCGGCGGAGAAGATCCAGCTTGCTAACTGCCCAGATGACGTCCCTTGGATGAGAGGGAGGACCTCGACATACAGAGGAAGGAACCGTGACCGGTATGAAAACCTTGTTTGTTATAGGTGCAACAAGACTGGTCAATACGCCCGTTATTGTCCTTTAAACGGGCCACCCCTGGGGCCAAGGGCCACTCCCCAGGACTAAATCAACAAGGCCCAGCAGACTGGCGGGAGCGGTATGTTGGAGGAAGGACCATTGTTTCCATCACCTTGGATGGGATTCCGACTTCAGCACTTCTTGATACCGGCTCCCAGGTAACAACTATACCCCAAGTACTGTATACCAAATTCTGGTCAACTGAGGAACTCGCCTCACCGGACAATGACCTCACCATTTATGCTGTAAATGGTTTACCAGTAACACAACTCGGGTTCAAGGAGGTAACCATCAAGGTGGGCAGGGTGGAGTTAGCACGCCAAGGACTCATAGTAGTGCAGAATGACCCTAGTGACCGGAACCCTAAGATGATTTTGGGGACTAATGTTATTGAGAATTGTATGGGGGAAGTATTGTTTCTTCTCCAACAGCTCTCTGAAACTGCAGGAACGGGACGCCAGAGGGTCCTGCAAAGAGAGATTCGAGACCTCCAGCAGAGGCAACAGGTAAATTTGTCTGGTGGGGAAATTGGCGGTGTACGGGTAATGGATGCAGCTCCTGTGGTAGTGCCCCCATGGAGTGAGATGATGATATGGTGCAGGGCAGCTGTAGGCTCCCGTGGACAGAATTACCAGGCAGTGGTAGAGGCCCTACCTTCAGAGCACTGGTCTACAGTACTGACAGCCAGAGGGGTAGTCGATGTCCGTAAGGGGAGAGTGCCCGTGCGAGTGTTGAATTGCGGGGAGGAAGAGGTTAGACTGCCCAGGTATGCTACCATAGCCAAATTGTACACTGTGAGTGAGAATTTCATCCAGACAGTAAAGTCCTCAGCCACACCAGATCAGTCAGCCACAGACAGTTCCCAGATTCAGCAAGAACAGTGGTGTCAAGAGTTACATGTAGGTACTGACTCCACTCCACTACATCAAAAACAAGGGGTCTACAGGGTGGTTCAGGAGTATGAGCAAGTGTTTAGTAAACACCCATTAGACTTTGGGAGGGTGAAAGGGGTTCAGCATCATATACCCACAGG
This sequence comes from Anomaloglossus baeobatrachus, assembly GCF_048569485.1. Lineage (NCBI taxonomy): Eukaryota > Metazoa > Chordata > Amphibia > Anura > Aromobatidae > Anomaloglossus > Anomaloglossus baeobatrachus. Next base: position 368,983,013 of record NC_134354.1, on the reverse strand, counting down.
CATTCATCCACCTATAAAGGAAAGGTATAGGCCCATACCACCTGCTCACTACCAGTGTGCCAAAGACATGCTGAGAAGTATGAAGGAGGCTGGGGTCATCCGTGATAGTTGCAGCCCCTGGGCAGCCCCGCTAGTCCTAGTGAAGAAGAAAGACAGCACTATGAGGATGTGCGTGGACTATAGGAGAATTAACAACATCACACATAAGGATGCCTATCCACTGCCCAGAATTGAAGAGTCCTTGACTGCATTAAGATCTGCAAATTACTTCTCTACCCTTGACCTCACTAGTGGTTATTGGCAAGTGTCCGTTGCTGAGGAGGATCGCGAGAAGACCGCCTTTGCCACCCCGATGGGATTATGTGAATTTAACAGCATGCCATTCGGGCTGTGCAATGCACCTGGTACGTTTCAACGACTCATGGAGAGCTGTTTAGGCCATTGCAACTTCGAGACTGTCCTGCTGTACCTGGACGACGTAATTGTATATTCCAAGACCTATGAGGAGCATCTGGGACATCTGGCAGAAGTATTTGAAGCCCTTTCCAGGTACGGGATGAAACTAAAACCCTCCAAATGTCACCTGCTGAAGCCCAAAGTCCAATACCTGGGGCATGTGGTAAGTGCCGAAGGTGTGGCTCCGGACCCTGAGAAAATCACAGCTATCCAGAACTGGCCCAGGCCTCAGAACATCAAAGAGGTGCGCCAATTCCTGGGATTGATGGGGTACTACCGGAGGTTCGTGAAAGGCTATACCAAGATGGCATCCCCCTTACAAGATCTCCTAGTCGGACAAAGAAAGCACGGCAAGACTTCTGGCTCTCCATTCACATGGGGTGAGGAGCAGGAGAAGTCCTTCAAGTGGATGAAGTCAGCTTTGACAGGAGATGAGATTCTGGCATATCCTGACTATAACCTCCCATTTGTGCTGTACACTGATGCCAGCAACGTGGGGCTGGGAGCTGTTCTATCCCAGGTACAGGATGGCAAGGAAAAGGTGATTGCATACGCCAGCAGGAAACTCCGTCCAACAGAAAGAAATCCTGAGAACTATAGTTCTTTCAAGCTGGAGTTCTTAGCACTTGTTTGGGCAGTGACAGAGAAGTTTAAGCATTACCTGGCTTCTGCAAAATTCACCGTATATACAGACAATAACCCGTTGACACACCTGGACACGGCGAAGCTTGGAGCTTTGGAGCAGCGGTGGGTAGCACGACTGGCAAATTACGATTTCACTATAAAGTACAGGGCTGGTCGCAAGAACGCTAACGCTGATGCGTTGTCCAGGATGCCCCAGTTGTGTGATGATGGGAGGCATGAAGATGACCTGGAGGAGATTGAGATACCTGCTTTCCATCGCCCTACTGATAGAGTGAAACCCCGATATTATAGTGATCAGCAAGAGGCGACCTTCAACCCATTGCCCCACCATGGTTGGCAAGAAGCCCAAGATAATGACCCTGCAATCAGATTGATAAAGGCATTGATATCCGAGGCTGATTCACACCTTGAACCAGATGCTCCAGAAGAAGCTAAGAAATTGTGGAAAGAAAGAAGTCGTCTGTGTTTCCATGGAGGCAAGTTGTGCAGAAGTCTCATTAATCCAAAAACGCATGAGAGAATATGCCAGATAGTAATACCCACAGCATATGCACCAGTGGTGTTGGAGGCCTATCATGATAGAGCTGGGCACTTTGGTTGGAAGAAGTTGGAAATGTTGCTGAGAAGTCGCTTTTATTGGACTGGGATGAGAGATACCATAGAAGCTTGGTGCAGGAACTGTGGTCCATGTACATTAAGGAGAAAAGATAGCACCAGTCAGCGAGCGCCATTGCAACCAATAGTAACTACCCAGCCTCTAGAACTCGTTGCCTTAGACCACGTCAAGCTCACACCAAGCAGGAATGGGTACACCTATGCACTCACCATAGTAGATCACTATTCAAGATTCCTGGTGGTGGTACCTGTCAAAGATCTAACTGCCAGCACTGCGGCGAAGGCTTTCCAGGCACATTTCTGCAGACCCCACGGTTACCCAGATCACGTCCTAACAGATCAAGGTCCCGCTTTTGAAGCAGAAATCTTCCAGGAATTTTGTAAATTGTATGGGTGTAAGAAGATACGCACTGCCCCCTACCACGCACAAACAAATGGGATGTGTGAGAAGATGAACTATGTAGTCATCAACCTGCTGAAAACTCTACCCCTTGAGGAGCGGAACGAGTGGCCTGAAAAATTGCCAGATCTTGTGGACATGTACAATAGTATTCCTGTGAGTTCCACTAAATGCACACCCGCTTATCTCATGAGGGCTAGACCTGGGAGACTGCCAGTGGATCTGGAGATGGAAGTTGAGATGCCTGAAGTTTATTCCCCAAATGCAGATTGGGATACCAAGCGTAGAGCTCAATACAGGCAAATTCAAGAGTATGTCGAGGAGAATCTGGACCAAAGTAGGGAAAAGCAAGAAAGAAGCTTTAACAAGCAAGCCCAAGCCCCTCCATTTTCACCAGGAGAAGTGGTCTTAAAAAGAAAAAGAAAGATGCATAAACTGGACGACCAGTGGGAAAGAGAGCCATATGTGGTCCAGCCTTCCAATTTCAACAACCAGAAGACCTGTCTTGTCAGCAAGGACCAAGGAAGAACCACAGCTGTAATTTCCCGTGACCACTTGAAAAAGTGCCCTGAACCCCTGAACATCCAGAAGGAAGAACAGCCCCAACCTCAAGTGACTGAGAAAAAGAAGAGAGTGATCCACACCATCCTAGGTGACTTCCCGGAAGATTGGCCTATGTACAATGGAGCAGTGATTGTGCCTGTACTCACATTCCCGCAACCCGCGGAAGAACCAGAACCAAGGAGGCCTGAAATCATTGCACCTAGAGAAGTACCCATACCAGCACCACGAACACGTAGATTACCACCTACAACACCTAGCACCAGTAGTGGGGAACAGGTAGTAGCAAACACCACAGTACAAGGGTTAGAGGGAAGCCAGGAGCTGAGAAGGTCCACCCGTGTGAACTTTGGTCAGCCCCCACATAGGTTCAGAGATGAGGAATGGTAGCGGAACCCGGCTACTCTACCCTAATGTAAATAGTCTAAATATAGAGTAAATTTAAAAATGTTTAGTATTTTCCATGCTTTTAATTCTACTATTTTCCATGCTAAAGATAGTCATGTAAGACATGTTGATATAGAGTGTTGATAAGAAGAATGTTGATTTTATTTTAATTACCTGGATTCATGACCTGATTGACGACCAATGATAAGTTTTATTGAAAATGGACCTTTGGCTACAGGACTGGTGGTAGCCAGCACGAACTGGTGCTATTGTAAATGGTTATTTCCCATTCATAGCCACGGACTGCATCCCCACCTACAGGAGAAGACACAGGTGGAGGAGAGACCTGGGAGACATATGGCCCAGGTCTGGCCACCAACAGGAGCGGTGGCTTGCCTCCTTTTGGAACTTTGGGGGTGGGATGAAGGATTGGGAAAGCGAAACGTTGGGTTCAAGTGCCTCCCCTGCGTGGGATGGATAGATATGTTTTTCTTATTAAAATGTTCACTTTTTGCAGATAAAAATAAACACTCTGGGTGCACTGTAGCTCGGGGACGAGCTACGTTTAACCAAGGGGGAATGTGACGCCCCTGAACTAGTCCAGGGTGTCACAGGGAACTGCACTATTCTCTATCCTTGGTGCAGGGCCCACCCTCCTTGGTTCCGGGGTCCGCAACAGTGATTCTGTACTAACATACAAATCCTAGTCACCCAAACACTACACTTGTCAGGCACACCAGGGGCGTGGTTCCAGCTGGGAAAGGAACCGCCCACCTATGAGTCAAACAGGCTGGTGGGAGGAGTCAGTTAGACAGTTGGTAGTAACTGAAAAAGAGAGAGGACCTGGGGATTAAGAGCTCCCTGAGGAGAGCCTGGCTGGGTCGCAGACAGTGGCCTGTACTTGACGGCTCAGAGATTAGCGGCGTCAGCACAGCGGAGGGATAGGACTTCCCACACAGAGCAGTCACAGAAAATCCCACGTGCCAGCTGCTAAGAGCAGGTCCCAATTAAAAAGAGGGACGGGACCCGAAGGTTTCAAGCCAACGGGGCCAGGGACACACACAGTATACAGTGTATGGAGGAAGGCTCCAGTCCACCACAGAATCACTGAAAGGGACCACCGCACGTGCAGTCACCGAGTGCAGCAGTACCAAGAGACTTTGTTTACCTCAGAGTCTGTGTCCACTGAATGCGTCATCACACCTGAGTGAGTACCCTGGCTCCCCAGCGCCCTGCCGGCCCTATATCAATATAGGCTGTTCCTACCTATTCCCTACCCTGAGTCCCGGGGCCCCTACCTGCGGAGGGAATCACCACCAGGCTGCCCCAACACCATCAGCCCCGGCACTCCCATACAGCAGCGGCGGTATTCCTTATTACCGCACACCGCAGGTGGCGTCACAAATATTCTCCCCCGTAAAAAACCTTTTTGTTTTTCATCAAAGTGTCTGCCGAGCAGTCCGACTGCTGCTAGGGCGTCACACAACCACAATGCACCCCTATGTGGTAGTGGCATGGGAGGATTATTGCAATCAGAAGAACATTATGGCAAAGTTTTAAAGTAGACATTGTGGCAATACACAATTTTATCTCAATTCACTAACAACCAAATAATGATAATGATATGACTGATGATCTCACTGATGGAAATGATGATGGTAATGATGATGTTCCTAGTAATAATGATGACAATGATGATCTCACTGGTGATAATGACATTTTTTTTTAGGATGTTAATGATTATTATGGTGGTGATAGCAATATTGATTTCTTTGTTGGTATTTTTACAAATTATTTTATTATTGTTGCACATATCTCTTGTTCTTTCACTTTTCCACTGATGTTACCCAGTCCAAAATTTCCTCTTCCTGAAAGGGATTTTCCACTACTACAGTCCCTGACAGAAGTTCTGTTGCTTAGCCATGTTATGTAAATAAAAGCTTAAAACCTGACTTTAAGTTCATCCATTGGTTTCATAAATTACTCTTTTAAAGCTGAAACCCTCCCAAATGTGGTTTAGGTTATGAAAATAAAGTTGCTGCAAAGCTGAAATATTGATCATTTAATGAACACAGAAAGGTCCGATTTTGGTAAGACAAAAGTTTTGTCGCCCACAGAAAGTAATGTGAAATTCAAAGAAATAATTAACTTCTAATACAAAGATTTGTTGCATAACATTGGTGAATGAAGTTGTGGTGCTATTAGAGCCATATTTAATATTTTGTGTGACTTCCATGAGCTTGAAGGACTGCATCCATGCGGTTCAACAATGTTTCATACAAGTTATTGATGAAGTCATCAGGAATAGCAAAGAATGCAGTATTACATGCCTCCCAGAGTTCATCTAGGTTCTTTGGTTTTGTCTTCCAAGCTTCCTCTTTCATCCTATCCCAAACATGCTCAATGATGTTCATGTCTGGTGACTGGGCTGGCCAGTCCTTGAGCACTTTGATCTTCTTTGCCAGGAGGAACTTTGTTGTAGAGATGGATGTATGAGATGGAGCACCATCCTGCTGCAGAATTTGACCCCTTTTATGATTGGGAATGTAAGAGGTAGCTAATACTTCTTGATATTTTAGGCTAATGATATTGCCTTCCACCTTGCAAATGTTTCGCACACCCCCATACTGAATGTAACCCCAGACTATGATCTTTCCACCACCAAACTTAACTGTTTTCTGGACCCATACGGGCTCCAGTAGGTCTCCTGCAGTATTTGCAGTGGCTGTGGTGTAATTCAACTGAAGATTCATCAGAGAAATCAACCTTCTGCCACTTTGCCAGCATCCATCTGTTTAGCAGGCTGTGGGACTTGGCAAATGCCACACGGTTTTTTAATTGCCTTTTGTTTAGTGCTGGCTTCTGGGCACTGATTCGATCATGGAGGCCATTTCGAGACAGAATCTTACAAACTCTTCTAGTTGACACAGGGACTTGAGGTGACCAGGCCCATTGGAGCTCTGCTGCAGTGGAAGAAAGGCTGGCTTTGGATTTTCTAACCAACAAACATTCCTCCTGAGCAGTTGTCTTGCGGGGTCTGCTGGACCTGGGCTAGTCAAAAACATCTCCAGTCTCTTCAAATCTTTTTTTAATTCTTTGTACTTGACGCTGAGACACATTAAAGGTGCCAGCTACCTCTGCAGTGGATCTGGTCTTCAGCCTCTTGATAATCAAGGCTTTGGTCGCAGGGTGGATTTTTGGCATGTTGTCAAAGGTCAAGTTGTAGTTCCAGTGAAGGTCTGGGGTGCTGGGTTTCTTTTTATACACACCCACTAATTAACCGATCATTTAGTGAGCACAGGTGAGGATGTAAACTAGGATTGGGTGCATTATATGACAAGGCGACAAAACTTTTGTCTTGCCAAAATCGGACCTTTCCGTGTTCATTAAATGATCAATATTTCAGCTTTGCAGCAACTTTATTTTCATACCTCAACCAAATTTTTGAGGGTTTCAGCTTTTAAAAGTGTAATTTATGAAACTAATGGATGAATTTAAAGTCAGGTTAAAAGCTTTTATTTATATAACATGGATAAGCGACAGAACGTCTGTCAGGGACTGTAGGATGATCCCTTTCATTTGTTCTAACTATCTGGAGGCTGGAATTGGAGAAACTGAGCAGGACATGTCTCTGTGAGTAACAGCAATCTGAGCACGCATGCCAAGAGATCACACTTCACTCTACTCTCAACCTGCTTTTCAGTGTGGTGCTTTAATCTGACAAGCACTGTGATGTGCCTATCATTAGATAGTACATTGCATCACCCTGTGATATACTATCTACTGATGGGCACATCGCATCACTTGTCAGATGAAAGCACCACACTGTAAAATGTGTCCACGTGTGCCTAGACTGCTGCCACTCACAGAGATGCAGATCCATCCCCACCAGTGACATGCCTTGCTCAGTTGGTCTGATTTCAGTCTTTGGAATAGAAGGATCAAAGCCAGAACATCAATAAAGATATATACAAGCCACAGAGAGATCAGCTTACAGGAGTAGGTTAGGTAGCAGAAGTGTTATGGCCAGGAGACCGCAAAAGATCTTGCAAAAATCCCATAAAAAGGTTGATGATAATACACAAGAGTAGTTGTAAACTTAGCTAGCTGCAATCCACTGACTACACAAACACAAATAGAAGTAGCGGTGGAGTATTCCTAAAAACCTAGACGCCTCATCCCCGCCGAAGAACTAGCTAACCTCAAAGATGGAATGAGGAATCCTGACTTGCCTCAGAGCAGCCCCAAAGGAAAGTCAAAGCACCCAACATATAATGATGGTGATGTAAGAAAAAATTACGCACAGATGGTAGATATAGAAATAAGCAAAGTGAGGCCCTGCTAGATAGATACAAAAGTATACGATAGATTGCTGGTTGCAGCCAGTTAAAACCTTGAATAATATCAACACCTGATAATCAAAAATTCCCTTAAAGATCACACGATCTTTCCTCCCACTATAACAGGAACTCTTGTGCAAATACATTTAAATAGAAAATGCAAATATAATAGAAAAGATCTTAATTACAAAGACACATAGGATACAAAAATACAAAACTCTTGATCAAACAGGGAGTAAAAACTCCCTTTCTTGCTGGGAACAAATCACCCTCCAAAAATAGTGCAGGAAGAGCACCTATTCACTTGCAAGAAACAAAAGGAATATTCTTAAACACTGATTTAGAAAAAGACATAGATTAAACAGAAATGCCCATCAGTGCAAATTCAGCTTTTAACCCAACCCAGACTCAGAGAACAAAATACTCATCAGGCATAGCTGCAGACTCAGGATGACATTGGAACAAAACCAATGCAAAGGAACAAAAAAAACACTGTAGAAATCATTCCTGGAGAATTCAAAAAGGCACAAAAAAAGGAAAACAAAAACCTAAAGGAAAGGCAAAAGCACCGGCAAAGGTTAGACAGAGACTGCCTTCCTATATCCTCCAGGCTGGACTACACAGGCTTCCTGAAACAGCAATCATCTCCAACATTTGTCTGAGCGACAGATGCAGAATCAGACTCACTACCAGCACTAGCCACCAGAGGGAGTCCAGAAACACTCCAGGGAACAGCACCATCTCTGATGATATTCACAACACAGAAGAATATCGGGAAAGTGTTAGTTAGGAATAGTTTGGACAGATGAAAGGGGGTCACATTAGTAGTGGAAAACTCCTATAATGGTACAGAAGGGATTCTCTGTGGACAGAAAAAGAGACAATGCTGTAAATAGTTTGATGTTTGAGAGTTCTAACAGAGGAGGGACATAATATTGTACATTACTGTCATATAGATATAAACATTATGTGGAAAGGTAGCATCCATAAAAACTTCAAAGATGGTAACACACTGGGTGGCTAATTGTCCTGAAATTCTAGGACAGTGCTTAAGGATAGGACCCTTGTTTTCACTTTAGTCTCAGTATAGGCTCTACTGAGAACTTTTTTAGGACAACCCCTCTGTTGAAACCTGTGTTTAAGATCATCTGCCTGTTTCTTAAAGAATGTTCCATCGCAGAAGTTTCAACATACCCTTATATATTGACTTTTTGATATACCTTTCTTTAGGGGTTCTGGGTGGTTGCTATCCCACCTCAGAAGGGAATTGGTGGACATATGTTTCCCGTGCTCACGAGTTTCAAGAATACCTCCTTCTGGCTTACTGGTTTAGGAAAGGGGAACATACCGGGTTCAACTCATAGGTAAAATGTAGTCCTATTAAGTTCATATTTAGCTTTCCAACAAAAATGGCAAGTTCTTTTGCTGAGCTCTACCATATGTCAAAAATATAGTCAATATAGCGGGCATTTCAATCTGTTTTATATTTTAGGCTTTGTTTCATCATCTTCCTTAAACACCACAGTTTCTTCTAACCAGTCCAGGAGCTGATTAGTATACGTGGGGGCACAGGAGCTCCTCATTGCAATACACCTGAGTTGTTGGTAATATTGCCCATCAAAGGTGAAAAAGTTCTTATTCAGGCAAAACTCCGTTGCTTGGAGAATTAAATTATTATGCGTCTGATATTAGCAGCATCTCACTGAAAGTGTTTCACAGCCTGCAACCCCTTGCTTTGAGGTATTGATGAATATAGTGACTTTATATTTGTACTCACCAAAATACTTTCCTCTCTCACAATAAGATTTTCAATTTTGAGCAAAAGATTAGTGGTGTCTTTTGAATTGAACTGTAAAGACAAAAGGCCTTAAAACCATGTCCAAAAAGCACCAATATTCTGGCACAGGCTATGTACTCCAGAATCATTCAGTCTACCTTTCAGGGGGTTCATCCTCTTGTGAAATTTGGGTAAACTGAAACATAGAAGTTATAGGATTCTGGGATAGCAGGAACTCATTTGGCTTCTTTATCCAAGACTATACTTTGGAGAACTAAGTCCAAGATTACCTTCAATTCTGAGAGGAAGATTTTATTGGGATTATCTCTCAGGATAGTGTAAGGGTGCCTTCACACTTTAGCAATGCAGCAGCGATCCGACCAGCGATCTGACCTGGTCAGGATCGCTGCTGCATCGCTACATGGTCGCTGGTGAGCTGTCAAACAGGCAGATCTCACCAGCGACCAGTGACCAGCCCCCAGCCAGCAGCGACGTGCAAGTGACGCTGCGCTTGCACGGAGCCGGCGTCTGGAAGCTGCGGACACTGGTAACTAAGGTAAACATCGGGTATGGTTACCCGATGTTTACATTAGTTACCAGCGCACATCGCTTAGCTGTGTGTGCAGGGAGCAGGAGCCGGCACCGGCAGTGTGAGAGCTGCGGAGGCTGGTAACGAAGGTAAATATCGGGTAACCACCTTGGTTACCCGATGTTTACCTTGGTTACAGCTTACCGCAGGCTGTCAGACGCCGGCTCCTGCTCCCTGGACATTCAGGATTGTTGCTCTCTCGCTGTCACACACAGCGATGTGTGCTTATCAGCGGGAGAGCAACAATAAAAAAACGAACCAGGGCTGTGTGTAACGAGCAGCGATCTCACAGCAGGGGCCAGATCGCTGCTCAGTGTCACACACAGCGAGATCGCTAATGAGGTCACAAAAACCGTGACTCAGCAGCGATCTCAGTAGCGATCTCGCTGTGTGTGAAGCACCCCTAACTATCCTAGTCTTGCAACAGCTTAAGACACATTTTATGATATTGATCTGAGTCAAGGACCACCACATTGCCACCTTTATATGATGATTTACCCACTATGTGGTGGTCCTGCTCCAGGTACTTTATTGCCCTGATCTCCTCCCTGTTACAATTGCACTGACAGAAGGGGTTGTATGCTTTCAATTCATTTCAATCTTTCTAGACCATATTCACAAACACGTCCATTGCCAACAAATCATTCTAGGGCGGTAGCATTTTTGTGCTTTTCTTTCTGAGTTCTGTGAATGGCCTTTTACCGAGCAGATTTAGACCCATTCTGGGTAGGCTGTCAAGTAATCTGACGTCCAGTAGCATGTCTACAGGAATATAACTCATTACTGAGAAGATTTTCTTGTTTACAAAAATGCTTTCTCCACTTTAACTTACGAACAAATAAATTAATGTCCTAGATGGACACAAATAGGCCAAAATCCATAGTCGGGACAAATGAAAGATCCTTTTGCAGGACTGATGTCGCTGTTTCATTAAAAATCCTGGGTGAAAAATTAATAATCTGTAGATCTGTCTTTAATTTTGGGTCCTTGTGGAACCCATTCAGTTCCTTAGTGGATACGTTGTTTCTAACAAATGAGGTCCCTGGGTTACTTGGTCTCTCTCCTTACCCCTTACTGCTTCACACCCACTGTTACAGGGGAACTGGCAGATTAGGACCAGGGGGTATATATCCCAATCGCCAGTCGGGGCCCACCGTGCTCCAGATGGTAATGGAGCTGCTGGCGCCCTGTGGGTTAGGAGGAGACTATAGAGCTGGATGGCTCTGAGATAACCCAGGGAACCGGTCACGTGTGTAGTGATACGTCAGACCGGACGACAACCCAGTTAGTGTGTCGGTGGAATTGACGCAACCCCAGCCACGTGTGCAGGGAACACGTCAGACCGGATAGTGACCAGGTAGCGTTGACCGAGAAGACCGCTGCAACAGCGCACTGTCGGCCACGTGTGTCAGACACGACGGGCCGAGCGGTCCTTCGATTAGCGTTTCTGGTCACTACTCGAATGGCCACATGTGTAGAGGACACGTCAGGCCAAGGGATCACACCAGTAGCATAGACTGGAAAGCCAAGGAGGATAATAGGTTCACACACCCAATACTGGAACACCCTGTTAACTCCACAGGGGTCCTGGGGTATGCTGTCCGTGCGCGTAGGAGGCACAACCGGACAGGTGGTGCAACAGGTGTATTGTCCATGTGCGTAGAGGGCAGTCTCGGACAGGTGACGCAGCAGATATGCTGTCCGTGTGCGTAGGAGGCACAACTGGACAGGGGACGCAGCAGCTGCAGCCCAGTTAACGCCACTGGACTGCTATAGCACAACAGGAACGGTAGCAAGGAAGCACGGCGCCTGACACTCATGTGCTGAGCCATGAATCTTGGCGTGACAGGCACCGTTCACCTAGCCCTACCTACCGCTTCCAACAAGGCTTATGCCGCCATGCATTCTAAGTGAATAGGAGTGAAGACTGCGCACCTCCATGTTGTCTCTAGCCCCTTTTATAACCTAGATCCTCCCCAAACCCAGAGTGGAAAAACCAAGGTCCAATAGCAGAGTGCCATATCATCAGCGACGTCACCAGCGGCCTATCCGGAACCGCCACGTCATTGATGACCTCATAGCAGCCACGCCTCAAACACTTCACCAGTCATCATCTGATGACCAATGGTGAGGTGCCAGATCATAGGGGCGGGCTTCTGCGTGGCCACGTCATCAAGACACCTGACACCCTCTGCCCTATTAGGGCCTGCCACCTCACGGACATGCTCAATGAGGTCCTTACCGGACCTAGCCTCTGATGCACTAAGTGCCTGAGCATGCTCAGTAGCCTGAACAACAGACTCAGAAATGAGACTATCTGCCTGAGCATGCTCAGTAGGCACATCTCAGAACTTAGACATAGCACGAAGTCCAAGTACCTGTGCAAAGAGGATGTTAGGATTAATTTTGGGAGCATGCTCAGTAGCCTGAACTGAGGACTTAAGCCTGCTTTACACGTTACGATTAAGCATACGATATCGTATGCGAACGTAACCGCCCCCATCGTATGTGCGGCACGTTGAATTTGTTGAACGTGTTGCACAAACGATTATTTGCTATCACACGTATTTACCCTTCCATACGACCTCGATGTGGGCAGCGAACATCCAATCCCTGGAGTGTGAGGAACGTTCGGCGTCACATCAACCTCACGCGGCAGCCGGCCAAAAGAAGCGGAGGGGCAGAGATGAGCCGGGACGTAAACATCCCGCCCATTTCCTTCCTTCCGTCTTGCCGGCGGGAGCCGCGGGACGCAGTTGAGAACTGTTCATCGTTCCAGGCGTGTCACACACTGCCATGTGTGCTACCTTGGGAACATTGAACAACCTCCCGTTCAATTTTTAGCAATTGAACGACGTGCATTCGATGAACATTTTAACGTTCAATCGCAATCGCACGTAGCTGTCACACGCTACTATATAACTTACAATGCCAGATATGCCTCACTTACGACGTGACCCCGCCGACACATCGTAAGATATATTGTAGCGTGTAAAGCCTGCTTAAGTCTCAGAAATGACACAATCAGGCTGAGCATGCTCACTAGGCAAAAAACCGGGCTTAGACTCTGGCTGGGGTAAATCTCCTTAGACGTGGTGGAAGGAGCAGCCAACTGGACGACCCGAGGCACGGCAAAGAATGGCAGCCGACGCCTGGGCGCAACAGGAACCGCCGCTATGGCGGCGCCGGTTCGTAACACCCTCTTTCTTCATTTTGTTCTTGCCTCAATAATTTGACTCTAAAGATATTCTTGGGATCATTACACTATTTTGTTGGGTACTCCTAATTTTTTACCATTGCCAACCAAGATTGGAGTACCATACTTCTGAGCAGTATGTTGAACATACCATATATCTGGCTGCCCTATAAATATCCAGATATGGCGTGTCCTGGCCATGAGGGAGTGAAGTTGTGCTTTGCCTCAGCTCCCCCTTATCTCCCAGGAAATCAGCTACTACATTAATTTTTTCGGCCTTCTATCCTGGACTATGAGCACGAGGAGGTGGAGGGGAGCTCAAGGACACCTTTCCAGGCAGAATCGAGGCAGCATCCAGCAATTTCTGGCAAAACCAACAGTGGCACAGATGGAGCAGGAGGGAAGTAAGATGGCCGCTGGCCTTGTCAGCTATGCAGCAGTGGCAGCGGGGCAGGGGGCGCACAGAGTACCTGTCAGAGGCCCACAGCAGAGAACAGCCCGAGGAGCAGAAGGTAGAGGCAGGAATCCAGACGGTGACAGATCCTGTGCAGCTGGAGGAGAAGTGGGGTTTGAGGAGCCAGGTACTCGGAGGGAGCAGGCTTTGGTGTCTTCACAGCATGGGGAGCAGGTCCTGGCAGAGGGAGAGGAGGTGGACGGGCGGCAGGTGAGAGGCCTGGGCCTTGCAGACTCTGCAGCTTCTCCTGGAGGAGGGGAGAGGGATCTGACTTTGCCCCTGAGCCCTTCACTGTCAATGGAGCTCCAGGAGGGACAGGAGGATGGGGCTCCCTGGACCTCCAGCCCATTGCTGCTCAGTGGCACTGCAGCTGCTGTGACAGGCACAGAGGTCAGAGCTAATATAGAAGATATGGAGAGTATGGAGCACTCCACCAGCCAGATTTCTCAGCATGTCAGCACTCTGGGGCTGGGGCAGGAAGGTTCCAGTGTCCTGAGGGAGCTGAGGGAGCTCAGAGCAAGAATCATCAGCATCCCATCCAGAGAGGACATGGAAGGCTATATCTCCAGATTGGAGAAGGCGTGCAGGTCAGAGCTGACAGAAGTACGCTCCAGTGTGCAGAATATAGATGCAAGGGTCCTGTCTCAGGAGACCCATTTACAAGAAATGCAGAAGGACTTATCCTCTCATAAAGAGTTGCTAGAGACCCAATCTCGCCAGCTCCACTACCTGACTGAAGCACTAGACGATGCAGAGAACATTGGACGAGACAACAACTTGAGAGTACGGGGTCTGCCAGAGTCCGTTGATTCCAGGGAACTCCCACGTGTCCTCCAAAGAATCTTCAACAAGATATTGGGGCTCCCTCCAGCCACGGAGATCGAACTTGATAGAGCACACAGATCCTTGGGACCCAAACCAACGGACTCGGAGTTCCCGCGTGACGTGATCTGTCGGGTCCACCATTATTTACAAAAGAGTCTATTCTGCTGAAGCTCCGGGAAGGGGTACCGATCCTTTTCCAAAAGATTAAGTTGCAGATCTTACCCGAACTCTCTCGTCTTACTCTACAGAGGAGGAGAGCACTACGGCCTCTGTTGGAGCTCCTTCGGTCACGGGACTTGGTGTACAGCTGGGGCTTCCCTTTTCGCCTTCAAGTCCGCAGCGGCGGCCGAATGCACGTTCTTCATTCACCAGAGGATCTGACACCCTTTTCGGAGGCCTTGAATCTCCCCAGAGTTGAAATTGAGGACTGGCCTTCTATTCCAAGAGAATTCTCGCGGGGGCTTCCTCAGCGTCCTCCAAGAAGTAATCGCGGGGAGAGGAAGACGGGAGGAGGAGGTCGTCCCTCTGCCAAGGACTGATGTTCGTTAAGACGGGGCTTGTATGCTTCTCACACTTTATACTGTACTTGAGTAGTATTGTTATTTGGGGGTTGCATGCGGAGGGCTGATTGAGGGGCTAAGTTTCAGTTAATGAAGTCATGGGAGAGGTTTAACGCTAGATATAATAACTGACGTGAGTCGAAACGGTTCCCTCTCTCTGCCGCTACAATTTTGCCCTCCTGCCCCCGATTCTTGTAGTTTCATGCTTTTACAGAATTCCTAACAGTTTCATATAGGACATGTATGGTTATGATTAACACCCCCCTGTTTTTCATGTTTCCTTCCGCTTCCTCCTTCTGTGTCCCCTTTGGCATTTTATCGCCTCTTTTCGGGCCCTTGCTCCTCAACCCCTCTAACCCCCTTTCTTCTTGGCCCCTGTGGCCCTCTGTCCCCCCCTGTCCCCGTCCCCCCCCTTTTTTTTTTTTCTCTCCTTCCCCCCTTCCTCCCTCCCTTTTTTCCTTTCCCCCCTTTTTTTCTTTTTTTTTCTTTTCTCTCCCCCCCTTTTTTCCTTTCCCCCCTTTTTTTTTTCTCTCCTTCCCCCCCTTCCTCCCCCCTTTTTTCCTTTCCCCCTGTTTTTTTTTTCTTTCTCTTTTTACCTCTCTCTTCTCCCTCTCTTCCTTCCCCTGAGGGGGGTGGGTCGTGGGGGGGGGAATTGCGGGGTGCGCATCTGAGCTGGGGTTTGTCTGTGGTTTGGGTTTTATAATGAGGCCTGGGAGGGGGGGGGCTTCCATCCTGGAAAGTACACGCCTGGTTTGGGTTTACGCGTCGCAGATTGAGTGACGCTTCAAAGCAATACCCATGAATTACCGCATTTGTTGGGCTTACAGTTTGTAATCTTTGTTTTCCCTTTCTTTTTCTCTATTTCACAGCCTAATCTTTTCTTGATTCGTGCTGCGTTTCTTGCTCCTTACTCTGGTCATCTCGCTTTCCCCTTCTTCACCCCTATCCTTAGGTGTGGGACCCCAGTGCTCGGCATGACGCAACTTAATTTTGGCTCCCTTAATTGTAAAGGGTTGAATGTGCCGCAAAAGAGATCGCAAATATTTTATGCTATGCATAAACAGAGGACTCAGGTGTTATTATTACAACAGACCCAATTTAAAGCAGGCCAGGTCCCAGTTCTTAGGGATAGGTTTTACACAACATGGTTTCACAGCCCTAACCCGACTGCTAAATCCGGGGGGGGGTCTCCATTGCTCTCCATAAGTCGTTGGTGTTCTCCGTGATCGACTCTTTGGTGGATCGAGGGTAGATTTATATTTCTGAAGCTCCAGATTGGTGTGGGTGTATACACCGTAGCTAACTGGTATTTACCCAACTCCAGACCCACTGTGGCATGCTCTTCCCTTCTGTCTCGGCTGGCGGAATTTGCAGAAGGGACTTTAATAGCTGGGGGGGACTTTAATTTCACCTTTGAACCGGCAATTGATACCTCCTCGGGGCGGCATTTTATTTCACAAAAAAGGATGTTGGCACTAGGGAAAAAGTTGCAAGCATTACAATTGGTTGATATTTGGAGGGCACTGCATCCCACGGAGAGGGATTACTCTTACTTCTCCCCAATTCATTCATCTTACAGCCGTATAGATATGTTGTGGATTAGCTAACACGCCATGCCATGGTGAGCCCAGGCCTCCATAGGGTCTATATGTCTATCGGACCATGCACCAGTGTTCGTCCAACTCACTCCCCCAGACGGTTCGCGGTGACCATGGACGTGGCGTCTTAATGAACATCTACTTAAAGACGACTTATGTGTAGCGGAAATACGACAGGTGATGAGTGATTTCTTGGAAATTCACGCTCAGGACCAGACGGCCTTGCCGACACAGTGGGAGGCCCTTAAATGTGTGGTGCGGGGTATATTAATAAAGCATGGATCAAGACTTAAACGGGAGAGGGCCTCTCTGATTACCTCTTTGGTTCAGCGAATACAGACCTTAGAGGCATCCCACAAAAAATCCTTATCGGCCTCGGTGTACGCTGAATTGGTGGGATCCCGGGAGGAACTTAGGGGGCTCTTAGATCAAAAATACAGGGGGTACGTTTACAGAGATACTTATATGAACATGCAGACAAGTGTGGAAGGGCATTAGCCAGGTTTATTCACCCGAGGAAACTCACAAATCATATCCCGAAAATTAAGGACAGAGGAGGACATATGATTCAGGACCCGGTTAAAATAGCTGAAGAGTTCCGAGCCTTTTATGGGGAACTGTACAACATAAAGGGTCAGTTTACTTATATGTCACCGACGGCACTCAATAATAAGATTGAGGACTATGTCCAGCGGACTGCCTTGCCTAGGCTAGCGCAATCAGAAATTGAGACGCTGGAGTCAAATTTTACGGAAGAGGAGATATCTTTGGTTATCAGAGACACCCAAGTAGGTAAGAGCCCGGGATCGGATGGTTTTACAACTAAATTTTTTAGAGTTTTTAGGGAACAGATTGTCCCCTTTTTGACACGGGTCTTTAACTCGGTGTCTGCTGGAGCATCTTTTGTTCCTCAGTCTCTAGAGGCGCATATACAGTGCCTACAAGTAGTATTCAACCCCCTGCAGATTTAGCAGGTTTGATAAGATGCAAATAAGTTAGAGCCTGCAAACTTCAAACAAGAGCAGGATTTATTAACAGATGCATAAATCTTACAAACCAACAAGTTATGTTGCTCAGTTAAATTTTAATAAATTTTCAACATAAAAGTGTGGGTCAATTATTATTCAACCCCTAGGTTTAATATTTTGTGGAATAACCCTTGTTTGCAATTACAGCTAATAATCGTCTTTTATAAGACCTGATCAGGCCGGCACAGGTCTCTGGAGTTATCTTGGCCCACTCCTCCATGCAGATCTTCTCCAAGTTATCTAGGTTCTTTGGGTGTCTCATGTGGACTTTAATCTTGAGCTCAAGTTTTCAATTGGGTTAAGGTCAGGAGACTGACTAGGCCACTGCAACACCTTGATTTTTTCCCTCTTGAACCAGGCCTTGGTTTTCTTGGCTGTGTGCTTTGGGTCGTTGTCTTGTAGGAAGATGAAATGACGACCCATCTTAAGATCCTTGATGGAGGAGCGGAGGTTCTTGGCCAAAATCTCAAGGTAGGTGGTGCTATCCATATTCCCATGGATGCGGACCAGATGGCCAGGCCCCTTGGCTGAGAAACAGCCCCACAGCATGATGCTGCCACCACCATGCTTGACTGTAGGGATGGTATTCTTGGGGTCGTATGCAGTGCCATCCAGTCTCCAAACGTCACGTCTGTGGTTGGCACCAAAGATCTCGATCTTGGTCTCATAAGACCAGAGAACCTTGAACCAGTCTGTCTCAGAGTCCTCCAAGTGATCATGAGCAAACTGTAGATGAGCCTTGACATGACGCTTTGAAAGTAAAGGTACCTTATGGGCTCGTCTGGAACGGAGACCATTGCGGTGGAGTATGTTACTTATGGTATTGACTGAAACTAATGTCCCAACTGCCATGAGATCTTCCCGGAGCTCCTTCCTTGTTGTCCTTGGGTTAGCCTTGACTCTTCGGACAAGCCTGGCCTCAGCACGGTTGGAAACTTTCAAAGGCTGTCCAGGCCGTGGAAGGCTAACAGTAGTTAGCCTTCCACTTCCGGATGATGCTCCCAACAGTGGAGACAGGTAGGCCCAACTCTTTGGAAAGGGTTTTGTACCCCTTGCCAGCCTTGTGACCCTCCACGATCTTGTCTCTGATGGCCTTGGAATGCTCCTTTGTCTTTCCCATGTTGACCAAGTATGAGTGCTGTTCACAAGTTTGGGGAGGGTTTTAATTAGTCAGAAAAGGCTGGAAAAAGATAATTAATCCAAACATGTGAAGCTCATTGTTATTTGTGCCTGAAATACTTCTTAATACTTTAGGGGAACCAAACAGAATTTTTGTGGTTTGAGGGGTTTAATAATAAATGACCCTCTGAATAAACTTTTCACAATTTAAAAAAAAAAATAAAAAAAGAAATAACATTATTTTTTGCTGCAGTGCATTTCACACTTCCAGGCTGATCTACAGTCCAAATGTTACAATGTCAAGTTAATTCCGAATGTGTAAACCTGCTAAATCTGCAGGGGGTTGAATACTACTTGTAGGCACTGTATGTGTAATTCCGAAGCGAGGGAAGGACCCGGTTAATGTCTCTAATTACCATCCCATATCATTGATTAATATAGATGTCAAATTCTTTTCAAAAGCTCTCGCCAATAGACTGGCACCTTTGCTTCCAAAAGTGATACACACGGACCAGGTGGGTTTTGTGAGGGGCCGAGAGGCAAGAGACAACACGAATAAGACATTTCTTCTGCTGGCTCGGGCGAAGGCAAAGGCACTACCTATGTGTTTACTTTCCATAGATGCGGAGAAAGCCTTCGACCGGGTCAGCTGGAGTTTCATGTTGGCAGCGTTGAGACAGGTGGGGATAGGTGACAGGTTCCTTAGAGGAGTGGCCTCCCTTTATAGTACACCGACTGCCAGAATAAAGGTAAATGGGTCCTTGTCCGCGCCAATTAGCATAAAAAATGATACCAGACAGGGTTGTCCCTTATCCCCCCTCCTATTTGTTCTCATAATGGAGCATTTGGCTTTGGCCATTAGACAGAACCCAGATATAAAAGGGATAGAGGTGGGAGAGCATCATTGTAAAGCGGCCTTATATGCAGATGACCTCCTCCTATACATTACACAGCCCCACATATCCTTTCCCTCCTCGGTTAAGGAAATTGAGAACTTCGGACATATAAGCAACTTTAAAGTTAACTATAATAAATCAGAAGTCTTGAATTTCACTCTGCCGGGGAGGGAAGTAGCTCATATTGCATCCAACTTTCCTTTTAGATGGCAGACATCGGCCCTGACTTATATGGGGGTGGCGGTACCACGGGACAGTACCAAGATTTTTCACCTCAATTACCTCCCTTTGTTGGAACGCACTATAAGAGATCTTAAACAAATCGATAGACAGAAACTGTCCTGGTTTGGACGTATTAATGTCATCAAGATGGATGTTCTCCCTCGTTTTCTATATATCTTTCAAACGGCACCTATAGCACTACCATCATCTTTCTTTACCAGAATACAGTCAATTATTAACAAATTTGTGTGTGTGGGGAGGGAGGGGCTCTCGGGTGGGGAGGAGAGTGTTGAGTAGAGGTAAGGGAGAGGGGGGGCAGGGTTGCCAGACTTTAAAAAGTACCACAAGGCGTCTCTTCTGCTGAGACTAATGGATTGGCCATTTAATAGGAGCACTAAACAATGGGTGAGTCTGGAGCAGGTTTTCTCCGAAACACAACTGCGGTTCCTCCCGTGGATCACACCGCTGCATAGGGGACGGATAGATGGAGAGGCGGAGTTTCTCAGGGCATCCCTGAGGGTCTGGGACATTGAGTGCAGGCGGGGATCTCTCTCAAGGGGTCCTGGTCCACTCTCACCGCTTTTCTCTAACCCGGAGTTCCCCCCAGGGATGGGAGTCGAGTGTTTCTTAGGTTGGAGGAGGGGTGAGGACACACGGATAGCCCAGACTTTGCACGGTTTGGAAGTACCCCCCTTTTCAGCCCTTTTGCTCCCAGAGGGTCGGCATCCAACGGCTTGGCTGGAATACCTTCAACTTAGGTCCTTCTTGATGGTTGACAACAGACTTGGGCTTTTTGCGGCTCAGCCCACAAAATTTGAACAATTGTTTTTGCGGGAGGATTCTCCCGGGCATCTCTTGTCTCTGGTTTACTCCTTCCTGATTACAGAGGCGGACATGGGAGACCTTAAATATATCGAGAAGTGGAATAGAGATTTGGGGACTTTCATTCCTGAGGAGGACAGGAAAAAGTCCTTTATCCTCACTCATAAATTTTCCATTACCTGTGCAGCACAGAAAAAAATTATAAGATTCTGACCCGTTGGTACAGGTGCCCGGATACTCTACACGCAATATTTCCCGGGGTCTCAGATAGCTGCTGGAGGTGCGGAAGGGGAAGGGGGACAATGCTGCATATCTGGTGGGACTACCCATTGATACAAACTTTCTGGAGGTCCGTGTTCAAAGCATACGCTGTGATTTGCAGAGAGCAGTTGGTGGGTTCCCTCAGATGGCGCTGCTTTCAATTCTCCCGGGATCGCTTAAATCACAGAAAGCGGGCCTTCTGAGATACTGTCTTACGGCGGCACGCATAGTGATCCCGAGATACTGGAAATCGACTGGGGTGCCATCTGTGAGGGAGTGGTTTGCGGATATGGCCATCATCCACAGGATGGAGTCCCTAACGGCAGAAACCAATGACTCAGTGGATAAATTTCTTAGGATCTGGACCCCCTGGACCCTGGCTCTTGACTCTCTACCATTTCAGAACCTTATTGGTAACACATGACGTGTGTTACGTTAGTCCAATGTAGCGGCCCGAGTACTGGGGAACTAATCCCTACCATGCCTTCCCTCCCTCTCTTTCTGTTGCTCTTCTCTCCCCCTTTTCCTTCTCTTCTTTTCCTTATCTTTCCCCCTTGCTACTTTCCTTTCTCTCTGGTTCTTGTTAAATCTTCAAATTTTTTCCTTTTCTTTTTTGTTTTCGGCAGTAGCCTCACTTTGTTTGAGGTGTAGTTCTCAATTGGAAGGAGATTGTCTGTATTATAAAAGGTGGTTACATGTCATATGCGTGCCTTATGATAGTTAGTAAGAGAAGAGGTGTTAGTTAGAATGTGGCTTAAGGCCCCGTCACACTAAGCAACATCGCTAGCAACATCGCTGCTAACGAACAACTTTTGTGACGTAGCAGCGATGTTGCTAGTGATGTCGCTGTGTGTGACATCCAGCAACAACCTGGCCCCTGCTGTGAGGTCGTTGGTTGTTGCTGAATGTCCTGGGCCATTTTTTAGTTGTTGTTGTCCTGCTGTGAAGCATAGATCGCTGTGTGTGACAGCGAGACAGCAACAACTAAATGTGCAGGCAGCAGGAGCCGGCTTCTGCGGAGGCTGGTAACCACAGTAAACATCGGGTAACCAAGAAGCCCTGTCCTTGGTTACCCGATATTTACCTTCGTTACCAGCCTCTACCGCTCTCACTGTCAGTGCCGGCTCCTGCTCTGTGCACATGTAGCTGCAGCACACATCGGGTAATTAACCCAATATGTGCTGTAACTAGGAGAGCAGGGAGCCAGCGCTAAGCGGTGTGCGCTGCTCCCTGCTCTCTGCACGTGTAGCTGCGTGCGCTGGTAACCAAGGTAAATATCGGGTTGGTTACCCGATATTTACCTTAGTTACCAAGCGCAGCATCTTCCACGCGGCGCTGGGGGCTGGTCACTGGTTGCTAGTGAGCTCACCAGCAACTCGTGTAGCGACGCTCCAGCGATCCCTGCCAGGTCAGGTTGCTGGTGGGATCGCTGGAGCGTCGCAGTGTGACATCTCACCAGCAACCTCCTAGCAACTTACCAGCGATCCCTATCGTTGTTGGGATCGCTGGTAAGTTGTTTAGTGTGACTGGACCTTTATACTCTTCTCTGTAAGCTGACATGAAGTAATCACGTATTTGAATTTTTTTTTCTTCCTGTAAATTCTCTTGTTTACTTTAATAAAGAAAGATTGAACATAAATATCCAGATATTTTCAAAATGATCTATTGTGGTAGAGAGTGACATTCTGGTTTCTTTATTGGGATTATTTGACTACTGTCGATTTAATCAATTAATTTTTATGTTTACCTTTTTATTTTTGTTTGGGTGTTTTTATACACGTGTGACGCTTTTTACAGATCTAGTAAAAGTTAAGATTTAATACTCACCTGGTGCTTGTCTATATCAGGGTCTAGTTCCCAAATGGGGTCACCTATGGGGGGTTTCTTCTGTTTATACACTCAAAACGTGACATGGTGTCCACTATCTTTTCCAGATAATTTAACTCTCTAAAATTCAAATCACGCTCTTTCTCTTTTGAGCCTTGCTGTGCCCCTAAATAATAGATTTCCACCAAATATGGGGTATCGGTGGACTCTGGAGAAATTGCACAACAAATGTACTGTCCATTTTCTATAGTTACCCTTGTAAAAAAGCAAAATTTGGAACTATAGTCACATTTTTGTGGGGGAAAAAGTAACATTTTAATTTTATCTTTACACATTGCTTTACTTCCTATGAAGCACCTGAAAGGTTAATAAACTTCTTGGCTGTGGTTATGAGCAGTTTGAGGGGCACAGTTTTGAGAATGGTGTCAATTTTGTGTATTTTCTGTCATCTAGGCCTCTCAAAGTAACTTCAAACATGATGCGGTCCCTAAAAAAAATGGTTTCATAAATTTTGTTTGAAAAATTAAAAATTACTGGTGGTAATCTTTTAACCCTTCAAACTTCCTAACAAAAAACTAACAAAAAAGAATGTTTCAAAACTTATGTTGATGTAAGGTTGACATGTGGGAATCGTTATTTATTTACTATTTTGTGTGACACAACTCTCTGACTTAAGTGCAAAAAATTGAAGGTTTGAAAATTGCAAAATTTTCACCAAGTTTCCAATATTTTCACAAATAAACACAAATATATCATCCTAAATTTACCACTAACATAAAGTACAATATGTCATGAAAAACCAATCTCAGAATCACTCGTATTTGCTGAAGTTATCCAGAGTTATTACCACACATAGTGGGGTCTAAGGGGAAAAGTTTCTACAATGCTCCTCTGAGAAATTTCCCAGAGGAGCACTGCAGCTACAATACTCCTCACCACTGACAGCCAGATTGGTTTGTGAGTCTCAGCAAGGACAAAAGTTTTCCCCTTAGACTCCACTATAGCTTCTTATACAGTCAGATCAGATCTCATACTTTGCACTGTTGAGGGACAGTCATCCGGAAACACCATGTCTGCAAATTGAGGTTCTGATCTGGCATAAATCCTAGGTTACATGTAAAGGCTCGTTAAAGAGACACTTTTGACTTTTGGAATTGCTACTTCTAATAGGTGGCATTAGAGTTTGTCTCCTTCCTCCCTGAAGAGAGAAATTTTAATACCACATATAGTGACACTGGTCATAATTGAAATAAATGGCAGGGTCATGACAGTGAAAATAGGCTGGGGGAAGAGGTTAAGTCAGTAGTGGTGTATCAGGAGAAATTTGCTTAATGTATGAGTTCAGATCAGAACTGCATGATGACATGAGGAATGTTGATAAATAATGAAATAGTTAAAAGGTGTAAACCTCTATGTCACATTATAGGCTGCGGTTTTGGATCAGTCTTTTAAAGTTACGATGTCTTTCTGTGTTTCCCCTTTGGTTGATGAAGCACACACAAGTGTAACACTGCACAGGCGTGTGGCAAGACAAGGGTCTCCTTGTTCTTTGTTATAATTGCCTTTTGAATTTACCTTTCTTCTGGGAATAAGGACTAACAAAAGCACAGCTATTTGTACATCACCCTTCCTATGCAGCTGGTGCCAGGTTAGCCTAGATGTAATGAAGAAATCCTTTAATGGTAATGTAGATATAAGTTTGGGCATTGGGCGGAAACCACGGAACATTTCTGCACACTTTCCATCTGTATTTACCTGAGTAATAATGAAGCACTCATGGGGATAAAGTCCCAAAAGTTTCTAAAGAGCAATACTCCCAATGGACTGCTATACGATATGTGCTTGATTTCCGTCCACAATCACAAGACTTTTTTTTATAAACATAATATATCACAAGTGTTAAAATTATGTTCATTTTCCTAATTGCTAAGTTAAATGAGATCATAGTTATTACCAGAAATTCTAGAAATCCCCATTTAAAGCTGGTCATAAATGAGCTAAATTAAGGAACCAAGTTACTATTACTATAAAAATAATGACATTTTGAAGGTGCAAGGTTTTTTGAGTTTCTTATGGTCAAGCTCGTAAAGAGTACAAAAAATGTCTAGCACCAGAGAACTATTCTAAAGCTTAGGACCCTGATGGAAAAGCTGTTCTTGAATCACCACCAAACTAGTGAATGTAAAAAGGGATTAACCAGTCTTTAAAAATTGATGGATTATCTATATGATAAGCTATTAATATTAGATCAATGAGAGCCTGGCTTTCTACATCCCCGTCTTCTAATCCGTTTGAAGAGGCTGGATCACTTTTATGAGCACTACCATGACTTTTACATTGGCTGTGGGATGGTTCATATTAGCTGGCATCATAATTTTTTTAGAAATGGCAGGATTTTGCCATTTACTTCAGTGGAATAATGCTGCAATATTTGGAATGGGGGCTATAAAAGTATAGCATAGGTGAGTATAAACCAGTCCGCAGCCGATATAAACATTGTAGAGGCTGCAGTCTCTTCAAATAGCTGATGAGAAGATGGAGTGCCAATAATAATATACCCACAGATAGATATATTGATGGCATATCCTATGTATTAGCCATACATTTTTAAATGATGGATAACATTCTTCCATATTGTATAAAATAAATATTTATTACTACAGTTATGAATGAGATATTTCCTTATAACATGATTATTTCCCTTTTCAATCAGACTATTTTATGACTCCAGTTGGAGCAGGGAAACTTTCAAAATGGATTTCACAGCTACATTCTGAAATAAATTTATTTTTAAATAAGTCCGTCAGGTTTAAGAGAACTATTTAATAATGTTGCAGTCTTTATTACAAAATATACTTCCAGAATAACTTTGAAAGGTAACAGTACTGTCTGGCTGTGAATCTACTTTGGAGCGAGGTAAAAGAATGGTTAGAAAGTTCACCACGATCTTTCTCTGTTTCCCTCTGCCTGTTTCTTCTCCCAAATTCTCACTACTTCTTCTCCCCCTCCATAGAGTTTAATGGGCGGTGTCACATGACACCAGCGTGAACCCGCAGTCTGTCTTGCCTAGGCAAAATGGATTTGAACTGGGTTTTTTTCAGAGTAAATGACAAGGAGTCCTTGATAAGTGGGGAAGTATGCTGATTTTTCTGGTAAGATATAATACAGAGTCCCTTATATTCCCCTGTGCTATTGTTTTAGATCACAGAGATTCCAGTTATTGTCTCATTTTAAGCCATCTCTTCCTAGAATATCAATAAAACACGAACAACACTTTATTAAGTGAGAGTTGTTTGGTTATGTCATGATTAAAATACTTATTAGGCCCCTTTCACACGTCAGTGATTCTGGGACGTTTGTGCTTTTTTTTTAAACGTACCAGGATCACTGACATACGCAGACCCATTATAATGAATGGGTCTGCTCACACATCAGTGATTTTTCTGGCATCACTGATGTCCCACGGACCACTTAGTGGTGTGATCCGTGAAACACGTGCCAGAAAAAAACGTGCTTTTAAAATAAAAAACATTTTAACTCACCCGGCGTCCAGCGATGTCCTCTGCAGCCCGTTCTCCCTGCTGCTTCTGAGCCGGCTCATTATTGTCGCGCATATTCATTATGCGCGACACAGCCGACCCGGAAGCAGCTGCTGCAGGGGTCACCGCCGGCCAGATGCTGCACCGCGGGAGCGATCAGCACCATGGACAGCGGGAGCACGCACAGGTGAGTAGTTTTCTAAGTGCAATCACGGGCCACGGAGAACGGAGCCCGGATTGCACTTAGACAACCCACATGTGCCGTGAATCACTGGCGTGTTTTACACGCCAGTGAAAAACGTCACTGTTTTTCACTGACGTGAAACGGGCCTTACAGGCAATAAGGCACTAATTGGACTATCATTTAAAATAGAGCTCGAAGCGTTATGTATCCTAGCATGCAAATTAGCCAAATACCTTGTTTCCCCAAAGTATGATGTACCCCAAAAATAAGCCCTAGAAGGATTTTTCAGCTTTTTTGAGGATGGTTATAATTAATGCCCTTTTCCAAAAATAAGGCCTAATTGTGTTCCATAATATAATAGTATTATGAAATAGGGCTTGGGCAGCACTTTCAGGATATGCAACTTATATTAGTGTATGTTGCCCTGTTGTTGTACTTTAAGCCCTGGAGGTTTATAGCCACATATGGGCTAGTTAATGGAAACTAACTATTCACCTCTTCCCGCACCGACCCCTCTGCACCGTAATCAGTGATTGGAACATGTGGTAATGGAAATGAATATTCACCTCCTTCTTCTGCCCATAATGCCACCCACCAATCTGTGACAGCATCAGTGATTCTAAAATGTATTAATTGCAAATTAATATTTATTCGCTTCCCCCTCCCATAATGCTGTCCACCCCTCTGTGTCGGCATCAGTGATTTGACAATGTGTTAATCTAATATATAAAGCTGAGTGTATGTATGTGTGTATGTATGTATGTATGTATGTCTGCCAAAGGAATCCGCACCGTCACATTTACAATCACAAAATTTTGCACAGACACTCCATGTGACTCAGGGAACGTCATAGACTATATTTTAACGGGAAAATTTAACCCTGCGCTTTACAGTTAGGGTGGCGTTACGTGAGACGATATATCATGCGATCGCACCCGCCCCCGTCATTTGTGCATCACGGGCAATTTATTGCCCGTGTCGCACAAAGTCGTTAAATCCCCGTCACACGTACTTACCTCCCTAACGACGTCGCTGTGGGCGGCGAACATCCTCTTCCTGAAGGGGGAGGGATGTTCGGTGTCACAGTGACGTCACATAGCGGCCGCCCAATAGAAGAGGAGGGGCGTAACATCCCGCCCACCTCCTTCCTTCCTCATTGCCGGCGGGATGCAGGTAAGTTGTTGTTCATTATTCCCAGGGTGTCACACGTAGCGATGTGTGCTGCCACGGGAACGATGAACAACTGGCGTGCAGAAGGAGGAACGACATTATGGAAATGAACGACGTGTCAACGAGCAACGATAAGGTGAGCATTTTTGCTCGTTAACAGTCGTTCGCAGGTGTCACATGGTACGCCATCTCTAACGATGCCGGATATGCGGCACAAATTCTGTGACCCCGATGACATATCGCACGATATATCGTACCGTGTAATGCTGCCCTTACTCTCCAAAAAACCTGCCTCCAATAAAGTCAATAGAGCTGTGAGCTACAGGTTATTAATCGGAGCTGTAATTGGTTGATATAGGAACAAAATAAATTGTTAGTATAAGAAGCTTATGTGTGAGGTAATATGATATCGGTGGAGAGATGAATAGAGGAAGACAGATAGAGACAGACAGAGACAGACAGACAAACAGGGAAAGAGACAGACAGACAGAGACAGAGATAGACAGACAGGGAAAGAAACAGAGAAAGATAGATACAGACAGTCAAAGAGACAGACAGGAAAAGAGACAGGCAGACAGGGAAAGAGACAGACAGGTTAAGAGACAGACAGGGAAAGAGACAGACAGACACGGAAAGAGACAACAAAAGAGACAGAGACAGGGAAAGAGAAAGAGACAGAGACAAGGAAAGAGATAGCGAAAGAGACAGAGACAGCCAGGGAAAGAGACAGATGGGGAAAGAGACAGACAGGGAAAGAGACAGACAAACACAGACAGACACAAAGATAGAGAGACAGACAGACACAGAGATAGAGAGACAGACAGACACAGAGATAGAGAGAGACAGACAGACACAGAGAGAGAAAATATAGAAAACCCCGGCACACAAAAGGTGAAACTTGAAATAACTTTTATTCAGTTTTTATTCAGTTTTTTATGTTGACGTTTCGGCAAAAATTGCCTTTTTCAAAACTAAAAAAATAAACATATATACAATTATTAGTACCATAAATACATAGGATATTATTAATCATATCCATATAAATCATGATAACATCATATATACCTAATAAAGTCATGGAAGAATGTATATCTTGTGAAGAATGTCTTTAGACTTGACAAGGATATTTATCTAAAATAAAGGCCCATATATTAGAAACAAACACAAGAAAAAACTTTTACATTGAATATAAAGGAAATTTCCATATATATATATACATGTCAAGATCTCCCTTGTGGGACAAAAGTAAAGCAAGAAATACCAAAAAAGTGCATCCATATGTAACAATAAACTGATTGAGTTACCTTAAATGGCATAAATAAGAAATCCTAGTGAGGATATAGGAAGCAGATGCCACAATAAAGGTAAACTGAAAAGTAGAGACATAGCGGTCAAACAAGTGAAAAAGGCAATTCCCATAGAGAGACAATTCCCATAGAGAGACAAAGCGCCAAACCATTACCTGTACCCTGGGAGATCAGTGGTGGAGTGGAACGAAACAGAGCCGCAGTGAGGTTTAAATACCTAGTGAGGGCGGGCCAACCTAATTGATTAATCCAAGGAGGAACGCATGATGACACGCAAGCTAGCGCATGCGCGATGAATGCGGAAGTACGCGCATGCGCAATAGCAAAAGAACCAGTGAAATGGAGCGCACGATGAGACGCAAGCAACACGGAAGTGCGCGCATGCGTGAAATAGAAAAAAGAGCGGTGAGACGGGGTGACCCGGATAGAAGCTCCATGTTAACTGAAGAAACCTCATCGTGTCTAAAAAGAAACAAAAGAGGGAATATAAGTAACAGTAACAATATAATTACTTATTAGAGAAACTATTAATAACATTGGCAAGATTACACCAAACACTAAGGCGTACTATATATGAATATAAATATAAAAATTACACATATTTGAATAAAACCAAAAATAGGACGGACCCCATATCTCCTGCTCAATAATCATACTCCCTATTAAGACCATTAGGGGAAAGAGTATTAAGCATGTGAATCCAATAGGATTCCCTGTTCTTCAATTTCCGGACCCTGTCACCTCCTCGTCTCAATGGAGAAACATGCTCCAATACTTGAAAACGAAGCTGGGACACTGTGTGTCCACATTGTGTAAAATGATGAGGAATTGGTAACATAGTCATCCCACATCGAATGGTGGATTTATGTTTCCCTATGCGGTCTCGGACATGCTGGGTAGTCTCCCCAACATATCTGAGACCGCACGGACACTTTATTAAATAGATAACAAATGATGTGTCACAAGTGAAAAAATCTTTTATATGAAAAACCTTCCCAGTTCGGGGATGTGTAAATTGACTACCCTTAGTCATATTTGAGCAATGGGGACAATGAAGACACGGATAATTACCCTTCTTGGGTGTCGAAAGAAAAGTCTGTCGAGACCGAAGAATCGATGATCCAATGTCCGCTTTGACCAAAAGGTCACGGAGATTAGGGGAACGTTTATAACTAAATAAAGGAGGAGTAGAGAATTCAGTAATTTTAGGATATGATCTCTGCAATACCTGCCAATGTCTGAGTATAATATTCTTAATGATAGGATGATATGGATGGAATGTATTACCGAAGGAAATTAAAGGACCCACTCTCCTAGGTTTGCGAGTTGAATGTAAACTCTCCTGAAAGGCAGACTTAACTATTGATGCAGGATAACCGCGCTGAAGGAATTTTAGTGACATCTCTTCATGCCTCTGTGAACGCTGATTCAACATTGTAACATTACGTGATACCCTTTTATGCTGTGAAATTGGCAGGGAATTTTTCAAATGCCGTGGATGATTACTAGTATAATGCAACAGACTATTACGATCTGTAGGTTTCACATACATGTCAGAAAGAATTCCGCCTCTTTGGTCCAAATGAATCAGTGTATCAAGAAAATTGATACAAGATGCATCCACATGTTGAGTAAAAGAAAGGCCAGTAACCCTGGTGTTTAAATACTGAAAGAATTCGTCGAAAAGCGACTGAGATCCAGTAAAAACAATGAAGATGTCATCAATGTATCGTTTATAAAACGCTACATAATTGCGGAACAGCTGATGGGTATACACAAACATAGACTCAAAATGAGTCATATATATGTTTGCGTACGGTGGGGCGACATTAGAGCCCATCGCTGTGCCTTTGATCTGAAAATAAAATTGATCCTGAAAAAGGAAATAATTTTTATGAAGGACGATGGACAAAAGATCAAGGCAAAAATCTTTCTGAACTGGGGAAAAATCACTATATTGATTCAAAAACCAAGAGACCGCTGAGATACCAAAGGAGTGGTCAATACTTGTATAGAGGGAATTGACATCCAAAGTGATAAGGAGCGAGCCAGGTGGGAATGGACTAAGAGTCTGTAGCTGATGTAAAAAATCCCCCGTATCACGTAAATACGAAGGAGTTTTGGAAACTAAAGGTGATAAGATACGATCCAACGTTATTGCTAAAGGTGATAGCAAAGAGTCAACAGCAGCCACTATAGGTCATCCAGGTGGGTGCCACAAATCTTTATGTATTTTTGGCAAAGTATACAAGACTGGAGTGACAGGATTGACTTTGTTCAAATAAGTCGCCAATTTAGAATCAATAATTCCTAAACTGGAATAACGTTGGATCATATCTAAAATATCTTTCTTAATGTTTCCAGATGGATCATGTGATAATGGTAAATATGTGGATTCATCAGCTAATTGGGTTTTAATCTCAGAGACATAATAGCTCTTGTCCATCACCACCAAGGATCCGCCCTTATCAGCTGGTTTTATTATGATAGCTGAATTATTCTGAAGAGACCGTAATGCTTGGGTTTCACCAGGAGTAAGATTTTTCTTAATCCGCAACTCCCCATTTTTAACAGTATTCACAAAATTGTCCACATCCGATTTAACAAGAGAAATGAAGGTCTCAGCGGGATGGTAGGTTCTCGGAGGCATGAAGCTACTAGGCATCGTTAAGTTAAGTTTGCTAAAGGAGAATTGGATATCGGGCTGAGTATCTGGCAACACAGGATTCTGATCTAAGGATCCTTGATTGAAATGAACCTTAAGTCTTACCGATCTATAAAATTTATTTAATTCCTGTTCAAGCAAAAAAGAATCAAAATGAGGAGTTGGACAAAAAGATAGACCTTTTTGTAAAACCTGAGACTCTAGGGGCGACAGGGTATAGGAGGAGATATTGAAAATGAGGTCCGTCCTACCTGTGATCTCGTTGTCATACGATCCCCCAGCAGTTGATCTCCTCTGCCCCCTCCTCGTCTTCTTTGTGAAATGACGCGACGTGGTCCTAAAAAAGGTGCCTGATGTGAATCCATATCACTGCCAGAACTTGCAGAAGAAGAAAAGCCAGTCCTGGGCTGGAAACGTCTGCGCTGAGGAGGCTCACCGCACCGCCATCTGTATACTTGACCACGTTTGTAGTCCTCCTCATCACGTATAAATTTATTTCGCTTACGTTCTTGGAGAATTCTCTTATAATCCGAAATGGTTGAGTCCATTTTGGACTTCATATTTGATAGATCGGTAGGAGAGAATGTATTTGATAACTGTCCTTCAATAGATGATATTTGATTTGAAATTGTAGCCAATTCTTTATGCAAATAATCGATCGTAAGAGTCATTAAATCATATGAACATTTGTTCAAAATATGCTCAAATGTCGTACAAAAATCCTGGTTGTCAGAAAACAATGTGGGTCGCAATGATACACGCAAACCACGTGGTATCCTTCTGACCTTATAATATTCAGCAAGTGTAACTAGATGGAGCTCCAGGGCTACCTGACGTCTCAACTCACGCTCATATTCCTTAGTCCTGGATTCTTCACTTGGGATAGACAAAAATTGACCAGAAGTAGTAACTCTTGAATGAATAGCAGATAGTTCTTCTTCATTATAAGAAAAAATATTTGAAGCCATAGTAGATATGGTACTTCAGGAGCTCAGGCCAAAAAATATATAATTAACATTGAGTGAAAGTCCGGCTCACTGAGTAAAGGTGCTCAGGGGAAATTACACGTATAAAAATATAGAAAACCCCGGCACACAAAAGGTGAAACTTGAAATAACTTTTATTCAGTTTTTATTCAGTTTTTTATGTTGACGTTTCGGCAAAAATTGCCTTTTTCAAAACTAAAGAAATAAACATATATACAATTATTAGTACCATAAATACATAGAATATTATTAATCATATCCATATAAATCATGATAACATCATATATACCTAATAAAGTCATGGAAGAATGTATATCTTGTGAAGAATGTCTTTAGACTTGACAAGGATATTTATCTAAAATAAAGGCCCATATATTAGAAACAAACACAAGAAAAAACTTTTACATTGAATATAAAGGAAATTTCCATATATATATATACATGTCAAGATCTCCCTTGTGGGACAAAAGTAAAACAAGAAATACCAAAAAAGTACATCCATATGTAACAATAAACTGATTGAGTTACCTTAAATGGCATAAATAAGAAATCCTAGTGAGGATATAGGAAGCAGATGCCACAATAAAGGTAAACTGAAAAGTAGAGACATAGCGGTCAAACAAGTGAAAAAGGCAATTCCCATAGAGAGACAATTCCCATAGAGAGACAAAGCGCCAAACCATTACCTGTACCCTGGGAGATCAGTGGTGGAGTGGAACGAAACAGAGCCGCAGTGAGGTTTAAATACCTAGTGAGGGCGGGCCAACCTAATTGATTAATCCAAGGAGGAACGCATGATGACACGCAAGCTAGCGCATGCGCGATGAATGCGGAAGTACGCGCATGCGCAATAGCAAAAGAACCAGTGAAATGGAGCGCACGATGAGACGCAAGCAACACGGAAGTGCGCGCATGCGTGAAATAGAAAAAAGAGCGGTGAGACGGGGTGACCCGGATAGAAGCTCCATGTTAACTGAAGAAACCTCATCGTGTCTAAAAAGAAACAAAAGAGGGAATATAAGTAACAGTAACAATATAATTACTTATTAGAGAAACTATTAATAACATTGGCAAGATTACACCAAACACTAAGGCGTACTATATATGAATATAAATATAAAAATTACACATATTTGAATAAAACCAAAAATAGGACGGACCCCATATCTCCTGCTCAATAATCATACTCCCTATTAAGACCATTAGGGGAAAGAGTATTAAGCATGTGAATCCAATAGGATTCCCTGTTCTTCAATTTCCGGACCCTGTCACCTCCTCGTCTCAATGGAGAAACATGCTCCAATACTTGAAAACGAAGCTGGGACACTGTGTGTCCACATTGTGTAAAATGATGAGGAATTGGTAACATAGTCATCCCACATCGAATGGTGGATTTATGTTTCCCTATGCGGTCTCGGACATGCTGGGTAGTCTCCCCAACATATCCGAGACCGCACGGACACTTTATTAAATAGATAACAAATGATGTGTCACAAGTGAAAAAATCTTTTATATGAAAAACCTTCCCAGTTCGGGGATGTGTAAATTGACTACCCTTAGTCATATTTGAGCAATGGGGACAATGAAGACACGGATAATTACCCTTCTTGGGTGTCGACAGACTTTTCTTTCGACACCCAAGAAGGGTAATTATCCGTGTCTTCATTGTCCCCATTGCTCAAATATGACTAAGGGTAGTCAATTTACACATCCCCGAACTGGGAAGGTTTTTCATATAAAAGATTTTTTCACTTGTGACACATCATTTGTTATCTATTTAATAAAGTGTCCGTGCGGTCTCGGATATGTTGGGGAGACTACCCAGCATGTCCGAGACCGCATAGGGAAACATAAATCCACCATTCGATGTGGGATGACTATGTTACCAATTCCTCATCATTTTACACAATGTGGACACACAGTGTCCCAGCTTCGTTTTCAAGTATTGGAGCATGTTTCTCCATTGAGACGAGGAGGTGACAGGGTCCGGAAATTGAAGAACAGGGAATCCTATTGGATTCACATGCTTAATACTCTTTCCCCTAATGGTCTTAATAGGGAGTATGATTATTGAGCAGGAGATATGGGGTCCGTCCTATTTTTGGTTTTATTCAAATATGTGTAATTTTTATATTTATATTCATATATAGTACGCCTTAGTGTTTGGTGTAATCTTGCCAATGTTATTAATAGTTTCTCTAATAAGTAATTATATTGTTACTGTTACTTATATTCCCTCTTTTGTTTCTTTTTAGACACGATGAGGTTTCTTCAGTTAACATGGAGCTTCTATCCGGGTCACCCCGTCTCACCGCTCTTTTTTCTATTTCACGCATGCGCGCACTTCCGTGTTGCTTGCGTCTCATCGTGCGCTCCATTTCACTGGTTCTTTTGCTATTGCGCATGCGCGTACTTCCGCATTCATCGCGCATGCGCTAGCTTGCGTGTCATCATGAGTTCCT
This sequence comes from Anomaloglossus baeobatrachus, assembly GCF_048569485.1. NCBI lineage: Eukaryota > Metazoa > Chordata > Amphibia > Anura > Aromobatidae > Anomaloglossus > Anomaloglossus baeobatrachus. The sequence goes on along the minus strand of NC_134354.1, from coordinate 368,948,122 downwards.
CCTTGGATTAATCAATTAGGTTGGCCCGCCCTCACTAGGTATTTAAACCTCACTGCGGCTCTGTTTCGTTCCACTCCACCACTGATCTCCCAGGGTACAGGTAATGGTTTGGCGCTTTGTCTCTCTATGGGAATTGTCTCTCTATGGGAATTGCCTTTTTCACTTGTTTGACCGCTATGTCTCTACTTTTCAGTTTACCTTTATTGTGGCATCTGCTTCCTATATCCTCACTAGGATTTCTTATTTATGCCATTTAAGGTAACTCAATCAGTTTATTGTTACATATGGATGTACTTTTTTGGTATTTCTTGTTTTACTTTTGTCCCACAAGGGAGATCTTGACATGTATATATATATATATATGGAAATTTCCTTTATATTCAATGTAAAAGTTTTTTCTTGTGTTTGTTTCTAATATATGGGCCTTTATTTTAGATAAATATCCTTGTCAAGTCTAAAGACATTCTTCACAAGATATACATTCTTCCATGACTTTATTAGGTATATATGATGTTATCATGATTTATATGGATATGATTAATAATATCCTATGTATTTATGGTACTAATAATTGTATATATGTTTATTTCTTTAGTTTTGAAAAAGGCAATTTTTGCCGAAACGTCAACATAAAAAACTGAATAAAAACTGAATAAAAGTTATTTCAAGTTTCACCTTTTGTGTGCCGGGGTTTTCTATATTTTTATACGTGTAATTTCCCCTGAGCACCTTTACTCAGTGAGCCGGACTTTCACTCAATGTTAATTATATATTTTTTGGCCTGAGCTCCTGAAGTACCATATCTACTATGGCTTCAAATATTTTTTCTTATAATGAAGAAGAACTATCTGCTATTCATTCAAGAGTTACTACTTCTGGTCAATTTTTGTCTATCCCAAGTGAAGAATCCAGGACTAAGGAATATGAGCGTGAGTTGAGACGTCAGGTAGCCCTGGAGCTCCATCTAGTTACACTTGCTGAATATTATAAGGTCAGAAGGATACCACGTGGTTTGCGTGTATCATTGCGACCCACATTGTTTTCTGACAACCAGGATTTTTGTACGACATTTGAGCATATTTTGAACAAATGTTCATATGATTTAATGACTCTTACGATCGATTATTTGCATAAAGAATTGGCTACAATTTCAAATCAAATATCATCTATTGAAGGACAGTTATCAAATACATTCTCTCCTACCGATCTATCAAATATGAAGTCCAAAATGGACTCAACCATTTCGGATTATAAGAGAATTCTCCAAGAACGTAAGCGAAATAAATTTATACGTGATGAGGAGGACTACAAACGTGGTCAAGTATACAGATGGCGGTGCGGTGAGCCTCCTCAGCGCAGACGTTTCCAGCCCAGGACTGGCTTTTCTTCTTCTGCAAGTTCTGGCAGTGATATGGATTCACATCAGGCACCTTTTTTAGGACCACGTCGCGTCATTTCACAAAGAAGACGAGGAGGGGGCAGAGGAGATCAACTGCTGGGGGATCGTATGACAACGAGATCACAGGTAGGACGGACCTCATTTTCAATATCTCCTCCTATACCCTGTCGCCCCTAGAGTCTCAGGTTTTACAAAAAGGTCTATCTTTTTGTCCAACTCCTCATTTTGATTCTTTTTTGCTTGAACAGGAATTAAATAAATTTTATAGATCGGTAAGACTTAAGGTTCATTTCAATCAAGGATCCTTAGATCAGAATCCTGTGTTGCCAGATACTCAGCCCGATATCCAATTCTCCTTTAGCAAACTTAACTTAACGATGCCTAGTAGCTTCATGCCTCCGAGAACCTACCATCCCGCTGAGACCTTCATTTCTCTTGTTAAATCGGATGTGGACAATTTTGTGAATACTGTTAAAAATGGGGAGTTGCGGATTAAGAAAAATCTTACTCCTGGTGAAACCCAAGCATTACGGTCTCTTCAGAATAATTCAGCTATCATAATAAAACCAGCTGATAAGGGCGGATCCTTGGTGGTGATGGACAAGAGCTATTATGTCTCTGAGATTAAAACCCAATTAGCTGATGAATCCACATATTTACCATTATCACATGATCCATCTGGAAACATTAAGAAAGATATTTTAGATATGATCCAACGTTATTCCAGTTTAGGAATTATTGATTCTAAATTGGCGACTTATTTGAACAAAGTCAATCCTGTCACTCCAGTCTTGTATACTTTGCCAAAAATACATAAAGATTTGTGGCACCCACCTGGATGACCTATAGTGGCTGCTGTTGACTCTTTGCTATCACCTTTAGCAATAACGTTGGATCGTATCTTATCACCTTTAGTTTCCAAAACTCCTTCGTATTTACGTGATACGGGGGATTTTTTACATCAGCTACAGACTCTTAGTCCATTCCCACCTGGCTCGCTCCTTATCACTTTGGATGTCAATTCCCTCTATACAAGTATTGACCACTCCTTTGGTATCTCAGCGGTCTCTTGGTTTTTGAATCAATATAGTGATTTTTCCCCAGTTCAGAAAGATTTTTGCCTTGATCTTTTGTCCATCGTCCTTCATAAAAATTATTTCCTTTTTCAGGATCAATTTTATTTTCAGATCAAAGGCACAGCGATGGGCTCTAATGTCGCCCCACCATACGCAAACATATATATGACTCATTTTGAGTCTATGTTTGTGTATACCCATCAGCTGTTCCGCAATTATGTAGCGTTTTATAAACGATACATTGATGACATCTTCATTGTTTTTACTGGATCTCAGTCGCTTTTCGACGAATTCTTTCAGTATTTAAACACCAGGGTTACTGGCCTTTCTTTTACTCAACATGTGGATGCATCTTGTATCAATTTTCTTGATACACTGATTCATTTGGACCAAAGAGGCGGAATTCTTTCTGACATGTATGTGAAACCTACAGATCGTAATAGTCTGTTGCATTATACTAGTAATCATCCACGGCATTTGAAAAATTCCCTGCCAATTTCACAGCATAAAAGGGTATCACGTAATGTTACAATGTTGAATCAGCGTTCACAGAGGCATGAAGAGATGTCACTAAAATTCCTTCAGCGCGGTTATCCTGCGTCAATAGTTAAGTCTGCCTTTCAGGAGAGTTTACATTCAACTCGCAAACCTAGGAGAGTGGGTCCTTTAATTTCCTTCGTTAATACATTCCATCCATATCATCCTATCATTAAGAATATTATACTCAGACATTGGCAGGTATTGCAGAGATCATATCCTAAAATTACTGAATTCTCTACTCCTCCTTTATTTAGTTATAAACGTTCCCCTAATCTCCGTGACCTTTTGGTCAAAGCGGACATTGGATCATCGATTCTTCGGTCTCGACAGACTTTTCTTTCGACACCCAAGAAGGGTAATTATCCGTGTCTTCATTGTCCCCATTGCTCAAATATGACTAAGGGTAGTCAATTTACACATCCCCGAACTGGGAAGGTTTTTCATATAAAAGATTTTTTCACTTGTGACACATCATTTGTTATCTATTTAATAAAGTGTCCGTGCGGTCTCGGATATGTTGGGGAGACTACCCAGCATGTCCGAGACCGCATAGGGAAACATAAATCCACCATTCGATGTGGGATGACTATGTTACCAATTCCTCATCATTTTACACAATGTGGACACACAGTGTCCCAGCTTCGTTTTCAAGTATTGGAGCATGTTTCTCCATTGAGACGAGGAGGTGACAGGGTCCGGAAATTGAAGAACAGGGAATCCTATTGGATTCACATGCTTAATACTCTTTCCCCTAATGGTCTTAATAGGGAGTATGATTATTGAGCAGGAGATATGGGGTCCGTCCTATTTTTGGTTTTATTCAAATATGTGTAATTTTTATATTTATATTCATATATAGTACGCCTTAGTGTTTGGTGTAATCTTGCCAATGTTATTAATAGTTTCTCTAATAAGTAATTATATTGTTACTGTTACTTATATTCCCTCTTTTGTTTCTTTTTAGACACGATGAGGTTTCTTCAGTTAACATGGAGCTTCTATCCGGGTCACCCCGTCTCACCGCTCTTTTTTCTATTTCACGCATGCGCGCACTTCCGTGTTGCTTGCGTCTCATCGTGCGCTCCATTTCACTGGTTCTTTTGCTATTGCGCATGCGCGTACTTCCGCATTCATCGCGCATGCGCTAGCTTGCGTGTCATCATGCGTTCCTCCTTGGATTAATCAATTAGGTTGGCCCGCCCTCACTAGGTATTTAAACCTCACTGCGGCTCTGTTTCGTTCCACTCCACCACTGATCTCCCAGGGTACAGGTAATGGTTTGGCGCTTTGTCTCTCTATGGGAATTGTCTCTCTATGGGAATTGCCTTTTTCACTTGTTTGACCGCTATGTCTCTACTTTTCAGTTTACCTTTATTGTGGCATCTGCTTCCTATATCCTCACTAGGATTTCTTATTTATGCCATTTAAGGTAACTCAATCAGTTTATTGTTACATATGGATGTACTTTTTTGGTATTTCTTGTTTTACTTTTGTCCCACAAGGGAGATCTTGACATGTATATATATATATGGAAATTTCCTTTATATTCAATGTAAAAGTTTTTTCTTGTGTTTGTTTCTAATATATGGGCCTTTATTTTAGATAAATATCCTTGTCAAGTCTAAAGACATTCTTCACAAGATATACATTCTTCCATGACTTTATTAGGTATATATGATGTTATCATGATTTATATGGATATGATTAATAATATCCTATGTATTTATGGTACTAATAGTTGTATATATGTTTATTTCTTTAGTTTTGAAAAAGGCAATTTTTGCCGAAACGTCAACATAAAAAACTGAATAAAAACTGAATAAAAGTTATTTCAAGTTTCACCTTTTGTGTGCCGGGGTTTTCTATATTTTTATACGTGTAATTTCCCCTGAGCACCTTTACTCAGTGAGCCGGACTTTCACTCAATGTTAGACACAGAGAGAGAGACAGACAGAGAGACTGATAAGACAGAGAGATTGACACAGACACAGACAGACAGAGAGATAGACACAGACAGACAGACATGGATACTGTCTGAGGATCGCATTGTAATGCTTTTACTGGCCAGCAGCTCTCCTCACTTAAGCATGAGAGCGGCATAAAAATACTCACTGACACACTTGTGTCAGAAATGCTATCGGCGAGTCTGAGCATTGTGATTCAATCCTTGGGCACTAATACGGCAGACTGACTGATCACTGATACCAGCACAGAGGGGTAGGTGGTATTATGGGTGGGGGAAGGGGATGAATACCAAATTTCAATTAACAAACGTTCTATTCACTTACACCAGCGTCAAAAGGTAGGCAGGGAAAGGGAGTGAATATTAATTTTTCATTAACGGGGGACCCAATCACTGACACCAATACAAAATATAAGACATCCCCTGAAAATAAGCCCTAGCACATCTTTTGGAGCTAAAAATAATATAAGACCGTTTCTTATTTCGGGGGAAACATGGTATATTATCTTATCCCAGCAAATTTCTGTAAGAAATCACACAACCCAAAACATTAAATATGTGTACATAAGGGAAGCATGAATGGATAAGAAAGTCGGGTTTAACACTGCGCTAAAACCATGAAGCCAAACGATGTGATGAATTCTTTGCTATATTTTCTTTATTTAGGCCAAGTCTACATGTTTCAAAGGCATGTCCGCCTTCTTCATCAGGACAAAGGAAAAAACAGCATGAACATAAGGGAAGGAAAGTGAGGCAAACCACCTCTGGATCCAGGAGGAGGAGGAGCAGGTCTGAGAGGGGAACACCTTGTAAGATTAACAGTGGAGGTGAAACTGTAGAACACTGCCTTAATTGGCCAATTCAGTGGGCTAAACCATTGTGGTTGAGGTAAAGAAGGTGTGTTTCAGGTGGGGTGTGGGAAGGAATGAAGCATGGATGGTAAAAAGGGGTACTTTCACTGTTATTTTTTAGTGCCCATGAACTGATTTAACCCTCTGTCTTTTATGTCTTGCTAAATTCTCCTAAAAAGGGGCTGAAAGCCCGCACTTATGAACCGCTCACTGATATCCTAATCAGGCACGAATACTAAGATTCTTTATGGCAAGATACTATTTATTTTAATAGCACATGAATAATCAATTGTACATAGGCATTAGAACTATAGTCATAGAATCTTATACAATAACAGAAATATGCATCAACATTACCGTATGTTGTAGCAATCCTTTCTCATCGGAGGGACTCGATTAATGAGTAGGAAACAACATGGCATCTTGCATCAAAGGAACAGTGCGTCCACTTGAGCGTCCTGGAAGTGTCCCTAATCATTAAGCGAGTCCGGAGTATTTTTATAGGAAAACTTTGTACGTTGTGTGCACTGAGTGGTGAATTAGTGACCAGCATGTGACAGCTGAGTCATGTTCATGTAACTTGACCACAAGCTGCTGTGGGCACCAGCAGCTTCCTGCACATTTCCTGCACATTTAGCCAGTTGACAACTGGTCGACCACAGTTTCCTGGAGATATTGCAAGGAGACGTGAATTTTACAGGCCAGCTTCCTTGCACCTGTTGTCAAATAACCACGAATTTCCTGACTGTGGAACTGTAAACGTTACTTCCTCATTATCGTGGTTTTGCTTAAGATCTGTTTGACACGTATTCTTTGGTCATAGTGAATTAGGTTCAACCAGAGGACATCTCTTTCTGATACTGAATTATTTATGGATCAAATAATATCTAGGATCACTATTTTTTGATTATGATTCCTATCTAAATCACACTCATTCTTCAATCATATCACATTGGTATCACACCCTCTCATGTGTAAAATTCTGAAACAAAGAAGACATTACGGTAGTACTTCATATGAGTTTCATCCATTTTTATCTAAGAATTAACAAAAATTTAAAAATTCATTTTAAAAAATGGTCAATGTACCTGCTTCTGTAAAAAAGAACAAATGAAAAAAACAAAAACCAGGTGAAACTAGGATGAAACCTGAGAAAAAAATAGGGCCATTTCCCTGGTAAAACTTACATCGATGTGTGAATGCTGCCTTAGGGTATGTACACACATCGAGTATTTGGATGCAGACATTTCTGCACCATTTCTATCAGATCATACAGGGACGGGGACTCTAGTATTCAAGGTCTACATAAAGGGCCTGCCTGCATCCTGTATATAAATATAATGTGCAGAAAAATATACATAAAATACCTATGAGGTATTAGTTGATATTTTGGCGGGAATACGGAAGCCCACAAACCAATGTCAAGGGTCCTCATATTTGTGGGTCCTCATATATCAACAAAAAGAGGAATATAATTTCGTCCAAAAATACATGCAGGGTGTATCCAGGCCCTTTAATGTAGGAGGCCTTGTAAACTGGTGTCCCCATTCCTGTGTACAGTCATGGCCAAAAGTTTTGAGAATGCTACAAATATTAATTTTTACAAAGTCTACTGCTTAAGTTTTTCTAATGGCAATTTGCATATACTCCAGAATGTCATAAAGAGTGATCAGCTTAACAGCAATTACTTGCAAAGTCAATATTGGCTAAGAAAATGAACTTTAACCCCCAAAACACATTTCAACATCATTGCATTCCTGCCTTAAAAGGAGCAGCTAACATTGTTTAAGTGATTGTTCCATTAACACAGGTGTGGGTGTTGATGAGGACAGGGCTGGCGATCAATCACTCATGATTAAGTAAGAATGACACCACTGGACACTTTAAAAGGAGGCTGGTGCTTGGTATCATTGTTTCTCTTCCGTTAACCATGGTTATCTCTAAAGAAACACGTGCAGCCATCATTGCTCTGCACAAAAATGGCCTAACAGGGAATAGTATCGCAGCTACAAAGATTGCACCTCAGCCAACAATCTATCACATCATCAAGAACTTCAAGGAGAGAGCTTCCATTGTTGCCAAAAAGGCTCCAGGGGGCCCAAGAAGGACCAGCAAATGCCAGGACTATATCTTAAAACTGTTTCAGCTGCGGGATCGGACTACCAGCAGTGCCGAGCTTGCTCAGCAATTGCAGCAGGCTGGTGTGAGTGCTTCTGCACGCACTGTGAGGCGGAGACTGCTTGGGCAAGGCCTAATTTCAAGGAGGGCAGCAAAGAAGTCACTTATCTCCAGAAAAAACATCAGGGACCGACTGATATTCTGCAAAAGGTACAGGGAGTGGACTGCTGAGGACTGGGGTAAAGTCATTTTCTCAGATGAATAAGGAATAACGTTTGGAACTCCCTTCTATGTCTGAACTGGGTGCAAAAACCTAAAAAAACATCACTATATGGAGATAAGGTATGCACACCAGTGACTATGCAAGGGGAATACATGTAATAGTAGAAACTGCTGTGTGAATACTGACATGAAAAATTCAATAGCTATATGTGAGAATGAAATGTGAAAAATGGAACCTGCATTACTGCCATGAACATATGAACAAAGAGAAATTTAGCTACTGAATTGATCAATGCAATAGAGCCCCAACACTACGCCAAAGTATTTCTCTACGTTGGGGTCCCTAGCTTGTGTGTGTCCTCTCATGCAGCTAAAAAACTTACTGTGTATGGGAAGCTGAGACCCAGGCTATATATACGTATCATGTGGATTGGCAATAGGTGTGAGTGGGGTGGGTTCACAAACGAAAAACTACTAACAAATAAGGAATAACGTTTGGAACTCCATTCTATGTCTGAACTGGGTGCAAAAACCTAGAAAAACATCACTATATGGATATAAGGTATGCACACCAGTGACTATGCAAGGGGAATACATGTAATAGCAGAAACTGCTGTGTGAATACTGACATGAAAAATTCAATAGCTATATGTGAGAATGAAATGTGAAAAATGGAACCTGTATTACTGCCATGAACATATGAACAAAGAGAAATTTAGCTACTGAATTGATCAATGCAATAGAGCCCCAACACTACGCCAAAGTATTTCTCTCTCATGGCAGTAATGCAGGTTCCATTTTTCACATTTCATTCTCACATATAGCTATTGAATTTTTCATGTCAGTATTCACACAGTAGTTTCTGCTATTACATGTATTCCCCTTGCATAAAAAAGAGAGAAAAGCAAACAGAGAGCAGAAAAACAGTGAGTGAGCAGCGGTGAACAGAATTAATAGAAATAAAAAGCAGAGGAAAGAAGGAGCAGCCAGGAGCATTAACAGGAAGTGCATGCAACAGGACGGCTGGAGCCACTATCATCATCTCTCACAGCAGAGGAGCAGGTGAGTATTATAATGTACAAATGTCTGCCTGTAACACTACAGAAAAACTGCCCTGTGCTGTGCCATCACTGTGTGTGTGTGTGTGTCTGTTGCCCCTGTGCTGTGTCATCACTGTGTGTGTGTTTATGTGTCTGTTGCCCCTCTGCTGTGACATCACTGTGTGTGTGTGTCTGTGTCTGTTGCCCCTGTGTTGTGCCATCACTCTGTGTATGTCTGTTGCCCCTGTGCTGTGCCATCACTCTGTTTGTGTGTATGTGTGTGTGTTGCCCCTGTGCTGTTTGCCCCTGTGCTGTGCCATCACTCTGTGTGTATGTATGTGTGTGTGTCACCCCTGTGCTGTTTGCCTCTGTGCTGTGTCATCACTGTGTGTATGTGTGTGTGTCTGTTGCCCCTGTGCTGTGCCATCACTCTGTGTGTGTGTGTGTCACCCCTGTGCTGTGCCATCACTGTGTGTGTGTGTGTGTGTCGCCCCTATGCTGTGCCATCACTGTGTGTGTGTGTGTCTGTTGCCCCTGTGATATGCCATCACTGTGTGTATGTGTGTGTCTGTTGCCCCTCTGCTGTGCCATTCCTTTGTGTGTGTGTGTGTGTGTCTGTTGCCCCTGTGCTGTGCCATCACTGTGTGTGTGTGTCTTTGTTGCCCCTGTACTGTGCCATCACTCTGTGTGTGTGTGTGTGTGCGTGTCTGTTGCCCCTGTGCATTGCTATCATTCTGTGTGTGTGTGTGTGTGTGTCTGTTGCCCTTGTGCTGCGCATCACTGTGTGTGTGTGTGTCTGTTGCACCTGTGCTGTGCCATCACTCTGTGTGTGTCTTTTGCCCCTGTGCTGTGCCATCAGTGTCTGTGTCTGTGTGTGTGTGTGTGTGTGTGTGTGTGTTGCCCATGTGCTGTGCCATCAGTGTGTGTGTGTGTTGCTCATGTGCTGTGCCATCAGTGTGTGTGTCTGTGTGTGTGTGTGTGTGTGTGTGTTTTGCCCATGTGGTGTGCCATCAGTGTGTGTGTGTCTGTGTGTGTGTTTTGCCCATGTGCTGTGCCTTCAGTGTGTGTGTTTTGCCCATGTGCTGTGCCATCAGTGTGTGTGTGTGTGTGTGTGTGTTTGTGTGTGTTTTGCCCATATGCTGCGCCATCAGTGTGTGTGTGTGTGTGTGTGTGTGTATTATCCCTGTACTTTGCAGAGTTTTACTATAGATCCTAAGGCTATGAAGAGGGTCATAATCGTTACCATTACGGTATATGGGTGAGACATGTGAAAATGTATATTGTGTTTTCGGTGAGGGGCACAATGAAGAACATCTCTACTTTAGGCCAAGTTCACATATTGCAGATTGTTTTGGGGATTTGCAATGTGAATCCACTGGTCTTGGTGCAATGGGCTCTGCTCAGTAACAGGACGGTGGTTATATTCAGACTCTATGTGGTGATATTTGATCATGGAGTGGCGGCATTATTTTGCAATGTATTATTGGCCTTGGTATGGTGGGTGTTGTTCAGTAACACTGTGTAGTAGTATGTGTTATTTCTGACTATAAGCCGCCTACAGTAACATGTATGATGATTAGTGATGAGCGAGTATGCTTGTTACTACTCGGTACTCGCACGAGTATCACTGTACTCGGGCTACTCGGCGGGTACCGAGTAATTTCGCGATACTCGTGCTGTACTCATGGTCTTCATCCCTGCATGTTGGCGCTCTTTTGAGAGCCAGCCCTCATGCAGGGATTGGCTGGCAGACCATGCAATGCCACAGCCCTGTTAGTTGTGGAATTGCAGTGATTGGCCGGCCTGCACAGCGTGACCGAGCCTTTATACCAGCGGGCGCGCTGTGCTCTGCACACAGCCATCTCATATTCCATGCTTTCCACGCCCACAGGCGCCTATGATTGGTTGCAGTGAGACACGCCCCCACGCTGAGTGACAGGTGTCTCACTGCACCCAATCACAGCAGCCGGTGGGCGTGTCTATACTGTGCAGTAAAATAAATAAATAAATAATTAAAAAAAACGGCGTGCGGTCCCCCCAATTTTAATACCAGCCAGATAAAGCCATACAGCTGAAGGCTGGTATTCTCAGGATGGGGAGCCCCACGTTATGGGGAGCCCCCAACCCTAACAATATCAGTCAGCAGCCGCCCAGAATTGCCACATACATTAGATGCGACAGTTCTGGGACTGTACCCGGCTCTTCCCGATTTACCCTAGTGTGTTGGCAAATCGGGGTAATAAGGAGTTAATGGCAGCCCATAGCTGCCACTAAATCCTAGATTAATCATGTCAGGCATCTCCCCGAGATTCCTTCCATGATTAATCTGTAAATTACAGTTAAAAAACACACACACCCGAAAAATCCTTTATTAGAAATAAAAAACACTAACAAAGTCCCTCATCACCAATTTATTAACCCCGACAAACCCTCCATGTCCGGCGTACTCCACAGTCCTCCAGCGTCGCATCCAGCTCTGCTACATTCAGGTGACAGGAGCTGCAGAATACACCGCCGCTCCGGTCAGCTTCACACAGCAACTGAGGTGAGTAGCGCGATCAGCTGCTGTCAGTCAGGTAACTCATGGCCACCGCTGGATGCGGTGCCGCGATTAACCTCAGTGACAGCAGCTGATCGCTATACTCACCTCAGTTGCTGCATGGAGCTGACCGGAGCGGCGGTGAGTAGCGCGATCAGCTGAGCTGTCACTGAGGTTACCCGCGGCCACCGCTGCATCCACCGCTGGATCCAGGTAACCTCAGTGACAGCTCAGCTGATCGCTATACTCACCTCAGTTGCTGTGTGAAGCTGACATTGTTGTCTGAATCAACCACCACATTGGTTGTAAATATAAGATGAAAAGGTATACACAAAGAATATAAATAACAGTTAATAATAGATGGTAGTGTGATGCATAGAATAAATGGGTAAAAATGTATATATAAAGACAAAACAAAGTAAACAGGGTGTGTGTGTGAGAATAATGGCTCCAAAGTGTGAAAGTATGGGAGTCTCACAAAGCTAGAACTAAGCCAGTGCAAACAACTGAACAGACCAAAGTGCAAAATCAAATTACAACCAGAAAACAATTAGAATATGTTTAATATACCTGTAAAGAATGCAGGAAAATAATTACCATGTGAACCTACCCCAGGAATGCCCAAAGGGCCAATCAACACTCATATTGACACTGAGGTCAAATAGTTTATTACTATCTGTTTCTTTAGAATTCACTGCTGTCTAAAAATGTACCCAAAAATCAAGCAAAAATGCTACAAAAATGCAGCAAATCCACAATGATTTTTAAAGCTGCATTTTATAGCGTTTTTGACTGACTTCATTGAAGTTAATGCATGAAAAATGCTGTAAAAATGCTGAGAGAATTGCCATGTTGCAGATTATTTTCTGTTCCAAATCTGCAAGTCACAAATAAGCAACATGTGCATGAGACATCAGGATTCTCATTGACTGTTCTGGTATCTGGATTTCTTTTAGGTTTGGGGACAAATCTACCTTCAAAACATACCAAAAAGGACGATATAAACATAGCCTTAAGGTGGCTTTACACGCTACAAGATCGCTAAAGCGATCTCGTTGGGGTCACGGAATTTGTGACGCACATCGCTTTAGCGATGTTGTTGCGTGTGACACCTATGAGCGATTTTGAATCGTTGGAAAAACGTTCAAAATCGCTCATCGGTGACATGCCCCCCTCTTCCCAATTATCATTGCTGCTGCAGTAACGATGTTGTTTGTCGTTCCTGCAGCAGCACACATCGCTATGTGTGACGCCGCTGGAACAACAAACATCACCTTACCTCCGTCCACCGGAAAAGAAGGAAGGAGGTGGGTGGCATGTTCCGGCCGCTCATCCCCTCCCCTCCTTTTCTATTGGGCGGCGGTTCAGTGACGCTGCTGTGACGTCGCTGTGATGCTGAACAAACCGCCCCCTTAGAAAGGAGGTGGTTCGCCGGTCACAGCGACGTTGCTGCACAGGTATGTGTGTGTGACACTGCCGTAGCGATAATGTTCGCTACGGCAGTGATCACCACATATCGGCCGTATGATGGGGGCGGGTGCTATCACGCTCGACATCGCTAGCATCGGCTAGCGATGTCGCAGCGTGTAAAGCCCGCTTTCGGCCTCTTTCATGCGTACGTACCTCCGGTACGTGTTTGACAGTTTTCTCACTTACCGGAGACACGTACACACGAAGACCTATGTATTCCTATGGTTTTGGACACACGTAAGTATTTTCGCACGGAACGTGTGTCCTTTCCGTACTTACGTGTGTCTATTTGTTTCTCACGGCAACATGTCCGTTTTCTCTCCGGCATCACGGGTGTCACACGGAAAGCAAACGTGTCACACGTAATGCAAACGGACCACACGGATGTGTTCCATGTCACACGCACCAGAGGAAAGACATGTGTCTGTGAGAAAAAAAAACAAACCTTTACTCACCTTCTCCTGCCCTCCTGTCTCTACTGCTGCTGTCACTTGCTGCCGACCGCCGCTCATTATGCTCATTGAATATTCACTTCACTGCGGCCGGAAGCAGCAGCAGCAGGGAGTCGGCAGGACCGGAGACCGAAGATCAGCACCACAGACAGCGACGCCAGGGACAGATGAGCAGAAAGTTCCCATTCTCTGTATGTTATCATGGATAACACACGGAGAACACACGTGTGCAATACACATGGCACACCGAGGGCAATACACACCTTTGACACCTCCGTGAAAAATGTGCGTGATTTTCACGGACGTGTGAAAGTGGCCTTAAAAAGATTTTTCCCATGAGAGTAAATATTCAGCCAGCAGTGCAGCTTGCAAATATTGTGTATGCCAGCAAACAGTATTCAGCAAGCTGCATTTCATGCCAAAATCTTACCCTGGAGTGGAAAACCTCTTTTAAACAAGGACATATGGCACCAGAGAAAGGTGCAGTAATGCCTTGACTAACGAGGAAATCAACTTACTAATTTTCCAAAATAAGAGCCATCGCTTGGAAAATTTTTTGCTTTAAGATGCAAGCCAACATCTGAGTTATGAGCCAACGACAACAGAGATGCTTACACGGACGCTGCACATATAATTAACCACGGCACCCGCCAACCGGATGTGATGCAGGTCTGCCCATTACAAGTCACTGCTGTAGCACCCACAGGGCAGGGCCGGGCCGGGCCGGTGATATCAGGTCTGGAGTGCCACAGGTGGCTCTGCCCGGCTTTGTGGTCCTGGGGTGTACACCAAAAGGGGAGATGAAGAAGGGGATGAGGGTGTTGGGGATTGGAGATGTAGATGAGAATAATGGGAGTTGCTGTTGTCTCGTGACACCACCTGTGGTACGTGGCCAGGGATTAGCCGCTGCTGCGGTCGCTGTCCTCTGGGGCGGATGGTATCGCAGCTGGGATGGTTCAGCTTCCTGCAGGTGAAGCTGGACCCCAGGGAGGATGATGGAAGTAATAGTGGCCATAGGTGCCGAAGCGCGGGGCGACGGCACTAGCAATGAAGGACTGACACAGTAGTTGCGGTTCCAGGTCTTTTACTCACAGTTCAGTTGTCACCATTGGAGTGCCGGTTTCCACCGTGATGGGCTCCAGCCGATCCCGGGTACCACAGAAGCCACCATCAGTGTTGTGGAGTGTGAGACCTTCCTTCCTTGCACTTTCTGTGACCTGACCTGAAGTGCTTGGGGACCTCTTATTGGTGTTAAATTCCTGTCCTGTTCGCAGGCAGCGTGAATGAAACATGTGCCCGACCGTGGTCCTGACTCCTGACTATTTGTGTTGCTGTGCCACGGAATCTTTGGTAGCAAGAGAGACATGAAATCCCCCTTGTCTTGCAGAATCTGGTGGCGCAACGTGGAGTGTATGCCACCCTGGGGCTCTGCACCCTGAACTGCGCCGGTGCTGAGGAAACTATTGAGCTCTACCCCCAGCTACCCTGTTGCTCCTGTGTACGACAGCTCCACTGGTCCTCTCCTGCTCCTTCCAGTCTGCCCGCTTCTAACTGTGGAAGCTCTGAAGCACTCTCCCCAGCGACCGTGTTGTTCTGAGTCTCAGACTACTCTTGGGTAAAAACTGTGTGTGCTCTCACTTCCCCTATGCTGCCCCCACCTTCTTGATGACTCACCGGGGCTGGGAAAACCCATTGTTATGGTGACCACCCTTAGCCCAGTTCCAGTGGAAAAGCACCTGAGCTGTGTGTGTGTTGTGTAAGTGAATACCAGTGGTTAATCTCTTCCTTATCCAGGATGAATATTGTACCTTAAGTCAGATGCAATACCCTTTGGCGACTGAGCCTCAGGGGCGCCACATTCACCCACAGTGAATCGTAACCCTCCTGGGCTGCAACAAAACACCGCACATTTTTTTATGCAGAAAAACTTAAACACTATTCCCTTTATGGGAGGCAGGATCACTTCAAATGTTGCAAACATAATAACTCTTAGCAGTTCTATAAAAACTCTGTTCACTTTTCAGAAAAAGCAGATAAAAGCAGTAGAGAAAAAATAGCAGAAGAGCATAGAAAGGCAACATATCAAACATTGTAGCGAAATAAGGAACATTTTTGGCAGAAAAAAACATCATATTAGTAGCAATAATCAATGTTGTCCATGGTGCTATAAACCAGAGCTAATTATTTACAAAGGCAGTCCTGGCCACACATGGCCCAGATGTCCATTTTACTAAGCAGAGGGAAAAAAAAACGATTCAGTACTTTCTTATAAATGCTATCAGGTCTGTTAACTATATACATCTTCTCAAATACTTTATATTTACATGCCTCTCTGTTGCACTCCAGGTGTACAATTCCGCAGCCGAGGGCACTCCAGGCATCCAGGGTTAAGGAAAATGATGGCAGCTGATCTCAGTGCGGGCCGCGTCGCCGCAGTTGCTTTTGGACAGCCAGGGGAGCACATTGCTTCTACACCATGCCTCAGGTTCCTCCGGTTGTCGCTCGCCATGGCTTGCACCCGATCCGTCCGTGCCACCATCCCATCTTTTCCTGCCTCCTAGGGAGACGGTGCTGCCAGCTCTTTTAGTGAGTTTCGTCTTTCCTTGGTCGTTGTAGGGTGCGGGCATGACTTTTCGCGCCATGCATTGAGCTTTACCTCCAGCTACCCTGTTGCTCCTGTGTCCCACAGCTCCACTGGTCATCTCCTGCTCTTTCCAGACTGCTAGTTCTAATTGTGGAAGTTCTGAAGCACTCTCCACAGCGACCGTGTTGTTCTGAGTCTCAGACTGTTCTGAGGTAAAAACTGTTTGTGCTCTCACTTACCCTGTGAAACTCCCACCTTCCTGATGACTCACTGGTGGTTGTGAAAAACCTGTTATGGTGACCACCCTTAGCCCAGTTCCAGTGGGAAAGCACCTGAGCTGTGTGCGTGTGTTGGTGTAAATGAATTCCAGTGGTTAACCTCTTCCTTACTCGGGATGAGTATTGCACCTTAAGTCAGATGCAATACCCTGTGTCGACTGAGCTTTAAGCCTGCTTTACAAGTTGCAATTTCGCATACGATATCGTATGCGATTTGCAACGCCCCCATCGTATGTGTGGCACGTTCAATTTGTTGAATGTGCCGCACAAACGATTACCCCCCATCACACGTACTTACCCGTCCATATGATCTCGATGTGGGCGGCGAACATCCACTTCCTGGAGTGGGAGGGACGTTTGGCGTCACAGCGACGTCACGCGGCAGCCGGCCAATAGAAGCGGAGGGGCGGAGCTGAGCGGGACTTAAACATCCCGCCCACATCCTTCCTTCTGCATTGCTGGCCGGGAGCCGCAGGATGCAGGTAAGATCTGTTCATCGTTCCCGGGGTGTCACACACTGCGATGTGTGCTACCCCGGGTACGATGAACAATCTGACTTTCAATTCTAGAGAAATAAATGACGTGCGTGCGATGAACGTTTTACCGTTCAATCGCAATCGCACGTACCTGTCACACACTGCAATGTACCTTACGATGCCGGATGTGCGTCACTTACGACGTGACCCCGCCGACACATTGTAAGATACATTACAGCGTGTAAAGCGGGCTTTAGGGGCACCATACTGCCATCAAGTATCATCAAATCCAGCCACATGACATGATATGACCTAGGAAGCTGGGCATTCAAATAGCCGCAGCTCCTTCTCATTGCAGTGCTCTTTCTATAGCGCCTTGGTTGCAACTACACCATCACTGCTTATACAGCACAGTATCTTTTCCTAAATGTATCATAACTAGAGTTGAGCGCGGTTCTAGGTTCGTGGTTCTCCAGTTCGCGGCTCGAGTGATTTTGGGGGCTGTTCTAGATCGAACTAGAACTCGAGCTTTTTTGCAAAAGCTTGATAGTTCTAGATACGTTCGAGAACGGTTCTAGCAGCAAAAAACCCAGCTAATTCCTAGCTGGCTTTCCGCTGTAATAGTGTAAGTCACTCTGTGACTCACACTATTATGAAATTTCAGTGTATAGTGTGCGGGAACAGCGCATTCAGATCACTGCTGTATGGATAATGGCGATCGCCATTTTTTTTTTTCCCTTGTCTTCCTTCCCTAAGCACGCGCGTGTAGTGGGGAGGGCCAGCATGTCAGCCAATCCCAGACACACACACACACACAGCTAAGTGGACTTTTAGCCAGAGAAGCAACGGCATGTGTGATAGGATGTCCATGTCACATGTCCCTGCATTATAAAAATGAGTATCTGCCCGTCCGGACGCCATTATCTCTTCTGCGTCCTTGGTGTCAGACATCACTGGCGCAGCTCCGTCCTGAGTCCTATCGCCGATACTGCTGTATGCGCTCCATAAACAGCACTGGACAGCTTAGGGAGAGCACTTTCTATCAGTCCTTTTAAGGGCTCATACCGGCAGGGTCAGAGCCATAGGTGACAGGTCCTGAAAACAGAGTTTAACAGCTACACAAGATGACAGCGTCTGTGTAGCTAAGGTCAGGGATTTCCTCCCTGCATTTCCCAATTAGGAGGGATAGAAAGGCAGGCTTCCTTTCCTGTACCCAGAGAACCACAACCCTGCCACTGTACCCTCCTGCCCTTTGCACACTCCAACTCATTGTTACTAAGCCATTATACTAGCAAACACTGAGTGAACTTAGTGGCATCCTAAACGTGGCTATTGGACTTCTGTATAGTCCCAGTAGTGCACAGATATTTGCAGCATGTCTGCCTGCATTGCACACTCAAACTCATTGTTACTAAGCCATTATACTAGCAAACACTCAGTGAACCTAGTGGCATCCTAAACGCGGCTATTGGCCTTCTGTATAGTCCCACTAGTGCAAAGATATTTGCAGCACCTCTGCCTGCATTGCACACTCAAACTCATTGTTACTAAGCCATTATACTAGCAAACACTCAGTGAACCTAGTGGCATCCTAAACATGGCTGTTGGACTTCTGTATAGTCCCACTAGTGCAAAGATATTTGCAGCACCTCTGCCTGCATTGCACACTCAAATTCATTGTTACTAAGCCATTATACTAGCAAACACTCAGTGAACCTAGTGGCATCCTAAACGTGGCTATTGGACTTCTGTATAGTCCCACTAGTGTAAAGATATTTGCAGCACCTCTGCCTGCAATGCACACTCAAACTCATTGTTACTAAGCCATTATACTAGCAAACACTCAGTGAACCTAGTGGCATCCTAAACGTGGCTATTGGACTTCTGTATAGTCCCACTAGTGTAAAGATATTTGCAGCACCTCTGCCTGCAATGCACACTCAAACTCATTGTTACTAAGCCATTATACTAGCAAACACTCAGTGAACCTAGTGGCATCCTAAACGTGACTGTTGGACTTCTGTATTGTCCCACTAGTGCAAAGATATTTGCAGCACCTCTGCCTGCATTGCACACTCAAACTCATTGTTACTAAGCCATTATACTAGCAAACACTCAGTGAACCTAGAGGCATCCTAAACATGGCTGTTGGACTTCTGTATCGTCCCACAAGTGCAAAGATATTTGCAGCACCTCTGCCTGCATTGCACACTCAAACTCATTGTTACTAAGCCATTATACTAGCAAACACTCAGTGAACCTAGTGGCATCCTAAACGTGGCTATTGGACTTCTGTATAGTCACACTAGTGCAAAGATATTTGCAGCACGTCTGCCTGCATTGCACACTCAAACTCATTGTTACTAAGCCATTATACTAGCAAACACTGAGTGTACCTAGTGGCATCCTAAACGTGGCTATTGGACTTCTGTATAGTCCCACTAGTATAAAGATATTTGCAGCACCTCTGCCTGCATTGCACACTCAAACTCATTGTTACTAAGCATTTATACTAGCAAACACTCAGTGAACCTAGTGGCATCCTAAACGTGGCTATTGGACTTCTGTATAGTCCCACTAGTGTAAAGATATTTGCAGCACCTCTGCCTGCAATGCACACTCAAACTCATTGTTACTAAGCCATTATACTAGCAAACACTCAGTGAACCTAGTGGCATCCTAAACATGGCTGTTGGACTTCTGTATCGTCCCACAAGTGCAAAGATATTTGCAGCACCTCTGCCTGCATTGCACACTCAAACTCATTGTTACTAAGCCATTATACTAGCAAACACTCAGTGAACCTAGTGGCATCCTAAACGTGGCTGTTGGACTTCTGTATTGTCCCACTAGTGCAAAGATATTTGCAGCACCTCTGCCTGCATTGCACACTCAAACTCATTGTTACTAAGCCAATATACTACCAAACACTCAGTGAACCTAGTGGCATCCTAAACATGGCTGTTGGACTTCTGTATCGTCCCACAAGTGCAAAGATATTTGCAGCACCTCTGCCTGCATTGCACACTCAAACTCATTGTTACTAAGCCATTATACTAGCAAACACTCAGTGAACCTAGTGGCATCCTAAACGTGGCTATTGGACTTCTGTATAGTCCCACAAGTGCAAAGATATTTGCAGCACGTCTGCCTGCCTTGCACACTCAAACTCATTGTTACTAAGCCATTATACTAGCAAACACTCAGTGAACCTAGTGGCATCCTAAACGTGGCTATTGGACTTTTGTATAGTCCCACTAGTGTAAAGATATTTGCAGCACCTCTGCCTGCAATGCACACTCAAACTCATTGTTACTAAGCCATTATACTAGCAAACACTGAGTGTACCTAGTGGCATCCTAAACGTGGCTATTGGACTTCTGTATAGTCCCACTAGTGTAAAGATATTTGCAGCACCTCTGCCTGCATTGCACACTCAAACTCATTGTTACCAAGCCATTATACTAGCAAACACTCAGTGAACCTAGTGGCATCCTAAACGTGGCTGTTGGACTTCTGTATTGTCCCACTAGTGCAAAGATATTTGCAGCACCTCTGCCTGCATTGCACACTCAAAGTCATTGTTACTAAGCCATTATACTAGCAAACACTCAGTGAACCTGGTGGCATCCTAAACATGGCTGTTGGACTTCTGTATCGTCCCACAAGTGCAAAGATATTTGCAGCACCTTTGCCTGCATTGCACACTCAAACTCATTGTTACTAAGCCATTATACTAGCAAACACTGAGTGTACCTAGTGGCATCCTAAACGTGACTATTGGATTTCTGTATAGTCCCACTGGTGTAAAGATATTTGCAGCACCTCTGCCTGCATTGCACACTCAAACTCATTGTTACTAAGCCATTATACTAGCAAACACTCAGTGAACCTAGTGGCAATTCTAAACATGGCTGTTGGACTTCTGTATAGTCCCACTGGTGCAAAGATATTTGCAGCACCTCTGCCTGCATTGCACGCTCAAACTCATTGTTACTAAGTCATTATACTAGCAAACACTCAGTGAACCTAGTGGCATCCTAAACGTGGCTATTGGACTTCTGTATAGTCCCACTAATGCAAAGATAATTGCAGCACGTCTGCCTGCATTGCACACTCAAACTCATTGTTACTAAGCCATTATACTAGCAAACACTCAGTGAACCTAGTGGCATCCTAAACGTGACTGTTGGACTTCTGTATTGTCCCTCTAGTGCAAAGATATTTGCAGCACCTCTGCCTGCATTGCACACTCAAACTCATTGTTACTAAGCCATTATACTAGCAAACATTCAGTGAACCTAGTGGCATCCTAAACATGGCTGTTGGACTTCTGTATCGTCCCACAAGTGCAAAGATATTTGCAGCACCTCTGCCTGCATTGCACACTCAAACTCATTGTTACTAAGCCATTATACTAGCAAACACTCAGTGAACCTAGTGGCATCCTAAACGTGGCTATTGGACTTCTGTATAGTCCCACTAGTGCAAAGATATTTGCAGCACGTCTGCCTGCATTGCACACTCAAACTCATTGATACTAAGCCATTATACTAGCAAACACTCAGTGAACCTAGTGGCATCCTAAACATGGCTGTTGGACTTCTGTATAGTCCCACTAGTGCAAAGATATTTGCAGCACCTCTGCCTGCATTGCACACTCAAACTCATTGTTACTAAGCCATTATACTAGCAAACACTCAGTGAACCTAGTGGCATCCTAAACGTGGCTATTGGACTTCTGTATAGTCCCACTAGTGTAAAGATATTTGCAGCACCTCTGCCTGCAATGCACACTCAAACTCATTGTTACTAAGCCATTATACTAGCAAACACTCAGTGAACCTAGTGGCATCCTAAACGTGGCTATTGGACTTCTGTATAGTCCCACTAGTGCAAAGATATTTGCAGCACCTCTGCCTGCATTGCACACTCAAACTCATTGTTACTAAGCCATTATACTAGCAAACACTCAGTGAACCTAGTGGCATCCTAAACGTGGCTATTGGACTTCTGTATAGTCCCACTAGTGTAAAGATATTTGCAGCACCTCTGACTGCAATGCACACTCAAACTCATTTTTACTAAGCCATTATACTAGCAAACACTCAGTGAACCTAGTGGCATCCTAAACGTGGCTGTTGGACTTCTGTATTGTCCCACTAGTGCAAAGATATTTGCAGCACCTCTGCCTGCATTGCACACTCAAACTCATTGTTACTAAGCCATTATACTAGCAAACACTCAGTGAACCTAGTGGCATCCTAAACATGGCTGTTGGACTTCTGTATCGTCCCACAAGTGCAAAGATATTTGCAGCACCTCTGCCTGCATTGCACACTCAAACTCATTGTTACTAAGCCATTATACTAGCAAACACTCAGTGAACCTAGTGGCATCCTAACCGTGGCTATTGGACTTCTGTATAGTCCCACTAGTGCAAAGATATTTGCAGCACGTCTGCCTGCATTGCACACTCAAACTCATTGTTACTAAGCCATTATACTAGCAAACACTCAGTGTACCTAATGGCATCCTAAACATGGCTATTGGAATTCTGTATAGTCCCACTAGTGTAAAGATATTTGCAGCACCTCTGACTGCAATGCACACTCAAACTCATTGTTACTAAGCCATTATACTAGCAAACACTGAGTGTACCTAGTGGCATCCTAAACGTGACTATTGGATTTCTGTATAGTCCCACTAGTGTAAAGATATTTGCAGCACCTCTGACTGCAATGCACACTCAAACTCATTTTTACTAAGCCATTATACTAGCAAACACTCAGTGAACCTAGTGGCATCCTAAACGTGGCTGTTGGACTTCTGTATTGTCCCACTAGTGCAAAGATATTTGCAGCACCTCTGCCTGCATTGCACACTCAAACTCATTGTTACTAAGCCATTATACTAGCAAACACTCAGTGAACCTAGTGGCATCCTAAACATGGCTGTTGGACTTCTGTATCGTCCCACAAGTGCAAAGATATTTGCAGCACCTCTGCCTGCATTGCACACTCAAACTCATTGTTACTAAGCCATTATACTAGCAAACACTCAGTGAACCTAGTGGCATCCTAACCGTGGCTATTGGACTTCTGTATAGTCCCACTAGTGCAAAGATATTTGCAGCACGTCTGCCTGCATTGCACACTCAAACTCATTGTTACTAAGCCATTATACTAGCAAACACTCAGTGTACCTAATGGCATCCTAAACATGGCTATTGGACTTCTGTATAGTCCCACTAGTGTAAAGATATTTGCAGCACCTCTGACTGCAATGCACACTCAAACTCATTGTTACTAAGCCATTATACTAGCAAACACTGAGTGTACCTAGTGGCATCCTAAACGTGACTATTGGATTTCTGTATAGTCCCACTAGTGTAAAGATATTTGCAGCACCTCTGCCTGCATTGCACACTCAAACTCATTGTTACTAAGCCATTATACTAGCAAACACTCAGTGAACCTAGTGGCATCCTAAACATGGCTGTTGGACTTCTGTATAGTCCCACTGGTGCAAAGATATTTGCAGCACCTTTGCCTGCATTGCACGCTCAAACTCATTGTTACTAAGTCATTATACTAGCAAACACTCAGTGAACCTAGTGGCATCCTAAACGTGGCTATTGGACTTCTGTATAGTCCCACTAATGCAAAGATAATTGCAGCACGTCTGCCTGCATTGCACACTCAAACTCATTGTTACTAAGCCATTATACTAGCAAACACTCAGTGAACCTAGTGGCATCCTAAACGTGACTGTTGGACTTCTGTATTGTCCCTCTAGTGCAAAGATATTTGCAGCACCTCTGCCTGCATTGCACACTCAAACTCATTGTTACTAAGCCATTATACTAGCAAACATTCAGTGAACCTAGTGGCATCCTAAACATGGCTGTTGGACTTCTGTAGCGTCCCACAAGTGCAAAGATATTTGCAGCACCTCTGCCTGCATTGCACACTCAAACTCATTGTTACTAAGCCATTATACTAGCAAACACTCAGTGAACCTAGTGGCATCCTAAACGTGGCTATTGGACTTCTGTATAGTCCCACTAGTGCAAAGATATTTGCAGCACGTCTGCCTGCATTGCACACTCAAACTCATTGATACTAAGCCATTATACTAGCAAACACTCAGTGAACCTAGTGGCATCCTAAACATGGCTGTTGGACTTCTGTATAGTCCCACTAGTGCAAAGATATTTGCAGCACCTCTGCCTGCATTGCACACTCAAACTCATTGTTACTAAGCCATTATACTAGCAAACACTCAGTGAACCTAGTGGCATCCTAAACGTGGCTATTGGACTTCTGTATAGTCCCACTAGTGTAAAGATATTTGCAGCACCTCTGCCTGCAATGCACACTCAAACTCATTGTTACTAAGCCATTATACTAGCAAACACTCAGTGAACCTAGTGGCATCCTAAACGTGGCTATTGGACTTCTGTATAGTCCCACTAGTGCAAAGATATTTGCAGCACCTCTGCCTGCATTGCACACTCAAACTCATTGTTACTAAGCCATTATACTAGCAAACACTCAGTGAACCTAGTGGCATCCTAAACGTGGCTATTGGACTTCTGTATAGTCCCACTAGTGTAAAGATATTTGCAGCACCTCTGACTGCAATGCACACTCAAACTCATTTTTACTAAGCCATTATACTAGCAAACACTCAGTGAACCTAGTGGCATCCTAAACGTGGCTGTTGGACTTCTGTATTGTCCCACTAGTGCAAAGATATTTGCAGCACCTCTGCCTGCATTGCACACTCAAACTCATTGTTACTAAGCCATTATACTAGCAAACACTCAGTGAACCTAGTGGCATCCTAAACATGGCTGTTGGACTTCTGTATCGTCCCACAAGTGCAAAGATATTTGCAGCACCTCTGCCTGCATTGCACACTCAAACTCATTGTTACTAAGCCATTATACTAGCAAACACTCAGTGAACCTAGTGGCATCCTAACCGTGGCTATTGGACTTCTGTATAGTCCCACTAGTGCAAAGATATTTGCAGCACGTCTGCCTGCATTGCACACTCAAACTCATTGTTACTAAGCCATTATACTAGCAAACACTCAGTGAACCTAATGGCATCCTAAACATGGCTATTGGACTTCTGTATAGTCCCACTAATGCAAAGATAATTGCAGCACGTCTGTTACGGGGGGCTGTCTGATAATAACTGAAAGGAGTATCAGACAGTCAGGGTCCACCGTGCAAAGACTTTGCTAAAGACTATGGCAGAGTGCAATACCTCTGTTAACTCACAGAAGAATATAATAAGTAAGTAAAGCAATTCCTCCCTTACTTGGAGGGTGTGTGGAATGATCTCTGTTAACAATCACAGAGACAAAGGCAATGTGTGCGAAATGGCACCTACCTAGGTCCGCTCTTCTAGTGGTGCAAAAGAGACGAACAGCAGCGTAAGCCGCACAAAGCTCCTACCTGCGTTCGCTCCACTAGTGTGCGAGGACACGAACCACTAGATATGGCACCTGCCTAGGTCCGCTCTTCTAGTGGTTCAAAAGAGACGAACAGCAGCGTAAGCCGCACAAAGCTCCTACCTCTGTTCGCTCCCCTAGTGTGCGAGGATACGAACAACTGCCAGACGCAGTATAAGGAACGTTACCCTAGCGGCAACGTCCACCTACGAGTAGAATCACA
Organism: Anomaloglossus baeobatrachus; assembly: GCF_048569485.1. Classification (NCBI taxonomy): domain Eukaryota; kingdom Metazoa; phylum Chordata; class Amphibia; order Anura; family Aromobatidae; genus Anomaloglossus; species Anomaloglossus baeobatrachus. The sequence goes on along the minus strand of NC_134354.1, from coordinate 368,922,425 downwards.
AGGCCCAGCCAGACCATGTGCCTCAGGCACCTGCCTATGTCCGCTCCCCTAAGAGGTAAGGATACGGACAGCAGCCGAAGCTGTAAGGTATAAGAACGCTACCCTGCCGGTAGCGCTCACCTAGCATAGACAGAGGAATGCCTAGAGGAACGCGCACAGAGCGTCTACTCATATGCATGAACCAAGAGGACTGAGCACCATGCGGCGTGTGTCAGGGTCTTATATAGACTCTGTGCCTCATCCAAGATGGAGGACACCAGAGCCAATCCGCTGCCAGAACGACAGGAGTGACGTCATGCTGGCCTATCACCGAGCAAGACGTCACAAGCACATGACCAGCGACCAATCGGCATAGAAGGTGTCAGAGACATGTGACCTCGTGTCAGCGATGATGTCACCCGCACATGTGCAATGGCTCCAAGATTGGACTTAGTCTCCGGCGCTCGCACATGTGCAGTAGCAAGAAATCTGGACTTAGTCTCCAGCGCTCGCACATGTGCAGTAGCAAGAAATCTGGACTTAGTCTCCAGCGCTCGCACATGTGCAGTAGCAAGAAATCTGGACTTAGTCTCCAGCGCTCGCACATGTGCAGTAGCAAGAAATCTAGACATAGTCTCCAGTGCTCGCAGCAACCGTAACAGTACCTCCCCCTCAAGGACCCCCCTCCCGGCGACGCAGGTAATCGGCAACTAAGTCGGGAGCATGGACAGCCTCCTCAGGCTCCCAAGAGCGATGTTCCGGGCCATAGCCCTCCCAATCTATCAAGAAGAACCTGCGCCCTCTAACCATCTTAGAACCAACTATGGCTCGTACCTCATAGCTAGAGCGAGAGGAATCAGAGGCAGGAGAGTGCACTTCACGAGCGTGAGGTAAAATAGCCGGCTTTAGCAGTGAGACATGGAATTTGTCATGAATCCTAAGATGGACAGGTAACTTCAATTGATAGACTACAGGATTTACCTGTCGAAGAACCTCATAAGGACCCAGGAAGCGAGGAGCAAATTTGACAGAGCTCACTCTAAGTCTCACGTGTTTTGCAGAGAGCCACACAAAGTCCCCTGGAGAAAAGACAGGAGCCGGGCGACGAAACCGATCGGACACCGTCTTCATACGGTCCTTAGCTGCTTGGATCGACTCTTGAGTCTGATCCCAAACCTCTCTGGCATTAGTTGCCCAGTCGGCCACAAGAGGAGGAGGTGCAGCAGCGGGAAACGGTACTGGTACCCTAGGGTGTTGCCCATTATTGAGTACGAACGGTGTCTGCCCAGTGGCCTCAGCCAGCGAATTGTTAAGGGCAAATTCTGCCCAGGGTAGGAGGGAGGACCAGTTATCGTGGTTCTCAGCAACAAAGTGTCGAAGGTATATAATCATAGATTGATTGGTACGTTCAACCAAACCATTAGTCTCCGGATGGTATGCCGAAGAGAGATTCAACTCAATTTGCAGAAGGCTACAAAGATCTCGCCAGAAACGGGAAGTAAATTGCGGGCCTCTATCACAAATGATACGATCTGGCATCCCGTGAAGCCTAAAGACATGCTTGAGGAATAGTTTGGCTAGTACCCTGGAAGATGGGATTCTCGATAACGGTACGAGATGAACCATCCGGGAGAAATGGTCCGTAATGACCCACACAAATCTATGTCCCTGTGAACATGGAAGATCACCCACAAAGTCCATGCCTACCACCTCCCATGGTCTATCTGGCACTGGTAAAGGATGCAAGAGCCCAGCCGGTCTCTGCCGTAATGGACGGTTGCGAGCACACGAGTAGCAGGAACCGACATATCTCTTTACGTGGCTGGCTAAGTGTGGCCACCAATACCACCTCTCCAGTAACTCTCGTGTCCGCCTAATACCAAAATGCCCACCCACCTTTGAGGTGTGGGCCCATGACAGTATATCATTCTGTCGATCAGGCGGAACAAAGGTCTTGCCCGGTGGGATTTGGTCTAACGTCACAGGGGAGAGCGTATGAAAAACCCTGGAGGGAAGGATAAGACGAGGTTCGTCAATCTCTTCCTGGGTAGAAAGCATAGAGCGAGACAGGGCGTCTGCCTTGTTATTCTTACTCCCAGACAGATAGTTGATGGAGAAGTGAAAGCGGGAGAAAAACAAGGACCAGCGGGCTTGGCGAGGATTCAGACGCTGAGCGGTTTGTAAGTACGTCAGATTCTTATGGTCTGTATAGACCTGGAAAGGATGTTTCGCTCCTTCCAGCAAGTGACGCCACTCCTCCAAGGCTAATCTCAAGGCGAGCAGTTCCCTATCCCCAATGGTATAGTTTCTCTCTGCCGGTGAAAAGGTTTTAGCAAAGAAGAAACACGGCCTTTTTCTACCTGCACCGTTCTTTTGATACAAGACCGCACCAGCACCCACTGAAGAGGCATCAACCTCTAAGAGGAAGGGCTTATTCTCATCGGGTCTTTGAAGAACGGGAGCAGTTGAAAAGTGTCTTTTTACTGCCTCAAAAGCCTGAGATGTCTCAGTAGACCACGCTTTGGGATTAGCACCTTTCTTAGTCAAGGCCACCAAAGGGGCCACCAAAGTAGAAAAATGGGGTATGAACTGCCTGTAATAATTTATGAATCCTAAGAAGCGTTGCACCGCCTTCAAGGAATGAGGTTCGGACCATTGAAGGACAGCAGAGAGCTTCGCAGGATCCATAGCCAGACCCTCTTGTGAGATAATGTAACCCAAAAAAGGCAATGAGGACTGCTCGAATACACATTTCTCGAGTTTAGCAAACAATGAGTGCTCCCTTAAACGGGAAAGGACACGAACGACCTCCTGACGATGAGTCTCCAGATCAGGAGAAAAAATCAGGATGTCGTCCAGATACACCACTACTGAGGATAACAGTAAATCCCTGAATACATCGTTTACGAAGTCCTGAAATACTGCGGGTGCATTACATAACCCAAAAGGCATGACGAGGTATTCATAGTGACCGTCTCGGGTGTTAAAAGCGGTCTTCCATTCGTCACCCTTTCGAATTCGTACCAAGTTATACGCACCCCGCAGATCCAACTTCGTAAAACTTGAGCTCCTCTCAGTCTGTCAAAGAGCTCCGAAATTAAAGGTAATGGGTATTTGTTCTTTATTGTGATTGCGTTGAGACCCCTGTAATCTATGCAGGGACGCAAATCACCCTCTTTCTTCCGAACAAAGAAAAACCCAGCTCCCGCGGGAGAGACAGACTTACGAATGAACCCCTTCTCTAAACTCTCTCTTATATAGGTCGACATGGCCTCCGACTCAGGTATCGACAGGGGGTAAACCCTGCCTTTAGGTGGAACCGAACCTGGGATAAGGTCTATGGCACAGTCATACGGCCTATGGGGTGGAAGAACCTCAGCACCCTGTTTGGAGAACACGTCAGCGAAATCCAAATAGGGTGTAGGTATGGGAGAGAGATCAGTTGATGCAACCGCAACGACCTTAGGTGGTAAGGGAAGACATCGGGACTGACATTTCGAACCCCAACTAATAATGCTGTCAGACTCCCAGTCAATGTGAGGAGCATGAGTCCGAAGCCATGGAAGACCCAGAAGTACGTCGTCTATACCCTCAGGCAAAACAAGAAAAGAAATCTCCTCTATGTGACCCTGAGACAGGGAAAGGCGCAAGGGAACTGTCCTCAATGTAATGGAGTCAGACAACATAGTTCCATTAACAACACGGACAGGAATAGGCGCCTCTAACATGATAGAGGGAATATTGTGTCCCTTTACAAATCCTGAGGACACAAAAATCCCGTCAGCTCCGGAATCCACAAAAGCCATAATAGGCCATGTATTCTCAGATAACGAGAGCTGACCTGGGATACAACACTTAGAGGGTGCAGAAGACGTCTCTAGTAACCCCCCTCTAATGGTTACTAGGCCAGGAAGTTTCCCTGACGACTAGGACACTTGTTGGCATAGTGCCCAGCCTGACGACATACGTAACATATAGGAGGACCAGACTTGCGTAGTCTGGAGGACGTATGACCTAACTCCATAGGAGTGGGAGATGTTTCAGATGCTGAGGAAGATGGTAGTGGACCCTCAACAACTGGAATAGCCCGATGCTTAGGGCGTGAGGAAGAGACCTCGAGTCTACGTTCCTTATGGCGTACATCGATCCTCGTTGCTACTGTGATCAAGTCCTCCAGAGAAGCAGGGACCTCACGAGTAGCAAGGGCATCCTTGACATAGCCTGCCAACCCTCTCCAGAAGATAGGAATCAACACCTTCTCTGGCCAATCTAGTTCTGCCACCAGAGTTCTAAAAGCAATGGCATAAGAACTAGTGGATAACGAACCCTGAGATAGATCTAACAGTCTCAGGGCCGCATCATGGGTAACCTGCGGACCCATGAATACCGCCTTAAGAGCATCAAGAAAGTCTTGATGTCTCAGAGTAACCACATCAGAGCGCTCCCATAGGGGAGTCGCCCATTCTAAGGCTTTGTCCTGAAGTAAGGAGATGATAAAGCCTACTCTGGACCTCTCCGTAGAGAAGCGAGAAGAGTTGACCTCTAGGTGTATCTGACACTGACTAATGAAACCACGACATGATCTGGCATCGCCAGAATATCTGTTTGGCAGAGCAAGTCGAGGATCATGTGCAGATGTCACCATGGTCTGAGGTTTATCCTCTATACTCTTGAGCCGTGACTCAAGTACTTGTATGTAACGGTGTAACTGCTGATATTCTGCCATAACTGCCAGACCCTTGGCTCAGTCCTAATGTTACGGGGGGCTGTCTGATAATAACTGAAAGGAGTATCAGACAGTCAGGGTCCACCGTGCAAAGACTTTGCTGCAGACTATGGCAGAGTGCAATACCTCTGTTAACTCACAGAAGAATATAATAAGTAAGTAAAGCAATTCCTCCCTTACTTGGAGGGTGTGTGGAATGATCTCTGTTAACAATCACAGAGACAAAGGCAATGTGTGCGAAATGGCACCTACCTAGGTCCGCTCTTCTAGTGGTGCAAAAGAGACGAACAGCAGCGTAAGCCGCACAAAGCTCCTACCTGCGTTCGCTCCACTAGTGTGCGAGGACACGAACCACTAGATATGGCACCTGCCTAGGTCCGCTCTTCTAGTGGTGCAAAAGAGACGAACAGCAGCGTAAGCCGCACAAAGCTCCTACCTCTGTTCGCTCCCCTAGTGTGCGAGGATACGAACAACTGCCAGACGCAGTATAAGGAACGTTACCCTAGCGGCAACGTCCACCTACGAGTAGAATCACAAGGCCCAGCCAGACCATGTGCCTCAGGCACCTGCCTATGTCCGCTCCCCTAAGAGGTAAGGATACGGACAGCAGCCGAAGCTGTAAGGTATAAGAACGCTACCCTGCCGGTAGCGCTCACCTAGCATAGACAGAGGAATGCCTAGAGGAACGCGCACAGAGCGTCTACTCATATGCATGAACCAAGAGGACTGAGCACCATGCGGCGTGTGTCAGGGTCTTATATAGACTCTGTGCCTCATCCAAGATGGAGGACACCAGAGCCAATCCGCTGCCAGAACGACAGGAGTGACGTCATGCTGGCCTATCACCGAGCAAGACGTCACAAGCACATGACCAGCGACCAATCGGCATAGAAGGTGTCAGAGACATGTGACCTCGTGTCAGCGATGATGTCACCCGCACATGTGCAATGGCTCCAAGATTGGACTTAGTCTCCGGCGCTCGCACATGTGCAGTAGCAAGAAATCTGGACTTAGTCTCCAGCGCTCGCACATGTGCAGTAGCAAGAAATCTGGACTTAGTCTCCAGCGCTCGCACATGTGCAGTAGCAAGAAATCTGGACTTAGTCTCCAGCGCTCGCACATGTGCAGTAGCAAGAAATCTAGACATAGTCTCCAGTGCTCGCAGCAACCGTAACAACGTCTGCCTGCATTGCACACTCAAACTCATTGTTACTAAGCCATTATACTAGCAAACACTCAGTGAACCTAGTGGCATCCTAAACGTGGCTATTGGACTTCTGTATAGTCCCACTAGTGTAAAGATATTTGCAGCACCTCTGCCTGCAATGCACACTCAAACTCATTGTTACTAAGCCATTATACTAGCAAACACTCAGTGAACCTAGTGGCATCCTAAACGTGGCTATTGGACTTCTGTATAGTCCCACTAGTGCAAAGATATTTGCAGCACCTCTGCCTGCATTGCACACTCAAACTCATTGTTACTAAGCCATTATACTAGCAAACACTCAGTGAACCTAGTGGCATCCTAAACGTGGCTATTGGACTTCTGTATAGTCCCACTAGTGTAAAGATATTTGCAGCACCTCTGACTGCAATGCACACTCAAACTCATTTTTACTAAGCCATTATACTAGCAAACACTCAGTGAACCTAGTGGCATCCTAAACGTGGCTGTTGGACTTCTGTATTGTCCCACTAGTGCAAAGATATTTGCAGCACCTCTGACTGCAATGCACACTCAAACTCATTGTTACTAAGCCATTATACTAGCAAACACTGAGTGTACCTAGTGGCATCCTAAACGTGACTATTGGATTTCTGTATAGTCCCACTAGTGTAAAGATATTTGCAGCACCTCTGCCTGCATTGCACACTCAAACTCATTGTTACTAAGCCATTATACTAGCAAACACTCAGTGAACCTAGTGGCATCCTAAACATGGCTGTTGGACTTCTGTATAGTCCCACTGGTGCAAAGATATTTGCAGCACCTCTGCCTGCATTGCACGCTCAAACTCATTGTTACTAAGTCATTATACTAGCAAACACTCAGTGAACCTAGTGGCATCCTAAACGTGGCTATTGGACTTCTGTATAGTCCCACTAATGCAAAGATAATTGCAGCACGTCTGCCTGCATTGCACACTCAAACTCATTGTTACTAAGCCATTATACTAGCAAACACTCAGTGAACCTAGTGGCATCCTAAACGTGACTGTTGGACTTCTGTATTGTCCCACTAGTGCAAAGATATTTGCAGCACCTCTGCCTGCATTGCACACTCAAACTCATTGTTACTAAGCCATTATACTAGCAAACATTCAGTGAACCTAGTGGCATCCTAAACATGGCTGTTGGACTTCTGTATCGTCCCACAAGTGCAAAGATATTTGCAGCACCTCTGCCTGCATTGCACACTCAAACTCATTGTTACTAAGCCATTATACTAGCAAACACTCAGTGAACCTAGTGGCATCCTAAACGTGGCTATTGGACTTCTGTATAGTCCCACTAGTGCAAAGATATTTGCAGCACGTCTGCCTGCATTGCACACTCAAACTCATTGATACTAAGCCATTATACTAGCAAACACTCAGTGAACCTAGTGGCATCCTAAACATGGCTGTTGGACTTCTGTATAGTCCCACTAGTGCAAAGATATTTGCAGCACCTCTGCCTGCATTGCACACTCAAACTCATTGTTACTAAGCCATTATACTAGCAAACACTCAGTGAACCTAGTGGCATCCTAAACATGGCTATTGGACTTCTGTATAGTCCCACTAGTGTAAAGATATTTGCAGCACCTCTGCCTGCAATGCACACTCAAACTCATTGTTACTAAGCCATTATACTAGCAAACACTCAGTGAACCTAGTGGCATCCTAAACGTGGCTATTGGACTTCTGTATAGTCCCACTAGTGCAAAGATATTTGCAGCACCTCTGCCTGCATTGCACACTCAAACTCATTGTTACTAAGCCATTATACTAGCAAACACTCAGTGAACCTAGTGGCATCCTAAACGTGGCTATTGGACTTCTGTATAGTCCCACTAGTGTAAAGATATTTGCAGCACCTCTGACTGCAATGCACACTCAAACTCATTGTTACTAAGCCATTATACTAGCAAACACTCAGTGAACCTAGTGGCATCCTAAACGTGGCTGTTGGACTTCTGTATTGTCCCACTAGTGCAAAGATATTTGCAGCACCTCTGCCTGCATTGCACACTCAAACTCATTGTTACTAAGCCATTATACTAGCAAACACTCAGTGAACCTAGTGGCATCCTAAACATGGCTGTTGGACTTCTGTATCGTCCCACAAGTGCAAAGATATTTGCAGCACCTCTGCCTGCATTGCACACTCAAACTCATTGTTACTAAGCCATTATACTAGCAAACACTCAGTGAACCTAGTGGCATCCTAACCGTGGCTATTGGACTTCTGTATAGTCCCACTAGTGCAAAGATATTTGCAGCACGTCTGCCTGCATTGCACACTCAAACTCATTTTTACTAAGCCATTATACTAGCAAACACTCAGTGAACCTAGTGGCATCCTAAACATGGCTATTGGACTTCTGTATAGTCCCACTAGTGCAAAGATATTTGCAGCACCTCTGCCTGCATTGCACACCCAAACTCATTGTTACTAAGCCATTATACTAGCAAACACTCAGTGAACCTAGTGGCATCCTAAACATGGCTGTTGGACTTCTGTATAGTCCCACTAGTGCAAAGATATTTGCAGCACCTCTGCCTGCATTGCACACTCAAACTCATTGTTACTAAGCCATTATACTAGCAAACACTCAGTGAACCTAGTGGCATCCTAAACGTGGCTATTGGACTTCTGTATAGTCCCACTAGTGCAAAGATATTTGCAGCACGTTTGCCTGCATTGCACACTCAAACTCATTGTTTCTAAGCCATTTTACTAGCAAACACTCAGTGAACCTAGTGGCATCCTAAACGTGGCTATTGGACTTCTGTATAGTCCCACTAGTGCAAAGATATTTGCAGCACCTCTGCCTGCATTGCACACTCAAACTCATTGTTACTAAGCCATTATACTAGAAAACTGTTACACATCGTGGCTCTCTTATTGCAAGGAAGGAGGTGGTCCCCCATTCCTTGTCTGCCACGAGCCCTCCTGCTCAGCCACGCCAAAGGTCTGGGAGACTGCAGGAGTTGCCTTCTCAGAGACACAGCAGAAGGGTAACACCTAGTGGTTCTCCCCTTGCAAGGAATGGAGCGGTCTCCCATCCCTTGCCTGCCACGAGCTCTCCTGCTCAGCATCACGGAGGCTCTGGGAGGTTGCGCAGTGTGCAAAGAATAGATGCTCAGGGAAGCAGCAAGACTTCCCATGTCTCTGCACATTGTGAAACCGGGGATCCCGCCTTTATGACCCAGAGGCAGGAAGATGAGCATGTGCTCCACGTGACGTCTTCTGATTCGCTCACTGATATCACACGGCCCGATGACGAGGCTGGTGATGTGCTGAATCCTGACTGGCTGGGCCAGGACGTCACGAATCCTGATTGGGTCACGCCCGTCTCGCGCCCGCCCTTGGGTGGAGCTACACCTCCTTAAAAGCTCCCCCTGCCATCATGGCAGTGTGAGACTGTCCTTCTATGTTTGAATGTCTGGCAGCGTGCTGCCACGCCACTGCTTAGGCATTATTGTCTTTTGTGGGCTTTGCCCTTGCTGCTCAGGCAGCACCTAGTTTGCAGGTCTTGCCCCTGCCTTGCTGCTCCGGCAGTATCCCGTTTAGCAGGCTGTGTTCCTGTCCCAGGTGAGCTCCTCGAGTCTCTGTCGGACTAACTTGGTTTCTGAAGCACACGTGCGTGGGCACCTCTGTGCTACCCCCGTGCCATATTCCTGTGACTCCCGCTGGCACACGTGTGTAGGCACCTCTGTGCGTCCCCGTGCAACAGGTACACCGTACGAGAATCCCCGAGCCATACAACCCTCACGGGTTAGGGTGGACCGGTGTACATAGATCGTCTGTGACGTTCCAGACGATCACTAGCAGCAACTCGCTCACTCTTTCCTGACCATAGCAGCGGTCCCTTACACCGCACAGTGGACCTTGACCGGCGGAAGCTGTCCATTTCCCATCTTGGCACGCTTCCCCGGGTCCCCCTCGTAACATTACGGTCGCGCCAAAGGTCTGGCTATGGCGGAAGAGCAGCATCAGTTGCTGCGTTATGTGCAGCAGTTGGAGTCACGATTGGCAGCAGTGGAGCGGTCTTCCCCCGATAAGGCTGCTCTAGCAACAGTCGCCACCCAGGCGGCTACTCAGGCTGTGAAATTGTGCGGAAGGTCGCCTCGCCTTGTACTCCCAGAGCGCTTCAGCGGGGACAGCTCTGAGTGCCGTGGTTTCATAAACCAGGTTACCACCTACTTGGAGTTGTCCGCGACTGATTACGCTACTGAGAAGGCGAAGGTAGCCTTCGTCCAGTCCCTGCTCACAGGGAAAGCGCTAAAGTGGTCCACGCCGTTGTGGGAGCGCGGAGATCGGGTGGTGAATCACCTTCCAGTTTATCTTGAGGCTATCAGAAAGGTGTTCCTCGGGCCTCAAGTCACCCACGACTCCGCGCTGCGGCTCCTACGCCTTCGGCAAAGGTTCACTTCAGTCGGGGACTTTGCAGTACAATTCAGGACACTCGCCGCAGAGCTGGACTGGCCAGATAAAGTCCTGGTCCCTGTGTTCTGGGAGGGTCTGGCAGGGTTCGTCAAAGACGCGCTGGCCACGCGTGACGTGCCGACCACCTTAGAGTCCTTGATTCGGCTTGCCTCTCGCATAGACATCCGCCACGCAGAGCGGAGGCTCGAGGTCTCTTCGGCACCCACGTCTTCCTGGTCTACAGAGCCTCTGACTCCCCTTCCCCACCAGACCGGTCTCACAGCCAGCTCTATTGACGAGTCTGTGGAGCCAATGGAAATCTCCACAGTGGTCTCCTCTACCACAGGTTCTCGGCCATCGGGCGATTGCTTTACCTGTGGGCAGAGGGGACATGTAGACACCTGATGTTCGAAACCATCGGAAGAAACACAGTGTCTTGTTCCACCTCCAGTCAGCGTGAGGAGGGTCACTTCCGTTTCCCTAGACCAGGTGCCACCTGGTAAGACCCTCATTTCACCTGACCCACGGAATGATGTGCTGTCATGGGATCATGCCTCCAAAGGCAGGGGTCACTTCAGGGTCGACGGGACCAGACACCCTGCGGTCAGGCATTATTGGGGGCTGGAGGTAGCCCAGGATGTACAGGAGAATATGCGAGTCTGTACGTTGTATGCGTATAATAAACCGTTCAGGCAGAGACCTGCGGGTCTTCTTCACTCTGCGCCATCTTTCGCACCTGGGGACCTAGTGTGGCTGTCTTCTAAACATATCTACCTTCCGGTACAGACAGCCGAGTTCGCTCCTGGGTCCGTTTACAGTAATAGAGCGGGTAACCCCGGCGGTATATCGACTCCAGCTCCCTCCATGCTGGGCTATTTCTAATACTTTTCATGTATCTCTTCTGAAACCCGTACGACCTAAAACCTCGGGGTCTCTGCTGTCCAAGGTTGGCTTCTCGTCCGACGACCCTGAAGTAGCGAAGCTAGTAAGAACAAAAATTGTACAGGGCAAGAGGTACTTCCTCGTGGAGTGGGTCGGTCGTGGGCCGGAGCATAGGTCCTGGGAATTGGAGGAGCATGTCCACGCCCCCGGTTTGGTGACGGTCTTCAGGCGCAGGCGAGGGGGGGGGCAATGTTACACGTCGTGGCTCTCTTATTGCAAGGAATGAGGTGGTGCCCCATTCCTTGTCTGCCACGAGCCCTCCTGCTCAGCAGCGCCAAAGGTCTGGGAGACTGCAGGAGTTGCCTTCTCAGAGACACAGCAGAAGGGTGACACCTAGTGGTTCTCCCCTTGCAAGGAATGGAGCGGTCTCCCATCCCTTGCCTGCCACGAGCTCTCCTGCTCAGCATCACGGAGGCTCTGGGAGGTTGCGCAGTGTGCAAAGAATAGATGCTCAGGGAAGCAGCAAGACTTCCCATGTCTCTGCACATTGTGAAACCGGGGATCCCGCCTTTATGACCCAGAGGCAGGAAGATGAGCATGTGCTCCACGTGACGTCTTCTGATTCGCTCACTGATATCACACGGCCCGATGACGAGGCTGGTGATGTGCTGAATCCTGACTGGCTGGGCCAGGACGTCACGAATCCTGATTGGGTCACGCCCGTCTCGCGCCCGCCCTTGGGTGGAGCTACACCTCCTTAAAAGCTCCCCCTGCCATCATGGCGGTGTGAGACTGTCCTTCTATGTTTGGATGTCTGGCAGCGTGCTGCCACGCCACTGCTTAGGCATTATTGTCTTTTGTGGGCTTTGCCCTTGCTGCTCAGGCAGCACCTAGTTTGCAGGTCTTGCCCCTGTCTTGCTGCTCCGGCAGTATCCCGTTTAGCAGGCTGTGTTCCTGTCCCAGGTGAGCTCCTCGAGTCTCTGTCGGACTAACTTGGTTTCTGAAGCACACGTGCGTGGGCACCTCTGTGCTACCCCCGTGCCATATTCCTGTGACTCCCGCTGGCACACGTGTGTAGGCACCTCTGTGCGTCCCCGTGCAACAGGTACACCGTACGAGAATCCCCGAGCCATACAACCCTCACGGGTTAGGGCGGACCGGTGTACATAGATCGTCTGTGACGTTCCAGACGATCACTAGCAGCAACCCGCTCACTCTTTCCTGACCATAGCAGCGGTCCCTTACACCGCACAGTGGACCTTGACCGGCGGAAGCTGTCCATTTCCCATCTTGGCACGCTTCCCCGGGTCCCCCTCGTAACAGAAAACACTCAGTGAACCTAGTGGCATCCTAAACATGGCTGTTGGACTTCTGTATAGTCCCACTAGTGCAAAGATATTTGCAGCACGTCTGCCTGCATTGCACACTCAAACTCATTGTTACTAAGCCATTATACTAGCAAACACTCTGTGAACCTAGTGGCATCCTAAACATGGCTGTTGGACTTCTGTATAGTCCCACTAGTGCAAAGGTATTTGAAGCACCTCTGCCTGCATTGCACACTCAAACTCACTGTTACTTACTAAGACATTATAATACCAAAAATTGAGTAAACTTAGTGGCATACAAGAAGTGGCTGTTGTACTCCATTAGTGCCCCACTGGTGCAAATCTATGTGCAGCACCTGTGCAGGACACCCTCCTGCTCTGTTTTTAATAAGCTATATTGATAGCAAAAAATACTGCCATTTAGTGGCATCATAGAACTGGCTGTTGTATTCCATTAGTGCCCCACTGGTGCCAAGCTATTTCTAGCACCTGTGCAGGACACCCTCCTGCTCTGTTTTTAATAAGCTATATTGATAGCAAAAAATACTGCCATTTAGTGGCATCATAGAACTGGCTGTTGTATTCCATTAGTGCCCCACTGGTGCTAAGCTATTTCTAGCACCTGTGCAGGACACCCTCCTGCTCTGTTTTTAATAAGCTATAATGATAGCAAAAAATACTGCCATTTAGTGGCATCATAGAACTGGCTGTTGTATTCCATTAGTGCCCCACTGGTGCCAAGCTATTTCTAGCACTTCTGCATGACACCCTCCTGCTCTGTTTTTAATAAGCTGTAATGATAGCAAAAAATACTGCCATTTAGTGGCATCATAGAACTGGCTGTTGTATTCCATTAGTGCCCCACTGGTGCCAAGCTATTTCTAGCACCTGTGCAGGACCCCCTCCTGCTCTGTTTTTAATAAGCTATAATGATAGCAAAAACCCAGAACAGATATGTGTTTTGCTAATAAAACAAAGTGTTGCGTGCCCACATTATTGTCTGGGCACAGCCTACCGTACCCGGGTACTCTGATGTCCAGTTTCCAGAAATACAGACTTTACGCTCCTCTCACGGTAAACAGTATAGACAGCACTGTAAGAATATTGGTCTGTGGCACAGGATGCTGCTCACTGGCATTACGGGGCTCATCATCAAAGTACAACATGACTCCCCTCACAATTGAACGAAGTGTTTCCGCGGTGGCTCCTTGCTGTAACACACACCTTTTAGCTTTTCCTTCTGTTCATAGACAGCATCGCCAAGTCCACATCCGAAGAGCAATTTGATATTGCTATAGTGACCAAACAAAGGCAGATCCAAAAAAACAGCAGCCCCTTGTGTGTAGTCTGCAACAATGCATGCAATGGCAAATAAGCATGTTGCACTGACAGTGGCTAAAGCTGAGCAATACACCTTCACGCTATCAATTCATATCCATGTGACACTTCATGGAGGAACTACTCAAAGGTGTGAGTTTTTGCCTTCTACTTACAGATTGTTGACAAATCTTACAGATTCCATGACTTGGGTGATCCTTTGCGATGTCCAAAAATTCACAGGCTAGGCAAGGCTTACAGCCCATGCGACCTGCATAGCCAACACGACTTCTGCTCAGAGTCAAAGTTGTGGTCCAGGATTCAGTTGTTGACGTGCTTCCAGTACTTTGTCTCTGGCCAGGAAGATGCAACGTAACCTCGTCGTCAGTAGCATCCTCCTCCACCTCCTCTGCTGACCTCATCGACTGGCTGACTTTGGTTTGACAGTAAGTGTGGTCTCCATCCTCATCAAAAACCCTGTGTGTTTTCATTCCCCTCGTCCTGAGTCCTCCGAGACAACCTCTTCCTGCCCTGACCGAATAGTAAAGTTGTCATTCCAATCAGGTATCTGTGCTCCTCATCATGTTCCCCATTGTCTCCACCAGGAGGATTTACTTTTTGGAAATGAGGGTGTAGATTAGGCTCAGCACCTTCTTCATCGGGGCCTGGATCCCACTCACAAAGCTTCTGGCCATCTGCGCAGATCATTTCCCCTGTCTCATGGAACTCGCTACCTGAACACGTCAGATTATCTGCTACACCCGCAAGCTTCAAACTGAATCTGAAAACTCATCTGTTCAGAAATAACTATAACCTTCAATGACACCACCACCATACGTACTTGACGCTCAACCTACACCACTCCTACTGTCTCCTCCCAAAAATCCTTTAGAATGTAATCCCGCAAGGGCAGGGCCCTCTTCCCTCTGTACCAGTCTGTCTATAGTTACTTGAATATGTATTCTGTATGTAACCCCCTTCTCATGTACAGCACCATGGAATCAATGGTGCTCTATAAATCAATAATAATAAAAATAATAATAACTTCCTTGTCTGTACTCATTGCAGCTTTGGAGCAGACCTCTGATTCCCAGGCTATAGTGCGACTGAACAGCTATGCAAACTCAACCATCTGTTACCCCATACTCAGCAGGGCTGGTGGAAACTTGAGAGCTGTTAGGAAGCAAGTGCGATTGGATTGACACCACAGAGGAATGGAGTATTTGGGATCTTAAAATTGGGGTGAAGGAGAGGCCACTTTATGGAGCACTTCAGATCCATTGAAGCAGCTGCTGTTTTGGCCTCATCTACATTTGTTAGCGATGGTTGTGTCCGTGAAAAAAAGGATCATATCAGATTATCCATGGGAAGAAGTACACCTGTTCTTTTGGATGGTATTTGTTGTTACAAAACCTGTAACCTGAAGCCTGCTGCGGTTTCATTTGCGCCCAGGCGTCAGCTGCCATTTAGGGCTGTGCCTTGGGTTGTCCAGTTGGCTGCTTTCTCCTCCACGTCTAAGTGTGGAGAGGCAGCTAGTGCGCATGCGTGTGCCGATTTACCCCAGCCGCAGCCTAACTACAGTGTTTCGCCTAGTGAGTATGCTCAGCCTGACTGTGCCATTGCTGAGGCTAAGTCTTCATTTCGGGATACAGCGCATGCTCCCACACTTAGTGCGAAAAGCCTCTTTGCACAGGTACTTGCAGTCCGTGCCAGGTCTAGGTCCTGTGTTGTGCCTAGACACCATAAAGCTGATAGTCTTTTTTTAGACACTGTATTTCATGCTACTGAGCATGCTCAGGCACTTAATGCATCAGAGACTATGTCCGGTAATGAACTCTTTGGCCCTGCCCCTGATGTGGGGGTCCCATATAGACCACAGGACATCAGGTGTCCTGACGATGTGGCCAGGCCACTCCCCAAATGGCTTTCAGAGGCCCGCCCCTATGACTTGTCACCGCATTATTGATGGTCAGACGATGACTGTTGAGGTGTTTGGGTCATGGCAGCCATGAGGTCATCATTGAAGTTGCGGTTCCAAATAGGACGCTAGTTATGCCACTCATGACGTGTCACTCTGCTTTTGTCTCCAGGAGGTGCATTGTGGTTCACCCTGGTTTGGGGCGGACCCAGGTTATAAAAGGGGCTGGAGCCAACAAGGAGGTGCGCAGTCTTCTATTATGCTCCAAAAGAGCACAACTCCATGCGTTGAACCCATTGCGGCTTTAGGCCAGAGGTAGGCAGGGATAGGGTGTCGATGCAGGCCACCACCACAGTTGGTAACGCAGAACGGTTAAGACCAGCTCCTGTCCTACCAGTCCTGCTTGTGCAGCCCAGTGGCATTAACAGGCCTGCTGCTGCTGATGCACCTGCTGTCCACAGGTGTGGCCCCTACGCACACGGTCAGCGTACTCAATGACCCCTGTGTTGTTAACAGGGAGTTCCTGGGCTGGGTGGGCATGTGGACCCTGTGATGCTAACAGGGCTCCCAGTCTCCAGATCCGAATGGCGTCTAACTCGGTTCAGGCTACTATTAGTTTCATAGCCACACAGCTCTGTATCCTCCACCAAACCTTCCAGTTGCCAACCTCTCCTTTTCCATCTGGGAGCACGGTGGACACTGACTGCTGATGGGGATATATACCTTTCTCTTTCTTTTCTTAATAATTTTCGATATATAGCGGTAACATAGTATATACCACCTTATCCAAATCTACCAGTCCCACTGTAACAGATGGTGTTTCTTCAGCAAATGTTACTGTTGCTTAACCACCAAATCCACGGACAAAAACTTTTTTTCCCCTTTCCAACACACCTGTTCCCCTTTCCACCAGCATCTGTCCTTTTTCAACTCATTTTGGTATATGAACAAAAGTGCAACTCGGCAAGGACACCGTACTCAATGCCATCTCAGCACAGCAGCCAGCCCTCGGTCCCTCAGATGTGGACAAGTAAAAGACCATTTCCTCCTATCCATGACAAAGCGTTGAGATTCACTCTGTGCAGCACTGGTGTTTAGTGGAAAAGCAGATCTAAGATTGTGTACCACCTTCTGCAGATACTCCTGTATACGTGCGTCCCTTTCTATGGCAGGAATTATTTTGCCAAATTTTGTCTTGTATCGGGGATCTAACAGTGTGGCAACCCAGTAGTCAGGATTACTTTGAATTCGTACAATCCGAGGGTCATGTTGTAGGTAGTGCAGCAAGAAGGCGCTCATGTGTCTTGTGCATCCAGGAGGACCAAGTCCTTGGTGTGTTGGTGGCAGAGAGGTGAGAATCGTGCCTCCTTCCTCTGCCCTCTCCCCACAACCTCGCACAACCGAAATGTGAGCAAGCTCTCACTCATCTGCTGAGTCTTCTATGCCCATCGCCAGTTCGTCCTCCATTTCTTCATGGGCTCCTGCACCTTCCTCAACACTTTTTGCTGATACTATGCGCCCTTGTTAATCCCTCTCCCTCACCATGACTGCCGCCTAGGTGCCGCTGACCATCTGGACCTCGTAGATCTTGTTATCCCTTCTGCATATGACTCCTCCTGTACTTCCTCCCCTTCCTCTTGTCCCAACACCTGACTCCGAATAATAATTACAGTGTGCTCCATCATATAGATGACCAGAATTGTCACGCTGAGAATGGCATCGCCAGTGCTAAACATCTTCGTCGACATTTTTAAACTGTGTAGAAGAGTGCATAGGTCCTTGATCTGACACCACTCCAGCAGCGTGATCTGCACCACCTCTGGATCAAGTTATCCCAGACTATATGTCATAACGTATTTCAGCAGGGTTCGGCGGTGCTGCCACAAACGCTGCAACATGTGCAGATTCAAATTCCTGCGTGTCGGCACATCGCATTTCAGGCGTTTAACCACCAGACCTAAAGACTTCTGTAGCGACGAAAGTTGTTGAGCTGCTGTGTGCGCACGATGGAAGTGAGCACATAGCGAGCGTGCCCGCTGCACAAGGCCATGTAGGCCGGGATGGTGTTTTAAAAATTGCTGGAGAATTAGGTTCAACACGTGAGCCATACAAGGCACGTGTGTCACATTGCCCTGACGATGGCCCGCAGCCAGGTTTGCATCATTGCCGCACACGGCTGTTAAGTCACCAACGGAGTCCGCTCCGTCAATTTGTACTCCGGTCGGCAGGTGACAACGTGTTCCTTTCATGCATAGTGCTGATGATGGGAGAGGAGTCGATGCCAGCAGCGCAGGTGGACGCAGGTTATGCTCACCCACTGGGCTGCATTACCTTGACAGATACAGAATCTCTGGCTGAATTTAGCTGGTGGGTATCTCACAGATGAAGTACCATCATTCAGCTACAACCAATGGGAAGACACCACACCGTTTTTTATGCCCATCCTGTCTGCAGACCACTGCCAGACATAGCTATGAACCTCTGGTTACTTTTACCCCCAGTTCAGTTTTATGATTTTGTGTGCTTGTTACCTGACTACTTTTCCTGCTTGCTGTTTATGTACCTTGTTGGCCGATCCGCATTTCACCTCTGCTTGTTTTCTGATTAAGTCCTGTCCGTCTCATTCTGTTCCTGTTCCTCAATTAATGTTTTGACCCTGCCTGACTACTATTCTCTGGAACTGCAGCCTTCCACAGGTATTGATCAACTTGGGCTCTGTGTAATTCCTTATCCCTGTATAGGGGTTAAAGGGTTTCAGGGTTCTAGGGGTCCTGCTTGGTGAGTGGCTTCCCTCTAGCCTATCATTTACAGCCCATCTGAGTGTGTGGATCAAGGAAGGCGTTACACCGTGCTCTCTGCAGAAGGCCAGGATAGTGCTTTAAAAATTGCTGGACAACCAGGTTCAACACGTGAGCCACACAAGGCACGTGTGTCACATTGTCACAGCGAAGGGCCGCACCCATGTTTGCATTATTGTCGCACCCGGCCTTCCCTGGCTGTTGGTTGAGTGGAGACAACCATTGATGAAACTCGGTCTCCAGAGCTAACCGTCCACAACTTCTCAGCGGTGTGACTCACATTTCCCATACATTTCAAAGTAAACCTTTGACCGCCTGATGGCATTGAGCTCTGCTGCCAGCATAGTAAGGAGGTGTGTGGTATTCCTTGTGCGCAGTTACAAGGAAGGGTGGCCTGACCACACAGGGTTTGGGCCAAGGTGGAGGACCTACACGAGGTTGAAGAGGCAGAAGCAGTGTATTAACTTCTACATACAGAAGAAGGATTGACACAACTCGTGGGGACGGCAAGACTTGTACAGCAGACCCTTCTCCATCTCTCCCCACAGTAACCCATTGCCCAGTCAGCGACATGTAACGCCCCTGTCCATGCTTACTGGACCAATTATCTGTGGTGAAATGCACCCTGTCACACAGTTTCTCAAGGAATCAGTGATGTTTAGTGCGACATGCTGGTGTAGCGCGTGCACGCCTTTGTTGGAGAAGGAGTGGCGCCTGGGCATCGGCTCTTGGGGCACTGCGATGGGAATAAGGTCTCGAAAATCCTCGAGTAAAAAGGTTGGAAAGGCAGCATTTTGGTAGCCAACAGTTTGCAGATGCTGAAAGTCAACCTCCAAGCCATGTCATGCCCTTCTAAAAGCATGTAAAACACAGCGAGGGGACTCCAACCACAGTCTCCCTCGTTTCCACTAACTGGGCCACACACACCCCACTTGACTGGCATCAGTTGACCCCCCTTTTGAAAAAGAGAAAGATGCTTTGCATGAAGCACTCTCAAAAATACGCGTGTTTTTCCCGTCCCCTGGCTGACCCAGGGGAAGAAAAGTCCTCTGAGAGCCATGACTTGTTCATCTTGGTTCTTTTAGAAACACAGCAAGGGGACTCCAACCACAGTCTCCCTCGTTGCCACTAATTGGGCCACACACACCCCACTTGACTGGCATCAGTTGACCCCCCTTTTGAAAAAGAAAAAGATGCTTTGCATGAAGCACTCTCAAAAATACGCGTGCCTTTCCCGTCCCCTGGCTGACCCAGGGGAAGAAAAGTCCTCTGAGAGCCATGACTTGTTCATCTTGGTTCTTTTAGAAACACAGTGAGGGGACTCCAACCACAGTCTCCCTCGTTGCCACTAATTGGGCCACACACACCCCACTTGACTGGCATCAGTTGACCCCCCTTTTGAAAAAGAAAAAGATGCTTTGCATGAAGCACTCTCAAAAATACGCGTGCCTTTCCCGTCCCCTGGCTGACCCAGGGGAAGAAAAGTCCTCTGAGAGCCATGACTTGTTCATCTTGGTTCTTTTAGAAACACAGCGAGGGGACTCCAACCACAGTCTCCCTCGTTGCCACTAATTGGGCCACACACACCCCACTTGACTGGCATCAGTTGACCCCCCTTTTGAAAAAGAAAAAGATGCTTTGCATGAAGCACTCTCAAAAATACGCGTGGCTTTCCCGTCCCCTGGCTGACCCAGGGGAAGAAAAGTCCTCTGAAAGCCATGACTTGTTCATCTTGGTTTTTTTTAGAAACACAGCGAGGGGACTCCAACCACAGTCTCCCTCGTTGCCACTAATTGGGCCACACACACCCCACTTGACTGGCATCAGTTGACCCCCCCTTTTCAAAATGAAAAAGATGCTTTGCATGAAGCACTCTCAAAAATACGCGTGCCTTTCCCGTCCCCTGGCTGACCCAGGGGAAGAAAAGTCCTCTGAGAGCCATGAATTGTTCATCTTGGTTCTTTTTTCAAAATCGAGGGGACTCCAACCACAGTCTCCCTTGTTTCCACTAATTGGGCCACACACACCCCACTTGACTGGCATCAGTTGACCCAATTTTCAAGATGAAAAAGATGCTTTGCATGAAGCACTCTCAAAAATACGCGTGCTTTTCACCTCCCCTGGCTGACCCAGGGGAAGAAAAGTCCTCTGAGAGCCATGTCCACATTGTCAGTGGACTGACACGTGTGCTTATCTGCCAGCAGACCCCCAGCAGCACTGAAGACAGGTTCCGAGAGAACGCTGTCTGCAGGACACGACAAGATCCTCAAGGCGTACGTGTCGAGCTCAGGCAATTTATCCAGATTGGAAGCCTAAAATGAGCAGGGCTCAAGTTGCACAGTAATGGCATCGATGTTTCCTTGCATATACTCATATATCTGTGTCTCCTCCTCTTTTTCCTTGTCCAGCTCTTTTGTTTTCGCATGAGTATATGTCCTTGTCACTTTCCCATGCGTTTGTGTTGTGTTGTGAGTTGTTTATCACCTTTTGGACACCTTTGAGGGTGTTTTCTAGGTGTTTTTATGTGTTTGTGATTGCCTGCCATTGTTTCCTATGCAGTTCGAGTTCGGTTCGTCGAACGTTCGACGAACCGAACTCGAACGGGCGCTCCGTTCGGCGAACCGACCTCGAGCCGAACCGCGACCGGTTCGCTCATCTCTAATCATAACTCTCTATCATTTAGCAGTTCTGCGGACATTTTACAGTGATCAGTGTATCACTGTAAGCTATGTTGTTAATAAAGTAGGGGCTGGAGCGATTAATAAAAAAACAGACCAAGAAAATGTATAAGCTAGGGTACATCAAGCGTATATACTAAAAATTAATACCCATAAAATAGTAAATTTATTAATAATCTATTAAAAAGACTCCCAATCAAAACAAACATCAAACATACAAAGTGCATGTAGCGTGAAGGTGCACACTAGGTGGCAAGTTATAGGAGAACTTGTAGAGGGGTCTGAGGTAGGTAAATAGAATAAATTGACATAATATAGACCAAAAAGGGGTATATTTGTTGCTTATCTGTGTCCTACCTAACAATGGGGCTTTAAGCACCCTAGGTTAGTGGTGCCCCCATTCCACGGCGGCTCCCCCTCACTGTTCCTAACTACCTAATTGTATAGCCACCACCAAGATAAAGAAGTGGAAGGTGCAATAAATTAGCACAATATTGCCAGACACTGCAACATTTATACAGATAAAGGTTGGTTAGGAGATTGAACAACAATATGTAGGTTTTACAAATAGCAATGCTATATCCCAAACTAGGGACAACGGATGATGTCACAAGGTCAGTACCTGCAACACCTCCTTCTCTAATGATACATAGATTTAATAGAAGGGGTCCAAAAATCTCATGGACTAACCATCATATCAGTATAGATAATAGACAATAGACAGAAATCAATTGTTACTTGATATGAAAAGTACCATGGATGGACTGACTATCATATTGTTACGGTTGCTGCGAGCACTGGAGACTATGTCCAGATTTCTTGCTACTGCACATGTGCGAGCGCTGGAGACTAAGTCCAGATTTCTTGCTACTGCACATGTGCGAGCGCTGGAGACTAAGTCCAGATTTCTTGCTACTGCACATGTGCGAGCGCTGGAGACTAAGTCCAATCTTGGAGCCATTGCACATGTGCGGGTGACATCATCGCTGACACGAGGTCACATGTCTCTGACACCTTTTATGCCGATTGGTCGCTGGTCATGTGCTTGTGACGTCTTGCTCGGTGATAGGCCAGCATGACGTCACTCCTGTCGTTCTGGCAGCGGATTGGCTCTGGTGTCCTCCATCTTGGATGAGACACAGAGTCTATATAAGACCCTGACACACGCCGCATGGTGCTCAGTCCTCTTGGTTCATGCATATGAGTAGACGCTCTGTGCGCGTTCCTCTAGGCATTCCTCTGTCTATGCTAGGTGAGCGCTACCGGCAGGGTAGCGTTCTTATACCTTACAGCTTCGGCTGCTGTCCGTATCCTTACCTCTTAGGGGAGTGGACATAGGCAGGTGCCTGAGGCACATGGTCTGGCTGGGCCTTGTGATTCTACTCGTAGGTGGACGTTGCCGCTAGGGTAATGTTCCTTATACTGCGTCTGGCAGTTGTTCGTATCCTCGCACACTAGGGGAGCGAACAGAGGTAGGAGCTTTGTGCGGCTTACGCTGCTGTTCGTCTCTTTTGCACCACTAGAAGAGCGGACCTAGGCAGGTGCCATATCTAGTGGTTCGTGTCCTCGCACACTAGTGGAGCGAACGCAGGTAGGAGCTTTGTGCGGCTTACGCTGCTGTTCGTCTCTTTTGCACCACTAGAAGAGCGGACCTAGGTAGGTGCCATTTCGCACACATTGCCTTTGTCTCTGTGAATATTAACAGAGATCATTCCACACACCCTCCAAGTAAGGGAGGAATTGCTTTACTTACTTATTATATCGTTCTGTGAGTTAATAGAGGTATTGCACTCTGCCATAGTCTGCAGCAAAGTCTTTGCACGGTGGACCCTGACTGTCTGATACTCCTTTCGGTTATTATCAGACAGCCCCCCGTAACACATATCAGCATAGATAATAAACAATAGACAGAAATCAATTGCTACTTGATATGAAAAATACCAAGAGGTATGTAATAAACCATTCCCAGCGATCCACTGAGTATCCTACTTTTTGTTGGTAATCCTCCTGGACTACAATAATGTGGTTAGCTACCAGGATTCTCCCGTCTTTATTGACACATAATGGTGCCGTGTCTGGTATTGTATAAATATTCTTCCATCGTTCACCCAACGCGTTTTCCCCCTGGGGTTCATCAGGGGAATTGAACAGAGGACTGCAATTGCATCTCAAAGATTATGTGATGCAACCTATAAGGGATAATGAGGAGAGACAGTAAGCCTCAAAATCCTCTCTGAAGCGATTAATAGCATTTGAATTAATTTTAATGTTGACATTTAATTTGATATAAGTGTAAATTGAGTTGCAAGAATAAATTGAACTCATAAGTCAAGGTATTACTGGATGTGTTTATGGCACTCTTCTAATGCTCCTAGAGCAAAACCACCTCTGATATGTTCCTATGCCCTAATAAAATGAGATGAGATAACTTCTTTAATATTTTTAAATATTTTTTTATGTGTCCACTTCCCTTGTGTAAAACTTGGTCGTCAATATGAATCGATGAATAGTGTGTATTCAGTAAATGGTACAGTATGCCAGATGAGATTTCCATACATTTCCTCTTTTATACTTGAAATAATTACACTTAGAAAACAGGGCATTTTTTAACCATCACATTATTTTATTGTATAGCCAGTCTACATTTTCAGTAATTTCCTTAGGAAATGTAATAGCACTTCAATCAGTCACCGAGAAAATGCCACAAAGCACGGCAACGTGTATGTAGAGGAAAGCCTGCATATGGTTTTCCTCATTTAGAAATGTTGGCTGTTTTACACATAGCACTTAGTGCAGACCTCCCTGACATAATGTAAAGAACTCGGATGTCATTAATCCATGTTCACCATTAACAATGTACAGTAGGCTACGTCACAAGTGTACTATTAGCCTACTAACTCTTTATCTTCTTTGGTGGCTTGGATAATAGTGATGTATAAATGGGCTTATATTGAAGAATTAAAATAGATGAAATAGTAGAACATAACTCTACAGTGAGGATTGGTTGATATTATATTCTAAAAGCTGAGTATTTGTTTTTCACATTTTTACACTTTTTTTTACTTGCATTTATAATATGCCCACAATAGATAGAAAGCCGAAAAGCACAATGAAATTGTTTACAAAAGAATAGAAAAAAAGATATAAGGCTATGAACAGTTATGTGGAAGATCAAGTACACCCCAGGTAATATTTTTGTTTTTATAACATAGTGTATATCAACAAAGAAAGACAAAATGTGATCTTTATTTGCACAGTATTGAAAGATAATAAAATAGAATCAAAATAATAAAAGTCTCATATGTCATTTATTTCTGTGAAAAAGTAAATCTTCTAATCCCTTGTGTTGCGTTCTTTGTTAGAAGCAATGTTCAGCAGGATTTCCTACAACTGTCTACTTGTCTGTTGCCACAGAATCTGAATACAAGTAGGGGTGGCCAAATACATTTTGATTTTTTCGGTAAATAGTCAGAAACGGAATCATATGACCAACATAAATCCCTGGTTGCAGGGGCAGACATATTATTGGTGCAACCGGTGCGGCCGCTCAGAGGACAAAGAGGTAAGGAGTAGTGATGAGCGGACTCGCAGACAACTGGGACCGGCGGATCATTGTGATCCAAGTTTTAAAATCTGGTTCCAGGCTTGATTCCAGTCCCCACATAAGTCTATAGGGACCATAATTGATTAAAAATGGTGGTAGAAGGGATAGGGGGATGGGAGCAAGCATGCTGTACTTACCAATGCTCCAGCACAACTGTTCACTGCTCCAGCGGCCGCAAATTTCCTCCGGTGGCACGCATTATTGTTCATGCATATGCACTGATTTTCCCACCAACTGGCATCTGTGATTTTTTGCAGTCAGATGTGCCCCCACCCTGAGTGACAGCGAGTCTGACACTTCCAATCACAGACACTACGTGCATCTATCATGGTATAAAAATAAATAAATAAAATATTTGGTGTAGGGTCCCCCCATATAATGATACCCAGCACAGATAAAGTATACGACTACAAATGCAGCCCCCAACCATGCAATTATCTTGGCTATGTATCAAAATAGAAGGAGCCGCATGCGGCTTTTTTAAAAAATTATTTAAATAAATAATTTTAGAAAACGGCATGCAGTCCCCCCAATTTTGACATCCAGCCAAGATAAAGTTCGACAAGTGGGGGCTAGTATTCTCAGACTGGGGAGGCCCATGGTTATTGTACCACAACCCAGCCTAAAAATAGCAGCCTGCAGCCGCCTGGAATTGTCGCTCTTCCGATTGCCCTGGTGCGATGACAATTGGGGTAATAGAAGAGGTTAATGGCAGCCCACAGTTGCCACTAAGCCTTAGATTAGTAATGCGGAGGATTTATGGGACCCCACATTATTAATCTGTAAGTGAAAGTAAATAAACACAAATGCTGAAAAAATTCTTTATTTGGAATAAAATACCAAAAAACACCCTCTATGACCACTTTAGTAACCCCCAAAACAGCCCTGCGGGTCCAACACAATCCACACGAGGTCCCACGACGACTGCACATATTTTTATTTCTTTTTTTTTAAATAATTTAAATAATTAAAAAATAACAAACAGCTCGCATGTGGTTCCTCCTATTATGATACACACCAAAGATAAGCATATATGAGATATGAACATGGACAATTAGAGGGACCATATTAAAGATCAATAAATAGCACAGGCCACTCCCAATTCTAATTAAGATACCATATACAGAGACAAAGGAGCAATATAAAGCCCATAGAAAATAAAAAAAAATATTCCACAAAAAGATCCTCTTTACCAAAAGTAGAAAAACCTTTGTTAATCATAGAATTTATATATAAGGATAAAATAACTACAGAGTAATCATCAATTACAGAATATAGACACAGATGAGTATAGAGATTCCAAAAATACCACCAATCAGTGAACCCAGGGGTGAGATTCAGCCCATATAAAAACAAAGGTCATGCATAGTATTGCACATATATATGAATCTCTACTAGAAACAGATTGTCCAAACTTGTAGTAATATCAAACAATCACATGACAGTGTCAGGGGTCCCTGAAAGAGTAAGCTCAATAGATCCAATAAACAGTAACAGTGTGAAAGCAATACTAACAGGGATCAAGCTGACACAACTATACGGATTCAACAGGCTGATTTCAACGTACTCATAGTGGGTGTACTGAGCCGTGGCAACGCGCCTGGGAGATGGAGCCTGTAGCCGTTTGCTTTATCTGTACTGGCTATCATATAATGAAGGACCCTATGGGAACCATTTTACTTATTTATTTTTATACCGCGTCTGTGATTGTAACCAATCACAGACGCCAGGACGACTGCTGGGCGGGGAAAGCAGTGCACATAGATGAGCAATAATGAGGAGCAAAGGAAGTAAAGGAGAAGGTGCAGGAGCAGCATACAGCCATGCCGGAGACGCCGTAAGTATGATGCACTTGCTTCATTCTTGTTTTATTTATTTTTCCTTTATTTTTTTATTTTCCAAGATCCGGATTAATACCAGGAATCCCAGGCCCCGTGCAGATCCCGACTTTTACAGTCCAGGTCCGCCCATCACTAGTAAAGGGCAGTTTAAGTTGCGTTTTTTGATGAGCCTTTGGCTTGTAAAGGTCCCATATATTGTTCTTGCACATGGGGCCTCTTCCATCTGCGTCCACCAGTGCCTGGTGGCCTAGTAAGGTGAATGTGAATATTGTTCCTGATGCCAAAGTAGTTATATCTATTAGACCCATTTTGGCAGGATGAGCTGTGTAATGTTTACGTGGTTCCCTGACTTTCCTCCACAGGCAGATGTTGAGGGAAAATTCTTTTGGACCATTAGATGTTTAATCCTTTTGTTGTTTCTTAAATTGCTAATACCAGAATATGAATCCTAGCTCAACGGCTTCAAATCCTGAAATTAATGAAGCTGTCAAATGCAGTCAATTTTAACAAGTTCTCCCTGAAAAAGGGCAGTGCCAGTGGCTTTTGCGAACTTAGTTACCCATGGAAATGTCCTGTAGTTCATTTATGACAGGTTGTACAAGCTCTGTAGGTAACAGCTGTTATTCAATAGTGGGGATGCTATTCTTACAGTACAGCTACCGATATATCATTGGGGTCACGTCGTTAGTGACGTACATCCGGCGCCGGTAGCGACGTCGCAGCGTGTGACACCAAGGAGCGATGATCAACAATCGCAAAATCATTCAAAAACGGTGATCGTTGACACGTCGCTCCTTTCCTTAATATCGCTGCTGCAACAGGTACGATGTTGTTCGTCGTTCCTGCGGTATCACACATCGCTATGTGTGACACCGCAGGAACGACGAACATCTCCTTACCTGCCATCCACCGACAATGGAGAAGGAAGGAGGTGGGCGGGATGTTACGTCCTGCTCATCTCCGCCCCTCCGCTTCTATTGGCCGGCCGCTTAGTGACGCTGCAGTGACGTCGCTATGACGACGAACGCACCTCCCCCTTGAAGGAGGGATTGTTCGGCGGTCACAGCGACGTCGCTGACAAGGTATGTGTGTGTGACGCTGTCGTAGCGATAATGTTCGCTACAGCAGCAAGCATCAAATGTTGCACGAGCGCCGGGGGCGGGTGCTATCAAGCTCGACATCGCTAGCAATTGCTAGCAATGTCATAGCGTGTAAAGCACCCTTAACACCTAGCACGAAAAAGTAACATTTTATAGAAAATAAAAATAAAGAAAGAAATATAGGAATAAGCTAAAATTATTATAATCATTTAACCCCAAAGAACCAATTCATTGTTGATACATATTGCAATATTGCAATGATTTAACTAGGTGTGACCTTTCATATTCATATACACAGCTCTGGCAAATATTAAGAGACCACTGCAAAATTGACAGCGTTTCTGATTTTTTCTTATAGGTATATTTTTGAGTTTAATGTAAATTGATATTTTATTCTATAAACTACTGACAACATGTCTCTGAATTTCCAAGCAATAAATTTTGTATTTATTTTCTGAAGGTGAGAAAAGGTCAAAATAACAAAAAATGTATTGCTTTCAGACCTCAAATAATGCAAAGAAAACAAGTTCATAATCATTTAGAAACAACAATACTAATGTTTTAACTCAGGAAGAGTTCAGAAATCAATATTGTGTGGAATAACCATGATTTTTAATCACAGCTTTCATGTGTCTTGACATGCTTTCCACCAGTCTTTCACACTGCTTTTTGGTGACCTTATGCCACTCCTGGTGCAAAAATGTAAGCAGTTCTTCTTTGTTTGATGGCCTGTGACTATCCATCTTCCTCTTGATTACATTCCAGAGGTTTTCAATAAGGTTCAGGTCTGGAGATTGGGCTTGTCATGACAGGGTTTTGATTTGATGGCCCTTCATCCACACATTGATTGACCTACAGTCATATGAAAAAGTTTGGGCACCCCTATTAATATTAACCTTTTTTCTTTATAACAATTTGGGTTTTTGCAACAGCTATTTCAGTTTCATATATCTAATAACTGATGGACTGAGTAACATTTCTGGATTGAAATGAGGTTTATTGTACTAACAGAAAATGTACATTTAAACAAAATTTGACCGGTGAAAAAGTATGGGCACCTCAACATAAAAGTGACATTAATATTTTGTAGATCCTCCTTTTGCAAAAATAACAGCCTCTAGTCGCTTCCTGTAGCTTTTAATGAGTTCCTGGAACCTGGATGAAGGTATATTTGACCATTACTGTTTACAAAACAATTCCAGTTCCAGTTTAAGTTTGCTGGTTGCCGAGCATGGACAGCACGCTTCAAATCATCCCACAGATTTTCAATGATATTCAGGCCTGGGGACTGGGATTGCCATTCCAGAACATTGTAATTGTTCCTCTGCATGAATGCCTGAGTAGATTTGGAGCGGTGTTTTTGATCATTGTCTTGCTGAAATATCCATCCCCTGCGTAACTTCAACTTCGTCACTGATTCTTGCACATTATTGTCAAGAATCTGCTGATACTGAGTTGAATCCATGCGACCCTCAACTTTAACAAGATTCCCGGTGGCGGCATTGGCCACACAGCCCCAAAGCATGATGGAACCTCCACCAAATTTTACTGTGGGTAGCAAGTGCTTTTCTTGGAATGCCGTGTTTTTTTGCCTCCATGCATAACGCCTTTTTGTATGACGAAACAACTCAATCTTTGTTTCATCAGTCCACAGGACCTTCTTCCAAAATGTTACTGGCTTGTCCAAATGTGCTTTTGCATACCTCAGGTGACGCTGTTTGTGGCGTTTTTGCAGAAACGGCTTATTTCGCATCACTCTCCCATACAGCTTCTCCTTGTGCAACGTGCGCTGTCTTGTTGACCGATGCACATTGACACCATCTGCAGCAAGATGAAGCTGCAGGTCTTTGGAGGTGGTCTGTGGATTGTCCTTAACTGTTCTCACCATTCTTCTTCTATGCCTTACTATGTTGAATAATCATTGTTTTCAGATCATTTGAGAGTTGTTTTGAGGAGCCCATGATGCCACTCTTCATAGGAGATTCAACTAGGAGAACAACTTGCAAGTGGCCACCTTAAATACCTTTTCTAATGATTGGATACAGCTGCCTATGAAGTTCAAAGCTCAATGAGGTTACAAAACCAATTTAGTGCTTTAGGAAGTCAGTAAAAAGTAGTTAGGAGTGTTCAAATCAAGAAATTGATAAGGGTGCCCATACTTTTGCACCGGTCAAATTTTGTTTAAATGCGGATTGCACATTTTCTGTTAGTACAATAAACCTCATTTCAATCCAGAAATATTACTCAGTCCATCAGTTATTAGATATATGAAACTGAAATAGCTGTTGCAAAAACCCAAATTGTTATAAAGAAAAAAAGGTTAACATTAATAGGGGTGCCCAAACTTTTTCATATGACTGTAGCTCAATCAATGTGTGGATGAAGGGCCATCACATCAAAACCCTGTCATGACAAGCCCAATCTCCAGACCTGAACCTTATTGAAAACCTCTGGAATGTAATCAAGAGGAAGATGGATAGTCACAGGCCATCAAACAAAGAAGAACTGCTTACATTTTTGCACCAGGAGTGGCATAAGGTCACCAAAAAGCAGTGTGAAAGACTGGTGGAAAGCATGTCAAGACGCATGAAAGCTGTAATTAAAAATCATGGTTATTCCACACAATATTGATTTCTGAACTCTTCCTGAGTTAAAACATTAGTATTGTTGTTTCTAAATGATTATGAACTTGTTTTGTTTGCATTATTTGAGGTCTGAAAGCAATACATTTTTTGTTATTTTGACCTTTTCTCACTCTCAGAAAATAAATACAAAATTTATTGCTTGGAAATTCAGAGACATGTTGTCAGTTTGGTGTGCAACGTGCGCTGTCTTGTTGACCGATGCAGATTGACACCATCTGCAGCACGATGAAGCTGCAGGTCTTTGGAGGTGGTCTGTGGATTGTCCTTAACTGTTCTCACCATTCTTCTTCTATGCCTTGCTGATATTTTTCTTGGCCTGCCACTTCTGGGCTTAACAAGAACTGTACCTGTGTTCTTCCATTTCCTTACTATGTTCCTCACAGTGGAAACTGACAGTTTAAATCTCTGATACAACTTTTTGTATCTTTCCCCTGAACAACTATGTTGAATAATCTTTGTTTTCAGATCATTTGAGAGTTGTTTTGAGGAGCCCATGATGCCACTCTTCATAGGAGATTCAAATAGGAGAACAACTTGCAAGTGGCCACCTTAAATACCTTTTCTAATGATTGGATACACTTGCCTATGAAGTTCAAAGCTCAATGAGGTTACAAAAGCAATTTAGTGCTTTAGGAAGTCAGTAAAAAGTAGTTAGAAGTGTTCAAATCAAGAAATTGATAAGGGTGCCCATACTTTTGCACCGGTCAAATTTTGTTTAAATGCGGATTGCACATTTTCTGTTAGTACAATAAACCTCATTTCAATCCAGAAATATTACTCAGTCCATCAGTTATTAGATATATGAAACTGAAATAGCTGTTGCAAAAACCCAAATTAATATAAAGAAAAAAGGTTAACATTAATAGGGGTGCCCAAACTTTTTCATATGACTGTAGCTGTGTGGCATGGCGCAGTGTCCTGCTGGAAAAAAACAGTCCTCAAAGTTGAGGAACATTGCCTGAGCAGAAGGAAGCAACTGTTTTTCCAGGATAACCTTGTATGCGGCTTGATTCATACATCCTTCGCAAAGTTTAATCTGCCCAATTTCTAGAGTAAGGTAATCTTCTCTGATGAGTCTAATTTTCAGCTTTGCCCAACACCTGGTCATCTAATGGTTAGACGAAGACCTGGAGAGACGTACGAGCCACAGTGTCTTGCACCCACTGTGAAATTTGGTGGAGGATTGGTAATGATCTGGAGATGCTTCAGCAAAGCTGAAATTGGGCAGATTAAACTTTGCAAAGGACTTATGAATCAAGCTGCATATAAGGTTATCCCGGAAAAACAGTTGCTTTCTTCTGCTCAGGCAATGTTCCCCAACTCTGAGGACTGTTTTTTCCATCAGGACAATGCGCCATGCCACACAGCTAGGTCAATCAATGTGTGGATGAAGGGCTACCACATGAAAACCCCAATCTCCAGACCTGAACCTCACTGAAAACCTCTGGAATGTAATGAAGAGGAAGATGAATAGTCACAAACCATCAAACAAAGAAGAACTGCTTACATTTTTGCACCAGGAGTGGCATAAGATCACCTAAAAGCATTGTGAAAGACTGGTGGAAAGCATGCCAAGACGCATGAAAGCTGAGATTAAAATTTATGGTTATTCCACAAAATATTGATTTCTGAAATCTTCCTGAGCTAAAAAATTATTAGTATTGTTGTTTCTAAATGATTATGAACTTGTTTTATTTGCATTATTTGAGGTCTGAAAGCAATACATTTTTTTCTTACTTTGACCATTTCTCATTTTCAGAAAATAAATACTAAATTTATTGCTTGGAAATTCAGAGACATGTTGTCAGGAGTTTATAGAATAAAAGAACAATTTACATTTTACTCAAAAATATAGTTATAAAGAGAAATATCAGAAAAACTGACAATTTTGCAGTGGTCTCTTAATTTTTGCCAGAGCTGTGTATGTAACACACCTCCAGGCTGTGTAAGGGCTATTTGACTAAGAAGGAGAGTGATGGGGTGCTATGCCAGATGACCTGGCCTCCATAGTCACCAGACCTGAACCCAATCGAGATGGTTTGGAGTGAGCTGGACTGCAGAGTGAAGGCAAAAGGGCCAACAAGTGCTAAGCATCTCTGGGAACTCCTTCAAGACTGTTGGAAGACCATTTCTGGTGACTACCTCTTGAAGCTAATCAAGAGAATGCCAAAAGTGTGCAAAACAGTAATGAAAGCAAAAGGTGACTACCTTGAAGAACCTAGAATATAAGACATATTTTCAGTTCCTATATACAGTCATGGCCAAACGTTTTGAGAATGACACCAAAATTATATTTTCACATGATCTGTTGCCCTCTGGTTTTTAATTGTGTTTGTCTGATGTTTACATCACATACAGAAATATAATTGCAATCATATTATGAGTACCAAAAGGTTATATTGACAGTTTGAATGAGTTAATGCAGCAAGTCAATATTTGCAGTGTTCACCCTTCTTCTTCAGGACCTCTGCAATTCTCCCTGGTATGCTCTCAATCAACTTCTGGATCAAATTCTGAGTGATAGCTGTCCATTCTTGCATAAGCAATGCTTGCATTATGCCAGAATTTGTTGGTTTTTGTTTGTCCACCCGTCTCTTGATGATTGCCCACAAGTTCTCAGTGGGATTAAGATCTGGGGAGTTTCCAGGCCATGGACCCAAAATCTCTATGTTTTGTTCCATGAGCCATTTAGTGATCACCTTTGCTTTATGGCAAGGTGCTGCATCATGCTGGAAAAGGCATTGTTGGGCGCCAAACTGCTCTTGGACAGTTGGGAGAAGTTGCTCTTGGAGGACATTCTGGTACCATTCTTTATTCATGGCTGTGTTTTTAGGCAAGACTGTGAGTGAGTCGATTCCCTTGGCTGAGAAACAACCCCCACACATGAATCGTTTCAGGATGCTTAACAGTTGGCATAAGACAAGACTGGTGGTAGCGCTCACCTCTTCTTCTCCTAATAAGCTGTTTTCCAGATGTTCCAAACAATCGAAAAGGGGATTCATCTGAGAAAATGACTTTACCCCAGTCCTCAGCAGTCCACTCCCTGTACTTTTTACAGAATATCAGTCGGTCCCTGATGGTTGCTCTGGATAGAAGTGGCTTCTTTGCTGCCCTCCTTGAAACCAGGCCTTGCTCAAGCAGTCTCCGCCTCACAGTGCGTGCAGAAGCACTCACACCAGCCTGCTGCCATTGCTGAGCTAGCTCGGCACTGCTGGTAGTCCGATCCCGCAGCTGAAACAGTTTTAAGATATGGTCCTGGCGTTTGCTGGTCCTTCTTGGGCGCCCAGGAGCCTTTTTGGCAACAATGGAACCTCTCTCCTTGAAGTTCTTGATAATAAGATAGATTGTTGACTGAGGTGCAATCTTTGTAGCTGCGATACTCTTCCCCGTTAGGCCATTTTTGTGCAGAGCAATGATGACTGCACGTGTTTCTTTAGAGATAACCATGGTTAACTGAAGAGAAACAATGATACCAAGCACCAGCCTCCTTTTAAAGTGTCCAGTGGTGTCATTCTTACTTAATCATGACTGATTGATCGCCAGCCCTGTCCTCATCAACACCCACACCTGTGTTAATGGAACAATCACTAAAACAATGTTAGCTGCTCCTTTTAAGGCAGGAATGCAATGATGTTGAAATGTGTTTTGGGGGTTAAAGTTCATCTTCTTAGCCAATATTGACTTTGCAAGTAATTGCTGTTAAGCTGATCACTCTTTATGACATTCTGGAGTGTATGCAAATTGCCATTAGAAAAACTTAAGCAGTAGACTTTGTAAAAATTAATATTTGTAGCATTCTCAAAACTTTTGGCCATGACTGTATATATATATATATACATACATATGTATATATATAATATATATTGGTTAACTAAACACAGTATCGTGCCTAATGATCTACCAGTTTATCTGACTGGCTAATCTGATTAGAATGACAACTGAACATAGTTACATAGTTAAATAGTTACTTACGTTGAAAAAAGACCTAGGTCCATCTAGTTCAACCTTCCTCCTCATAATTAAATGAGAAAGTAAAACTTTTTTTCTCTTGCAAGCTCTTTTTTGAGATGAGTCAATTACACCCCTCTATAATAGCCCTCCATTTATATTAGACCATCCAATGTCCAGCAGGCTTGTCACCCCCAACATCACTATACACATGACTGTTCTATATGGCTGAACACTCATGTATTTTCAAAGGGGAGTGCGGAGAATGCTACTAACATACAGCTCTTCAGGTAAAAATCTGCAAGATAAAGGAGTGCAAATAGGGTGGAAAGCAGGGGTGAGGAATGGGTTAGTAGGCTCACCTTACATGGTTTTCAGACTAACAACCTCTTAGCTTATTTTAGAATTACCGCTGCAGCAGCCCCACGTGCATTAAATTGTAGGTGGTTGAAAGGGTTAATGCCGCTCTGCTGTGAAGTAATGACATGTAGAGAAATAATGGAATTATGATTTTATTAATGCATTTCAGAGATACTTTCTCCTTCTTCTGGACAAAATCACAATTCTCCTGTTTATCTTAGTGTAAATTAAAATTGTGAGCCTAAAGTAAAAGTTTAGCAGAAAAATCCTACGATTTTCATTTTCACGACCCCATCTAATAAAATTATTTGTAGTTTCAGGGTTAAAAATACTCACCACACTAATATATGAATTCATTATAGGGTTTAGTTTGCCAATGTGGTCACATGTGGGTGTGTCTGCATTTTGGTACCTCAGGGGCTCTGCAAATGCAACATGATTCCAAAAATCAAATAACGCTGTTCGCATCCATAGCCCTGCCACGTGCCCAAACATTAGTTTTTGACAAAATCAATAACAAATTGTCGCTTTATTTTCTCTTTTTTTTATTGAAAAAATGAGACATTTTGGGCTTTAATAAAATTTTAGAGGAAAAAAAATGTAACTATCATTATCATATCATCTACATTTTAAACAGTTCTGAGAAGCACCTATGGCAGGGGTGGGGAACCTTTTTTCTGCTGGGGCCATTTGGAAATTTCTACCAACCTTTGGGGGCCGCACAAAATTATCAATGTTTAAATGATCCTGCTATATTTGGTGAAACAATTCGTTAACTGGGGGCATGCACATCACAAGAGGGGCTGGGGGCATGCACATCACAAGAGGGGCTGGGGGCATGCACACCACAAAAGGGGCTGGGGGCACAGACACCACAAGAGGGGCTGAGGCACAGATATCACTGGAGGGAGCACAGACATCACTGGGGGGGAGGCACAGACATCACGGGGGGCTGCTCACAGTACTGGGGGGGCTGCACACAGTACTGGGGGGGCTGCACACAGTACTGGGGGATAGGCTGCACACAGGACTGGGGGATGGGCTGCTCACAGGACTAGGAGATGGGCTGCATACAGGACTGGGGGATAGGCTGCACACAGGACTGGGAGATGGGCTGCACACAGGACTGGGGGATGGGCTGCACACAGGACTGGGGGATGGGCTGCACACAGGACTGGTGGATGGGCTGCCCACAGGACTGGGGCATGGGCTGCACACAGGACTGGGGAATGGGCTGCACACAGGACTGGGGAATGGGCTGCACACAGGACTGGGGGATGGGCTGCACACAGGACTGTGGGATGGGCTGCACACAGGATTGGGGATGGGCTGCACACAGGACTGGGGGATGGGCTGCACACAGGACTGGGGGATGGGCTGCACACAGGACTGGGGGATGGGCTGCAAACAGGACTGGGGGATGGGCTGCACACAGGACTGGGGGATGGGCTGCACACAGGGTTGGGGGACTGCACACAGGACTGGAGGATAGGCTGCACACAGGACTGGGGGATAATCTCCACACAGGATTGTGGGATAGGCTGCACACAAGAATGGGGGGATGGGCTGCACACAGGATTGGGGATGGGCTGCACACAGGATTGGGGGGATGGGCTGCACACAGGGTTGGGGGGATGGGCTGAACACAGGATTGGAGGGATGGGCTGCACACAGGATTGGGGGGATGAGCTGCACACAGGATTGGGGGATGGGCTGCACACAGGATTGGGGGATGGGCTGCACACAGGATTGGGGGGATGGGCTGCACACAGGATTGGGGGGATGTGCTGCACACAGGATTGGGGGGATGGGCTGCACACAGGATTGGGGGGATGGGCTGCACACAGGATTGGGGGATGGGCTGCACACAGAATTAGGGGATGGGCTGCACACAGGATGGGGGGTTCACACAGGACTAGTTTATAGGCTGCACATAGGACTGGGGGGGCTGCACACAGGACATTGGGGAGGCACACTGCGCTGAGAGTTTCATGCAACTCTGGGGGAGAGGGTTTACAGAACTGGGGTGGGGAGGCACAAAGCACTGGGCAGGGCACACAGCAGCAGTGGGCCGGCGCTGGACTCACAGCAGCATCGCACTCAAAGCACCGGAGTGCAGGCGCCGGACACACAGCATCGGAAGGAGAAGGCTGGCACAGAGCTCTGGACTGCAGGGGGCGGGCACACAGCATCAGAAGGAGAACGTGGGCACACAGCATCAGAAAGAGAAGGCGGGCACTCAGCATCAGAAGGAGAAGGCGGGCACAGAACTCCGGAGGGCAGGGGGTGGGCACACAGCACCAAAAAGAGAAGGCGGGCACTCAGCATCAGAAGGAGAAGGCGGGCACAGAGCTCCGGAGGGCAGGGGGCGGGCACACACTGCTGGAAGCTGTGAGTTTGCTGTGGGACTCGCCCACAAAGTAAACACTGTCCGACGGGAGAACACATTGGTGCGCACAAGCAGCAATGTGTGGACCTGCAAAACTAAGGTGACAGCATGAGCACTGCTTCCCCCGGGAATTAGCCGCATTAAAGGTAATGGCGGGCCGCATGCGGCCCGCTGGCCGGAGGTTCCCCACCCCTGACCTATGGGTTCAAAATGCTCAACAAACCCCTACAGAAATTCCTTGAGGGGTCTAGTTTTCAAAATGGGGTCACTTGTGAGGAGTTTCAGCTGTTTAGGTACCTTAAGGTACCGTCACACTAAACAACTTACCAGCGATCCCAACAACGATACAACCTGATAGGGATCGCTGGTAAGTTGCTAGGAGGTTGCTGGTGATAGGTCACACAGTCAGATGCTCCAGCGATCCCACCAGCAACCTGACCTGGCAGGGATCGCTGGAGCATCGCTACACGGGTTGCTGGTGAGCTGTCATCAGCAACCAGTGACCAGCCCCCAGCCAGCAGCGACGCACTGAAGCGATGCTGCGCTTGGTAACTAAGGTAAATATCGGGTAACCAACCCGACATTTACCTTGGTTACCAGCGCACGTAGCTACACGTGCAGAGAGCAGGGAGCAGCGCACACTGCTTAGCGCTGGCTCCCTGCTCTCCTAGCTACAGTACACATCGGGTTAATTACCCGATGTGTGCTGCAGCTACATGTGCACAGAGCAGGAGCCGCGCACACTACTTAGCGCTGCCTCCCTGCTCTCCTTGCTACAGTACACATCGGGTTAATTACCCGATGTGTGCTGTAGCTACACGTGCAGAGAGCAGGGAGCAGCGCACACTGCTTAGCGCTGGCTCCCTGCTCTCCTAGTTACAGCACACATGGGGTTAATTACCCGATGTGTACTCTGCTACACGTGCAAGGAGCAGGAGCCGGCACTGACAGTGAGAGCAGCGGAGGCTGGTAACGAAGGTAAATATCGGGTAACCAAGGACAGGGCTTCTTGGTTACCCGATGTTTACCGTGGTTACCAGTGTCCGCAGAAGCCGGCTCCTGCTGCCTGCACATTTAAGTCCCCTTTACACACTGAAACTTTCTAGCGATCATGCTGCACAGCGGGAAACAAAGAACCAAAGAATGGTCCTGAGCGATTTGTAGCGATCAGCAACTTCACAGCAGGGGCCAGGTCGCTGATGTGTTTCACACACTGCAATGTCGCTGGGGAGGTCGCTATTACGTCACAAAACCGGTGACGTTACAGTGATGTCGTTTGCGATGTTGCAGTGTGTAAAGCCACCTTTAGGGGCCCTGCAAATGCAACATGGTGCTCGCAATCTATTTCAGCCAAATTTGCTTTCCAAAATTCAAATAGTGCTTCTTCCGTTCCAAACCCCCTTGTCCAAACATAACTTTTTCACTACATCTGGGGTATTGCCGCTCTCATAAGAAAGTAACAAACTATGGGGTCCACTTTTTTGTTTTATCACTTCTAAAAGTGCGAAATTCAGAGGTAAGGTAACATTTTTGTGAAAAAAGTGAAAATGTTCAATATGATGACCTAATATTATCAAATTCTGTGAAGTACCTGTGGGTTAAAAATGCTCACTATACCCCTTGAAACAATCCTTTTGAGCCCTCCTATTTGTCCAAGCAGAACATTTTTACTACGTGTGGGGGTATCAATGCACTCATAAGAAAGTGGCAACAAACTGTGGGGTCCCCATTTTGGTGTTACCATTTGTAAAAGTGCAAAATTCAGTAATAAAGCAATATTTTTGCGAAAAAAATGAAAACATTTTCATTATGACAGTGTAATGTTATCAAATTCTGTGAAGTATCTGTGGGTTTAAAATGCTCACAACACCCCTGGATAAAACTCTTTGGGGGGTCTAGTTTCCAAAATATGGTCACTTGTAGTGGGTTTCTGCTGTTTAGGTATCTTTATCTACCTAAATCTTATCTGTTTAGGTATCTTTAGGTACCTCTTAAACCCTAGGCGATTTTCCGTTGTTCGTTTTTTGCTTCCTTTCTTCCGACAGCCATAACTTTTTGACTTTTCTGTCATATGAGGGCTTGTTTTTTGCAGGACGAGTTGGACTTTTGAATGACATCATTAGTTTTACCTCTACCATATAGTGTACTGGAAAACGGGAAAAAAAATTCCTAGTGTAGTGAAATTGCAAAATAAGGTGAAATTACACAATTCTTCTTGGGATATTTATTCACCGTGTTCTCTATATGGTAAAACTGATGCATTGATGTAATGCCTCACGTTGGTACGAGTTTGTAGATAACAAACATGTTTAGTTTTACTTTTATCTAAGTGTTGGAAAAATAATTACGAAGTTTGTCCAAAAAAAGACTTGAGCTATTGATGCCATTTTCCGCGACCCGTATCGTTTTCAATTTTCTGGATCTGGGGCTCGCACATTTTTAATTATACCATTTTTCGCAGATGCTACATTTTGATTTTCTGTTATTGTATTTTAATGCCATGTAGCAGAGACAAACAAAAACGTAACTTTTTGTGTCTGGAATTTTTTTTGCACTCTGCCATTTATCAGGTTAATTGGTTTTAAATTTTGATAGATCGGGTGATACAAAATATGTGTATATGTTATTATTTTTTATTGCTTAATTTTCAACGGGGCAAATGGGGGGTTATTTGAACTTTTAGTGTTTTTTTAAAAACTTTTTTTACATTTTTATTTATTTTACTAGTCCCCCTAGGGGACTATAAGGATCAGCAGTCGGATCACAGCTGCATTTCTGTTGATCTGCACAGGTCTGATCAGCAACAATGCACTGTTCCTTTAAGAGCCGCCGCTCTGTTGGCTCTTACAGGAACTATGTCATGGTAGAAACATTGTTCATCACATGACCCTGAGCTACCATGGCAACCAGCAGCTCCCCGTGATAACATCCCAGGGTCGCCAATGGTTGTTGGGAACGGTGCGATCCCCGCTGCGGCCATTTAAATCATGCTATCATATTTCAACAGTGTGATATAAGTGTCAAGAAGGTCCACTCACACCTGTTAGCCCCACATGTCTGCTGATCAAATCAGCACACATGTTTGGGGATCACCGTCGCCTCACCGCAGCAGCCAGCAGGTAATTAACGCAACACGACCAGAGACGTACCAGTATGCCATTTGTCGTGAAGGGGTTAAGGTCCCTGCAAATGCAACATGGAGCCCCCAATCTATTTTACCCAGATTTGTTTTTCAAAATATAGATATTGCTCCTGCCGTTTGTCCAACAGAGGTTTCCAACCACATGTGGAGTATCAGTGCACTTAAAAGAATCTGGGTAACACATTTTGGGGTCCATTTTGTTGTGCTAATCCTTGTAAAAGTGAATAAATTGGGGATAATGCAACATTTTTAGGTTAAATATTTTTTTCATTCCACTTTGTATTCATTCCTGTGAAACACCTAAAGGGTTAATAAACTTCTTGGATGTGGTTGTGAGTAGTTTGAGGGGAGCAGTTTTTAGAATTGTTTCACTTTCGGTCACCTAGGCTTCTCAAAATCACTTCAAATGTGTTGTAGTCTCTAAAAAAAGGATTTTGTAAATTTTGTTGGAAAAATTAGATAACTTTTAACTGTTCTAACTTCCTAACAAAAAACAAATATATTTCAAAAATTGTGCTGATGTACAGAAGACATGTGGAAGTGTTATTTATTAAAGGGAACCTATCACCAGGTTTGGGGCCTATAAGCTGTGGACACCACCAGTGGGCTCTTATATACAGTATTCTAACATGCTGTATATAAGAGCCCAGGCCGCTGTGTAGAATGTAAAAATCTCTTTATAATACTCACCTAAAGGGCGGTGTGGTGTAGAATGGTCATGTGGGCGTCTCCGTGCCGGCACCTCCTTTTCCAGCCATCTTTGTCGAACGGGGCAGATCAAAGTATTGTTGAGCGACTGTGCGGGATCGGCGAGAGTGTATAACGTAGGATGCATCATGCACACAGGTTTCAGAAGGAGGAGGAAGATGGCCAAAAGAAGAGGCGCCGACACCGGCAAACGGAGACGCCCATATGGCCCACCGTTTATGTGTTAGGGCCAGATGGACGGGTAGACCCTGGAGGTGGATCCACTGGGCCGAACTCCCGGATGAGGGAAAGGAGTCCGGTAGCCGGAGCACTGTAGGTAGCAGGACAGTCCGTGCACTGGGAGAAAATGGAGAAGTCCCTGGGACCACGAGGTCACTGATGGTGGTCCGGGTGACGGAGCTCAGGTTCGGAAGCCGTGATGGTGTCAGGCGGGGTCCGGAACCGTTGGAGCGAGATGACGGGTCACCGCAGGGATCCGAGATGGTACGGACTGTCAGGATGGCAGATGGGCAGCGTTCGGGGTTCGAGGTACCGCAGGACCGGATGGCGATGCAGGATCGGCTCTAGAAGATAGAGAGGTAAGTATCTCACAAAACACAAGGAGACCTGACTCCTAGCTTGGGAAAACACGAAGAACAGGCCCCGCTCCCTTGGACATTAACCCCCTATATACCCTGTACCTATGTGCATCATTTCCTGTAATTTGACACTGGCCCTTTAAGAAAGGGTCAGTGACCGCACGCGCGCCCTAATGCGCATGCGCGCGGCCCGGGTGCCAGAAGCCAGGGAAGGAAGCTGAGAGGAGGACGCAGGGGAGCCGGCCAGGACCTGGGAAGCCGTCGGGCGCCGGGAGCGGAGACCAGGGGGCCTGGGAAGGACGGGCACCGGAGGTTGGAGAGCGGGGAGCATGGCAGGTGAGCCGGGGAGCGGAGCTGAGGACCCGGGGAGCGGAGCAGAGGACCCGGGGAGGGGAGCCGAGGACCCGGGGAGCGTGACATTATATAGGTATTATAATGGAATTTTTACGTTCTACACAGCGGCCTGGGCTCTCATATACAGCATGTTAGAATGCTGTACATAATAACCCACTGGTGGTGGCCGCAGCTTATAGGCCTCAAATCTGGTGACAGGTTTCCTTTAACTATTTTCTGTGACATAACTCTCTGGTTTAACGACATAAAAGTTTGAAAATTGCGGCCAAATTTCAAATTTCTTTACAAATGTGCACAAACAATATCACACTAAATTTAGCACTAACATGAAGTACAATATGTTATGAAAACACAATGTCGAATCACTGGGATCTATTGAAGCGTTTCAGAGTTATTATATGATAAAGTGACACTGATCAGATTTCTAAAATTTGGCCTGGTCATTGAGGTCGAAATTGGCTCCATCACTAAGGGGTTATAATTAGAGATGAGCCACCCTCTAGAGGCTCGAGTTCGGTTCGGTTCGTCGAATGGAGGTCGTGTTCGAGTTCGGTTCCGTGAGCCATTCCACGAACCTCTCGAACCCCTTTGAAACCAATGGGAGGCAAACACAAACACATAAAACACATTATAAATGTACACATACAGTTGATAAAACATTGCCATAACACTTACCAGTCCTCGTGATGCGTACTGCACTCTGTCTATCGATAATCGCTGCGTCCTCCCGGTAACTAGCACCAGCATAGGACCTATTGTGACGTCAAAATAGCCATGTGACCAGTCACGT
The DNA here is from genome assembly GCF_048569485.1 of Anomaloglossus baeobatrachus. Classification (NCBI taxonomy): domain Eukaryota; kingdom Metazoa; phylum Chordata; class Amphibia; order Anura; family Aromobatidae; genus Anomaloglossus; species Anomaloglossus baeobatrachus. Next base: position 368,879,703 of record NC_134354.1, on the reverse strand, counting down.
GTCTATTATCTCATTGGCTACAGACTGGTCACACGACTTTGACGTCATGCTAGGTCCTGCCAGTGCATCTCTCCAGTACGCGGTGATGGTTTGTGTATCTGCGTGTACCGGCGACATGCTCTGGCACACGGTCGACTCCCCGTTCTGCTTCCCTGTTCCGTTATTCACCGGCTGCCACAGCCGGTCAATAACGGAGATCACCATTGCTATAGCAATGCGCCTGTCAGCTGTGACGTCACCGCTTTCAGGCAGCAGCTTCTGGTCACTCACGGAGTGAAAAGATTGCACGGGAACAGCAGCGTCTTCCTCCCATGCAGCGCTGCTGATGTAGCAGAGCTGCATGGGTTGAAGGAGAAAGAAGACAGAAGAGCAGGATCGTGGAGGAATAAGAGGGAGTAATAAACATGAAGTCTCTAAGTGTGTCTGCGTATTTATTTCTATTAAAGTATTTTTTCTCTTTATGGTGTCTTTTTTTTTAATCTTTATTGGAGATTCTTAATGTCCGGGTCAAACTTGCCTGACATTAAGAATCTCTGACTTAATACTAGCTAGTAAAACAAAGCTAGTATTAACTCATAATTACCCAGCGAGCCACCGCCACCAGGGCAGCTGGAAGAGTTGGATACAGCGCCAGATGATGGCGTTTTTATGAAAGCGCCATTTTCTGGGGCGGCTGCGGATTGCAATTCACAGCAGAGGGGCCCAGAAAGCTCGGGCTAACCTGTGCTGAGGATTCCAATCCCCAGCTGCCTAGTTGTACCTGGCTGGACACAAAAATGGGGCGAAGCCCACATCATTTGTTTTTTTATTATTTCATGAAATTTGTGAAATAATTAAAAAAAATGGGCTTCCCTATATTTTTTGTTCCCAGCCGGGTACAAATAGGCAGCTGGGGGTTGGGGGCAGCTGTACCTGCCTGCTGTACCTGGCTAGCATACAAAAATATGGTGAAGCTCATGTCATTTTTTTGGTGGGCAAAAAACTCCTGCATACAGTCCTGGATGGAGTATGCTGAGCCTTATAGTTCTGCAGCTGCTGTCTGCTCTCCTGCATACACTAGTGAATGGAGCATGCTGTTCCTTGTCATTCTGCAGCTGCTGTCTGCTCTCCTCCATACAGACAGACAGCAGCTGCAGATCTACAAAGCTCAGCATACTCCATCCAGGACTGTACGCAGGAGTTTTTTGCCCCCCAAAAAAATTATGTGGGCTTCGCCATGTTTTTATATGCTAGCCAGGTACAGCAGGCAGCTACGGGCTGCCCCCAACCCCCAGCTGCCTATTTGTACCCGGCTGGGAACCAAATATATAGGGAAGCCCTTTTTTTTATTAATTATTTCATGAATTTCATGAGATAATTAAAAAACAAATGATCTGGGCTTCGCCATATTTTTCTATGCTAGCCAGGTACAGCAGGCACCTACGGGCTGCCCCCAACCCCCAGCTGACTATTTGTACCTGGCTGGGAACCAAAAATATAGGGAAGCCCGTTTTTTTTAATTATTTCACTTAATACATGAAATAATTAAAAAACAAATGACGTGGGCTTCGCTATATTTTTGTGTCCAGTCAGGTACAACTAGGCAGCTGGGGATTGGAATCCACAGCACAAGTTGACCTGAGCTTTCTGGGCCCCTCTGCTGCGAATTGCAGTCCGCAGCCACCCCAGAAAAGGGCACTTTCATAGAAGCGCCATCTTCTGTAGCTGTATTCAACTCTTCCAGCTGCCCTGGTGAAGGGTGGCTCACTGGGTAATAATGGGGTTGGGGCTAGCTATATATTATCAACTGGCCCTAAGCCCGAAATTCATGGTGTCAAGCCAATATTAGACATGGCCATCATGAATTTCTAGTACCGATAAAAAAAAAACACAACACACAGAAAAATATTTTTATTATAAATAAAACACAACACAATTAGTGACTCCATCTTTATTGAAATAAAAAACCCCATTCCGCAATAATCCTGGGTCAAGGGTCCCGCGCCGTCCAATCCGGATCCAATATCATCTGATCGGTTTGCTGGAAGGCAAAGCGATCAGATGATGTGTCAGGTTCAAGGGCCTGAATCACATGACACAGCAGCTGATTGTATAAACGGCTTTTATACAATCAGCTGATGCATCAGTGCAAAAAAAACAAACAAACTACACACTTCAGTGCAGACTCCTGTCCGACAGCATCAGCTGATAGTTTAGCCGGCCGTGCGGTAAAAAGCCGGCCTCGCCGCTCGACTTATAGTGTCAGCTGATTCCGTCAGAAGACTGCATCAGCTGATTATCGCCAGGTCTGAGAAAGAGAGAGAGAGAAAGAAGAGAGAGAGAAAGGAGAGAAAGAAAGGAGAGAGAGAAAGGAGAGAGAGAGAGAAAAAGGAGAGAAAGAAAGGAGAGAGAAAGGAGAGAAAGAAAGGGGAGAGAGAAAGGAGAGAAAGAAAGGAGAGAGAGAAAGGAGAGAAAGAAAGGAGAGAGAAAGAAGAGAAAGAAAGAAGTGAGAGAAAGGAGAGAGAGAAAGGAAAGAGAAAGGAGAGAGAAAGGAGAGAGAGAGAAAGAAGAGAGAGAAGGGAGAGAAAGAAAGGAGAGAGAGAGAAAAAAGAGAAAAAAGAGAGAAAGAAAGGAGAGAGAGAAAGGAGAGAGAGAAAGGAGAGAAAGAAAGGAGAGAGAGAGAAAGGAGAGAAAGAAAGGAGAGAGAGAAAGGAGAGAAAGAAAGGAGAGAGAGAAAGGAGAGAAAGAAAGAAGAGATAGAAAGGAGAGAGAGAGATAAAGGAGAGAGAGAGAAAGGCGAGAGAGAAAGGAGAGAGAGAAAGAAAGGAGAGAGAGAAAGGAGAGAGAAAGGAGAGAGAGAGCTCACAGCTGATGTCCGTCTCCTCCCCTCAGTGCATAATTAAATTATAATTATAAATATATTATAAATATAATTTCAAATTAAAAAAAAAAAAATAAAAAAAAAAAATTCTTTACAGGGACTAGAACTTACGACCTAATGCTTCTTATGCGAGCTCTCTATGCACTCAGCTACTGCTTCTAATGATAAAGATAGGCAGATTTGGTAGTCTTGACTTCTGCATTGCTGAAGTCTGCTGAACGCGCGATTCACTTGATTGCTATGTGGAGCTGATACAGAGAACTCATGTTCTGTAGTAGCGTTGACAGTGTCGTGTGGATTACGTCGGATCTGGAGGGGTATTTGAGGATTAATAAAGGGGTGAAACAGGGTGGTTTTTTGTCTTTTATTCCAAATAAAGGATTTTTCGCGGTGTGTTTTTCTTTACTTTCACTTTCATCACCACCAAAAATATATAAAAGTATGAGAAAACAATATCCATAAAGGAAAATATGAATTACCGACAATGAAAGGAGAAGAAGTTTAATAAAACATAACTTTTATCAATTAGTTGATAAAATATAAAAGCATAGACAAAGATGTCTTCAGGAAAAAACAAACCCCATTAAAAGGGTCAAAGATATGTAACTCCCAAAGTCATGTTTGGGAACACCATAATTTCACATAACAATAATAATAACCAAGAAGATATACCAATATTCCTGCAGCTATAGATATATATATATATAATATAACACAAAAGTGTTGTAAAAGTACAAGACTCAGCTAAGTCAATAGTAACAAAGTAGCGATCACTATACCTACGAAATCTTACATAAATGTGAATGATGTCCCCCACCCTCTCTGACGCACGTTTCGCGCTGTATAGCGCTTTATCCAAGAGTCCTCCTGGATAAAGCGCTGTACAGCGCGAAACGTGCGTCGGAGAGGGTGCGGGACATCATTCACATTTATGTAAGATTTCGTAGGTATACTGATCGCTACTTTGTTACTATTGACTTAGCTGAGTCTTGTATTTTTACAATACTTTTGTGTTATATTATATATATATCTATAGCTGCAGGAATATTGGTATATCTTCTTGGTTATTATTATTGTTATGTGAAATTATGGTGTTCCCAAACATGACTTTGTGAGTTACATATCTTTGACCCTTTTAATGGGGTTTGTTTTTTCCGGCCGGCTGCTGGGTGATATTGTTAGGCTGGAGGGCTCCCCATACTGTGGCGCTCTCCATCCTGACAATACCAGCCTCCAGCCGTGCGGCTTTATCCTGGCTGGTATCAAATATGGGGGAACCGCATTTTTTTTTTATTATTTATTTATTTATTTTACTGCACGATATAGACCCGCCCACCGGCGGCTGTGAGGATTGGTTGCAGTGAGACAGCTGTCATTCAGCTTGAGGACGTGTCTGAGTGCAACCAATCATAGGTGCGGTGGGCAGGGAAAGCACAGAATAACTAATTGACTAATGAAGCGGCAGCCATTTTCTAAAGAGGAAAAGACACCGCAGATTTGTGACAGACGTGGAGCGAGGCGCCCATGATTGGTGAGTAGGAAAGGGAGAGGGATTGTGCTGCGGACGCAGGACGCATGCAGATAGCAACATGTGCACATAGCAATACTATGAAAAGCCACGTTTATGGTAATCGAACCGTTCTCGAACGTAACTCGAGCTTTTAGCAAAAAGCTCAAGTTTGAGTTCGATCTCGAGCACCCCCAAAATCATTCGAACATGAAATTGGCGAACCTCGAACATCGCTCAACTCTAGTTGTAATATTGCATAATGTTGTTCTATATTTAATACCATCAAGCAAAATATGGACAATATGGAATTACCTCTCTTTGCCCTTAAATTTAAAATCTAAATAATATGAGATGATAGTGATTATTTTAGATTATTATTTCATTCACTAACAGGCTTCCTTTTATTCTACACCAGAACTATGATTAGGCGTTTTTCGGACTGGATGGGTGGAGAGTGTTAATGCCTGGAACTACTAACATGGAAACACCCCTTATACAGAAATAACAAATGTACTATAGATATTTACACACTGCTGGTGTGTCCATGGCCGGAAAGTTCCTGTAACTGTAAAGGAAATGACACATACTGTAGGCCTAGATGGAATTGAGATAGAATTATCCAAAAAGGTCGTAAGTGCAGAATTACATGGACCCCTTTATTTCAATAATGCCTCTAGCAGTAAAATACACTGAATAATGCTCATTTATGGTTTCTATGAACAATGTGAGTCAAGAAATTCCAGTATTACACACATACTGAAGAATCTGGCCTGGCAGTGCTTGCATCACACACCCGAGGATCATATTTATGCCAGGTACTAACATATTGACAGTAAAAGATGTCACTTTGCAGTAAAGTTTCAATAAAAGACACATGTAAAAACCAAATCTATGTCACTTACCAGATTCTTAGTTCTTTGTCATACTAAAAAAAACACAATAAGCAGTGGTGTACCACTAATAGCCGCATACCATGTGGTACTACGGGGCCTCTTGAGTTGAATGGGGCCTGTCATACTATGTGTGAAACTGTTGGGGCCATGATATTGTGTGGTGGGGACTGTTTAGAATATCATGAAATGTTGTAGACTGTGGGGGCATCAATCTGTTTGGAGGGCTGTGAAGGCAATCATATTGTATGGTGGGGATTGTTGGGGGCAACATACTTGAGGGCTATTAAAGTGAGTGACAGGTTGTGGAGGGAATCATATTGTGTTGTGGGGCTGTTGAGACCATCATACTCTAAGGAGGCGCTGGGAGCCATCATAATGTGTATGGTGGTTGTGAGGGCATCATATTAATCTAATCGGAAATTAGCGACTTCTATTGAGGGTCCAGAAGCAGAAGTTTAGATTGATAATTGCCCGAGGTACAATTAGTCCTGGTGATTGAATTCAATAGGTAGAAAAAGGAGGTTATGTGGGTAAACATAAATAAGCCTACCATTGTGCACTTAAGGTCAATAACATCACTTTAACGTTTAAAAAAAGGCATCTTGAGGGAAATCTCATCAGATAAGACAGTAATATAGCATAGTAAGTGTACAGGTTTATATGTAGTGGCCAAACAAAGCAATAAATACTATATGAGTGAGTAGTGAGAGGGGTTGAGGGGTGGCTCATATTACATGGATACCCATATATAGTTACATACATTAATCAAATGTCATTATAAACAGAATTACACTGAGTTCACATGTTCTGTAATCAACAAGACTTGAAGCTGGGATTGTCCACTCACTTGTGCTTTGCAGTGCAGGGCATCAGCACTGCTCTGTATAGCAAAAAATCATGGTCTCCTATGAACGCTGGCTCACAGCTGTCAATCACAGGAGGATCATAATGGCAAACACAAGGGTCATTAGCTGACCTCTGGCTATCATGACAACCCAACAAACCCCATTATCATGTCAGTGCCGATGGGAGCGGAGAATGAAACGCTCCTGTGCCGCCACATGTTAAATTCCCATGTCAGTGATTATCAGCAGGATTTGACTAGTTAACAGCTACAGGCAGATCTCCGATTCCCCAAGTTGCTGTTAGAGTCACATGATCATGGATTAAATCAGCTATTATGTGCGAAGAAAAATGTGGCCTTGGTGTGTGAGCCCACATCAAAGGCAGGGACAATACCTGTGACGTACATGTACATCAAAGTTAGTGAAGGTGTTACAATATCTACATACATGTTGTTACGGTTCGGGGTTCTGTTGTGATTCAAACCGGTCCAGTCCCGTCATTGACTCCCACATTTTGGTCAGTCAACTCCGCCTCGACACCTGGCCGTCACTTGAGGCATCAGATGGCTGGAGTTTTGTACCATCCTGAGCCTAAGTGCTCATGCAATCAAACTGAGCATGTGCGTGATGTCATCAATGACAAGGTGGCCACTGAATGGTCATCAGTGACATCAGCGATGAAGTGTCAGCCGCTGATTGGTCATCAAGACATCAGCAATGACGTGGCAGCCTCTGTGTGGCTGCAGCTAATGCCATTACCACATGCCACGTGGCCTGGGCCAGGGAGGCAGCTATAAAAGGTCTGTAGCTCCGCCCATCGGTGCGCAAGTGTCATACTGCATGTTGAAAGCTAAGGCTGCTATCCTGGATGTTAGAGTGATTGGATTCCAGTGCCATTTTCCTGCAGTGCTTGTGGCAGGTGTGTGTATGGATAAGTGTGATGCCCTGGCCTATCAGGTCGTCACAGGGTATTGTGCAATCTGCCCTTATGCATGATATCCACCTGCTCCTTGGTTACGGGTCCCTGACCTTTGGTGTTGCTATGAACAAGCTAATCAAAACCCTAGGAACACTCTGCACCACACCCACCAGACACACCAGTGGACAGCCTGAAGGGAATAGGATGGCCACTTGGGCGGTTGGTTAAGGTGAGGTCAGGAGTGTGAAGACACAGTGAGTTGTGAAGTGACTCTCGAGAGGAGAGGTCAGGAGCTGGGCTCCTTGTACTACTAGGTGGCAGACGTTGGTCTGGGCCTGGCAGGACCTGGACCCCTGTCACAGGGGATCGTAACAAGGGGCACAGACTTTCGAGGAGGACAGCCGACGGCCTTGTGCCATCACCGAGCAGGGACCAGGGCACGACGGGGTATGTGGACGCTAGGCCAGGAAGTAGCTTCAGGCGTCCTGGTAATTCACCCGATGAGAATGGAGCCTTCAAGATCTGTTCTCCACCCGTGCCAAAATCGGGGTACTAACACAACGAGGGGGATAGGACTTTCCCACTGCATAGCCAAGAAAATCCCAAGCGTGAACCCTGAGAGCAAGCTCACTCTGTTAGCCATACGGGTGAGCGGGATCCGTTTAGTTTTAAGCTAAAAAGGAACAACTACAGAAAAGAGGTGCCAAGGTCAAGGTCACAGGCTAAAAAGCAACACCAACGAGCACGGGATCCAGGCGTGCTCCCTCCCTGCTGCAGTGGCATCAAGAACTTTGGTTTACCACAGTTGTCAGCGTCAGCATTATTGGACTGAGTGAGTATGCAATTAACCCCTACTGGCCCGATGGCACCTCCCAAACACCATCACCGAGTCCTGGGGCATTCCCCCTACCCATGGAGGGGTTAAGCACCTGGCTGCCCACACCATTGCTACCGGGTACTCCCAGCCGCAGCAGTGGTACTTCGCTCTTACCACACACCACGGGTGGCGTCACGAACTTTCCACACCATCCCCTGTACATAGCCCCCCTTTATTTGAGTGGCTGCACGACCCCCGGGTCCAGAGACCCCTCGAGCCACCGCGGATCGGGATCTGAGCAGCCCGGCTGCTGACGCGGGGGCGGCACAAAAGGACAGTGACTACTTCAGGGTTAGGCATCAGTGCCGGGTATTTGTATCCATGTACACCTGTACCTTGGTACGGTGAGGGTCAACTATTGTCCTACCAGTGTGTATGTGTTTTAGGGCTAGGCGCCGGTACCAGGTATTCGTATCTCGGTACAGCTGTGTCTTGGCACAGTGAGGGTCAGGGTTCTCATGGTCTGACATGCCCCCTATGCACATGACCAGTCTGCAGTGTCAGTGGCAGACTTGTGTGTGTGTACCAGTCCTCAGGTGCTCAGTGACGCTAACTGGGTAGCCTACTCGGTCTGACGTGCCCTCTACGCACGTGATTTTTTTCCTTTGTACCAGTATACAGATTGACGTGCCCCTGTACGCACATAACTGGTTCAGTGGTAACGTCCTAGGTTTCCCAGTGACGTTAACTGGGTTACCTCTCGGTCTGACGGGTTCCTACACATGTGACCGATACCTGTTGCAATTCCTTTTTGGTTTTGACGTGTTCCTACACACGTGACCATTACCCGTGTACCTGTGAAGTTAACAGGGACACGCTACACGTTGGGGTGTGCCCTTAAACATTCCCTTTGTTTTCTTTGGGTTCTCCTGAGTTGCTGTATTTCGTAATCCTGTCCCATAGTGGCTTTAATACCTGCCCGGCAGACTTCGGGTGACGATCAATATCATTCTATTTTATATCCAATCGTCCCCTCCGCAACACAAGTACCTTAAAAACATTGTCTCTGCACAAATCTGGCTATTTCAATATTAAAAAGAAAGATATTAAGGACAGCTGCACAAACCTATGAAAAGAAAATAAATATACCATACAGACTTTAAGGGAAAGTAAATTAGCTAAGGTTCTCAGTGGGAAGGTGGGTTTCCACACAGCCGATTGGGAAAATAATACAATTAACAAAGAACATATAGAGCAGAAAAATGTGAAAGTAAATACAGCTGAAAAATAATAAACATGAAGAGGTGTTTCTGTAACACACTAAAAATATTTTTTCTACTATACTGGTCCTATCCAAATCAGAAGCAAGTGAAAGCAGTTGAAATGGCTAATACAATTTGTCACAAAAGTGAGTACACCCCTCACATTATTTAAATATTTTATTATATGTTTCCATGTGACAACACTGAAGATCTGACACTTTGATACAATGTAAAGTAGTCAGTAGTACTAAAAAGCTCGGGTGCTCGAGGCTCGGGCCGAGCATCCCAAGATACTCGTGTACTCGGCCCGAGCACCGAGCCCAATGTTATCCTATGGGAGACCCGAGTATTTTTGTGAAATGACCCCCGGCAGCATGTAGAAACCCTAAAAATGGCACAAAAGTCTCAGAAGAGTGCTCAAATGACATGGCAACAGCATGGGGAAGACCCCTTGAAGCATTTATCACTCAAAAGTCACAGCTGTGAACAATTTTGTCCGCGTTTTACGCCATTTTTACGGACTCACCAGAAAACCTTCAAAAATGACACCAAAATGAATTTTCATGGCGGAAATGTTAAGGGCACATACTCAATAGTGAGATAGAGCTAATGTATGTTACTTTTTGAGATTAATACATGAAAGATTTTACATAAAACATTGTGTGGCACTCCGATGTCCCTGAGAAGAGACGTACATAAAGGCCTCTTGAGTCTAATGTGCCCATTTTGAGGAAGTGAGTCTTTGTAGTATTTTCCTTTGCCAGGGCAGTCCAAAATTGTGAGGTTCACCAATGCCCCTGCATACAGACGTGCATGAGGGCCTGTAAACCTGAAGTGCCCATTGTAAGGAAGTGGGTCTATTGTAGTATAGCCCTTAGGCAGGGCAGCCAAAAATTGGGAGGCTCCACGTTGTCCCTGGATAGAGACGTGCATGATGGCCTGTAAACCTGAAGTGCCTATTGTAAGGAAGTGGGTCTATTGTAGTATAGCCCTTTGGCAGGGCAGCCAAAAATTGAGAGGCTCCACGTTGTCCCTGGATAGAGACGTGCATGAGGGCCTGTAAACCTGAAGTGCCTATTGTAAGGAAGTGGGTCTATTGTAGTATAGCCCTTTGGCAGGGCAGCCAAAAATTGGGAGGCTCCACGTTGTCCCTGGATAGAGACGTGCATGAGGGCCTGTAAACCTGAAGTGCCTATTGTAAGGAAGTGGGTCTATTGTAGTATAGCCCTTTGGCAGGGCAGCCAAATATTGGGAGGCTCCACGTTGTCCCTGGATAGAGACCTGTTAGGTTCTTAGTGCCTCCGTGCTTGCATTTAAAAACCGCACGTGTGTGCCTGTTGGTGGCAGCTTTCCGCTGCACTTGTGTGCGTTTTGCAAAAACTTGGATATAACGCACAAGTCTAGTGAATACACATCAGCACAGCATTGCAAAATGCGCAAGGGCGTTGTCAACGAACAAGGAAGTGGACGTGATGGTGGTGCAGGCAGAGACCGAGGTCGTGTGCAAGCTCTAATTTTGCCACAACAAAGGGCCACATCTACTCGCTCGCACGTCCTGTCCCAAATTCTTGGGGACCGCAGCAGTACACCGCTCTTGAACCAAGACCAGTGTCAACAGGTTGTTAGTTGGATAGCGGATAATGCTTCCAGTCAGATTGGCACCACCACAAACACTCTGTCTTCCACACAGTCAAGTGTCAGTAGCCGCACATGCACCGCACATTTCAGAACCTGATCCTCCTTCCTACCACCAGGCCGAGTACACGTCCACGGACATTACTGATCCCACACTTGGACACTCGGAAGAGCTGTTCGTTCACGTTTCCATTCACACATTCTGGCCTCTCGCCAGCTCCTGTTGAAGTGGGCCATGACGAGATTGTATGTACAGATGCTCAAATATTTGAGCAGCCACGTTCTCACGAAGTTGGCAATGTGTCTCAACAAGGGGTGGACGATGATGAGACACAATTGTCAGGAAGTCAGGAGGAGCAGGGTGCGGAAGAGGAAGACGACGTGGTGGATGATCCAGTAACTGACCCAACCTGGCAGGAGGATATGCAGAGCGAGGACAGCAGTGCACAGGGGGAGGGAGGCGTAGCATCCCAACAGGCAGTAAGAAGCAGGGTGGTGGCCCCAGGCAGACGTCAGGCAACTGTTCCCCGGAACAACACGACACAAGGTGCCTGTACAAATGTTAGGTCTTCCCGAGTCTGACAGTTTTTTAAGTTGGCTCCAGATGATTCTAAAAAGGCCATTTGCAACACCTGCCATGCCAGCATCAGCAGGGGTACCAAAACTAGCAGCCTGACCACCACCAGCATGATCAGGCACATGTCAGCCAAGCACCAGACTTTGTGGGATGTACAACAGAGTCGAGGAGCAGTGCTTGCTGATGTCACTGCTACGTCTTCGCTTGTTCTGCATGCGAGCCAATCCCCTGTCCATGCTGCCCGCGAACAAGCCTCCTCCGGCCCTGCACCTGCAGTTGCCGACGCAGAAATAACACCATCATCAAGCACGTCCTTGTCCCAGCGCAGCGTTCAGTTATCCATTCAGCAAACCTTTGAACGCAGGCGCAAATACACTGTCAACGCCCCACATGCCACACTTCTAAATGCTAACATTTCGCGACTACTTGCGCTGGAAATGTTGCCTTTTAGGCTGGTTGAGACAGAAGTATTCCGCGACCTGATGGTGGCAGCTGTCCCACGTTACTCGGTCCCCAGCCGCCACTATTTCTCCCGGTGTGCCGTCCCCGCATTGCATAACCACGTGTCACAAAACATCACACGTGCCCTGAACAACGCTGTTTCAGCCAAAGTCCACCTAACCACAGACAAGTGCATGTGGGCAAGGCCGCTACATCTCGTTGACGTCACACTGGGTTAATATTGTGGAAGCTGGGACCGTCCTTCACACACCAAGTTTTGCAGGCCCTACCTCAGTCAGGGTTTCACCCACACTCTACAGCTCCGGAATGTCATGCTCCTCAGCCTCCTCCTCCTCCTGCGCATCCTCATCCACTTTACCCTCCACACCAGTCCCAAGCTGGAAGTGTCGCGGGCGGAGGAGGGTACGCTGCGCTCTCCCACTGCTCGGGTCCGGCTGCCGCTGCTCTACGGCTGCTGATGCTCGGTGGCTCGAGCGATGGCCGGATCCCGGGGACTCGAGCGGCGCTCATCGCCCGTGAGTGAAAAGGGGTCGTTTGGGTTTTGGGGATATTGTCCGTGACGCCACCCACGGTTGTGGTGATTGTGTGGACACCACCGCTGCTCTGGACGGGGATCCCGGGAGCCTGTGACAGGGAGCAGCTTTGTTGTTATTTCTCCCCTCCGTGGGTAGGGGGTTGGTTGTCCCGGGGCCCGGTGATGGGGTAGAGATGGATGACAGGCGGGTTGCGGGGCCTGATGAGGTGCAGGGTCGCAGGGGCAGCGCTGTGCCGCACGGCACGGAGGTACTCACTCAGCCCAATGATGATGACACAGTTCACGGTAAAACAAGTGGCTGGGTGGACGGGTCCCTCGGACGGCTGTGGTTGTTCCTCCCTGCAGGTTAGTGTAGACTGTCTCTCCCTGCACCTAAGTTCAGTGTTGGTAGTGATGGTTTCCCAACGGTAACCCGCTCCCCGACCTGGATATGGGCCGGAGGAGCCCCTTTTGCCCACAGGCGCTGGCCCTGGGAGACGGTTGCCCTTGGCGGTGGCGGTGTCTCCCCTTCACGGTTGGACGGTTGCCTTCTATCGGGACTTGGCTGTTTGGAAACCCTGAGGTCCCCTTCACTAACGGATTTGGCAAATTCACGGCGACACCAAGCCTTGCCGGGATCCGAAAGGCCCCTGCCAATGGTGCTGGCTTCTCTTTGTATACCGGTCCGGTACGGCCGGGTCACCACCCGTCCACGGTCCTTACGGCAGACTCCAATCGGCCTCCACTGCAGACGGTCACCACATCCTGCCAACCTTGCTGTCCTGTCCGGGCCACACACCCGGACCAACTTCAGGCTCTTTGCTGTCACTTTTCTCCTCTCTACTACTTTCCTCCTTCCACTTCCTTAGCTTAACTCTCACTGCCTGTGTTTTCCCTCCTCCTCCATGGTGGGTGGAGACCAACCGCCTGGCTCCACCCCCTGGTGTGGACAACAGCCCCTGGGGAAGGCAACAAGGATTTTGTGTTTTGACTATGATATGCCTGCAGGGAGTGTGGGGTGTGTAAGTGTTGTGCTCTGTGGCCCCTGGCTTGTCCAGGGCGACACAGAAGCACTGCAGCACTGCCTCGGCGAAGCGGCAACAGGCTGTGCTGAAGCTAATCTGCATAGGTGACAAACCCTACAATGCAGAAGAGGTGTGGACAGCTCTGAAACAGCAGGCAGATCACTGGCTCACACCTCTGAACCTAAAGCCAGGAAAGGTTGTGTGTGACAATGGCCGGAACCTGGTGGCGGCTTTGAGGCGAGGCCAGCTGACACATGTTCCATGCGTGGCCCATGTGCTCAACCTCGTGGTTCAGCGGTTTCTAAAGTCATACCCAGAGCTGTCTGATCTGCTGGTAAACGTTCGCCGCCTGTCTGCACATTTTCGAAAGTCACCTACTCCTTCAGCCGGCCTTGCCGGCTTTCAGCGCCATTTGCATCTTCCGGCTCACAGACTGGTGTGTGATGTCCCCACGCGTTGGAATTCAACTCTGCACATGTTGGTCAGGATATGTGAGCAGAAGAGGGCAGTTGTTGAGTACCTGCATCACCTAAGCCGTCGGGAAATCGGTCAAACTCCACACATAACACCTGAGGAGTGGAGATGGATGTCCGACCTATGTACCATCCGCCAAAACTTTGAGGACTCCACCAAGATGGTGAGCGGCGATGACGACATTATTAGCGTCACCATACCGCTTCTCTGCATTCTAAAATGGTCTCTGCTCAATAAACAACCATGATGCATTGCAGGCGGAGCGCGATGAGTTTGAGCAAGAAACAGTAGTGGGTGTGGGTGATAACACACAGCCCAGCTTCGTCTCATCACAACGTGCAGCGGAGGACTATGACGAGGAGGAGGATGAAGACATGGAGCAACTCTCTGGCCAAATTGAGGATATGACATGCAGTCATATCCTCGGTTCAGCGTGGCTGGCCAGAGGACAGGGTAGATGATGAGGAGGAGGAGGAGGAGGAGGACAGCATGTTCAGTCATCGTGTTGGTCAGGATACTGAAGTGATGGCTGTTAAGAGTCTGGCACACATGGCAGACTTTATGGTAAGCTGCCTGTCTCGTGACCCTCGCGTTAAGAACATCTTGGCCGACAATCATTACTGGTTGGTAACACTGTTAGACCCACGCTAAAAGGAGAACTTTATGTCTCTTATTCCCGAGGCGGAGAGGTCAGGCAAAATGCAGCAGTTCCAGAAGGCCATAGTCACGGAAGTAGGCAAAGCATTCCCCTCACAAAACGCTAGCGGCATAGGTCAGGAATCAGTGGACAACCAAGGCGTACAGCCGAGAGGGGCACAAGTCCAATCCGCCAGAGGTAGGGGAACAGTCTTTAAGATGTGGGACAGTTTTCTCAGCCCCTCACATACCACAGCCCCTGAGGTGCGGGGTAGTGCCACAAGAAATCCTAAGTTTGCCCAGATGCTCAAGGAGTACCTACAGTTAGGTCCAGAAATATTTGGACAGTGACACAATTTTCGCGAGTTGGGCTCTGCATGCCACCACATTGGATTTGAAATGAAACCTCTACAACAGAATTCAAGTGCAGATTGTAACGTTTAATTTGAAGGTTTGAACAAAAATATCTGATAGAAATTGTAGGAATTGTACTCATTTCTTTACTAACACTCCACATTTTAGGAGGTCAAAAGTAATTGGACAAATAAACCAAACCCAAAAAATTTTTTATTTTCAATATTTTGTTGCGAATCCTTTGGAGGCAATCACTGCCTTAAGTCTGGAACCCATGGACATCACCAAACGCTGGGTTTCCTCCTTCTTAATGCTTTGCCAGGCCTTTACAGCCGCAGCCTTCAGGTCTTGCTTGTTTGTGGGTCTTTCCGTCTTAAGTCTGGATTTGAGCAAGTGAAATGCATGCTCAATTGGGTTAAGATCTGGTAATTGACTTGGCCATTGCAGAATGTTCCACTTTTTTGCACTCATGAACTCCTGGGTAGCTTTGGCTGTATGCTTGGGGTCATTGTCCATCTGTACTATGAAGCGCCGTCCGATCAACTTTGCGGCATTTGGCTGAATCTGGGCTGAAAGTATATCCCGGTACACTTCAGAATTCATCCGGCTACTCTTGTCTGCTGTTATGTCATCAATAAACACAAGTGACCCAGTGCCATTGAAAGCCATGCATGCCCATGCCATCACGTTGCCTCCACCATGTTTTACAGAGGATGTGGTGTGCCTTGGATCATGTGCCGTTCCCTTTCTTCTTCAAACTTTTTTCTTCCCATCATTCTGGTATCGGTTGATCTTGGTCTCATCTGTCCATAGAATACTTTTCCAGAACTGAGCTGGCTTCATGAGGTGTTTTTCAGCAAATTTAACTCTGGCCTGTCTATTTTTGGAATTGATGAATGGTTTGCATCTAGATGTGAACCCTTTGTATTTACTTTCATGGAGTCTTCTCTTTACTGTTGACTTAGAGACAGATACACCTACTTCACTGAGAGTGTTCTGGACTTCAGTTGATGTTGTGAACGGGTTCTTCTTCACCAAAGAAAGTATGCGGCGATCATCCACCACTGTTGTCATCCGTGGACGCCCAGGCCTTTTTGAGTTCCCAAGCTCACCAGTCAATTCCTTTTTTCTCAGAATGTACCCGACTGTTGATTTTGCTACTCCAAGCATGTCTGCTATCTCTCTGATGGATTTTTTCTTTTTTTTTCAGCCTCAGGATGTTCTGCTTCACCTCAATTGAGAGTTCCTTAGACCGCATGTTGTCTGGTCACAGCAACAGCTTCCAAATGCAAAACCACACACCTGTAATCAACCCCAGACCTTTTAACTACTTAATTGATTACAGGTTAACGAGGGAGACGCCTTCAGAGTTAATTGCAGCCCTTAGAGTCCCTTGTCCAATTACTTTTGGTCCCTTGAAAAAGAGGAGGTTATGGATTACAGAGCTATGATTCCTAAACCCTTTCTCCGATTTGGATGTGAAAACTCTCATATTGCAGCTGGGAGTGTGCACTTTCAGCCCATATTATATATATAATTGTATTTCTGAACATGTTTTTGTAAACAGCTAAAATAACAAAACTTGTGTCACTGTCCAAATATTTCTGGACCTAACTGTAGCAGATCAAACAACTGTACTCCGACATTTCTCTGTGCCTTACAATTAATGGGTATCCAAGCTGGACACGTGGCATGAATTGGCTCTCTACGCCTTGGAAGTCCTGGCCTGCCCTGCCGCTAGCGTTTTGTCAGAGCGTGTTTTTAGTGCCACAGGTGGAATCATTACAGATAAACGCACCCGCCTGTCAACTGTAAATGCTGACAGGCTGACTCTGATCAAGATGAACAAGGGTTGGATTGGGCCAGACTTCACCACACCACCAGCAAATGACAGCGGAATTTAAAGTTTGTAACGGGAATTTGCCATGTACCTCCTCTCACCCATGGTAACACACTTCTGGACTTTGGCTAATCGCTGGACTGCTCCTCCTTCTCCTCATGCGCCATCATGATGACCGTTACAATAGTTAGGCCGTTGTTTCAGGTATACCCCCAGTGGTAAATTTTTTCGCCCATTCTTTCAGAATGGGCATTACAACGACAGGAGACCCGCTCCTTTGCAATGGGAACAATGTTTTGAGGCCCTCATGCACATCTCTATCCAGGGACAATATGGAGCCTGACGCTGCCACCGACAGGCACACACGTGCGGTTTATAAATGCAAGCACGGACGCAATAAGAACCTAACAGGTTTTTAGGAGCGACAATTACTGAGAAGTCTGACACTATCAGACACTGCTGACTGACGTGTATTATTCACTAGACTTGTGCGTTATATAATAGTTTGTGCAAAACGTGCACCTGTACGCTGCCACCGACAGGCACACACGTGCGGTTTTTAAATGCAAGCACGGACGCAATAAGAACCTAACTGGTTTTTAGGAGCGACAATTACTGAGAAGTCTGACACTATCAGACACTGCTGACTGACGTGTATTATTCACTAGACTTGTGCGTTATATAATAGTTTGTGCAAAACGGGCACCTGTACGCTGCCACCGACAGGTACACACGTGCGGTTTTTAAATGTCAGCACGGACGCAATAAGAACCTAACAGGTTTTTAGGAGCGACAATTACTGAGAAGTCTGACACTATCAGACACTGCTGACTGACGTGTATTATTCACTAGACTTGTGCGTTATATAATAGTTTGTGCAAAACGTGCACCTGTACGCTGCCACCGACAGGCACACACGTGCGGTTTTTAAATGCAAGCACGGACGCAATAAGAACCTAATAGGTTTTTAGGAGCGACAATTACTGAGAAGTCTGACACTATCAGACACTGCTGACTGACGTGTATTATTCACTAGACTTGTGCGTTATTGTCACGCTCCCCGGGTCCCCTGCTCTGCTCCCCGGCTCACCTGCCACGCTCCCCGGCTTCCCTGCGTCGCTCCCCGGTTCTTCTGTCCGGTCTCCGCCGCTCCCCGGTCTCCAGCCTCCAGTGCCTGCGGTTCCTAGGCGTCCTGGTCCCCGCTCCCAGCGCCCGTCGGCTTCTCAGCCCCAGCCCAGCTCTGCTGCTTCCTCCTCACCGTTCCCTGCCCTGGCTTCTGGCACCCGGGCCTCGCGCATGCGCATTAGGGCGCGCGCGCGGTCATTGACCCTTTCTTAAAGGGCCAGCGTCCACTAACAGGAAATTGGGCACACAGGTACAGGGTATAAAGGGGTTAAGTGTCCAAGTGGGCGGGGCCTGTTCTTCGTGTTTCCCAAGCTAGGAGTCAGGTCTCCTTGTGTTCCTGTGAGATACTCACCTCTCTCTCTTCTAGAGCCGATCCTGCCTCGCCATCCGGTCCTGCCGAATCCCGAACCCCGAACGCTGCCTATCTGCCATCCTGACAGTCCGTTCCATCTCTGATCCCTGCGGTGACCCGTCTTCTCGCTCCTTCGGTTCCGGACTCCGCCTGACAACATCTCGGCGTCCGAACCTGAGCTCCGTCACCCGGACTACCATCAGTGACTCCGTGGTCCCAGGGACTTCTGCATTCTCCTCTTGTACACGGACTGACCTGCTACCTGTAGTGCTCCAGCTACCGGACCCCTTACCATCATCAAGGAGTTCGGCCCAGTGGATCCACCTCCTGGGTCTGCCCGTCCACCTGGCCCTAACAGTAAGAACAGGCCATGGATCCCGCTGAAGCACTAGCAGCCCTGCAGGAGGAACTCACACGCCAGCGTGAGACTCAGACCCGCATGCTGCAATTCATGTCTTCTGTGGACGCCCGCCTGAACACGCTACAAGCGTCAGTTACATCTTCAGCATCTCGGGCTTCCACTAGACAATCCACGGCTCCAGCCCCCGTGGCAGCCTCTTCGGATGCTTCCAGACTTCGTTTGGCCTCACCACCCCGGTACGCCGGAGATCCCAAGACCTGCAGGGGATTCATAAACCAGTGCTCCCTCCATTTCACGCAGCTGCCGCATTTGTTTGCCTCCGACCAAGCCAAGGTCGCGTTCATCATGTCCCATCTAGAGGGTGAGGCACTGGCGTGGATGAACCCCTTGTGGGAAAAGGAGGATCCTGTGACCACGAACATCCAGGAGTTCCTGCAGGCATTTCGTGGCACCTTTGACGAGCCCGGACGCGCCTCCGCGTCTGCCTCATCTCTTCTCCGGTTACGTCAGGGGACTCTGACGGTGGGTCAATACGCCATCCGTTTTCGCACCTTGGCTTCGGAACTCGGGTGGAACAACGAGGCTCTAACCGCCGCCTTCTGGGAAGGACTCTCGGGTCGAATTAAAGATGAGCTGGCTGGTCGTGACGTACCGTCCACCCTGGATGCCCTGATTACCCTAGCGACTCGAGTGGACATTCGCTTTCAGGAGCGATCCAAAGAGGTGTCCCGTGAGAGACGTCCGGTACGGCATTCCTCTCCTCCGCAGAAGCCCGCCGTACTTCAGTCCACGGCATCTGGTGTCTCCGTCCACGAGCCCATGCAGATCGACCGTGTGCGGCAGTCTGAACAACGCCGAGCAGAGCGGCTCGCCAAGGGCCTCTGCTTCTACTGCGGAGAGGGCACACACCTGCTACGCTCCTGTCCAGAAAGGCCGGGAAACTCCAAAGCCTAGGGTTGGTAGGAGAGGCCACCCTAGGTGCTGGGACTCTCCCAGACCCGGTTACCTGGACTGTGCAAGTGACAACGGGAGAGACGCGGTTCACGGCTGAGGCGTACCTCGATTCTGGGGCAGCAGGCAATTTCATCCAGCAGGCCACGGTGGACAAGTACCAGGTGCCTGTTACTCCACTCGACAAACCCCTCGTGATTGCCTCTGTTGATGGGAGACCCTTCTCTGACACCATCTCCTGGATCACCAGGCCGGTCGAACTGCGTATCGGTGCCCTGCACACCGAGAACATCGCTCTCTACGTCCTTCCACACATGTCCCATCAAATCCTGCTGGGACTTCCCTGGTTACAGACACACGAACCATCAGTCAGCTGGGGCACTGGTGAAATCACCCGATGGGGCTCTTCTTGCCATGAGAACTGTCTGAAGACCATACAACCCATCTGACGACCTCCGATTCCAGAGTCCCTACCGGGACTGCCCTCGGCCTATTGGTCCTTCGCGGATGTCTTCGACAAAAAGGAATCAGAGGTACTTCCGCCACATCGTCCTTACGATTGTGCCATCGACCTGCTCCCGGGAACTACACCACCTCGAGGACGGATATATCCGCTGTCTCCAGCCGAAACAAGGGCCATGTCTACTTACATCACTGAGAGCCTGGCAAGGGGATTCATTCGGAGATCCTCCTCTCCTGCTGGAGCAGGCTTCTTCTTCGTTAAGAAGAAAGAAGGTGACCTACGCCCATGCATAGACTACCGGGGATTAAACCAAATCACCGTGAAAAACAAGTACCCTCTGTGTTACGGTTGCTGCGAGCACTGGAGACTATGTCCAGATTTCTTGCTACTGCACATGTGCGAGCGCTGGAGACTAAGTCCAGATTTCTTGCTACTGCACATGTGCGAGCGCTGGAGACTAAGTCCAGATTTCTTGCTACTGCACATGTGCGAGCGCCGGAGACTAAGTCCAATCTTGGAGCCATTGCACATGTGCGGGTGACATCATCGCTGACACGAGGTCACATGTCTCTGACACCTTCTATGCCGATTGGTCGCTGGTCATGTGCTTGTGACGGCTTGCTCGGTGATAGGCCAGCATGACGTCACTCCTGTCGTTCTGGCAGCGGATTGGCTCTGGTGTCCTCCATCTTGGATGAGGCACAGAGTCTATATAAGACCCTGACACACGCCGCATGGTGCTCAGTCCTCTTGGTTCATGCATATGAGTAGACGCTCTGTGCGCGTTCCTCTAGGCATTCCTCTGTCTATGCTAGGTGAGCGCTACCGGCAGGGTAGCGTTCTTATACCTTACAGCTTCGGCTGCTGTCCGTATCCTTACCTCTTAGGGGAGCGGACATAGGCAGGTGCCTGAGGCACATGGTCTGGCTGGGCCTTGTGATTCTACTCGTAGGTGGACGTTGCCGCTAGGGTAACATTCCTTATACTGCGTCTGGCAGTTGTTCGTATCCTCGCACACTAGGGGAGCGAACAGAGGTAGGAGCTTTGTGCGGCTTACGCTGCTGTTCGTCTCTTTTGCACCACTAGAAGAGCGGACCTAGGCAGGTGCCATATCTAGTAGTTCGTGTCCTCGCACACTAGTGGAGCGAACGCAGGTAGGAGCTTTGTGCGGCTTACGCTGCTGTTCGTCTCTTTTGCACCACTAGAAGAGCGGACCTAGGTAGGTGCCATTTTGCACACATTGCATTTGTCTCTGTGATTATTAACAGAGATCATTCCACACACCCTCCAAGTAAGGGAGGAATTGCTTTACTTACTTATTATATCCTTCTGTGAGTTAACAGAGGTATTGCACTCTGCCATAGTCTGCAGCAGAGTCTTTGCACGGTGGACCCTGACTGTCTGATACTCCTTTAGGTTCTTATCAGATAGCCCTCCGTAACACTCTGCCGCTCATCCCCGAATTGTTTGATCGGCTTAGAGGAGCTCGTGTGTTCACCAAGTTGGATCTTCGGGGTGCCTACAACCTGGTCCGCATCCGCTCTGGGGACGAATGGAAGACCGCGTTCAATACTCGCGATGGGCACTATGAATACTGTGTGATGCCCTTCGGCCTGTGTAACGCACCAGCAGTCTTTCAGGAATTGGTGAACGACGTGTTCCGGAACCTTCTTTACATCTGTGTGGTGGTGTATCTTGATGACATCCTGGTCTTTTCTCCGGACCTCCAGACCCACAGAGAGAACGTGCAGCTGGTACTACGACGACTGAGGGAGAATCGTCTGTACGCCAAGTACGAGAAGTGTGTCTTCGAGTAGTCTTCTCTTCCCTTCCTGGGTTACGTCATCTCCAATACCGGACTGCAGATGGATCCGAAGAAGGTCTCTTCCATTCTCAACTGGCCTCCTCCTTCTGGACTGAAGGCAATCCAACGCTTTCTGGGATTCGCCAACTATTACCGCCAGTTCATCCCTCACTTCTCTGCTCTGACTGCTCCTCTCTCCGCCTTGACCAAGAAGGGGGCTAATCCAAAGGACTGGTCACCTGCGGCCGACGCCGCGTTTGGCTCTCTGAAGCGGGCATTTGCCTCCTCTCCTGTGCTCCACCGTCCGGAGTTAAACCGACAGTTCACCTTGGAGGTGGATGCCTCCTCCTCGGGAGCCGGAGCAGTGCTCATGCAGAAGTCCTCCTCCGGGAAGATGGTGACTTGCGGTTTCTTCTCCAAGAGCTTCTCAGCGCCTGAACGCAACTACACCATCGGTGACCGAGAACTATTGGCAGTCAAACTGGCTCTGGAGGAATGGCGCTACCTTCTGGAAGGAGCAGTGTACCCCGTTATTATTTACACGGACCACAAGAACCTGGAATACCTGCGGTCTGCTCAGCGACTGAACCCACGGCAAGCCAGGTGGTCCTTGTTCTTTGCCAGATTTGATTTCCAGCTCCATTTCCGACCCGCGGACAAGAATGTACGCGCAGATGCCTTGTCCAGGTCATTCATGCCCATGGAGCAGGAGGAGGAGACATCCCAGCCCATCATCTGCCCTAGTAAGATCATTCCGGTGACTCCTGTCACTCTGGCCCAAATACCGCCCGGGAAGACCTACGTCTCTGAGACTGACAGGCAAAAAGTGTTACATTGGGGCCATGCCTCGAAAATAGCCGGTCATGCTGGTCAGAAGAGAACATGGAGTACGATTGTACGTCATTACTGGTGGCCATCCCTTCGCACGGACGTCGCTTCTTTTGTCTCAGCCTGCTCCTCTTGTGCCAGGAATAAGACGCCCAAACATCTGCCATATGGCCGTCTTCTGCCTCTGCCTATACCCTCAGTACCGTGGCAACACATTGCGATGGACTTTATTACGGATTTGCCATTGTCCTCCGGACACACAGTCATATGGGTCGTGGTGGATCGGTTCTCTAAAATGGCTCATTTCTTCCCTATGGCTGGACTGCCCTCTGCCCAGGAACTCGCTGACGCCTATGTACAACACATCTTCCGCTTGCATGGCTTTCCATCACACATTGTGTCCGACAGAGGAACTCAGTTCACCTCCCGCTTCTGGAGGGCTCTCTGCAAACATCTGGGAGTGACTCTGGACTTTTCTTCAGCCTACCATCCTCAGTCGAACGGCCAAGTGGAACGGGTCAATCAGATCTTGACCTCCTTCCTACGTCACTACGTCAACGCCCATCATGACGACTGGTCCACGCTTCTTCCTTGGGCTGAATTCTCCCATAACCACCACGTCAGTGAGTCCTCCTCCAGCTCTCCCTTCCATGTCGTTTACGGACTTCAGCCTTCCGTCCCATTGCCTGTATCCTCTTCCTCGGATGTCCCTGCTGCTGATGCTGTAGCCCGTGATTTTGCAACCATTTGGGACTCTGTTAAGGCGTCCCTTGGACGTGCTTCACTGCGGATGAAGAGACACGCAGACAAGAGGCATCTGGACCCTCCGTGTTTCTCTCCAGGAGATCTCGTCTGGCTTGCTTCCAAGTACGTCCGATTGAAGCTACCATCCTACAAGCTGGGACCTCGCTACATCGGGCCGTTTAAAGTCCTCAGCAAGATCAATGAGGTCTCCTACAAGCTGCAGCTCCCGGCCACGATGAAGATACCCAACTCCTTCCACGTCTCCCTGCTCAAGCCGGTTGTCCTTGGTCCCTTCTCCGCTGCTGCCAGTTCGGCTCCTCCTCCTATTGCCGATGACGACATCTATGCGGTAAGGGATATCGTGGCCATGAAAACTGTACGGGGCCGACAGTTCTTCCTGGTGGACTGGGCAGGCTATGGTCCTGAGGATAGGTCCTGGGAACCCCGGGAGAATGTGGGTACTCCTTTGATCCGTGCCTTCCTGTCCCGGTTGTGGGGAGGGGGTCGTGGGGGGGGTACTGTCACGCTCCCCGGGTCCCCTGCTCTGCTCCCCGGCTCACGTGCCATGCTCCCCGGCTTCCCTGCGTCACTCCCCGGTTCTTCTGTCCGGTCTCCGCCGCTCCCCGGTCTCCAGCCTCCAGTGCCTGCGGTTCCTAGGAGTCCTGGTCCCTGCTCCCGGCGCCCGTCGGCTTCTCAGCCCCAGCCCGGCTCTGCTGCTTCCTCCTCACCGCTCCCTGCCCTGGCTTCTGGCATCCGGGCCTCGCGCATGCGCATTAGGGCGCGCGCGCGGTCATTGACCCTTTCTTAAAGGGCCAGCGTCCACTAACAGGAAATTGGGCACACAGGTACAGGGTATAAAGGGGTTAAGTGTCCAAGTGGGCGGGGCCTGTTCTTCGTGTTTCCCAAGCTAGGAGTCAGGTCTCCTTGTGTTCCTGTGAGATACTCACCTCTCTCTCTTCTAGAGCCGATCCTGCCTCGCCATCCGGTCCTGCCGAATCCCGAACCCCGAACGCTGCCTATCTGCCATCCTGACAGTCCGTTCCATCTCTGATCCCTGCGGTGACCCGTCTTCTCGCTCCTTCGGTTCCGGACTCCGCCTGACAACATCTCGGCGTCCGAACCTGAGCTCCGTCACCCGGACTACCATCAGTGACTCCGTGGTCCCAGGGACTTCTGCATTCTCCTCTTGTACACGGACTGACCTGCTACCTGTAGTGCTCCAGCTACCGGACCCCTTACCATCATCAAGGAGTTCGGCCCAGTGGATCCACCTCCTGGGTCTGCCCGTCCACCTGGCCCTAACAGTTATATAATAGTTTGTGCAAAACGTGCACCTGTACGCTGCCACCGACAGGCACACACGTGCGGTTTTTAAATGCAAGCACGGACGCACTAAGAACCTAACAGGTTTTTAGGAGCGACAATTACTGAGAAGTCTGACACTATCAGTCACTGCTGACTGACGTGTATTATACACTACACTTGTGCGTTATACAATAGTTTGTGAAAAACGCACACAAGTGCACCTGTACGCTGCCACCGACAGGCACACACGTGCGGTTTTTAAATGCAAGCATGGACGCACTAAGAACCTAACTGGTTTTTAGGAGTGACAATTACTGAGAAGTCTGACACTATCAGCCACTGCTGACTGACGTGTATTATACACTAGACTTGTGCGTTATATAATAGTTTGTGAAAAACGCACACAAGTGCACCTGTACGCTGCCACCGACAGGCACACACGTGCGGTTTTTAAAGGCAAGCACGGACGCACTAAGAACCTAACAGGTTTTAGGAGCAAAGATTTCTGAGAAGTCTGACACTATCAGCCACTGCTGACTGACGTGTATTATACACTACACTTGTGCGTTATATAATAGTTTGGTAAAAACGCACACAAGTGCACCTGTACGCTGCCACCGACAGGCACACACGTGTGGTTTTTAAATGCAAGCACGGACGCACTAAGAACCTAACAGGTTTTTAGGAGCGACAATTACTGAGAAGTCTGACACTATCTGGACTGTTTTAGACTGTGTACACCAGCCCCAGATATGATGAAGGCTGGTATACGGTCACCACTAGGAATGGCTATATACCCTGCCTGCCTGCCTGCCTGCCTGTATACTGCTACAATAGTCCTGACAAGGACTCTTCTGGTCACTAGCCTGTATTCCGACCTGGCTATACCCTGCCTGTATATAGCAACAATAGTCCTGAGAAGGACTCTGCTACTGTACTCCGACCTGGCTATTCCCTGCCTGCCTGTATACAACTTATTGTATGTCCTGAGAAGGACTTCTGGTCACACTGTTTGCAGCCCTGCTCCGGAACTAACTATAAAGGGCTGCAAACCTTTCCCTGAAGCAGCAACCCTCTCCCTGCACTGACTGTCTGGATGGCTGTGAGCAGAGCACAGCGCGCCCGCCGGTATAAAGGCTCGGTCACGCTGTGCGGGCCGGCCAATCACTGCAATTCCACAACTAACAGGGCTGTGGCATTGCAGTGGTCTGCCAGCCAATCCCTGCATGAGGGCTGGCTCTCAAAAGAGCGCCAACATGCAGGGATGAAGACCACGAGTACAGCACGAGTATCGCGAGATTACTCGGTCCCCGCCGAGTAGCCCGAGTACAGTGATACTCGTGCGAGTACCGAGTAGTAACAAGCATACTCGCTCATCACTAGTAGTCAGTGTACAGCTTGTATAACAGTGTAAATTTGGTGTGCCAAATGCTGGCAAAAAAGTGAGTACACCCCTAAGTGAAAATGTCCAAATTGTGCCCAATTAGCCCTTTCCCCTCCTCAGTGTCATGTGACTCATTAGTGTTACAAAGCCACAGGTTTGAATAAGGAGAAGGTGTGCTCACCTAGGCTTTAAGAAGATGGCCAACATCCTAAAACTGAGCTGCAGCACGTTGACCAAGACCACACAGTGGCTTAACAAGACAGATTCTACCCTGAACCAGCATGGCCATGGTCAACAAAATAAGTCAAGTGTACATGCTCCGCATCATATCCAGAGGTTGTCTTTTCAATAGACATATGATTGCTGCCAGCATTGTAGCAGAGGTTAAAGGGGTGGGGGTCTGTTTGTCAGTGCTCAGACCATACACTGCATACTATATCAAATTGGTCTGCATGGCTGTTGTCCCAGAAGGAAGCTTCTCCTAAAGAGGATGCACAAGATAGCTCGCAATCAGTTCCTGAAAACAAACTAAGGACATGGATTGCTGGAACTCTGTGGTGTGATGAGACCAAAATTAACTTATTTGGTTTAGATGGTGTCAAGTGTGTGTGGTAGCAATGAGGTGAGGAGTACAAAGTCAAGTGTGTCTTGCCTACAGTCAAGTATAGTGGTGGGAGTGTCATGGTTTGGGGCTGAATGAGTGCTGCCGGTTGTTGGGAGTTAAAGTTCTTTGAGGGAATGATGAATACCAACATGTACTGTGATTTAGTGAAGCAAAGCATGATCCCGTCCCTTCGGAAACTGGGCCACAGGATAGTATTTCAACATGATAATGACCCCAAACCCCTCCCAGACGCCCCCTTGCTTGCTAAAGAAAGTGATGGTAAAGGTGCTGGGCTGGCCAAGCCTGTCTCCAGGCATAAACCCTGAGCATCTGTGGGACACAATCAAATGGAAAGTGAAGGAGCACAAGGTCTGTAACATGCACCAGCTCTGTTATTTAGCCATGGAGAAGTGGAAGAGAATTTCAGCGGGTCCTGTGAAGCTCTAGTGAACTCCATGTCCAAGAGAGTTGAGGCAGTGCTTGAAAATAATGGCGAGCACACAAAATATTGACACTTTGGGCATTTTTTGGTCATTTTCACTTATTGGGTGTACTCACTTCTGTTGCCAGCCATTTAGATATTAATAAAAGTGTGTTAAGCCATTTAGAGAGCACCAAATTCTCACTATTATACAAGCTGTACCCTAATTTCTTTACATTGTATCAAAGTGTCATATCTTTAGAATCCCATGAAAAGATAGAATAAAAAATGTACAAAAATGTGGGTGTACTCACTTATGTAATATACTATTTATCATACAATTGATTAGTTTTCATTTTCTAATGTGTTTAGGTTTGAAATATTTTGTAAACACTGAATTGTACATTATTGCTATATGTTTGGCCCCAAAAACACATTGCTAAATCACAGCAAATTGCACTAAATCATGTGCACTTTTCCAGTGTGGATTTTAACCGTATAGCGCACTATCTGTGTAAATATACAATAGATCACCATGTTTAGACAAAAAAAACCTATTACTAAAAGGGACTTCACAAGTTAGAGCCACACTACTAACAAACATTTTTGGATATTTGGCTTTCGAATAAAATGTATGTAAAATTTAAAAAGTTCGCACTTCAGTGATATTTTATCATGAAAGTTGGACATTTGAGATGAAGCATGCAATGGGGATTTCCTCATCTCAAACAATTTATTGTAATAAAAGCCAATAACAGTGGTGGGTATGTCATGTGGCGTTTAGCATCATTTACAGCATGACAACAATGTCTCATGTTGTTCACAAGTCGAGTTATTGTCTGCTGAGTCATGGCATCCCACTCTTGAAGCAGGACCCTAGGTTCATTGAGGTTCTGGGGTACCGAGTTACGAGTCTCTGGCAACTCAACTGATATGATACGGTAGGTTTTCTATGAGATTCAGGTCTGGACAAAGTGCAGGCCACTCCATTTGAATTACTTCTGCCTCCAGCAGCGGTTCCCTAATGATGTGATCTCGATAAGCTAGAGCAATATGGTCCATGAAGATGGAATTTGGCCTTTGTTGTTCATACAGAGTCACAATGACTGGATTAATGATGTTATTCAAGTAGTAGGGGCTTGTCACTGTACCATTCACAAAGTGTAGGGCAGTTCTGTATTCACTAGACATACTTGCCCACACTGTAACACCACCACCACCACCAAAGGCTCGTCTGGTGAAAACAGTAGATGCTGCATAGTGCTCTCCTTGATGCTTTCAATATCACTAGCAGCCATCATTTCTGCTAAGTGTGAATCAATGATTAATTAGCGATATACCACTAACTGAACAAAATACGCCTAAAATATACCTTTTAATTAATACTATTTTAAAAAGCGTGATTGTGCATAATAAAATACAAACAACTAGCAAATGCCACCGTATGGGAGGACGGGAGAATCCTTCAAGGACAAATAATTCAATGTTCTCCCTAAATCTATGTCCAATACACACAACTGTTTTCTTGGATATACCACCCGTGTGCAATGCACATCATCTCAATTAGGGAAACTGATAAATCAGGATACATCATCAACCCCTTATATCACAATTTAGCCCCTTCTGGGTATATCCGCAGCCCATCAGTCCAGTGACTCACATAGTATACAGCAATAGCCAATCGCTGTCAACCAACCACCGTCAGGGACGCCTAGATATAATAGAAAATGGAACAATCTCACCACGGTGTTGGTGTTGTTGTCTTGGAGTCAAAACATCCTCCTACTATGGTCACTGTTTGATCATCAGATAAGTGGGTCATTCCTGGGTCCCCCGGCTTTTTCCAGGTACTTCATAGGATCCAGTTTTTTACCACCTCTGACTATTAAAGCGCTCCACTCTCAACGCGTTTCCCTTCTTATCAGGAGAGCGGCGTATATGGATCCAGAAAGTGTCCTCACATCAATGGACACATGCTATCAAAAAAGAACGGAAATCAGTTTTTCAAACACTCTACAAACACATTGGGCTAGCGGTGTTCATGTCCCACTATAGCCTACTTACTGCGGTTCTGGCCTCCCACGTGTAACGACAAACACAGCCATACCTAGTACGCTGAATAATGGGTATTTAAAGCCGCCGCCGCGGCGTGTGACGTCACATCCGTCCATCGGTCACGTGACCGGAAATTGCGTGCGTAACCCGATGACGCGTGCGCGTCACCACACAGCATGGTGGAACGCATCCCATTGCGCTTGCGCAGTCGCATTGAGAGCGTTCGTTCCTCACATACCTCAAATTTATTAACCTCATCTTTCATAACTGGGTAAATGGTGCCAGGAATACGGGACAACTCCCTAAAATACCATGCAGTAATGGGAAACCCGTTGCAGTATGATAAACACCACATAGCAAACAGGTAGTCCAGAAAGGATACAGCAAACCAGCATTTACCTATAAGGCAAGGAAAAGCTCAATTTCTGTGGTAAAATCGGAAACAAACGAAAAAAAACCCAAAAGAAGTCAGTTGTACAAACAGATACTTAAACCCACAGGAACAGAAAGCTGCTCAAAAATAAAAATACATAAAATGACAGTTTTTTCAATTTAGGTTGGGGACAGAACCGGGTTATCTTTACCTCAAATCAGATATGTCAAAGGCACAGCCGGGCCAAATACGATACGCAGAAAATAGAAAACAGAAACCCTTCACCATACTAACTACTAGTCTAAAAAAACTAACGAGGGCTCATTCCTACCTATCATGTGGGGGTCGGCACCCTAAAAAGACGGTGATTGGCGCCCCCACTCGGCCGACGACTGACCCTCCTATTCACTGGGCCTAAACACTACACAAAGGGTGCAAAGGACAGTGTTTCATTCAAGCCCCTTGGTTTCGTAGTGCCCAGCCAATAAATCCATTTGGTTTCTTGTCTCAGAATGCTTTTATCCCAGTCCCCCCCCCTTACTGGTACTGGTATCAGATCAATTCCCTGGAAGGAGATGAATTTGGGGTCTCCCTTGTGTTCATCATTAATGTGCCGTGCCAATGAGGTGTCATTTTTTAATCTGATGTCCCGGAGGTGTTCTCCTATTCTTCTTCTCAGTTCCCTCTTAGTTTTTCCTACATATTCCTTATTACACCTACATGTGGCCTTGTAGATGACTCCTCTGGATTTACAATTGATAAAGGTCTTAATTTCATACTGTTTGTTCATTACGTTCGAGAAAAAATGCCTCCCAGTTTTTATAAAGTTACAGGCTATGCAGCTCCCACATCTAAAGCAGCCATTCACCTCACTTGGAAGCCAAGTTTTTTTATGACTGTTGTTTTTGTTGGAGGTAGAAAAATGGCTATGTACCAATCTTTCTTTTAACGAGCGTGCTTTCTTATAGGTAACCGCTGGATAGTCTGTTATCAGTGGAGCAATATCCTCATCCATTTTCAAGATGGACCAATGTTTTCTGAGTATGTTATGTACCTCCTCTGCACCATTGTTGTAAGTTGTGATGAACCTGATGGTTTCCTCTTTTTTATCCTTTTGTGATGGAGTATTCAGGATTTTGGTTCTATCCTTACACCTTACTTCTGAAAATGCCTGATTAATAACTTTACTGGGGTATCCTCTATCTTTTAAACGATCATTTAGGTCTTTAGACTGTTTTAGAAATAGCCCCTCCTCTGAGCAATTCCTCTTCAATCTTAAGAACTGCCCTTTCGGGATGCCCTTTTTAAGGTTTGTGGGATGCCCACTCTCCCACCTCAATAAGGAGTTTGTCGCGGTGGGTTTTCGGTATGTGCTTGTGACAATCTCACCACCTTCGTTTTTCTCTATCAGCACATCCAGAAACGGCAGTTTTCTATTATTCACCTCAAAAGTGAACCTAAGACCCAAGGTGTTAACATTAAGTGTCGATACCATCTCCGAAAGTTCAGTCTCTGTCCCTCTCCACAACATGAAAACGTCGTCGATAAACCGACACCACAAGAGAATTTTTTCTCTATTCATCACAGACTCCTCTCCGAACACCACAGTCTCCTCCCACCAGCCCAGGGTTAAATTTGCATACGATGGGGCACTAGGACTCCCCATCGCAGTCCCCCTGAGCTGGTGGAAGAAGGATCCCCCAAACAAAAATGTATTATGTTTCAGGCCATAGTCCAATAGTTCCAAAATGAACTGGTTGTGGCGTTCAAACTGCCTACCCCTTTTCTTAAGAAAGTAGTCAATTGCCCTTAGCCCTACATTATGTTCAATTGAAGAGTATAGGGATTCAACATCTATACTAACTAGTAAGGTGTCATCATCAATCGTCACATCTTCCAGTTTTCTTAAAAGATCAGTGGTGTCTCTTAGGTATGAGTCCAGGGCCAACACAAAGGGTCTCAAAATTTTGTCAATGTAAAGTCCTGTATTCTGAGTAAGACTGCCTATCCCCGATACAATGGGTCTCCCCTTCAGGGGTTCAAGACCCTTGTGGATCTTGGGGAGGCAGTAAAATGTGGGGATAATTGGAAAAGATGGAAACATGAAGTCAAATTCGGTTTTATCAATCAGATTATCGGTTATGGCTCTAGAGAGAATGTCTTTCAACCTTACAAGGTATTCACCTGTGGGATTTTCCCTAACTATCTCATAACCATTCTTGTCATTTAGAATCTTAAGACACATTTCTTCATACTGGCTGACATCCATTATAACAATGTTGCCCCCTTTATCTGATTGTTTAACCACGATCTCATTATTCCTTTCTAGACCTAACAGACAATCCATCTCACCCTTCGTCAAATTATATCTCTTCCTATGTGTGATTTTTAACGATTCCAGATCCCTGGTCACCAAATTACAAAAAACGTTAATAGATGTTGTTTCATTCAGAATGGGTGGCATCTTATTACTCTTTAGTTTAAGGTCCGTGAAGGGACCTTTTCCCTCAACATTTGGATTGGGGTCTTCTAGACTGAATAGTAACCTCACATCATCTAATATCTCTAAGGGGATGCCCTGTTCTTTACAGATTTTTTTATTTTCATTACAAAAGAATTTTTTCCACCTTAACTTTCTCACAAAGAGATTCAAATCCTTTATGGCCTCAAAAAGGTTGAAATCTGAGGTTGGTACAAAAGATAGCCCTTTACTCAGCACTGTCATTTCGGGGGCTGACAGTACTTTTTTAGATAAGTTTATGATCTGAGCGGCTCCACCTGGGGGAATCCCCCTCCCCCCTGGTTCTTTTTGCTCCGTAAAAAATGTCCTTGCTCTAAAAAATGGCCAGGGTTATACGCACCCCTATTTTGGTACCTGCCTCTCCCTTTAAATTTATTTTTTCGATTTCTACCAGCTCCCTCAGTATCTGAAAAATCTGTATCTGTTGAGGTACCTTCAGTCTCACTAGGTTTACTAAATCTCTGTGCTGGAAAGTTATAGGCCTTGTTTTCTCTGAAATCCTGAACGTCTCTTACATAAAACTTGTGTTTTTTTTCTTTTAAATGGTATTGATGTTTTTCAATGACGTTCTGTAATGTAATTTCCTTTGTAGCAAAATCAGCATCCCCAGTAAATTTTCTCGTGATCTCTGTTTGCTCTTTCAACAGGGCATCTAGATTACTCAAGTTCTTTTTTTCTTCCTCCAATAATAAGGTCATTAGTTTAAGTGAGCACTCCGTCACCTCTCTTTGCCAACTGGCAATTAATTCGGAGTTTTTATACCTGAAATTGGGAGCCAATGATATCCTTAGATTTCTAGGAACAATTTTATCTTTCAAATAACATTCCAGAGATTGGATCTCCCACCAGGAGGTTACTCTATTTTTATATATTTTAGTCAGTTCTCTGAAAGCCCCATTAATTGAGGGTGTATATTTCTTTTGTACAAAACTTCCTTCGGAAAAGACTTCCCTTGCCTCCGAAACCCAAACACTTGTGTCAATTCCGGTTGTCAAGAAGCCAGCCATATCCCAGAAATTCAAAATATAGCAAACTGGACGTGGTAATGGAGAAATTATTGATTAATTAGCGATATACCACTAACTGAACAAAATACGCCTAAAATATACCTTTTAATTAATACTATTTTAAAAAACGTGATTGTGCATAATAAAATACAAACAACTAGCAAATGCCACCGTATGGGAGGACGGGAGAATCCTTCAAGGACAAATAATTCAATGTTCTCCCTAAATCTATGTCCCATACACACAACTGTTTTCTTGGATATACCACCCGTGTGCAATGCACATCATCTCAATATAGGGAAACTGATAAATCAGGATACATCATCAACCCCTTATATCACAATTTAGCCCCTTCTGGGTATATCCGCAGCCCATCAGTCCAGTGACTCACATAGTATACAGCAATAGCCAATCGCTGTCAACCAACCACCGTCAGGGACGCCTAGATATAATAGAAAATGGAACAATCTCACCACGGTGTTGGTGTTGTTGTCTTGGAGTCAAAACATCCTCCTACTATGGTCACTGTTTGATCATCAGATAAGTGGGTCATTCCTGGGTCCCCCGGCTTTTTCCAGGTACTTCATAGGATCCAGTTTTTTACCACCTCTGACTATTAAAGCGCTCCACTCTCAACGCGTTTCCCTTCTCATCAGGAGAGCGGCGTATATGGATCCAGAAAGTGTCCTTACATCAATGGACACATGCTATCAAAAAAGAACGTAAATCAGTTTTTCAAACACTCTACAAACACATTGGGCTAGCTGTGTTCATGTCCCACTATAGCCTACTTACTGCGGTTCTGGCCTCCCACGTGTAACGACAAACACAGCCATACCTAGTACGCTGAATAATGGGTTTTTAAAGCCGCCGCCGCGGCGTGTGACGTCACATCCGTCCATCGGTCACGTGACCGGAAATTGCGTGCGTAACCCGATGACGCGTGCGCGTCACCACACAGCATGGTGGAACGCATCCCATTGCGCTTGCGCAGTCGCATTGAGAGCGTTCGTTCCTCACATACCTCAAATTTATTAACCCCATCTTTCATAACTGGGTAAATGGTGCCAGGAATACGGGACAACTCCCTAAAATACCATGCAGTAATGGGAAACCCGTTGCAGTGTGATAAACACCACATAGCAAACAGGTAGTCCAGAAAGGATACAGCAAACCAGCATTTACCTATAAGGCAAGGAAAAGCTCAATTTCTGTGGTAAAATCGGAAACAAACGAAAAAAACCCCAAAAGAAGTCAGTTGTACAAACAAGTACTTTCCGATTTTACCACAGAAATTGAGCTTTTCCTTGCCTTATAGGTAAATGCTGGTTTGCTGTATCCTTTCTGGACTACCTGTTTGCTATGTGGTGTTTATCACACTGCAACGGGTTTCCCATTACTGCATGGTATTTTAGGGAGTTGTCCCGTATTCCTGGCACCATTTACCCAGTTATGAAAGATGGGGTTAATAAATTTGAGGTATGTGAGGAACGAACGCTCTCAATGCGACTGCGCAAGCGCAATGGGATGCGTTCCACCATGCTGTGTGGTGACGCGCATGCGTCATCGGGTTACGCACGCAATTTCCGGTCACGTGACCGATGGACGGATGTGACGTCACACGCCGCCGCGGCGGCTTTAAAAACCCATTATTCAGCGTACTAGGTATGGCTGTGTTTGTCGTTACACGTGGGAGGCCAGAACCGCAGTAAGTAGGCTATAGTGGGACATGAACACCGCTAGCCCAATGTGTTTGTAGAGTGTTTGAAAAACTGATTTCCGTTCTTTTTTGATAGCATGTGTCCATTGATGTGAGGACACTTTCTGGATCCATATACGCCGCTCTCCTGATGAGAAGGGAAACGCGTTGAGAGTGGAGCGCTTTAATAGTCAGAGGTGGTAAAAAACTGGATCCTATGAAGTACCTGGAAAAAGCCGGGGGACCCAGGAATGACCCACTTATCTGATGATCAAACAGTGACCATAGTAGGAGGATGTTTTGACTCCAAGACAACAACACCAACACCGTGGTTAGATTGTTCCATTTTCTATTATATCTAGGCGTCCCTGACGGTGGTTGGTTAACAGCGATTGGCTATTGCTGTATACTATGTGAGTCACTGGACTGATGGGCTGCGGATATACCCAGAAGGGGCTAAATTGTGATATAAGGGGTTGATGATGTATCCTGATTTATCAGTTTCCCTATATTGAGATGATGTGCATTGCACACGGGTGGTATATCCAAGAAAACAGTTGTGTGTATGGGACATAGATTTAGGGAGAACATTGAATTATTTGTCCTTGAAGGATTCTCCCGTCCTCCCATACGGTGGCATTTGCTAGTTGTTTGTATTTTATTATGCACAATCACGTTTTTTAAAATAGTATTAATTAAAAGGTATATTTTAGGCGTATTTTGTTCAGTTAGTGGTATATCGCTAATTAATCAATAATTTCTCCATTACCACGTCCAGTTTGCTATATTTTGAATTTCTGGGATATGGCTGGCTTCTTGGGAACCGGAATTGACACAAGTGTTTGGGTTTCGGAGGCAAGGGAAGTCTTTTCCGAAGGAAGTTTTGTACAAAAGAAATTTACGCCCTCAATTAATGGGGCTTTCAGAGAACTGACTAAAATATATAAAAATAGAGTAACCTCCTGGTGGGAGATCCAATCTCTGGAATGTTATTTGAAAGATAAAATTGTTCCTAGAAATCTAAGGATATCATTGGCTCCCAATTTCAGGTATAAAAACTCCGAATTAATTGCCAGTTGGCAAAGAGAAGTGACGGAGTGCTCACTTAAACTAATGACCTTATTATTGGAGGAAGAAAAAAAGAACTTGAGTAATCTAGATGCCCTGTTGAAAGAGCAAATAGAGATCACGAGAAAATTTACTGGGGATGCTGATTTTGCTACAAAGGAAATTACATTACAGAACGTCATTGAAAAACATCAATACCATTTAAAAGAAAAAAAACACAAGTTTTATGTAAGAGACGTTCAGGATTTCAGAGAAAACAAGGCCTATAACTTTCCAGCACAGAGATTTAGTAAACCTAGTGAGACTGAAGGTACCTCAACAGATACAGATTTTTCAGATACTGAGGGAGCTGGTAGAAATCGAAAAAATAAATTTAAAGGGAGAGGCAGGTACCAAAATAGGGGTGCGTATAACCCTGGCCATTTTTTAGAGCAAGGACATTTTTTACGGAGCAAAAAGAACCAGGGGGGAGGGGGATTCCCCCAGGTGGAGCCGCTCAGATCATAAACTTATCTAAAAAAGTACTGTCAGCCCCCGAAATGACAGTGCTGAGTAAAGGGCTATCTTTTGTACCAACCTCAGATTTCAACCTTTTTGAGGCCATAAAGGATTTGAATCTCTTTGTGAGAAAGTTAAGGTGGAAAAAATTCTTTTGTAATGAAAATAAAAAAATCTGTAAAGAACAGGGCATCCCCTTAGAGATATTAGATGATGTGAGGTTACTATTCAGTCTAGAAGACCCCAATCCAAATGTTGAGGGAAAAGGTCCCTTCACGGACCTTAAACTAAAGAGTAATAAGATGCCACCCATTCTGAATGAAACAACATCTATTGACGTTTTTTGTAATTTGGTGACCAGGGATCTGGAATCGTTAAAAATCACACATAGGAAGAGATATAATTTGACGAAGGGTGAGATGGATTGTCTGTTAGGTCTAGAAAGGAATAATGAGATCGTGGTTAAACAATCAGATAAAGGGGGCAACATTGTTATAATGGATGTCAGCCAGTATGAAGAAATGTGTCTTAAGATTCTAAATGACAAGAATGGTTATGAGATAGTTAGGGAAAATCCCACAGGTGAATACCTTGTAAGGTTGAAAGACATTCTCTCTAGAGCCATAACCGATAATCTGATTGATAAAACCGAATTTGACTTCATGTTTCCATCTTTTCCAATTATCCCCACATTTTACTGCCTCCCCAAGATCCACAAGGGTCTTGAACCCCTGAAGGGGAGACCCATTGTATCGGGGATAGGCAGTCTTACTCAGAATACAGGACTTTACATTGACAAAATTTTGAGACCCTTTGTGTTGGCCCTGGACTCATACCTAAGAGACACCACTGATCTTTTAAGAAAACTGGAAGATGTGACGATTGATGATGACACCTTACTAGTTAGTATAGATGTTGAATCCCTATACTCTTCAATTGAACATAATGTAGGGCTAAGGGCAATTGACTACTTTCTTAAGAAAAGGGGTAGGCAGTTTGAACGCCACAACCAGTTCATTTTGGAACTATTGGACTATGGCCTGAAATGTAATACATTTTTGTTTGGGGGATCCTTCTTCCACCAGCTCAGGGGGACTGCGATGGGGAGTCCTAGTGCCCCATCGTATGCAAATTTAACCCTGGGCTGGTGGGAGGAGACTGTGGTGTTCGGAGAGGAGTCTGTGATGAATAGAGAAAAAATTCTCTTGTGGTGTCGGTTTATCGACGACGTTTTCATGTTGTGGAGAGGGACAGAGACTGAACTTTCGGAGATGGTATCGACACTTAATGTTAACACCTTGGGTCTTAGGTTCACTTTTGAGGTGAATAATAGAAAACTGCCGTTTCTGGATGTGCTGATAGAGAAAAACGAAGGTGGTGAGATTGTCACAAGCACATACCGAAAACCCACTGCGACAAACTCCTTATTGAGGTGGGAGAGTGGGCATCCCACAAACCTTAAAAAGGGCATCCCGAAAGGGCAGTTCTTAAGATTGAAGAGGAATTGCTCAGAGGAGGGGCTATTTCTAAAACAGTCTAAAGACCTAAATGATCGTTTAAAAGATAGAGGATACCCCAGTAAAGTTATTAGTCAGGCATTTTCAGAAGTAAGGTGTAAGGATAGAACCAAAATCCTGAATACTCCATCACAAAAGGATAAAAAAGAGGAAACCATCAGGTTCATCACAACTTACAACAATGGTGCAGAGGAGGTACATAACATACTCAGAAAACATTGGTCCATCTTGAAAATAGATGAGGATATTGCTCCACTGATAA
The DNA here is from genome assembly GCF_048569485.1 of Anomaloglossus baeobatrachus. Taxonomy (NCBI): domain Eukaryota; kingdom Metazoa; phylum Chordata; class Amphibia; order Anura; family Aromobatidae; genus Anomaloglossus; species Anomaloglossus baeobatrachus. Next base: position 368,841,738 of record NC_134354.1, on the reverse strand, counting down.
CAGACTATCCAGCGGTTACCTATAAGAAAGCACGCTCGTTAAAAGAAAGATTGGTACATAGCCATTTTTCTATCTCCAACAAAAACAACAGTCATAAAAAAACTTGGCTTCCAAGTGAGGTGAATGGCTGCTTTAGATGTGGGAGCTGCATAGCCTGTAACTTTATAAAAACTGGGAGGCATTTTTTCTCGAACGTAATGAACAAACAGTATGAAATTAAGACCTTTATCAATTGTAAATCCAGAGGAGTCATCTACAAGGCCAAATGTAGGTGTAATAAGGAATATGTAGGAAAAACTAAGAGGGAACTGAGAAGAAGAATAGGAGAACACCTCCGGGACATCAGATTAAAAAATGACACCTCATTGGCACGGCACATTAATGATGAACACAAGGGAGACCCCAAATTCATCTCCTTCCAGGGAATTGATCTGATACCAGTACCAGTAAGGGGGGGGGACTGGGATAAAAGCATTCTGAGACAAGAAACCAAATGGATTTATTGGCTGGGCACTACGAAACCAAGGGGCTTGAATGAAACACTGTCCTTTGCACCCTTTGTGTAGTGTTTAGGCCCAGTGAATAGGAGGGTCAGTCGTCGGCCGAGTGGGGGCGCCAATCACCGTCTTTTTAGGGTGCCGACCCCCACATGATAGGTAGGAATGAGCCCTCGTTAGTTTTTTTAGACTAGTAGTTAGTATGGTGAAGGGTTTCTGTTTTCTATTTTCTGCGTATCGTATTTGGCCCGGCTGTGCCTTTGACATAATGGATTTGAGGTAAAGATAACCCGGTTCTGTCCCCAACCTAAATTGAAAAAACTGTCATTTTATGTATTTTTATTTTTGAGCAGCTTTCTGTTCCTGTGGGTTTAAGTATCTGTTTGTACAACTGACTTCTTTTGGGTTTTTTTTCGTTTGTTTCCGATTTTACCACAGAAATTGAGCTTTTCCTTGCCTTATAGGTAAATGCTGGTTTGCTGTATCCTTTCTGGACTACCTGTTTGCTATGTGGTGTTTATCACACTGCAACGGGTTTCCCATTACTGCATGGTATTTTAGGGAGTTGTCCCGTATTCCTGGCACCATTTACCCAGTTATGAAAGATGGGGTTAATAAATTTGAGGTATGTGAGGAACGAACGCTCTCAATGCGACTGCGCAAGCGCAATGGGATGCGTTCCACCATGCTGTGTGGTGACGCGCACACGTCATCGGGTTACGCACGCAATTTCCGGTCACGTGACCGATGGACGGATGTGACGTCACACGCCGCCGCGGCGGCTTTAAATACCCATTATTCAGCGTACTAGGTATGGCTGTGTTTGTCGTTACACGTGGGAGGCAAGAACCGCAGTAAGTAGGCTATAGTGGGACATGAACACCGCTAGCCCAATGTGTTTGTAGAGTGTTTGAAAAACTGATTTCCGTTCTTTTTTGATAGCATGTGTCCATTGATGTGAGGACACTTTCTGGATCCATATACGCCGCTCTCCTGATGAGAAGGGAAACGCGTTGAGAGTGGAGCGCTTTAATAGTCAGAGGTGGTAAAAAACTGGATCCTATGAAGTACCTGGAAAAAGCCGGGGGACCCAGGAATGACCCACTTATCTGATGATCAAACAGTGACCATAGTAGGAGGATGTTTTGACTCCAAGACAACAACACCAACACCGTGGTGAGATTGTTCCATTTTCTATTATATCTAGGCGTCCCTGACGGTGGTTGGTTGACAGCGATTGGCTATTGCTGTATACTATGTGAGTCACTGGACTGATGGGCTGCGGATATACCCAGAAGGGGCTAAATTGTGATATAAGGGGTTGATGATGTATCCTGATTTATCAGTTTCCCTATATTGAGATGATGTGCATTGCACACGGGTTGTATATCCAAGAAAACAGTTGTGTGTATGGGACATAGATTTAGGGAGAACATTGAATTATTTGTCCTTGAAGGATTCTCCCGTCCTCCCATACGGTGGCATTTGCTAGTTGTTTGTATTTTATTATGCACAATCACGTTTTTTAAAATAGTATTAATTAAAAGGTATATTTTAGGCGTATTTTGTTCAGTTAGTGGTATATCGCTAATTAATCAATAATTTCTCCATTACCACGTCCAGTTTGCTATATTTTAAGTGTGAATCAACTTTCATCAATGAACAGCACTGTGGCCCACTTGTCCCTCATCCAGCAAATCAGTGACACCTGTGCCTGGTCCTGTGGTCAGGTACCCTTGCAGGTCGACTATCATGGAAACCCCACTTATGTAAATTGTTTTAAATGATCTGACTTGACACTTTGGAGTCTATTACCTCCCTTAAATGTGCCTATAGTTGTGTTGCATGTATCATCCAGTTTTGAAGGGCATTGTTCACAATAAAGTGGTGCGGGATCATTGTGGGATTTGGCCAAAGGACGTCCACTCCAATGCATTTCTGTAACTCTTCCAATCTCTCTGTATCTCTGTTGCTACATGCTGGTGATTACACTCTGTGACACTCTAAGCTCAGTGGCTATGTCCGTCAGAGAATACCTTGCTTGGAATCTCGCAATGGCATGTTACTGTTGATCATTTGTTAGGTGTCGGTTTGGTTTCATGATGTCAAAATGTGAACAGCATGAGGAGGACTGATTAAATACCACTTATAATTGAACCTCAAAATTTATTGGGGGATTCATGGATCAAACACCTGTTGGGAATTTTTCCATTAAGCTCCTTGTTATAGAACAGCAAGTTGTGCAAAAAGTACTGAAACATTGAACAGTCGGACATGTGCATTCAGAAGATTAGAGAAGGTCTCATTAAGTTCTTCTGAAAAGGTTAGAGGGCATTTTAGGATGATTCCTAAATTTTCACCTAAAGGCAAATATCCTTTTCTTTTTGTGAGGAGTCCATATAGGAGGTGTACCAGTAAAATAAAATTTGCCAGTGAACAATTCAGCAAACTCCAAGACTCCTTGGGCACTTTGCCATAGATCAGGGGTGGGGAACCTCCGGCCCATGACCTTTTGTGCGGCCCCCGGGCAGATTCCCAGGGGCGGCAGTGCTCCGGCCACCGCTGTGGTTTTACCGACCGCCGGCCCTTTATATTTTTACATGCGCTGCTTGCGCACACCAATGAGCTCTTTCCCTGGCAGGTGCCAGCATGCTCAGGACTTATATGTGGGCGGGTTTAACGTTCTGCGCTTCCGTCCCACAGCAGCTTCACCATAAGCATTGTGCTGCCCGCTCCCCGCCCCTTCTCCGGTGCAACATGCCCCATCAGTGCTGTGCCCCCGTCAGTGCTGTGTGCAGCTCCCAGCAATGTGTGGCGCCCGCTCTCCGGTGCAGCGTGCCCCATCTGTGCTGTGTGCAGCTCCCAGCGCTGTGTGCCGCCCGCTCTCCGGTGCAGGGTGCCCCATCTGTGCTGTGTGCAGCTCCTAGCGCTGTGTGCTGCCCGCTGTCTGGTGCAGCATGCCCCATCTGTGCTGTGTGCAGCTCCTAGCGCTGTGTGCCGCCCGCTCTCCGGTGCAGTGTGCCCGATCTGTGCTGTGTGCAGCTCCTACTGCTGTGTGCCGCCCGCTCTCCGGTGCAGCGTGCCCCCATCAGTGGTGTGTGCAGCTCCCAGTGCTGTGTGCCACCTGCTCTCCGGTTCCGCGTGCCCCATCTGTGCTGTGTGCAGCTCCTAGCCCTGTGTGCCGCCCGCTCTCCTGTGCCCCATCTGTGCTGTGTGTGTACCGCCCCGCGGGCTCGGCTGCGACCGCCGAGCCGCTCGGATCCGTGCTCGTACTGCGGGTGGTGGCTCGAGCCTCTCACGGACCCGGGGGTCACGTCGCTCTGCAAGGGAGTTGGTGCTACACGCGGGGATTTGGTTGTTTGTTTTGGGATGATAGTTAGTGACACCACCCACGGGTTGTGGTGATTATGGACACCACCGCTGCGGTGAAGGTATGGGACTCCTGGGAGCGATGTAATGGCGCAGCTAGGTGTTGGCCCCTCCGTGGGTAGGGGGTGTTGGTCCCAGGGCCCGGCAGGCGAGGGCCGGGGTGCAGGGTGAAGAATTGCAGTGCAGTGCGGTGCAGTGCCTGATGGCACTGATGTACTCACTCTGACACAAGACACTGGAGTCGCTGGTAAACCAAATGGAGTGATGAACGGGGCCCGCAGCCGGCTGCAGCTTCTTCCAGACTAGGTTGGTGATTTCCGCCTTTCTCCTGCACCTGTGTGTGTAAATGTTTTGACTCCTGTGCCTAGATACCGGTAGTCTGCTCCCTGACTGGAATATGCCGGAGGAGCCCGTTTGCCCGCAGACGCTGGCCCTTAGGGTCTCTATGCCTTGGCGGTGGCTTTACCCTGTATGGTTGGGCTTTTGTCTTCTAAAGGGACTTGTGTGGGGTAGGTCCTTGAGTCCAGCCCGCAATCAGTTGATTCGACTCAGCCCTGTCGGTTCAGGGCTTGTACTGGGTCTGAGTACCCTGCCTGGTGCTCCGGTATTTAGTTGGCTCCCCGGTTCGGTTCCGGCGGGCCACTACCCTGTCCCGGTCCCTTACGGTTCCACTGTCGTTTTACCAGTCTCCTGCAGGTGGCCACCACCGTCTGCCTCCTTGCCAATGGTGACTGAGCTCCGACCGAGCCACCGGAGTCGTCTTTGGCAGACCTGAGCGCAGGTCTGCCTGTGAACTTGTCTGCTCTACACTCCTACTTGAACTTGACTCAGACTGACTGTTCTTCCCGCCTCCAGGCCTGTGAACTCCTCGGTGGGCGGAGCCAACCGCCTTGCTCCGCCCCCCCTGGTGTGGACATCAAACCTGGAGAGTGGTGACAAGGGTTTTGGTTTGGCTGGTGTTACCTAACCGGGAGGGGGGTGTGGTGTTGCGTGTGACTACCTGGGACGACCTGGATAGTCCAGGGCATCACATTCCCCCTTGGTTTAATGCAGACCGTTCGTGGGCTACCCGTCCATCACCGGTTTATTTTTGTTTCTGTAAAATAGAAAACTGGACAAACAATACAAGTATAATAACATTTTCAACATTTTTATATTTTCGAATTTTCCCATACGGGAGGCACATACTTAAACGTTACGGTAACATTTTTAATAATACGGGAACCGGGTCCTCAGTCACCCACCCAAACAACCTAGACCTTGATGCTGCCCCTAAGAAGTGGGCAGCACCCCTTTTCCCCAGTCCAGGAACGGGCCCAGGTATGTTAACTGGACAGGTGCGGGTTTCACAATCCTTTCAGAGGCCCCACGTCCAGGGGACCCCTGACTCGGAGGATGGCCACCGGTTGTGGTGGTGGCGGGCCTCGGCCATCAGCTTCCCGCAGGCCCATCCTCCAGTCTGCCTCTCCGGAGGCAGTGAAACCGGACGGCCGGTTAAGGGAGGGGATTATTTACATGCCCAATATTTTGGGTTGGCCTGCAAGTTCTCGGCCTTGTCTTTTTGTAAAACAGGGCAACAAAAGTCCCATTAGGGACGGACAGTCAGGGTCCCAACGGGAACTTTAACATGGTAGCCGGGAACTGCTAACGCACTTTAACTTTCTTCAGGGAAGCTGTATGGCGGGGGAGGGGACTGGGGCTGCCTAGGAACACTGCGGATCGCCCTCCTCTTTATATCCAGGGCGAACCAGCCCCTCTATAGAGGAAATTATTCCCAAGTTAAAAATTTTATTAATTTCAATCATAAAATGTGACAATCACAACATTAATACAAGGTGATCTCTAAAATCCAAAATTGTGGATATTCTCCCCATCCGTCCCTGTTTGTCAGGAGCAGATTATCCGGATCTCAGTCGGACCCAATAGATAAATATAATATCACACAAAAGCAGTTTGATACAGGCAGTGTAGACACACAAAGCTTTTTTAAGCCAATACTCAGCAATGTTCCATTGTTTGCTCAGGATCATTAGGCCATTCCACTCCTGTGGATCAGGTAGATTTTGCTTGTTGGCATTAATATAGCAGTTCTTAGTGTGCTTATTTACTCCGTTATATACTGTTACTTTAAACCATCTATCATCTTTACTATGGCCTCCTGAGGAACCATTTTAAGGAGAAACGCGTCGAGGCGAAGAGGCAATATCACTACATGTGCCATTTATATATAACGGAGTAAATAAGCACACTAAGAACTGCTATATTAATGCCAACAAGCAAAATCTACCTGATCCACAGGAGTGGAATGGCCTAATGATCCTGAGCAAACAATGGAACATTGCTGAGTATTGGCTTAAAAAAGCTTTGTGTGTCTACACTGTCTGTATCAAACTGGTTTTGTGTGATATTATATGTATCTATTGGGTCCGGCTGAGATCCGGATAATCTGCTCCCGACAAACAGGGACGGATGGGGAGAATATCCACAATTTTGGATTTTAGAGATCACCTTGTATTAATGTTGTGATTGTCACATTTTATGATTGAAATTAATAAAATTTTGTACTTGGGAATAATTTCCTCTATAGCATTTATGTATATTCCCTGACTTATAGTCAATATAAAAACGAACCAGCCTCTCTCCCCACAGTGCCGAGTGTAGGTGACAAGCTCACCGGGCTTCAGGTCACGATGCGGGTGACCAAGGGGGAGATGAGGGTTGACGTCCCGCCAGGAAAAGAAAACTTCGGCCTCCAGGCCCGGTTCAAAGATGAATTCCATCCATGCCGGGGGTCAAATTGCCGGACCTGGCCCTCGTAGGTTGGGCTATGTACCCTGTAGATTGCGCTCCGGAGATGCTCCTTCTCCCGGATGGTATGGGCCAACACCTCAGCCTTCTGCCTTTCCCGGGCCTCGATCTCCCGGCCCAGTGGGTTCTGCTGCCGCTCCCAATATGGAGCGTCTGCCTGCTCCTCTTTCACAGGGGTCGGGCCCAGCCGGAGCTCCCCCGCGTCGGCTACGACCGGCATTATCTGAGCTGGGGAACGCCGCTGTGTCACGGCCTGTCGTGCTGCCTTACAGCGACAACCCTCCGCTGCCTCAGCCAAGGCCTGGGACCTGGGAGCGGCCAACGTTACCCTCCGGGCCTCCTTCCGGTCAGCATCCTTCATTTTCCTGGCCGGGTGGACTGCCGGGGCCGGAACTTCTCCGGGCACGGTCACTTCCGGGACCGGCTACTCTCCTTGAGGAACGGGCACCTTCCATGGAAGCGGGATCGGTGCTGACCGGACAAGCGGTCGTCCGCAGGCTGCCTCCCCAGGTGAGTCCTCACAGGCGGGCGGGACGGGTTCCGCTGCCGGTGGCGGGGGCAGCGGACTGAGTGGGGGAGCAGCGGCATCCGGCACGAGCGATGAGGGAAGCAGCATGGAGAGTGGCAGCAGACCGGGTCCCTCAGCCGCAATGACCGGTCCCTTAAGGACACAGGGGCGCGCGGCGCTTACCCGCTCTCCAAACTCTGCCTCCACTTCATGTGCTCGCACAGCCGCCGCAATCTCCCTCATCTCGGCCACCCAGCGCTCCATGAGGCATCGCACCTGGGCTTGCAAGCGGCAACACATTAAGGTGGTCCGGGCTTCCACTCACGCCGCTGTTCCAGGCGTGGGCTCCGGGGTTTCGGGATTGCCAGACGGGGTGGACATGTTGTTTGTTGGATATCCAGGAACCAGAGGGGTAGCAGAGTCCTGGCGTCCCTGCCTTTTATCTCCTCAGTCACGTGAGGCTGGATCTTCACCCACCCCCCCTTGGTGTTTTCCGAGCACTTCGCTTGCTTTTTGTTCCGCTCCGCTCTCGGGGGGCGGGGCTTCGTCTTCGTGCCCTTTCTGTTCAGGGAAGACGGCTCGGGCGGGATCTTTTCGCGCCCAAGATGTTGGATTCTCCAATTTTTCAGCGGGACGCCGCTGGCGATGATCTGAAGGCGCACTTCCACAGGTAAGTGGATGGTTCTATCCTATTTGCAGACGCCAGAAGAATTGATGTGTACCGCCCCGCGGGCTCGGCTGCGACCGCCGAGCCGCTCGGATCCGTGCTCGTACTGCGGGTGGTGGCTTGAGCCTCTCACTGACCCGGGGGTCACGTCGCTCTGCAAGGGAGTTGGCGCTACACGCGGGGATTTGGGTGTTTGTTTTGGGATGATTGTTCGTGACGCCACCCACGGGTTGTGGTGATTATGGACACCACCGCTGCGGTGAAGGTATGGGGCTCCTGGGAGCGATGTAATTGCGCAGCTAGGTGTTGGCCCCTCCGTGGGTAGGGGGTGTTGGTCCCGGGGCCCGGCAGGCGAGGGCCGGGGTGCAGGGTGAAGTATTGCGGTGCAGTGCAGTGCGGTGCCTGATGGCACTGGTGTACTCACTCTGACACAAGACACTGAAGTTGCTGGTAAACTAAACGGAGTGATGAACGGGGCCTGCAGCCGGCTGCAGCTTCTTCCAGACTAGGTTGGTGATTTCCGCCTTTCTCCTGCACCTCTGTGTGTAAATGTTTTGACTCCTGTGCCTAGACACCGGTAGTCCGCTTCCTGACTGGTATATGCCGGAGGAGCCCGTTTGCCCACAGACACTGGCCCTTTGGGTAGGTCCTTGAGTCCAGCCTGCAATCAGTTGATTTGACTCGGCCCTGTCGGTTCAGGACTTTGTACTGGGTCTGAGTACCCTGCCTGGTGCTCCGGTATTTAGTTGGCTCCCCGGTTCTGTTCCGGCGGGCCACTACCCTGTCCCAGTCCCTTACGGTTCCACTAGTCGCTTTCCCGGTCTCCTGCAGGCGGCCACCACCGTCTGCCTCCTTGCCAATGGTGACTGGGCTCCGACCCAGCCACCGGAGTCGTCTTTGGCAGGCCTGAGCGCAGGTCTGCCTGTGAACTTGTCTGTTCTACACTCCTACTTGAACTTGACTCAGACTGACTGTTTTTCCCGCCTCCAGGCCTGTGAACTCCTCGGTGGGTGGAGCCAACCACCTGGCTCCACCCCCTGGTGTGGACATCAAACCTGGAGGGTGGTGACAAGGGTTTTGGTTTGGCTGGTGTTACCTAACCGGGAGGGGGGTGTGGTGTTGTGTGTGACTACCTGGGACGACCTGGATAGTCCAGGGTGTCACATGTGCAGCTCCTAGCGCTGTGTGCCACCCGCTCTCCGGTGCAGCGTGCCCCATCTGTGCTGTGTGCAGCTCCTAGCGCTGTGTGCCGCCCGCCCTCCGGTGCAGCGTGACCCCCGTCAGTGGTGTGTGCAGCTCCCAGCGCTGTGTGCCGCCCGCTCTCTGGTGCAGCGTGCCCCATCTGTGCTGTGTGCAGCTCCTAGCGCTGTGTGCAGCCCGCTCTCCGGTGCAGCGTGCCCCATCAGTGCTGTCTGCATGTCCAACAGCTGTGTGCCGCCCGCTCCCCGGCGCTGTGTGCCGCCCGCTCTCTGGTTCAGCGTGCCCCTTGCAGTGCTGTGTGCAGCCTCACCTGTGATGTGGATCACCCCCAGTGTTGTGTTCTCTCCAAAGCTGTGTACCACCCCAAGTGCTGTGTACCCCTTAGTGATGCCTGTGGTCCCCCCCCCTTAGTGATGTCTGTGGGCCCCCTCTTAGTGATGTCTGTGTGCCCCCCTTAGTAATGTCTGTGTGCCCTCCCCTTAGTGATGTCTGTGTGCCCTCCCCTTAGTGATGTCTGTGTGCCCTCCCCTTAGTGATGTCTGTGTGCCCCCCCTTAGTGATGTCTTTGTGCCCCCCCTTAGTGATGTCTGTGTGGCCCCCCTTAGTGATGTCTGTGTGCCACCTCTTAGTGATGTCTGTGTGCCCCCCCTTAGTAATGTCTGTGTGCGCTCCCCTTAGTGATGTCTGTGTGCCCTGCCTTAGTGATGTCTGTGTGCCCACCCTTAGTGATGTCTTTGTGCCCCCCCCTTAGTGATGTCTGTGTGCCCCCCCCTTAGTGATGTCTGTGTGCCCTCCCCCTTAGTGATGTCTGTGTGCCCCTCCTTAGTGATGTCTGTGCCCTCTTAATGATGCCTGTGCCCACCTAGTAATGTCCGTGCCTCCCCTAGTGCTCTCTGTGCCACCCTAGTGATGTGTGCCCCCCCCCCAGTGCCGTCTGTGCCCCACAGCAATGCTTATGCCTCCATGTGACCTAGTAATGTTCCCCAGCCCCTCTTGTCATGTATATGCCCCCAGCATCTCCTTTTTGTATTTTCTCCCAGCCCCTCCTGTCATGGATATGCCCCAGCGTCTCCGGTTATGTGTATGCCCCAACCCCTCCTGTTATCACCAATCTTATTATCACAAAGAGTTACCTGCGCTCCAGACAAAGACAAACCTGGAAAAGAGAGAAGCAACATAAGCATCACCGAACATCACAGCCGCACAAAACAGAAGCAGCTCCGGCCACCACAATAGGGGTGAGTTAATTAACCGTTTGACCAAATATAGCCGGTTCATTTTCACGTTGATAATTTTGTGCGGCCCCCGAAGGTTGGTAGAAATTTCCAAATGGCCCCCGGCAGTAAAAAGGTTCCCCACCCCTGCCATAGATAAAGCAAAGATTTTTTTTTTTTTGGCCACAATATCAAGAAACTTGTTTTGGCAAAAATCAAAGGCATAATTTCACTGAAGAAACTTGACATGCGCTGTGAAGCAAGGTGGTGGAAGTAATATAGTTCAGGGCTGTTTTGTTTTCTAGATTGTGCTTGGCAGCTTTCTATCATACAATCCACTTTCAGTTTTTAAGTGTACCAGTGGCTGCTTGAGGTCATCTGTCAGAGGTTTAAAGCTTAGCTAAAGCAGGCTTTACACGCTACGAGATTGCTACAGCGATCTCGTTGGGGTCACCGATTTTGTGACGCACATCCGGCCGCTGTAGCGATCTCGATGTGTGTGACTCCTAGGAGCGATTTTGGATCGTTACAAAAACGTCCAAAATCACTCCTCATTGACATGGGGGTCACTTCTCAAATATCGCTGCTGCAGCGTGTACGATGTAGTTCGTCGCTCCTGCGGCAGCACACATCGCTCCGTGTGACGCCGCAGGAGCGAGGAGCCTCACCTTACCTGCCGCCGCCCGCAATGCGGAAGGAATGAGGTGGGCAGGATGTTACGTCCCGCTCATCTCTGCCCCTCCGCTTTGATTGGGCGGCCGCTTAGTGACGTCGCTGTGACGCCGCACGGACCGCCCCCTTAGAAAGGAGGCGGTGTGCCGGTCACAGCGACGTCGCTAGGCAGGTAAGTATGTGTGACAGGTCCAGGCGATGTTGTGCGCCACGGGCAGTGATTTGCCCGTGTCGCACAACCGATGGGGGCGGGTACCCACGCTAGTGTGGCGCCCCTGAGGCTTCCGTCGCCACAGAGACATTGCACCCCAGTCAGAGGTGTGATGTCCCATCCTGAGTAAGGAAAGGGGTACATGCCAGTTCACAGGTAAAACTGCACTACACCCATTGTTAGACACACACTGGGACCAGGGACAGTGGCAGAAACCCTCCCATGCTGCATGCTGGGAGGAGACGTAAGACCCATCCCTGCTCCCATAGGGTGGTAGCTTAGCAACCGGGGGGTGGGGAGAGCCAGCCGAGTGTAGAGCAGAGAGGAAGGTCAGAGTTTCAGTTTACCTCAGAGAGTGAGAGAGTGAGGAGGCAGCATGTAGCTGTGAAAGAGAAAGGAGCTCTGTGAGTTCAGAGTGTCCGCAACAGAGAAGGAAAGCAACAGAGGATAGAAACAGAGAGTAGAAGAAGAGCTCTAGTCAGGCAGGAGCTAAAGAAAGAAGAAAGTGACGCTTCCTGGTGAAGACCCTGGGACTCGGAGGGTCCAGGTGACACCAAGCAGGAAACGAAGGGATTCCAGGGCCACAGATAGCTTCAGAGCTGGTGGCCAGTGAAGTCAGCTGAGAAAGGACACAATTAGAGGGGTGCACTGGCATCAACCCCCAGATCTACCCGGGATCGGCGGAGGTCCCTCACGGTGGTCCCAGCAGTCCAAAGGTTCCTGCAGGCCTTGACAAGAACTGTGAGTAAAGACCTTGAAACTGCACCCCTGGTGTTGCCTCAGTTATTTCTCTGCATAGACACTAATAAGCACCAACAGTGTCCCCGGGGCACCGCTCCACCTGTGGGGAGCAGTACCACCATTGCTGCCATATCATCACCCCGGAGGCCTTACACAGCAGCGGCGGCTTAATAGCCGCATACCACAGGTGGCATCACGAACACAAACTTTAATCACCCCCAAGTTATCAGCCATTTTAACTGACACCCACCAGGGCCACGGAGTCGGGCCCCGCCACCACTGACTACCCCCGGACTAGTCCGGCCCGGCACCGGGTGTCCCATAGCCCTGGGGTGGGCGAGTCACTAGCGATATCGGTACCGATATCGCAGCGTGTAAAGTGGCCTTAAGAGTGGACTTTAAAAATGTAACAATGATTCTAAACATACCAGTAAATATGTCACGGAGTGGATAAAATAGGAAGTACATGGTTCTATAATAGTTCAGATTGCAATCACATAGACATTCTGTGGGTGATATAAAACAGGCTGTGTGTTCAAGTAAAAATTTTCCATAGAATGGGAAAAATTTCTCCATCTGGATGTAAGAAACTGGTAGACAGTAAAAGGGATGTTTCCATGAACATAGTCAATGTTAATCAATTGTTATTGGAATAATAATGATTTCCACAATTGGATGTGTTTAAAGAAAAAAAAAATGTTCCTGTGCGGAGATAATCTTATATGTGTCCCTGCTATGTACTGTGTAATGGCTGTGTCTGACTGAACAGGGACATGGTCTGATCATACCACATCTCCTGGGCTGAGATAATCTTATATATGTGCCCCTGCTATGTATTGTGTAATGGCCGTGTCTGACCGTACAGGGAGATGGTCTGATCATACCACATCTTCTGGACTGAGATAATCTTACATAGGTTTCCCTGCTATGTACTGTGTAATGGCCGTGTCTGACTGTTCAGGGACATGGTCTGATCATACCACATCTCCTGGGCTGAGGTAATCTTACATAGGTTTCCCTGCTATTTACTGTGTAATGGCTGTGTCTGACTGTACAGGGACATGGTCTGATCATACCACATCTCCTGGGCTGAGGTAATCTTACATAGGTTTCCCTGCCATTTACTGTGTAATGGCTGTGTCTGACTGTACAGGGACATGGTCTGATCATACCACATCTCCTGTATAGTTGCATAAGTAAAAAAGTATTTAAACCTTATGTACCGCCCCGCGGCCTCGGCTGTGGCCGCCGAGCCGCTCGGATCCATGCTCGTGTACTGCGGGTGGTGGCTCGAGCCTCTCACGGACCCGGGGGTCACGTCGCTCTGAAAGGGGGGTTAGTGGCGGTGCACGCAGGAGTTTTGGGTGGAATAGGTAAAGTTTGTGACGCCACCCACGGGTTGTGGTGATTGTATGGTGGACACCACCACTGCCGTGAAAGTACGGGACTCCCGGGAGCGGTGTAGTGGGCGCAGCTAGGTGTTGACCCCTCCATGGGTAGGGGGTGGTGGTCCTGGGGCCCGAGGGAGGCTGCAGGGCGCAGTGTCGCGGTGCGGTGCCTGATGGCACTGTTGTACTCACGATTAAACCACACAGAGTCACTGGTAAACCATGTTCGGTGGAGATCGGTGCCCGCAGCCAGCTGCGTGAGTCCCCAGTAAGGGTGGTGATGTCGCCTTTCTCCTGCACCTTAAATTGTGTGTTTTGACTCCTATGCTTCAGCAACGGTAGTCCACTCCCCGACTTTTAGATGCCGGAGGAGCCCCTTTTGCCCGCAGGCGCCGGCCCATTGGATCTCTGGCCCTTGGCGGTGGCTCTTATCCGGAATCGGTGGGCTTTTGCCGTCAATCGGGACTTTGTGTGGGAATGAACCCCTGAGGTCCAGACTGCAATCAGTGAATTTGACTACACCTAGTGGCTTCTAGGCTAGTTCGGGGTCTGAGTACCCTGCCTGGTGCTCCGGTAAACAAGTTAGCTCCATGGTTCGGGTCCGGCGGGCCACCACCCGGTCACGGTCCCTACGGTTCTGCAGTTCTGTCCTCCCGGACTCCTGCAGGTGGCCACCACCGTCTGCCTGACTGACTGATTGGGGGTCCTAGGCTCCAACCCAGGCCCTTCACAGAACTGTACTCCTCTTAGCTCCTCTCCCTAACCTCTCCAAACTTAATATGCTTGTATTTCCTGCCTCAGGCCAGCAGACTCCTCGGGGAGCGTGTCTATCCGCCTGACAGCGCCCACCTGGTGTGCCTGTCTGACTCTGAGGGAGGCAACCAGGTCTTTGTTGACTGATGGTACCTTACTGGGGTGGGGGTTTGTGTGGTGTGTGTAGTGACCTGTGACCCCATGGCGTCACAGGGCGTCCACTTACAGCAGAGGATCGCAAATAATTATTTCTTTGAGGTAAAATTTTTTTTAAAACATAGGCAGGAAAATGTTTTACCTCACAAAAAGAATCAGATATGATCCCGTGCTGTAATGTCTTTATACTCCTTTTACTTCTTCCCCTGCCCAGTAGATGTGGTATGATAAGACCATGTCCCTGCACGGTCAGACACGACCATTACACAGTATATAGCAGGGACACATATATAAGATTATCTCAGCCCAGGAACAATTTTTTTAATCACATCCAATTGTGGAACTTATTACTATTCCAAGATATATTGATAAAAACTAACTTTGCTCGGTGAGAAACCCCTTTAAAACATGACTGCTGCTGGGACTACCAGGTATTTGTACATATGTACATTTTTTTTTGTTTAATAAGTAAATTTGATATTGTATTCTGTTCAGTTTCATTATATTTATTTTCATATACTATTTAAATGAAAATCACATATTAACTTGTCCACATATGTTAACCCTTTAGTGACGGAGCTAATTTTCACCTTAATGACCAGACCAAATTTTGCAATTCTGACCAGTGTCACTTCATGAGGTTATAACTCTAGAACGCTTCAACGGATCCTGGTGATTCTGAGACTGTTTTTTCGTCACATATTGGACTTCATGTTAGTACCAAATTTAGGACAATATTTTTTGCGTTTATTTATGAAAAAAATTGAATATTGGCAAAAATTTTGAAAATTTTGCAATTTTCAACTTTTGAATTTTTATACCGTTAAACCAGAGATTTCTGTGACACAAAATAGTTAATAAATAACATTTCCCACTTGTCTACTTTACATACGCACAATTTTGGAAACAAAATTTTTTTTTGTTAGGAAGTTAGAGGGGTTCAAAGTTTATCAGCGATTTCTCATTTTTACATCAAAATTTACAAAACCATTTTTTAGGGACCACATCACATTTGAAGTGACTTCAATAGGCCTAGATGACAGAAAATACCCAAAAGTGACACCATTATAAAAACTGCACCCCCCAAAGTACTCAAAACCACATTCAAGAAGTTTATCAACCCTTCAGGTGCTTCACATGAACAAAAGCAATGTGGAATGAAAAAAAGCAAAAATTAAATTTTACCTAAAAATGTTGCTCTAACACAAATTTATTCACTTTTAGAAGAAATAACACAACAAAATGGACCCCAACAATTGTTCCCCACTTTCTTATGAGTGCGCTGATACCCCACATAGTGTCAGAAACCTCTGTTTGGACAAATGGGAGGGCTCGGAACAGAAGGAGCAATATTTGAATTTTGGAAAGCAAATTTGGCTGAAATAGATTGCGGGCACCATGTTGCATTTACAGGTCCGCTAAGGTACCTAAACAGAAGAAATCCCTCACAAGTGACACCATTTTGGAAACTAGACCCCTCAAGGCTTCTATCTAGGGGTATAGTGAGCATTTTAGATCCACAAGTACTTCACAGATTTTGTTAACGTTACGTTGTCATATTGAAAATTTTAATAATTTTCTCAAAAATGTTGCTTTAGCATCAATTTTCTCACTTTTTCAAGAGGTAATTCCAAAAATTTGACCTCAAGGTTTGTTAACCACTTTTTTATGAGCGCGGTGATACCTCACATGTGGTCTGAAAACTTTGTTTGGACAAATAGGAGGGCTTGGAACGAAAGGAGCAATATTTGAATTTTGGAAAGGAAATTTGGCTGAAAAAGATTGCGGGCACCATGTCACATTTGGAGGACCCCTAAGGTACCTAAACAGCAGAAACCCCACACAAGTGACCCCATTTTGGAAACTAGGCCCCTCAAGGAATTTATCTAGATGTTTGGTGAGTACCCTGAACCCCCAGGTGCTTCACAGAATTTTATAACGTTGAGCCATGAAAAAAAAAAAATAAAATTTTACCACAAAATTGTTATTTCAACCAGGTAGCTTTTTTTTACAAGAGTAAAAGAAAAAAATTCAGCATAACATTTATTGTGCAATTTTTCCTGAGTTTGGCGATACCTTATATGTGGTGGAAATCAACTGTTTGGGCGCATGGCAGGGCTCGGGAGGGAAGGAGTGCCATTTGACTGCAAAATTGGCTGGAATCAATAGCGGACGCCAGGTTGCATTTGGAGAGCCCCTGAGGTGCCTAAACAGTGGCTGTCCCCCACAAGTGACTCCATTCAGGAAACAAGACACCTCAAGGCTTTTATCTAGGTGTATAGTGAGCAGTTTGAATCCACGAATACTTCACAGAATTTGATAAGCTTAGGTTGCCATATTGAAAATTTTCATTTTTTTCACAAAAATGTTGCTTCAGCATCAAATTTCTCACTTTTTCAAGAGACAACAACAAACCGTGGACCCAACAGGTTGTTATCCAATGTCTTATGAGCACAGGGATACCCCACATGTGGCCAAAAACCTCTGTTTGGATAAATGGGAGGGCTTGGAATGGAAGGAGCACCATTTGAATTCTGGAAAAGTTGAAATAAATTGCGGGCACCATGTCACATTTGCAGGGCCCCTTGGGTACCTATACATTAGAAACCCCCCACAAGTGACTCCATTTTGGAAACTGGACTTTATTCAGGAGTATAGTAAGCATTTTGAATCCACAGGTACTTCACAAAAATGTTGCTGTAGCAACAAATGTCTCACTCTTAGGCTATGTGGCCATGATCCAGCGACACGGCATCTAGTGCACAGTGTCAGCCTTCCTGCAGAGATGTGAGTGTTGTCCACGGGAGAACGCAGCTGCCCATGCCCACGATTTGGGTTCAGGCCGCTGTGGAGCTCTATGCTACCTGCAGAGAACACTCTTGTCTCCGCAGCATAACTTGACATGCTGAGGCTCGGGAAGCTGCACCACAGGTCAGTGTATGCTGCGGAGAAAAGAAGCACAGTGGGCATGAGATTTCTAAAAATCCTTCCACTGTGCTTCTACTGCACAACGCAGCGCTATGGATGCAGGGAAAACACTCTGCGCCCAAAACGCTGCAAATCCCGATTGTGGGCGCACAGCCTAAAATGCTACAATGGATGAATGGATAGATGTCAAACAAATATAACGTCCCACCCCCTGCATATTCTAAGCTGGCGCCCTTTAGTGCCTTTCATGTGGCACTAAAGGGTGCCTAGCCTTGTATTTAGCCCCCCAAAAAATTAATAATTAAAATAAACGACGTGGGGTCCCCCCTATTTTTGATAGCCAGCTAGGGTAAAGCAGACAGCTGTAGCCTGCAAACCACAGCTGACAGCGTCACCTTGGCTGGTGATCAATTTGGAGGTTTTTTAAAAAAAAAAAAACGTGGGGTCCCCCCCAAATTAGATCACCAGCCAAGGTGAAGCGGACAGCTGGGGTCTGGTATTCTCAGGGTGGGAAGAGCCATGGTTATTGGACTCTTCCCAGCCTAAAAATAGCAGGCCGCAGCCGCCCCAGAAGTGGCGCATCCATTAGATGCGCCAATCCTGGCGCTTCGCTCCAGCTCATCCCGCGCCCTGGTGCGGTGGCAGACGGGGTAATATACGGGGTTGATACCAGCTGTAATGTCACCTGGCATCAAGCCCTGGGGTTAGTGATGTCACGGCATCTGAACAGATACCCGACATTACTAACCCAGTCAAGTAATAGAAAAAAAAAAAGACAAAAAAAAAAATGTATTTGAAAAAAAAACTCCCCGAAACATTCCTCTTTTACCAATTTATTGAAAATAAATACATTTCGGTCGCTGTAATCCATTTTGGAGGTCCCACGCCGACTCTGGATCTTCTAGAATATGGGGGGCACGTTCAGGGAACGTATCCCCCATTTTCTGGAAGAGCAAGCTCTCCATGAGCAGTGTAGGTGCAGTAATCTGAGAATACTGCACTCACACTGCCCCGGTCCAACCTAGGGCAGAGTGACCTGCAGTAACCTCATTCTAGAATATGAGGGGCACGCTCACAGAACGTACCCCCCATTTTCTAGAACAGCAGTCTCTCCATGTGAGGAGTGTGGCTGCAGATTACCGCACTCACCCTCCCCCGGTCCACAGTGGAGCAGCCTGTGCAGTAGCGACGTCAGCGTCCCTGCTTGCAGGGATCCAGCTGACAGCCTCTGTCTGCGCATGCGCCGCCAGCTTTCAAGAAGGAGGCGGCGTGATCGCGGGGCCGGAGCACCAGCAGCCAGGTGACGTAAAACCGGGGGCTGGGGGGGGGTGACGGGGGGTGACGGCGGGACCTGGGGACAACTTTCTGCCGCATGTGACGTGTCACATGCGGCAGAAAGAGCAGGATGAATGCGGCCGCCATCTTCTACGCTCCGGAGGGGGGAGGGAGGAGGCGGCTCTGGAGAACCGGAGGGGGCTCCGGGGACCAGAGATCTCCGGTGTACCGGAGGAGGGGTCAGGGGGAGGACATTTCCCTCCGATCTGAAATGTTTGATCATTTCAGATCGGAGGGAAATGAATGCAGAGCCGGCGGCGGCGGGAGTTTTCAGCACGCGTCGGCGCCATCTTGGATTTTCCGGAGGGGGGGTAGGGGTGGTGGGGGGACTCTCCGGTACCAGGGGCTTTGGGGGCACTAAGGGCTCATATTTATTTCTCATCTGACATGTTTGATCACGTCAGATGAGAAATAAATCAATTTTACCGGCCATTTTTAATACAAACGTAATATAGAGGTATTTTAGATATCTGTACAACTGTATGTGCGATCAATTGTACACTGTAGACCAAACATTTTTGCGGATAAGTTTAAATATATTAAAGCTTTTATTTCTACCGGAGATTAGAGAATATAAAGTTCAATACATTAGCTGTGATATGGTAGGAACCAGAACACAAACCATTAAGCTATAAAATCACTATATGAAGTCCCAAATTATTACAAATTAAGACTAAATTTCAGATACATTGTTGAATATGAAAATATTTGCATGAATGCACAACAGCAATTGATTTTATATATATATATATATATATATATATATGTTCATCTGGGTCAATGAGACATGTATATACACGTACAAGTACAAGTACAAGTACAATACAAGTACTGCACTAGGTCTATGACCGTGGTCTGTGTGCGTGCCCCTGGATAAGTGCCTCATAAGTGTCAGAAATATACCAGAAATGAACCAGACGTGACCAGAAGGTAAACTTCAGCTCTTTCTAACCAAGTTTGCCACTGACACAACTTACTTGTTAAATCACATACTTACCACACTACTCCCACCATGTTCACCTATGCCCTCACAGTCTTTGCCCCTCTCCTCCTCACTCTCCTTCGCTATCCCCACACCCCAGCACCCTCTAAACAAATATACATCTCCACCTCCCTCCTGCCTTCTCATCTGTCCTCATCTGCTGACCTACTCCTGAACCTCAGATCGCTCCTAATATCACGCAGACCATGCCGTCCACTCTCCTTCTCCCACCTGCTCTCCCTTTCTCTACTCCTTCTCACTGCTGGTGACATAACCCCCAATCCTGGCCCCCCATGGATGGTACACCCCTCTTTATCACCCACCCACCACTCTCCACATAATAGTAACTACCGCAATCTATCCAACATAAAAACTATTCCCCTCTCACCGACTCCGCCGCCACCTCTCTCAGGAGCGCTCTGGAATGCCCGTTCAGTGTGTAATAAACTGCACATCATTCATGATCTCTTTACCTCCAGCAATCTATCCTTTCTGGGCATCACCGAAACATGGCTGACACCATCCAACTCTGCCTCCCCAGCTGCACTATGCTACGGTGGCCTGCACTTCTCCCACACTCCTCGCCCTGGCAATAGACAAGGTGGAGGAGTGGGCCTCCTTCTTTCTAACAACTACAACTTCACCACAATCCCACCTCCTCTACCCTCCCTTGACCTGCCTTCCTTTGAAGTGCACTCTGTCCGAATCTATTCTCCCTCCAACCTCCAAGTGGCTGTCATATACAGACCCCCGGGCGCCACCACTGCCTTCCTCGACCACTTCTCTGCCTGGCTTCCACACTTTCTCTCTGCTGACATTCCCACCATCATCATGGGTGACTTCAACATCCCCACTGACACTCGCCAACAAGCTGCTTCCAAACTCCTCTCCCTTGCTTCGTCTTTTGGCTTAACTCAGTGGTCCACCTCTGCCACCCACAAAGATGGACACACACTAGACCTTATCTTCACCCGCCTCTGTCCCCTTTCTGACCTCACAACTTCCCCCCTCCCCCTATCTGACCACCATCTTCTGACCTTTTCAGCCCTGTCCTCCTCACCTACCCCCCCTGTCCAGCACCTAGCACATCCCCGCAGAAACCTTGCACACCTCAACATGCACACCCTCGCCAACTCTATCCTACCACTGTCCTCCATATCGTCCCTCCACGACACAGACAGTGCCACCACTTTCTACAACACCACCCTCACATCAGCTATTGATTCAGTCGCTCCCCTTGTGCATGGCAGAGTGAGACGAATCAATAGACAGCCCTGGCACAACAGCCTCACTAAAAAACTTCGGCAAAGGTCTAGGGCTGCAGAGCGGTGGTGGAAGAAAACGCACTCCCAGGAAGACTTCACCACATTCAAAAATGCAATTCACATATTTCGTTCAGTCCTCGCCTCCGCTAAACACGATTACTTCAGAAACCTCATATCCTCTCTAACACACAACCCCAAACAGTTATTCAACACTTTCAACTCCCTCCTTCGCCCACCACTGCCCCCTCCAACCTCCCTCATTTCTGCAGAAGACTTTGCCACCTATTTCCAAGAAAAAATCGACCTAATAAGGCAAGTCTTCTCTGCTCAGCCACCACAACCCCTTCATGTAACTGACCACTGCCCCTCTCCCATAAACTTCCTCCCCACCATCACCGAAGGAGAGCTTGCACGTCTTCTCTCAAAAGCGCACCTCACCACCTGTGCACTTGACCCCATGCCATCCCACCTCCTTCCCAACCTCACCACCATCCTTATTCCAGCCTTAACCCACCTCTTCAACCTATCTTTAACGACTGGAACCTTCCCCTCTGCCTTTAAACATGCAACAGTCACACCTATCCTAAAGAAACCTTCCCTCGATCCAACCTCTACTACCAGCTATCGCCCCATATCACTACTCCCACTTGCCTCAAAACTCCTGGAACAGCATGTCCATGCTGAACTTTCCTCCCACCTCTCCTCTAACGCTCTCTTTGACAACCTACAGTCCGGCTTCCGTCCACATCACTCTACCGAAACTGCCCTGACTAAAATCACAAATGACTTGCTTACTGCCAAAGCGAACAAGCACTTCTCTATACTCCTACTTCTAGACCTGTCCTCAGCCTTCGATACCGTTGACCACTCCCTCCTATTACAGACCCTCTCTTCCCTTGGTGTCAGAGATCTTGCCCTCTCTTGGATCTCTTCATACCTCTCAAATCGCACTTTCAGTGTCTCCCACTCTCACACAACCTCTTCATCCCACCATCTCTCTGTTGGCGTTCCTCAAGGCTCTGTCCTAGGACCCTTACTTTTCTCTATCTACACATTTGGCCTGGGACAACTCATAAACTCCCATGGCTTCCAATACCACCTATATGCCGACGACACCCAGATCTACCTCTCTGGCCCAGATGCCACATCTCTGCTGTCCAAAATCCCGAAATGTCTATCTGCTATATCCTCCTTCTTCTCCTCTCGCTTCCTAAAGCTCAATGTGGCCAAAACTGAACTAATCATCTTTCCTCCGTCTCACCTACACTCTCCACCTGATCTATCTATTACAATAAATAACACCATGCTCTCGCCAGTACCCAAAGTTCGCTACCTCAGAGTGACCTTTGACTATGCCTTATCCTTCATACCACACATCCAATCCCTCACCACCTCCTGCCGTCTTCAACTCAAAAATATTTCCAGAATCCGCCCTTTCCTCAATTTGCAATCTACTAAAATGCTAGTGCATGCCCTCATAATCTCCCGCCTCGACTACTGTAACATCCTCCTCTGTGGCCTCCCTGCCAACACGCTCGCCCCTCTCCAGTCCATTCTTAACTCTGCTGCCCGACTGATCCACCTCTCTCCTCAATACCACCCCGCTTCTCCCCTCTGCATGTCCCTCCACTGGCTTCCAATCTTCCACCGTATCCAATTCAAACTACTAACACTGACCTACAAAGCTGTGCATAATCTTTCCCCTCCGTACATCTCCGAACTACTCTCCCACTACACTCCAACACGTCACCTCCGGTCCTCCCAAGATCTCCTTCTCTCCTCCTCTCTCATTCGCTCCTCACGCAACCGACTCCAAGACTTCTCCCGAGCATCCCCAGTCTCCTGGAACTTGCTGCCTCAACACGTCAGACTATCCCCTACCCTTGCAAACTTCAAACGGAACCTGAAAACGCACCTGTTCAGAAATGCCTACAATCTACAATGAACTCGCTGCCGCCCGACCACCGTGCGGAGCTGCCGCCCGACCACCGTGCGGAGCTGCCGCCTGACCTACACCCCACCTATTTTCTCCTCCCCATAATCCTATAGAATGTAAGCCCGCAAGGGTAGGGCCCTCTTCCCTCTGTACTAGTCTGTCTACTGTAACTTGTATACGTATTTTGTATGTAACCCCCTTCTCATGTACAGCACCATGGAATTAATGGTGCTCTATAAATAAATAATAATAATAATAATAATATGGTAAATAATTTAACATAGGGAGTTTGGCTTCTTGGGATGCCCTATCCTATAGCATGAGTACAACTGTTAGTTAACAAGCATCAATCTCCATTTTGGAACACAGCAATCAGATGTCGATTACAGTGAGATGTGCAGAATGATGTCGGTACATGAGATCCCAACAGTTTTTGTTTTACAGATGCACATTTTTAGAATTTTATCTAATCGTATAGGGAAAGGAAAGGGTTAACCAGCCACGCTGATGGCAGAGCAGATGGTTAACCTTCTCCCCGTGCGATTGGATCTCCACAAGTGCCACATCAGCCATGTCTTTGTGACGTCCCTGGACTATCCGGTCGTCACAGGGTACTGCACAAGCTGCCCTTCTGTGCAGTATTCCGTCTCCCTCTTGGTTCTTGGTCCCTATCTAAATGGTGTTGCCTCCAACAGTAAATCAAACCCTAGGTACACCCTGCACCACACCCACCAGACACACCAGTGGACGGCTTGAGTGGAATCGAGTCGCCAGAAGGTCGGGAGAACCCCCGGTGGGCCCCTGCTATTGATGGCCATGCCCCCTAGTCCCCGCCCCCCAACCCCCTTGGGCCCCTATGGATATGTGTGAGAGGCCCTCCCCCAGGTGGTAATTTCACTAATCAGATCGGCACATTGCCGATATGATTAGTGACAATCCCATTCCCTCTGCAGCGGCAAGCAGGGAGAGCGATCTCCCTGCTCTGCCTGCTATCACTGTCAGTGCCGCGCGGCTCTGACTCATCTGCGCAGCCAGCGACACTGCAGGAGGAGGCAGTCTCAGAGTGATGACTGCTTCCTTCCTGTGCAGGTGCTGGCAGCATCGCGCTGCGGAGGACGGACCCGGCGTCGCCCCAGGCCAGGCTGCAGGAGCACGTGAGTATAGAAGGCAGGGGTCCCGGGGGGGGTGCGGGGGCCCGGGGAGCAAGCAGGGGCCCCGGGGGGTGTGGGGGCCCAGGGACGGTGTATGGGGGCCCAGGGGGGCAAGCAGGGGCCCGGGGGGAGGGGCAGTTGGGCATGTGGAGACTGTGGGCAATCAGATCAGTAACATTAACCCTTATTCCATTGAAATGTCTGCACAGTCAGGGGTGGGATTCAGCCGGTTCTGTCCGGTTCTGGAGAACCGGTTGTTAAAATAGCAGCCGGTTCCCAGAACCGGCAAGAAACAGCTCCAGCGATCCGGTTCCCTGTATTCATTTGTGTTAGTGTCTCTTTAAGACACTGACACAAATGAATCCCTGTACCTCCGTATGCGCCGCACTTCCGGGTTCAGTGGACCCTGACCCGGCGTGCAGCGACGTACTGACACTGCAGAGATCACGGCAGTGTGGGGAGGTAGCTCCTCCTCCTGCCGTCTGTCAGCATCAGGCCCTGTGCGCACTAGACGTTTTTGCTGCGTTTTTAGCGGCGTTTTTTACAGCTTTTTTTGCAGAAAACTATGTGACATTGCTTCCCCAGTAATGTCTAAAAGCCCCGTTACACGCAACGACATCGCTAACGAGATGTCGTTGGGGTCATGGAATTCGTGATGCGCATCCGGCCTCATTAGCGACATCGCTGCGTGTGACACATACGAGCGACCGCTAACGATGCAAAATACTCACCAAATCGTTGATTGTTGACACGTCGTCCATTTCCCAAATATCGTTGCTGGTGCTGGACGCAGGTTGTTCGTCGTTCCTGAGGCAAGAGACATCGCTACGTGTGACACCCCAAGAACGGTGAACAACCCCATACCTGCGTCCTCCAGCAAAGAGGTGGGCGTGACTTTCATGCGGCTGCTCTCCACCCTCCATTTCTGAAGGTAAGTATGTGTGACGGGTACTAGCGATTTTGTCCACCACGGGCAGCGATTTACCGGTGACGCACAAACGACGGGGGCGGGTGCGAATGCTAGTGACGTCGCTAGCGATGTCGCAGCGTGTAAAGCCCCCTTAAGACCCTTTGTTTGCGCCATTGTTTGTTTTCAGAACATCTTCACTATAATTTTATCTAAGCAACAAAAGGTTAGTATTTATCAATGTGTGGAGCCCAGCCCAGGTCTGCATTACCTTCAGGGTCTTCAAGGACTCCACGTGGAGGGACAGTCTGGTCACAGGTAGGTTGACTTCTTAGGATTCGTGACGCCACTCTTGGTATTGCGGTCAGGGGGACCACCGCTGCATATTAGGGGACGCCTGGGGCTGATGTTGGATGCAGCTAGATGTACTGGCCTCCCGAGAGTGAGGCTAGCCCCAGGGCCCAATTTGGGTGTGTGGAACCACAGATCACAGAATGACTCACACGCATAACCAGAATGTCTCTCAGGGTTTTTACTCACGTCAGGTGGCGGGGTGAGTAACCCGGGCGTAGCTTCGGTAGACCAGGAAGAACCTGGTATCCCTTTGGCTGAAAGAGGGGTGACTGCTCACTCGCCTTCCTAGCCCTCGTGTTTTAAGGTGACCCCGACTTGAAGTCTTGCTGGGATCACCCAGGGAAGTCGCATTCGCCGTTCTCCCCTTTCTGGCCCGTTTGTTTGCAGCGTGGACCAGACAATTCTAGCTGCTGCTTTCTGTCGCCTATGGGCCCCCTCGTTGCTGCATGACTCCGGACTCTGTGTGTGGTTGGTGGTAAGCTTGCAGTGCTCTCACCGGCAGGTGAAGCAGGCCAACTGAATGGGCCCCTGCTCTGGGTACCTGTACTCCGTGCGGGCAGGGTCTCCTGGCAGTCCCCGTACTCAGCCACCTCTCTGCGCTCCGGCCTCAGGTGGTTTTCGGGCGGCACTACCAGTAGCCCTTTCTCCCCCGTCAGCAGCCACGAACGGTGCAGTGTCTGGAAGGGCTCTGCTCCACTTTGCTCTGCCCTCACCAAACACGACTTCTCTCCTTCACTTCCTCTCACTGACTCTCTGCCTCTGCACACTCCCTGTTCCCAGTGACACCACCCACCACTAGCTGGGAGGCGAGGGCCACGCCCCCTCCCTGAGTCTGCTCAGGGGTCCCCTCTAGCAGTGTGTGTGCCCCTGGTTACTGAGTGTTCTGTGTGTCCACACCCTATTCAGCCTCCGGGATTACCTGTGTTGTACTGCCCCCAGCATGGGTGCAGTACTCAGTGGTGCCTGACCAGGTCAGGGGCGCCACAAATGGCTACAATAAAAATGGAAAGCCTCATACAAAACATCTCTGATGACCCTATAACGGTTGTACAGCACTGATCCTTCTCCAATCACCAATTACTGGTTTCAGATTTAAGATTTGGGAATCAATAAGTAGAACTGGTGGAGCAAGGTTGAACTAGATGGACCTAGGTCTTTTTTCAATCTAAATAACTATGTAACTATGTAATGCCTGGCTGAGGAACAGTTCAGTAACCCCATCTTCTGGACCTATAACAATCATAGCAGTACCTGAGGCTAAACCACCAATCTTCATAATCTAAGGAGTAAGCGCATTCTATTTTGATCACAAATTTCATAATGTATGGTTATGATATTTGGCTGTGGGTATAAAGGTCTCTTTAATTTGTGTCCTTTGAGGATAGTATTTCTGCCATTTTTACACTAAACATAAACCATTCATTCTATGGAATATAAGCAAGGTCTTCAAACAGTCACAACTTGTAGAATATAACTCCTTTTACACAAAGTGCACCCACCCCTTCATTTTTGGTACCTGGAAAGAAAACTAGGGAGAAACCCATCCCCTGTTATAAAAAGAAAATAGTTTTCAGAATTCATAATGGAATATTAAACCAGGCGGGATCTGAGATGAAAGGTCTAACCGCAACAGAAACAGGACCCAAATGTGCCTTCAGATTTTCTTTCCTATGTCTGTTGGCAAAGCGTCTCCTGTTTCTCTGTTCTCCTTTGTAGAGGTAGTAAGATTTAGAAAATAAAGCAAACAAACATTCAGAATAAATATGAAAATTGGAGAAAACTCCCTGACCGGTCTCTGCAGTCAAACACTGAGTTACACAGAGCACAGAGTTTAGTTCATGGAACAAACAAGGAAGGGTTCATAACTGTAAGAGATCATCAGATCATTTCACAAACACTTATTGAAGTCATTTTCTATTCCAAAGATGATGCAACTACCACCATTGAAAAATGTGTCGCTTCTTCAATTTTCCACACGTCACCAACCAATTTAGCTGTTTAATTGATGCTTGTTTCCTAATTTATATGGTTGTCAGTCATATTACAGATAAACTGCCAATTTTATTGCTTAAATTGATGCAATATGATCTAGATTATACAATGAATAGAAGAATAGAGAACCATATTTGACAGCTTTAAAGGGTCAATAAGCAATATCAGAGTTACATCATTGACTTTTAAGCAATGGATAAAGAGATATAAGTCAAGAAATGGTACATGTCTATATAAGTATATATGCATCTACATCACCATAGGTGCTATATAGACAAGAGTATTGCACACTTATACATTACACCTAAGGGAATTTTTATTACATCCCATTCTAATTCCTAACCATTAACATGGAGTTGGTCCCCTCTTCGCAGTTATACCAGCTTCCACTCTTCTAAGAAGACTTTCTACAAGATTTAAGAATGTGTGAGGGAATTTTTTGCCCATTCATCCAAAAGATGTCAGACACTGATGTTGGATAAGAGGACATTGCTCGCAGTCTCTATTCTAATTAATCCCAAATGTGTTTTTCAATGGGGTTTGGGGTCAGAGTGCTTTGTGGGTCAGTCAAGTTCTTCCACACCAAACTCACTGTGTCTCACTCTATGTCAATATCATGCAGAAACAGAAAAGGACCTTCTACAAGGGCTTAAATCAAGCCAGTGAGATGATATTTTTATTATTATTTATTACTAGCTGTACCACCCGGCTTCACCCGGGTTAATAACTGCTGTTAACAAAATAGAATGTATTAACAAAAATGTATTGTGCACACAAAAACCACAAAACAAATAGATAGAAATGTAATTATTAAATTGTTGCCTATATTAACCAATCAGAGCTCAGATTAATTAACTGTAGCAAAATAGAAGCTAAGCTGTGATTGGTTGCTATTGGCAGCCTGATAAATCTCCCGGCAACAGAAAGGCCTCCCCCCTGACAGTATATATTAGCTTACACATACACATAATAGACAGGTCATGTGACTGACAGCTGCCGTGTTTCCTATATGGTACATTTGTTGTTCTTGTAGTTTGGCAGCTTATTAATCAGATTTTTATTTTTGAAGGATAATACCAGACTTGTGTGTGTTTTAGGGCGATTATGTGGCGGGGTTGGTGTATGTGTGGTGAAATGTGTGCTGAGGGTGGTATATGTGTTCAAGCACGTGGTAGTGTGTGGCGCATTCTGTGTGTGTGTACATATCCCCGAGTGTGGTGTGTATCCCATGTCGGGGCCCCACCTTAGCAACTGTACGGTATATACTCTTTGGCGCCATCGCTCTCATTCTTTAAGTCCCCTTTGTTCAAATCTGGCAGCTGTCAATTTGCCCCCAACACTTTTCGTTTCACTTTTTCCCCATTATGTAGATAGGGGCAAAATTGATTGGTAAATTAGAATGCGCGGGGTTAAAATTGCGCCTCACAACATAGCACCCGGCGCTGCCCGGGATAGTAACTGTCTCTCTATTTCTCTCCCATTCTCTGTCTGTCTCCCCCTCTGTATATATCTCTTTGTCTCTCTCTCTCTCTATCTCTTTGTCTGTCTGTCTCTTTCCCTGACTGTCTCTGTCTCTTTCTCCGTCTGTCTCAATCTCTTTCCCTGTCTGTCTATCTATCTCTTTCCCTGTCTGTCTACTCTGTCACTTTCCCTGTCTGTCTTTTTGCCTCTCTTTCCCTGTTTGTCTCTTTCCCTCTTTCCCTGTCTGTCTCTTTTCCTGTCAGTCTGTTTCTTTGTCTGTGTCTGTCTCTTTGTGTCTGTCTCTTACCCTGTCTATGTTTGTTTCTTACCCTGTCTGTGTCTGCCTCTTTCCCTGTCTGTGTCTGTCTCTTTCCCTGGCTGCATTGTGACACGCCAACATTCCATATAAGGGTGTGGCTGCACATTTTTCTGAAGTTCTGGCTGCACTGTGGCTCCCAGCTCCATTTGCTTTAATGGAGGCAGGTTTTTTGGTGAATAACTGTAAAGAGCAGGGTTAAAATTTCCCCTCAAAACATAGCCTATGACGCTCTCGGGGTCCAGACGTGTGAGTGTGCAAAATTTTGTGGCTGTAGCTGCGACGATGCAGATTCCAATCCCGGACATACACACATACACACATACACATATACATACACACATTTAGCTTTATATATTAGACTAGCTGTACTACCCGGCTTCGCCCGGGTTAATAACTGCTGTTAACAAAATAGAATGTATTAACAAAAATGTATTGTGCACACAAAAACCACAAAACAAATAGATAGAAATGTAATTATTAAATTGTTGCCTATATTAACCAATCAGAGCTCAGATTAATTAACTGTAGCAAAATAGAAGCTAAGCTGTGATTGGTTGCTATTGGCAGCCTGATAAATCTCCCGGCAACAGAAAGGCCTCCCCCCTGACAGTATATATTAGCTTACACATACACATAATAGACAGGTCATGTGACTGACAGCTGCCGTGTTTCCTATATGGTACATTTGTTGTTCTTGTAGTTTGGCAGCTTATTAATCAGATTTTTATTTTTGAAGGATAATACCAGACTTGTGTGTGTTTTAGGGCGATTATGTGGCGGGGTTGGTGTATGTGTGGTGAAATGTGTGCTGAGGGTGGTATATGTGTTCAAGCACGTGGTAGTGTGTGGCGCATTCTGTGTGTGTGTACATATCCCCGAGTGTGGTGTGTATCCCATGTCGGGGCCCCACCTTAGCAACTGTACGGTATATACTCTTTGGCGCCATCGCTCTCATTCTTTAAGTCCCCTTTGTTCAAATCTGGCAGCTGTCAATTTGCCCCCAACACTTTCGTTTCACTTTTTCCCCATTATGTAGATAGGGGCAAAATTGATTGGTAAATTAGAATGCGCGGGGTTAAAATTGCGCCTCACAACATAGCACCCGGCGCTGCCCGGGATAGTAACTGTCTCTCTATTTCTCTCCCATTCTCTGTCTGTCTCCCCCTCTGTATATATCTCTTTGTCTCTCTCTCTCTCTATCTCTTTGTCTGTCTGTCTCTTTCCCTGACTGTCTCTGTCTCTTTCTCCGTCTGTCTCAATCTCTTTCCCTGTCTGTCTATCTATCTCTTTCCCTGTCTGTCTACTCTGTCACTTTCCCTGTCTGTCTTTTTGCCTCTCTTTCCCTGTTTGTCTCTTTCCCTCTTTCCCTGTCTGTCTCTTTTCCTGTCAGTCTGTTTCTTTGTCTGTGTCTGTCTCTTTGTGTCTGTCTCTTACCCTGTCTATGTTTGTTTCTTACCCTGTCTGTGTCTGCCTCTTTCCCTGTCTGTGTCTGTCTCTTTCCCTGGCTGCATTGTGACACGCCAACATTCCATATAAGGGTGTGGCTGCACATTTTTCTGAAGTTCTGGCTGCACTGTGGCTCCCAGCTCCATTTGCTTTAATGGAGGCAGGTTTTTTGGTGAATAACTGTAAAGAGCAGGGTTAAAATTTCCCCTCAAAACATAGCCTATGACGCTCTCGGGGTCCAGACGTGTGAGTGTGCAAAATTTTGTGGCTGTAGCTGCGACGATGCAGATTCCAATCCCGGACATACACACATACACACATACACATATACATACACACATTTAGCTTTATATATTAGACTAGCTGTACTACCCGGCTTCGCCCGGGTTAATAACTGCTGTTAACAAAATAGAATGTATTAACAAAAATGTATTGTGCACACAAAAACCACAAAACAAATAGATAGAAATGTAATTATTAAATTGTTGCCTATATTAACCAATCAGAGCTCAGATTAATTAACTCTAGCAAAATAGAAGCTAAGCTGTGATTGGTTGCTATTGGCAGCCTGATAAATCTCCAGGCAGCAGAAAGCCCTCCCCCCTGACAGTATATATTAGCTCACACATACACATAATAGACAGGTCATGTGACTGACAGCTGCCGTGTTTCCTATGTGGTACATTTGTTGTTCTTGTAGTTTGGCTGCTTATTAATCAGATTTTTATTTTTGAAGGATAATACCAGACTTGTGTGTGTTTTAGGGCGATTATGTGGCGAGGTTGGTGTATGTGTGGTGAGATGTGTGCTGAGGGTGGTATATGTGTTCAAGCACGTGGTAGTGTGTGGTGCATTTTGTGTGTGTGTGTTCATATCCCCGAGTCCGGTGAGTATCCCATGTCGGGGCCCCACCTTAGCAACTGTACAGTATATAATCTTTGGCGCCATCGCTCTCATTTTTTAAGTCCACATCTGGCAGCTGTCAATTTGCCCCCAACACTTTCCGTTTCACTTTTTCCCCATTATGTAGATAGGGGCAAAATTGATTGGTAAATTGGAACGCGTGGGGTTAAAATTTTGCCTCACAACACAGCACCCGGCGCTGCCCGGGATAGTAACTGACTCTCTGTTTCTCTCCCATTCTCTGTCTGTCTCCCCCTCTGTATATATCTCTCTGTCTCTCTCTTTATCTGTCTGTCTCTGACTGTCTCTGTCTCTTTCTCCGTTTGTCTCAATCTCTTTCCCTATCTGTCTCTTTCCCTCTCTTTCCCTGTCTGTCTCTTTCCCTCTTTCCCTGTCTGTCTCTTTCCCTCTTTCCCTCTGTCTCTTTGTCTGTCTCTTAACCTGTTTCTCTCTTTCCCTGTCTGTCTCTTTCCCTGTCAATCTGTCTCTTTGTCTGTGTCTGTCGCTTTGTGTCTGTCTCTTACCCTGTCTATGTCTGTTTCTTACCCTGTCTGTGTCTGCCTCTTTCCCTCTGTGTCTGTCTCTTTCCCTGGCTGTATTGTGACACGCCAACATTCCATTTAAGGGCGTGGCTGCGCATTCTTCTGAAGTTCTGACTGCACTGTGGCTCCCAGCTCAATTCACTTTAATGGAGGCAGGTTTTTTGGCGAATAACTGTAAAGAGCGGGGTTAAAATTTTCCCTCGAAACATAGCCTATGACGCTCTCGGGGTCCAGAAGTGTGAGTGTGCAAAATTTTGTGGCTGTAGCTGCGACGGTGCGGATGCCAATCCCGGACATACACACATACACATACACACACACATTCAGTTTTATATATTAGATTATAGTGCCATTTATTCCATGGCTCTTTACAACTGAAAGAGGGTATACGTACAACAATCATTAACAGTACAAAAACAGACTGGTATAGGAGGAGAGAGGACCCTGCCCGCGAGGGCTCACAATCTACAGGGAATGGGTGATGGTACAATAGGCGAGGACAGAGCTGGTTGCACAGTGGTGTACTGGACTGAGGGTTATTGTAGGTTGTAGGTTTGCAGGAAGAGATGGGCCTCTTGAAGCTTTATATAAGCTCAGCAGTCGCTGGAGCTCCCAGTGTCTCGATTTAGGATGAGTTCTTTAATCTTAATTTCCTCACCACTTACAGTAGTGATAACATCAAAATCAGGAATATCTTTAGAAAGCATTGGAGTGTACTGCTGAATGACCCGTTTTTGAAAACCATTCTCCCCCCCCTTCCCGACATCACGTTCAGGAGAGCTCCCAATATCAAAAATGTCCTAGCCCCCAGCCGCCTTAGGACAGTCCCTTTGAGAACTAACAATTCCACTGCCCCTCCAGGGTCATATCGATGTGGTTCAAAAAACTGCCTATGCTGTAAAACCATTTGCCATAAGCGGATAAGTTTCAGTTCCTCTAAGGGAACAGAGGATTTTCCAATCAAATCTCATCTCACTTGTCAATCTAATTTTGGAATCTACCTCATTGACTGTAAATGTGACAAGCAATATATTGCCAGAACTTGTCAAGCTCTACACAACAGACTGAACTCACATAGACACAATATCAGAATTGGTTACATGCTTCATGGTCTTTCTAAACACTGCACTTTGGTCCATAACAAGACCATGGCTTTTACCATCACACCTATAGAGCAAATACCATCCAATTGTTCTAACAGAATGGACAATCTCAACAAGAAAGAAACTTTCTGGATACATAAACTGGACACTTTGAAACCTATGGGCTTGAATTTGATAACGGACTTATCTTTTTAGTTTTTGATATTATTTGTCAGTTTTGCATCAGGATTTTTATCATAATTTTATCATACTTTTATCATGATCTTATCTTATATTATATATGATACATGTGAATTTTTGTTTCCATTTTTTATGCATATATATTCATATATTTATATTTTTATGGGAATGTTCATGGTTGTCTTTTTCCTAGTACTACTTTACCTTGCTAGTTCAATCAGGAACTTATTTTTCCCATTCCTACTTGTGCATGTTAATACATGTGCATTTATACATTTTTTGCATTGTGCATTTGCACATTTTTATTGTATCCCTTTCCAAGACTTTTATGTTATTTTTATTATCTCTTATTTATTGGTTTTAATTAATTAAAATATTCACTATTCCTTCCCCTCCTTTTTTCTTCCCTATTTTCGGGTTTTATGTCTATAGATATATATTTTTTCAAGTCTTCATTGGTCCCCTCCCCAGGTGACCTCCTTGTTCTCCCTAATAGTTAATAATTAGTTAACTAATAATTTTCTCCCGTTCCACACTTTTTGTCGGGAGTCCGTTTAATATTTATTTACACACTTTCCCCTTCATTTTCACATAGAATCCCGTCTCCGTCCATACTTTTTCTTCTGCCCCTTTCCTTTTTTCTTTGATGCATCATTATTTATATATGTATATATTGTACATTCTTCTCTCATTTCACTTCATTGTCATTTGATATTCTAGCTCTCTCCCCAAATCACGTTTTCAATGTCACTTTCTCACTCCTCATATCTAATCACGGCACTATCCCCTAGCTGCAGACATTTTTTTCATCCGCACGGTTGAAATCCGGTATCACTTCCACACGCAAGCGCATTGAATTTTTTCCCATGGTATCAACCTTTAGTTACCTTTCGTGCAGGTGCCCTCCACTTCTTTTCCTCCACACAGCTTTCACCTCGGATCAGCTCTTTGCGCAGGCGCACACAACTTTTTCCCACGCTGTCAACCTCCATTAATCCTACATGCGGGCTTCCCCTGCTCCCGCTCTGTATCTTTCTCACTTTCAGTCACAGAGCCACTGTTATCCATCTAATCACAGTGAACCCACACCATCAGTCACATACATTTGGTGATAACATTATCAACTTCCAGATACTAATACATTTCTCACCACACATCATTACGGTCACATTCACCTTCAGTTTCTTTATCATTCTCTTATTGTTTTCCCCTTTCCATACGAATGTGGAAATAAAAATAATCATTAGATCATGTTTTATTTTTGTTTTTGCATTTTTATTAAAGACGCATATGTAAATATTTTTTTCTTTTTTGTACACTAACGTTTTTACATTTTTTACATCTTCTCCGATTTTCTTGCAATGACAGTCCCCTATAGGAACGATCTCCCGTTTTTTTTGCTTTGCTTCACCTCATCATAGCGTTTTTCTTCTCTTTTTTCTTTTTCCCTTTTTTTTCCTTTTTTCTTTTCCTTTTGTTCCTCCTTTTCCTTCATTTGCTTTTCCCTTTTTTTCTTCCTTTTTTTCTTCGTTTTTTCTTCTTTTTTTTTCTTTTTCTGTCAACACGCACAACTTTATCCATTTCCTTACGTGCCCATGAGTCACGATGAGGATGATGACGTAATTAGTGAATACGTGGCTTTTTTCTACCATATGTATTGGAGCCTGTGGCCCCTCTTTTGCTATAGTATTCTCTGTACATTGTCCTGAGGAAGGGGACGGATATGTCCCTAAAACGCGTAGGCCTGTGAAAAATAAAGAAAAGGGATTTACTAACAACATTTGGACTCCTGTGGTTTGGCGCGGTATTCAAACCTGCCTTTCTCCTGCCTTCTGAATTTACTCCTCGCTGTGGGACCGCTGCCTCCCACGTTATTTACATGCTCTCAAAGTGGTTGTGACTGACACAACCCTACCAGGTGAGTGTTCCTGCAAACATTCACCCTCCATGTGTTATACCGGGTAAGACCCTATTTGCGCCTTATCTTTCCACAGCTTCTCTAACTTTTACTTTATAACATGCTTATCTATAATTTTCTTTTTAATCTCCTGAGACAATACTTTCCTTTGCTTCCTCTGGTCCATATTGAGTGTGGTACACACCATGTCACCAAAAAGCACAGTGAGTATCCCTATATACAGGCCCACTGACTGATTACAAGATTGTAGACACCTGTGATGCTAATTAGTGGACATACCTTGAGTTAACATGTTCTTTTTTTTACATTATTTTCAGGGGTATCATCATTTCTGTCCAGGCTTGTTTCACGAGTTTAATTTTTTAAAAAATTCTGTGGAAGCAGAAAAGCAATAACTTTCATTTGTTCATTTTCATAGATTTTTTATTTATTATTACTTTTGTCAGATTCAAGTTATTTCTATGACGATTGTGGGTTTTTTCTTTCATTAAACGAGGGGTACCAACAATTTTGACCACATGTGTATATCTGTTTGTACAGTTATACAAAGAAAGCTTTCTGTTACTGGTATGACCGTCCGTTGGCAAAAAAATTGTAAGGATTTAGGTTACATGCACATGTAGTGGTTAATCTTTTGCATTTTTTCAT
The DNA here is from genome assembly GCF_048569485.1 of Anomaloglossus baeobatrachus. Lineage (NCBI taxonomy): Eukaryota > Metazoa > Chordata > Amphibia > Anura > Aromobatidae > Anomaloglossus > Anomaloglossus baeobatrachus. Next base: position 368,806,184 of record NC_134354.1, on the reverse strand, counting down.
GCATTTTTCCTTGCTTAATTTAATCAATAAAAGAAAGGGAAAAGCATCCCAGCAAAGTCTATGAGAATCATGACTTGCTGTGCACACGTTGTTTCTTTTTTCCTTGCAGATTTGTTGCTGAAGAAAGAAGCAGCATGTCCATTGTTTCTGCATTTTTTTTCTGTGTTTCTATAATCCCCTGCAGTGTTTTATCACTGCAGGGGATTACAGCGCAGTACTTTGCCACACACCATGCTGTATCTCCATAGCTCAGTAACCCGGAGTCATCCTGGGTCACGACCCAGGGTTACTATGGCAGCAATCAGGTCCCTGTGATCGCATTACAGGGAACGAATCGCCAGGGAGAGGTAAGCAATTCCTCTCCCTGCTGAAGTGATCGCAGCATTCAGGGGGTTAAACTGACGGCAGGCACCGCTCTGAGCAGTGAGAGCTGGGTCCTGGCAGTAAGATCAGCCGAAGACCCGGGGGCGATCACGGGAATACAGAGCTTGAACCCCGCGATCACCATGACTAAAAAAAGCACCAAAAAAGCAGGAAAAACGCAAATCAAAAAATGTGCAAACGCAATAATAAATGTGTGTTTTTCAGCTGCTTTTTTCTTGCCAAAACATGCTTTTTTGTGTGCAGAAAAGAAGGACAGAAAAAAGCAATGTGGACACATAGCATAAAAATAATAAATACAGTTTACAAGACACCTATTTTATATACATATCCATGGCCGGCTTTAGCTATGTGCAACTGGTGTGGTCTCACAAGGCACCAGCTGGCAAAATGTCCAGGGATTGGACTTCACTTTTATGGTGACAGATTCCCTGTAAAGTTCCCTGGACATAAAGGCTGCTTTACACGCAGTGACATTGCTAGCGATGTTGCTCGTGAAAGCACCCGCCCTCGTCGTTTGTGCGTCACGGGCAAATCACTGCCCGTGGCATACAAAATCGCTAGTACCCGTCACACGCACATACCTTCCTAACGACGTCGCTGTGGCCGGCGAACAGCCTCTTTTCTAAGGGGGTGGTTCGTGCGGCGTCACAGCGACGTCACACGGCAGGTGTCTAATAGATGCGGAGGGGCAGAGAGCAGCCGCATGAAAGTCACGCCCACCTCGTTGCCGGAGGACGCAGGTACGGTGTTATTCGTCATTCCTGGGGTGTCACACGTAGCGATGTGTGCTGCCTCAGGAATGATGAACAACCTGCATCCAAAATCAGCAACGACATCTGGAAAATGGACGACGTGTCAACAATCAACGATTTGGGGAGTATTTAGCATCGATAGCGGTCGCTCGTACGTGTCACATGCAACAACGTCGCTAACGAGGCTGGATGTGCGTCACGAATTCCGTGACCCCAATGACATCTCGTTAGCGATGTCGTTGCTTGTAAAGCCCCCTTTAGTCTAGAAGTGCATAAGAGGCATTTCATTTTACTGAGTGTATTGTCATGCAACCTTTGCAAAACCAGTCAAATAGCATGTGGATTCATGCTGGCACATCAAATGTCTACAAGACAGGTATAATTTATATTACTGTATTATGCCCTACAGCCATACCACTAGTTTCAGTAGTAAAATCATCCTGATTCCTTTTAAAATATCTGCTCATAGCAGTTGGAGTCATTTCTCAGTGGGGTAAAATCATTCAGTGTTCAAAACCAATATTGACTTGTTGTTTTTTGTGGTTGTATCTTTATATGATTAAAATAAAGTAATCGCTTGGATTTGCCAAGAGCAAGGCAAAACTTGCAAAGTGATGTAAGTGCATCGTTTATATGAAATGCATAGACAGTGCCTTGAAAAATAAAGTATTCATGCTCTGAACTTTTTCCACATTGTTTCCATGTTACATCAACAACTTTAAATGTATTTTATTGAGATTTTATGCGATATACAAACAGAAAGTAGTAAGTATTTGTGAAGTGAAAAGAAAACGATACATGGTTTTTAGGGATGATCGAATATCACAAATATTCGGCAATATTCGGCTTCGCGAATATTCGACAAATAGGTCGCCACTATGCGAATATTCAATGCGCAATGTAAGTCTATGGGAAGCCCGAATAGTTGCTATTCGGCAACTATTCAGGTTTCCCATAGACTTACATTGTGCATCGAATATTCGTAAATAGTCGAATAGCGGTGACCTATTTGTCGAATATGGGCGTAGCCGAATATTTGAGGTACTCGATCATCCCTAATGGTTTTCTAAATAATTTAAAAACATAAATCTGAAAATTGTGTTATTTATTTGTTTTTCAGCTCTCCTTGAGTCTTTGCTTTGGAGGACCACCATCTGCTAGCATTACTCTGCAAGGTTTTGGGGACATCTAGAGGCTGAAATTTTTGCCCATTCTTCATTATAAAATAGCTTTAGCTCAGTGAGATTGGATGGAGACGTCTGTGCACAACAGTTTCTAAGGGGTACTTTGCACGCTGTGACATCGCTACTGCGATATCGTTGGGGTCAAATCGAAAGTGACGCATATCCGGCGCCGGTAACGACGTCGCAACGTGTAAAGCCTAGATGCGCCTATAAACGATCGCAAAAGCGCTGAAAATCGGTGATCTGTGTAGCGTCGGTCATTTTCATAATGTTGCACCAATAGGAGATACGATGTTGTTCCTCGTTCCTGTGGCAGCACACATCGCTGTGTGTGACACCGCAGGAGCGAGGAACATCTCCTTACCTGCCTCCACCGGCAACGCGGAAGGAAGGAGGTGGGCGGGATGTTTACGTCCCGCTCATCTCCGCCCCTCCGCTTCTATTGGCCGCCTGCCGTGTGACGTCGCTGTGACGCCACACGAACTGCCCCTTTAGGAAGGAGGCGGGTCGCCTGCCAGAGCGATGTCGCAGGGCAGGTAAGTGCGTTTGAAGCTGCCGTAGTGATAATGCTCGCTATAGCAGCTATGACAAGATATCGCATGTGCGTCAGGGGCGGGTACTATCGCGCTCGGCATCGCTAGCCAATGCTAGTGATGTCGCAACGTGCAAAGTACCCCTAAGTCCTGCCACAGATTCTCAAAGGAGTTAAGGTCTGGACTGTGACTAGGCCATTCACACACGTGAATATGCTTTGATCTAAACCTTCCATTGTGACTCTGGCAGGATATTTAGGGTAGTTGTCCTGCTGGAAGGTGAACCTATGCTCCAGTCTCAAGTCTTTTGAAGCCTCTAACAAGTTTTCCTCAAGGATTGTGACACGCCCCACCAGGGCCGTCCGAGGGGACACTCGAAACGAGGCCATGGTTCTTGTCTTAGGAATGTCACGGCAGCAGGGCCCGACTCCGTGACCCTGGTGGTGTCATTTTAAATGAGTGGGGGATATTTACATGGGATGATGAATCGTGACGCCACCTGTGGTATTCGGCCAAAGATGGCGGACGCTGCTTAGATGGGACAGCTGGGGCAGATGGTGATGCAGCTGAGATGATACAGCTCCGCACAGGTGGAGCTAGGACCCCAGGGCAACCATAGGCAGTTTTCAGGAATAGGTTTTTGAGATAGTTGAATAGCGCAGGGCTGGCGGCGCAGGCAATGAGTCCAGGACACAGTGAGATGCAGTCACAAGTTCTTTACTCACAGTTGTCAGTTCCAGATTATCCCGGCCGGTCAAATTCTGTCCTTGGAGTGCTGAGTCCTGCGGTGATGGAATCCAGTCGATCCCCAGGTAGTTCAGAGGCACAAGACTGGTGTACCTTTCTGTGTCCCTTTCCTGATCATCTTCCTACGCTGGCTTCACCCTCCTGCTCTGCGTCTCATACAGAGTGCCCTGAGCCGGTATCTGCGGACCCTATTTGGGAGGCTTGCCTGCCTAATTCCCTGGACCTCTGTGGTCACCTTTTCAGTGGATTTGAGTGTGGTAGTAGCTTCGGCACATGCAGTTACCTCAGCCTCCGGTTTTGCTAGCTGAGCCTGGTTGCTCTCCAGTAGTCTAGGTACCGGTCCCCTTTGCAGCCAAGTCACTCCACACCGATGTGTTAAGCGGGCTTTACACGCTGCGACATCGCTAGCTAATGCTAGCGATGCCAAGTGCGATAGCACCCGCCCCCGTCATACGGCCGTTATGTGGTGATCACTGCCGTAGCGAACATTATCGCTCCGGCAGCGTCATACGCATTTACCTGCCGTGCGACGTCGCTGTGACCGGCGATCCGCCTCCTTCCTAAGGGGGCGGTTCATTCAGCATCACAGCGACGTCACAGCAGCGTCACTGAACGCCGCCCAATAGAAAAGAAGGTGCGGAGATGAGCGACTGGAACATGCCGCTCACCTCCTTCCTTCCTCCTTTTCTGGTGGAGGCAGGTAAGGAGATGTTTGTCGCTCCTGCGGTGTCACGCACAGCGATGTTTGCTGCCGCAGGAATGACAAACAACATCGTACCTGTCGCTGCAGCGATATTAAGGAAATGAGCGATGTGACAACGAGCAACAATTTTTGACGTTTTTGTGCTCGTTGATCGTCGCTGATTTGCATTACACGCTGCGATGTCGGTAACGGCGCCGGATGTGTGTCACTAACGACGTGACCCCGACGATATCTCGTTGCCGATGTCGTAACGTGTAAAGCCCGCTTTAGATGTGGAAGCAAGCCCATGGATGGATCTCTCACTTCCCGTAGCTCTAGGATCCCTTCATCCTTTTCTTTCTCCTTGTCCTAGGACGAGCCCCTCCGGCTCCAGTCCAAAGGACCTCTCCCCTCCGCTTTTTCCTTCATTCTCCTCCTAACTCGTTCTGTGTTGTTTCACTTTCTGCACTCTAAAGGTGGCGTTACACGCTATGATTTATCTGCTGATCTCATTAACAATGTGACACGCCCACATCGTAGTTACGATTTGCTGAGATCGCACATAGGTCGTTTATTAGTGGTCACACGTAACGATCTCGCAAGCGACGCCAAATCGTTCAGCGATATACGTATTGTTTCACCAAGGCGGTCATGTGGATGTTGTTTGTCGTTTGCAGGGTGTCAAATGTACCAATATGTCTGATGCGATCCAAACAACGAACAATATTTTGAAAATGAACGACGTGTTAACGATCAACGATTTTCAACCTATTTGCGATCGTTCGGAGTCGCACGTAGGTGTCACTCGCAACGACGTCGCTAACGATGTCGGATGTGCATCACGGAAACCATGACCCCGCCGACATATCGTCAGATAAATCGTAGCGTGTAACGCCGCCTTAAGTTTCCACCCACTAACAAACCCCACCTCCAGATTAGCTCCGGGACTGTGATCTCCCGAAGGAACAATCTCGCCCTAGCCACAGCTTGATGGAGTGTAGCTCTACTAAGAGTGTGTGTGTACTGTGCACAGATACTCCTACTTGAGCTGTTGATCTCTGCAGCTCCTCCAGTGTGATCTTGGGCCTTTTGGCTGCTCTTCTAATTAGTGCTTTCCTTGGAATGTCATCTGCTGATCAAATTCTTATCCTCATGAATACTAGTTATGCATCTTGGCTACTAGTCATGCAATTGTCTGCACAGTATACTTTAGAGGGAGGATTATTATCCTCCAGTTTGCATTTTTTATACTAGACCAGGTAACATCACTAATGTATTCTAAGGTAAATATAGCATGTTACAGTTAGGTCCAGAAATATTTGGACAGTGAGACAATTTTCGCGAGTTGGGCTCTGCATGCCACCACATTGGATTTGAAATGAAACCTCTACAACAGAATTCAAGTGCAGATTGTAACGTTTAATTTGAAGGTTTGAACAAAAATATCTGATAGAAATAGTAGGAATTGTACACATTTCTTTACAAACACTCCACATTTTAGGAGGTCAAAAGTAATTGGACAAATAAACCAAACCCAAACAAAATATTTTTATTTTCAATATTTTGTTGCGAATCCTTTGAAGGCAATCACTGCCTTAAGTCTGGAACCCATGGACATCACCAAACGCTGGGTTTCCTCCTTCTTAATGCTTTGCCAGGCCTTTACAGCCGCAGCCTTCAGGTCTTGCTTGTTTGTGGGTCTTGCCGTCTTAAGTCTGGATTTGAGCAAGTGAAATGCATGCTCAATTGGGTTAAGATCTGGTGATTGACTTGGCCATTGCAGAATGTTCCACTTTTTTGCACTCATGAACTCCTGGGTAGCTTTGGCTGTATGCTTGGGGTCATTGTCCATCTGTACTATGAAGCGCCGTCCGATCAACTTTGCGGCATTTGGCTGAATCTGGGCTGAAAGTATATCCCGGTACACTTCAGAATTCATCCGGCTACTCTTGTCTGCTGTTATGTCATCAATAAACACAAGTGACCCAGTGCCATTGAAAGCCATGCATGCCCATGCCATCACGTTGCCTCCACCATGTTTTACAGAGGATGTGGTGTGCCTTGGATCATGTGCCGTTCCCTTTCTTCTTCAAACTTTTTTCCTCCCATCATTCTGGTACAGGTTGATCTTTGTCTCATCTGTCCATAGAATACTTTTCCAGAACTGAGCTGGCTTCATGAGGTGTTTTTCAGCAAATTTAACTCTGGCCTGTCTATTTTTGGAATTGATGAATGGTTTGCATCTAGATGTGAACCCTTTGTATTTACTTTCATGGAGTCTTCTCTTTACTGTTGACTTAGAGACAGATACACTTACTTCACTGAGAGTGTTCTGGACTTCAGTTGATGTTGTGAATGGGTTCTTCTTCACCAAAGAAAGTATGCGGCGATCATCCACCACTGTTGTCATCCGTGGACGCCCAGGCCTTTTTGAGTTCCCAAGCTCACCAGTCAATTCCTTTTTTATCAGAATGTACCCGACTGTTGATTTTGCTACTCCAAGCATGTCTGCTATCTCTCTGATGGATTTTTTCTTTTTTTTCAGCCTCAGGATGTTCTGCTTCACCTCAATTGAGAGTTCCTTATACCGCATGTTGTCTGGTCACAGCAACAGCTTCCAAATGCAAAACCACACACCTGTAATCAACCCCAGACCTTTTAACTACTTCATTGATTATAGGTTAACGAGGGAGACGCCTTCAGAGTTAATTGCAGCCCTTAGAGTCCCTTGTCCAATTACTTTTGGTCCCTTTAAAAAGAGGAGGCTATGCATTACAGAGCTATGATTCCTAAACCCTTTCTCCGATTTGGATGCGAAAACTCTCATATTGCAGCTGGGACTGTGCACTTTCAGCCCATATTATATATATAATTGTATTTCTGAACATGTTTTTGTAAACAGCTAAAATAACAAAACTTGTGTCACTGTCCAAATATTTCTGGCCCTGACTGTATATTGCTATTTCCATTGCATCACTGGGTAAAACAATTTATGAACACACTTTTGAATGGCTGTACAGCTGGTAACTGGCTGCATGTACCATGACACACTGTTCTGCTAACAACAGAGAGACAAATTGCTGGCATGATAAAATAAAGAACTGAAGAGATATAGTATACAGTCTTAGAAAATAAAATAGTTGTGGCCCTTAAGAAATGGCCCATTTTTAAATTTCCATATCTGCATTTATAACGGAATACCTAGTATTATGTCTCCTCTTTGCCAATCCCTTCACTGGCTTTCCATTGCCCAACGACTCAAGTTCAAAACACTAACCATGACATACAAAGCCATCCACAACCTGTCTCCTCCATACATCTGTGACCTAGTCTCCCGGTAGTTACCTGCTTGTAACTTTCAATCCTCACAAGATCTCCTTCTCTACTCCCCTCTCATCTCCTCTTCTCACAATCCAATCCAAATATTTTTGCCGTGCATCCCCAATACTGTGGAACGCTCTGCATAACATATCAGATTTTCGCCTAGCTTGAAAAGCTGCAAAAGGAACCTGATGACCCATCTCTTCGGACAACCCTACAACCTGCAGTAACCTATCAGTCCACTATAGCTTGCAACAACCTTCTCCACCCTCACCTACTATATCCTCAGCCATCTCTTGTAGACTGTAAGCTCTCAAGGGCAGGGTCCTTTCTCCTCCTGTACCAGTCTTTGCCTTCTTTTGTTTATGATTATTGTATTTGACCCTATTGTGTATACCCCTTTTTACATGTAAAGCGCCATGGAATAAATTTCACTATAATAATAAATAATAATCTAATATATAAAGCTGAGTGTGTGTGTGTGTGTGTGTGTGTGTGTGTGTGTGTCCGCTAATGGAATCCGCATATCGCATGTACAATCACAAAATTTTGCACAGACACTCCAGTTGACTCAGGGAACATCATAGACCATGTTTTGAGGGGGAATTTTTCAACTTCGCACTGTACAGTTATTCGCCAAAAAACCTGCCTCCATTACAGTCAATGGAGCTGGGAGCCACAAAACTTCAGAAGAATGCGCAGTCACGCCTTTAAATGGAATGTTGGCATGTCACAATGTAGCCAGGGAAAGAGACAGACAGAAACAGACAGATACAGAGAGACACAGACAGAGAAAGAGACAGACAGGGAAAGAAACAGACAGGGAAAGAAACAGACAGGGAAAGAAACAGACAGGGAAAGAAACAGACAGGGAAAGAGACAGACAGGGAAAGAGATATAGAGACAGACAGGGAAAGAGACAGACAGACAAAGAGAGAAATAGAGAGAGACAGACAGAGACTGGGAGAGAAACAGACAGTTACTATCCCAGGCAACATTTGGTACTACAGCTAGTAATAATAATATAATGAATATAAAGGATCTCTAGTTGAAAAAATGCTATATGCCCATGTAATCAGTAATTATTACATTTCCTATTTCACTCTTCAACCAGATCAAGATGCAGGACTTTCCTACAGAAAAGATAACGGGAATCTCATACTAAATATGAGAAAATATTTCTTGGAATGTGCTAGAGCCAAAGCAGCTATAATTTTCAAATATGATCATATTTTGAGCTGAAGGCCAAATTGTCTTACGTTGCTAAGTGGGAATCAAATAGTTAATAATTCCATAATTCCACGTTAGTTAAAAACAAAACAGATCATTGTATTTTGGGTTAAAATAAATAGGGCTACTTAGTTTGGTATTGGACCAATATTGGGTGATTGTCTCAACAAGCTTACAATGTGTTTCTGTTTTTCTTTAAATCTCTGGCAATATGATTTAAATATGATACAAGTAGAAACTTTGAATGAATTGTTCTGAAACTTCTGAGAGTTCTCTGTAAACATATTGCTATCTAACAGTAATTATAGGTGATCGGCAATGGCATTCGGTTGCCAACTGATACATAAAGGTTTGAAGGCTTTTCTCATGAATATGTTGCTAACATATTCTGTATTTATTTTAATTCTCCTTTAATGACATATAAAACAGAATTTATAGATGGAAAGGATGCTTTTATATCTAGAAATAAAGGCATTATAGGGACTACAGAGCCGGAGAGTAGAAGGTACTTTGAAATACATGAAAAGTCCCACTTTCTTAAAATAAACCAATTACTTTATATCCACCTCTACACATTTTGCATTTTAACAAGATCCAAAGGGACTAAGTTTAAACTCTCCTTTTAAATCCCAATGAAAAGGATATTATGTCAGCAGAAGAATGAGAGTCTGTGTAATTAATATGCTATTTTTCTTATATCCCTGCCGAGTGTTGAATAACGTAGCTATAACTCACTTATGTCACCCACACAGAGGAAGCAAGTGTGCAGGGACATTCTCACACTTGGGGTAAGGTTGAGAACCAAAAGGGAATGCGGATTTATGGGGAGCTTAATGGAAATCATCTTAGAGATTTTGGCTTCGGTTTCCACTCTCACATCACTCAGCGGCTTCATGGGGACACTACAAAAACACATCTCAGCTTCCATTTAGCCTGGACTATGCTGGAGGTGAGATTTCAAAGTGGTTAGCCATACAACTTTCAACAATGCTAAATATTTTATTCATTTCTTAACAACACAGATATATGGTTACTAGGATGGAAAATCTCAGTTCATTATTTCACACTTCCCAAATTATATGTTAAAGGGGTTTTCCATTTTTTTTTTTTTTAAAAAAGTGTACCCAAAGTATTAAACTTGTGTAAAGTCACAAAATCAGATAGTATTCTCCCTACCTTGGTCAGTGTCAGCCCTCTGATGTGACTTCTTTCTCAGTGATTTAACAGCAGCGGTGATTTCACGCCCATAATACACATCATTGTTGAAGACACAAAATAAGCTCATAAAATGGTTTATTCTACATTGGCAGGCATACTGAGCTCAATGAGTGGCTGCAGTGGTGTTATGTTTTGTCAACGTAACATCACTGCTGTTGCCAAAACCCTGAAACAAAAGCAGCGGAAGAGAGATGGCACTGGACCCAGGAAAAGTGAGCACTATATGATTTTGATATTTTACACGAGGTCTATCATTTAGGTACCCTTTTTTAAAAATATGGAAAACTCTTTTAATTCAAAAGATGGAAGAGCATACGCTAACATAGTAATCTTTTATACTAATCCCATGAAATAACATATGCAATTATATGCATTTTCAACAATGGCCACATCATGGTACTGACTCTGAATATGATACTGATGCTTAAAATTGCACAAATGAATAAAACAGCTCCTACGTAGTTTAGTTATTAAGATAAGGCCACGAAAGCAACTCCATACTCACAGTGAAGCATGATGGAAGCAGCATTATGCTTTTAACGTGAAAAGACTAATGAACAATTATGAATATCAGTCACTTTTGCATAAAAAAAACTTCAGCAGATCTCTGGTTAAAAGCTGAGTAGGAAGGGGAATATCCCCTTTCAGCATGTCAATGACCTTAAGAATATCTCCAAATTGACAAAAAAAATGGCTTCGCCAGAAAAACATCAGAGTTTTGGAATGGTCAGCCACCTGCCAGACCAAAATTCAATTGAAAATTTGTGTGATGATCTGATGAGTTCTGTACGCAGGAGATGCTCTTGCAACAAAATAGATTTGGAGTGATATTGCAAAGAAGAGTGGACAAAGATTGTCATGTTGATACATTTCTTCCCAAAAGACAGAATGCTGTCATATAAGTATTGGTTTAAGCGTTCAGTCACAGCTGCGTATAAAATATGGGAGTGCAATGCGAGAAAAAAAAATCACATTGCACTCGCACTAATGTTAAATAATAGAGCAGAGCACATCTGCTACTTTTTCCTCTGCAAACTTCTGCATGCGAAGCAAAGTGCAGCATGCTGCGAGTGCCTGCATGCCTCACTAATACAAGTGAATCGGTGCAAGAAAAACGGATGGCACACGGACCGCACACCGGCAGGAAAGGACATGCGTTTTTAACATGGAGTTTTACATATAGGCAATAGTTAGAAAGATAGCTGGATAGGTAAAAAGATAGGTAGATAGATAGATAGATAGATAATACTGTGCACAGATATATGTGAAACATATATATAATGTTCCATCCCCCTCCAGATTGGATTGTAAGCTTACATCTTTTAGAGCCTGTCATGTGGCACTAAAGGGTGTTTGGCCACAAAATCCATAACTATCCCCCAAAAAATGAAGTGGGGTCCCCCTTATTTTTGTTAGCCAGCTAAGGTAAAGCAGAAAGCTGCAGCCTTCAGACCACAGCTGGTAATCTAAAACAGAGGTCACACAACGCTATTGCTTTAAATTATCTATTTAAAATAAAATAAATAATTTAAAACAAAAAATGTGCAGTCCCTCCTGAATTGGACCACGAGACAAGGTGAAGCTAACAATTAGTGTCTGTCATTCTCAGGGTGGGAAGGGCCATGTTTATTTGGTCCTCCCCAGCCTAAAATTAGTAAGCCGCTCCAAAAGTTGCGCATCCATTAGATGCACCAATCCTAGCACTTCATTATCTGCTTATCACATTGCCCGGATGCAGTGAGTATATGAATGTCATTGGACCCCCGAACTGGATTACGCCAGACCTGGATTAGAGATTTGCCAAGGAAATAAATTGGTGAAAGAGGGTGCTTTTTGTCTATATTTCTTTAATAATTTTCTCTTTTCATGTCTGTCAGGTTTGCTTTTGGGAAACTTCGTGAGATGATCTCTCTATGGATTACGTTGGACTTTTTTTTGCGAAAATTTGTAATAAATTGGTAAACAAGGGCTGTAGTGGGGGGCTGTTTGTCCAAATAAAATTTATTTTTCTTTTTTCAACTGCTAGATTTGTAATGGGGTTGTCTTCTAGATGCCCACCCATTACTAATACCATGGCTTGATGCCAGTTGACAATTCACAGCTGGCATCAACCCCACATATTAACCCTTTTGCCAATACACTAGGGCAACAAGATGAGCTGAGGCAAAGCTCCAGCATTGGCACATCTAATGGATGTGTCACTTCTGGGGTAGCTGCTACCTGCTTTTTTAGGTTTGGGAGGGCCCAATATCCATGGGCCTCCCCAGCCTGAGAATTTCAGAATCCAGCTGTCTGCTTTACCTTGGCTGGTGACTCAATTTGTGGGGGACCCCATTTTTTTTTTTTTTAAATATTTAGTTAATTTTAAATAAGTAATTTACCGAAACAGCGTGGGGTGACCTCTGTTTTGAATTACCAGCCAAGGTAAACCTTCCAGCTGCAGGGTGCAGCTGTAGAGTCACCTTAGCTGGCTACCAAAAATAAGTGGAACCCCAAGTCATTTTTTTTAATTATTGAATTTATGGCTAAATACATGTTGAACATTTATCTATCATCCATCCATATATTTATGGATCTATCTATTTATCCATCTATATAGCTTTTGACAGTATGTAAAACTCCATATTACAAACAGACATCACCCATATGTCACAGCAACGTCACACAGATGACACACAGACGTCACACGAATATCAAAAGGAGATCAGGTGAGAGGGAAAAACACCCTCGCATAGCACTCGCATACATATGGAATGACACTTGCATGTCACTCGCATCTGACTCCAAGACACTTCAGGAGCAATAATGGAACTATAATTTATACGCAGATGTGATTGAACCCTAAGGGGTACTTTGCACACTACCACATCGCAGGTGCGATGTCGGTGGGGTCAAATAAAAAAAGTGACACACATCCGGCGTCGCTATCGACATCGGAGTGTGTAAATCGTTTTTACTACGATTAACGAGCACAAAAGCGTCGAAATCGTATGATCGGTGTAGCGTCGGTCATTTCCATAATTTCAAAAGGACCGATGTTACGATGTTGTTCCTCGTTCCTGCGGCAGCACACATCGCTGTGTGTGAAGCCGCAGGAGCAAGGAACATCGCCTTACCAGCGTCCCGGCTGCAATGAGGAAGGAAGGAGGTGAGCGGGATGTTTATGTCCCGCTCATCTCCGCCCCCCTGCTTCTATTGGCCGCTTGCCGTGTGACGTCGCTGTGACACCGCACGACCCGCCCCCTTAGGAAGGAGGCGGTTTGCCGGCCAGAGCGACGTCGCAGGGCAGGTAAGTGCATGTGAAGCTGCCGTAGCGATAATGTTCGCTACGGCAGCTATCACAAGATATCGCAGCTGCGACGGGGGCGGTGACTATCGCGCTCAGCATTCCTACCATCGGCTTGCGATGTCATAGTGCGCAAAGTACCCGTAAGGGTTTGTTTATTTCTGCAACAATATTGTTTTAGTTTTTATCTTTCCTTTCCACCTGATAAGTTTTCTTTTTGGTTTCCGATTGGACTGTACAAATTATGGGTGACATTAAAAGTATATAAAATGAAAAAATTCTTCTTGATATGATTTTTTGGAAGACAAAAACTTCTCATTTTCACATGGGTGTGTGCATTTTTTATATCCGCTGTATTGTCAGTAAACAAATAGAACCCAGATAATATCTAAAGGTGAAATATTCTGCTAGTTGTCATTATATATGATCTGCATAAAAGGAAAGATACTGTATCTAAATATCCTCATACCCAAAGGAACCACAGATGTACAATAGCTACAAATAACATTTTGTAGTGAACTTATATATACAGTACATCTCAAAAGTGAGTACACCTTTCATTTTTTTATATTTTATTATATCTTTTCATGGGACAACAGTGAAGATCTGACACTTTGAAACATTGCAGTGTCCAGGTTGTAGAACAGTTGTATTACATGGTGTGACATCTATATACCATTTTTTTTCGCTTTATAAGATTCACTTTTCCTCCCAAAAATTTGAGAGGAAAATGGGGGGTGCATCTTATAAAGCGAATATAGCAGTACCTGGGGGTCCTGTCTGTGCGGTGATCGGGCGGCCGGGTGCCTGTGGCTGCGTGCAAGCGGCTGGGTACCTGTGCTTGCGTGCGGTGGCAGCCGGGTACCCGTGGCTGTGTGCGGGCGGCAGTTGGGTGCTGTGTGTGGGCTGCGGCTGGCGGCCGGGTGCTGTGTGCGGCCGGCAGCCAGGTGCCGTGTGTGGCCGGCGGCCAGGTGCCGTGTGCGGCCGGCGGCCGGGTGCCGTGTGCGGGTGGCGGCCGTGTGCGGACGGCGGCCAGGGGCTGTGTGCAGGTGGCGGGCGGCGGCCGGGTGCTGTGTGCGGGCAGAGGCCGGGTGCTGTGTGCGGGCAGCGGCCGGCGGCTGTGTGCGGGCCGCGGTCGGGTGCCTATGCGGGCGGCAGATGGCTGCCGCCCGCACGCAAGCACAGGTACCTGGCCGCTTGCACACAGGGTGGGCAGGCAGCCTGCTGGCTGCCACTCTGTGCGTGCGGGACGGGCGGCTGTGCAGCAAGTTACCCAGTTTGTCCGCGGTCCCAGTTTCAAATGATGGCAGAGGGCGCGTGCGCAGATGGAGCTCTTGAATGAGAGCTCCATCTGCGCACGCGCTCCCCCGGGAGTCAGCGCGTGCGCAGATGGAGCCCTTGGATGAGAGCTCCATCTGCGCAGGCACCATTATTTGAACCGGGACCGCGGACACTTGGACACTCACTGCACCGGCCTGCTGCGTGACTCACCCGTCGTCGCCGACGCTGCTGCTGCCGCCACCACCACGGGCCCCGCGGCTCCTGCCACCACGGGTCCCCCGGCTCCTGCCACTACGGACGCCACCTGCCACCACGGACCCTGCTGCCACTGACCCGCCGTGCCTGCCAGCACAACCTCTGCCTCCTGTGACCCAGCTTCACCACCACCACTGCTGCCCCCTCCGGTAAGAGAACACCGGATTATAAGACGGACCCCATTTTTCTTTTTTTTACCTTTTTTTATGTCTAAGTTTGGGGTGCGTCTTATAATCCGGTGCGTCTTATAAAGCGAAAAATAAGGTAACTCAACACACTGCCGTTAATGTATAAACTGGCAAAAAGTGAGTATACGTGAAAGTGACTAAAGCGTGCCAAAACTGTCAATATTTTGTGTGCCCATAATTATTTTCAAGCACTGCCAAAACTCACATCATAGAGCTGGTGTGTGTTAGAGATCTTGGGCTCCTCAACCTTCCATTTGAGGCTGCTCCACAGATGCTCAATAGGGTTTATACCTGAAAGCATGGTTTGCCAGTCCAGCATCTTTACCCTCAGTTTCTTTAGCAAGGCAATGGTCATCTTGGAGGTGTGTTTGAGGTCATTATCATATTGGAATACTGCTCTGTGGCCCAGTTTCTGAAGAAATATCAGTCTCTGCTTCAGTATGTCACAGTACATTTTGGCATTCATTGGTTTCCTCTGACCAGGATGAAAGAGTATGTGAGCAGTAACACCAAATTTGACACACCTGCTCCCCATTTGCACCTATAACCTTGTAATACTAATGAGTCACTTAACACCTAGTAGGGAAAATTATTAATTGGGCACATTTGGTGGTGTCTTGAGTTATTTAGCGTGCGCATCGAAGTTACACTGTTATACAAGCTGTACACTGACTACTTTACAAATTTCAGTGTCATATCCTCATTGTTGTCCCATGAAAAGGTATAAAATATTTACAAAAATGTGAGGGATGTGCTCACTTTTGCGATATACTGTAACTAGTTGTCTCAGCATACACATGGTTAACCCATAAAATGTCATAAAAAAAAAAACTGTGCAGCTTAGGCTATTGTGAGCAAAATATCCTCCTTCTATGCCATTTGAACTCCAAATGAATAAAGCGGGCTTTACACGCTGCGATATCGTTAATGAATTATCGTCGGTGTCACGGTGTTTGTGACGCACATTTGGCGTCATTAATGATATCGCAGTGTGTGACTCTTATGTGCAACCTAAAACGATCGCAAAAGCAGCCAAAACCGTTTGCCGCGGAGAGGTCGTCCTAAAACAAAAAATCGTTCTGTTCTAATTAGCGATGTTGTTCCTCATTCCTGCGGCAGCACACATCGCTGTGTGTGACACCGCAGGAGCGAGGAACATCTCCTTACCTGCCTCCACCGGCTATGTGGAAGGAAGGAGGTGGACGGGATATTTACGTCCTGCTCATCTCCGCCCCTCCGCTTCTATTGGACGCCTGCCGTGTGACGTCGCTGTGACGCCGCATGACCCGCCCCCTTAGACAAGAGGCGGATCGCCGGCCAGAGCGATGTCGCAGGGCAGGTAAGTCCGTGTGACGGGGGTAAGCGAGGTTGTGCGCGACGGGCAGCGATTTGTCCGTGTCGCACAACCGACGGGGGTGGTTACGCGAGATCGCAGCGTGTAAAGCCCACTTAAGATTTGTAAATTTAAGATTGCTCGCAAAACCATAACAGCACAGCCTATGTTGTACTAAAGACTTCTGGTTTATTAGATCATGTAACCAGTTTATATGCGATCTCAAAGAACTAGATCTTCTGAACTATTCGCCAATAAGAACAGTAGGGGTGTGTATAGAAATGTGAAACTTCCTCGCCCATCAGTGTTAGTTGAACCCTATCACATCATTAGTTTTAAGAAAAAGACTGATGTCTTAGGCCCCTTTCACACATCATTTTTTTGCCATCAGTCACAAACCATTGCATTTTGAAAAAAACGGATCCGGCGACTATTGCCGCTGGATCAGTTTTTTTCTCATCAACTTGTATTAGCGACGGATGGCTTCACGTTTCATCTGTCATTTGACGGATCCGTAAAATATGTTTTGCCATCGTACAGAGACGACAGCCAAAGTAACGTTTTTCGTGTACGTCGAAAAAACAGATGTTGATCGATCCATCGCCGTCTGTCGTTTGGTAGCATGGAAGCCTACGGGCGCAGGATCCGTCATAATCCATCAAATGATGGAATCAGGAGACAGATTCCATTTTTTTTTAACTGAGCATGCTCCAAATTATTATTTAGCCCCCAGCTAGTCGGATCCGTCGAAAAACGGATCCGTCTAATCAGTTTAGCTACAATCTGTGACGGATCCGTCGATCCATCAAAAATTGTGACTGACCGCAAAAAACTCATGTGTGAAAGGGGCCCTATCCTACCTTTCTAATGTGAAGAGGTGGAAACTGAACATGAAACATAAAAGGAGTCAGTTGCACTCTGTAGTGATAAGATATGTTGAGCAATGAATATGGAAATATAGACATGAATTACTGCTATGAAAAATATGTCAAAATTGAGATACTTAGCACAGAAAAATTGTCAGTTTTTTGTAAGGCCAACAGTGAACGTCAAGGCAACCTCTTTGTCTCCTTTTTTGTTATCATTAGTTTTAAGACAGGATTGGTCCACAGGAACAACCAGTGTCCCTGTGCTGTTCTGCCCTCCTCCCCCGATTCTCAGACCTTCCCTGCCGCCCAGTGGTGGCTGCTCCATCCCGATACATGCTACTGTCTCGCAGCACAGGCCTCCTGGGAATGCCTGTAGGGTGTAAGGGTGTGCACGTAGGTACACTCCTTTTCTTATAGGGTCAATATGCCCTGACTCGGAAGTCAAGCATCTGAAGGCATCAGATATTTATGGGATTGTTCCAATCTCAGCTCTGTCCAAGAGTTTATACCCCAGAAGCAGAAGACGCATTTGTTGCCTTCAAGCAGGCATTCTCTTCAGGTCCGGCACTGCATAGACCAGAGACATGCTAGCAGTTCATCCTTGAAGTAGATGCTTCATTTTCTAGTGCTGGTGTGGTCTTCATTCAGAAGTCTGCTACGAGTAACATGGTAACTTGTGGATTCTTTTCCAGGGTCTTCTCTCCTGCTGAGCGCAAGTACTTGACTAGCGACCAAGATCTTTTGGCAATGAAGATGGCTCTGGAAGAATGACAATATCTAGAAGAAACAGTGCATCCTTTCATCATCTGCATTGACCACAAGAACTTGGTCTACCTACAGTTGCCCTGGAAGGCGTTGTTCGTCACTCGCTCGACTTCATTCTGCAATTCCGCCTGGCTGATAAGAACGTCTAGGTTGATGCCCTGTCTTGTTCGTTTCTAACCGTCGACCAGGAGAAGGAGCCTCAGCATATTATCAAGCCTTCCAGGATGTCATTGGCTCCTATCAACTTGTCTCGAGTTCCTCCCAGTAAGACATTCGTTGCTGAAGCAAACAGGAAGCGAGTTCTTCTGTGGGGGTCATTCCTCCACGCTGGCCGGTCATCTTGGACTGAATAAGTCCCTTCATCTGATCTCTCAGCATTTTTGGTGGCCAACACTGCGTCAAGATGTCCTAGAGTTTATATTGACCTATCCATCATGTGGCCACAACAAAAACCCAAAGAAAGTTCCTGCTGGGTGACTGCTTACTCCACTGGTGCCATCCGCTCTTTGGCAGCATATTGTGATGGATTTTATCACGGATCTGCCAAAATCCTCTGGTTGCACTGCCATCTGGGTGTAGTAGACAGATATTCAAAAATTACCCATTTTCCGCCACTGACCGGGTTGCATTCTGCGCCAGTGTTTGCTGAGCACTTTGTTCAGCACTTCTTTCAGCTGCATGGTCTAATGCGCCACATTGTGTCTAACAGAGGTGTTCAGTTTACGCCTTGGTTCTGAAGGGCCACCTGCAAGCTACTGGATGTCACCTTGGACATCTCGTGTCGGCCTACCATCCGCAGACCAATAGCCAAGTGGAACGAGTGAATCAGATCCTGATGATCTTTCTGCAGCACTTTGTCAATTAGCACTATAGCGACAAGATTAAATTCCTTCCTTGTGTGGAATTCTTCTATAACAATCACGTCAGTGAATCCTCCACCAAGTCTCTATTCCACATAGTGTATGGACAGCCACCCAAAATCCTGTTCCCTATGGCAATCCTACGGTTTATTCCCTCATCAATTACTTAAAGGTTAACTCCGGCACACTATTATTTCCCAAAAACCAAAATAGAAGGCAGTAATTGAATGTCAAAATCCTTTTCTTTTATTTTCTGAGCATCTGGACGCTCCAACAAGAGACATATACTACTACTGAGACTCCCTCATTAGGACCCACACATATTCCCAGGGCCGGACCCCACACACCGGCATTGCCCAGGGACCTTACAGAGGCTGTCTCCGCATGGAGGTCTTTACATTTTTATAGCTATCCTATGTATTCACCAGGCTGGTTATTCCAGTGTAGGCCAAGCCTGTCCGACCTGATGAAGGCTTGCTAGCCGAAACGTCGACACCTGGCGGACAATTGTACAGCACCGTTTTTTTTCACGTCTTGCACTAACAAAATGAAAGAAAAGGATTTTGACATTCAATTACTGCCTTCTATTTTGGTTTTTGGGAAATAATAGTGTGCCGGAGTTAACCTTTAAGTGACTGTCTTATTTCTCCTGAGCACCTATGGGAGGTGATGCGAGGTCTTTCCTCCCTCATTATTCCCTCATCAAGACTTTCTCCAAAACCTGGGTGGACACCGATTCCTTCCTGGAGCAGTCCTCCATTCATATAAAGTGGCACGAAAACAAGAGATGCCTAGACATTGTTTTGTTCTGGCCCAGAAACAAGGTATGGCTCTCTTCCAGGTATGTGCCTTCTTACAAGTTGGGTCCCTCCTTTATCTGTCCCTTTGAGGTGCTCCAGTGAATTAATGAGGTGTCCTACAAGTTGAAGTTCCCGGCCTCCCTACGTATCACCAACTCCTTCCATGTGTCCTTCCTGAAACCTGTCATTCTGAGCCATTACTACAAGGATTAAGGTACTTTGCCTCCTCATGTCAATGATGAAGACACTTTTGTGGTAAAAGATATCCTGACCTTCCTGTGAAAAGGTTCCTAGGTAAAAGCTACTTCTTAGTGGCGTGGAAGGGGTTTGCTCTTGAGGAGAGGTCTTAGGAGCCAAGGGAGAATATTAATGCCTATCTTCTCCTTAATAGATTCCTGGAAAGGGGGGCATAAGGGGTGGTACTGTAATGCCCATATGGTATCCCTGCACTGTCCTGCCCCCTCTCTCACCTTCCTGGCCACCCAGGGGTGGCTGCCTCATCCCCAGTCCATGCTGCTTTCTCCCAGGGCCTGTGCACGTCACACAGGCCTCTTGGGAATGCCCGTAAGGTGCTCACTCATGGACAAACCCTTTATCTTAAAAGGCCAGTACGCCCTGCTCCGGAAGTGCCTCTCAGCTTAGCTGAGAGGCATCGGGTATTTAGGGCACCTTCCCCTTAAGGTGCCTGGCCAACAAATTTTACAATTTGCTAGTTTTCAGTTTTCATTGACTTGCCTTTGTTACTGTCCTGTGCACTGTTCCTGATTCGTAACTGTGTTTCAGTGCCTTACAAGTCTGCTGCTGCAACTATCCACACCAGCCGCTTCCACAAAATCCCTTGCTGCTGCTGCAAGTATCTACGCCGGCCATCTACTACGATACCCACTGTTGCAAGATTCCACGAAGGCCGTTGCTACTGCATCCATCCCCCACTCCTGCCCGAATGTATAACACCAACTGCTGCTGCTGTTTCTATTATCAGAGACTCTCAGTGTTTGTACCCCTGGGGCAAGCTACTACAGCATAAGTCTTCCTGAGTTGCACCCAGTCTAATACCTGCTGCACAACACCCTCACCATCAGAAGGTCTTGTGAAAACCAGGTGTGGTTCCATAGTCAAGCCTCTTTAGGTTTTCTGTGTGCTGTGGCCCAGTGGGTCCACTAATCCCATACTCACCCAGCGATCATTAGAAAAATGGATTTTGATATCACCCACTTAACTCCTTGAGAAATATTTGGCTGGTTCAGTACAGAGAATGTTTTTCCCACCATGAGTCTTTGTTTGTATTGCTTTCCTTTAACCATCAACCATTATTTTGGTATATTGTGTTGAGACAATCATTCTGCCAGTGCTGTGACTCTTTACAGCGTTTGCTGTGTATCCAAATGGGTTTTCCCTCAAGCTTCATCGAAGTTCATGTGCTTCTCTTTTTAGGACCACCCAGTCTACTGGCTTGAGACCAAGTCCTCCTGACAATCATTTAGGAACTGAAATTGAAGAATACACCTGTTTATCACACTATTTATTCAGTTATATAAGGCTTGTATATTGCTGTTCAGGCTATCGTGCTGTATCTGAAGTATCTGTGGGAAATACAATCATGTTCTAGGTGCTGAGACAAAAAAATATCTTATGGAGAGACCTATTTATTAAGAAAACAAAACAATCCATAAACCTACTTGTGGAGGATGTGTCGCGGGCGGAGGAGGGGACGCTGCGCTCTCCCACTGCTCGGGTCCGGCCGCTGCTGCTGCGGCTGCTGCTGCTCGTTGGTGGCTCAAGCGGTGGGCCGGATCCCGGGGACTCGAGCGGCATTCCTCGCCTGTGAGTGAAAAGGGAGGGGATTTGATTGTGGGGATTTGATATTGTCCGTGACGCCACCCACGGTTGTGGTGAGATTGGTAACACCACCGCTGCTCTGGACGGGGATCCCAGGAGCGATGACAGGGAGCAGCCTGGATGTTAGTTCTCCCCTTCGTGGGTAGGGGGTTGGTTGTCCCGGGGCCCGGTGATGGGGTAGGGATGGATGGCAGGCGGGTTACGGGGCCTGGCGAGGTGCAGGGTCGCGGGTGCAGCGCTGTGCCGCACGGCACGGTGGTACTCACTCAGCCAATGATGAGGACACAGTTCTCGGTAAAACACACGGCTGGATGGACGGGTCCCACAGACGGCTGCGGTGTTGTTTCTCCCGGCAGGTTGATGGTGACTGCCTTTCCCTGCACCTGTGTACTGTAAACGGTTCCAATGGGTTCCCACCGGTAACCCGCTCCCCAGCTTGGATGGGTGCTGAAGGAGCCCCTTTTGCCCACAGGCTCTGGCCCTGGGAACTTTAGCCTTGGCGGTGACTGTGTTTCCCTCTCTCGGTTGGACTGTTGCCTTCTGTCGGGACTTGGCTGCTGGGAAACCCAGGAGGTTCCCTTCGCTAATGAATTTGGCAAATTCACGGCGACTCCTAGCCTTGCCGGGGTCCGTAAGCCCCTGCATGATGGTGCTGGCTTCTCTTTGCGTACCGGTCCGGTACCACCGGGCCACCGCCCGTCCACGGTCCTTACGGTAAACTCTGATAGGCCACTCCTGCAGACGGTCACCACCGTCTGCCAACCTTGCTGATCCGTCCGGGCCACACACCCGGACCACTTTCTGTCTGCTCAACTGCTACTTCACTCCTCTCTCCACTCTACTCCAAACTGAACTCTCTACTTTTCCCGCCTCCAGGACTGGGAACTCCTCGGTGGGCGGGGCCAACCGCCTGGCCCACTCCCTGGTGTGAACATCAGCCCCTGGAGGAAGGCAACAAGGGTTTTGTGTTTTGACTTCGGTGTGCCTGACCGGGAGTGTGGGGTGTGTTGGTGTTGTTCTCTGTGGCTCCTAGCTTGTCCAGGGCGCCACATTCCCCCTTAGTAAAATGCAGACCATCCACGGGCTGCCTGTCCATCACCGGTTTTATTTTCACAACTGAAAAGATAAACGGTAAAACAGGTTACAATTATATTAACTTCTTCCCACATCGGGAGGTACTCTTACTTAAAACGTTGCAAAACGGTTACGGCTTCCGCTCTCTCCCACCCAAGTAACCTGGTCCTGATGCTGCCCCTAAGCAAACAGGCAGCACCCCTTGACCCCAGTCCAGCACAAGTTACCCGAGCGGGTTCTGTCCTTTTCAGGGGACCCACGTCCATGGGGAACCCCTGAAACCCCCAGAGGATCGCCACCGGTTCCGGTGGTGGCTGGGCCCCAGCCTGCACCACTGCGGGCCCTTCCTCCAATCTGCCTCTCCGGAGGCGGCAACGGTGAAAGCCACAAACATAATTATTTACAAGCCACAAGTTCATGGTTGCCTTGCGAGTTCTCAGGCTTGTCCATAAGGAGTCCCTTACGTAAAACTTGTAGACAGTCCCCACGGGGACAAGGGTGCCGGCAACGACCACTCTCAATCACGGTTACAGTAAATCAGGTGAATCTTCTCGGTTGATTATTCTTATCATTCTTTTACAACTTTTTTAACACACACAGCTGGTGGTCCCAACAGGGACAATTGCAATGGGACTCCGCTGCCCTTACTCCGATTCTTGTTGGCTTGGGGAGGAGGTGCGGTGGACACTCGGGCTTCCTGGCTGCCCCTCAGCTTCGCATCCAATGCGAATCACCCCCTCTCCCCACAGTGCCGGGTATACTGCACCAGGTCTCCGGGCATCAGATTGCGGCCTGGATGCTCCTCCAGTAGATGGGCATTAACATCCCGCCGGGCTATAAAGACTTCGGCCTCCAGGCCCGGCTCATAGATGAAACCATAGCCCCGGCGGACATCAAACCGCCTCACCTGCCCTTCATACAGGGGGCCCCGGACTCGGAAGGTCACTTGACGGAGGTTCTCCTTCTCCCAGATCGTACGGGCCACCAACTCCGCCTTCTTCTTCTCTCTCTCCGCGATCTCCGGTCCCAGCGGTGTCGGCTACCTGTCCCAATACGGGGCTGCTGCGAGCTCCGGCGCACGGGTCGGGTCCCGCGAGACCTTCTGGACACTGGCCACCACTGGCGATCTGGGTGGAAGGTCCCGCGGTGACTTGGCCTGGGGTGCTGCCTTGCAGCGGCAACCCGGCGCAACCTCAGTCGAGGTGTGGGGGATGGGCACAGGGGTCCTCTTCCACCGGGCCTCCTGCACGGAGCGGCCTGTCGGCTCCTGCTCGACAAGTTTTTTGGGGGATGCCTCCGGCTCAGGCTTCTGCACCTTCCAGGGTAGCACTTCCGGTCGGTCACGGGCTCCGGCTACAGGTCGATCCGCCTGGGCGGACATGCAGGGTACCGCTACCGGTTGCGGGGGTAGCGGGCCTAGTGGCGGGGTCGCGGCAGCCAATACGGGTAGCGAGGGAGGTAGCAGGACGAGCGGGTTTAGACCGGGTCCCGCAGCCGCGATGACCGACCCACTAGGGGTACCGGGGCGTGGGTCACTCACCCTCCCTTCCGAAACTCCCTCCTCTTCGCGTCTCCGTCCGGTTGCTATAACCTCCGCCATGTCGACCTCCCACTCCTCCAAGAGGAGCTGCATCTTGACCTGCAGCCGTTGTTGGAGCTGCGCGGTCCGGATCTCCACCCACGCCGCGGTTCCAGGCGCGGGGGCTACGGTGCTGCAGGACGGCATGTACATGGCTCCGGCGGCCTCTTCCAGGAACCAGCAACAAGATGGCCGCAGGGTCCTGGCGTTCCTGCTTTTATAGCCGCGCGCTACATGAGGCCAGACGCCATCAGTCCCCCTTAGTCTCTTTCCGGCTCCTCCTCTACAGGGGTGGGGTTTTGGCCTTTGCGCCTCCACTACTCGAGGAGACGCTCGAGCGGGAATTTTTCGCGGCCAAGATGGCGGCTTCTTCAATTTTTCGGCCGGACACCTCCGGCGGTCACACAAGGCGCACTTCCACCAGTGGGTAGAACGGTAGGATCCTGTTCGTGATGCCAAGTTGTCGCGGGCGGAGGAGGGGACGCTGCGCTCTCCGAATGCTCGGGACCGGCCGCTGCTGCTGCGGCTGCTGCTGCTCGTTGGTGGCTCGAGCGGTGGGCCAGATCCCGGGGTCTCGAGCTGCGTTCCTCGCCCGTGAGTGAAAAGGGAGGGGATTTGATTGTGGGGATTGGATATTGTCCGTGACGCCACCCACGGTTGTGGTGAGATTGGTGACACCACCGCTGCTCTGGACGGGAATCCCAGAAGCGATGACAGGGAGCAGCCTGGATGTTAGTTCTCCCCTCCGTGGGTAGAGGGTTGGTTGTCCCGGGGCCCGGTGATGGCGTAGGGATGGATGGCAGGCGGGTTACGGGGCCTGGAGAGGTGCAGGATCGCGGGGGCAGCGATGTGCCGCACGGCACGGTGGTACTCACTCAGCCAATGATGAGGACACAGTTCTCGGTAAAACACACGGCTGGATGGACGGGTCCCACAGACGGCTGCGTTGTTGTTTCTCCCGGCAGGTTGATGGTGACTCCCTTTCCCTGCACCTATGTACGGTAAACGGTTCCAATGGGTTCCCACCGGTAACCCGCTCCCCAGCTTGGATGGGTGCTGAAGGAGCCCCTTTTGCCCGCAGGCTCTGGCCCTGGGAACTTTAGCCTTGGCGGTGACTGTGTTTCCCTCTCTCGGTTGGACTGTTGCCTTCTGTCGGGACTTGGCTGCTGGGAAACCCAGGAGGTTCCCTTGGTTAACGAATTTGGCAAATTCACGCCGACTCCTAGCCTTGCCGGGGTCCATAAGCCACTGCCTGATGGTGCTGGCTTCTCTTTGCGTACCGGTCCGGTACCGCCGGGCCACCGCCTGTCCACGGTCTTTACGGTAAACTCCGATAGGCCACTCCTGTAGACGGTCACCACCGTCTGCCAACCTTGCTGATCCGTCCGGGCCACACACCCGGACCACTTTCTGTCTGCTCAACTGCTACTTCACTCCTCTCTCCACTCTACTCCAAACTGAACTCTCTACTTTTCCCGCCTCCAGGACTGGGAACTCCTCGGTGGGCGGGGCCAACCGCCTGGCCAACCCCCTGGTTTGAACATCCCCTGGAGGAAGGCAACAAGGGTTTTGTGTTTTGACTTCGGTGTGCCTGACCGGGAGTGTGGGGCGTGTTGGTGTTGTTCTCTGTGGCCCCTGGCTTGTCCAGGGCGCCACAGATGTATATAACCAATCTGCAATCTCTGGAATGGGGAGAGCAGATGAGGGGTGTTTTTCTGGCTAGTCCTTTACAGTTTTTCCTACATTGTATTAGGCACATGCCTTACAAGGCTGGATGTGTCTGGCCACTTGGGTACTGAACCCTGGTGCCACCCATACCTTGGCCACCAAGGCACAGATATATAACTCTCTTTGTTAGAGATGTCGAGACAGAGAAAGTTTACTACCCCTTATCCAAAAACTTTCCTCAGTCAGCTGGGCTCCCTGCATCTCATACGCCATTCCCTGTTGAACCACTTGTTCGTGTAAGGATTTAAAAACATCAGGAGTGACAGCTGCAACTAAAGTGACAGGTGCCACTGAGGTCTTTGTCTGCATTGGTAAAAGACTTTCAACTATAGACCTGTGTGCTGCTTCCTGGTTGGTGGCATCTGTGCAAGCATTTCCTCTGGCTCCATCAGTGTCAGCTCAGGTGTGAGCTTTATCTTCACTATGCCAGCCTTATTTGATAACAGGAGAGCCTCAATCCGGGCTTCTATGCACTCTGTGATCTTTATAGGTTTCTCACGTGACATTAAGAAATATCTGCTGCCTATATACACATTTGGCCATCTTACCCCAGTACAGTGATTGAATATCTTCATCTCTGCCTTCTGTACTGATAGGAGAGTGGTTCAGCTTTTTATTACCTTATGTTGTGCAACTGCAGCATATCCAGTTTTTAGAATAGACCAAGATCTTTTCATATTGTTCAATCTATTAAAAACAAACTAAAAATCTGCTTTAGACATCTGCAATAAATCAATCTATACCTTTAGCTCTGACTATAATACAGTAATTGATCGTCTGTACTTGACATGATTGAAGGAACTAAATAAATTGCATATAGGACAAGATTTTTCTATTTTTCACTTTCTCATCTAGCATACATGTTACTTACTGGCTGCCACCGCCTCACTGCCGTGCGGAGCTGCCGCCGCCTCACCACTGTGTGGAGCTGCCGCCACCTCATCACCGTGTGGAGCTGCCGCTGCCTCACCGCCCTGCGCAGTTGCCGCCGCCTCACCACTGTGTGGAGCTGCCACCGCCTTATCACCGTGTGGTAAGAAGGTATCAACAGATTCGTTTTTGTGCAAAAAATCTTTTTTATTTTTATTATTATTCAAAAAGAATTTCTTTCAATCATAAGATAGTCTAAGTGAAGATGGGACGTTTCGGCCCAATAACGGGCCTTCTTCACGCCAAAAAACACTAAAAAAATATAAAAACAGACAACAATCAATATATACATTATGTTACAGGGTTAACATGAGAATAATGAAGCGAATATGTAAAAGCACATGTAGAAGTATTAACATGTCACACTTGGGTAAAAATGTAAAGCACAGTAATAAAAGACATACTGGAAGTTTATCACAAAGGTAAGTATTTAGAGAAGAGGGAAGAAGGAAGAAAGAAAGAAGAAGAGCAAGAAGAAGCAGGCAACATGGTGGTCTATGTGGATGGTATATCATACCTCAGTAGCTATGGGGTGATTATTTCAGGTTCAGTGCATGAAAAGAAATCTTGCAAGAATGGAGTATCTTGTAGAAAGGGAGTATCTAGAAAGGACCAACACGCTAGTTTATTAGCTCCTATACTGGACGTCTTAGAGACCAGATCCTGAGGAGAAGAAGTACAGGTATAAGTAAAGGGAGTATTTAGATAAATATTCAAAATTAATATGAAGTTATTATAGAGGTTATTTTACCTTAATGGCATTTATGTACACCCTCCCAGAGTGAATTATTAGAAATTCTGAAGACCGGGCTACTGACCAAATATATTCACCTTGTGAATCCTTTAAAAAGATTCAGGACATGTAAAATTAGAGGTCCGAGCACTTAAATTGGTGGATATGTGGCATATATCATAAATACCTTATGGTTTGTAAAGTTCAGTATAGTAGTACTAGAATTGGCAGGCACAGACCTGGAACAAGTGGTCTATGAGGAAGAGAAAGAAGCTGACTACCAGCGCCACCTATTGGTACGGTATTTTAGAGACTAGCTTATAGTGTATATACTACCTTAATAAAGCTGCTATAGGATCCTATTTCATTTCTGTGCTTAAACACTTGGGTAAATATTCTAGCTTGTATACTCTAGAGGATTTAAAGATACATAATCAGAGAGGTATATATGGATCTCTCACTAGCTACTATAATACACAATGCCATTACCTTCAAACCAAGACGTGTGTCAGAGGTTACATGGTCCGGAAAGTTATTAGCAATGCCATAGGTATTGTGGTAAGCTGAAACAAGGGTGATCATAATCAGGGCTAGTACAATCAGTAGTATAGAAAAAATTCCCATTAGATCTTTCTAGGTTACCTGAGTTTCCTTGAAGTAATGGGTAGAGAGTGGTCAGTACCTCTATGGTAGAGAAAGAGGGAAGAAATGTTATTCTACTCCTGCCGTTTTTAGAGAAGGATATATGCCCCGAGTTCCTGAAAACAACCTACCTCATCGCCGTCTTCCCAGACTGTGGCTGATTGCGCCCTGTGAGCCGGCTTGCGAGCTCATTTAGCATCGCACAACCGGAAGTGGCGTCAGACGCCGGCACATGCGCAGTAGTGATCCGAATTACTATTAGATTGTATAAGGTACCGTGTAGTCTGTAAAGGAGGCGCCTGCGCATGCGCAATGGGTGTTTTTATGTACTTTAATACAAACCAGTGCTGGGAAGACGTGAATGGAGATTGACATTAGTTGCCTGCACAGTCATATTATAGAAAGTGAAAAAAAGCGATCAAAGATAGTAAGGATAGGATCGGAGGTGTGTAAGGACATGAAATTTCATCATGAAATATTATTTTGACAATATAGAAGTATGTGTGGATTATCCACATAGTAACATGGAGGAATGCTATTCCCTACTTAGGGAGGGGGAAGTCACATCCCACTGAAGTTCTGAGGAACAAAAGAAGAGTTTTTTTCTTTGGAATTCTGGATACAATTCGATCTTAAGGAATGTCCAAAAATGGTCCATCTTCTTAATGTGTATCGGATTTGACCTGGAAAAAAATTTTTTTCTTTTTTTGTTCTTTTGGGGGGAGAACACAGTGAAGGTCCCAATACATTGGAAGCAAGCATACGGCTATATTAGAGAATTATATAGGGTGAGATTTATACATTACCAGCTATCAGTGCGTGCACAATGGTAGAAGAAAATGTGACATTTCTTAGGTTTTCTGGAGGGAAAAAGAGAAAGGATAGTTAGAATAATCCTAAAATTTGTCTCTTAGAGTTCAGAAAGGTCTCTTATGAACTAGGCCAGTCTATTTCTCTATTTAGACCCTTTGGGGTTAGGGTCTGTAACTTGTATATCCAGAAGCTCTCTCTTTTTTTCAAGAGTTCTATATGATTCCCTCCTCGTCTGGGTCTATGTACCCTATCAATCACCTGGTAGCGTAATTGTGCAACACTATGTTTTGCCTCGTGAAAATGTTGTGGAATGGGGAGCCATAGTTTACCACATCTGATTGTGGACTTGTGACTGGTTATTCTATCGCCTACGTGTTGGATGGTTTCGCCCACATATAGCAAGCCACATGGGCACTTGATGATATAAACCACAAAATTGCTTTCACACGTGAAGTACTCCTTGATTGGAAAGCTCTTACCCGATCTCGGGTGCATAAAATGATCCCCTTTAATCACATTGGAACAGGATGCACAGCCTAGACACGGAAATGTACCAGTGCGTCTTGGTGTTAGTACTGTTTGTAGGGTATTCTTCTTACTCCCTATGTCTGCCTTAATCAAAGAGTCCCTGATGTTTTGAGGTCTCCTCTTGCACATTAAAGGTGGGAGCAGGAATGGTGTTATTTCCGGGTATGCTTTCCTCAGTAAGGGCCAGTGATGATTGATAATACTGTAAATCTTTGGCATCGATGGGTGATGAGTGTGTACGAAGGGTAGCCTCTCTACTGTCTGACACTTTTCTGATAACGTAGATGATAACGCCTTCTCTCTCTCATTTGTTAAAAGGGTTTCTGGATATTTTCGTTCCAGAAACCTTTGTGTCATTTCATCTAGTCTTTGATTTTTTGTGGTTTCCTCAGAGACTATTCTCGTGATTCTCTTAAACTGTGATCTGGGCAAACTGTCTTTAGTAGATTTTGGGTGGCAGCTAGTATATAACAACATACAGTTGCGATCTGTTGGTTTCCGATAGAGGTCTGAGGATAATAGTCCACTTTCATCCTTTCTTATATAAGTGTCAAGAAAATTGATCTCATCTTGGTGATAATTTAGTGTAAATCTCAACTCCGGCCATATGTTGTTAATGTGTCTATCGAAGGTCATGAGGCTGGTGTTGTCCCCTTGCCAAATGCAGAAAATATCGTCGATGAATCTGACCCAAATGAGGGTCAGTTCGTCGAAAGAGGGATAAGAGTATACAAATCTGTTCTCAAAAAAATCCATGTAAAGATTTGCATATGCTGGGGCTACATTCGAGCCCATTGCGGTCCCGTGTCGCTGTATGTAGAAATCGTCCCTAAAGAGAAAGTAATTCTCCTCTAGGACTATGTCAAGTAGGCCCATTGTGAAGTCCCTTGAGTCCTGGCTTAAATTAGTTTTTTCTAAGGCAAGTTTTGTCGCCCTAGCACCTTTGCTATGAGAAATTGATGTATATAAGCTACTCACATCCCATGTGCACAGAAGACTATTCGGAGAAGCTCTTTGAAGGGTTTTGATTTTTAGTAAAAACTCATTGGTGTCCAAGATATGAGATCTAGTGTTTTTTGTCAAAGGGGTTAATATTTTTTCCAAATAAATAGAAAGCGGTGAAAGGATTGATTCTGTGGATGCCACAATAGGTCGACCTGGAGGATTATTGAGTGTTTTGTGAACTTTAGGGAGTGTGTAAAAAACAGGTGTTATCGGGTGTGTTTTTGTAAGAAAAGTGCGGGTTGTTTGATCAATGACACCTCTCTCTTGATATGTGGATAAAAAGTTCTGAATTCTTGTTTGAATTTTAAATACTGGATCAGAGGAAATTCTCTGGTAAGTCACGGTGTCATTCAGTTGGCGTTTTATTTCCTGTACGTAATCGTGTGTATTTTGGACCACAATGGCACCCCCTTTGTCAGCTGGTTTCAGAGTTATAGACTTATTGTTCCTAAGTGAGGTTATAGCCAGCCTCTCCAGGGAACTGATGTTATTTCGTGTGGGGAAGAAACCCAACTCGTGTTCATGAATCTTATTTTTTACATCCCGATCAACTAGATCTATAAACGTCTCCACTGCATGATTCGTTTTAGGTGGCATGTACTGGCTAGGGTTACGGAGACCCAGTGTTTTAATACTGGTTTCCTTAGGAGGTGGTTCAGAAATAGGGTTCTGAGAAGGGTTAATACCAAAATGAGTTTTTAATCTAACTGCCCTATAAAATCTTTGCATATCCTTTTCAAGTGTAAAGGAATCCCATTTCGGTGTAGGGCAAAAAGTGAGACCTTTATTAAGGACAGTTAATTCATTCGGTGTCACACATAGCGATATGTGATGCCGCAGGAACGACGAACAACATCGTACCTGTGGCAGCAACGATATTAAGGAAAGGATCAACGTGTCAACGATCACTGTTTTTGAACGATTTTGCGATCGTTGATCGTTGCTCCTTGGTGTCACACGCTGCGATGTCGCTACCGGCGTCGGATGTGCATCACTAACGAGGTGATCCCGACGATATATTGGTAGCGATGTCGCAGCGTGTAAAGCACCCTTTAGTGACGAAGTCTAGTCTAGCTGAATAATAAGCCACATATCTCAGCTGTAAACCATGTTTTGGGGCCAATAGAAGCGTGAATCCTCCCGATACCGTCACCACCGCTTCCACCTCCCGTCCTGTGCATGTATGCTGCCGTGCGGCACCATGTCTGGGCAGGAGGTGGAAGCGGCTGCAAAAACAAAAGTTAACAGTAGAAAAAAAAAAAAAAAGTTATACTCACCTGTCTGCAGACTCCCGGTGCCATGCCCGCTCCCATCTCCTCTCACGGTATCGCCACCCCCGCTCCGGCTGTGTGCAGACGGCCGGGAAACCTCCGATGGATGCAGGACCTGGCGATGGATCACCTGATGCAGTCACCTGACGCATCAGGTGATCGTAAGTATCGCGGTGACGCGGGCACCCGGCCGGTATCAGCGGATGCGTCAGGAGACTTCATCCCTGATTACCGGCAGCTGCTGCAGCGATCGGACGGGATCAGACTCCCGCCCCATCGCTGCAGGAGCTGCCGGTAATCAGCACATAAGTGAGTATTTTTTTTTTTTTTCTACTGATGCATCTGCTGATTGTATAATCGGCTTTTATACAATCAGCTGATGTGTGATGGGATTCAGGCACTTGATCCTGACACATCATCTGATCGCTTTGCCTTCCAGCAAACCGATCAGATGATATTGGATCCGGATTGGACGGCGTGGGACCCTGACCCAGGATTACTGCGGAGGGGGGGTTCTTTATTTCAATAAAGATGGAGTCACTAATTGTGTTGTGTTTTATTTCTAATAAAAATATTTTTCTGTGTGTTGTGTTTTTTTTTATCTTTACTAGAAATTCATGGTGGCCATGTCTAATATTGGCGTGACACCATGAATTTCGGGCTTAGAGCCAGCTATACAGCTAGCCCTAACCCCATTATTACCCAGCGGGCCACCCGGCATCAGGGCAGCTGGAAGAGTTGGATACAGCGCCAGAAGATGGCGCTTCTATGAAAGCGCCATTTTCTGGGGTGGCTGCGGGACAGCAATTCACAGCGGGGGTGCCCAGAAAGCATGGGCACCCTGCACTGTGGATTCCAATCCCCAGCTGCCTAGTTGTACCCGGCTGGACTCAAAAATTGGGCGAAGCTCACGTCATTTTTTTTTTAAATTATTTCATGAAATTCATGAAATAATTTAAAAAAAAGGGCTTCCCTATATTTTTGGTTCCCAGCCGGGTACAAATAGGCAGCTGGGGGTTGGGGGCATCCCGTACCTGCCTGCTGTACCCGGCTAGCATACAAAAATATGGCGAAGCCCACGTCATTTTTTTTGTTTGGGGGGGCAAAGAAATCCTGCATACAGTCCTGGAAGGAGGATGCTGAGCCTTGTAGGTCTGCTCCCCCTGACTCTCCCTCAAGCATATAGTCCTGGATGGAGCATGCTGAGCCTTGTAGTTCTGCAGCTTCTGTCTGCTCTCCTGCATACACTATTGGATGGAGTATGCTGAGCCTTGTAGTTCTGCAGCTGTCTGCTCTTCTGCATACACTAGTGGAGAATGAAGAACACATTGAAAAAGGAAATGACATCAGACCTTTTTTTTTGTTCACTGATAAAAAAACGCATAAAGACGCAGTGAGCAAAAACGCAGCAAAACGCAGCAAAAAAACGCACCAAATCGAGGCAAAACGCGTGCGTTTTTTGCCGCGTTTTTTCGACGCAGGTGCGTTTTTGTGCGTTTTTAGCGGCCAAAAACGCACAAAAACGCAGCGTCAAAAAGACGCAGTGTGCGCACATAGCCATATGCTGACAGAAGGAATCCTCTTCCTGTACATGTCACTTTACTACCCACCTCCTGCGTTTATAGCTGCGTTTTTGGTCTTCAAAACGCACCAAAACGCAGCTATTTGCATTTCTCATTGCGTCTTTCAACATCCCATTGTACTCAATGGATGAAAAGCGCAGTGAAAAACGCGGGAATAATTGACATGCTGCGTTTTTGTGGCACCACAAAAACGCAGCTGAAAAAAACCAGATGTGTGCGGACAGCAAAAATTAAAACTCATAGCCTTTGCTGGGGAAGCAAAGTCCTGCAGTTTTGAGGCCAAAAACGCACCCAAAAAACGCGCAAAAACGCCGCGAAAAACGCACTGTGCGCACATAGCCTTAGGCTGCTGTTTTGTAATCTTTCTTTTCTCTGCAGGGAAATACAAAAGGAAACTAGATAACTCATGTTGTAAGATATGAACAGAACAGCAAGCAATAAATGATCTACATACTATAAACTAAAACAACGCAACATCTAGATATGGAGAAATCCATTTATATAGCTCTGGCAAAAATTAAGAGATCACTGCAAAATTGTCAGTTTTTCTGATTTTTCTCTTTAGAGGTATATTTTTGAGTGAAACGTAAATTGTTTTTTTATTCTATAAACTACTGACAACATCTCCGAATTTCCAAGCAATACATTTTGTATTTATTTTCTGAAAATGAGAAATGGTCAAAACAACAAATAAAATGCATTGCTTTCAGACCTCAAATAATGCAAAGAAAACAAGTTCATAATCATTTATAAACAACAATACTAATGTTTTAACTCAGGAAGAGTTCAGAAATCAATATTGTGTGGAATAACCATGATTTTTAATCACAGCTTTCATGCGTCTTGGCATGCTTTCCACCAGTCTTTCACACTGCTTTTCGGTGACCTTATGCCACTACTGGTTCAAATGTTGAAATGTTAATTTGATAAGTTGGTAAAAATGGAGACTGTCACATCTAAGCAGGCTGCGCTGGGGGAATGAAGAGCCTTGGGATTAGAGTTGGTTCGAGGTTCGTGGTTCGAGGTTCTCCAGTTCTAAGCTCGAGTGATTTTTGGGGCTGTTCGAGATCGAACTAGAACTCGAGCTTTTTGCAAAAGCTCGATAGTTCTAGATACGTTCGAGAACGGTTCTAGCAGCAAAAAGCAGGGCTTTTTACAGCTACAGTGTGCAGGAGCCATCGCTGGCAGCCTGCCACAAGCTGGTAACCAAGATAAACATCGGGTATCCAAGCAAAGCGCTTTGGTTAGTAACCCGATGTTCACCTTAGTTACGTGCAGGAAGCCCACACTTCCCCGCTCAGCTCACTCCGCCCCCTCCTGCCCGCGGCATGTACACATACATACACACACACACACACACACACACACACACACACACACATGGTCCCGCTCGGCTTACCTGCGGTGATGAAGTCCCGCCATCCCGACCTCAGCGCTGTCACTGTCCTCCATGGCCGCCGCTTGTCACATCACCTCTCGCTTCCGACCCGAGACGTCACGGACCTCTCGCGATACTTGATGTGAAGGCGCCGGTCATTGACCTCAGTGACAGGGGCTGTCGGCAGTGCTGGAGATCAGCGCAGGTAATGTACCTCGCTGACAGCAGCACTTGTCATGCCCTGCAGTGACCTGGGCTGACCCATTGATGTTAGCTCAGGTCACTGCATTGCTCTCCCAGTCAATGGGGAACATCCTACTCTTCATTGACCTGGACAGTGTGGATCGTCATGGCAACCCCTTGGATTACACCAGACCTGGATTTGTTTTTCATTCTAATAAATTGGTTAAAGAGGGAATGTTTTGGGGAGTGTTTTTTCAAATAAAAATGTGGTTGTCGTCTATTTTTTTTTTATTACTGACTGGGTTGGTGATGTCGGGTATCTGATAGACGCCTGACCTCACCAACCCCAGGGCTTGATGCCAGGTGACATTACACATCTGGTATTAACCCCATATATTACCCCGTTTGCCACCGCACCAGGGCGCGGGATGAGCTGGGGCGAAGCACCAGGATTGGCGCATCTAATGGATGCGCCACTTCTGGGGCGGCTGCGGCCTGCTATTTTTAGGCTGGGGAGAGTCCAATAACCATGGACCTCCCTAGTCTGAGAATATCAGGCCCCAGCTGTCTGCTTTACCTTGGCTGGTAATCCAATTTTGGGGGACCCCTACGTGTTTTTTTTTTAATTATTTATTTAATTTAAAATAACAGCGTGGGGTGCCCTCAGTTTTGGATTACCAGCCAAGGTGAGGTTGCCAGCTGTGGTCTGCAGGCTGCAGCCGTCTGCTTTACCCTAGCTGGCTACAAAACTAGGGGGAACCCTACGTCATTTTTTTTTCATTTTTTTGGCTAAATACAAAGCTAAGCACCCATTCTCCATTTTTTTCTCAACTTTTTCTCCACCTTTTCTCCACTTTTTCTCCATTTTTTTCTCCACTTTTTCTCCACTTATTCTCCACTTTTTCTCCACTTTTTCTCCACCTTTTCTCCACTTTTTCTCCACTTTTTCTCCATTTATTCTCCACTTTTTCTCCACTT
Source organism: Anomaloglossus baeobatrachus (assembly GCF_048569485.1). Classification (NCBI taxonomy): domain Eukaryota; kingdom Metazoa; phylum Chordata; class Amphibia; order Anura; family Aromobatidae; genus Anomaloglossus; species Anomaloglossus baeobatrachus. Next base: position 368,770,232 of record NC_134354.1, on the reverse strand, counting down.
TTTCTCCACTTTTTCTCCACTTTTTCTCCATTTATTCACCACTTTTTCTCCACTTTTTCTCCATTTTTTCTCCACTTTTTCTCCACACTTTTTCTCCACTTATTCTCCACTTTTTCTCCACTTTTTCTCCATTTTTTTCTCCACTTTTTCTCCACTTTTTCCCCATTTATTCTCCACTTTTTCTCCACTTTTTCTCCATTTTTTTCTCCACTTTTTCTCCACTTTTTCTCCACTTTTTCTCCACTTTTTCTCCATTTATTCTCCACTTTTTCTCCACTTTTTCTCCACTTTTTCTCCACTTTTTCTCCATTTATTCACCACTTTTTCTCCACTTTTTCTCCATTTTTTCTCCACTTTTTCTCCACACTTTTTCTCCACTTATTCTCCACTTTTTCTCCACTTTTTCTCCATTTTTTTCTCCACTTTTTCTCCACTTTTTCTCCACTTTTTCTCCACTTATTCTCCACTTTTTCTCCACTTTTTCTCCATTTTTTCTCCACTTTTTCTCCACTTATTCTCCACTTATTCTCCACTTTTTCTCCACTTTTTCTCCACTTTTTCTCCACTTTTTCTCCACTTATTCTCCACTTTTTCTCCACTTTTTCTCCACTTATTCTCTACTTATTCTCCACTTTTTCTCCACTTATTCTCCACTTTTTCTCCACTTTTTCTCCACTTATTCTCCACTTATTCTCCACTTTTTCTCCACTTTTTCTCCATTTTTTTCTCCACTTTTTCTCCATTTATTCTCCACTTTTTCTCCACTTTTTCTCCACTTTTTCTCCATTTTTTTCTCCACTTTTTCTCCACTTTTTCTCCACTTTTTCTCCACTTTTTCCCCATTTATTCTCCACCTTTTCTCCACTTTTTCTCCATTTTTTTCTCCACTTTTTCTCCACTTTTTCTCCACTTTTTCTCCATTTATTCTCCACTTTTTCTCCACTTTTTCTCCACTTTTTCTCCATTTATTCTCCACTTTTTCTCCACTTTTTCTCCATTTTTTTCTCCACTTTTTCTCCACTTTTTCTCCACTTATTCTCCACTTTTTCTCCACTTTTTCTCCATTTTTTTCTCCACTTTTTCTCCACTTTTTCTCCATTTATTCTCCACTTTTTCTCCACTTTTTCTCCATTTTTTTCTCCACTTTTTCTCCACTTTTTCTCCATTTATTCTCCACTTTTTCTCCACTTTTTCTCCATTTTTTTCTCCACTTTTTCTCCACTTATTCTCCACTTATTCTCCACTTTTTCTCCACTTTTTCTCCACTTTTTCTCCACTTTTTCTCCACTTATTCTCCACTTTTTCTCCACTTTTTCTCCACTTATTCTCCACTTATTCTCCACTTTTTCTCCACTTATTCTCCACTTTTTCTCCACTTTTTCTCCACTTATTCTCCACTTATTCTCCACTTTTTCTCCAATTTTTCTCCATTTTTTTCTCCACTTTTTCTCCATTTATTCTCTACTTTTTCTCCACTTTTTCTCCACTTTTTCTCCATTTTTTTCTCCACTTTTTCTCCACTTTTTCTCCACTTTTTCCCCATTTATTCTCCACTTTTTCTCCACTTTTTCTCCATTTTTTTCTCCACTTTTTCTCCACTTTTTCTCCATTTATTCTCCACTTTTTCTCCACTTTTTCTCCATTTTTTTCTCAACTTTTTCTCCACTTTTTCTCCACTTATTCTCCACTTTTTCTCCACTTTTTCTCCACTTATTCTCCACTTATTCTCCACTTTTTCTCCACTTATTCTCCACTTTTTCTCCACTTATTCTCCACTTTTTCTCCACTTTTTCTCCATTTATTCTCCACTTTTTCTCCACTTTTTCTCCATTTTTTTCTCCACTTTTTCTCCACTTATTCTCCACTTTTTCTCCACTTTTTCTCCACTTTTTCTCCACTTATTCTCCACTTTTTCTCCACTTTTTCTCCACTTATTCTCCACTTTTTCTCCACTTTTTCTCCATTTATTCTCCACTTTTTCTCCACTTTTTCTCCATTTTTTTCTCAACTTTTTCTCCACTTTTTCTCCACTTATTCTCCACTTTTTCTCCACTTTTTCTCCACTTATTCTCCACTTATTCTCCACTTTTTCTCCACTTATTCTCCACTTTTTCTCCACTTTTTCTACACTTATTCTCCACTTATTCTCCACTTTTTCTCCACTTTTTCTCCATTTTTTTCTCCACTTTTTCTCCATTTATTCTCCACTTTTTCTCCACTTTTTCTCCATTTTTTTCTCCACTTTTTCTCCACTTTTTCTCCACTTTTTCTCCATTTTTTCTCCACTTTTTCTCCACTTTTTCTCCGTTCTTTTTCTATGGTCGGTCTACCCATTAGCTCTGCCATGCATACTGTAGCTCTACACCTACTGCACATGTTACTTTATGATTGACATCTCTTTCGTACCAGAGCTGTCTAAGCCTACTCTGACCCCATATTTGTCATTACTATATTGTCCTTGTACTGTATTATGACATTTGTATCATGTGTTTCATTTCTTGCTGTGTTGCAATTTTTTTGCTGCATCCCAATTGTACCTCTACATTGTTCGAGTTTATGTTATTGTTCTCTCACTCTTATGTGATACTGATTATTGTAATTTTTCATGATTACATGCAGATAAGTCCAATCTGACGAAGGCTCAGGCCGAAACGTCATTTGTAACTTGTTTTGGACAAAAACATATATGCTTATGAAAATTTTTTTTTCTTAATACGGACCAATAAAGAGTGATTTTGCATTACTATCCATTGTGACTTACTGACTTAGTCTGGGAGATATAGAGTGCCGAGGTTACTCACTAATTTTATCTATTATTACCTCTGAGCACCTATATACCAGTGAGCAGAGCTTCCTCTACAGTAGTTCTCCTGATTAGGCATGCCCTTACCTCATGAGCAGGGCATTGCAGCTTTGGTAGCAACCATTACGACATGGACTCTGCTGCTGTGGACCCCGGGAGAGTGAGTGCAGATTCATTGCACCCACACTCCTCACATGAAGGGTCCGCACTCCTAGAAAATGGGGGATACGTTCCCTGAGTGTCTCCCCCCCATATTCTAGACGGTCCAGAGTCGTCGTGGGACCCCTTTATTTTTTTTCTTACAATAAATTGGTGAAAGAGGAAATGTTTTGGGGACTGTTTTTTCAAATAAATTTCTTTTGTCGATTTTTTGTTTTTGTTAGTACTGACAGTTTATGATGTTGGGTATCTAATAGACGCCATGACATCACAAACTGCTGGGCTTGATCTCAGGTGACTTTACAGCTAGTATCAACCCGATTTATTACCCCGTTTGCCACTGCACCAGGGCACGGGATGAGCTGGGGTGAAGCGCCAGGATTGGCGCATCTAGTGGATGCGCCACGTCTGGGGTGCCTGCGGCCTGCTTTTTTTAGGCTGTGAAGGCCCAATAACTATGGACCTTCCCACCCTGAGAATACCAGACCACAGCTGTCCGCTTTACCTTGGCTGGTGATCCAATTTGGGGGGGACCCTACTTTTATTGTGTAATTATTAATATTTATAAAATAATTATAAAAAAGAGCCTGAGGGGACCTCCACATTGAATCCCCAACCACGGTAAAGCTGCCAGCTGTGGTTTTCAGGCTACAGCCGTCTGCTTTACCCTAGCTGGCTATCAAAAATGGGGGGACCCAACGTCATTTTTTTTTTTAACTATTTTTTAAATAGAAAAAGTTAATGGGCTTCCCTGTATTTTGATTGCCAACCAAGGTAACGGCAGGCAGATGGGGGTGGCAACCCATAGCTGTCTGCTTTATCTGCGCTGAGAATCAAAAACACCGCGGAGCGCTACGTCATTTTTTTAAAGATTTATTTTTACAGCACTGTGATGTCCAGCAATCAAAATACAGGGAAGCCCATTTTATTTTTAGTTAGTTAAATAAATAATTAAAAAAAATATATATGGGCTCCCGCTGCATTTTTTGTATTGCTAGCTAAGGGTAATCCAAGCAGCTACTGGCTGCTAACCCCCACTGCTTGGTGTTACCTTCACTGGCAATGGAAAATCCAGGGAAGCATTTTTTATTTTTTTTGCCAAAAAACTACAAAAAAAGGACGTGAGCTTCGCCATATTTTTGTATGCTAGCCAGGTATAGCAGGCAGGTGCTGGAAGAGTTGGATACAGCGCCAGAAGATGACGCTTCTATGAAAATGCCATTTTCTGAGGCGGCTGCAGACTGCATTTCGCAGCAGTGGGGCCCAGAAAGCTCAGGCCAACCTGTGGTGCGGATTCCAATCCCCAGCTGCCTAGTTGTACCTGGCTGGACACAAAAATGGGGCAAAGCCTACGTCATTTGTTTTCTAATTATTTCATGAAATTCATGAAATAATAAAAAAAGGGCTTCCCTTTATTTTTGGTTCCCAGCCGGGTACAAATAGGCAACTGGGGGTTGGGGGCAGCCGTACCTGCCTGCTGTACCTGGCTAGCATACAAAAATATGGCTAAGCCCACATAATTTTTTCAGGGGGCAAAAAACTTCTGCATACAGTCCTGGATGGAGTATGCTGAGCCTTGTAGTTCTGCAGCTGCTGTCTGTCTGTATGGAGAAGAGCAGACAGCAGCTGCAGAACTACAAGGCTCAGCATACTCCATCCAGGACTGTATGCAGAAGTTTTTTGCCCACCAAAAAAATGACGTGGGCTTCACCATATTTTTGTATGCTAGCCAGGTACAGCTGGCAGCCACGGGCTGCCTCCAACCCCCAGTTGCCTATTTGTACCCGGCTGGGAACCAAAAATATAGGGAAGCCCGTTTTTTTTTAATTATTTCACTTATTTCATGAAATAATTAAAAAACAAATGACGTGGGCTTCGCCCCATTTTTGTGTCCAGCCGGGTACAACTAGGCAGCTGGGGATTGGAATCCGCAGCACAGGTTAGCCCGAGGTTTGTGGGCGCCTCTGCTACGGATTTCAGTCCGCAGCCGTCCCAGAAAATGGCGCTCTCATAGAAGCGCCATCATCTGGCGCTGTATCCAACTCTTCCAACAGTCCTGGAGCCGGGTGGCTTGTTGGGTAATCATGAGTTAATACTGGCTTTGTTTTACCAGCCAGTATTAAGCCAGAGATTCTTAATGTCAGGCACGTTTGACCCGGCCATTAAGAATCTCCAATAAAGGGTTAAAAAAAAGACACCACACAGAGAAAAAATACTTTAATAGAAATAAATACACAGACACATTAGAGACTCCATCTTTATTACCCCCTGTCAGCCCTCCACGATCCTGCTCTTCTGTCTTCTTTCTTTCTAGTGTAGTAGTAGTGACGATTGTAGTGAGGATGAGATTCACCAGCTCATCACTTGGGGCTGGGGAACCTCCATCCTAACTACAATCATCACTAGTGTAGTAGTAGTGACGATTGTAGTGAGGATGAGGTTCACCAGCTCATCACTTGGGGCTGGGGAACCTCCATCCTCACTACAATCATCACTACAATCGGGAAGCAACGTGCAGCCTTCACTCCGTGAGTGATCAGTGCTGGCTGCTAGCGGTAACGCTGACAGACGCGTTACCATAGCAACGGTGCTCTCGGAGCCACGGTTTATGGCAACGGTGATCTCCGTTAATGACCGGCTGTGTCAGCCGGTCCCTAACGGAACGGGGAGTCGACCGTGTGCTAGAGCATGTCGCCGGTACACGGCGATACACATATGTGCACCGTGTACCGGAGAGATGCACTCGCAGGTCCTACATGACGTGTCATAGTGTCACGGCCAGGTGGACGGGCAGACCCAGGAGGTGGATCCACTGGGCCAAACTCCTAGATGGTAGTAAAGAGTCCGGTAGCTGGAACACTATAAACAGCAGAACAGTCCGTGCACACGAGTATAGCGGAGAAGTCCCTGGGACCACGGAGTGACGGGTGGTAGTCCGGGTGACGCAGCTTAGGTTCGGAAGCCGAGATGATGTCAGGCGGGGTCCGGAACCTTTGGAGCGAGATGACGAGTCACCGCAGGGATCCGGGATGGTGCGGACTGTCAGGATGGCAGATGGACAGCGTTCGGGGTTCAGGATACGGCCGGACTGGATGGCGAGGCAGGCACGGCTCTACAAGAGAGATAGGTGAGTATATGCACAGAGACACCAGGAGACCTGACTCCTAGCTTAGGAAACACGAAGATCAGGCCCCGCCCCCTTGGACAATAACCCCCTTTATACCCTGTACCTGTTTAGCCTCATTTCCTGTTAATGGACGCTGGCCCTTTAAGAAAGGGTCAGTGACCGCGCGCGCGCCCTAATGCGCATGCGCGCCGCCCGGGTGCCAGAAGCCAGGGAAGGAAGCTGAGAGGAGGACGCAGGGGAGCCGGCCAGGGCCTGGGAAGCCGTCGGGCGCCGGGATCGGAGACCAGGGGGCCTGGGAAGGACGGGCACCGGAGGCTGGAGAGCGGGGAGCGTGGCAGGTGAGCCGGGGAGCGGGGGTGAGGACCCGGGGAGCGGAACCGAGGACCCGGGGAGCGTGACACATAGTCATGTGACCAGTCTGTAGCCAATGAGATAATAGCCACGTGACTGGTCACATGGCTATTTTGACGTCACGATAGGTCCTGCATCTCTGCTGACAGTGCAGGTCACCGGGAGGATTCAGCGATCATCGGATGGAATAGCGGCAGGAGACAGAGTGCAGACGGGATCGCGAGGACCGGTAAGTGTTATGGCAATGTTTATTAACTGTTTGTGTACATTTATAATGCATTTTTATGTGTTTGTGATTGCCTCCCATTATAGCCTATACGTTCGAGCACGGTTCGTCGAACGTTCGACGAACCGAACTCGAACGGGACCCCCGTTCGGCGAACCGGCCTCGAGCCGAACCGGGACCAGTTCGCTCATCTCTACTTGGGATTAAAAAAATACATTTTTATTAATGCCAACATATTTCTGCGTTGGCCCGCCACCTTTCTCAAGGTATAAAAACCAAGTGTCACACTAAGCCATTTTTTAATCCCAAAGCTCGTCATTCCTGCAGCGCAGTTTGCCTAGACATGACAGCCTCCATTTTTGAAGTTTAGATCTGGAAGAACTATATGCTTCAGTCATGGGGCAGTAGCAGCTTTCTACGCTTTGATAAGTGTTGTGCCTACACATAACAAGTTCAGGTAAGTGCTATGCTTACCCTTTACCAGAAGGTATTGCACTATTGTGTGTGTGCTTTTGTCCTTCTCCGGAGCTTCTTAGTTGGATTAGTTGGAATGTTTTAAAGAAAGGTATAGTAATTCAGAACTGTTTATATGATTGTGTTATTTCACTACCGAGACATGCTAATGAAAACTATACTGAATAATGTGAGCAATTAATATTTAAGGTAGAGTCTATATGTTCCTTGTCTTTAAAGTATATGCCTAAATGATCTACCACAGGGGGCAATATAGACTGTCCCTTTGTGCTTCAAGAAAAAAACAGCATGGTCATCTGAAATAGGCATAGACTTAGAATTCTAGTATATGTTAACAGTATATTTTTTGCACATATGACTAAAGTCGCAGTATGTTATTCACATTAGCTTCTTTCTTGGTCAGCCCCCCTAAATGTCTAAGGGCCTGCCTACAGTATGGTGTTTATTAAATTTCCATGGTTTTTTACCCTGTCCTGTTTGGATCCACCGCTCATCATGATCTACAGTGTAAGGGCTCGCTCACACGAGCATATTACCTGAACAAGTGCTATCCATTGTTTTATCAGATAGCACTCGGACCAGTGTTATACTATGTGGCACAAGAACATATCTATGATTTTTTTCTCATGTCAATTTGGCAAGAGAAAACAATCACAGCAAGCTGTGGGTGCCTACACAAATGGATCACACTCACCCGTACAAGTCTATGGGTGCATGTGAAACATCGGATTGCACTCAGATGACATCAGTACAGTCTGATATACCCCAAGACAGGCCATGGAGAAGTTGCAGAGATTAATCTTTCTATATTCTCCGAACCTCTGTTTCAATTCTTGCATATGAGAAAATCAGAGCACAGTAGAATGACACTTGGCTCACTCTCCCAGCAGAACATAAGCCGACAGTCATTGGCATATCGCAACCAATGCTCCCGCATGAGAGAATCAGCGAATGCTATATGCAGGTGTGACCCCAGCCTAACGGTAGAACACAACTTGACAGAACTGCTGCTTCCAATCATGCATTTCTCCTTATCTTGGCTTAGTGGTTAGCAGTGCAGCCTTGCAGCGCTGGGGTCCTGGGTTCTAGTCCCACCAAGGACACTATCTGCAAGGAGTTTTTATGTTCTCCCCATGTTTGTGTGGGTTTCCTCTGGGTACTCAGGTTTCCTCCCACACTCAAAAGACATACGTATAGAAATACAGGCACGTATCTACTTTATGCTATTTCTAGTCTTAAGGGGGCTTTACACGCTGCGACATCGCTAATGCGGAGTCGTTGGGGTCACGGAATTGGTGACGCACATCCGGCCGCATTAGCGATGTTGCTGCGTGTGACACCGATGAGCGATTTTGCATCGTTGCAAAAACGTGCAAAATCGCTCATCGGTGACATGGGGGTCCATTCTCGATTATCGTTACTGCAGCAGTAACGATGTAGTTCGTCGCTCCTGCGGCAGCACACATCGCTATGTGTGACGCCGTAGGAACGAGGAACCTCTCCTTACCTGCCTCCCGGTCGCTATGAGGAAGGAAGGAGGTGGGCGGGATGTTCCGGCCACTCATCTCCGCCCCTCCGCTTCTATTGGGCGGCCGCTCAGTGACGTCGCTGTGATGCCGCACGGACCGCCCCCTTACAAAGGAGGCGGTTCTCCGGTCACAGCGACGTCGCCGGGCAGGTAAGTATGTGTGACGGGTCTGCGCGATGTTGTGCGGCACGGGCAGTGATTTGCCCGTGTCACACAACAGATGGGGGCGGGTACCCACGCTAGCGATATCGGGACCGATATCGCAGCGTGTAAAGTAGCCTTTAGTTAAGGTGAGTAAAAGGCACATGTTAAACTTAAACATTAAACATTTTTATACAAAATGTTGCAAACAAGAAAGGATGGAAATTTTTTGTTTGATGAAAAAGTACAAAATTTTAATTTATATGTGATTAAAAAATGAGGCTCAACAAACAGGACCCTTGCTTACAATAATAATTTTAGCAATGGGCACCAAAAAATGTCAAGCCTCATACATAATAACATAAAGACACATAAGGAAGAGAAATATAGTAGGTGAGTTACAGCACAAAGCACCGGGATTATATCCGGTCCCATGCATGACACACATCTAATCATGTATTCTGAGAACCTATAGTGGTTCAGTTTTCATAGTGTCAGCTGAGACCCAAAAGGTAAGTGGTCATACTTAGTAAAGTGCAAGTGCCGGTGCCAGTGCTGAAAAAAAATGGTAGATTGTCTCCAAAGAGCCCCAACGCACGTTTTACGTTGTCTATTACCACTTATTTATGGGGATATGTACTTGTGATCTGACAAGACCTTTTTTGTAGTCATAGTAACGGTCACGTGACCTCTACTCTATCCAATACGCATAGGTCTATTCGGCGCATGTGCAGCCGCATCTCTCGTCACTCGTGCCCCCCACCAGCGTCAGAGCTTGCCTGTGTTTCTGGAAGCTCAATGGTAACTATGGTAACCATGCAGACGTTCTTGTATATATGCTCTTTTCTATCTGTGTACACTATTGTATCCCACCCAGGAGCCAGTTTTCGGAGATAATCTTGTAACGTGACTCACTTTACCTCTCAGTAGTTTCAAGTTTTTGGTTGATCGGTGTGCATACAGTATATGCACAAGGGGAGTCCCAAAAATAGACTACTTTCTTGCTGACAGAAATATTACTAATGCTCATGATCAGTTAATTGTGCATAGAATTGCTGGTGATGTCCATGTTCATGGCTTTGGCCATATTTTCATTTAAAAACCTTTGACACACAATCCATGTACTGTGCAAAAAATGTGCAAACAATGCTGATTTTGGATTCACAAAGTGGCTGTGCATTTATTTGTTGTTCTTTGAATTAACTGTCCCAAATAGATGGAACTGCTCTTCATCTGATATATACAGTATTGCAAAGAGTCCAAATGGTCTTCAACGATGATATTCAAATATCAACTGCATTATGCTATATTCACATATCCAGTAATCATCTTTAAAATTGATCCAACAGCAATCCGTAGACAAAAAGTTGTACTTTTTTTTTTTTTTTCCAATTTAAAGTTTTATTAGTTTTCAAAGAAGAGAATACAAACAACATCACTGTCCATCGTAAACAATATTGATAAACAAGGGGCCTTCACGGCGGATCAAAGTCTCAGGCTCAGCAATCTTTACAACTGTCAATGAAAAATATTTGGACAACATGACTTTCTAAGAATAAAAGCCTAGCGAAAGTAAAGAGAAGTGAACAAAGGAGAGAATAGATCAGAAATGAGAGGGGAGGCAAGGGAGGGAGATCAATAATGAGAAAGACACGGATAGGAGTGTGGTGGCCTGGACTGACGTCTCGTCCGTTGGGCTTAAACCTGAAAGGGAGGTAAATGAATATTGAAGGTGCGGCAGCCAAGGATCCTGTTTACTGGGGGTTAACGAGGGCAAGGAACCTTGGGTCAGAGAGAAAGGACTCCCACTGATACCATTTAGAGGAGGTTTCCACTAGCTGGCCCCGCGATTGGGCCATTACCATTTCCATACGGTGTACTACATTCACTTCTGTCACCCATTCCTCTATGGTCGGGGGGGGGGGGGTCTTTCCAACGCCGTGGGATTACTGTCTTGGCGGCCTGGAGGAGATGTCCAGTAAGGGATTTTTTATACTTCTTTTCTGGTATTTTAAACATAAACAATAGGGCTGCCTCGGAGCGACTAGGGACTATGGTTCCCGTAACCTCTTGGATGCCCACTAGCACCTTGCTGCAGAAGGCCGTCAAGCTCGGGCAAAACCACCAGATATGGGCCATGGTTCCGCCCTGTGCTCTGCAGCGCCAACATGTGTCAGGAACTTCGGGGCACCACATATGAAGGGATGATGGGACCCTGTACCACCTGGAAAGAATTTTGTAGCAAGTCTCCTGTATTCTCGTTGCAACCGCGGACTTATGGGTCAAGCGGAAACACCGTTCCCATTGATCCCTGGAGAATGTCTGGTTGAGCTCTGTCTCCCATGCAGTACAGAAGCGGTGAAGTGGTACCTCTGCTGCTGCTGTCAAAATCCCATAAATCCTTGATATTGCATGTCTGGAGTCAGGCGCCCTGGTACAGATAAGTTCAAAAGGGGTTGGGGGTGGGGGACGAACCAGATCTTGCCCCTGCGAGGTTATGAAGTGTTTAAGTTGGGCATATTCAAACTAAAACCGCATCCTAAAGTCTCTCTGCCCCACGATTTCCGGAAGTGGGAGAAGAACCCCATCTGGTGCCACCTGTCCCAGTTTCAGGGGGCTCTGTTTTGAGCTTCCCAAAAAATTATTGGACGATGCCCCTGGCAGAAAGTCAGGGTTATCCGTCAGTGGCATAAGAGGTCCCCGGGGCTGAAGCAGGCGTTTACTCCGTGGCAGTGAGTGTACTGATTGTAGTGTTTGTTTGGTAGTGTAGCACATTCCTATCTTATGTTTGGTGAGAAGTGGCCAGTTCCACGGCAGGGTTGGAATTGATAAGGGGCACAAGTCGTGTGCTTGACGGACCCAAAGCTTCGATCCAGAGTTATGCAGGAGGTCTAGGACCCTGGCATGGGCAGAAGCCAGGTAGTAACGCCGACAGTCAGGCAGCCCCACCCCTCCCGCCCCCTTGGTCCTAGTCAGGACACTCCTCCCGAGACGGGATCGCCCCTTGGACCACACAAATTGATTAAATAAACGCTGCAACTTTACCCAACACGACGCCGGGACGTATACCGGAACCGTCTGGAGTATGTAGAGCAGTCTGGGTAGGGCTGTCATCCTGAGGGCACTAATCCTGCCAAACCACGAGAGGCCTCTATGCCAGACAGTCAGGTCCCCCTCAAGCTTGGAGAGAAAACTTTGAAAATTAAGCTGGAAAAGTATGGTTATGTCAGATGGGATAGTAATACCTAGATAGCCGATACTACCGTGTGATGGCCATTTGAAGGGGAAGTTTGGTTTTACAGCATATACTGTTGTTTGGGGAAGTGATATGTTTAGGGCTTCAGATTTGTCAAAATTAATTTTAAAATTGGACCACTTGCTGAAACGGTTGAGTTCCTGCATTAAGGATGGAAGGGATGTGTCACGCTCTCCGGGTCCCCTGCTCTGCTCCCCGGCTCACCTGCCACGCTCCCCGGCTTCCCTGCTTCGCTCCCCGGCTCCTCTGTCAGGCTTCCCCCGCTCCACGGTCTCCAGCCTCCATCGCCTGCGGTCCCCAGGCGGCCCGGTCCCCGCTCCCGGCACCCGTCGGCTACTCAGCCCCAGCCCGGCTCTCCTGCTTCCTGCTCACCGCTCCCTGCCCTGGCTTCTGGCACCCGGGCCTCGCGCATGCGCATTAGGGCGCGCGCGCGGTCATTGATCCTCTCTTAAAGGGCCAGCGTCCACTGACAGGAAATTGATCACACAGGTACAGGGTATAAAGGGGTTTAATGTCCAAGTGGGCGGGGCCTGTTCTTCGTGTTTCCTAAGCTAGGAGTCAGGTCCCCTTGTCTCTGTGATATACTTACCTGTCTCTCTTCTAGAGCCGCTCCTGCCTCGCCATCCGGCCTTGCCGATTCCCGAACCCCGAACACTGACCATCTGCCATCCCGTCAGTCCGTACCATCTGTGATCCCTGTGGTGACCTGTCTCCTCGCTCCATCGGTTCCGGACTCTGCCTGACACCATCTCGGCCTCCGAACCTGAGCTCCGTCACCCGGACTACCATCAGTGACTCCGTGGTCCCAGGGACTTCTGCATTCCACTCTATTGAACGGACTGTCCTGCTACCTATTGTGCTCCGGCTACCGGACCCCTTGCCTTCAGTAAGGTGTTCGGCCCAGTGGATCCACCTCCTGGGTCTGCCCGTCCATCTGGCCCTAACAGTAAGAACAGGCCATGGATCCCGCCGAAGCACTAGCGGCCTTGCAGCAGGAACTCACACGCCAGCGTGAGACCCAGACCCGCATGCTGAACTTTATGTCTTCTGTGGACGCCCGGCTGAACGCGCTACAAGCAGCGGCCACATCCTCGGCATCTCGAGCTTCCACTGGACAATCCACGGCCGCAGCTCCCGTGGCAGCCTCCTCGGATGCTTCCAGACTTCGTTTGGCCTCACCACCCCGGTACGCCGGAGATCCCAAGATCTGCAGGGGATTCATAAATCAATGCTCCCTCCATTTCAAGCAGCTGCCGCACTTGTTTGCCTCCGACCAAGCCAAGGTCGCGTTCATGATGTCCCATCTGGAGGGAGAGGCACTGGCCTGGATGAACCCCTTGTGGGAGAAGGAGGATCCGGTGACCACCAACATCCAGGAGTTCCTGCAGGCATTTCGTGGCACCTTTGACGAGCCCGGACGCGCCTCCGCGTCTGCCTCATCTCTCCTCCGGCTACGTCAGGGGACTCTGACGGTGGGCCAATATGCCATCCGTTTTCGCACCTTGGCTTCGGAACTCGGGTGGAACAATGAGGCTCTAACCGCCGCCTTCTGGGAAGGCCTCTCGGGTCGAATTAAAGATGAGCTGGCTGGTCGTGACGTGCCGTCCACCCTGGATGCCCTGATTGCCCTAGCGACTCGAGTGGATCTTCGCTTCCAGGAACGATCCAAAGAGGTGTCCCGTGAGAGACGTCCGATACGGCACTCCTCTCCTCCGCAGAAGCCCACAGTACTCCAGTCAACGTCATCTGGTGTCTCCGTCCACGAGCCCATGCAGATCGACCGTTTACGGCAGTCCGAACAACGCCGAGCAGAACGGCTCGCCAAGGGTCTCTGCTTCTACTGCGGGGAGGGTACACACCTTCTACGCTCCTGTCCAGAGAGGCTGGGAAACTCCAAAGCCTAGGGTTGGTAGGAGAGGCCACCCTAGGTGCTGGGACTCTCTCAGACCCGGTTACGTGGACTGTTCAAGTGACAACGGGAGAGACGCGGTTCACAGCCGAGGCGTACCTCGATTCCGGGGCAGCAGGCAATTTCATCCAGCAGGCCACGGTGGACAAGTACCAGGTGCCTGTTACTCCACTCGACAAACCCCTCGTGATTGCCTCCGTGGATGGGAGACCCCTCTCTGACACCATCTCGTGGATCACCAAGCCGGTGGAACTACGTATCGGTGCCCTGCACACCGAGAACATCGCTCTCTATGTCCTCCCACACATGTCTCATAAGATCCTGCTGGGACTCCCCTGGTTACGGACACACGAACCGTCCGTCAGCCGGGGTACTGGTGAACTCACCCGATGGGGCTCCTCTTGCCACGAGAACTGCCTGAAGACCATACAGCCCATCCGACGACCTCCTGTTCCAGAGTCCCTACCGGGACTGCCCTCGGCCTATTGGTCCTTCGCGGACGTCTTTGATAAAAAGGAGTCAGAGGTACTGCCGCCACATCGTCCTTACGATTGTGCCATCGACCTGCTCCCGGGAACTACACCACCTCGAGGACGGATATATCCACTGTCTCCTGCCGAAACAAGGGCCATGTCTACCTACATCACAGAGAACCTGGCAAGAGGATTCATTCGGAGGTCCTCCTCTCCTGCTGGAGCAGGCTTCTTCTTCGTTAAGAAGAAAGAGGGCGACCTACGCCCATGCATTGACTACCGGGGATTGAACCAAATCACCGTGAAAAACAAATACCCCCTGCCGCTCATCCCCGAATTGTTTGATCGGCTTAGAGGAGCTCGTGTGTTTACCAAGTTGGATCTTCGGGGTGCCTACAACCTGGTCCGCATCCGCTCTGGGGACGAATGGAAGATCGCGTTCAATACTCGCGATGGGCACTATGAATACTGTGTGATGCCCTTCGGCCTGTGTAACGCACCAGCAGTCTTTCAGGAATTGGTGAATGACGTGTTCAGGGACCTTCTCTACGTCTGTGTGGTGGTGTATCTTGATGACATCTAGGTCTTTTCTCCGGACCTCCAGACCCACAGAGAGAACGTGCAGCTGGTACTACAAAGACTGAGGGAGAATCGTCTGTACGCCAAGTACGAGAAGTGTGTCTTCGAGCAGTCTTCTCTTCCCTTCCTGGGTTACGTGATCTCCGATACCGGTCTGCAGATGGATCCGGAGAAGGTCTCTTCCATTCTCAACTGGCCCCCTCCTTCTGGACTGAAGGCAATCCAACGCTTTCTGGGATTCGCAAACTATTACCGTCAGTTCATTCCTCACTTTTCTGCTCTGACTGCACCTCTCTCCGCCTTGACCAAGAAGGGGGCTAATCCAAAGGACTGGTCACCTGCGGCCGACGCCGCGTTTGGCTCCCTGAAGCGGGCATTTGCTTCCTCCCCTGTGCTCCACCGTCCGGAGTTAAATCGACAGTTCACCTTGGAGGTGGATGCCTCCTCTTCGGGAGCCGGAGCAGTGCTCATGCAGAAGTCCTCCTCTGGGAAGATGGTTACTTGCGGTTTCTTTTCCAAGAGCTTCTCAGCGCCTGAACGCAACTACACCATCGGTGACCGAGAGTTATTGGCAGTCAAACTGGCTCTGGAGGAATGGCGCTACCTTCTGGAGGGAGCAGTGTACCCCGTGATCATTTACACGGACCACAAGAACCTGGAATACCTGCGGTCCGCTCAGCGACTGAACCCACGACAAGCCAGGTGGTCCTTGTTCTTTGCCAGATTCGATTTTCAGCTTCATTTCCGATCCGCGGACAAGAACGTACGAGCAGATGCCTTGTCCAGGTCATTCATGCCCATGGAGCAGGAGGAGGAGACATTCCAGCCCATCATCTGCCCTAGTAAAATCATTCCGGTGGCCCCTGTCACCCTGGCTCAGATACCGCCTGGGAAGACCTATGTCTCTGAGACCGACAGGCAAAAAGTGTTGCACTGGGGCCATGCCTCGAAAATAGCTGGGCATGCTGGTCAGAAGAAAACATGGAGTACAATTGTACGTCACTACTGGTGGCCATCCCTTCGCACGGACGTCGCTTCTTTTGTCTCCGCCTGCTCCTCCTGTGCCAGGAACAAGACGCCCAAACACCTGCCATATGGCCGTCTTCTGCCCCTGCCTATACCCTCCGTTCCGTGGCAACACATTGCAATGGACTTTATTACGGACTTGCCCCTGTCCTCCGGACACACAGTCATATGGGTCGTGGTGGATCAGTTCTCCAAAATGGCTAATTTCGTCCCTAAGGCTGGACGGCCCTCTGCCCAGGAGCTCGCTGACGCCTACATACAGCACATCTTCCGGTTGCATGGCTTTCCGTCTCACATTGTGTCCGACAGAGGAACTCAGTTTACCTCCCCCTTCTGGAGGGCCCTCTGCAAACATCTGGGAGTGACTCTGGACTTTTCTTCAGCCTACCATCCTCAGTCGAATGGCCAAGTGGAGCGGGTCAATCAGATTCTGACCTCCTTCTTACGTCACTACGTCAACGCCCATCACGACGACTGGTCCACGCTTCTTCCATGGGCTGAATTCTCCCATAACCACCACGTCAGTGAGTCCTCCTCCAGCTCTCCCTTCCATGTCGTTTACGGACTTCAGCCTTCCGTCCCATTACCTGTATCCTCTTCCTCGGATGTCCCAGCTGCTGATGCTGTAGCCCGTGACTTTGCAACAATTTGGGACTCCGTCAAGACGTCCCTTGGACGTGCTTCCCTGCGGATGAAGAGACACGCAGACAAGAGGCGTCTGGATCCCCCGTGTTTCTCTCCTGGAGATCTGGTTTGGCTTGCTTCCAAGTACGTCCGATTGAAGCTACCATCCTACAAGCTGGGTCCTCGCTACATCGGTCCGTTCAAAGTCCTCAGCAAGATCAATGAGGTCTCCTACAAGCTGCAGCTCCCGGCCACGATGAGGATACCCAACTCCTTCCACGTCTCCCTGCTCAAGCCGGTTGTCCTTGGTCCCTTCTCCACTGCTGCCAGTTCTGCTCCTCCTCCTATTGCTGATGATGACATCTATGCGGTAAGGGATATCATGGCCATGAAAACTGTACGGGGCCGACAGTTCTTCCTGGTGGACTGGGCTGGGTTTGGTCCTGAGGATAGGTCCTGGGAACCCCGGGAGAATGTGGGTACTCCCCTGAAACGTGCCTTCCTGTCCCGGTTGCGGGGAGGGGGCCTGGGGGGGGTACTGTCACACTCTCCGGGTCCCCTGCTCTGCTCCCCGGCTTACCTGCCACGCTCCCCGGCTTCCCTGCTTCGCTCCCCGGCTCCTCTGTCAGGCTTCCCCCGCTCCACGGTCTCCAGCCTCCATCGCCTGCGGTCCCCAGGCGGCCCGGTCCCCGCTCCCGGCGCCCGTCGGCTACTCAGCCCCAGCCCGGCTCTCCTGCTTCCTGCTCACCGCTCCCTGCCCTGGCTTCTGGCACCCGGGCCTCGCGCATGCGCATTAGGGCGCGCGCGCGGTCATTGACCCTCTCTTAAAGGGCCAGCGTCCACTGACAGGAAATTGATCACACAGGTACAGGGTATAAAGGGGTTTAATGTCCAAGTGGGCGGGGCCTGTTCTTCATGTTTCCTAAGCTAGGAGTCAGGTCCCCATGTCTCTGTGATATACTTACCTGTCTCTCTTCTAGAGCCGCTCCTGCCTCGCCATCCGGCCTTGCCGATTCCCGAACCCCGAACACTGACCATCTGCCATCCCGTCAGTCCGTACCATCTGTGATCCCTGTGGTGACCCGTCTCCTCGCTCCATCGGTTCCGGACTCTGCCTGACACCATCTCGGCCTCCGAACCTGAGCTCCGTCACCCGGACTACCATCAGTGACTCCGTGGTCCCAGGGACTTCTGCATTCCACTCTATTGAACGGACTGTCCTGCTACCTATTGTGCTCCGGCTACCGGACCCCTTGCCTTCAGTAAGGTGTTCGGCCCAGTGGATCCACCTCCTGGGTCTGCCCGTCCATCTGGCCCTAACAGGATGTGAGTGGGTTTTGCAGGTAGATAAGGAGGTCATCCGCAAAGGCGGTGCATTTGTATTCTTGAGTGGCGATTTTAATCCCCTGTATGTCGGGGTTAAGTCGGATGGCCGACAACAGATACTCCATGACTAGGATGTAAAGCAATGGGGATAGGGGGCACCCCTGTCGAGTCCAGTTATGGATATTAAAGGGTTTTGACAGGGTGCCATTAATTTTTAGACGTGTGGTCGGGGAACAATATAAGGCCAGAATTTTGGATGAGAAGGTTGGGCCAAAACCAACATGGGACAAAGTCTGTGAGATTGACTGCCAGGAAATTCTATCGAATGCCTTTTCGGCGTCTAACGATAACATCATCATGGGGATTTTTTGGGTGTGAGCGTGTTGGATCAGGTCTAGGGTTTTTAGGGTGTTGTCCCTTGCTTCCCTACCAGGAACGAATCCTACCTGAGCCAAGTGCACCAGGTCTGGCAGAAGGGGATTGAGTCTATTTGCAAGAAGCTTAGCATAAATCTTCAAATCCACGTTAAGCAACGATATTGGTCTGAAGCTGCTACATGCAGTAGGGTCTTTTCCGGGCTTTCAAAGTAAAGCCACATGAGCTGTCATGGCGTGGGGAGGGAATGGGGTCTCATCTGATATGGCGTTAAAAGAATGGAGCATTAGGGGTGCTAATTGTTCTGCAAACGTCTTATAAAATTTGGCTGGGAATCCGTCTGGACCGGGGCTCTTGTTACCGGGTGTATCACGGATTACTGACAGGATGTCCTCAAGTAGAAATGGTCTCTCAAGGTCCTCAATCGTGATCTTATTGAAAGGTTTAAAGGGAGAGGACATTGTAGGGGGCTCACAGTCCACCTCAGAAGGCCCAGGGGTCAGATTATGTAATTTGGAATAGTAAGCGTGGAAGGCAGTAGAAATATCAGGGGTGGCATATAGCATTTCATCTCTTGAATTTTTAATGCAGGGAATTAGAGTGTGGGCTCTTCCTTCGTTCAGTGCATTTTTTCAATAGTCTGCCTGGCTTATCCCCGAATTCATAAAATTTTCCCCTTCCCACTTGCAACAGGCGCTGGTATGACAAATCTAACAATTTCTTGGCCTGCAGTTTGGCCTGCAGGAGGGCCTGTAAGGTAGCGGCTGATAGAGCTCGCTTATGGGCAAGCTCCAGCCCCGAGACCCTGCGTAGGGCTTCTGCTAAGTTCTGGACCTTTTCTTTTTTAATGCGGGCCCCGTGTTTAATGAAGGTGCCCCTCAAGACACACTTCAGTGCCTCCCACTTATACGTGGGAGCTGTGTCGTCCGCCAAATGATCCTCTGAAAATCGAGTGATCGTGGTCTGCACATCAGAAACACAGAGCTCGTCCAGAAGCAAAGATTCATTAAGCCGCCATGTTCCCGTAGGAGCTGGGAGGGAAGGGACCACCACCTCGCAGTACACTGGAGCGTGGTCTGACCACAGTATGCTACCCATTCCAGCATGTCGGACCCAAGGGAGGGCATTGTGCTGTATAAAGTTATAGTCTATACGACTGTAGGAATCTTGTGAGTGCAAGTAGAAACTATAGTCTCTATCGGACGGGTGTGTTATTCTCCAAGTGTCAAATAGCTGGATACTTAACAGGGCTTTTTTGATACGTTTGATGGTGGTATATGAAATGCTGGATTTCCCTTTAGAGTTATCTAATGTAGGGTCCAGAGTAGCATTAAGATCACTACAGAGAATGGCTGTACCTCTAATTAGGGGAGTCGCAGTGTCGACAAGGCTAGATATAAAGTCGTCTTGTCTCTGGTTTGGAGCGTAAGCATTTATGATTGTAAATGTTTGGTCTCCAGCTATCAGTGAAAGGATAATATATCGTCCCATACCGTCTGATGTGCAGTTTATAATTTGATGGGGGAGAGATTTGTGAATGGCAATCGCCACTCCATTTGAACGGGATTCCGGGTTATCTGAAAACAACCAGGTTTGATAGTTTTTGTTCTTTAAGATAGGGGTGTGTCCCTGTTTGAAATGCGTTTCTTGAAAACATACTATTTTCACCTTATGCTTGTGAAATGGTAGAGAATCTGTGCTCTCTTCTCCGGCACGTTAAGACCCTTGGCATTGAAGGAAGCAATTGTCAGGTTAGCCATCTGTAAAAGAATGAAGTATTATAGATACATGAGATATAAAGACGGACTTGCCTGTCCCGGCCACCATTGGGGGAGGAGGAGGGAAGTAAGAGCTGTAAAAGGCAGAGGAAGAGTAGAAAGAGTGGAAATTGAAGCAGAAAAAAAGCAGGGGTATAGCCCCTGCACAAAACACTAGCTGAGAACAAACGTTCCAGGGGAGCTTGTCCGCCTCACCCGGGCAAGACAGAGGGTCCCAAGCTACTTGGGGGAGAAAAAGGTCAGACATAACCGTTGATAGCTCCTTAGTATACTGTTAACATTAGAAATTACCATAAACACTGGCACATATAACCGAAAGTTTGAGTAATAAGGGCCTTGGGCAACCAGTAAGTTGACAAGTGAAAGTCCTTGGACTTAGTTGGTTAAAGTTTATGATACATTGGGTAGTCCCCAATATCTTAAGTTGTACTTTTTTTGACCGTTTTTAAAGAACTGATTTCAGGTGGATCCATTTTCTTCACATTGAAGTCCATGAAAAACAGATCTGTTAATTAGCCATGTGATATCTTCCATTTGAAACTGATCCGGTAAGGAAAAAAAAAAAAAAGGATCCTTTTTGACTGAAAGGAAAATGGATGGCTAATTAAGGGATCCGTTTTCCATAGCCTTCAAAGCTAAAAAGAAACGGACCGAGCTGAAGTGAGTTTTTTTTGTGTTGTGTCTGCAAAACTTTTTTGCTATTAGGATACTGCTGGATCCATTCTAATGGATGATTATTGGATATGTGAGAGAAGTCTAATGCCTTTTTCTTTTGCTTATTCCCCTCATTTAACTCTTGCATTGCTGACTCTCAGTATTATTTCAAATGCAGAGATTCAGATCAGCACACAACAAAACGCTGATCTGCTGAAATGTGCTTGCTGGGATAAGCTTTGTGTTCTAAGAATAATCCTTTCCTCGATGTCTGCAAAAATGATGGGTGTTAGAATACATGGTTGTAATTTTTTACGCATCGCACGCACATGGATCCTTTGTTATACCACTTGCACTTCAAACCATGTATACTGTTTTATGATGGACTGCTAAAGATCACAAATCTACCATCAAAACTGCTTTGTCTTTCTGTAAATGTGGCTGCTTGTGCATAGGACTCCACCATTTCAATTCTATGTTGAATCGCATTTACCATGTTCGATACATTTATGTAGAATCCTGGGATGTATGCACAACAATATAGACAGGCAGTAGTCTATGGTTCTACTGTAGCGCCCCATGGGGCAGGTGGTTAACCTACTCGTTGCCGGGCCATTGCGGGTTGGGTCAGGTGATGCCACGGGTGGCCTTGCCCAGTTCCATTGCTCTGAGGCTTACAGTAAATGGTGGGGAAAGTGGGGTGTTGGGGAAAGTTTGTCATGACGCCACCTATGGTACGCAGCCAGGGAGTAGCCACCGCTGCAGAATTCTTCACCGGGGCAGGTGTTATGGCAACCAGGATTATGTCACTCAGCACAGGCAGGCGGTCCCCGGGTGGATAACTGGGAAAAGGCAGTCCCTTGGGAGCGCTCAGAATCTGAGTTGGCAACTGTGGTTGCAGGTTCTTTTACTCACTGTTTTAAAGCTGCAACCACGTGCTGGTCTCTGCCATTGAAGGCTCCAGTCATCCCCAAGCAAGTAAGGGAGCCACCACTGATGTTTGAAGAGAGAAAGAAAGAGAATGTCTTTTTCATAGAATGTTCCCCTCAGCAGTTAGGTACCCTGGCTGAGCTCCCACTCCAAGCCACAGGCCTAGCAAAGTCCAAGTTTTCCAGAGATGTCTTGTCAGAATGATGGTCCCAACTTGTCTGACTTGTGTGTGTGTGTGTTGCGCCTCCTTCTACCCCCAGTTTAAGCCGCCCACCAGGTGGCTGGCTTCAGTGACCGGGGAAGTCCCATGCATTGTGATGGCCACCTCCCTGCTTACCCTGAGCCATCCCACCCTGTGTGAAGGCTCCTAAGCTGTATGTAGAGTATGAATGTGGAACATTGGTGATTGAACCCCCCCCCTTACCCAATAGGTCATTATCATGCATACAATCATGCATACAATCAATAGAAAAATATCAGAATTATATCGGTGGAAACATTTTATTGTGCTACTTGGGGACAAGAGACCCACCCCCCACATTAATTTAGACAATAGCTTCCATAAATTCACTCTATTATCCACATCCCTCTGATCTATGCCTACCGTGGAAACTTTCAAAAGGAACCTCAAGAAATACCTGTTCCGACAAGGCTACAACCTGCAATAACCCTCAGTCCGCTGTATCGCTGCTCAACCAGCTCTACCTCTGTACTGCCCCGCGGGCTCGGCTGCAACCGCCGAGCCGCTCGGATCAGTGCTCATACTGCGGGTGGAGGCTCGAGCCTCTCACGGACCCGGGGGTCACGTCGCTCTGCAAGGGAGTTGGCGCTACATGCGGGGATTTGGGGTGTTTGGTTTGAAAGGAAAGTTCGTGACGCCACCCACGGGTTGTGTGGGGGCCCCCGGGAGCGGTGTAGTAGTGCAGCTAGGTGTTTACCCCTCCGTGCGTAGGGGATGTTGGTCCCAGGGTCCGGTGGGCTGGGGCCCGGGTGCAGGGTGTAGTGTTGCGGTGCAGAGCGGCGCGGTGCCGGATGGGACTGGTGTACTCACTCTGACACAAGACACTGGAGTCGCTGGTAAACCAAACAAAGTGATGAATGGGGCCCGCAGCCGCCTGCAGCTTTTCCCATATTAGGTTGGTAATGTCCGCCTTTCTCCTGTACCTCTGTATATGAATTTTGACTCCTGTGCCTAGGCACCGGTAGTCTTCTCCCCAACGTGTATCTGTCGTAGGAGTCCGTTTGCCCGCAGACGCTGGCCTTTTGGACCTCTGGCCCTTGGCGGTGGCACTTATCCAGAATGGTTGGGCTGTTGCATTCAATCGGGACTTAGGTGGGAATGAACCCCTGAGGTCCAGAGCGCAATCAGTTAATTTGACTATGGTGGTGGCTTCTAGCCTAGTTCGGGCTCTGAGTACCCTGCCTGATGCTCCAGTATCCAGTTGGCTCCCCGGTTCGGTTCCGGCGAGCCACTACCCTGTCCCGGTCCCTTACGGTTCCACCGGTCGTATTCCCGATCTCCTGCAGGCGGCCACTACCGTCTGCCTCCTTGCCAATGGTGACTGGGCTCCAACGCAGTCACCGGAGTAGTCTTTGGCAGGCCTGAGCACAGGTCTGCTTCTGGACTTGAACTTGACTCTTCCAGGGCATGAGCTAGACTTCAACTCTCTGTTTTCTCGCCTCCAGGCCTGTGAACTCCTCGGTGGGTGGAGCCAACCGCCTGGCTCCACCCCCCTGGTGTGGACATCAAACCTGGAGGGTGGTGACAAGGCTTTTAGTTTAACTGCTGTTACCTAACTGGGAAGGGGGGTGTGTAGTGTTGTTGTGTCTACCTGGGACGACCTGGATAGTCCAGGGCGTCACAGCTCCATCTACTGTATTCTCACCCAGACTGTGGTCCTCTCTCCTCCTGTACCAGGCTGTCTTATGATAATTTTACTTGTTTTTATTGTGTGTACCCCTTTTCACATGTAAAGCGCCATTGAATATATGGCACTATAATAATAAATAATAATCATAATAATATTTATACACACAAATGTCAAATAACACAATTCACTATACTTTCACAATATTATACATAATAGAATTCTTAAAAATTATTGTTCACCCAGCCATGAATGCACTAGCATTCCCGTCGGGTTATTGTTCCAATGTCCAAAAAGAATCAAAGATTCCACAGTTGCTCCTGTGAGCCCTATGACTTAGCAGTTTATGGTTTAAGTACTCTAAGCACTACAGTCAATCCAGAGTACAATGCAAACACTGCAAGCAGACTGTGTTCTATATATGAAAAAAAAAAAACAAGAAAGCCAGCACTAAATGTGCACTACAACACTAAAAATTCCAAACTGTACTTATTATTAAATTTGAGATTTTTGGCAAAAAATTGCAATTTCTTAAGCTACCCCGCCACGTCACGGCAAATCTCTTTGGGGCAGTCCTACTCTGAAATATTTTTATATAAAATGTGCCATACGGCCTCACATATGAAAAAGTAGAACTGTTCATAGCAGCACTTACTTGGTGTTTTTCAATCCCGTACCCATGACTGAATCATGGCTGTGGGCGGGACAGACCCAAGCAAATGCTGCTTGAAGTAAATGGCTGACCCCCACCATGCCGTGCACGCCTGATTTGGTTTGAAAATTCCTTCTGCTTCTATCAAAATTATACATTGGTGGCTGTTCACATTCAACCACCTCTCCCTTGTCCACAGGCTTTGTTAATTAAGCACCTACCTGTTCTGCCTTCATTCATGGACCCGGGTCTTTCACTGTGAGGGTCAGTTCTGACATTGTCCTGGTGTGTATGGCGTTCGCTTCACATGCTGGAACCTGGATTGCCTTCATTCGCAGTTGCCTTTCCTTGAAAACATGGAAGCGTTTTCTGAAATGTTACAGGTATATGTGTTACTTCAATATGGTTCTGCTTTTAATGAATTTAGGAGGCCACATGGCACAATGTAAATATCAAATATAGAGTAGGACCCCCCTATCAAGATTTGCCATGACGTGGCAGGGGCGGCTCAAAGAATTGATCAATTATTTGCTAAAAATCTCATTTTGCATTATAGTACAGTTGGAATAATGTGTGAATTTTCACTTTTAATTTTTTGCATGCCATTCTCAAGCAGTACTGGCTCCCCCCTTTTCTGTGTTCTATGTATGTATATATGTGAAATAACTTTTGAACAAGTCAATAATTTTCTAATTAAATGTATTTCTAAAGGTGCTATTTACATGAATTTCTCACCAGATATCGGTAATGACGCATCTGATCCACACAGGCAAAGAAATCAAACCATTGATGTCTGTAAATGAAGTGATGCGTAATAATAAGAAATAATACAGTGAAAAAAAATTGAACACGCTTACTGAAATGTATTTAATATTTTGCACAAAAGCATTAGTTGGTGATGACAGCTTCAAGACTCCTACTGTATGGAAAAGCTAGTCACATGCATTGCTCAGGTGTTATTTTAGACCATTCTCTCACACAAACACTCTTAAAATCCTGAAGGTTCCTTAGGCTTCTTCTATGAACGCTGAGTTTTAGATCCTACCATAAATTTTCTGTCGGGTCCAATACAGGTGATTGGCTGGGCCATTATAGTTAATTTATTTTCTTTTTCTCAAACCAATTAAGAGTTTCATTGTGCTGCTGAAATGTCCAACTTCATTTCATCTTAATCTTCCTGGTAGATGGCAGCAGATTTTTATCAAGAATGTCTTGGTACATTTGTCCATTCACCCTTCCTTCAATGACATGAAGTTTGCCAGTGCCTTATGCTGAAAAACAGCCCTACACACAGGGCTGTATTTTGCCTTCATGCTGCCCTAGGCACTTTAAGTGTTCGCGCCCCTTAGTGACAACGTAAAACTGAGTTTTCGCACACGACATCTGTTTAAGGCAGATCTACTCTTTAGCACACTATAAAAAGTATCAATAAGAAACGAAGGGCACTAACCCCCCCCCCCCAATGGGAATCACCAAAGGCACATCAAAACATAGCATGAGTATAAAATATTCCCACCACACCGTCCCCACTTATATACTGTGACTGTGACACTGCCCCTAATTACCTAAAACACCACTCTGCCCTCCCTTATAAACTACTGTATATCTACCACACCTTCCTCGATTATGAAATATGATCTGTACATTGTGAGGAGGGAGCAGCATGATGTGAGGACAATGTCCCATGCATGCTGCCCCCTCCTCACAATGTCCCATGCATGCTGCCCCCTCCTCACAATGTCCCATGCATGCTGCCCCCTCCTCACAATGTCCCATGCATGCTGCCCCCTCCTCACAATGTCCCATGCATGCTGTTCCCTCCTCAAAATGTCCCATGCATGCTGCCCCCTCCTCACAATGTCCCATGCATGCTGCCCCCTCCTCACAATGTCTCATGCTTGCTGCCCCCTCCTCACAATGTCCCATGCATGCTGCTCCCTCCTCACAATGTCCCATGCATGCTGCTCCCTCCTCACAATGTCCCATGCATGCTGCTCCCTCCTCACAATGTCCCATGCATGCTGCTCCCTCCTCACATTGTCCAATGCATGCTGCTCCCTCCTCACAATGTCCCATGCATGCTGCCCCCTCCTCACAATGTCCCATGCATGCTGCCCCCTCCTCACAATGTCCCATGCATGCTGCCCCCTCCTCACAATGTCCCATGCATGCTGCCCCCTCCTCACAATGTCCCATGCATGCTGCCCCCTCCTCACAATGTCCCATGCATGCTGCCCCCTCCTCACAATGTCCCATGCATGCTGCTCCCTCCTCACAATGTCTCATGCTTGCTGCCCCCTCCTCACAATGTCCCATGCATGCTGCTCCCTCCTCACAATGTCCCATGCAAGCTGCTCCCTCCTCACAATGTCCCATGCATGCTGCTCCCTCCTCACAATGTCCCATGCATGCTGCCCCCTCCTCACAATGTCCCATGCATGCTGCTCCCTCCTCACAATGTCTCATGCTTGCTGCCCCCTCCTCACAATGTCCCATGCATGCTGCCCCCTCCTCACAATGTCCCATGCAAGCTGCTCCCTCCTCACAATGTCCCATGCATGCTGCTCTCTCCTCACAATGTCCCATGCATGCTGCTCCCTCCTCACAATGTCCCATGCATGCTGCTCCCTCCTCACAATGTCCCATGCATGCTGCCCCCTCCTCACAATATCCCATGCATGCTGCCTCCTCCTCACAATGTCCCATGCATGCTGCTCCCTCCTCACAATGTCCCATGCATGCTGCCCCCTCCTCACAATGTCCCATGCATGCTGCTCCCTCCTCACAATGTCCCATGCATGCTGCTCCCTCCTCACAATGTCCCATGCATGCTGCTCCCTCCTCACAATGTCCCATGCATGCTGCTCCCTCCTCACAATGTCCCATGAATGCTGCTCCCTCCTCACAATGTCCCATGCATGCTGCCCCCTCCTCACAATGTCCCATGCATGCTGCTCCCTCCTCACAATGTCCCATGCATGCTGCTCCCTCCTCACAAAGTCACATGCATGCTTCCCCCTCCTCACAGTGTCCCATGCATGCTGCCCCCTCCTCACAGTGTCCCATGCATGCTGCCCCCTCCTCAGTGTCCCATGCATGCTGCCCCCTCCTCACAGTGTCCCATGCATGCTTCCCCCTCCTCACAGTGTCCCATGCATGCTGCCCCCTTCTCACAATGTCCCATGCATGCTGCCCCTCTCCATGAGCTCCTAATGCTGCCTTCCTCTTTTCCATAATGAGACCTTCATGTTGCCCCACTCATGCTAAGACCACCACACTAACGCTTATGCTGAGACCCCCCACACACACAAACTACCCCACTCTTGATATTGACTCCCCTACATTGCTCCACTCCATACTGATCCCACACATGCTGCCCCTTCTCCATAATGAGCTCCCAATGCTGCCCCCCTCTTATTCTGAGTCCTTACACTCCCCCCACCCAATCGATTTTGTCATTGCACTATCCCTCATCCCTTGTCCCCTCTGTCTCTAGCATTAGCCCCTCTCTCCCACTCCCCCAGCATCAGCCTCTCTCCCCCAGCATCAGCCTCTATCTTCCCTCAACATCAGCCTCTCTCCCCCAGTCTCAGCCTTTGCCTCCCCCCAGCCTCAGCCTGCCCCAGTCTCCGCCTCAGCCTCCCTCCAGTCTCTGCCTCAG
Source organism: Anomaloglossus baeobatrachus (assembly GCF_048569485.1). Classification (NCBI taxonomy): domain Eukaryota; kingdom Metazoa; phylum Chordata; class Amphibia; order Anura; family Aromobatidae; genus Anomaloglossus; species Anomaloglossus baeobatrachus. The sequence goes on along the minus strand of NC_134354.1, from coordinate 368,742,312 downwards.
CCTCCCTCCAGCCTCCCCCCAGTCTCTGCCTCAGCCTCCCCCAGTCTCCGCCTCAGCCTCCCTCCAGTCTCCCCTCAGTCTCAGCCTCTGCCTCCAGCCTCCCCCCAGTCTCAGCCTCTGCCTCCCTCCAGCCTCCCCCCAGTCTTAGCCTCTGCCTCCCTCCAGCCTCCCCCCAGTCTCAGCCTCTGCCTCCCTCCAGCCTCCCCCCAGTCTCTGCCTCTGCCTCCCTCTAGCCTCCCCCCAGTCTCAGCCTCTGCCTCCCTCCAGCCTCCCCCCAGTCTCAGCCTCTGCCTCCCTCCAGTCTCAGCCTCTGCCTCCCTCCAGCCTCCCCCCAGTCTCAGCCTCTGCCTCCCCCCAGTCTCAGCTTCTGCCTCCCTCCAGCCTCCCTCTAGCCTCCCCCCAGTCTCTGCCTCCCTCCAGCCTCCTCCCAGTCTCTGCCTCTGCCTCCCTCCAGCCTCCCCCCAGTCTCAGCCTCTGCCTCCCTCCAGCCTTCCCCCAGTCTCAGCCTCTGCCTCCTTCCAGTGTCAGCCTCTGCCTCCCTCCAGCCTCCCCCCAGTCTCTGCCTCCCTCCAGCCTCCCCCCAGTCTCAGCCTCTGCCTCCCTCCAGCCTCCCCCCAGTCTCAGCCTCTGCCTCCCTCCAGCCTCCCTCTAGTCTCAGCCTCTGCCTCCCTCCAGTCTCAGCCTCTGCCTCCCTCCAGCCTCCCCCCAGTCTCAGCCTCTGCCTCCTCCCAGTCTCAGCCTCTGCCTCCCTCCAGCCTCCCCCCAGTCTCAGCCTCTGCCTCCCTCCAGTCTCAGCCTCTGCCTCCCTCCAGCCCCTCCCAGTCTCAGCCTCTGCCTCCCTCCAGTATCAGCCTTTGCCCCCACCCCCGCATGCGCAGATCTCCGGTCTGCAGTAGAGACACCCCCACGCTCCTTATGAATGCACTTACCTGCTCCAGTGCCCGCCGCCATCTTCCTGGCTCACGTGAGTATCCTCTTCTGACACCGGCTTCCATCACGGCGTCCTCCGCGGCGTCCTGCTGTGAGCTCTGCATGTGACGTCCACACAGCAGTGGACGCAGCACAGAGGAAGGAGCTGATTGGCGCGCGCCTGTGACCCCGGAAGTGTAGGCGCCGGCAGTTCAGGGGTCAATCAGCTCCCTGTGCTCGGCGGCCGCAAAAAAAAAAAATTAAAAAAAAAAATTTTTTTTTTGCTGCCAGAAGGTGCCGCCGCCCACAACCTGCCGCCCCAGGCACCGGACCATGGGTGCCTAATGGTAAATACGGCTACACATGATGTTACCACCTCCAAACTTCTCTGTTGGTATAGTGGTTTTTCGGTAGTTACATAGTTACATAGTTACTTAGGTTGAAAAAAGACCTAGGTCCATCTAGTTCAACCTTCCTCCACCAGTTCTACATTTAGTCACTAAGTCATTTATAACCAACAATGTTTTGTGTACTGAGGAAATCATCCAGCCCTTTTTTAAAAGCTGTTATAGTATCTGCCATTACTACCTCTTGTGGTAGTGTATTCCACAGTCTGACCGCTCTAACTGTAAAGAACCCTTTCCTATTTAGGTGTCGGAATCGCTTTTTTTCCACTCGCAGTGAGTGCCCCCTGGTCCTTAGTACTGTCTTTGGAAGAAATAAGTCATGTGCCAGTCCTTTATATTGACCACACATGTATTTATACATATAAATGAGATCTCCTCTGAGACGTCTTTTTTCTAAGCTAAACATATCTAACTTGTTCAACCTGTCATCATATGGGAGGCCTTCCATTCCTTGTAATAGTCTAGTTGCCCGCCTTTGAACTGACTCTAACTTCTGAATGTCCTTTTTAAAATGTGGAGCCCAAAACTGGATCCCGTATTCCAGATGTGGCCTTACAAGTGATTTATAGAGGGGTAACAATATGTTGGGATCACGGGATCTAATCTCTCTTTTTATACACCCTAAAATCTTGTTTGCTTTAGCAGCTGCTGCTTGACATTGAGTGCTGCTGCTCAGCTTATTTGTAATGAGAATACCCAAGTCCTTCTCCTGTTCTGTAGTCCCGAGTTTACTTCCATTTAATGTATACGCAGCTATAGGATTACTCCGTCCTAGGTGCATTACTTTACATTTATCAACATTAAATCTCATTTGCCAAGTATCTGCCCATTCTGACATCTTATCCAGATCTTTTTGTAATATTGTACTATCCAGGTCAGTTTTTAATATCCTACATAGTTTGGTGTCATCGGCAAAGACTGACACTGTACTATCAATCCCATCCACAAGGTCATTAATAAAGAGAGTAAAAAGAATCGGTCCAAGCACAGATCCCTGCGGCACCCCACTGCTGACTATAGCCCATTTAGAGAATGTACCATTTATGACTACTCTTTGTTTCCTATCTTTTAGCCAATTCCTTACCCAGTTGCATATTGTGTCCCCTAGTCCTTGCTTCTGGAGCTTTAGTATAAGGCTATTATGTGGTACAGTATCAAATGCCTTTGCAAAGTCCAAATAAATCACATCAGCTGCATTACCAATATCCAGGTTTGAACTTACCCCCTCATAGAACCCCAACAGGTTGGTTAGACACGACTTATCTTTCATGAATCCATGCTGTTTGTCAGTTATCATATTATTTTCTGCAATATATTTTTGCATGTCATCCCTTAAAATGCCCTCAAAAACTTTGCATACTACTGATGTCAGGCTTACTGGACGGTAGTTGCCTGGATCTACCCTCTTACCTTTCTTAAATATCGGTACCACATCAGCAATCCTCCAATCCTGAGGCACCAACCCTGTTACAAGTGAGTCTAAAAAGATGAGATACAGCGGTCTGTCGATTACGGAGCTCAATTCCCTCAATATTCGTGGATGAATGCCATCTGGCCCTGGGGATTTGTCAATTTTTAATTTACTCAGACGTAGGCGTACTTCATCTTGTGTTAAATTAATTATATCGGGTGGTGGACTTTGATTTTTCACTTGTTGAATGATCCCTGGTACAGTCAGTTCCTTGGTGAATACAGATGAGAAATGCCTATTTAATATCTCAGTCTTTTGTTTGTCCTCTATAACTAACTTGTTATTATATTTTAAGGGGCCGATACTATCCTTTGTTTTCCTTTTGGCATTAATGTATTTATAAAAGATTTTGGGATTTATTTTAATGTCATTGGCGATTTTTGTTTCAGTAGCTAATTTTGCTTGTTTGATTTCTTTTTTACATTTCCTATTGATATCTTTATACTCCTGCAATGCTATTTCTGTATTCTCAGCCTTTAAGATTTTAAATGCCCTTTGTTTTTGTTTTATTATACTGTGTACAGTCTTATTTATCCATAGTGGTTTCTTTTTATTCCTGGACATTTTATTACCAGAGGGTATACGTTTTTTACAGGACTCTAGTAGTATATCCTTAAACTTACCCCATTTATGTTCGGTATCCCCAGTTACCATGACTTTGTCCCAATCTACACATTTAAGCTCTTCCCTTAATTTGTTGAAATCAGCTTTCCTAAAATTCCAGGTTTTAGCATTCCCCCTTTGAAATGTTCTATTGAATATTATGTTGAAGCTTACCATATTATGATCGCTGGTGCCCAAGTGCTCCCGGACTGTAGATCTGAAATTGTATCCGGTCTATTTGACAGGACCAGATCTAGCAAATTATCTCCCCTGGTCGGTTCACCTACCATCTGAGAGAGGAAATGGTCTTGAATGGTAGATAAGAACTTACAGCTTTTAGCAGAACCAGAAGATTCTATGTCCCACTGAATGTCTGGACAGTTGAAATCCCCCATAATAAGAACCCGATTATTATTATTAGCTGCCTTTTCAATTTGTTCCAGCATTTCACCCTCTATTTGTTCAGGTATGTTAGGAGGCTTATAGCAAACTCCAATTAGCATTTTTCCATTATTCCCCTCCCCATGTACATTTACCTATACTGACTCTACATTGTTGCTGTTCCCCTCAATGTCATCATACAACACAGGTTTTAGGTTAGATTTAATAAATATACACACCCCACCACCTTTTTGGCCTTTCCTGTCCTTCCTAAATGTACTATAACCCTGTATGTTTGTCACCCAGTCATGGCTTTCATCCAGCCAGGTTTCCGTAATGCCCACCACATCATAATCCATGGTTGACATAAGAGTCTCCAATTCATTCATTTTGTTTGCAAGACTTCTTGCATTTGCCAGTAAACATTTAATCCTATTAACACCTTTATTACTCCTAGCCTCCCTACGTTCCTTGTATGTCCCATCCCCCCCTAATCCTTCATTGACCCCTACCGTCTCCCTGTCTCAGTGCCTTTTGGCCTTCAAACATGGTGTGTAAGATGGCATCCACAGAGTTCAATTTTGGTCTTATCCAACCAGACTATATTTTCCTGGTATTTCACAGGCTTGTCTAAATGTTGTTCAGCAAACTTTAATCGCGCTTGAAAATGCTTTTTTGTTCAGCGATGGAATAAATTGAGTTCATTACTTATTGTTTTCTTTGAAACAATTGGGCTATGTGCGAACGTTGCGTTCTGCCATGACAAATATTCTGCAGCGTTTGTCACTGCATGTGCGTTTCAAAACGCTGCATTTTGAAATCATTGTGCATGCAGAATTCATGCGGAATTCATGCGTTCTGGATGCTTGCTCTGCCATAGACTGGGAAAAGCATCCGAAACGCACAAAAGAAGTGACATGTTGCTTTTTAGAACTCAGCGTTTTGGCAAACTATTTCAGCAGCCAAAACGCTGCATTCTAAAATGCAACGTACGGATGGAATTTTGCACAATCTTCATAGATTGTGCTGGAGGTGCAGGACGCATGAGTTTATGCTGCAGTGCAAAACACAGCGTAAATGCATGAAAAACACAACGTGCTCACACAACCTTGTCCCTGCTGATTCAAGGTCTTTCTGTAGGTTTCCACATTTGGTTTTTGGCTCCTGAACAACTCTTCTGATAACTGTTTTCACTACTTTATCTGAAATCTTGTGAGGAGCACCTGGTCATGGCCGGTATATGGTAAAATGATGTTATTTTCACTTTCAGATTATGCCCCTAATGGTGCTTACTGGAATCTTAAGTAGTTTTACCTATTCTCATGTAACCAATGCCATCAATATGTTTTGCAACAATAAGGCTATGTGCCCACGTTTTGTTCTTTTACGCAGCGTGTAAGTCATTGTGTGAGGGCCAGGGAGGACTGGTAGGCCCAGGAGGTGGATCCACTAGACCGAGCACCCCACCTAGAGGGCAGGGTACATGGTAGCTCAAGCACTAGCGTGGCAGGAACGGGAAGAACCAGGTCACCAGGGTCATGAAGTCCCATAGGACAGTACAGGAACAGGTGCAGGTATCAGGAAGCAAAGACAGGAACAGGTCACTAGGGTCACAGCATACTTTAAGGCAGTAATACAGGAAACAGGAACAAAAGGACCTGAGCACCTAGCTCACAAGACAAAGCAAAGAAACACAAGCGATGATCAGGTCCCGCCCACATGGAAAGGCCAGTCTTATATACCCAGCATAGCCTCAGGTCATTTCCTGTTGCAGCAGTGCTGGGCCTATAAGACCAGGTGAGTGGGCGCGGCCCGGTCCTATATAGAGGCATCAGTCAGAGTCAGACTCCTGAGACCTGGAACAGGACTCAGGGGAGCAAGAGCGGGAGCGGCAGGCGTGACCGGTGGACGCATGGACTGGACCAGTGAGCAAGGAGCGGTGGTGCGATGATGAGACTGGATCAATGAGCACGGAGCAGTGCAATGCAGGTGCGACCGGATCAGTGGGTACGGAGCGGTGCCTGGATGGTGAAACCGGCTCAGTAGGTAAGGAACGCTGCTGGGACACCGGGAGCGTGACACATTACATGTGCGTCTCAGAATGCAGCCAAAAAGCTGCGTTCTGAGATGCATTGTAACTGCAGAATTCCTGCTGAATTAATGCGTTCTGGATGTTTCCAGAACGCACATTTTTGACAGTGCGGTCCCACTTGGCTCTGCTGCATCCCCATAGACTTGCAGCAGAGCCGAGTGGGACCGGACTGTCAAAAAGAGCATGGCTGGCTGCGAGACACTGCTGTGCAATCAGAATGAACTCAGATGAACTTCACCCGACTTCATTGTGATCGCTCGGCTCTGTGCATGTGCCGTGGCTTGATTTGCAATCACAGGTGAAGGACTCACCGGAGACCGCAAATCCCCTGAGTGACTGCAGTGAGCCATGCGATCACCGGTGCCGTCACTCAGGTTACCCGCGGCCAGCTCGAGTCCTCCACCCGAGACCTGTGACCGTGGGTAACCTGAGTGACGTCTCCGCTGACAGTGTGACTCACTTCAGTTGCTGCGTGGAGCTGACAGCAGCGGTGGTGTTCTACGGCCGCTCCTGACAGCTTCATGTAGCAGAGCTGGATGCATCATGGGACCTCGTGAGAATTACGCCAGACCTAGAGGGGTGTGTGGGGATTTTAATAAAGTGGTGAAAGAGGGTTTTTTTGTCTTTTATTTGAAATAAAGGATTTTTTTGGGTGTATGTGTTTATTTACTTTCACTTACAGATTAATCATTGCGAGTGTCTCATAGACACCTGCAATGATTAACGTAGGACTTAGTGGCAGCTATGGGCTGCCATTAATTCCTTATTACCCCGATTGCCACAGCACCAGGGCAATTCTGGATGAGCCGGGTAGAGTCCCGGGACTGTCGTATCTAATCGATGGAGCAATTCCGGGCGGCTGCTGGCTGATATTTTTAGGCTGGTGGGCTCCCCATAACGTGGGGCTCCCCATCCTAAGAATACCAGCCTTCAGCCGTGTGGCTTTATCTTGGCTGGTATCCAAATTCGGGGGGACTGCACGTCGTTTTTTTTAAATTATTTATTTTACTGCACTACATAGACCCACCCACCGGCGGCTGTGATTGGTTGCATTGAGACAGCTGTCACTCAGCATGGGGGCACATCTGACTGCAACCAATCATAGTCACCGGTGGGCGGGGAAGGCAGGGAATACCACATTGAATATTGAGCGGCCGGCATTTTCAAAAGCAGGAGAAGCCGCGGCAGTGTGATAGCCGTGCAGCGCCGTGTCGGTGTTTCGTCAGTGATCGGTGAGCATGAGAGAGGGGAGAGAGGGATAGACCTACAGAGAGAGAGAGAGACCGACAAACAAACAGCCTGAGAGACCGACATTGCAACCAAAGCGCACAAACGAAGTGACATGTTGCTTTTTAGAACGCAGCATCTTGGCAGCAGCCGAAACACTGCGTTCTAAAACGCAGCGTGCGCATGGATTATGCACAATCTTCATAGATTGTGCTGTGGACGCAGGACGCATGCAGTTACACTGCAGTGCAATACGCAGCGTAACTGCATGCAAATACGCAACGTGGGCACATAGCCTAAGGCTGCAAAGGTCTTGCGACAGCTCATTGGTCTTACCCATCATAAGATCTGTAGCACCTTGGTAATGAGACAAGTTTTTATAGGCAATCAGTTGAACCAGCTAATATTATTTTTGACTAACTGGCAGAATGTTTTCATAATTACGAATGGATTTCAGCTTGGTCATGCCTTTCCATGGCTTTTTGCACATGTTTAATACTTTTTTTTCCCTGTGTCATTTCTCATTACTATACATCATTAAATTTATGGACATCTATGGTTTGATTTCTTTGCCTGCGTGGATTGGATGGATTGTTACCAACATCTAGTGAGAAATTAATGTCAACAGCAGCTATAGAAATATATTTACTTAGAAAATTGAGGACTGGTCCAATACTTATTTCACCCTGTGTATAAATGTACATATTCATACATATCTGTGTGTATATATATATATGTATATATATATATATATATATATATATATATATATATATATATATATATATATATATATATATACAGTCAGGTCCAGAAATATTTGGACAGTGACACAAGTTTTGTTATTTTAGCTGTTTACAAAAACATGTTCAGAAATACAATTATATATATAATATGGGCTGAAAGTGCACACTCCCAGCTGCAATATGAGAGTTTTCACATCCAAATCGGAGAAAGGGTTTAGGAATCATAGCTCTGTAATGCATAGCCTCCTCTTTTTCAAGGGACCAAAAGTAATTGTACAAGGGACTCTAAAGCCCGCTACACACGCTTCAATATATCTCACAATCCGTCGTTGGGGTCAAGTTGTAAGTGACGCACATCCGGCATCGTTTGTGAGGTATCTGCGTGTGACAGCTACATGCGATCAGGATTGAACGCAAAACCGTTGATCGCAAACACATCGTATCATTCTCTAGAATTGAGCGTTTTGTTGCACGAACCTAGTCAATTGTAACGTGTGACATCCCTCATACGATTTTGGTGTCTGAGGCTATGTGCGCAGGTGTTTTAAAAAGGTCTGCTTCAGAGCGCAGCTGAAAAGCTGCGTTCTGAAGTGCCTCACAATGTCTGTCATGCACTAATCTCTGTCAGTCGGTCACTATCTCTGTCCCTCACTCTCAGTCCATGTCAGTCTATCCCCCTCTCTCATATACTCACCGATCCCCGATCCCTGGCGCTGCACGGCATTCACACTGCTCCGGCGGCTTTTACTGTTTTGAAAAAGCCGGCCGCCCATTAAACAATTTCGTATTCCCTGCTTTCCCCGCCCACCAGCGCCTATGATTGGTTACAGTGAGACACGCCCCCACTCTGAGTGACAGGTGTCACACTGCACCCAATCACAGCAGCCGGTGGGCGTGTCTATACTGTGCAGTGAAATAAATAATTAAATAATTAAAAAAAAACGGCGTGCGGTTCCCCCCATTTTTAAAACCAGCCAGATAAAGCCATACGGCTGAAGGCTGGTATTCTCAGGATGGGGAGCTCCACGTTATGGGGAGCCCCCCACCCTAACAATATCAGCCAACAGCCGCCCAGAATTGCCGCATACATTATATGCGACAGTTCTGGGGACTGTACCCGGCTCTTCCCGATTTACCCTGGTGCGTTGGCAAATCGGGGTAATAAGGAGTTATTGGCAGCCCATAGCTGCCAATAAGTCCTAGATTAATCATGTCAGGCGTCTATGAGACACCCTCCATGATTAATCTGTAAGTTACAGTAAATAAACACACACCCGAAAAAATCCTTTATTAGAAATAAAAACACACACATATACCCTAGTTCACCACTTTAATCAGCCCCAAAAAGCCCTCCTTGTCCGGCGTAATCCAGGATGCTCCAGCGTCGCTTCCAGCGCTGCTGCATGGAGGTGACCGGAGCTGCAGCACACACAGCCGCTCCGGTCACCTCCACGCAGCTAATGAAGACAGCCGTGCGATCAGCTGCTGTCACTGAGGTTACCCGCGGCCACCGGTGGATGCAGCGGGTAACCTTCAGTGGATGAAGTCGGGTGAAGTTCACCCGAGTTCATTCTGACAGTGCGGCTCTGTCTGTGTCTGCTGTCATCTGCCATTCAGCTCTGCTACATGGCTGTCTGTGTCTGCTGTTAGCGGCCATGTAGCAGAGCTGAATGGCAGATGACATAGTAAAAACGCATCCCACATTACACACGCTTGGCAAGTCAATAAATAAAAAAAAAAAAAAGGGTGCCCAATGCATACGTCACAGAACACGTGATCTAAAGGATCGCACACAAAATTGATCAATTTAACATAGACTACTAACGCTCGTGTGACAGCAAATGAACGACCAACGTGAAATCTCATAGATCCCGTATGCAACCTGGGCGTGTCACATCGCAAATGCGATTGTACAACTAATTGCAACGTGTAAAGTGGGCTTAAGGGCTGCAATTAACTCTGAAGGCGTCTCCCTCGTTAACCTGTAATCAATGAAGTAGTTAAAAGGTCTGGGGTTGATTACAGGTGTGTGGTTTTGCATTTGGAAGCTGTTGCTGTGACCAGACAACATGCGGTCTAAGGAACTCTCAGTTGAGGGGAAGCAGAACATCCTGAGGCTGAAAGAAAAGAAAAAATCCATCAGAGAGATAGCAGACATGCTTGGAGTAGCAAAATCAACAGTCGGGTACATTTTGAGAAAAAAGGAATTGACTGGTGAGCTTGGGAACTCAAAATGGCCTGGGCGTCCACGGATGACAACAGTGGTGGATGATCGCCGCATACTTTCTTTGGTGAAGAAGAACCCGTTCACAACATCAACTGAAGTCCAGAACACTCTCAGTGAAGTAGGTGTATCTGTCTCTAAGTCGCAGTAAAGAGAAGACTCCATGAAAGTAAATACAAAGGGTTCACATCTTAATGCAAACCATTCATCAATTCCAAAAATAGACAGGCCAGAGTTAAATTTGCTGAAAAACACCTCATGAAGCCAGCTCAGTTCTGGAAAAGTATTCTATGGACAGATGAGACAAAGATCAACCTGTACCAGAATGATGGGAAGAAAAAAGTTTGGAGAAGAAAGGGAACGGCACATGATCCAAGGCACACCACATCCTCTGTAAAACATGGTGGAGGCAACGTGATGGCATGGGCATGCATGGCTTTCAATGGCACTGGGTCACTTGTGTTTATTGATGACATAACAGCAGACAAGAGTAGCCGGATGAATTCTGAAGTGTACCGGGATATACTTTCAGCCCAGATTCAGCCAAATGCTGCAAAGTTGATCGGACGGCGCTTCATAGTACAGATGGACAATGACCCCAAGCATACAGCCAAAGCTACCCAGGAGTTCATGAGTGCAAAAAAGTGGAACATTCTGCAATGGCCAAGTCAATCACCAGATCTTAACCCAATTGAGCATGCATTTCACTTGCTCAAATCCAGACTTAAGACGGAAAGACCCACAAACAAGCAAGACCTGAAGGCTGCGGCTGTAAAGACCTGGCAAAGCATTAAGAAGGAGGAAACCCAGCGTTTGGTGATGTCCATGGGTTCCAGACTTAAGGCAGTGATTGCCTCCAAAGGATTCGCAACAAAATATTGAAAATAAAAATATTTTGTTTGGGTTTGGTTTATTTGTCCAATTACTTTTGACCTCCTAAAATGTGGAGTGTTTGTAAAGAAATGTGTACAATTCCTACAATTTCTATCAGATATTTTTGTTCAAACCTTCAAATTAAACGTTGCAATCTGCACTTGAATTCTGTTGTAGAGATTTCATTTCAAATCCAATGTGGTGGCATGCAGAGCCCAACTGGCGAAAATTGTGTCACTGTCCAAATATTTCTGGACCTAACTGTATATATATATATATATATATATATATATATATAATATATATATTATATATATATATATATATATATATGTGTGTGTGTTTTGCATATTTCCCAGGGGTCATTGCTCTAGAATCACTGCATTGAGAAAACACGTGATGGTGCTCCGCAGTGCTGGATGTTGATCTCCCTAAGGTCAACCATCCTTACTTATATAGTCTTCTACTAGGCATTGCTCCCACTAGCCAGTTTCCTACTCCACACTGATGAGGGGCAAATACCCCGAAACAGCTGTCTGTGGATGGATACCATGTTTTGGCATAGGTGGTTTCCATGACTGGAGACTGCCCTTCTCGTGGTTGTTCCTTCCCGGTGAAAGACCTGGCTACCGCTCTCCGCGGCTTCCTTGTTTTGTATATTTCCCAGGGGGCATTGCTCTAGAATCACTGCGTTGAGAAAACACGTGATGGTGCTCCGCAGTGCTGGATGTTCATCTCTCTATTTATATATACGCGATTGCCTGCTCACGTGATGGGGGACACTCACTTGGCTGCGTTTCCGAGGTAACACAGCAACACAGTCTTAAAAATCCAATTATTATTAAAAAAAACCACCATAAACCGCTTCTCCAAACAAAATCACAAATACAGACGGATTTCAAGTCCGTTAAACTCACGGTACTCCCGCTCAGTTCAGATACCCTTGATCTGAGTGTAGCTCTCTCAGCATCCACTCACTCACGTGTGAAGTCAACCCTCTGCTCCTTCAGATGGGGTTCCTTCCAGAGGATTCAGACCTCTCTGAGGTAAACAGCCTCTCTTCCCTCAGAAGCTGTTCCTCATGCAGTGCTCATACACTGCTCCACACACTCTCACTCCATGTGCCAAACAAGCTAATTAAGGCTAAGTTCACACACTGCATTTTCTTGATGCTGAGTTTTTGTGCGTCTTTTGCCGCAAAAAACGCACAAAAACGCACCCGCCGCAAAATAGCGCTGCAGAAAAGCGTGTTTTTAGCGCATTTGGTGCTTTTTTTGCTGCGGTTTGCTGCGTTTTTGCTCACTGTGTTTTTATGTGTTTTTTTTATCAGTGAACATTGCCATAAAGATTGGAAAAAAAAAAAAAAAAAAAGAAAAAAGGTCTAATGTCATTTCCTTCTTCAATATGTTCTTCATTCTCCACTAGTGTATGCAGGAGAGCAGACAGGTGCAGAACTACAAGGCTCAGCATGCTGCATCCAGGACTGTATGCTGGAGGGAGAGTCAGGGGAGCAGATCTACAAGGCACAGCATACTCCATCCACTAGTGGATGCTGGAGAGCAGACAGCAGCTGCAGAACTAAAAGGCTCAGCATCCTCCTACTAGGACTGTATGCAGGATTTCTTTGCCCCCCAAAAAAATGACTTGGGCTTCGCCATATTTTTGTATGCTAGCCGGGTACAGCAGGCAGGTATGGGCTGCCCCCAATCCCCAGCTGCCTATTTGTACCCGGCTGGGAACCAAAAATATAGGTAAGCCCTTTTTTTTTAATTATTTCATGAATTTCAAGAAATAATTAAAAAAAAATGACATGAGCTTCGCCCAGTTTTTGTGTCCAGCCAGGTACAACTAGGCAGCTGGAGATTGGAATCTGCAATGCAGGGTGCCCAAGCTTTCTGGGCACCCCCGCTGCAAATTGCAGTCCGCAGCCATCCCAGAACATGGCGCTTTCATAGAAGCGCCATCTTCTGGCACTGTATCCAACTCTTTCAGCTGCCCTGATGCCGGGTGGCTCGCTGGGTAATAATGGGGTTAGGGCTAGCTGTGTATTATCAGCTGGCCCTAAGTCCGAAATTCATGGTGTCATGCCAATATTAGACATGGCCACCATGAATTTCTAGTAAAGATAACAAGAAAAAAACACAACACACAGAAAAATATTTTTATTAGAAATAAAACACAACACAATTAGTGACTCCATCTTTATTGAAATAAAGAACCCCCCTCCGCAGTAATCCTGGGTCAAGGGTCCCGCGCCGTCCAATCTGGATCCAATATCATCTGATCGGTTTGCTGAAAGGCAAAGCGATCAGCTGATGTGTCAGGTTGAAGGCCTGAATCACATGACACAGCAGCTGATTGTATAAAAGCCTTTATACAATCAGCTGATACATCAGTGCAAAAAACCCCCCAAAAAACTACACACGTCTGTACAGCATCGGACTGGCTACTGGAGGAATCTCCAGTAATGCCAGGCCTGGATTCAGGTACCTGCACGGCACTCCGGAGCTCTCACCTGAGCTCCGGTGTGCAGCCGAGACTGTACAGCAAGCGCCGAGTGACTGATTCCCCGGCACTTGCGGTTCAGTTCATGACAGCTGCAGACATCCTTGGCTGATCTCCGGTGCTCTTGTGGCGCCCTGGACAAGCCAGGGGGCCACAGAGAACAACACCACCACACCCCACAATCTCGGTCAGGCACACTGAAGTCAGACACAAACCCTTGTTGCCTTCCTCCAGGGGCTGATGTCCACACCAGGGGGTGGGACAGGCGGTTGGCGCCGCCCACTGAGGAGTTCACAGTCCTGGAGGCAAGAAAAGTAAGGCAGATTAGGGTTGGAAGTGAAAGTGGTAGTAGGAAGTGGCAGTAGAGAAGCCTGAAGTTGGTCCGGGTGTGTGGCCCGGACGGATCAGCAAGGTTGGCAGACGTTGGTGACCGTCTGCAGGAGTGGCCTATCAGAGTTTACCGTAAGGACCGTGGACGGGCGGTGGCCCGGCGGTACCGGACCGGTACACAAAGAGAAGTCAGCACCATCTGGCAGGGGCTTACGGACCCCGGCAAGGCTAGGAGTCACCGTGAATTTGCCAAATCCGTCAGCGAAGGGAACCTCCTGGGTTTCCCAGCAGCCAGGTCCCGACAGAAGGCAACAGTCCAACCGTGAGAGGGAAACACAGCCACCGTCAAGGCTACCGTTCCCAGGGCCAGAGCCTGCGGGCAAAAGGGGCTCCTCCGGCCCATTTCCAAGCTGGGGAGCGGGTTACCAGTGGGAACCCATTGGAACCGTTTACCGTACATAGGTGCAGGGAAAGAAAAAGAAGAAAGAACAAACGATCGAAGCCCAATAAATTTTATACAAAAATAATTTTTTATTTTGCAAGTGATGATATAAGTGTTACAGTGGGCACAATTTATGCATCATATATATCATAGAATATACATTTAATTCACACAGCGGAACTATAAAGTTGTGACCGCAAAATGTATCCCCTTATAGTATATATCCACCAGTCATACATATAGTGTCCATATTAATCAATTAGGAATTATGGTACTCAAAAATATCCGGCATATAAACAGTATATATACCATTAATTTGTATACAAATAATTTGAACAGATAACCAGCCGGGATCACTATATATCAGATTTTACCCGATATTGATGTCAAAAAATTAATTAATGAAAGCCTCTATATTATATGCTGGATATTAAGATTTTAGTCAGTGATACTGTACCAAATCTCAAAGGAGGTGGATGATCTCATAAATTATAGCATGTCTATATGCTAGGATTCACCTAAAAAGAGGTTTTATCAAGCAGGCAGCGGGGATCACTCTCTCATAATTCAATAATATAAACCATGCCTGATCAAAAAAAGGGGGGGCCTTGGTAACATATGTTATATATTAGATCAGATATCTAGATCCTGCAAGCCTCCAATCCACATACCATACTGGGTGTACGGCTTCCAAAACAGGCACATATATTATGGTGATACTATTTGTCTCCACTAGTTACCCCATCACCGGGCCCCGGGACAACCAACCCCCTACCCACAGAGGGGAGAACTAACAACAAAGCTACTCCCTGTCAACGCTCCCAGGATCCCTGTCTAGAGCAGCGGTGGTGTCACCAATGTCACCACAACCGTGGGTGGCGTCACGGACAATCACCAAATCCCCCACCATCCAAACAATTTCCCTTCTTACTCACGGGCGAGGAACGCCGCTCGAGTCCCCGGGATCCGGCCCACCGCTTGAGCCACCACCGAGCAGCGGCAGCCGCAGCAGCAGCGGCCGGACCCGAGCAGTGGGAGAGCGCAGCGCCCACTCCTCCGCCCGCGACAACTTGGCGTCACGAACAGGATCCTACCGTTCTACCAACTGGTGGAAGTGCGCCTTGTGTGACCGCAGGAGGTGTCCGGCCGAAAAATTTGTGAAGACGCCATCTTGGGCGCGAAGAATTCCCGCTTGAGCGTCTCCTCGAGTAGTAGAGGCGCGAAGGCCAAAACCCCGCCCCTGTAGAGAAGGACCCGGAAAGAGACTAAGGGTGACTGACGGCGTCTGGCCACATGTAGCCGCGGCTGTGGAAGCAGGGACGCCGGGACCCCATGATCCGCTAACCCCTGCAAAGAATGCCCGCTCCACCCAGCTATGCGGAGGTTACCGAGCTGGTGCCCGGAACAGCGGCATGGCTGAGGGCCCGAACAGCAGGGATCTGCCGACACTACCGGAGGCAGATATGTAGGCTAATGGAGCAGTGGACCGTGGAGGTGGAGGAGGTAGCTGCGGTCGCCCGGGTGTACGGAATGGAAGCAATGATGGAGGAGTTGGTGAGTGACCCACGTCCCTGTGTCCCCGAGGGACCAGCCACTACGGCTGAGGGACCCGGTCTACCCCTGGCCCCCATGTTGCCCCCATCTTCCCCGCCCGTGCACCACACTGATCCTGGTCCGTCTGGTGTACATCCCCTCGTAACAGTAGCTGGAAGAGTGGTGAGCCCGGAGACTGCGGCAGCTCGCGGCAACCCGCCTGGCGTAGGGTCAGACGATAGTGACTCCGGACCTGACACAGAGCCTGTTTCAGAGGAGGATGAAGGAGTCATCGCCCTGGATGGCATGGAGGCCACTTACATTCCCCGGAGCGAAAATAAAGGATACCGGGCGGCCCTTCCTCGTCGCGCCTGCTATGCGCTGGAGGGGCTGGTGCCTGTGTTTTTCCACCCAGGGCCGGCGGAGGATGATGAGAGCGAGCAGTGAAGTCGGCGGTCCTTCGCCTAAAAGTTGTCCCCCGTTGGGACCACCAGAGTACCGTTTAAAAAAATGATAAGTAAATGATTAACCAAAGATTCACCTGATTGACAAACCTGATTAGAACCGGTCGTTGCCGGCAACTGGTCCCCGTTGGGACCCCCTTCTTCAAATTATGCGTAGAAACTACTACGATCAGGCCCGAGAACTAGCAGGGCAACCACAAACTTGTGGCATGTAAATAAAAATGTTGTTGTGGCTTTCACCGTTACCGCCTCCGGAGAGGCAGATTGGAGGAAGGGTCCGCAGTGGAGCAGGCTGGGGCCCAGCCACCACCGGAACCGGTGGCGATCCTCTGGGGTTTTCAGGGGTTCCCCATGGACGTGGGTCCCCTGAAAAGGACAGAACCCGCTCGGGCAACTGGTGCTGGACTGGGGTCAAGGGGTGCTGCCTGTTTGCTTAGGGGGCAGCATCAGGGCCAGGTTGCTTGGGTGGGAGAGAGCAGAAGCCGTAACCGTTAACTAACGTTAAAGTAAGAGTACCTCCCGATGTGGGAAGATGTTATTATAAATGTATTCTGTTTTACCGTTTTATCTTTTCAGTTGTGAAAATAAAACCGGTGATGGACGGGCAGCCCGCAGACGGTCTGCATTTTACTAAGGGGGAATGTGGCGCCCTGGACAAGCCAGGGGCCACAGAGAACAACACCACCACACCCCACACTCCCGGTCAGGCACACCGAAGTCAGACACAAACCCTTGTTGCCTTCCTCCAGGGGCTGATGTCCACACCAGGGGTTGGGCCAGGCGGTTGGCCCCACCCACCGAGGAGTTCACAGTCCTGGAGGCGGGAAAAGTAAGGCAGATTAGAGTTGGAAGTGAAAGTGGTAGGAGGAAGTGGCAGTAGAGAAGCCTGAAGTTGGTCCGGGTGTGTGGCCCGGACGGATCAGCAAGGTTGGCAGACAGTGGTGACCGTCTGAAGGAGTGGCCTATCGGATTTTACCAAAAGGACCGTGGATGGGCAGTGGGCCGGCGGTACCGGACCAGTACACAAAGAGAAGTCAGCACCATCTGGCAGGGGCTTACGGACCCCGGCAAGGCTAGGAGTTGCCGTGAATTTGCCAAATCCGTCAGCGAAGGGAACCTCCTGGGTTTCCCAGCAGCCAAGTCCCGACAGAAGGCAACAGTCCAACCGTGAGAGGGAAACACAGCCACCGCCAAGGCTACCGTTCCCAGGGCCAGAGCCTGTGGGCAAAAGGGGCTCCTCCGGCCCATATCCAAGCTGGGGGGCGGGTTACCGGTGGAAACCCATTGGAACCGTTTACCATACATAGGTGCAGGGAAAGGCAGTCACCATCAACCTGTCGGGAGAAACAACACCGCAGCCGTCTGTGGGACCCGTCCATCCAGCCATGTGTTTTACCGAGAACTGTGTCCTCATCATTGGCTGAGTGAGTACCACCGTGCCGTGCGGCACAGCGCTGCCCTCGTGACCCTGCACCTCACTAGGCCCCGTAACCCGCCTGCCATCTATCCTTACCCCATCACCAGGCCCCGGGACAACCAACCCCCTACCCACAGAGGGGAGAACTAACAACAAAGCTGCTCCCTGTCAACGCTCCCGGGATCCCCGTCTAGAGCAGCGGTGGTGTCACCAATATCACCACAACCGTGGGTGGCGTCACGGACAATCACCAAATCCCCCACCATCCAAACAATTTCCCTTCTCACTCACGGGCGAGGAACGCCGCTCGAGTCCCCGGGATCCGGCCCACCGCTTGAGCCACCACCGAGCAGCGGCAGCCGCAGCAGCAGCGGCCGGACCCGAGTAGTGGGAGAGCGCAGCGCCCACTCCTCTGCCCGCGACAACTTGGCGTCACGAACAGGATCCTACCGTTCTACCAACTGGTGGAAGTGCGCCTTGTGTGACCGCAGGAGGTGTCTGGCCGAAAAATTTGTGAAGCCGCCATCTTGGGCGCGCGAAGAATTTCCGCTCGAGCGTCTCCTCGAGTAGTAGAGGCACGAAGGCCAAAACCCCGCCCCTGTTGAGAAGGACCCGGAAAGAGACTAAGGGTGACTGATGGCGTCTGGCCACATGTAGCCGCGGCTGTGGAAGCAGGGACGCCGGGACCCCACGATCCGCTAACCCCTGCAAAGAATGCCCGCTCCACCCAGCTATGCGGAGGTTACCGAGCTGGTGCCCGGAACAGCGGCATGGCTGAGGGCCCGAACAGCAGGGATCTGCCGACACTACCGGAGGCAGATATGTAGGCTAATGGAGCAGTGGACCGTGGAGGTGGAGGAGGTAGCTGCGGTCGCCCGGGTGTACGAAATGGAAGCAATGATGGAGGAGCTGGTGAGTGACCCACGTCCCTGTGTCCCCGAGGGACCAGCCACTACGGCTGAGGGACCCGGTCTACCCCTGGCCCCCATGTTGCCCCCGTCTTCCCCGCCCGTGCACCACACTGATGCTGGTCCGTCTGGTGTACATCCCCTCGTAACAGTAGCTGGAAGAGTGGTGAGCCCGGAGACTGCAGCAGCTGGCGGCAACCCGCCTGGCGTAGGGTCAGACGATAGTGACTCCGGACCTGACACAGAGCCTGTTTCAGAGGAGGATGAAGGAGTCATCGCCCTGGATGGCATGGAGGCCACTTACATTCCCCGGAGCGAAAATAAAGGATACCGGGCGGCCCTTCCTCGTCGCGCCTGCTATGCGCTGGAGGGGCTGGTGCCTGTGTTTTTCCACCCAGGGCCGGCGGAGGATGATGAGAGCGAGCAGTGAAGTCGGCGGTCCTCCGCCTAAAAGTTGTCCCCCGTTGGGACCACCAGAGTACCGTTTAAAAGAATGATAAGTAAATGATTAACCGAAGATTCACCTGATTGACAAACCTGATTAGAACCGGTCGTTGCCGGCAACTGGTCCCCGTTGGGACCCCCTTCTTCAAATTATGCGTAGAAACTACTACGATTAAACCCGAGAACTAGCAGGGCAACCACAAACTTGTGGCATGTAAATAAAAATGTTGTTGTGGCTTTCACCGTTACCGCCTCCGGAGAGGCAGATTGGAGGAAGGGTCCGCAGTGGAGCAGGCTGGGGCCCAGCCACCACCGGAACCGGTGGCGATCCTCTGGGGGTTTCAGGGGTTCCTCATGGACGTGGGTCCCCTGAAAAGGACAGAACCCGCTCGGGCAACTGGTGCTGGACTGGGGTCAAGGGGTGCTGCCTGTTTGCTTAGGGGGCAGCATCAGGGCCAGGTTGCTTGGGTGGGAGAGAGCAGAAGCTGTAACCGTTAACTAACGTTAAAGTAAGAGTACCTCCCGATGTGGGAAGATGTTATTATAAATGTATTCTGTTTTACCGTTTTATCTTTTCAGTTGTGAAAATAAAACCGGTGATGGACGGGCAGCCCGCAGACGGTCTGCATTTTACTAAGGGGGAATGTGGCGCCCTGGACAAGCCAGGGGCCACAGAGAACAACACCACCACACCCCACACTCCCGGTCAGGCACACCGAAGTCAGACACAAACCCTTGTTGCCTTCCTCCAGGGGCTGATGTCCACACCAGGGGGTGGGCCAGGCGGTTGGCCCAGCCCACCGAGGAGTTCACAGTCCTGGAGGCGGGAAAAGTAAGGCAGATTAGAGTTGGAAGTGAAAGTGGTAGGAGGAAGTGGCAGTAGAGAAGCCTGAAGTTGGTCCGGGTGTGTGGCCCGGACGGATCAGCAAGGTTGGCAGACAGTGGTGACCGTCTGCAGGAGTGGCCTATCGGAGTTTACCAAAAGGACCGTGGATGGGCAGTGGCCCGGCGGTACCAGACCGGTACACAAAGAGAAGTCAGCACCATCTGGCAGGGGCTTACGGACCCCGGCAAGGCTAGGAGTCGCCGTGAATTTGCCAAATCCGTCAGCGAAGGGAACCTCCTGGGTTTCCCAGCAGCCAAGTCCCGACAGAAGGCAACAGTCCAACCGTGAGAGGGAAACACAGCCACCGCCAAGGCTACCGTTCCCAGGGCCAGAGCCTGCAGGCAAAAGGGGCTCCTCCGGCCCATATCCAAGCTGGGGAGCGGGTTACCGGTGGGAACCCATTGGAACCGTTTACTGTACATAGGTGCAGGGAAAGGCAGTCACCATCAACCTGCCGGGAGAAACAACACCGCAGCCGTCTGTGGGACCCGTCCATCCAGCCGTGTGTTTTACCGAGAACTGTGTCCTCATCATTGGCTGAGTGAGTACCACCGTGCCGTGCGGCACAGCGCTGCCCTCGCGACCCTGCACCTCACCAGGCCCCGTAACCCGCCTGCCATCTATCCTTACCCCATCACCGGGCCCCGGGACAACCAACCCCCTACCCACGGAGGGGAGAACTAACAACAAAGCTGCTCCCTGTCAACGCTCCCGGGATCCCCGTCTAGAGCAGCGGTGGTGTCACCAATATCACCACAACCGTGGGTGGCGTCACGGACAATCACCAAATCCCCCACCATCCAAACAATTTCCCTTTTCACTCACGGGCGAGGAACACCGCTCGAGTCCTCGGGATCCGGCCCACCGCTCGAGCCACCACCGAGCAGCGGCAGCCGCAGCAGAAGCAGCGGCCGGACTCGAGCAGTGGGAGAGCGCAGCGTCCCCTCCTCCGCCCGCCACACTCTCACCTGAACTCCGGAGATCACCCCGGCCTGTCTGCAGCTGTCATGAACTGACTGCAAACGCCGGGAAATCAGTCACTCTCCGCTCGCTCGCTCTACACTCTAGGCTGATGCAGCAGTGCAAAAAAAAAAAATAAAATAAAATAAAAACAACTACCCACGTCCGTCCTGACTCCCGTCCGACTGCTGCACGAGCTGCCGGTAATCAGTGATGAAGTCTTCTGACAGCATCAGCTGATAGCCGGCTGGGCGGTAAAATGCGGCATCACCGCGAGACTTACGATCAGCTGATGCGTCAGATGACCGCATCAGGTGATCACCGCCAGGTCCTGCAGCTATCGTACGTGCCTGGGAGCCGGCACACAGCCAGAGCGGGGGTGGTGGTACCGGGAGAGGAGCTGGGAGAGGTAATGGCACCGGGAGTCTACAGACAGGTGAGTATGAGATTTTTCTACTGTTCACTTTTGATTTACCAGCCGCTTCCACCTCCCACACGGGAGCGGACATGGCACCGGGCGGGAAATGGAAGCAGCTGTGGCGGTACCGGGAGGATTCACTCTTCTGTGTTTACTGACAGAAGGAATCCTCTTCCTGTACATGTCACTTTACTACCCACCCCTTGCGCTTACAGCTGCGTTTTTAGTAATAAAAACGCACTAAAACGCAGCTATATTTGCAATTTGCTGTTTTCATTGCGCTTTTGAACATCTAATTGAACTTAATGGATGGAAAACGCAGTGAAAAACGCAAAAATAATTGACATGCTGCATTTTTGTGGTGCCCACAAAAATGCAGCTAAAAAAATTGCTGTGTGCAGACAGCAAAAATGAAAACTCATAGACTTTGCTGGGGAAGCAAATTCATGCAGTTTTCTGAACAAAAACGCACCCGAAAAATGCGCAAAAACGCCGCGAAAAGCGCATTGTACTTCACACAATGCGTTTTTCATGGCGTTTTTGCTCAGAAAACTGCATGAATTTGCTTCCCCAGCAAAGTCTATGAGTTTTCATTTTTTGCTGTCTGCACACAGCGTTTTTTTTTAGCTGTGTTTTTGTGGGCACCACAAAAACGCAGCATGTCAATTATTTTTGCATTTTTCACTGCGTTTTCCGCCCATTGAGTTCAATGAGATGTTCAAAAACGCAATGAAAACCGCAAATTGCAAATATAGCTGCGTTTTAGTGCGTTTTTATGAATAAAAACGCAGCTAAAAGCGCAAGGGGTGGGTAGTAAAGTAACATGTGCAGGAAGAGGATTCCTTCTGTCAGTAAACACAGAAGTGTGAATCCTCCCGGTACCGCCATCGCCGCTTCCATTTCCTGCCCGGTGCCATGTCCACTCCCGTGCAGGACGTGGAAGCGGCTGCTAAATCAAACGGGGAACAGTAGAAAAATGTTTTACTCACCTGTCTGCAGACTCCCGGTGCCATGTCCGCTCCCAGCTCCTCTCCCGGTACCTCCACCCCCGCTCTGGCTGTGTACCGGCTCCCAGGCACGTACGATAGCTGCAGGACATGGCGGTGATCACCTGATGCGGTCACCTGACACATCAGCTGATTGTAAGTCTCGCGGTGACTCCGGATTTTACCTCCCGGCCGGCTATCAGCTGATGCCGTCAGGAGACTTCATCACTAATTACCGGCAGCTCGTGCAGCGGTCAGACGGGAGTCAGCACGGACGTGTGTGGTTGTTTTTTGTTTTGTTTTTTTCACTGATGCATCAGCCTAGAGTGTACTGCGAGCGAGCGCCGAGTGACGGATTCCCCGGCAGGTGGAAGCAGGTGAGAGCACCGGAGATTAGCCCGGGATTTCTGCAGCTGTCATTAACTGACTGCAAGCGCCGGGGAATCAGTCACTCGGCGCTCGCTGTAAAGTCCAGGCTGCACGCTGGAGCTCAGGTGAGAACTCTGGAGTGCAGTGCAGGTACCTGAATCCAGGCCTGGCATTACTGCAGATTCCTCCAGTAGCCAGTCCGACGCTGCACAGAAGTGTGTGGGGTTTATTTGCACTTATGCATCAGCTGATTGTATAAAAGCCGTCTATACAATCAGCTGCTGTGTCATGAGATTCAGGCCCTTGAACCTGACACATCATCTGATCGCTTTGCCTTCCAGCAAACCGATCAGATGATATTGGATCCGGATTGGACGGCACGGGACCCTTGACCCAGGATTACTGCGGAGGGGGGTTCTTTATTTCAATAAAGATGGAGTCACTAATTGTGTTGTGTTTTATTTCTAATAAAAATATTTTTCTGTGTGTTGTGTTTTTTTTTTATCTTTACTAGAAATTCATAGTGGCCATGTCTAATATTGGCGTGACACCATGAATTTCGGGCTTAGGGCTAGCTGATAATACACAGCTATCCCTAACCCCATTATTACCCAGCGAGCCACCCGGCATCAGGGCAGCTGGAAGAGTTGGATACAGCGCCAGAAGATGGCGCTTCTATGAAAGCGCCATTTTCTGGGGTGGCTGCAGACTTCAATTCGCAGCGGGAGTGCCCAGAAAGCTTGGGCACCCTGCATTGCGGATTCCAATCCCCAGCTGCCTAGTTGTACCTTGCTGGACACAAAAATTGGGCGAAGCCCACGTAATTTTTTTTAAATTATTTCATGAAATTCATGAAATAATTAAAAAAAGGGCTTCCCTATATTTTTGGTTCCCAGCCAGGTACAAATAGGCAGCTGGGGGTTGGGGGCAGCCCGTACCTGCCTGCTGTACCCGGCTAGCATACAAAAATATGGCAAAGCCCATGTCATTTTTTTCGTTTGGAGGGCAAAGACATCCTGCATACAGTCCTGGAAAGAGGATGGTGAGCCTTGTAGTTCGGCAGCTGCTGTCTGCTCTCCTGCATACACTATTGGATGGAGGATGCTGAGCCTTGTAGTTCTGCAGCTGCTGTCTGCTCTCCTGCATCCACTAGTGGATGGAGTATGCTGAGCCTTATAGGTCAGCTCCCCCTGGCTCTCCCTCCAGCATACAGTCCTGAATGGAGCATGCTGAGCCTTGAAGTTCTGCAGCTGTCTGCTCTCCTGCATACACTAGTGGAGAATCAAGAACATGTTGAAGAAGGAAATGACATCAGACCTTTTTTTTTTTTTTTCTCAACAATCATTAATGGCAATGTTCACTGATAAAAAACGCATAAAAACGCAGTGAGCAAAAAGATGCAGTTTGTGAACATAGCCTGCTTTCACACTACGTTTTTTTAACATGCGTCATGAACTTTTTTTGCTGTAAAAGTGGATCCTGTTTTTACAAAGAAAAACGCATGCAAACGCATGTGTTATTTTGCAGGATCCTGCCACTTGAAGTTTATGGGCGGGCATTGTAGTCATTTGATCATGAGTCAGTGGAACTGAACGTGATAGACTAGGAGCCAGCATCTGACAGCTGCCGACACTGGTAACCAAGGTAAATATTGGGTAATTAAGCAAAGTGCTTTGCTTGGATACCCGATATTTACCTTGGTTACGAGCGTCCGCAGCTGCTAGGAGCCGGGCTGCCTGCTCCATGCACATGTAACCAATGTAAACATCAGGTAACTAAGTGAAGCGCTTTGCTTGGTTACCCGATATTTACCTTGGTTACGAGAGTCCGCCGCTCTCAGGCGGGGGAGAGAGATAGGAGAGAGAGGGGGGAGAGAGAGGGAGGGGGAGAGAGAGACTGATCACGCCAGGCTGGTTTCTGGCCATGCTCAGTAGAGCAAGCAGTATCCTGTCTATCAGCATGCCAATGTTCACATGCGATTGCGTGCAGTATAGTCAGGATCCAGCGACTTGCAGTATTTGGACGCAGCTCAAAAACGCTACAAGTAGCGTTTTTGAAAAAAGTTAAAAAACTGCAAGTCACTGGATCCTCACTATAACGCACGGAAGCGCATGTGAACACATGTTGATGCGAGTCCATTGCAAATGCATTGAAATGAAAAAGCATTTGCACTGAATCCGTTTTTGCATTAAAAAAACGTTCAGGACGCATGTTAAAAAAACGTAGTGTGGAAGCAGCCTAAGACACACCTATAGGCAGGGGTATGTGGATGGCCAGCCCAACCCATCCGTAATCCTGGCCCATTTAAAACTATATATAATTTAAAATTTAAGAGACCACTGCAAAATTGACAGTTTTTCAGATTTTTCTCTTAATAGGTATATTTTTGAGTAAAATGTAAATTGTTTTCTATTCTATAAAATACTGACAACATGACTCCGAATTTCCAAGCAATACATTTTGTGTTTATTTTCTGAAAGTTTAATCTGCCCAATTCCAGCCTTGCTGAAGCATCCCTAGATCATCACCGATCCTCCACCAAATTTCACAGTGGGTGCAAGACACTGTGGTTTCTACGCCTCTCCAGGTCTCTGTCTAACCATTAGAGGATCAGGTGTTGGGCAAAGCTGAAAATTAGACTCATCAGAGAAGATTACCTTTCTCCAGTCCTCTATGGTCCAATTGGGCAGATTAAACTTTGCGAAGGATATATGACTCAAGCCACATACAAGGTTATTGTCACGGTTTCGACCAGGTGTTGGGCAAAGCTGAAAATTAGACTCATCAGAGAAGATTACCTTTCTCCAGTCCTCTATGGTCCAATTGGACAGATTCAACTTTGCGAAGGATATATGACTCAAGCCGCATACAAGGTTATTGTCACGGTTTCCCCTCCCCGTACACATGGCTAGGGGGTGGAGCCTTCTCCTGGGCCTCACTTTCTGAGCTGGGATGCTTTAAATACTGTCATCTCCGGTGAACCAGCGCCAGCTAAAAGCTTAGTGCTGCTTTGCCTGTGAGTGCTGGTCCCTGTAAGGGCTGCTTCTCACTTGCGAGTTTCTCGCAGTAGAGCAATGCGAGAAAAACTCGCATTGGAATCGGACACATGTTAATCAATGATTTCGCTCTCATCTGCGATTTTTTTCTCAGTCCAAATCGGACCGAGAAAAAAATCGCAGAATGCTGCTTTTTTGCGAGTTTCTCACACCATTTGTCTCAATGATTCCCTATGGAAGCGTGTTTTTTGAAGGCACACATGCACAACACCGTTCAAATTTGCGAGTTGGGCTGGTCCTATTTTAAATAATTAATTAACACATGTCTGTGCCATCACATGTCATTGTTTTAATTATGTTGCACTTGTGTATATTACCTCTACAAAAGCACATGGCTATTGCTCCACGGATGCATGTCCAACATGGCTAGGTACATTAATGTTGAAATGCTCATAATGCTCGCTCAGGAACGTCCGGAATTATGGGACAAGCGGGACAATTCGTATGCAGACAGGGCTGCATGCGATGCCTCCTGGTTATGGATCTGTCGCAAAATGTTTCCGCATTTCAACAATAGTACCCCTGATGCACAACTGCGAATGAGTGAGTTTTTTTCTTTTTTTTTATTGTTTAAATTAACATTTTTTTGCAAAAAGGATTTTTTTTTACCATTGCAAGGTTTTTTTTATTTTTGTAAAATCTATTTTTTTTTTTTTTATTTATTTTTAAAACATATAAAAACAAAAAAAAAAAAAAGTGACAGATATCACAAAAAGATGGCGAAGTGTACGGGACCAATTCAGGAGGGAAAAGCAAAGTCGGCCAGCAAGTGGTTCTGCAGCATCTACTAAGAGGCCATATATACATTATGAGCGCCTTAATTTCTTACATCAAATTGTTGATTTATGTCCGTAAGTATTTTGTTATTTTATAGCTAAAAATAGCGTTTTTTTAAAAACATTTTTGTTTAAAAAAAAAAAAAAATACAAAAACCATCGAGTTAAAATAATGTTTAGTAAACCAATAATAAAATCTTTAAAAAAAAATAGACATTGCTCATATGATGAACATTCACTGGTAATTAGGCCGTTGCGACATCGTTAGCGATCTTGTTCACATTGTGAAAATAAATTTCGCAAGTGCTATTTGATTAGTTTTTAAAAATATCATTGAACACAAAATCAAAGTCAAACACAAGCACATGCAAACTTTATTTTAACATCGAGACAAAGATTGCTAAAAATGTCGCTGCATGACAAATGGCACGAATTGAGAATAAAAGAATTTGTTTATTTAAAATATCCTTTTTTTCATTTGACCAAAAATTAAAAATGTCTCCATACATTACATTTTCAGCACTGAATCAAATTTGACAGATAAAGACACAATATCCGAATCAGACACACAAAGGGAGACAAATTATGAGGATGGAGATGGACAAGATAACATGCATGAAGTGGATAATGAAGCAGCATCAGGACCAATTGAGGCAGGATCCCAGGAAAACAATGATTTGACTACAAATGATGTAACTAATGAAAATTATGTTGTTTGCCAAACCACAAATCAAAACAGTGCACTAGATATCTCGCCACATCATGCACCAACATACACCAGGGGTAGAAGGCGCAGAGATAAAAATGTCACCAATACTCGTAGAGAGGTTGATAATTGGGTACTTGATTACCTGTCTAGAACCATCAATGATGATGGAGAGGAGGCATTTGTACGCAGCCTTGCTCATTATTTGCGTCACATTCCACGTGGAGTAAGGCTGCGTGCAAGAAGCTGTATGCAAACCATAATTGACGCATGTACCCCTCCCAATACACCACATTTAATTTTCAATTACATCGAACGCTGGCAATTATCAGAAGAAAATAAGCTAGACAATACCACGCCAAATAGAGATGCAATAACATCAAACACCCTGCCACAGCCACCACAAATACCAAGTGTCTGTGTGTCTAATCACGACAATATGTCAGGATATGAACATACAAATGAAATAACACACAACCTACACATGAATATTGGTGATAATGACCATAATGTAGTAAGACAAACATACAATCCAAACATCCTTTCAAATATACATTATATTAACCAAAGAGAACAACATTATGACCATACTCAGGCATCATCCAATGCTAGAGATTTTTCATTACAAAATTTCTCTGTACCAGCATACAGCCATCAAACTCCAAGCAGTTACACGAGCAAGGACAACAATCTAGTTCAACCAATCAGCACACGTCCTGAACAGCATCAGGACCACAAGATGCAAACCACAGCAAGCCAGATAAAACGTTCTACCAATGTAACACCAAGATACATGAATTTATGAGTGTAACATTATTTTTTTATTTGTGAAAATAACAAATAATTGTGTTACAAAAAAACAAAAATATATCTTTATGCATTTATGTTTACCTAAACATATAGGTTAAGCAAAACATTTGTTATTTAAAACAAGATTCTGTTTACTAAGGGAAAAAATAAAAATTTAACCTTATGTATCTTATTGGATAAGAATTATTATCTGCATGATACCGTTTTTTATTTTAAATTTGGATTTGCATTATTTTTGTAAAGAAATAAAATGAAAATAAATACACTTTATTTGGTTAAGCATCATAAGGTTATTTGAACATTTTTTTATGCGT
Organism: Anomaloglossus baeobatrachus; assembly: GCF_048569485.1. Taxonomy (NCBI): domain Eukaryota; kingdom Metazoa; phylum Chordata; class Amphibia; order Anura; family Aromobatidae; genus Anomaloglossus; species Anomaloglossus baeobatrachus. The sequence continues at coordinate 368,714,055 of NC_134354.1, read as the reverse complement.
TATTTAAGTTTGGTTGCCATGGAATTGATCCAGAAGCTGTACTGAAGTAATTACATAGATGATTGCGCACTCTTATCCCTGACCAAAGTTGATCTACATTTTGTGAACGAATTAACAAATGGGGATCTTGAAAGAAAGGAATATCTTGATTTACTGCATCAAGACATTCTTTTGTTCGTGAACACATTATGCAGAATTACTATTGCTTTAATTACTTTAATTACATTTTGTTCATTTAGCTGAATATGTGTGTACAGTATTCGCCATTTAGCACACATTATCCCAAAAGCACATTCAACTACCCTTCTGGCCCTCGAGAGTCTGTAATTGAAAATGCGTCGCATAGGAGTTAATGTACATCTGGGATGTGGTCGCATCATATTGCTTGCCAATTTAAACGCCTCATCACCAACAAAATAATAAGGTATGGCGGGTCCATGAGTACCCTCTAAAATTTGTGGAAAAGGAATATGTAAAGTAGATTGCAACATACGTGCACACATAGTGGATTGTCTGAAAATTTGGGAATCCCCAGCACCACCATAGGCACCAACATCCATTAAAGTAAATCGGTATGTCGCATCGGCAACAGCCAGAAGAACGACAGAAAAAAAATGTTTATAATTGTAATAAAGCGATCCTGAGTTTGGAGGCTTGCGAACTCGGACATGCTTGCCATCAATTGCTCCAATGCAATTTGGCATTTGGGAGTTATTAGTGAAGCCCTTTGAAATTTGAAGCCACATTTCGACTGTTGGTTCTGGCATCATTGTATTGTGCAGGTTATCCCAAATTGCTGCACAGGTTGTTGACACAATGGAACATATAGTGGACTTTCCAAGTAAAAATTCAAGATGCAACTCAGCGTATGAAAGTCCAGTAGAGAGATATCTGTATATAGAGAATATGGATTAATTATTTTTTTTTTATTGTATCAATTTAAATTTGGCATCATTTGTGTAGTGATGAAAAAGTTTTATAGATTTAATACAAATAAAATAAATACCGTAATGTAAGCAATAGCCGTTCCTCTGGGCATATACTTTTTCGAAAACGGGTGTTCTGTCTGGTTATATCAGGACGAATTTCTGTGAGGATGAAGTCAAATGTAGTCAAATCCATGCGACAGTAGGCATAAAACTTGTCACTGTGTTCGCGTAATTTTTCATAAAGACGGGTAAAATTACCTCTTGTTGCACGGCGACGGACAATTGGATGGAGCCAATATCTTCGCATAGATGTAAGGGATGGTTCATGATAGCATGTTCCAAAACAGCGTGAAAGTACCCAATGGAGTAATATTCTTTCTGTCATATTGAATGTCAAATGATTTGGCATTGTTCCTTTTTTAGATGACAATAGGATAATGCTTCAATGCTGAACGAAATCCAGTGTCTTGCGATGAATACAAAGCACACATGAGACACAAAGCCACGTAGGGGGCTGGAACATTTAAATAGGCAAATTCCATGTGTCGATCATTTAAATTAAGTGAACTTTGGCAGATAACTCGCATCGCAATCGCAACACACACGCGTCGCACACGCGAGGAAAAAAAAAAAAAGCCAGAAAAAGCATCAAACTTGCATTGCACTCGCACTTAACGTGAACTAAAATCAGCCGAGTAATTTTCAGCCCAGTCGGACCGATTTTACTCGCATAGATGTGTTTCCAGCCTAAGTGTGATCCTGATCTGTTCCCTCTCTGTGCCCTAAGCCTCTGTCTGTGTTCTGTCCCCTAGTCATTCTGCCATTCCTCTGTCCTACCTCCTTTCTTCCCACATTAGTCCCGATTATTCCCCCCTCTCCTACCTCCCCACTCAGTTGTTTCCTCTGGTACTGACCTCGGCCTGATCTCGACTCCTCCTCTGCTAGTTCCTCTGGTCTTCCTGCTGCCCGGACTGTGTATGACCGGGACCCGTCTGACCATCCCCCGCATGCCCCACAGCTTCAGCTGTCCGGCTGATGCTGGGAGACACTGCATCAGCACACACTGGGAGTTCCCCTCCTTGCTCATTCAGTTCCATGTAGTGTCTTTCCCTGCAGGACTCCAGCACCCCTGCTGGCAGCCTGACAGTAATCCTGGAAAAACAGTTGCTTCCTTCTGCTTGGCAATGTTCCCCAACTCTGAGGACTGTTTTTTCTAACAGGACAATGCGCCATGCCACACAGCTACAGTATCAATGTGTGGATGAAGTACAAACCATATCAAAACCCTGTCATGGCCAGCCCAAACTCCAGATCTGAACCCCATTGAAAACCTCTGGAATATAATCAAGAGGAATATGGATAGTCACAAGCCATCAAACAGAGAAGAACTACTTACATTTTTGCACCAGGAGTGGCATAAGGTCAACTAAAAGCAGTGTGAAAGACTGGTGGAAAGCATGCCAAGACGCATGAAAGCTGAGATTAAAAATCATGGTTATTCCACAAAATAATGATTTTGAACTTTTCATGAGTTAAAACTTTATTAATGTTGTTTTTTCTAAATGATTATGAACTTGTTTTCTTTGCATTATTTGAGGTCTGAAAGCAATGTATTTTTTGTTATTTTGACCATTGCTCATTTTCAGAAAATAAATACAAATCTATTGCTTGAAAATTTGGAGACATGTTATCAGTATTTTATAGAATAAAAAAAGCAATTAACATTTTACTCAAAAATATACCTATGAAGAGAAAAATCAGTAAAACTGACAATTATACATTGTACATTATACAATTTTATCTATATATCTATATATAAACCGTATTTATAAAGTATGTGTGTGTATATTCCTATTTGACATCTATAAGGGGTAGAAAGTGTAGTTCTTGCTCTCATAGTACTTTGCCCTTTCGAGAGAAATATTTGAAGCTCTAAGATTTCCAGACAGCACTTACTAAAATTAATAACTCCTCGTGTAAGGAGACCTTGTTTTTACAGATGGAAAGAGTGTTTTAACACTGGCACAAGCCTTGGTCTTCCCCTCCTATGTTTAGGTCAGCCAAATTCTGGGGCTGATGCTAATGGCCCTCATTTATCACGGTTGCCGCTTAATATAATTTGTTTTACAACTGTCAGTTTCTATCATGTATAAATTTTACAACAACGTGACCATCTTCAATTTGAAAACTGGATTTACAAAGCCGTTTCTCTAAAAGCTAAACCTTCAGGACAGAAAAGTACATTACACTTTTAATTAAGCTTGTCCCCAAAAATATTTTTGCTTTACCGATTGTCTAAAACAGCCTTTTTTTAATGTTATAATGATTTTTACCATTTCCTTAGAGTCTTTATCAGGGACAGACACGGATAGAAAAGGGCCCCATGTTCAAGAATTACATAATAGCTTCCTCTTCTCCCATAGCTCATCATAAAGCACCTAATTATTTGTCTAACAAGCACCAATAAACTGTCAAATTTATTAGCACTTACAAGCAATCTCATAATAGAAAATTGGTTTTTAAGGGACCCTGTCATCCCCAATACTCAAATTAAATCATTTTTACATTTGTATAGGGGATGTAGCCCTTATGAAAATCATACTTGTGGTAGAGATTTTACATATATTGTTTTTGTAAGAACAGTTTTATTACATACGTAAATGAGGGGGCTTTGGTGTAACCTTGGTATTGTCAGAAATGCCCTAGTTAGGCTGCTTTCACACTATGTTTTTTTAACATCCGTCATGAACGTTTTTTTAACGCAAAAGCGGATCCAGTGCAAATGCGTTTTCATTTCAATGCATTTGCAATGGGCTCGCGTTAACATGTGTTCACCTGCGTTTGCGTGTGTTATAGTGAGGATCCAGCGACTTGCAGTTTTTTAACATTTTTCAAAAACGCTACTTGTAGCGTTTTTGAGCTGCGTCCAAATACTGCAAATTGCTGGATCCTGACTAAACAGCATGCAGACGCATGTGAACGCTGGCATGCTGATAGACAGGATCCTGCTTGCTCTACTGAGCATGCACAGAAACCAGTCTCGTGTGATCAGTCCCTCTCTCTCCTCTCTCTCTCATCCTCTCCCTCCACCCTCTCATTCCTCCCTCTCTCTCTCTGTCTCTCCCCCTCCCTCTCCTGTCTCTCTCTCCCACCTGAGAGCTGCGGACACTCGTAACCAAGGTAAATATCGGGTAACCACTTCTCTTAGTTCCCGATGTTTACGTTGGTTACGTGTACAGACGCTCGTAACCAAGATAAATATCGGGTATCCAAGCAAGTTACCCGATGTTTACCTTGGTTACGAACCTCTGCAGTTGTAAGAAGCCGGCTCCCAGTCTGGCACGTTTAGTTCCCCTCACTTCCGATCACATGACTCCAATGCCCGCCCCTAAACATCCAGTGACAGGATCCTGCAAAATAACACATGCGTTAGCATGCGTTTTTTGCTGTAAAAGCAGGATCCGTTTTTACAGCAAAAAAACGTTCATGACGCATGTTAAAAATACGTAGTGTGAAAGCAGCCTTACCTATTGTTTGGTTACCCCGCCCTTAACTTTGCCCTCAGCCAAGATGGTGGAGCATGCTTCCAATAAGCTCCCTCCTTGCCATCTGTTTGTCTTTAATATCCAGCCTGGTTAAACACTCATTGCTTGAGTATTGTGTAAAGCTCCTGCTTGCTGTTCTCTTGCTGGAACCATCTCTTTCCAGATCATTCCTTCCTCCTATTCTGTATCCCACACACCTGTCAGCAACCTGATCACCATCTGCACCTACCGTGGAAATACAAGTCCCAGACTGTACCTGAGTTCCCTCTTGTCAGTGTACTTGCCGCTTCCTTCTTGTACTTCTCCCTGTTTGCTTTTGGACTCCAACTATTACCACCAGTAACGTGACAGAATATTCAAGCCTTAAGAATGGACTCCCCTGTGAAAATGGATGCACGTATGAAGCAGATGCAAGGCGCGATTTCTGGTATGCGCACTGAACATCAAACAAAACCAAACAAGAGGCTTTTGAAGGACAGACTAATCACCAAACCCAGGTCTATGGACAAGCAATTCAAGATCTACGTAGTACTGTGTAGGCACTAATGGATCGGCTTTCTATCCTGGAAAATCAGTCTTCTGCTTCAGCAGTCTCCCTACCTGCAGTAATGCCTAAGTTGCCACCATTTAGATTTGGCGGAGACCGCGACAAATTCCAAGGTTTCCTCAACCAGTGCCAACTATATTTCGACGCAAATGCCACTCAGTTTCCTACGGACCGATCCAAGGTATTGTGTATCCTTATGTTACTTACTCATAAAGGCACTGCTTGGGCTAATCCATTAATTGAGACTGATGATCCCCGGCTGAATCACTTAGAAGAGTTTCTTGAAGCTATGAGTCAAATGTTTGATGATTCCAATCGTAGCGCCACAGCCGAGGCTGCCTTACTAGTATTATGCCAGGGACGACGCCCTTTAATCGAATATGCAATGCAGAGCGAAGGGAGCGTAGGTTCCGGTACAATTTGTGCTTTTACTGTGGAAAGTCGGATCACTTCCTTATCAACTGCCCCAGCTGCTCTCGGAAGTTAGTTCCAGCTCTGACAGATCTCGACTTCTCTGATGCAGACTCCACTATCTCAGAGCCAGAGACACCAGAGAAGACAGCTGTCCATTCCATCCCAGCAGTGGCCCCTCAGCTTAATGGAGGAAATAAGGACTCATTGTTTTCTTCCAGTCAAGCTCCTAATCAACTCACAGTGGATTTGCACCTCTAATATGGTAGACTCGAGAGCTAGTCGCAATTTCATGGATCTTTCTTTTGCTCGGAAACATAGGGTTAAATGTCACAAAAAATCCTCACCTGTGGTTATGCAGACAGTTGATGGCTCCCCATTAAGCTCAGGGCCAGTGGATCAGGAAACAGTGCCACTTGAAATCCTCATAACTCCGTGTCAACGTGAAGTACTCCCATTCCTATTAATTTCTTCTCCGCACTTTCCTATCATCCTGGGTCTACCCTGGTTGCAAGTGCAGAATCCACCCATTAATTGGGAAACTAAAGAAGTAATCTTTTCATCTGACAAAACTCCTCTGGTAGCTCCATCTGAACCAGGTTCAAATGTTTCCATGGACGATAGCAAGGCAACAGGGTTACCTCCTGCATACAGTGACCTCACAGATGTTTGTGGTAAACAAAATGCAGACAAGTTCCCCCCTCACCGCTCTTATGATTGTCCAATAAAATTACTCCATGGTGCACCCATACCATTCGGACACATTTACCCTTTTGCAACCCCGGAATTACAGGCCCTGAAGGACTATATTGATATATATTTAGCCAAGGGATTTATACGTCCATCCTCCTCACCAGCGTGTGCACCCATATTCTTTTTCAAAAATAAAGATGGCTCCTTAAGACCCTGCATAGATTACTGTGAGCTTAATAAAATTACCATCAAGAATCGCTACCCACTACCCCTGATTCCACAGCTCCTAGAAAGAGTACGACATGCAATCTATACCAAATTAGACCTAAAGGCCACTTTGCACACAAAGATAAATCTTTGGCAGATCTGTGGTTGCAGTGAAATCATGGACATATTGTTCCATTTGTACACAGCCACAAACCTGGCACTGATTGTCCACAATTGCGCTGCAACCACAGATCTGTCAAAGATTTATCTCTGTGTGTAAAGTGGCCTTAAGAGGCGCATACAACTTAGTCCACATAAGACCTGCGGATGAATGGAAGACTGCCTTCAGATCTCGTTACGGACACTTTGAGTATTTAGTGATGCGTTTTGGTCTTTGTAATGCTCCAGCTACCTTCCAACACCTTGTCAATGACATTTTTAGAGACTTCCTGGACCAGTTTGTAATAATTTATCTTGATGACATCTTGATTTTCTCCAACTCAGTGGAAAAAGACCAGCGGCATGTGGCAGTTGTTCTGAAACGATTACGACAGAATTGACACTACATTAAGATCGAAAAATGTGAATTTCACCAAGCTGAGATACAATTCCTCAGTTACATTATCTCCCCTCAAGGTCTACGCATGGACTCTAGTAAGATTAAGGCGATTCTGGACTGGCCACTTTTAAAAGCGTAAAACAAGTTCAACGCTTTATCGGCTTTGCTAATTTTTATAGATGCTTCATTAAAAACTTTTCGGAGATCATTGCTCCCATCACACAACTCACTAAGAAGGCAAATGTCTTTGCATTGTCCCCTGAAGCAGAGTAATCCTTTTCCAGTTTAAAATCCAAGTTTACGACAGCCCCTGTGTTAATCCATCCCAACTCAGAACTTCCTTTCATTATGGAAGTTGATGCCTCTGATTGTTCTACAGGAGCTGTCCTGTCCCAGAGGAAAGGCGATAAAGAGTACTTTACATGCTGCGACATCGCTAACGATCTCGCTTGCGATGTGAAATTCTAGATCGCAAGTGCGATCTCGAAAGATCGCACATGCGTAAAATGACCTATGTGCGATTCTGAAAGATCGCACTTGCAATCTAGAATTTCAGATCGCAAACGAGATCGCTAACGATGTCGCAGCATGTAAAGTACCCTTTAGTGTTTACTACATCGCTGTGCCGCCTACGGTTGTCTCCGGCAGAAAAAAGTTATGATGTAGGGAATAAGGAATTGCTCGCCATCATTGCAGCTTTTAAAGAATGGAGACACCTTCTTCAGGGAAACGCACAGCAAATTACAGTATTAACTGATAACCGCATCTTGGAATTTATTAGATCAGCTAAATATCTGTCCCCCCGTCAAACAGGTTGGAGCCTGTTTCTTAATCAGTTCAATTTCATTGTATCATATAGGCCGGGTTCCCGTAACAGTGAAGCTGATGCTTTGTCCAGAATATATGCTAATGACTCTGTCACTTCAAGTCCTCCCAAGCCCATTTTACCGCAATCCAAGTTTGTGGGTTTAGTCCATAATAGGGATTTATTAGAAGAAATACAAGAGGCCTATGATTCTGACTCTTTCTTATCTCAACCATCTGACGATGTCCATTTAGTGTTCAAAAACAAGGTCTGGGCCCATGGGCAGCAATTATATATACCGAAAACAATGAGATTGAAGATCCTACAATTAGTGCATGACTCAAAAATGGCAGGTCATAGAGGTGTACATACGACCCAAGAATTCTTGTCTCGTTTCTTTTGGTGGCCCGATTATCAAAATGATGTGAGCGGATATGTTACAGCCTGTGACATTTGTACCAGATGCAAGACACTTCGGGCCTCACCCACAGGGTTGTTACAGCCCTTACCAGTCCCTTCTCGCCCCTGGGGGTCTGTTTCCATGGACTTTATTGTCGATCTACCTCCCTCAAAAGGGAAAAATACAATCCTGGTAGTGGTCGATCGACTCACTAAGTGTTACGGTTGCTGCGAGCACTGGAGACTATGTCCAGATTTCTTGCTACTGCACATGTGCGAGCGCTGGAGACTAAGTCCAGATTTCTTGCTACTGCACATGTGCGAGCGCTGGAGACTAAGTCCAGATTTCTTGCTACTGCACATGTGTGAGCGCTGGAGACTAAGTCCAGATTTCTTGCTACTGCACATGTGCGAGCGCCGGAGACTAAGTCCTATCTTGGAGCCATTGCACATGTGCGGGTGACATCATCGCTGACACGAGGTCACATGTCTCTGACACCTTCTATGCCGATTGGTCGCTGGTCATGTGCTTGTGACGCCTTGCTCGGTGATAGGCCAGCATGACGTCACTCCTGTCGTTCTGGCAGCGGATTGGCTCTGGTGTCCTCCATCTTGGATGAGGCACAGAGTCTATATAAGACCCTGACACATGCCGCATGGCGCTCAGTCCTCTTGGTTCATGCATAAGAGTAGACGCTCTGTGCGCGTTCCTCTAGGCATTCCTCTGTCTGTGCTAGGTGAGCGCTACCGGCAGGGTAGCGTTCTTATACCTTACAGCTTCGGCTGCTGTCCGTATCCTTACCTCTTAGGGGAGCGGACATAAGCAGGTGCCTGAGGCACATGGTCTGGCTGGGCCTTGTGATTCGACTCGTAGGTGGACGTTGCCGCTAGGGTAACGTTCCTTATACTGCGTCTGGCAGTTGTTCGTATCCTCGCACACTAGGGGAGCGAACAGATGTAGGAGCTTTGTGCGGCTTACGCTGCTGTTCGTCTCTTTTGCACCACTAGAAGAGCGGACCTAGGCAGGTGCCATATCTAGTGGTTCGTGTCCTCGCACACTAGTGGAGCGAACGCAGGTAGGAGCTTTGTGCGGCTTACGCTGCTGTTCGTCTCTTTTGCACCACTAGAAGAGCGGACCTAGGTAGGTGCCATTTTGCACACATTGCCTTTGTCTCTGTGATTATTAACAGAGATCATTCCACACACCCTCCAAGTAAGGGAGGAATTGCTTTACTTACTTATTATATCCTTCTGTGAGTTAACAGAGGTATTGCACTCTGCCATCGTCTGCAGCAAAGTCTTTGCACGGTGGACCCTGACTGTCTGATACTCCTTTAGCTTATTATCAGACAGCCCCCCGTAACACTAAGGCTGTGCATTTTATTCCAAGAACCGGTTTGCCATTCGCTAAGGTCACGGCGGATTTAGTAATTAACAATGTATTCCATCTCCATGGGGTTCCTGATGAAGTGATCTCAGATCGTGGAGATCAATTTACGTCAAAATTCTGGCGGAGCTTCTGCAAGGTTCTTGATATCACGGTTAACTTGTTGACTTCTTTCCACCCACAGTCCAATGAACAGACTGAATGCACCAACCAATCCTTAAAACAGAACCTCCGGTGCTATATCTGCCATTTAAAAGACGACTGGATCGACTTACTTCCAGTGGCTGAATTTTCCTATAATAACACCCAGAGTGCGTCGACCAAACAAACTTCTTTCTTTGCGAACCTCGGGTATCATCCACATATCCTCCCTAGATTACCTGTCACTTCGTCGACTCCATCGGTGGAGGTACAAATCTCTGCTTTGCAACAAAATCTGGAGTTACTGAAGAAAACATTGCAGACGGCTCAAGACATATATAAGAAGGCAGAAGATAAGTCTCGTAAACCGGCACCGACTTTTCAAGTAGGGGACAAGGTATGGCTTTCCACCAGACATCTGAGACTTAAGGTCCTGTCCTGAAAGTTGGGACAGAAATACATTGGGCCTTTTGCCATTACTAGCCTGATTAGTCCTGTAGCGGTTCGGCTTCAGCTCCCATACAGTATGAAGATTCACCCTGTTTTCCATGTATCACTTTTGAAGCCTGTCACACCCAATCCGTTTCCGGACCGCATCCCTCCTCCTCCTGATAGTGTGGAAATAGATGGGGAAAAACAATATGTGGTGGCCAAAATATTAGACTCAAGGATTTTCAGACGCCGCTTACAGTATCTCATTAAATTGCAAGATTATGGCCCTGAAGACAATTCCTGGGAACCGGCCTGTAACGTGCATGCTCCCCGACTAGTTAGGCAGTTCCATCTGAAGTATCCCGACAAGCCACAACAGGTGGCGTCTGGTGGCCGCTCTTGAGGTGGGAGTCCTGTCAGGAATGCCCTGGTTACCTATTGTTTGGTTACCCCGCCCTTAACTTTTCCCTCAGCCAAGATGGTGGAGCATGTTTCCAATAAGCACCTCCCTCGCCACCTGTTTGTCTTTAATATCCAGCCTGGTTAAACACTCATTGCTTGAGTATTGTGTAAAGCTCCTGCTTGCAGTTCTCTTGCTGATTCCGTCTCTTTCCAGATCGTTCCTTCCTCTTATTCTGTATCCCGCACGCCTGTCAGAAACCTGATTATCGTCTGCACCTGCCGTGGAACTACAAGTCCCAGACTGTACCTGAGTTCCCTCTTGTCAGTGTACTTCTCTCTGTTTCCCGCTATTGGACTCCAGCTATTACCACCAGTATCGTGACAGGTATACTCCTCACCCCTCTATTGTGATACTTGACAGCACTCCAAGAAGCACTGTCTGTATTGAATCCTCAGCCCTTGGCTGTACTAACTTTGCAGGAGCCAAGAGGCCAAACAATATCAGTGGGTGGTGGTAACCTCTGATCCCCTTATTCTGTCTGCAGACATAATCATACAGCAACAGGCAGCTGATACTAGGAGAGGGAAAGAAGAGCATTTTCTGACACTAATTAGAGATGAAAAAACCTATCTGGTTCATGTTCGCCAATTTCAGATTCGGTACGAGCCTTGGCCTGTTCGTTAAGGCTTGGCTTACCGAACATTTTCCTAAAAAGTTGGCAATGTTTGGTAACTGTTCATTTGCACAAAACACACTCCCTGCCTCATCACAGCCAAGGCTGCAACTGCTCCCACGGCTGTAACTGCTCCCACTGCTGTACTTCCAGGGCCGCTGATTAGAGATGAGCGAACCTTCCAAAGTTCGGTTCAACGAGCCTTACCGAACAAACGCTACGTTCGTGAACCATTCGCTGAACTGAATTCCGTACCTTTTTGAACCTTTTTGAACCCCATTGAATTCAATGGGAGGCCAAATGTAAGGCAGAGAAAATACCTTATAGGGGGCGAAAAGTTTATAAAACAGTAAAAATACATTTTACAGTGCAGCACAACTGTTTTGGCATAGACATTAGCTTCATAGACTATTGACGTAAGCAAAACAGAGTTGGATGAGAGACAGGTGTAGGGCTAGTGCTTCCATATCCCTGCCAGTACAGACAAGACACAACTTGGAGACCCATCTTGGATTCTGGACATTTAAAAATCATTCAGGCAGGCAGCAGGACAATCAATTGCCCCCCCCCCCCCTATTTCCCCATAACGTGTTTGCACAGCAGGGAATTATGGTCCATGCAACACACAGGATGTGGGCTGGCATTTTCAAAAGTGAGCATGCAGCAACCATGCCTTCAGCAGCAACGCATCCAGGCAATAATAGTGCCTCAGAAATTTTTGTACAACCAGGTTGATTCATGCAGTGCATATGTGATGTCGCCCAGGCGTAGTGCTGCTACTAGGTTTGCACCATTATCGCACATGGCCTTCCCTGACTCCAAGTTCAGTGGAGACAGACATTAATCAAACTGGGCCTGGATAGTAGCCCACAACTCTGCACCTGTTTGACTGCATTCTCCAATGCATATAAATTTAAGCACTGCCTGATTGCATTGACTTACACACAGGATGCGGGCTGGCCTTTTTATTTTAAAAATCAAGAGATACTTGAGTCACAGGCATAGGCATTTTGCTCCCAGAACCCTGGCAATACAGACAAGACAAAAATTGCAGTCTTGATATTTAAAAAGCATCCAGGCAGTCAGGCAGACAGCAGGATAGTGGTATCAATTGCCCCCTTCATTTCCCCATAGTTACTTGCACACCAGGGAAGTATAGTTCATACAACACACATGATGTGCGCTTGCATTTTAATTTTAAAACTCAAGAGATGCATGAGTAACAGGGGTAGGTGTCTTGCTTCCAAAACCCTGGCAATATAGACAAAAGACAATCTGGAGACCCATGTTGGAGTCTTGAGATTAAAAACCTTTTAGGCAGAAAGCAGGACAGTGGCATCAATTCCCCCTCCCATTTCCCCATAATGTGCTTGCACTGCAGGGAGGTATGGTCCACACATTATGTGACCTTGGTGTCTCACATGGGTCAAAAACACCAGGCATGGTCACTTCCTTAACAGCTGATGGGCTTTCACTAATCCCAACTCTAGCGGGACCTATGTGAGACTTGTGTGAGAATAGTTTTGATGGTGATGTAGAAGGAGGAAGAAGCAGCAACCGCAGTTGATTTGGCTGTTGGTGGTTGGGTAGGCACAGTAGTCTGCATTTTAATGAAGTAAGATTCCCACAGTAATGCATGTTGATTGTGCATGTGCGGGTTCATGCATGTAGTAAATTAATTTTTTCTATTTTTGCCTCTACGTTGGCAAATAACGAAAGTTGAGTCATCCTTTGCGGTCTCAAAAAAGGCCCATGGGTAAGGATGGTTGACCTCGGGGAGATAAACATCCAACACCATGGAGACACCATCCCGTGTTTCTCAATAAAGTGACACTAGAACAAGGCCCCCTGGGAAAATATGCAAAACAAGAATGCCGCGGAGACACCATCACATGTTTCTCAACGCTGGCAGGAAACTAGCCAGGTCTTTCACCGGGAAGGAACAACCACGGGAAGGGCAGTCTCCAGTCAAGGAGACCATCTATACCAAAACATGGTATCCATCCACAGACAGCTGTTTCGGGGTATTTGCCCCTCATCAGTGTGGAGTAGGAAACTGGCTAGTGAAAGCAATGCCTACTAGAAGACTACATAGCTAAGGATGGTTGACCTCGGGGGATAAACATTCAACACCGCAGAGACACCATCACGTATTTCTCAACGCAGTGACACTAGAACAAGGGCCCCTGGGAAAATATGCAAAACAAGAATGCCACGGAGACACCCTCACATGTTTCTCAACGCTCCCAGGAAACTAGCCAGGTCTTTCACCAGAAAGGAACAACCACGGGAAGGGCAGTCTCCAATGCCGGCACCTTCCTTCGATCAGATCACACTGCCTTCCAACCCTGCCATGAAGGACCAGGCCGCACTGCCTTCCAACCCGGCCGTGAAGGACCAAGCCGCACCACCTTCCAACCTGGCCAGACCAGACCAGGCCGCACTACTTTCCAACCCGGCAAGATCAGACCTGGCTGCACCGCCATCCAACCCGGCCAGACCAGACCAGGCCATACTGCAGACAGACTCAGCTAGACCCAACCAAGCCAAACCTCCACCGGGAGCCGTGGAGGGGAACGCTGCCCCCGCTGTCAATAACCAGGTACCGCCCCAAGCTATTGTCGGGGATCTGGCAGTAAGCTACCTGGTTCTGGAACCAGAGGCCTCCAAACTGGACCTGGAGCAAGCAGTGATCGTCGCTAGAGTACGGGCACATGTCGATGAGGACACCCGTGGGACATGCCAGGCGATGGTTACCCAGCTGGCCGAGGAGCGGGAGCAGTGGTAGACCCGGCGGGCGCAGGCGGAGGCTTGTAACCTGCAGGAGAAGCAGCGCCTGCGGTGTGCCAGCTACAAGGTACGGTGACTGCTGTACCAGGGGGTGGTAGAGAAGTTCAACCTGAAAAGGGGATGGGGTTTCATTGCCGAATATGGCCTGAAGGAGGGAATCTTCGTCTCCCGGCAGGATGAGAGACCCCATCTCCCTAAAGGACACCCTGTACGAAATCTATACTCGGGTGATGTGGTAACCTACACCCGCCATTATGGGGAGAAGGCTGGTACGCCCTGAATGTGATGATATGTCCAGCAGGGGCCACTGCAGAAACACCAGCCCCCGCACCTGCCCCAGCACCAGTTCCCCAGCTGCCACCAGGAGGCAGTAGAAGTGTGTGAGACCAGTGCACCCAAACACTCCCAGGAGGCCAGTTAATCCAGACGGCTCTTTTCAGTCCCTTGGTAGCCGTAACCTGCTTTGCTACCAGTTAGTTCCCTGTTCAGTTCAAAAATGTTAATGTTGATATAGTATGTGAATAATGTTGATAGAAAAATTGACCAAAACTAATGGACTGGTAGTAGTAAAAACTTTCCATTGTAAATAGTTGCACCAGTTGTGCATGCTACCAGAGTAATACTGCAGCAAAGTCTTTCGAAGAGGAACTGTGTTCTGCAGCAAAGTCTTTCGAAGAAGACCCTTATTTTGCAACAAAGTTTTGGAGAGAGGAAAGGTCGCAGGGAGGGTCTGCGGCAGAGGTGGCCGAGACCCAGTCATCATATCAACCGGCGACATACCTCCCAGGGACACCAGGTTATGGGTGGCAGGAGGGGTGCCTCATGTATATATGTTTTGGTTTATAGAAATATTTAAGAAAAGTGCCTCCCTTGTATGGGAAGGAAGTTTTTATGTTTGAAAAATTATTAAAGTGTTAACCTTTGTTCACCTTTGTAGCCCGAGGACATGCTAGGATTCATTAAGGAGGAATGTAGTGCCCCTGAGCCATCAGGAGCTATAGGAAACTGCATCCTGTCAAAGATGCAGGGCCTACCCCCCCAGGGACCCAGAAGACCAATCCCAAAACAGGTAACATCAAAACACACATATAATCCCTGTTTTTCCCCTTTCCCAAGAACTGGTGACATGCTAGGGTTAGACCCAATGGATGGCCACCTAGGGGTGCTACCAATCCAGTCCACTAGACGATAACCAGAGAGGAGGGGTCAGACAGTCAGTAAGTGGAAGTGAAAGGGGACGGACATAACAATACTGATGGGAGAGTGTACAGTGACCTCTCAGGCTCAGGTGTGGGGTTGCCGGCGGAGTACGGTGGAGTACTCGCGGAACCATAGCACTGGCGGGGTGCAGAGCCCTAGGTCAGGAAAACGCTCCAGGCAGACCTGATAAAATTTGCACGGTGAGGGGACCATCCAGGACCTCACCGACTGTAGAGTCGGGGCACAGCAGTGACATAAGAACCAGGCGACTGGGACCCAGGGACCGACCCAACAGGGTTCAAACTGCCTGCCGTACGGACCAGAACCAAAAGACAACCAGGAGGGGACCCTCAGATGCTCCAAGCCATGGGGACCCACCAACCAGAGATGGGTGCAGGAGAAGTAAGCCACCAGGTCACCACACCTGCTCTGGAACTAAGGGGACCAGTAGTGAGGACCAGCCTCCATCGGGTTGCAAGCATCACCATCTTGAGTAAAGGACCAGTTACACTGCAATCCCTTGTGTGGTCTACCTTCTTTCCATGCCCTGGTACTGTTAACGAACTTAAACATCAAACACCATCATTTATCCCCCTGGGGCCTAGCGCTACTTGCGGAGGGCCACAACATCCAGGCTGCCATTAACATCAGCCCCAGCAGTGAGAGACTGTGTAGCGGCGGCTCCATCCATATAGCTGCAACCCGCAAGTGACATCACGACAAAAACTTTATTATAATCCCTGCAAATACCCCTTTTAAAAGTGACCACCAGGGTCACGGAACCAGGCACCGGCCATTACACCCGTGACACTTCCCAGTGAATCCAGGCCCGGGACCAAGTACCCCAAAGCCCTGGGGTGTGACACATGCGTTATGATGCCGTTTTGATGCAATTTTTTCCAGGAGATGGAGATTGTGTGCAGGAATATATTGTAGAAATTTCAGGTCCAAATCTGCCTCTCTTGGCAAAAGCATACACAGAAACTGTTTTGACGCAACTTGAGTGCAGTTTCCTTGCAGGAGGTGCAAATTTGGTGCTGAAATGTGTGCAGGAGATTTCAGGACCAAATTTGCACCTCTTGGAAGAAAACTGCACCGAAACGGTGTAAAAAACATTTTTGTGAATTGTTTTGCCAAGAGATGCAGATTTAGAGCTGAAATTTCTACAACATATTCCTGAACCCAAGCTACACCTCCTGGCAAAAAAGTGCATGAAAACCGCATCATAACGCATGCGATAGTGATGCAATTTTTTTGCCTCTAGGTGTAGATTGGTTGCAGGAATATGGTCTAAAATGTTACCACTAAATCTGCATATCTTGGCAAAAAGATGCAGTTTTCTGCCAGGAGATGCAGGTTTGTCAGTTCATTGAGGTCAGATTACCTGCGGTCACAGGTGGAAGACTGTTGGACCCTCCAGCTCTGGCCGCAGCTCATCTGAGTGATGTCAACGCTGATCGCTGTGGTTCATTCTCTGCCTGCAGTTACAGTAGGCCATCATGTTCTTTGGCCATGTGCAGACGTAGCAGTGCTGGGACTATGTATTATCTTTTCGAGTGTGTATGGGGTTAATAAATTGGTGAAAAAAGGTACTTATATTGTCTTTTACTTGAAATAAAGGATGTTTTGGTGTTTGTGTTTATTTACTTACAGATTAGTAGTAGGGGGATCTCGCAGTCCCTCCCCGTTACTAACCTATGGCTTAGTGGCAGCTGTGAGCTACGATTAACCCTTTAATACCCCGATTGCAACCACACTAGGGGAATCGGGAAGAGCAGGGTAAAATGCTGGGCTTGTCCCATATAATGGGTGCAGCAATTTTGGATAGCTGCAGACTGCTATTTTTAGGCTAGAAGTGGCCCAATAAGAATGGGTTTCCCCAGATTGAGAATACCAGCACCCAGCTATTGGGCTTTATCATGACTAGATATCAAATTAGGGGGGACCGCATGCTGTTTTTTTTTAATTATTTATTTAACTAACAAAAAAAGACACATGCTGTTCCTCTTATTTTTTTTACACAGCCAAGATAAGTGCACAGGTAGGGGGTACAGCTTGTAGCCATGGGCTTTATTTGTGCTAGGAACAATAGACCCTACACCAAATGTTTTATATATTTTAAACCACAATAGAGACCCGCGCACAGTGTATGTGATTCCAACCAATCACAGACAATGTCTGGTGGCGGGGTCTGACAGCAGCCAATCAGGAACGCTGGTGGCTGGAGAAAACAGTAAATATGTATGAGGATAATCAGTGGCCCCAGAAGAACAGCCACGGGAGCAGTTACAGCCATGGGGAGACTCAGTAAGTATGTCCTGCTTTATTTTCTTTCTTTTACAACCCCTTACACCATTTTACAACACATAAGTTTAGCCTCCCATTGAATTCAACGGGCTCGGTATGTTCGCTGAACACCGGTAGGCTCGGTAAAGATTGGGGAACCATACTTTGAAAGGTTCGCTCACCTATAGACACTATGTGGTCTTTACTCCTGCTCATTTATATCTAATATATAAAGCTGAATGTATGTTTGTGTGTGAGTATGTACGTATGTACAGTACAGACCAAAAGTTTGGACACACCTTCTCATCTCTAGAACAACTGCTAAGAGGAGACTTTGTGCAGCAGGCCTTCATGGTAAAATAGCTGCTAGGAAACCACTGCTAAGGACAGGCAACAAGCAGAAAAGACTTGTTTGGGCTAAAGAACACAAGGAATGGACATTAGACCAGTGGAAATCTGTGCTTTGGTCTGATGAATCCAAATTTGAGATCTTTGGATCTAACCACCGTGTCTTTCTAGAAAAGGTGAACGGATTAACTCTACATGGCTGGTTCCCACCGTGAAGCATGGAGGAGGAGGTGTGATGGTGTGGGGGTGCTTTGCTGGTGACACTGTTGGGGATTTATTTAAAACTGAAGGCATACTGAACCAGCATGGCTACCACAGCATCTTGCAGAGGCATGCTATTCCATCCATTTTGCGTTTAGTTGCCCCATCATTTATTTTTCAACAGGACAATGACCTCAAACACACCTTCAGGCTGTGTAAGGGCTATTTGACTAAGAAGGAGAATGATGGGGTGCTACGCCAGATGACCTGGTCTCCACAGTCACCAGACCTGAACCCAATCGAGATGGTTTGGGGTGAGCTGGACCGCAGAGTGAAGGCAAAAGGGCCAAGTGCTAAGCATCTCTGGGAACTCCTTCAAGACTGTTTGAAAACCATTTCCGGTGACTACCTGTTGAAGCTCATCAAGAGAATGCCAAGAGTGTGCAAAGTAGTAATGAAAGCAAAAGGTGGCTACTTTGAAGAACCTAGAATATAAGACATATTTTCAGTTGTTTCACACATTTTTAAGTATTTCATTCCACATGTTTTAATTCATAATTTTGATGTCTTCAATGTGAATCTACAATTTTCAGAGTCCTAAAAATAAAGAAAACTCTTTAAATGAGAAGGTGTATCCAAACTTTTGGTCTGTACTGTATATGTGTATGTCCGCTAAAGGAAACCATACCGTCGCATTTACAATCATGAAAATGTGGCGCCCCTGAGGTGTCAGGTGCCACAGGGTATTTGATCCAGTAAGCGGTGCAGTGCTAACCCTTGGATTCCTGGAAGACTAGTGACGGTGAATATCATTCAAACATACACATCCATGCCCTTTTTCCCAGACTGGGTAACAGGCTAGAGACGGATCTGATGGATGGCCACCTATTGGTCGGGACTTATCCAATCCGGTACTCAAAAACCTGGGAGGGGGAGGGGCTAATCCATGCAGTGGACAGGAAACGGACATCTTGACATTTATTCAGCCAGAGAGACAGTCAGTCAGACAGTCTGTGGACGGTCAGTCAGAAGTCGACGTGCAGACAAAAAGTGTAAAGTAACTTATTGGGCTAAAGGAGTACAGTCGCCAGGGAGAGTACGGTGTGAGTACTCACTGGACCAAGCACCGGCGGGGTGCCCTAGTTCAGGAAGATGCTTCAAGCTCACCTGATAAATCTGCCCGGTGAGGGAATTATCAGGGTTCCTCACCAACGTTAGTGTCCGGGGCACAGCAGCAAAGAGGGAACCCGGCAGCAGGGACAGAGGTCCAACCCAAGAGAGGTTCAAGCTGCCTGCCATACGGGCCAAGACTGTGACAACAGGAGAGGACCCCAAAACCCTTCAGGCCACGGGGACCCACCAATTGCAGACGGGTGCATGGAAGTAAAGCTCACCAGGTCACCACACTGCCACTGGGATCAAGGGAATACCGGATTACCTGAGGCACAGATTGGTAGAGACCAGCACCAGACGGGTTGCAGCTTCACAAAACTAGTGAGTAAAGAACAAGTTAAACCGCAGCTTCTGTGTTGTCTGAATTCATCCTACACCTCTGCATCACCAGCTTTCACCTTACCACAACCACCATCATTCTCCCCTGGGACTTAGCTCTACTTGCAGAGGGCCATAACATCCAAGCTGCTTAATACCACCAGTCCCAGCAGTGAGAGACTTTGCAGCAGCGGCTTTCCCCACATAGCCGCATACCATACGTGGCATCACGAAAAACATTTTATTTTTATTTTCCCCTTTTTTAAGAGACCCCCAGGGTCATGGAACCGGGCACTGTTCACCCGTGAACGAACCCCGTGATTCAAGGCCCGGACCGAGTACCCCAAGGCCCTGGGGTGCGTCAGCTTTCTGGCATCACAAACAGGATTGGACTAGACCCGGTAACACCGGGTGATGTGCGCCTTGTGGATTGTGTTTGTGATTGACCTTGTTGATGTTCCCACTATCTTGTGTGACAGAAAAATTAACTGCGCCACCCGGAGTGCAGTGGTGAAAAGGGTGAAAAGTAAAATCCCGCCCCCAGGGAGTGGGCCAAGCCATGTGAAAAACGAAATTAGTGTAGGGAAACCGGAACCCTGCACAGAATGTTTCCAGGACAAATGGAAGAATGCCTGCTCCAGGAGATCGGGGAGATGAACCAGGCCGTCCCTGGATGTGGATTGCAGAGAGGTTGGAAGCGGAGGTCCAGCGGCTGTGCTGGGCGATGCAGGCACAGCAACTACAACAAATAGAGGAATGGAGAGCTGGCATGATCGGGACGGTGGCAGTTATGCAGGCCCACGAGAATCGTGCGCCGCCTGCAGAGCAGCGAAGGGAGGATGCAACACCAGAGTGCTCCCTGATCTCACCAACCTGTCTGCCAGAATTCTCCCTCGACCAGGCCACACCACTGCCAGACCCGGCCGTGAAGGACCAATCCGCACTGCCACCAGACCTGGCTGTGAAGGACCAGTCCGCAATGCCACCGGGAGCCGCAGAGGAGAATGCCACCTCAATTCCAAGCCTCTGCCGGGGACCCGGCAGCAAACTACCCGGATCGGGAAGGTCCGGCTCTAGAACAGAAGGCCTCCAGACCAGACCCGGAGTGGGGAGTGGTGGTAGACCGACAGAGGGCTGTCGTGGATGAGGAGACCCGGGATGCGTGCCAGGCTATGATCAACCAGTTGGCCCAGGAGCAGGAGCAGCGGGAGGGCACAGGTGGAGGCCCGTAACCTCCAAGAAAAACAGCACCTCCAGCAGGCAAGTTGCAAGGCCCGAATGGCACTGTACCAGGGTGTGGTAGAGAGGGTTAACATGGTAAAGGGATAGGGCTTCATAGCAGAACCGGGTCTGGAACAAGGAGTCTTTGTTTCCCAGCGGGATGTGAGGGCCCATCTCCCAAAAGGACACCCTGGACGAGACCTACACCCGAGATGTGGTCTCGTACACCCAAAATTATGGGGAGCAGGGCTGGTATGGCCTGAACTTGGTGAAATGTCCAGCAGGGGCCGCTGCAGCATCACCGGTCCACACTTACATACCAGCACCAGTCTCACAAATACCACCAGGAGGCAGTAGAGGTGCACGGGATCAATGTACCGAGACCCTGAGTAATGATCCCAGGAAGTCGTCTGACCCGGATTCCCCCTTTCCAACTCCATGGTAGCTGAAACACTTTTTCTACCAGTTTTGTTTCCTGTTTTAGTTTTTGAAATATAGAGTTGCTAATATAGTAATAATAAGTATAGACAACCAGCTACAGGACTGGTAATAGCAAAAACTTTCAATGGAAATAGTTGCATCAGTTGTGCAAATTACTAGAGTAATACTGCAACACAGTCTTTTGAAGAGGACCCTTATTCTGCAATACAGTCTTTTGAAGAGGAGACCAGGGATTCGGGCAATGGGTGGCAAAAGGGGTGCCTCATGCGAATATGTTTGACTTTCCTGAAATGTTTAAGAAAAATGCCTCCCTTGCAAGGGAAGGAAGTTCCTAAGTTTTCTGCAAATCAAAAATGTGGTATTTTGTTTGTTTATTTCTGCAGCCCGAGGACGTGCTGGGATTTACCAAGGGGGAATGTAGTGCCCCTGAGGCGTCAGGTGCCACAGGGTATTGCATTCAGTAACAGGTGCAGTGCTAACCCTGGGATTCCTGGAAGACCAGTGCTGGTAAATACTATTCAAACACACACATCCATGCCCTTTTTCCCAGACTGGGTAACAGGCTAGAGACGGTTCTGATGGATGGCCACCTATTGGTCGGGACTTATCCAATTCGGTAGTCAGAAACCTGGAAGGGGGAGGGGCTAGTCAGTGCAGTGGACAGGAGACGGACATCTTGACATTCATTCAGTCAGAAAGACAGTCTGTCAGACAGTCTGTGGACGGTCAGTCAGAAGTCGACGTGCAGACAAAAAGTGTAAAGTGACTTATTGGGCTAAAGGAGTACGGTCGCCAGGGAGAGTACCGTGTGAGTACTCACTGGACCGAGCACCGGCGGGGTGCAGAGCCCTAGTTCAGGAAGATGCTTTAAGCTCACCTGATAAATCTGCCCGGTGAAGGGTTCCTCACAAACGTTAGTGTCCGTGGCACAGCAGCAAAGAGGGAACCCGGAAACGGGGACAGAGGTCCAACCCATGAGAGGTTCAAGTTGCCTGCCATAAGGTCCAAGACTGTGACAACAGAAGGGGACTCCAAAACACTTCATGCCAAGGGGACCCACCAATTGCAGATAGGTGCATGGAAGTAAAGCTCACCGGGTCACCACACCGGCACTGGGATCAAGGGAATACCGGATTACCTGAGGCCTAGATTGGTAGAGACCAGCACCAGACGGTTTTCATCTTCACAGAACCAGTGCGTAAAGAACAAGTTAAACCACAGCCCCTCTGTTGTCTGAATTCTTCTTACATCTCTGCATCACCAACTTTCACCATACTACAACCACCATCATTCTCCCCTGGGACTTAGCTCTACTTGCAGAGGGCTATAACATCCAAGCTGCTTAATACCCCCAGTCCCAGCAGTGAGAGGCGTTGCAGCGGCGGCTTACCCCACATAGCCACATACCGCAAGTGGCGTCACGAAAACATTTTTATTTTATTTTTATTCTCCTTTTTATTTTCCCCTTTTTTAAGCGACCCCCAGGGTCATGGAACCAAAGTGCATCCAAAGTTTGCACAGACACCTCAATTGACTCAGGAAACATCATAGACTATGTTTTGAGGGAAATTTAAACCCGCGCTTTACAGTTCTTTGCCAAAAAAAACTGCTTACATTAAAGTCAATGGAGCCGGGAGCTACAGGTCATTAATAGGTGCTCTAATTCAGAGGTCCCCAACTCTAGTCCTCAAGGCCCACCAACAGTGCAGGTTTTTGGGATTTGCTTAGTATTGCACAGGTGTTAATGTAATTACCTGCCCAGGTGCTGGTTCCAACAGCAGTGCAATGCTAAGGAAATCCTGAAAACATGCACTGTTGGTGGGCCTTGAGGACTGGAGTTGGGGAACCCTGCTCTAATTGATTGGCATAGGCAATGAAGGACATTCTTAGTATAAGACAGCTTATGTGTGAGGTAATATAATATTGGTAAAGACAGACACACACAGATACACACAGAGACAGACACACACAGAGACAGACACATAGGCAGAGACACATAGAGATAGAGACACACAGAGACACAGACAGACACAGACACTTAGAAACAGACACAGAGCCAGACACACACAGAGACAGAGACAGAGAAACATACACACAGACACACAGAGACACACACAGCCACACAGACAGGCACAGAGACAGAGACACACAGAGACAGACACACACACAGAGACTGACACACAGAGACTGACACAGAGAAACATACACACAGACACACTGAGACACACACAGCCACACAGACAGACACAAAGACAGAGACACAGATACAGGGACACACAGAGACAGACACAGAGACACACAGAGACAGAGGCACACATTGACAGAGACACGCAGAGATAGACATACAGAGGCACACACAAAACACACAGAGACTGATACAGAGTCACACAGAGACAGAGACACACAGAGACACACACAAAAACACAGAGATACACACAGAGACAGAGGTACACATTGATAGACACGCAGAGATAGAGACACACAGAGGCACACGCACAAAGACACACAGAGACTGATACAGAGACACACAGAGACACACACAGACACACACAGAGACATAGATACAGACTGATACAAAGACAGAGACACACAGACACACACACATAAAGACACACAGAAACAAACAGAGACAAAGATACACAGACTTATACAGAGATAGAGACACACAGAGACAGACACACAGAGACAGAGGCACACAGAGACTTACAGACAGAGACACATAGAGACAGAGACACACACACACACACACACACACACAGACAGACACACACAGTGACATAGATACAGAGACTCACACAGAGACACAGACACGGAGACACATACAGCGAGATACAGACACACAGAGACAGAGACGCACAGACAGATACAGAGACATACACACAGAGACACACATAGAAAAACACAGAAACACATAAGAGAGACATAGAGACACACACACAGAGACACACAGATACACAAACACACAAGACAGACACAGAGACACAATTCAATAAAGGCAAGAAGGACAGGGCACTACTCAGTATACAGAGATGCATATTTTTCAGTCCATGTTCATACATAGCGTTTTACCACTGGTTATTTGCAGCAATCTGATGGCAACAGAGCCACTAGAAAAAGTTCTCCACAGCTACAGGGTGCTAATTCAAAAGCACAGCAAATGCACAGTAGATGAAGATAGAAAAAATGAATAGCACTCACCGATAGTTGCTGTGAAAAATGTGGATATTTTATTCTCATGTGCAGGTTAACATGCTGTGGGCGAAGCGGGGAGGGAGTGAGACGGGACAGCACATCAGACGATGGCCGTTTCGCACCCTATACTGGTGCTTCGACGGGTCTGACGACACAGAGACACACACACAGAGGCACACACAGAAACACACAGATACACAGAGACACACATAGACAGACACAGAGACTCACAGAAACATACAGAGACACACAGAAACAGAGACACACACAGAGACACAGACACACAGACACAGACACACACAGAGACTCACAGAGACACACAGAGACAGAGAAGCACACAGACACACAGAGACAGAGAAAAACACACAGAGACACACATTCAGACACACCAAGACAGAGATCCAGAGAGAGAGAAAGGCATACAGAGACAGAGAAGGAGACAGACAGACAGAGAGGGTGGGAGACAGACAAAGGGGGAGACAGACAGAAAGGGAGAGTGAGAGTGGGAGAGAGGGAGAGTGGGAGAGAGGCAATGCCGAGTACTACAGCTAGTATGTAATAAAGCTGTTTTTGCATTTAACAAAATAAGTAAAATCCCTACCACAAGTATGATTTTTATAGTGGTTAAGTCATGTATATGAATGTATAGCTTTTTTTTTAGGTATTATGTGTTAAAGTGGGAGTTGCATGTGTGTGTCGCGGGCGGAGGAGGGGACGCTGCGCTCTCCCACTGCTCGGGTCTGGCTGCCGCTGCTGCTGCGGCCGCTGCTGCTCGGTGGCTCGAGCGATGGGCCGGATCCCGGGGACTCGAGCGGCGCTCCTCGCCCGTGAGTGAAAAGGGGTTTGGTTTTGGGGATTTATTGTCCGTGACGCCACCCACGGTTGTGGTGATTTTTGGTAACACCACCGCTGCTCTGTATGGGGATCCCGGGAGCGGTGACAGGGAGCAGCAGAGTTGTTAGTTCTCCCCTCCGTGGGTAGGGGTTGGTTGTCCCGGGGCCCAGTGATGGGGTGGAGGATGAGGGATGGCAGGCCAGGTGCGGGGCCTGGTGAGGTGCAGGGTCACGGGGGCAGCGCTGTGCCTCACGGCACGGTGGTACTCACTCAGCCTGAGACAGTGACACAGTTCTCGGTAAAACACACGGCTGGAAAGACGGTTCCCACGGAAAACTGCTGTTGCTTTTCCCCGGCTTTTCCCCGGTAGTTAACGGTGACTGTCTCTTTCCCTGCACCATGTGTAATGTTGGTAGCGATGGGTTCCCACTGGTAACCCGCTCCCCGACTTGGATATGGGCCGGAGGAGCCCCTCTTTGCCCGCAGGCGCTGGCCCTGAGAAACTGGTGCCTTGGCGGTGGCGGTGTCTCTCTCATACGGTTGGACTGTTGCCTTCAATCGGGACTTAGTTGTTTGGAAACCCGGAGGTCCCCTTCACTGACGGATTTGGCAAATTTACGGCGACTCCTAGCCTTGCCGGGATCCGAAAGGCCCCTGCCAATGGTGCTGGCTTCTCCTTGTGTACCGGTCCGGTACCGCCGGGTATCCACGGTCCTCACAGCACCTCCGATAGGACACTCCTGCAGACGGTCACCGCCGTCTGCTAACCTTGCTGTCTCTGTCCGGGGCACACACCCGGACTAACTTCAGGCTCTGTTGCTGCCACTTTTTCTCTTTCACTACTTTCCCTCCTTCTACTTCAAACTCCAAACCTAATCTGCCTGGTTTTCCCGCCTCCAGGACTGTGAACTCCTTGGTGGGCGGAGACCAACTGCCTGGCTCCACCCCCTGGTGTGGACATCAGCCCCTGGAGGAAGGCAACAAGGATTTCAGGTCTAGCTTAGGTGTGCCTAACCGGGGTGTAGGGTGTGGTGATGTCATTACCTGTGACCCCTGGCTTGTCCAGGGCGTCACATGTGTCTCGGTTCTCATTTGATTCTCACCCACGATATCTTAGGCTAGATAGCAGCAACATTAGATAGACCCCAAAGTCTCAGCTTTAAAACAACCCCCAGATTACTGTTGTAGCTGCGATTGAGGCAATATGTTAAAATTAGTGATGAGCGAGTATGCTTGTTACTACTCGGTACTCGCACGAGTATCAATGTACTCGGGCTACTCGGCGGGGACCGAGTAATCTCGCTATACTCGTGCTGTACTCGTGGTCTTCATCCCTGCATGTTGGCGCTCTTTTGAGAGCCAGCCCTCATGCAGGGATTGGCTGGCAGACCACTGCAATGCCACAGCCCTGTTAGTTGTGGAATTGCAGTGATTGGCCGGCCTGCACAGCGTGACCGAGCCTTTATACCGGCAGGCGCGCTGTGCTCTGCACACAGCCATCCAGACAGTCAGTGCAGGGAGAGTGTTGCTGCTTCAGGGAAAGGTTTGCGGCCCTTTATAGTTATTTCCGTAGCAGGGCTGCAAACAGTGTGACCAGAAGTCCTTCTCAGGACTATTATAGTTGTATACAGGCAGGCAGGCTATAGCCAGGTCGGAGTACAGTAGCAGAGTCCTTCTCAGGACTATTGTTGCTGTATACAGGCAGGGTATAGCCAGGTCGGAATACAGGCTAGTGACCAGTAGAGTCCTTGTCAGGACTATTGTAGCAGTATACAGGCAGGCAGGCAGGCAGGCAGGGTATATAGCCATTCCTAGTGGTGACCGTATACCAGCCTTCATCATATCTGGGGCTGGTGTACACAGTCTAAAACAGTCCTGATAGTGTCAGACTTCTCAGTAATTGTCACTCCTAAAAACCTGTTAGGTTCTTAGTGCGTCCGTGCTTGCATTTAAAAACCGCACGTGTGTGCCTGTCGGTGGCAGCGTACAGGTGCACGTTTTGCACAAACTATTATATAACGCACAAGTCTAGTGTATAATACACGTCAGTCAGCAGTGTCTGATAGTGTCAGACTTCTCAGCAATTGTCGCTCCTAAAAACCTGTTAGGTTCTTAGTGCGTCCGTGCTTGCATTTAAAAACCGCACGTGTGTGCCTGTCGGTGGCAGCGTACAGGTGCACTTGTGTGCGTTTTGCACAAACTTGGATATAACGCAGAAGTCTAGTGAATACACGTCAGCACAGCATTGCAAAATGCGCAAGGGCGTTGGCAACGAACAAGGAAGTGGACGTGATGGTGGTGCAGGCAGAGGCCGAGGTCGTGGGCAAGCTCTAATTTCGCCACATCTACTCGCTCGCACGTCCTGTCCCAAATTCTTGGGGACCGCAGCAGTACACCGCTCTTGAACCAAGACCAGTGTCAACAGGTTGTTAGTTGGATAGCGGATAATGCTTCCAGTCAGATTGGCACCACCACAAACACTCTGTCTTCCACACAGTCAAGTGTCAGTAGCTGTGATACTGCACCGCACATTTCAGAACTTGATCCTCCTTCCTACCACAAGGCTGAGTACACATCCTCGGACATTACTGATCCCACACTTGGACACTCGGAAGAGCTGTTCACGTTTCCATTCGCACATTCTGGCCTCTCGCCAGCTCATGTTGAAGTGGGTCATGAGGAGATCGTATGTACAGATGTCCAAATATTTGAGCAGCCACGTTCTTACGAAATTGGCAACGTGTCTCAACAAGGGGTGGACGATGATGAGACACAATTGTCAGGAAGTCAGGAAGAGGAGCAGGGTGCGGAAGAGGAAGACGACGTGGTGGATGATCCAGTAACTGACCCAACCTGGCAGGAGGATATGCAGAGCGAGGATAGCAGTGCACAGGGGGAGGGAGGCGTAGCATCCCAACAGGCAGTAAGAAGCAGGGTGGTGGCTCCAGGCAGAAGTCAGGCAACCGTTCCCCGGAACAACAACACGACACAAGGTGCCTGTACAAATGTTAGGTCTTCCCGAGTCTGGCAGTTTTTTAAGTTGGCTCCAGATGATTCTAAAAAGGCCATTTGCAACACCTGCCGTGCCAGCATCAGCAGGGGTACCAAAACTAGCAGCCTGACCACCACCAGCATGATCAGGCACATGTCAGCCAAGCACCCGACTTTGTGGGAAGTACAACAGAGTCGAGGAGCAGTGCTTGCTGATGTCACTGCTACGTCTTCACTTGTTGTGCATGCGAGCCAATCCCCTGTCCATGCTGCCTGCGAACAAGCCTCCTCCGGTCCTGCACCTGCAGTTGCCTACGCAGAAATAACACCATCATCAAGCACGTCCTTGTCCCAGCACAGCGTTCAGTTATCCATTCAGGAAACCTTTGAACGCAGGCGCAAATACACTGCTAACGCCCCACATGCCACAGTTCTAAATGCTAACATTTCGCGACTGCTTGCGCTGGAAATGTTGCCTTTTAGGCTGGTGGAGACAGAAGCATTCCGTGACCTGATGGCGGCAGCTGTCCCACGTTACTCGGTCCCCAGCCACCACTATTTCTCCCGGTATGCTGTCCCCGCATTGCATAACCACGTGTCACAAAACATCACACGTGCCCTGAACAACGCTGTTTCACCCAAAGTCCACCTAACCACAGACACGTGGACAAGTGCTTGTGGGCAAGGCCGCTACATCTCGTTGACGGCACACTGGGTTAATATTGTGGAAGCTGGGACCCAGTTTGAGCGAGGGACGGAACACGTCCTTCCCACACCAAGGTTTGCAGGCCCTACCTCAGTCAGGGTTTCACCCACACTCTACAGCTCCGGATGTCATGCTCTTCAGCCTCCTTCTCCTCCTGCGCATCCTCATCCACTTTACCCTCCACACCAGTCCCAAGCTGGAAGCACTGCAGCACTGCCTCGGCGAAGCGGCAACAGGCTGTGCTGAAGCTAATCTGCATAGGTGACAAACCCCACAATGCAGAGGAGGTGTGGACAGCTCTGAAACAGCAGGCAGATCACTGGCTCACACCTCTGAACCTAAAGCCAGGAAAGGTCGTGTGTGACAATGGCCGGAACCTGGTGGCGGCTTTGAGGCGAGGCCAGCTGACACATGTTCCATGCGTGGCCCATGTGCTCAACCTCGTGGTTCAGCGGTTTCTAAAGTCATACCCAGAGCTGTCTGATCTGCTGGTAAAAGTTCGCCGCCTGTCTGCACATTTTCGAAAGTCACCTACTGCTTCAGCCGGCCTTGCAGGCTTTCAGCGTCGTTTGCATCTTCCGGCTCACAGACTGGTGTGTGATGTCCCCACGCGTTGGAATTCAACTCTGCACATGTTGGTCAGGATATGTGAGCATAAGAGGGCAGTTGTTGAGTACCTGCATCACCTAAGCCGTCGGGAAATGGGTCAAACTCCACACATAACACCTGAGGAGTGGAGATGGATGTCCGACCTATGTACTATCCGCCAAAACTTTGAGGACTCCACCAAGATGGTGAGCGGCGATGACGACATTATTAGCGTCACCATACCGCTTCTCTGCCTTCTAAAATGGTCTCTGCTCAAAAAAAACATGACGCATTGCAGGCGGAGCGCGATGAGTTGGAGCAAGAAACAGTAGTGGGTGTGGGTGATAACACACAGCCCAGCCTCGTCTCATCACAACGTGCAGTGGAGGACTATGACGAGGAGGAGGATGAAGACATGGAGCAACTCTCCGGCCAAATTGAGGATATGACATGCAGTCATATCCTCGGTTCAGCGTGGCTGGCCAGAGGACAGGGTAGATGATGAGGAGGAGGAGGAGGACAGCATGTTCAGTCATCGTGTTGGTCAGGATACTGAAGTACTGGCTGTTAAGAGTCTGGCGCACATGGCTGACTTTATGGTAAGCTGCCTGTCTCGTGACCCTCGCGTTAAGAACATCTTGGCCGACAATCATTACTGGTTGGTAACACTGTTAGACCCACGCTACAAGGAGAACTTTATGTCTCTTATTCCCGAGGCGGAGAGGTCAGCCAAAATGCAGCAGTTCCGGAAGGCCATAGTCACGGAAGTAGGCAAAGCATTCCCCTCACAAAACGCTAGCGGCATAGGTCAGGAATCAGTGGACAACCAACAACCAAGGCGTACAGCCGAGAGGGGCACAAGTCCAATCCGCCAGAGGTAGGGGAACAGTCTTTAGGATGTGGGACAGTTTTCTCAGCCCCTCACGTACCACAGCCCCTGAGGTGTGGGGTAGTGCCACAAGAAATCCTAAGTTTGCCCAGATGCTCAAGGAGTACCTTGCAGATCGAACAACTGTACTCCGACATTCCTCTGTGCCTTACAATTATTGGGTATCCAAGGTGGACACGTGGCATGAATTGGCTCTCTACGCCTTGGAAGTCCTGGTCTGCCCTGCCGCTAGTGTTTTGTCAGAGCGTGTTTTTAGTGCCGCAGGTGGAATCATTACAGATAAACGCACCCGCCTGTCAACTGAAAATGCTGACAGGCTGACTCTGATCAAGATGAACAAGGGTTGGGTTGGCCAGACTTCACCACACCACCAGCAAATGAGAGCGGAATTTAAAGTTTGTAACGGGAATTTGCCATGTACCTCCACTCACCCATGGGTACACACTTCTGGACTTTGGATAATCGCTGGACTGCTCCTCCTTCTCCTCATACGCCACCATGATGACCGTTACAATAGTTATGCCTTTGTTTCAGGTATACCCCCAGTGGTAAATTTTTTCGCCCATTCTTTCAGAATGGACATTACAACGACAGGAGACCCGCTACTTTGCAATGGGAACAATGTTTTGAGGCCCTCATGCACGTCTCTATCCAGGGACAATGTGGAGCCTCCCAATTTTTGGCTTCCCTGCTAAAGGGCTATACTACAATAGACCCACTTCCTTACAATGGGCACTTCAGGTTTACAGGCCCTCATGCACGTCTCTATCCAGGGACAACGTGGAGCCTCCCAATTTTTGGCTGCCCTGCCAAAGGGCTATACTACAATAGACCCACTTCCTTACAATGGGCACTTCAGGTTTACAGGCCCTCATGCACGTCTCTATCCAGGGACAATGTGGAGCCTCCCAATTTTTGGCTGCCCTGCCAAAGGGGTATACTACAATAGACCCCCTTCCTTACAATGGGCACTTCAGGTCTACAGGCCCTCATGCACGTCTCTATCCAGGGACAACGTGGAGCCTCCCAATTTTTGGCTGCCCTGACAAAGGGCTATACTACAATAGACCCACTTCCTTACAATGGGCACTTCAGGTTTACAGGCCCTCATGCACGTCTCTATCCAGGGACAATGTGGAGCCTCCCAATTTTTGGCTGCCCTGCCAAAGGGGTATACTACAATAGACCCCCTTCCTTACAATGGGCACTTCAGGTTTACAGGCCCTCATGCACGTCTCTATCCAGGGACAACGTGGAGCCTCCCAATTTTTGGCTGCCCTGCCAAAGGGCTATACTACAATAGACCCACTTCCTTACAATGGGCACTTCAGGTTTACAGGCCCTCATGCACGTCTCTATCCAGGGACAACGTGGAGCCTCCCAATTTTTGGCTGCCCTGCCAAAGGGCTATACTACAATAGACCCACGTCCTTACAATGGGCACTTCAGGTTTACAGGCCCTCATGCACGTCTCTATCCAGGGACAATGTGGAGCCTCCCAATTTTTGGCTGCCCTGCCAAAGGGCTATACTACAATAGACCCACTTCCTTACAATGGGCACTTCAGGTTTACAGGCCCTCATGCACGTCTCTATCCAGGGACAACATGGAGCCTCCCAATTTTTGGCTGCCCTGCCAAAGGCCTATACTACAATAGACCCACTTCCTCAAAATGGGCACATTAGACTCAAGAGGCCTTCATGTACATCTCTTCTCAGGGAGATCGAAGTGCCACACAATGTTTTCACGTAAAATCTTTCATGTAATCTCCAAAAGTAACATACACCAGCTCTATCTCACTATTGGGTATGTGCCCTTAACATTTCCGCCATGAAAATTCATTTTGGTGTCATTTTGGAAGGTTTTCTGGTGAGTCCGTAAAAATGGCGTAAAACGCGGACAAAATTGTTCACAGCTGTGACTTTTGAGTGATCAATGCTTCAAGGGGTCTTCCTCATGCTGTTGCCATGTCATTTGAGCACTCTTCTGAGACTTTTGTGACATTTTTAGGGTTTCTACATGCTGCTGGGGGTCATTTCATAAAAATACTCGGGTCTCCCATAGGATAACATTGGGCTCGGTGCTCGGGCTGAGTAAACGAGTATCTTGGGATGCTCGGCCCGAGCCTCGAGCACCCGAGCTTTTTAGTACTCGCTCATCACTAGTTAAAATGAATGCCTCCCCACCTTCTGACTTCAGTCATTGTGATGGAGGAGAGATGGGGGCAGCTAAAAGGATATAGTCAAGGTTACACTGGGGTGTGTGGTGACCAATCTGAGGAATTGACTCTGGCGGTCCACACTAAGCTATACGCTAACAGATGTTAGCCATTATTCATGCTATAGTGGAGCATTCACTTTAAAATACAGGTGGCTACTGCACATCTACTGTGCGCAAAGCATAACTGTGATGTACAATTACTGGAGTTAAAGGAATTCTTTAGTAAAAACAAACTGTTACTGAACCATAGGATTCACAGGAGAGGTGATAATTTATTGATTTGTGAAGTTCGACCTTTAGAAACTGCACTGTTCAGAAAAATGATGAACTTTTATCCGTGATAGGGAACTTTTATCCTCATTTTAAAATGAAATACCAAGTTGGATGTCTGTCCAGTGCTCCATTCACCCTCTTTGGGGGCACAGGAAAAGCCAAGTGCAGTGCTGAACGCTCCCCTATACCAAGACCAATATTCCAATAATACCACATAGATGGGAAAAATACTGCCACACCATGACTAGTCAACATTTTACCATCACACAGTGACAGAATAATATACAAGGTACAAATACAGTCACATAGTGTCACGGGTATGTCCCATTTGACAGACAGTTCTGTGGTGTCCGACAGTAGAAGATCGCAGCTTTTGGATACCCAAACTACACCCTGGCATTCTATTCTTCCTGCTGTGGTGTAAATTGTTATTTTGTTTTTTTTTTACTTTAAAAAATAAATAAATAAACAAATAAATAAAAACACACTTAAAAATATTTATCTTAACAGTATCCATTATCCTGCCTTTTAGTGCCATACTGACAGGCACCCGGAGGCAGAATCTATGAGACTTTGATCTGTCACAGACCTAGAAACAATGGTTGGGCCTTCATTTGCCATAGCAACCCGTTGACAACATGGAGACCAAAAGGAGGGACCAGTGAAGCTCCCTTTGTTAAATGTCTTACTTGTAGCAGGGAATAAGCAGAACGAGAGACATGGATATAAAAGATAGGGTTCGGCTCAATAAATATAAAGTAAGTGCTTGAAGGAAAAGATAAGTAATTATAAAAGGTAACTCCCAGCACTCAAGAGAAAACAAAGGGTCAAATTAGATTTTGATCTTTTTTATTTTTGATTTTCTGCAAAAAGGTGCACCTCAACCTATGCAAAAGGCAAGACGATGTTTTGGCTGCAAAGAAGTCTTCATTAGGGTTATGTCTATACAAAAAAAGAAAGATCGGAAAATACAAATCTAAAATACCAGATAGTGTGAAAAAATAATACATACAGTATTTACAAAATGTACATTATTATTACAGACTAGAAGGTGGCCCGATTCTACGCATCTGGTATTCTAGAATTTACGTATTGTGTAGTTAATGTATGATTTTTGTTATATATATAGATGTTGTGTGTAGTTACCAAGTGTTTGTGTAGGGCGCTGTACATGTTCTGGGTGTTGTCTGGGTGTGGCGGGGGGTGAGAGCGGTGTTTGTGTGTTGCGTTGTGTGTGTTGCGTTGTTTGTGGAGCGCTGTGTGTGTGTGTTGCGTGGTTTGTGTGGGTGTGGGGTGTGTGTGTGTGTTTTGGTGGGAGGTATGTTTTGTGCAATGTGTGTGTTGTGCGGCATGTGCGTATATTTGTGTGTGCCGCGCTGTTTGTGTGCTGGGTGTCTGTGTAGGGCGGTGTTTGTGGTTCCCAGTGTGTGTGTGGTGTGTTGTGCAGTGCATGTGTGGTGGTGTGTGTGTGTTTTGGGGGGAGGTGTGCACCCCCCATCGTGCTCCATCCCCCATGCTGCGCACCCTCCATTGTGCTCCATCCCCCATGCTGCGCACCCTCCATTGTGCTCCATCCCCCATGCTGCGCACCCCCCATCGTGCTCCATCCCCCATGCTGCGCACCCCCCATCGTGCTCCATCCCCCATGCTGCGCAATCCCCATCGTGCTCCATCCCCCATGCTGCACACCCCCCATCGTGCTCCATCCCCATGCTGCGCACTCCCCATCGTGCTCCATCCCCCATGCTGCGCACTCCCTATTGTGCTCCATCCCCCATTCTGCGCACCCCCCATCGTGCTCCATCCCCTATGCTGCTCACCCCCCATCGTGCTCCATCCCCCATGCTGCGCACCCCCCATTGTGCTCCATACCCCATGCTGTGCATTCCCTATCGTGCTCCATCCTCCATGCTGCGCACTCCCCATCGTGCTCCATCCCCCATACTGCGCACCCCCCCATCGTGCTCCATCCCCCATGCTGCACACTCCCCAACGTGCTACATCCCCCATGCTGCGCACCCCCCATCGTGCTCCATCCCCCATGCTGCGCACCCCAATCGTGCTCCATCCCCCATGCTGCGCACTCCCCATTGTGCTCCATCCCCCATGCTGCACACCCCCCAACATGCTCCATCCCCTATGCTGCTCACCCCCCATCGTGCTCCATCCCCCATGCTGCACACCCCCCATTGTGCTCCATACCCCATGCTGTGCACTCCCCATCGTGCTCCATCCTTCATGCTGCGCACTCCCCATCGTGCTCCATCCCCCATGCTGCACACCCCCCATCGTGCTCCATCCCCCATGCTGTGCATCCCCCATCGTGCTCCATCCCCCATGCTGCACACTCCCCATCGTGCTCCATCCCCCATGCTGTGCACTCCCCATCGTGCTGCATCCCCCATGCTGCGCACCCCCCATCGTGCTCCATCCCCCATGCTGCGCACACCCCATCGTGCTCCATCCCCCATGCTGCACACTCCCCATCGTGCTCCATCCCCCATGCTGCGCACTCCCCATCGTGCTACATCCCCCATGCTGCGCACCCCATCGTGCTCCATCCCCCATGCTGCGCACTCCCCATCGAGCTCCATCCCCAATGCTATAATAGTTCTCCTATTATACTCAGAGAGGAGTAAAATAGGAAGACTATAATAGGAGGTTTAGTTCTGGGGGGAGAGGAGTATAATGCCGGCTCCCTGCACATGTGTACCGAGAGCCGGTGTACGCTGGTAACTATGATACACATCAGGTAACTAAGGGACCTTAGTTACCCGATGTGTATAATGGTTACCAGCGTTCACCGGCTCCGTCACGATCCCAGTAGCGCAAGGTTATGTCTGGCGCTGCTGGGATCGTGACGGAGCCGGTGTATGCTGGTAACTATGATACACATCGGGTAACCAAGGGACCTTAGTTACCCGATGTGTATAATGGTTACCAGCGTTCACCGGCTCTGTCACGATCCTAGCAGCGCAAGGTTATGTCTGGCGATGTGTGCGGAGAGCCGGGGCTAGCGGCCAATCCATGCGGAGGGCGGGGCCAGGCCGAGGCGAGCGACCAATCCGTGGGGGGGGGGCGGGGCAAGGCCGCTGGGGAGCCGGTGTACACTGGTAACTATGATACACATCGGGTAACTAAGGGACCTTAGTTACCCGATGTGTATAATGGTTACCAGCGTTCACCGGCTCCGTCACGATCCCAGCAGCGCAAGGTTATGTCTGGCGATGCGCGCAGAGGGCCGGGGCGAGCGGCCAATCCGTGCGGGGGGGCGGGACCAGGCCGAGGCGAGCGACCAATCCTTGGGGGGGTGGGGCCAGGCCGAGCCAGCGGCCAATCAGACGGTTGTCACCGTAAGGACACAATTTTGGAGCAAGACAGACAGACAGACAGACAGAATAAGGCAATTATATATATATAGATAAGTACAAAGGTATTGGTATTAAATAAGCTCCCGCAGAAACGGGCATTCATATCATTATGGGAAAAAGATCTAGGCAGGAATTTTACAGAAGGAGATTTGATCCAAATTCATAAGAGATCCTTTGGCCCATCACATTGCGTGAAGGTACAGGAAAACTCATACAAAGTAGTTACCAGATGGTATGTATCACCTTCTCAAACCAAAACATGATTCCCTTCCTTTTCAGAGTCATGTTGGAGGTGCAATAGAGAGCGAAGTACATACTTCCACATTTGGTGGCAGTGCGACCAGTTGCAGCCCTTCTGGGAAAATGTGATTACCTACACCAAGCGGATCTGTAAACTGTCCTTTAACCCCCAACCCAGCCTAATCTTCCTGAACTTCGTCAGCAACCCACAATACACTCCGAACAAAACTCTCCTCCTATTCCTACTAGCGGCGGCCATACTGCTCATCCCCCCCTTTGGCGCTCGACAAGTATACCTACTATCCAAACTTGGATGCTCAAAATCGACCAGTTATATCATATTGAAGAGCTGGCAGCTTTAGCTTTTCACTCTCATTGTTTTATGTTACGTTATATAAATTTTTTGCTCTGAAGGTGTGCATTGTGTTTCCTATGCTATTTTTCACTAGAATAAAAAGAATATTGAAAAGAAAAGAAAAAGTACAAAAGTAAGGTGAACATACGTATAGAGCATTGAGGGTATTTGGAAAGGAAGTCTGCAATATCAGGGCGTCTGTGGTACGGGTAAGGTACCCGAGAATGCAGAGTCAAATTTATGAATGGGAAAAAAATTAACATTTTTAATAATCATAATAAGGCACATAAATATGGCACATAGACATTACATTAGGAGAAAATACACGGAGGTCGAGGGCTCATAAAGGTCAGTGTTAACATTGAATACTGTAAGTATATAAAGAAATCATACAGTACATAGAGATCATATTGGAAAAAAGAGATTAATTAAGAAATAACGTCTGGAACACCATTGTAAGTCTGAACTGGGTACAAAACCCTCAAAAAAACTTCACTATATAAAGAGAAGGGCTGCACACCAGTAACAATACAAGGGGAATAAATATAAAGCAGAAACAGCTGTATGAATACTGACATGAAAAATACATTAGCTATATGTAAGAATGAAAATATGACAATGGAATCTGCATTACTGCCATGAACTTTAAGAACAAGGAGAAATTTAGCTATCAAATTAATCAATGCAACAGAGCCCCAACACCTCGACACGGTATTCTCTTACGTTGGGATCCCTAGCTAATGTGTGTCCTCTCTTGCAGTTAAAAAACTTACCGCGTATGGGAAACTGAGACCCAGGCTATATATGTATAATGTGGACTGGCAATAGGTGTGGGTGGGGTCGGGTTCACAAATGAAAGACTACAAAGCAATTAAGAAATAACGCCTGGAACAACATTCTAAGTCTGAACTGGGTGCAAAAACCTTAAAAAAACCTTCACTATATAAAGAGAAGGGCTGCACACCAGTGATGCTGCAAAGGAAATAAATGTAAAGCAGAAACTGCTGTATGAATACTGACATGAAAAATACAATAACTATATATAAAAATGAAAATATGACAATGGTATCTGCTTAACTGCCATGAACTTTTAGAATAAGGAGAAATTTAGCCATTGAAATGATCAATACAACAGAGCCCCTAACACCTCGTCCCGGTATTATCTTACGTTGGGATCCCTAGCTAATGTGTGTCTTCTCTTGCAGTTAAAAAACTTACTGTGTAAGTGAAGCTCAGACCCAGGCTATATATGTATAATGTGGACTGGCAATAGATGTGGGTGGGGTCGGGTTCACAAACGAAAGACTACAAAGCAATTAAGAAATAACGTCTGGAACACCATTCTGAGGGGCACTTTGCACACTGCGACATCGCAGGTGCGATGTCGGTGGGGTCAAATTGAAAATGACGCACTTCCGGCATCGCATGCGACATCGCAGTGTGTAAAGGCTGGATGATACGATTAACGAGCGCAAAAGCGTCGTAATCGTATCATCGGTGCAGCGTCGGCGTAATCCATGATTACGCTGACGCAACGGTCCGATGTTGTTCCTCGCTCCTGCGGCATCACACATCGCTGTGTGTGAAGTCGCAGGAGCGAGGAACGTCTCCTACCGGACTCACTGCGGCTTCCGTAGGATATGCGGAAGGAAGGAGGTGGGCAGGATGTTTACATCCTGCTCATCTCCGCCCCTCCGCTCTGATTGGCTGCCTGCCGTGTGACGTCGCAGTGACACCGCACGACCCGCCCCCTTAACAAGGAGGCGGGTCGCCGGCCACAGGGACGTCGCACGGCAGGTGAGTGTGTGTGTGAAGCTGGCGTAGCGATAACTTTCGCTACGCCAGCTATCACCACATATCGCTGCTGCGACGGGGGCGGGCACTATCGCACTCGGCATCGCAGCATCGGGCTGCGATGTCGTAGTGTGCAAAGCCCGCCTAAGTCTGAACTTGGTGCAAAAACCAGTGTGCAGCCCTTCTCTTTATATATTGAAGTTTTTTTAGGGTATTTGCAACCAGTTCAGACTTAGAATGGTGTTCCAGACGTTATTTCTTAATTGGTTTGTAGTCTTTTGTTTGTGAACCCGGCCCCACCCACACCTATCGCCGGTCTACATTATACATATATAGCCTGAGTCTCAGCTTCCCATACACGGTAAGTTTTTTAACTGCAAAAGAGGACACACATTAGCTAGGGACCCCAACGTAAGAGAATACCGTGACGAGGTGTTGGGGCTCTGTTGCATTGATCAATTCGATAGCTAAATTTCTCCTTATTCCTATAGATGATGGCAGTTATGCAGATTCCATTGTCATATTTTCATTCTTGCATATAGCTATTGTATTTTTCATATCAGTATTCATACAGCAGTTTCTGCTTTACATTTATTCCCCTTGCACTGTCACTGGTGTGCAGCCCTTCTCTTTATATATGGGAAAAAAGAGAGTCGCAGAGGCCAAAGGTCCATAGGGGTCAGTGGTAACATAGATCACTATTGATAAATAACAGAGCAAAAAAACAATATATAGAATACCATATAGAAAGTTAAAGGGGAGAATGCAGGAGATAGAGTAGCAGTGCGCCTGTGAAAAAAGAAGTGTAAGTCAAACAAATGTGCATGGGAACATCATCAATTAATAAGGGTCCTGCTGTGGGGAGGCACATAGGTAAAATCTTAAAAATCTTAAATGCCATGTCCTTTAAAAAGCCACTATCATTTTTGCTGTAACCTGCTGCTCCATGAAGAACTCTCCGAGGGATACAGTAAAATCCAGTGGCATGTGGTAGTCAATATTACATTTATATACTAATTTAGATGAGAGACACTAGACTCCATATCTACCTCTTCCTAGCGGGAAAGAAAATCCAGCTGGCAATATGGGATATGTCTCAGAGACCAGTAGTTTTTCCATTATCTATGTTAACAGATAGTAGCCTATGCCTGTTGGATGGTCTGCGTGTAAGAGGATCATTAGTTGGCAATAAGTTACAATTATCCTAATGAATAGTGAGGCAGGGAGTTAAAGACTACTTTGTACCTAAAGGAGAGATGTTTCATCCAATCTACTGGTAATTTTAGGAGCTACATGGGAAGAACTGCCCTGCCGAGGGAGAATGATGGTGGAAGCCACCAGGTTCCCAAGGTTGTAGTAAACAGATCAAGTGCCCATGCAACCTCCGTTTGTTTGCATATTTTTAGAAACATTTTCCAAACTTTTTAATACAAAAAATACAAATACGTAAGGGAGGAATTAGGGAAAGGAAAACGGGAATAGACAGGAAAAAGGAAAAACCAAAAGTTATATGTCGCCTTTACGACCGATGCTTCAATAGCAATTATTCAAACATTTTTGCCACATACATACTTGGAACAGCAAAAACAATAATATACATTCAGGATAATATTTATTACATGTCAAATGACTAAGATATATGCAAATTTGGCATAATATTTTCTCCCATAAAGACCATCTCAATTTGTATCTCAAAAAATTATTTTATTTCAATGCAAAATTGTATTCATACGACTTGTGTAATGATAAACGTTCAATAATTTCTGTTATAGAATGTCTGTTATTTGGTAGCAATAAGATGCTTTACTTCAAGCAAAATGTGGCAAATTAAGTGTCTGTATGGGGCTCTAAACTTTCATATTCCAATTAACAATAGTATGAATTGTGGGGAAAGAACAAATTTCTGCTATGTAACTTTATATATTAAATCATGCACGTCACGTCACAACTTTTTTTTAACCCTGGACAACTTCAAAAAATCTGTAAAATAGACCCATTTTCTCCACACTGTTCAACACAAAGGAGAGTTAGATGTGGAAATTTTGTGTAACTTTTGAGGGGTAAACTACCATCGGGATACTAGCTGAGGCCTAAAACACACTTCCGCAAAAAAAAGTCCGTGTGACACGGTCCGTTTTTCTGGTCCGTGTTCCGTTCTTTTGGGGCGTTTCTCCGGTACGTATGGCATCCGTGTGATGGCGTATGCGAGCCGTGTGTACGTATAAAATGTCCGTGTTTGTGTGTAAAATGCCCGTGTATGTGTACGTGGAATCTCCGTGTGGAATGTCCGTTTGTGTGTTGCACAATGTTGTTGATACATGTCGGCTGACAGCAGACAGAGTTGCGCGATGAGAATGAACTCGGGTGAACTTCACCCGACTTCATTGTGATGCCGAGGCTCTGTCTGTGTGCCGCGTACTGATTAGCGGTCACCTGTGCAGGATTCACCAGTGACCGCTAATCCCCCGAGTGACTGAAGTGAGCAGCCCTCTCTCATACTTACCGCTCCCCGATCACCAGCTCGGCGAGGAACAGCTGTGCAGAGAATACGCGGCAACAATTACTTTGAATATGCCGGCCGCTCATTAATCAATCTCGTATTCCCTGCTTTCCCCACCCACAGATGCCTGTGATTGGTTGCAGTCAGACACGCCCCCCACGCTGAGTGACAGCTGTCTCACTGCACCCAATCACAGCAGCCGGTGGGCGTGTCTATACTGTGCAGTAGCTTATTATATTGGTGAACAAGGCAATTTGTTAGTGTTTTTTTTTACTGTAATTTACAGATTAATCATGGAAGGTATCTCGGGGAGATGCCTGACATGATTAATCTAGGACTTATTGGCAGCTATGGGCTTCCAATAACTCCTTATTACCCCGATTTGCCAACGCACCAGGGCAAAATCGGGAAGAGCCGGGTACAGTCCCAGAACTGTCGCATATAATGTATGCGGCAATTCTGGGTGGCTGCTGACTGATATTGTTAGGCTGGGGGGCTCCCCATAACAAGGGGCTCCCCATCCTGAGAATACCAGCCTTCAGCCATATGGCTTTATCTGGCTGGTATTAAAATTGGGGGGGACCACACGCCGTTTTTTTAATTATTTATTTATTTATTTTACTGCACAGTATAGACACGCCCACCGGCTGCTGTGATTGGGTGCAGTGAGACAGCTGTCACTCAGTGTGGGGGGCGTGTCTGACTGCAACCAATCACAGGCGTCTGTGGGTGGGGAAAGCAGGGAATACGAGATTGATTAATGAGCGGCCGGCATATTCAAAGTAATTGTTGCCCCGTATTCTCTGCACAGCTGTTCCTCGCCGCGCTGGTGATTGGGGAGCGGTATGAGCCGGGGGAAGAAAAAAACAGAGCGCCAATGTAAGTATGACTGAGAACAGCAGAAAAAAAGGTAAGTATACTGACTTTATTTAAAAAAACCAAAAAATAAGATCGCTAGTGTAAAAACGCACACGCACGAAACGTGCTGAACACGGACATACTCCGTGTGCGGTACGTGCAGGCACGGACCCATAAACTAAAGCGGGTCCGTGCCTGCATGCTGCCGGACAAAACGGACATGTCGTCCGTGTAGAAAAGCGCACACACGTACTTACCACACGGTCACACGTTCCGTGTGATTTTACGTGTGTGTGCCATTTACCATTGAGTAACATGGGTCTCCGTGTGTATGTGTCTCCAGTATGTGCAAAGACGTACCGCACACGTACAAATTAAACGGATGTGTGTTGCGGGTCTTAAAGTATGTTTCCGGCAACGTGGCACAGGAAGTGATGGATAACGTTAAATTCAATGATTTTTGCCTGTGTTCCAATTGAAAGGTCTGACCTAGAGCCTTCTCCCAATTATGAATATTTGTTGTTTTTTTTTTTTATCCAATAGAGTTCTTCATTAATAATAGCGTAAATATTGCTAGTTTTCCAATATAATTTATTTTGTGGGTTATATAAAATATCTAACAAGTCTATGGGTAATAAAAAAGTTAACCTTTTATTTTTCTTTAAATATTAGTTTAATGGTGTCCGATTTCCCAATTATTTTTAGGTGAGATTAAGTTTATGATTAATTGTCTGAAAAGGTTTTAAGTTACATGAAATATCTTTAAAGCTGTTTATACTGTATTTACTCCATATTGTTAGGTCTAATCATGGACCAATATTTCAAATACTTCAATCGGGATTGCATTCATGTTTAGAAATTCACTTTTATTTTTATATAAATTCCTATTACATTATTTCCAGGCTGAAATAGTCGCTTTAGTTGTGATGAATGTAGGTAA
Organism: Anomaloglossus baeobatrachus; assembly: GCF_048569485.1. Classification (NCBI taxonomy): domain Eukaryota; kingdom Metazoa; phylum Chordata; class Amphibia; order Anura; family Aromobatidae; genus Anomaloglossus; species Anomaloglossus baeobatrachus. The sequence goes on along the minus strand of NC_134354.1, from coordinate 368,671,195 downwards.
GAGGGTTTTAGAATTTATGAGGTGAGCGAAAATTGTAGCCATTATAGATATATTTTTATTTATACCTTTTTCTATTTGCACCCAACTAGATTCCGGATCATACAAAAAACATTTCTGTGTCTGCATTAATAAATTTGCTAAATAATAGGGGTAAATATTTGGCAATTTAATTTCTCCTCTTTTCTTTCTTAACCCCTTCACCTCCAGGCGATTTTACGCTTTTAATTTTTAATTTTTGCTCCCTTTCTTCCGACAGCCATAACTTTTTAATTGTTTTCTTAATCTTGCCATATGAGGGCTTTTTTCTTGCGGGACGAGTTGTACTTTTAAATTAAACCATATGTTTTACCATGTAGTGTACTGGAAAACTGAAAGAATTCCAAGTGCAGAAAAATTGCAAAAAAGGTGCAATTGCACAATTGTTTTTAGGGGTATTTTATTTACTATGTTCACTATATGATACAGATGATGATGTCAGTGTGATGTCTCAGATCAGTATGAGCTCGTAGATACCAAAAATGTATACTTTTACTTTTATCTAAGGGGTTAAAAAAAATTCAGAAATTTGTCCCAAAAAAGTGCAAGACTATTTGCGCCATTTTCCGCGACCCATAGTGTTCTCATTTTTTTGGGCTATGGGCTCAGTGATGGCTTATTTTTTGCGTCTGAAGCTGATGATTTTAATTGTACCATTTTTGAGCAGATGCTATGTTTTGATCACCTGTTATTGCATTTTGCGCAAAATTTGTGATGAACAAAAACCGTAATTTTGATGTTTGGAATTTTTTTGCTGATACGCCGTTTACCGATCAGATTAATTGATTTTATATTTTGATAGATCGGGCATTTCTGAATGCGGCGATACCAAATATATGTATACTTTTTATTTTTTTAACCCTTTAATTTTCAATTGGGTGAATGGGGGTGATTTGAACTTTTAGGATTTTTTTTTTATTTTTTAAAACTATTTTTTAACTTATTTTTATTTTACTAGTTCCCATAGGGATCAGCAGTCTGATCACTCATTAATTTCTGTTGATCAGAGCTGCACAGCTCTGATCAGCAGAAATTATGCGTTGTTGTTACAGCCACTGCTCAGCTGTATCAGGAACTACATCATGATAGCGACGAGAGTTATCACATGACTTGTTGCTACTATGGCAATCATCGGCTCCCCGTGCTCATGTCACGGGGCCTCCGATGGTGACAGGGAAAGGCAATTTCCACGCCACGGCCATTTAAATTGCACTGTCACATTTTCACAGTGCTATCTAAGAGGTTAACAGGCACGGGTGGATTGCGGATCCACTTGCGCCTGCGAGGCAGACATGTCTGCTGTTCAAATCAGCAGACATATGTGGGGATCACTGCAGCAGCCACTGGGGATTACCTGTTCATGATTTAGCACATACCGTTACTTCCTAGGTCATGAAGGGGTTAAATACCTTAAGCCAGCTTTACACGCTGCAATGTATCTTACAATGTGTCGGCGGGGTCACATCATAAGTGACGCACATCCGGCATCGTAAGGTACATTGCAGTGTGTAACAGCTACGTGCGATTGCGATTGAACGGTAAACGTTCATCGCATGCACATCGTTCATTCCTCATGAATTGAACATCAGATTGTTCATCGTACCCGGGGTAGCGCACATCGCAGTGTGTGACACCTCGGGAACGATGAACAGATCTTACCTGCGTCCTGCGGCTCCTGGACGGTGATGCGGAAGGAAGGAGGTGGGCGGGATGTTTACGTCCCGGTCAGCTCCGCCCCTCCGCTTCGATTGGCCGGCTGCCGCGTGATGTCGATGTGACGCCGAACGTCCCTCCCACTCCAGGAAGTGGACGTTCGCCGCCCACATCGAGGTCGTATGGATGGATAAGTACATGTGACGGGTGTTAATCGTTTGTGCGGCACGTTCAACAAATTGAACGTGCTACACATACGATGGGGGCGTTGCAAATTGCATACGATATCATATGCGAAATTGCAACGTGTAAAGCAGGCTTTAGATAATCTTGATCTATTGTTTTTCCCTATGTGTCTAGATAATTGGGTATGCAGTTTTGAAATCTCTATCTTTGTCATGAGAATTGTGCTACATTGGAAAAAATAATATCTTCATAGAAATAGGTAATGATTTTCCCTAAGCATGAAATTTCTGTTTTAGCATATTTATTATTTCTTTTTGAAAATCCTCCAGCAATATATTCAGATTATTAGTGATCAAGTCTTTTAAATTAGCTATAATTTCTATACCTAGATACTGAATAAGTTTTTCCCATTTATAAGAGAATTCTGCTTCACTGCTTTCTTGTGTTATTGTATCTATATTAAATCCTAGCATCTGTGACTAAAGGCCGCTTTACACGCTGTGATATCGTGACCGATATCGCTAGCGTGGGTACCCGCCCCCATCGGTTGTGCGATATGGGCAAATCGCTGCCCGTGGTGCACAACATCACCTAGACCCGTCACACTACTTACCTGCCCTGCGACGTCGCTGTGAGCAGCGAACTGCATCCTTTCTAAGGAGGCGGTTCGTTCAGCGTCACAGCGACGTCACAGCTGCGTCACTGAACCGCCGCCCAATAGAAGTGGAAGGGTGGAGATGAGCGGGACGAACATCCCGCCCACCTCCTTCCTTCCGTATTGCGGTAGGGAGGCAGGTAAGGAGAGGTTCCTCGTTCCTGCAGTGTCACACGTACCGATGTGTGCTGCCGCAGGAACGAGGAACAACATCGTTACTGCTGCAGCAACGATATTCGAGAATGGACCCCCATGTCACTGATGAGCGACTTTGCACGTTTTTGCAACGATGCAAAATCGCTCAAGGGTGTCACACGCAACGGCATCGCTAAAGCGACCGGATGTGCGTCACAAATTCCGTGACCCCAACGAGATCGCTTGAGCGATGTCACACCGTGGAAAGCGGCCTTTAGAATAGTTGACTTTGTAGTATGAGATCTCCATAAAGTCTTGCAATATCTTGGTGGCAGATCTCAAACAATTTAAGGCTTGAGTTACTGATAAAATAGCATAATCAGCATAAAGAATTATTTTATACTGTTTTAGATTTAAGAAAAAACCTTTAGTTTTGTCATTTACTCTAATAGTCTCCACTAATGGCTCCATTAATAATGCGAACAATATTTATTGGTGACAGGGGACAACCTTGTATTGTACCATTTGTTATTCAAAAGTCCCTTCCCATGCAGCCTCCGGACATGACCTGTGTGTCCTAAATGTAACCCATAAGGAAGGGGCATCAGTATTAGAGATTATACAGAGCACCAAATAACAGAAGGCTAGCCTTAATACCAACCAGTTCTACAAGTAGGTGACAAACTCTATATCATCCATATGCCATGATAGGTAAATACAATACCCATTGACATCTGAAAATAAACTCTTAGCTCAAAGTCTTGGTTCAGCCCCAGTGCTCTTCAGATGTCGTAGAGGAAAAGCTGCTTCATACAGCAGAATCATCAGCAAACAATTCAGGCCAACAGCTCGATGATACTGACAGTCTAAACACTCAAGTAATCAGGAGCCAAGGAGTTGGTAGCCTGCAGAGCAGCGCAATCCACTTTTTTAACAAATGGTATACAGATGCATACCTGTCAAATGGAATTAAAAAAAATACATGTTTTTGGCCTATGTCTGGTGAGTAGGGACCTATGGGAACATAAATCGCACAAAGTGTGCACTTTAAGAACTCAGTTTGGTTCCCTCAAAATTGTTTTTTTTCTTATCGTTTTTACTGTTAATATTTGACATGTCTGCTGACAGGCTTTTATACCAGTCCACTGGTTTTTATGTAAATTCTCAATACCCTTTTCTATTGGGAATTTATGTTCAAAGTCATTACTTCCACAGGCATCAGTAATACTTCAAAGCCATTATTATATTGATATGCAATGTGCTAAATGAAAATATACAATCATCTATAATTTTCTTGCTGTTAATCATTCCAGAGCATGTTATGCAGACAAATCACACACTATGCAGGGTGCCTGCCAAGATATCTGTTCGGACAGTGTATACAGCACATGGTTCTCAGACTGTAGAACTATATTTATATTTAACTAAATGAGCGTCTCCAATCCGTCCAAGCACACAATATACTTCCTCTATACGTAGATAATGGTAATAATACAGATAACATATGCAATATGGACCTTGTGCTTTTAGAATTCCTGAAGTTGAACGGAACGGACCAAATGACAAATGAAAATCGACCTTGAAAAGTTAATTTTTATTTAATTAAATTCAGAGCTATACTTTTAGGGTATATAACTACTACTAACTTTGGCAGCAAATACCTTCCATGAGAGCAAGTTTCAGCCATTTTTCCCCAAATGACAGATATCACAAAACATTCAAACTTCTTAATTGGTCATGTTGTATTAATCAATCTTAAAAGGTGGCATTGGTTGAAACTCATTAAGGACCCAGACATTTTTGTTTTGTTTAGAAAAATTTCACGAGACATAACTTTTTAAATTTTTTTATTAACATAGTCTTAAGAGGATTTGCTATTTGTGTCATAAGTTAATGTTTTGAACAACATATTTTAATATACAATGTACTGAAAAATCTCAATATCGCCATTTTGTTTTGAGTTTTATATTTTTCAGCATTCATTCTGCACTAAAAATGACCTGTAACATAATTATTCAGGTCACTATGATAATGCCAATTTAAAAATTGTAAAGTTATTCATATTTTAGTGATTAACCCCTTCAAAACATTTGATGTAACTATATGTCATGGTCGGATAGAGGTCCCCCACAATAACATATACATACATCATTGTGATCACGAAGGGCACAGGAGCTGTGCCCATACAATTGCCACTGGCAGAATGGTCTAAGAGGCTTCTATCAGTGTCTCACTGACAAGTATCATGTATTTCAAGCAGACAAAAACGAAAAACAGCTCACCAGACTATAAATGGATAATAGCAGAGCCGAGAAATCATGGACCGGTATCCAGGTGCATAAAATGAAATAGAAAAAAATTGAAGGTTCCAGCACTGCTCAGTAACATTTAAAAGATAACTTTATTAAGAATAAAGTTTAAAATTCATATAGATGTGGGAGGCACGGGGCAGGCAATGGTAGCTGTTGTGAATATCATCAGAGATGGTGCTGTTCCCGGCAGTGTTTCTGGACTCCCTCTGGTGACTAGTGCTGATGTTTGCGCGAGCGTAAAACTACAAGCTGATGTATTGGTTGAGGAAAAGTTTTGTGAACCTATGCAGTGTAATAGGGTTGTATCTAATATTGAGCGACAGGTTTTGAGAAGGAGAAATAAGATTTGCTTCTATTGTGGGGACGCTTCTGATACTATCGCTGTCTGCCCTAAGCGAAAGAGGAGATCTGCTTGTTCATGTAAGGTGGGTACCATGCAAACTAAATTCCTGTTGTCAGTTTCTTTAATTTGTTCTCTATCCTTGTTTTCTGCTATGGCCTTTCTTGATTCAGGGGTCGCTTTGAACTTGATGGATTTTGGATTTGCTAAAAGGTGTGGTTTTCCTTTGACATCTCTTCAAACTCCTATTCTTTTAAGGGGGATTGGTGCTACTCTTCTTGCTAAGGCGGGCTTTGCACACTACGACATCGCAGGTGCGATGTCGGTGGGGTCAAATTGAAAGTGACGCACATCCGGCTAGATGATACGATTAACGAGTGCAAAAGCGTCGTAATCGTATCATCGGTGCAGCGTCGGCATAATCCATAATTACGCTGACGCGACGGTCCGATGTTGTTCCTCGCTCCTGCGGCAGCACACATCGCTGTTTGTGAAGTCACAGGAGCGAGGAACATCTCCTACCGGCGTCACCGCGGCTTCCGTAGGATATGCGGAAGGAAGGAGGTGGGCGGGATGTTTACATCCCGCTCATCTCTGCTCCTACTGGCCGCCTGCCGTGTGACGTCGCAGTGATGCCGCACGACCCGCCCCCTTAATAAGGAGGTGGGTCGCCGGCCACAGCGACGTTGCAGGGCGGGTGAGTCCATGTGAAGCTGCCGGAGCGATAATGTTCGCTACGGCAGCTATCACAAGGATATCGCAGCTGCGACGGGGGCGGGGACTATCGCTCTCGGCATCGCAGCATCGGCTTGCGATGTCGCAGCGTGCAAAGTACCCCTAAGAATAAGCCCCAGTTTAGGATTCTGGTAACTATGAGGGTTAAACCAGGTCATCAGGAGGATTGTGATTTTTTTTTTATTGCATACATTACACAATAATTTGGTGTTGGGAATTCCTTGGTTGCAGACCCATAATCTGGTCCTAGATTGAAGATATTTGCCAGTTGTTAGTTGGGGTTGTCAATGTATGCATAATGACCTCTTTTTTGTCTATTTCTTCTAAAGTAGATGGAGTACCTGAATTTTTGTCTGATTTCTTTGATGTGTTTAATGAGACTATATCTGATTTTTTACCTCCCCATAGGGAATGTGATTGTGCTATCTAATTATTGCCGGGATCCAAATTTCCTAAAGGAAGGATTTTCAATGTGTCAGTGCCTGAACATGATGCTATCAGGAATTGTATGGAGTCATTGGAAAAGGTCATATTAGACTGTCATCTTCGCCTTTTGGTGCGGGCTTTTTCTTTGTGGCCAAGAAGGATGGATCATTAAGACCCTGCATTGATTATCGTCTGCCTAATAAAATCACTATGAAATATCAGTATCCATTGCCTCTGATGTCAGACTTGTTCTCTAGAGTAAAGGTTGCTAAATGGTTTACTAAACTTAGGGGGGCGTATAATCTTATTCGAATTAGGGAGGGTGATGAATGGAAGACGGTTTTTAACACCCCTGAGGGGAATTTTGAGTACCTAGTGATGCCTTTTAGGCTCACTAATGCCCTCTTCGTCTTCTATTCATTCATGATTGATATTTTGCGGGAGTTTATTGGTAAATTTCTGGTTGTATATTTGGATGATATTTTGTTTTTCTCCGATGATTGGCAGTCTCATGTTAAACAGGTTCATACTGTCTTTCATGTAGTCAGGGAAAATGCATTGTATTTTAAGGGGTCTAAATGTCTCTTTGGTGTACAAAATATTTCATTTTTGGGTTTATTTTGTCCCTGTCTTCTATTGGGATGAATCCAGTCAAGGTTCAGGCCATTAATGACTGGGATCAGCCCACATCTTTGAAGTCCCTTCAAAAATGTTTAGGCTTTGCTAATTTCCATCACAAATTTATAGAACATTTCTTTAGTATTGTTAAGCCTTTGACTGATTTGACTAAAAAGGGGGCAGATGTTGAGAATTGGACTCCAGAGGCTATTAAGGCCTTTCAAGAGCTTAAGGAGAGGTTCACCTCTGCTCAGGTTCTGAGGCAACCTGATTGTCAAGACACCAGCAGGGGGAGCTGGACTCCTGATGGACAGAAACAGTACTGTGCAAAATCAGCCGGGGAGCTGAAGCACAGTGTGTTCTGATGCAATACCTTACAGCACCAGCAGAGGGAGCAGATGCCATGAGGTGTGTGGAGGATGGTCAGACAGGCCAAGTCGAACACAGAAGAAGCAGTAACAGACCGAAGGGATGCGCAGGAGAAAGGTCGGGGTCAGGCCGAGGTCATTACCAGAGGAAGCAACCAAGGTAGGGAGGTAGGAGGGGGAGAGGACAAGAAGCGGGCAGGAAAGGAACAAAAGTATATCAGGGGAGATAGACGGAGATCAAGGGGACGAGACACAGTCAGAGGATGGGAGCACAGTGGATCTGGATCACGATCAAACACTTACAGGGACCAGCAATCACAGCAGAGCAGAGCTTAGCTTATAACCGGCGTTGGTTCACCAGAGATGATCCCATTTAAAGGGTCCAGGTACCGGAAATGAGCCCCAGGAAAAGGCTCCACCCCCTAGCCATGTGGCAGGGGAGATGAATCCATGACACTGATACTTCTCTTCCATTTCAAGTGGAGGTTGATGCCTCAGAGATTGACACAGGAGCTGTTTTGTCTCAAAGAGATCCTGTAACTTCTAAAATAAAACCTTGTGCTTTCTTTTCATCGAAATTCTCTTCATCTGAATGAAACTATGATGTGGATAATTGAGAATTATTGGCTATGAAGTGGGCTTTTGAAGAATGGAGACATTGGCTGGAGGGGGCGAGACATCAAATTGTGGTGCTCACCGGTCATAAAAATCTGACTTATCTTGGAGGGTCATCCAGGTATTTTTGGTACTAAGGATTTGGTGAGCAGGTTTTTTGGTGGCCTTCTTTACCTCAGGATGTTGGGGGTTTTGTGCAATCTTGTGAGATTTGCTCAAGATCTAAGCTTTGTTGCTCATGTTTTAGTGGGTTGTTGTCATCATTGCCTGTACCCAGGAGACCTTGGACTCATATTGCTATAGATTTTATTTTGCATCTTCCGGTTTCTCAGATGATGACGGTTATGTGGGTTATTTATGATTTTCTAAGATGGTCCATTTGGTACCATTGCCCAAGTTACCATCTTCTTCAGAGTTGGTTCCTTTATTTTTTCAACATGTGGTTCGCTTCCATGGAATTCCTGAAAATGTTGTGTCGGATAGAGGGGTTCAGTTTGTGTCTAGGTTTTGGAGAGATTTTTGTTCCAAATTGGGAATTGAGTTGTCCTCTTCTGCTTTTCATCCTCAGACCAATGGTCAGACTGCGAGAACAAACTAGGCTTTGGAATCTTATTTGAGGTGTTTTGTATCTGCGGATCAGGATGACTGGGTTTCTTTTTTGCCATTTTCAGAGTTTGCTCTTAATAATAGGACTAGCTTTGCTACTTTGATGTCTTCTTTTTTCTGTAATTTTGGTTTTCACCCTAGGGTCTCTTCCGGGCAGTTTGAGGCTTCAGCCTGTCCAGGAGTTGATACTGTGGTCAACAGAATGAAACAGATTTGGAATCAAGTAATGGACAAATTATTTTTGTCCCAGGAGAATGCTCAAAGGTTTGCCAACCGGCGTAGGACTGTTCGTCCCCGGTTTAAAGTGGGTGATATGGTTTGGCTTTCCTCTAAAAATATTCCTATGAGAGTTTCTTCTCCTAAATTCAAGCTATGATTTATTGGTCCTTACAAAATTTTGGAAATCATTAATCCTGTATATTTTTGTTTGGCTCTTCCCGAGTCTTTTAAGATTCATAATGTTTTTCACAAGTCTCAGTTGAAGAGACATGTTGAACCTGCAGTTCCTACTGCTGCACCTCCTGACCCTGTGTTGGTAACGGGGGATCTGGAGAATGAAGTGGAGAAAATTTTGGATTCCCGTCTTAACAGACAGAGGCTTCAGTACCTTGTTAAGTGGAAAGGTTACGGCCAGGAGGACAATTCTTGGGTATTCGCCTCAGACATTCATGCTGACAGATTTATTCGTACCTTCCATAATGCCCATCCTGAGAGGCCTGGTGGCTCTGGTGAGGGTTTGGTGACCCCTCCTCAAGGGGAAGGTACTATCATCAGAGATGGTGCTGTTCATGGGAGTGTTTCTGGACTCCCTCTAGTGGCTAGTTCTGGTAGTGAGTCTGATTCTGCATCTGTCACTTAGACAAGTGTTCGAGATGATTACTGTTTCAGGAAGCCTATGAAGTCCAGCCTGGGGGATATGGGAAGGCAATCTCTGTCTAACCTTTGCCAGTGATGATTGTTTCTGCTTCATGTGAAGATATCCCGAATGTTATCCACCAGCCTTTCAGGCTTTTGCCTTTCCCATTAGGTTTTTGTTTTGCCTTTTTGCGCTTTTTTGGGTTCTCCAGGAATGATTTCTACAGCGGTTTTTCATTCCTTTGGTTTTGTTCCCATGTCATCCTGAGTCTGCAGCTATGCCTGATAAGTATTTAGTTCTCTAAAGCGGGCTTTACACACAGCGACATTGCTAGTGATGTCGCTGGTGAAAGCACCCGCCCCCGTCGGTTGTGCGCCATGGGCAAATCGCTGCCTGTGGCGCACAGCATCGCTAGGACCCGTCACACACACTTACCTGCCTAGCGATGTCGCTGTGGACGGCAAACCGCCTCCTTTCTAAGGGGGAGGTTCGTTCGGCGTCACAGCGGTGTCACTAAGCGGCCGCCCAATAGAAGCGGAGGGGCGGAGGTGAGCGGCCGGAATATCCCGCCCACCTCCTTCCTTCCTCATTGCGGGCGGCCGCAGGTACGGTGATGTTCCTCGTTCCTGCGGTGTCACACATAGCGATGTGTGCTGCCGCAGGAACGACAAACAACCTGCGTCCTGCAACAGCAACAAATTTATTCGGGAAAGGAACGATGTGTCAACGATCAACGATTAGGTAAGTAATTTTGATCGTTAACGGTCGTTCCTGCGTTTCACATGCAACAACGTCGATAACAGAAGCCGGATGTGCATCACGAATTCCGTGACCCCAACGACATCTTGTTAGCGATGTCGTTGCGTGTAAAGCCCACCTTAGTCTGGACTTGGTTAAATGCTGAATTTGCACTGAAGGGCATTTCTGCTTAATCTATGTTTTTCTCTAAATCAGTGTTTGAGAATATTCCCTTTTTTTCTTGCAAGTGAATAAGTGCTCTTCCTGCACTATCTTTGGAGGGTGATTTATTCCCAGCAAGAAATGGAGTTTTTACTCCCTGTTTGATGAGGAGTTTTGTATTTTTGTATCTTATTTGTGTTTGTAGTTATGATTAGGGATTTGCGAGTATACTCGTTGCTACTCAATACTCGCCAACTAGTACGGTATTCGGGCTATTCGTTACTCTGCGAGTATCCTTGTAATTACTCGCTTACTCCACTCAGAGCGAGAACCAGCACAGAATGACAGCTCTGAAGTCGGTATCGGAACAATCATGTCAGAGATGTCAATCTGCGTCTCGCCATCTCTCTGCCAACGCTAAACTGTGTCGGGCAGCAATGACGTCATCGCTCCAATAACAGCGGCTTCAGAGCTGTCATTCTGTGCTGGTTCTCGCTCTGAGCGGCAGCTTCATGTCACCGCTCAGTACGAGGATTGGATACAGCAGAGCCGGCGTTGGACCTCGGTTTTGGATTTACGTCGGAGCTGGGTATGTTTGGGGTTAATAAATGGGTTAAGGGGGTGTCTGTGTGTTTATTTTTAAACTAGAAGGTGGCCCGATTCTACGCATCGGGTATTCTAGAATTTACGTATTGTGTAGTTAATGTATGATTTTTGTTATATATATAGATGTTGTTGTGTGTAGTTACCAAGTGTTTGTGTAGGGCGCTGTACATGTTCTGGGTATTGTCTGGGTGTGGCGGGGGGTGAGAGCGGTGTTGTTTGTGTGTTGCGTTGTGTGTGTTGCGTTGTTTGTGGAGCGCTGTGTGTGTGTTGCACGGTTTGTATGGGTGGGGGGTGTGTGTGTTTTGGTGGGAGGTATGTTTTGTGCAATGTGTGTGTTGTGCGGCATGTGCGTATATTTGTGTGTGCCGCGCTGTTTGTGTGTTGGGTGTCTGTGTAGGGCGGTGTTTGTGGTTCCCAGTGTGTGTGTGGTGTGTTGTGCAGTGCATGTGTGGCGGTGTGTGTGTGTTTTGGGGGGAGGTGTGCACCCCCCATCGTGCTCCATCCCCCATGCTGCCCACCCCCCATCGTGCTCCATCCCCCATGCTGTGCACCCCAATCGTGCTCCATCCCCATGCTGCGCACTCCCCATCGTGCTCCATCCCCCATGCTGCACACTCCCCATTGTGCTCCATCCCCCATGCTGCGCACCCCCATCGTGCTCCATCCCCTATGCTGCTTACACCCCATCGTGCTCTATCCCCCATGCTGCGCACCCGCCATCGTGCTCCATACCCCATGCTGTGCACTCCCCATCGTGCTCCATCCCCCATGCTGCGCACTCCCCATCGTGCTCCATCCTTCATGCTGGGCACTCCCCATCGTGCTCCATCCCCCATGCTGCGCACCCCCCATCGTGCTCCATCCCCCACGCTGCGCACCCCCCATCGTGCTCCATCCCCCACGCTGCGCACCCCCCATCGTGCTCCATCCCCATGCTGCACACTCCCCATCGTGCTCCATCCCCCATGCTGCGCACTCCCCATCGTGCTACATCCCCCATGCTGCGCACCCCCCATCGTGCTCCATCCCCCATGCTGCGCACCCCCCATCGTGCTCCATCCCCCATGCGGCACACTCCCCATCGTGCTCCATCCCCCATGCTGCGCACTCCCCATCGTGCTACATCCCCCATGCTGCGCACCCCTCATCGTGCTACATCCCCCATGCTGCGGACCCCATGGTGCTCCATCCCCCATGCTGCGCACTCCCCATCGTGCTCCATCCCCCATGCTATAATAGTTCTCCTATTATACTCAGAGAGGAGTATAATAGGAGGACTATAATAGGAGGAGTAGTCCTGGGGGAGAGGAGTATAATGCCGGCTCCCTGCACATGTGTACCGGGAGCCGGTGTACGCTGGTAACTATGATACACATCAGGTAACTAAGGGACCTTAGTTACCCGATGTGTTAACGGTTACCAGCGTTCACCGGCTCCGTCACGATCCCAACATCGCAAGGGTATGTGTGGCGCTGCTGGGATCGTGACGGAGCCGGTGTACATTGGTAACTATGATACACATCGGGTAACTAAGGGACCTTAGTTACCCGATGTGTATAATGGTTACCAGCGTTCACCGGCTCCGTCACGATCCCAGCAGCACAAGATTATGTCTGGCGCTGCTGGGATCGTGACGGAGCCGGTGTATGCTGGTAACTATGATACACATCAGGTAACTAAGGGACCTTAGTTACCCGATGTGTATAATGGTTACCAGCGTTTACCAGCTCCGTCACGATCCCAGCAGCGCCAGGTTATGTCTGGCGCTGCTGGGATCGTGACGGAGCCGGTGTATGCTGATAACTATGATACACATCGGGTAACCAAGGGACCTTAGTTACCCGATGTGTATAATGGTTACCAGCGTTCACCGGCTCCGTCACGATCCCAGCAGCGCAAGGTTATGTCTGGCGATGCGTGCGGAGGGCCGGGGCGAACGGCCAATCCGTGCGGGGGGGCCAGGCCGAGGCGAGCGACTAATCCGTGGGGGGGGGGCGGGGCCAGGCCGAGGCGAGCGACCAATCAGACGGTTGTCACCGTAAGGACACAATTTTGGAGCAAGACAGACAGACAGACAGAAAGAATAAGGCAATTATATATATAGATAAAGAATTTTTATCTCTGTGTGTGTGTAATAAAATATAAAATAAATAAATAAAAAAAAATGTCTTTTCATCATACAGCTGAAAAAAGTGGCATAAAACGCAATCAAAAAGTCATATGGAAACAAAAATTATATTGCTGTAATTGTCGTCTTGACCCACAAAACAACAAGCCATGATTCAGCGAAAAAAATTAAAACGCTATAGATTTCAAAATCCAGCAATGCAAAAACATTTTTTTTCTATAAAAATAGTTTTATTGGGTAAAAGCAGCAAAACATAAAAAATATATAAATGTGATATTGCTGTAATCATACTGACCCAAAGAATAAAGCTGTCTTATCACATTTAGGATACAGTGAATGACGTAAACAAAAAATAAAATAGAACAATTCCAAAAATGCTGTGTCTTCTTGATTCTGCCAAAAAGCGGAATAGAAAGCAATCAAAAAATATTATGTGGCCCAAAATGTCACCAAAAAAACTACAACTCATCCAGCAAACAAACAGGCCTTCACATGACTTCATTGGTAGAAAAAAATATATTATATATATATATATATATATGTATACTATAGCCATCAAAATTTGATGATGCAATATTAATATTGCATATTTTGTAAGAAAAAAAGCATTTCCTAGCATGACAGTAACCAAACCTAAAAGAAAATATGTAAACCTGGTATCTCTGTAATCATATTTACCTGAGGAATAAAGTAACCCAATTACTTATACCACAAGGTGAAAGGGGTAAAAAATGGTAATAAAGTCAATTTTTCAAATGCTGTTGCCTTGCTTATTCTGCCTCCCAAATACTGCAGTAAGACTCAACTCACATTTATCCTGTAGTCTAGCTGAATGCTTACATCAGGGATTATGTGTAAATCTCTGAAAAACTCAAAGATTCAAACAAAATCCCCAAATAGAAAATTCACTGCAATGAGGCAGAGGGAGTCACTGAACTCTTTTCTGGCCTGTGGTCCGACGGTGTCCATCTTTTTACCTATCTTTTTAGGGATGGACAAAAGTGCAGTCAACAACAGTTTTATGCATCTTTGAAAAGAAAGGCACAGCGGAACAGAGGCCAAATGGAGTCCGGGGTTACTTTGCTGCCTTATTATAGTGAATTAAACCTTCAGGGGTTTAACCTTAATCATATATTACAGAGAGAGATGTAAATGGAAACCCTAACGTAAGTGCTCAGCATAGACCAAATGAGAAATGTGAACTGATCCAAAATGTTCTATACCCCAAATTACCACTAAATAGCATTCACCTGAGCTCACAAAAAAACAGTCCCCACTCAGGTCTGTCACCTGGTAAAGGAAATATAGTGAGCATCCACGTTACTGGTAGCACAAAGGCTATTGAAATGCACTATGGCTACCCCCAGAAAATAAATTTAACAAAATCTGCTCTCTCAAATCCAAATACCCCTTGTTTACACATATTTGGCATTGTTGTAGTGAGGAGAGCCTGTTGAATTCATGGGGTGTATGTCTCCAGAAGCATGAGCTGAACACAATGTAAGGACACTACAATGTGTTGGGTACTACGAGGGGCTGATGATAAATTTTGGCTTTGTGATCTTTTTTTTGTTTCTATGGTAATGAATGTTACATCACATGAAAGCCTTATATGACTAATATATGTTTTCAAAATTTTGTGTTTGTTGCTTATGGCAACAGTGTTCTACGCACACGGGGAAACAAAATGGCAGAGTCTAATGCAATATTCACAGCAACTGAGAGCAGGGGAGTGATAAAATTCTGTTTCTACAAGGAAAGTCCACAAAGGATATTCATGGTGATATGTTGCAGACATTGGGGGATCAATGCCCTTTATATTTCATAGTTAAGAACTGGGTTGCCAATTTTAAAACAGGCCACTTCAGCACCAATGATGAGGAACGTTGTGGACGACCGAGAGTGGTTGTTGTTCCGGAGATCGTCAATGCTGTGCACAAACTCATACTGGAGAATCGAAGAATTTCAGCTAAAGCAATAGCAGATATCATGGGGATTTCCCCTGAACGTGTTTGTGTCATTATCCATGAACATTTGGACATGAAGAAGCTATCTGTAAAGTGGATCCCCAAATGTTTGACAGCAGTTTAGAGAAGCATGCAAGTAAAAACGTCCTGCTCCATTTGTCAGCATTTCCGGACTGATAAGAACTTCTTGGATCGACTGATCACGATGAATGAGACCTAGATTTATTTGTATGGCCCTGAAAACAAGGAGCAGTCAAAAGAGTGGAGGAACAGTGGTTCTCCTCTTGCAAAGAAGTTTAAGGTGCAAAAATTAGCCACCAAGGTGTTGACGTCTGTGTTCTGGGATAAGGATGGCTTGCTGCTAGTGGACTACCTTCAAAATAGTTCAACCATCAATGCAAGGTATTACGTTGAACTTTTGGACCAATTGAAGGCAGCTCTGAAGGCCAAAAGGTGCGGCAAGCAGTCCAAAGGAATCTTGTTCCTAAAAGACAATGCCTCTGCTCACACTGCACAAGCGACTGGCAGAGCTGGGCTTCCAGCTGTTGACCACCCACCTTATTCACCAGATCTAGCTCCCTCCAACTATCATCTGTTTCCAAACCTGAAGAAACACCTCATGGGTACCAAATGTCACACTATTACTGATGCCATGTCTGCTACGGATGCCTGGTTTGAGGCACAACCAAAATCCTTCTTTTTGCTAAGCTTACAGAACTTTGAATACCAATGTAAGACATGTGTTGATATCAGAATGTGAATATGTGGAATAAATGTAAGGTTTCATCATCCTATCTCGTTTCTTTCTGGGTAAAGCCAAACACTTATCAGCAGCCCCAAATACAAGGGCTTATTTGCACTTTTTAATTCTGCAACATTCACTGCATTTGACTCATGGGTGTTTTCCAGAGACACTTAGGGGCTCTGCAAATGAAGTCTGCAAACTATTCTAAGAAAATCTGTGCTCCAAAAGTCAAATAGCACTGTTTTCCCTCGAGCCCTGTGGATAAACAGTACTGTACAGTTGCATGTGGGGTATTGCCACGTTTAGAAGAAATTGCCTAACACCTTATGAAACCTTTGTTATCTATTCACTTTGTAAAATTTAGAAATCTGAGGTTAAAACATCTTTTTAATAGTAAAAATATAATATTAATTATTTTTTTTTCACCACCCAATAGTATAAAATTTTGTAACACACTTGTGTGCCGCCCCCAAGTCAACAGCCAAGCTGCTTGGATCCGGATCAGCGGTGGCTCGAGGGGCGTCCGGACCCGGGGGTCGTGCGGCCCCTCAAATGAAGGGGATATTTACAGGGGATGGTGTATCTATAGTTCGTGACGCAACCCGTGGTGTGTGGTAAGGTTGGAGTACCACCGCTGCTATTGGGAAGTACCCGGGGTGATGACAGGGGCAGCCAGGTGTTGCGACCCTCCACGGGTAGGGGGAATGCCCCAGGACTCTGTGATGGTGACGCGGATGTGCCGTTGGGGAGCTAAGGGTCACTTGCGTACTCACTCAGTCCATAAAGCTGACACCAATAACTTAGTAAACCAAAGTTCTGTACACCACTGCCGCTGAGGGGAGCACGTTTGGGTCCCGTTCCCACTGGTGTTGCCTGATGATCTGTGACCTTTCTCTTGGAACCTTATTCTCTTCTTAATTGGCCCCTATAGCTTGAAACTAATCGGGTCCCGCTCCCCAGTGTGCCTAACTGAGGGAGCTTGCTCTCAGGGTTCACGCTTGGGATTTCCTGGACCGTTTTAGTGGAAAGTCCTATCCCCCTCGTTGCGCTAGTAGCCCGATTTTGGAGCGGGTGGAGAGCGGATCTTGAAGGCTCCATTCTCGTCGGGTGAATTGTCAGGTTGCCTGAAGTTACTGGTAATAGAAAATGAGTGGGACTCAGCACCAATATGGATGAATAAAAATCTTCATGCTTTATTTGAAAAGTTTAAAAATAAAGAAAAAGGTCACAAATCATCCAAAATCGTCATTCGACTTGCCGTGCCTGAAGTTACTCCCTGACCTAGGGTCCACGTGCCCCGTCGTGCCCTGGTCCCAGCCCTGTGATGGTACAAGGCCACCGGCTGTCCTCCTTGACAATACCGTGCCCTTTGTCACGATGCCCTGTGACAGGGCGTCCAGCTTCTACTAGGCCCAGACCACCGTCTGCCATCTAGTACTTCCAAGGTGCCCGGCTCCTGTCCTCCTCTCTCCTTCACTTACTACACTTCACTGTCCTACTCCTGACACTACTGACCTTCCCTTAACCAACCCCCCAAGTGGGCAACCCTTTTCCACTCAGGCCGTCCACTGGTGTGTCTGGTGGGTGTGGTGCAGAGTGTTTCTAGGATTTTGATTAGCTGGTTTTGGCAACACCATAGTTGGGGACCCGTCACCAAAGAGGAGGGGGATATTGCACAGAAGGGCAGATTGCACAATACCCTGTGACGACCTGATAGGCCAGGGCGTCTCACTTGTATTGTCAATATACTGAGTCTATTCCTAGATGATCTCTAGCTGAACTTCAATATGGTGCTCCTTCCCTTTCAGAGCTTTGCACTGTTATTCAAAACTAGCTTTTGACCACATATGGGGTATTGGCGAACTCAGGAGAAATTGTATAACATATCGTATGGTCCATTTCCTTCTATTACCCTTTTAGAAAATTAAAACTTTGGGGCCAAAGCAACATTTTAGTGGAAAAATGGTAATTTTTAATTTTTACAACCCAATGTTATACAACTCTGTGAATCACCTGAGAGTTAAAATTGCTCACTTCACACCAAGCTGAATTCCTTTAGAGGTTTAGTTTACAGAAGTAATTCATTTGTGAGGGGTATCTGCTGTTTTGGCATCTCTGGGGTACATTTAAATGTGGCATGACATCCGCAATCTGTTCCAGCAAGCATGGTACTCCAAAAATCATTAAACATGGAGTATTGGTGAACTTAGTAGAAGTAGAAGAAATTGTATGGTTCATTTTCTCCTGCTACCCTTGTAAAAATGAAAAAATTGAGATTAAAGAAACATTTTTGTGGAAAAAGTGTATTTTTTCATTTTTGTGGCTCAACATTATAAAACTATATGAAGCATCTCGAGGTTCAAAAATTTCACTACACATCTAGATAAATTCCTTTAGGGATCTGATTTCCAAACTGGGGTCACTTGTGGGTGTTTTCCACTGTTTAGGCATATTAGGGCTTCTGCAAATGCGACATGGTGTTTTCTATCTATTCCAGACAATTAGACCTTCTTCCCTTCCAAGCCCTGCTGTGCGCCCAAATTGTTGATTTTCACCATATATATATGGTTTTGGCATACTCAAGAGAAATGGCAGGGCCCATTTATTCTTGTTATTCTTGTGAAAATCCAAAATTTAGGGCTACAGTAACATTTTTGTGGGAAAAAGTAACATTTACATTTTTTCCTTTAAGAGAGGTGTAATTTGATAGACCTGTGCTTTTTTACAATCTTTGTCAGTGTATAACCTATTCCACCATGTTCATATGCTCCATGCCTGTAGTGCAGACCTTCTGAAGAATGCTATTGGGTACCACTTTGTATGGAAGCAAATTGGATCATATCAATAAGTGCATTGTACCCAATAGATTTCATTATGAAAATGAAGTGGCTTCTTTTCTGACCTTTGTTGGCAACTAAAATTGTTTGTGCTAGTATGCTTATGTTTTAAATCAATCAACTATTAGCTTAGCATGCCATGATAAGTAAAAAAATGTGGGGAAAAAAACAAGATGGGGACCAGTACTCTCTACTGCCCATGCAGTGCAATAAATACAAATTTGTTTTACTAGTAAAATTTGCAAACTTTCTTCAGTCTCAGAATTATGCCCCTCTTTATGACATGCATCATTACTGCTTTAGACAGCACCTTTGACTGATATGACCTCCTACAGACATAATGTACAAGCATAACCAGATAGCGACTTCTGACGACATTCACTGTGCCTACCTGTGTGTCACACGGAGTTTTGTATATAAGACAGATGAAGGAGTGCACTGCTAGAATAAATATCTAATATATAAAGCTGAATGTGTGTATGTGTGTGTGTATGTGTGTGTGTGTATGTCCGGGATTGGCATCTGCACCGTCGTAGCTATAGCCACAAAATTTTGCACACTCAAATTTCTGGACCCCAAGGGCGTCATAGGCTATGTTTTGAGGGGAAAGTTTAACCCCGCACTTTACAGTTATTCACCAAAAAACCTGCCTCCATTAAAGTGAATGGAGCTGGGAGCCACAGTGCACCCAGAACGTCAGAAGAATGCGCAGCCACGCCCTTATATGGAATGTTGGCGTGTCACAATGCAGACAGGGAAAGAGGCAGACACAGACAGGGTAAGAAAAAGACATAGATAGGGTAAGAGACAGACACAAAGAGACAGACACAGACAAAGAGACAGACTGATAAGGGAAAGAGACAGACACAGACAAAGAGACAGAGACAGACACAGGGAAACAGACAGACAGGGAAAGAAAGGGAAAGAGACAGACAGGGTAAGAGACAGACAAAGACAGGTAAAGAGACAGACAAAGAGACAGACACAGGGAAAGAGACAGAGGGAAAGAGGGAAAGAGACAGACAGGGAAAGAGAGGGAAAAAGACAGACAGGGAAAGAGAGGGAAAGAGACAGACAGGGAAAGAGACAGACAGGGAAAGTGACAGAGATAGCTAGACAGACAGGGAAAGAGATAGACAGACAGGGAAAGAGATTGAGACAGACGGAGACAGAGACAGTCAGAGACAGACAGGGAAAGAGACAGACAGACAAAGAGATAGAGAGAGAGACAGAGAGAGATATACAGAGGGGGAGACAGACAGAGAATGGGAGAGAAACAGAGAGACAGTTACTATCCGGGGCGTTAATACATTCTATTTATACATTCTATCCCGGGAATATTAATACATTATATTTTGTTAACAACAGTTATTAACCCGGGCGAAGCCGGGTAGTACAGCTAGTATATAAATAAATCTATAGAGTTAAAGCTCATGTAGTGTAAAAATGAGCAACAAAGGAGGAGAAAAAGACACTGCACAAAGTGGAGCTAGCACAACCTTTGGTATAAATGTCAATACAATGTAGCCATACACTGCAGATGGTGCAGATGAAGAAACATATGGTGGCAGAATGAAGAAACATTGGGGCAGGATAGAGACATGTGGGGCTGGTTAAATAAACATATGGGGTCAGAATGATCAAACATATGGGGCAGGATGGAGACATATGGGGCAGAATTAAGAAACATATGAGGCAGGATGGAGACATATGGGGCATGATGAAAAAACATCAGGTAGACTAAAGAAACATGGGGGCAGGATGGAGACATATGGGGCACAATAAGGAAACATATGAGTTCAGAATGAAGAAACATGGGGCATGATGAAGAAACATATGGGGGCACGATGTAGAAACGTATGGGGGCAGAATGGGAGAACATACGGGGGCACGATGTAGAAACGTATGGGGGCAGAATGGGAGAACATATAGGGGCCAGTAATGGAGACACATGGGGGCCAGGATGTGGGACATTAATACTGTAGAGGCTAATTAAGGGATATTATTACTTCTGTGTTGTATTTTATTTTTGAGGGTACTATTTTCAATGAGGGGAAGAGGTCCTATTACTGTGCAAGGCAACACTATACCGCTTTTTTTCTTCTTCTGGCATAGTGTAGAAGTTGGGGAAAAATTGGGTTATGTGCTCTGTAAATGGTGCTTTAGATAACATCTATACAGTATAAGTAACTTGTATACATACTATGGTATATCAAATTTCAAACATGGCACTTCCCAGTGGTAAAGTCCAAGTGATGACTTAGTGTCCATACCCACTAGCCATGGTGACCACATTGCCCTGCACCTCGACACGCATTTCGCCTGAGCTTTGTTGGAAGGTGAGTGTGTGACCTGCACACTTACTCTATACATTATATACTATATACAGGGCTCCTCTGTATAATGTCACCTGTAATCTATGTACTACCTGTAGAGTGACACTATACAGTGTATATTATGTATAGTGCTCCTATGATTAAATGCACTTATGGTAATATTAGTATTATAGTTTTTTCACTATGGTCACTATGTAATCTAATCATGATCTGACATTATTTGTCCCTTGTATGTGGTATTATTCGGTCAGTATGAGGTCATAATATGTTGTCTAGTCATGACTGAAAGTATTTGTCCCTTGTATCTGGAACTTTATTTTTCAGTCACTATGTGGTGTTAATTTATGATCTGGTCATGGTGTGATGGTATATCTCCCTTGTATATGGAATTAATCGGTCATTCTGTGGTGATAATATGTGGTCTGGTCGTGTTATGGCAATATTTGTCCCTTGTATGTGGTATTAATGGTCATTTTAAAAAATGCATGCAATACATTCCCTTAAAGAAAAATAAATCAAAATATACTTAAAAAGATTACTGGATATTTTAAGAAAATTTTAATAAGTTAGAGTAGAGTACGGTCTTGCTAAAAGAGTACTTTGTTGTGGTGGCAGGCTGAAAAATTTTTTTGGCCAAAACCAAAGCTGATGGCTATGTATGTGATATGGTGTTTGATGGGAACTGTTAATATGTGATTGGTGATTTGTAGTGCAGAAGTGGATTTTTTCCAATAGTGGGCACTGGCACTGTGGAAGGTTCAAGGGCTGGAGGCGGAGCTGGGATGGAGGCAGAGTCTCAAGGTGGCCCAGAAATTTTGCCAGGAGGTCCTGAAATTTCTAGTGGAGGCACTGCAGGCTGCTACCAGGACACATGCACAGATTCAGGATACAGGAAGACAGGCTAGCACCAATACACAGGCACGGATACACTATACAGGCAGAGCCTGTTTTAGACAAAGTGGGGCTCTGGGCAAATGTTTAAAGTGGGGCCCTAAATTTTAGGATACATTTACATCTGCTGAGTTCAGACTGGTAAATAAGTGTGTTCAACGATATTCAAGTCTTTGGCGCTTGTTTCCCGGCCTCTTTATACAGAAGTAAGAAGAATGATGAGCACAGAACAATCACTAGTAGATCAATCTGTCCCCATATAGCATCCTGTTATCCGCAGCACTACTGCAGTTTGCACTGGGTAATGTGCTGCTCAGAACAATGATTTTTGATCCACCATAAACAAACCAATCACCCAATTAATGAGCAGCTTTTTTGCGCATTCGCTGGGCGATTGCTGACATGTTTACGCCTATGAACTTTTGTCTGTTCTTCCGGGATTTATAAATGGATGCTATATAAACGCAGTATGTCACACAAACACTGTATGTCACACACACATATGTACCGTATATACAGATCACTAGGGGGTCACTAGTAGAAATGTTGAACCTAACGTCTTGTAATTTTTGACTGCTTTATAACTGGTGACAAATTTAGGAATTAATGAGGTACCCTAACCGTAATTACATTTTATAGATATGATTTTTTTTTTATGTTTGTTAGTAAACCCATTATGAAAATCTGAAAAATGAAGCCTGCATGGAGCTCTCGTGCTGCTATTATATGGCTATTACAGGTGAATTTCCGTTTTTGGGGGGGGGATTTCTCTTTTGTTTGCTCATTCCTAAATTCTGGCTTTTTCATTTTTTTCTCATTACACCGTTTACCAATCGGATTAGTTTACTTTATATTTTGATAGATCAGACTTTTACAAACTCAGCAATACCAAATATGTTACTTTTTTAAGTTCTTTATTTGTTTTAATGCTATTTTCAGTGTAGCTCCTAATGTCTGCCCACGCCCAACGTCAGTCCTGGATACAGGGACACCGGCTGGCACCAAGTCGTGGGCACAGATAAGGAACTCAGGAACTGGGAAGCATGAATGGATCAGGAACTTAATTGGTAACTCGGTCATCGGGCTGGAACTAGGAACAGGATCAGCAATGAAATCAGGATCTAAGGCACTGGGCTGAAACCAGGATTGGGTTAGGAATGGACCGGAACACTGGCGTAGGCTCAGGCATGGGTTTTGATAAGGAATCAGGAACAGAATAGGGTGTATGGGTGTGTACCGAATCTGGACCAGGATCCAGGGAATAGACAATGAGCTTGTAGCACAGGGCACACTGGATACAGGAAACCATTTTGCACAGATACCTTCCAATGTGGGAGAGTACCTAAAATACCTGGTCCTCTCTAACGATATGCTCAAGACACATCAGGTGCCACCTGATATTGCCCAGAAATAGGCTGGGAACACAATCAGGGACTTTTCTGGTACTTCCGAGCAATAAGCTGGAAACATATTAGGTGTACGCGAACTGCCCTTTTTAAGAAGTGGGAAGCAAGCAAACACTTGCAAACTAAGCACACGGCCAGCAAACCCTTATGGTGAGCGTGGGTCTTGAAAGCTGGCAGCTGCGACGTTCAGAGAAGCTTGCGACTCAGGGGCGCAGAGTAGTGCAGTGAGTACGTCAGCATCCCTGCCGATTAGTGCAGGGAACGCTGACCTTACACTGCCATTATGTGCTTGTTTTGTAATCATTTGACAAGGTAAAATTCTAGTTTATAGCACCAGTCGTAAAATAAACCACAAACAGTTAACAATAACAGAGATTGTCCATTGAAATGTGTTTTTCCAAGTATAAAATGCCAAATTTGGCATCCACTGGAAACCAAAATATAACATATAACTTTAATACCATGGAAGGATTCTTCACTATAAAGAGTCACATAACATGCTATAGTAAAGTAGTCATTTATATTATTAGACATCTGTGTCAGGAAATATATGTAGGACGTACTAAACGTGAATTCAAAATTAAAATGAAATAACATGTCTACAATATTAAAAAAACACCATGTTGGACATAATTTTTCAAAATATTACAAACAAGCACATAATGACAGTTTAAAGAATAGTTCTGTTTGGACATAGAAATCATAAAACAAAGCACCGGAGAGGGGGTAACTATATTCATCAACCATCTAGAGTGGAAAGCTTGTGAGAGTGCTGATATTTCAGTTGCAGTGTCTCCTCCCATTCGCCAGAGGGGTGTCTGTTCAGTCTGGAAGAAGGATTCTGTGTGGAAGAAGAGAGGTAGAGAAAGCAGGAAATGCAGAAAAGCCAGAAAGATCCTGAGGTGCAGTAGCCGGCTTTCCTTGCGCTGGTCTACGTTGCCTGGGCTGATAGAGGCTGCATACTAAGTACTGAGTGAACAGAGACTACTCAGCTAATTGCCCTGGGCATATTTTTGCTATTTTGCGGGAAGTGTGTGCACACTCAGTAGTTTTGGTGCCAAATCGGTTGAGATACGCTGCAGCAAGTTATATAGGACTGAACGTGAGCTACTGCATCATTGCTGTAAACAAAGTGTTTGGCCCCTGGTTGCCTGTTACTGCGCATATATGAGAAGTGGAGAGGGGTAATAGTGAAATAGTAAAGTTTGTTAATCATCGTGCTGGTCCAGAGACAGGTCCTGCTGTACACTTAGTGATTTACTCTCCTTCCTAGTTTAGGGGTTTTGTCAGGTAAATTGTTCCAGTAGTTCCTGAGACATTGGAAACATTTGTTTTACCAGCACATTGATCCTGGCCTCCTGAGTCGGGTGTATGTATATCTGTTTTATTTGTATATATATTTTTTGTGGTAAATTCTGACCATTATTCCGTGTTGCATCTCCCATACCCTAATCGTATAAAACGTAAGAGTCCATACTTAGTCATTGTCTATCCTATCCTATTCTGCAACCCACTGTTTACTGGGAGTAAAACACCCCCCCCCCCCTCCAGGTCCACAAGCTGATGAGTTTTCCCAAATAAACCCTCTCAAACTAATAGGCTTAGACAATTAAATTAAACTGTTTGCATTTGATAGAAAATTAACTCATAGTAGTGGGAATTAGATTAGGATTAGGTCATTCACACTCATACAAAAAACAACATGCAGCATTTGTAAGCAGTAAAGCGGTAAACCCTGATGAAGGAAGGCATTACCTCTGAAACATGTTGGGTCTCTTCTAACTTAGTTTTGGTAATCCCATAGCAGGTGAAGTTACATTTGCTGTTAATGGCAGTTTACCCTTCTTTTGAAGAGTTTGTATCAGAGCTTCCAGGCGGACCGCTGAAAACAAACACTATGTTACTTATCTCTGACATTCAGGGACTTCACTTTTTACCTATAAAAGAAATATCTTCTTATTTTGGTGGTTTGCCGGATAACTTCCACATAAGTTCCACCTGACTCATCTCACTCCCACAGGTAGACACAGCGTCAGCTGTCACAAAAGTATTATTTAGCTGCTTTTGGTACTCAGAGCACTGAAAGCGCTTGTGCACAGTACACATTTAACAATAGGTGTACAAATTAAATGTGCACATAGCAAGAAGAGGACGCCATCACTGCCTTCCACCAGATCCAGAGGAGGCAGATGGTCAAAAGCCATTGAGTGACTGCAGCAATGTTTGGTGGCAGCAGGCACTGAGGTTTCAGTTTGCACAGTAAAGAGCATATGAAACGCTGAAGATCTCCATGCTCAAACACCAGTATGTACTGACCTAAAGGTACAAGAATAGTCAGCTACAATATGTTCAAAACCATATAATTAAATGGGTTGAATAATTTTGATTACAGCTGTATCAAATAACAAGAATTACTTCACTGTAGACACTACATTTTTATGTGCGTGAATATTGCCTATTGACTTCAATCGAGCCTCCAAAATCCCCAGCTAGTCTAAAGAGGATATAGATTTACATTACACTCCTTGGCGGATTTCCATATGGCAATGAGAAATCCAATTGTGGTCAGGAAGGTATATTTGAATTTGTCTTAATATTGTACCCAACAATGTAATAAGTTTGGTGACCATAAAGATACTGACAGGTTTATATGAAAGCACACATACACATGAACCAAAAATCCAAGAAATAATTTATTAAAAAAAATATATTTATACTATCAATAACTATTTTATGTATTTTTCATAAAGACTCAAAGATTCACTCTGCATTGTGGAATTTCTGTGATTGCAAAAGTCTGTGTGCTCTCATTTGTGTGAGCCATCATTTGTGTGAGCCATCATTTGTGTGAGCCATCAGTTGTGTGAGCCATCATTTGTGTGAGCTGTCAGCATATTTGACACGCCCGTACCGTGTCTGTGGATGGATACCTGACCTTGGTATTTCCCTTGTCATATCTTTAAACTCGTCAAGAGTTGGATATTGACTAAAACGGCCACTTAATATGGTAGTTGTGGTGGTCTCCTAAAAAGAGCCACTCCTTGGCTAGATCCTTCCTGGAGGGATATCTGGCTATTTTCCATGTTGAGACTCCTAACAGAGGCTCCATGGACCTTTTTGATTTGCATACTTCCCAGGGGGCAATGCACCTAGGATTTCACTGTGTTGAGCGCCTTTGTTGGCTGCCGACAGTATTTCCTCTGGCTGGTCTCCCCGAGATCAGTGATTGTTTTGTCTTGTTGATCTACTAGGCATTGCTCCCACATGGCCAGAATGCTACTCCACACTGATGAGGGGCAATACCCCGAAACAGCTGTCTGGGGACGGATAACTGGCCTTGGTATTTCCCTTTTCATATCTTTAAACTCATCAAGAGTTGGATATTGACTAAAAGGGCCACTTAATATGGTGGTTCTGGTGGTCTCCTAAAAAGAGCCACTCCCTGGATAGGTCCTTCCCGGAGGGATATCTGGCTATTTTCCATGTCGAGACTCCTAACAGAGGCTCCACAGACTTTTTTGATCTGGGCTCTCATTTGTGTGAGCCATCATTTGTGTGACCCATCACTTGTGTGAGTCATCATTTGTGTGAGCTGTCAGTGTATTTGACAAGCCTGCATCGGGGCATGCGGTGACTCGTTACCGGGCCGCGGTTCTGTATCTGGGATGCTGCGGTGGCGAGGCCTGGTTCTGTGACCCCGGCGGTGTCATTTAAATATGAAGGGGATGATGACAGTTATTCGTGATGCCACCTGTGGTATGCGGCAAGTTAGTTGCCGCCACTGTGGGATGGGAACCTATGGGGCAGATGGTGACGCAGCTTAGATGGCGCAGCTCTCCACAGACAGAGCTGGGCCCCAGGGCAGATGGGGGTAGTAGTAGGTGATGGTGGGGGTGCAGGTCAGAGGCGCAGGTGAATAACGGAGTGACACAGGGATGCAGTCTCAAGGTTTTTACTCACTGTATCAGCGTCCAAGGTAACACCACGTCAGTGACTGCCTTTGGAGTGCTGGGGTTTCACTGTGATGGGCTCCAGCCGATCCTGAATAGTTCGGAGGTCAAGACCGGTGTACCCCTCTAGTGTTCCTTCCCTGGTCGTCTTCCTGCGCTGACTTCTCTCCTGCCTGTCCCGCGCCTACGCACACAGTGCCCTGAGCCGCTGTCCGTGGGCCCTGTCAGGGTGGCTTGAAGCTCTATCCCTTGGCCCTATGTGATCACCTTCCAGCGGATTCGTGTGCGGAGTTGTCTTTGGTAGTAAATGGTCCTCAGCCTCTGGTTTTACTAGCGGAGCATGTTGGTTCTTCTCCTCTAGTCTAGGGACCAGTCCCCAATCTGTGGCCAAGTCCTTCCACTCAATTGCTGTATGTGGAATGAGGCCACGGCAGTATGGTGCACTTCCCATGGTCTCTAGGACCCCTTCTGTCTTGCGCCTGGGTTGAGCTACACCAGCTCCAAACCACAGGTCTTTCCTCCTCCACTGCTCCTTTCAGACTCCCTAACACTTCAGTGTCCCCAACTCACTAGACTACACCCCCAGGCCCTGTCGTATTAGGGGGAGGGAAAAACCATCACCAGTGGTGGCTATACATAGCATTAATGGAACCAAGCCCTAACCGTGACCCAGTGGCGAGCAGCTAACTGAGGTGTTGTGTGTTTTTTGTGCATACCGGTGGATGACCTCCTCCATACACAGGATGGGATACCACACCTCTCGCTACATATTCCTTACATTAAAATGTCCCTTTTTCTACATGGATGACGGATATCAACCTTGGAAGATTCAACTGTTTTTAACCCTATCCGCTCAGGCAAATTTTAGTCTTGATGTTTTTGTTCTTTTCCTCCCTCTCTGAGAGCCATACCTGTTTCAATATTCCACAGACTTAACTAGAATGGAGTAATTCTATAGCTGCATATACATTAAATGGAAGTAAGCTCAGGACTACAGAACAGGAGAAGGACTTGGGTATTCTCATTACAAATAAGCTGAACAGCAACCCTCAATGTCAGGCAGCAGCTGCAAAAGCAAACAAGATTTTAGGGTGTATAAAAAGAGAGATTAGATCCCATGATCCCAATGTATTGTCACCCCTCTATAAATCATCTGGAATATGGGATCCAGTTTTGGGCTCCACATTTTAAAAAGGACATTCAGAAGTTAGAGTCAGTTCAAAGGTGGGTAACTAGATTATTTCAAGGAATGAAGGCCTCCCATATGATGACAGGTTGAAAAACTTAGATATGTTTAGCCTACAAAAAAAGACGTCTCAGAGGAAATCTCATTTATATGTCTAAATATATGTGGGGTCAGTATAAAGGAATGGCACATGACTTATTCCATCCAAAGACAATACTAAAGACCAGGGGGTACTCACTCCAAGTGGAAGAAAAGAGATTCCGGCAGCTAAATAGGAAAGGGTTCTAACTTTTGACCAATTTGTCACGAACAGCCGGGGAAGTCACTCAGATATCCCACAGCTGTTCACTAATTTGTCATGAACACGACTACTCTCTAGCGCACCTCTTGTCGGCAGGCCACTTTTGGTACTGCAGGACAATGCATAAAATGAGGCTGCTGAGCTAAAAATGCCAAATATTGGAGGTCTCACAGCAAGGGTAAATGTATATATCACCGATTCCCGCTAATGGAATATATATATATACCTCGGTACCCTTAATGATAGCACCACAATAATTCTATGCAATAATAATTACGCTGGCACCACCCAACCTTTTAGGGCAACATGATGGCTCAGTGGGTAGCACTGCAGTCTTGCAGCGCTGGGGTCCTGGGTTCGAATCCCACCAAGGACAACATCTGCAAGGAGTTTGTATGTTCTCCCCATGTTTGTGTGGGTTTCCTCCAGGTTCTCCGGTTTCCTCCCACTCTCCAAAAACATACAGATAGGGAATTTAGATTGTGAGCCCCGATGGGGACAGTGTTCCTTATGTATGTAAAGCGCTGCGGAATATGTTAGCGCTATATAAAAATATAGATTTTTACAACAGTTAGAGCAGCCAGACTGTAAAATGTCCTACCATAAGAGGTAGTAATGGCAGACACTATAACAGCTTTTAAAAAAGGGCTGGATGTCTGTTATAAATGATTTATGTAGAATTGGTGGAGTAAGGTTCAACTAGATGGACCTAGGTCTATTTTCAACCTATATAACTATGTAACCACATGAGGGTTTGCTTTTAGCAGTTGAGTTGTAGTTTTTAAAGACAAAATCAATGTTACCGTACAATGTAATGGAAAACATTCCAAATGCGGTGAAACATTGAAGAAAAAGCTAACACAAATTCATAATTGATTTTTTGGTTTTATTTATTTCTTTATGCTGTCAACATGACTTTCTGGGTCAGAACAACTATGGAAATACCAAAGTTGCATAGTTTCTATTTGTGGTGAAAAAAATTCAGGTTATTTGAAAAAAAATGCTTTGAGTCACCATTTTCTTAGACCAATAATATTCTTATTTGTGACACATGCAACATTTCCATCTCTTTTTGTTGAATTTTTTCAGAATGTGTGGAGACCAAAAATGTGTAATACCATATGAGTAGTGATGGGCGAACCCCCTGATGCTCGGGCCTCACCTGAGCTTTTTGTTAAGTCCAAGTTCGGGGCCGGAGATAACACGAACTTGCATCCGAACCCCGAGCTTAGACTATACAGTTATGGGATGGGGCAGGGGGGCTGTAAAATAAAGAACATAGTAAATAATAAACATTGTCATTATACTTACCGATTCCGCAACGCATCTCCTGGCAGCTTCTGTCCGATCATTACCTTCCAGCCGTATTCACTGCACTGCCCGTCTCTCGGCAGTCTTCGGCTTTTTTCAGCTGTGTTTCGATAACGTCAGGGTTCACTTGAATCAATGGCTTACCCATGGACTCGATTGAACTTTGACTGTCACTATCAGTGTCAGCCTGCTGCTCACTCTGTGGAGATGCTTGTTTGTACAGAGCGATGAAGCAAAGCTGACATTGCTCTCCCTGTAAACTACGTCAGACTAAGGATTTTCTTTATAATAAATAAATAATAAATTTATAATAAAGATGGAGTCTCTAAATGTTTTTTTGATTTATTTCTATTACTTACAGCAAAGATGGAACTGCAGCTGTACATTACCTAGGCCAAAAACTACTACTCCAGCAGGATACAGGTAAGCCCCCACTAGGTGGAGGCATCCCACTGCAGGAGGAGCAAATCACACATACGCTTCCAAAACATGGAGGGGGCGATTGCTGGATGGTAAAACTGCACAAAGATGGCTTGCATAGAGCACTGTTCACACTAGCAGATGCACAGTCACAAACCCGCAGTCTATTAGGCGATGCCCATACTATTAGATCAGGCGGGCTGCCAAACCGTTTCCCAACTGCACATCATACAGGGACAGGAACTCTAATATGCAAAGCCTAACAAAAAGGGGCTTGGCTGTATCCTGTACAAAAAAATATGAGGTTTTTAGATGGTATTATTGCCATAAGATGGAAGCCTATAACCCTCGTCACGGGAACCTCATGCTTGTAGGTCCCTACACTATATACAATATTAAAAAGCAACAAAAAAGAGGAATAAATATAGTTAATAATAAACATTGTCATTATACTTACCGGTCCTGCGACGCATCTCCTGGCAGCTTCTGATTCCGGGTCCGATAATTACCTACCGGCCGTATTTACTTCACTGCTCGTCACTCGGCAGTCTTCAGCCTTTTTCGGCAATGTTTGCGATGACGTCAGGGTTCACTTGAATCAATGGCTTAGCCATGGACTCGATTGAACTTTGTCTGTCACTGTCGGTGTCAGCCTGCTTCTCACTCTGTGGAGATGCTTGTCTGTACAGAGCGATGAAGCAAAACTGACATTGCTCTTCCTGAAAACTACATCAGACTAAGGATTTTCTTTATAATAAAGATGGTGTCTCTAAATATTTTTTTGTTTTATTTCAAATAAAAAAAAAATTTTTGTGTTGTGTTTTGTTTTTTTTACTGTTTACTAGAAATTCATGGTGACCATGTCTAATTTTACGTGACACCATGAATTTCGGGCATAGTACCAGCTGAGAATACAAAGCTGGTATTAAAAAAATGTATAGAAGGAACTAAAGCTCAGAGTTCATAGAAGGAGCCAGGACCTGCAGGATGTGAGGAGTGTTAAGCGGGCTTTACACGCTGTGACATCGCTACCGATATATCGTCAGGGTCACGTCAGTAGTGACGCACATCCAGCGCCGGCAGCGACATCACAGCGTGCGATGCAAATGAGCGATGATCAACGAGCGCAAATACGTGCGATATCGTAGCTCGTTGTCACGTCACTCATTTCCATAATGTCGCTGCAGCAATGGTACGATGTTGTTTGTCGCTCCAGCGGCATCACACATCGCTGTGTGTGACGCCGCTGGAACGACAAACATCTACTTACCTGCCTCCACCGGAAAAGGAAGGAGGTGGCTGGGAGGTTCCGTTCAATGACGCTGCTGTGACGTCGCTGTGACGCTGAACGAACTGTCCCCTTAGAAAGGAGGCGGATCGGTGGTCACAGCGACATCGCAGGGCAAGTAAGTAGTGTGACGGGGGAGTGCGATTTTGTGTGCGACGGACAGCGATATGCCCGTGTCGCACAAAAGAGGGGGCGGGTACGCACGATAGCGATATCGTCACTGATATCGCTCCCATGTAAAGCCGCTTTAGTATGGAAGAATGAACCAAAAATCACACCCGAGCAATGCAAGAGACTAGTGTCTCTATATGGCTGGACTTACACGAACGTATGTAAAAACGGTCCTATTCTAGTTCAGGAGAGTAGGACAATTTTTTCTCACTTTTCATCCGTGTGCTGTCCGTGTGCAATTCGTTTTTTTCTCAGCAGCTATTAGTCATTTACAGGACCATTTACAGTCCTGTACAGAAGCATCTACAGTGTTCTGTGCTACATGATATAATTGCATCCATAAAAATGGATGTCACTAGAATGGTCCGTGTGCTGTCCGTGTGGTGTCCGTTTCTTTCTTGTACCCATTGACTTGTATTGGCGAGTCTCGGACGTTTTCAGGATACAATCGCAGCATGTTGCGACTTTTCTAATATTCAGAATCTGGATGCAAGAAAAGCTGACCAACTGCTCTCCCTCATTGACTAACATTTGTCAGTGTGCAATGTGAGATTTTCTCGCATTGCACTCATATGATTTATACGCTCGTGTGAGTGTACCCTACAGGAGGCTTCTGGAGGCTTCATCACCAATAAAGGAGAATGTACCAAGTATTAACTCCTTCACAACCAGTGAGCCGGCAGTAATCCCCACACGTTTGGTGATTTGAATAGCAGACATGTGGGGCTAACAGGTGAGGGTGGATTTGTGATCCACCCGTGCCTGCTTTCCACTTAAATCGCACTGTCACATTTAAATGGCCATAGCAGGGATCGTGCTGTTCCCCACTGCCATCGATGCCCTGTGACACGATCACAGGGAGCTGATGGTTGTCATGGTAGCGACAGGTCATATGATGACTCCTGTCGCTATCATGACGTATTTTCTCTCAGAGCCGACAGAGTACAGGCTCACATAGGAATGCTGCATTTATGCTGACCAGAGCTGTGCAGCTCTGATCAGCAGTAATAAACAAGTGATTAGACTTCTGATCCTTACAGTCCTCTAGGGGGACTAGTAATATAACTAAAAAAATGTAAAAAAAAGTTTTAAAAAATATGAAAAACTAAAAAAAATAAAAGTTCAAATCACCGCCCCATTTGCTTCATTGAAAATAAGTTAAAAAAAATTCACATATTTGGTATCGACGCGTTCAGAAATGCTCGATCTATCAAAAATAATATTTATTAATCTGATGGGTACACGGCGTGGCGAGAAAAAAAATCCAAACGCAAAAATTATGTTTTTTGCTTGGCACAAAAATGTTTTAAAATGCAATAACAGGTGAACAAAAAGTAGCATCCGCACAAAAATAGTATCATTAAAAATGTCAGCTCAAGATGCAAAACATAAGCCATCACTGAGCCATAGATCCCGAAAAAATGAGAACGCTACGGGTTGTGGAAAATGGCACCAAAAGCATAAATCTTTTTTTGGACAAACTTCTGAATTTTTTTTAACTCCTGTCCTTAAATAAAAGTAAACCCATACATGTTTGGTATCTATGAACTCTTAAGGCTACTTTACACACTGCGATATCGGTCCCGATATCGCTAGTGTGGGTACCCGCCCCCATCTGTTGCGCGACACGGGCATATCGCTGCCCGTGCCGCACAACATCGCCCAGAGCCGTCACACATACTTACCTGTCCGGCGACGTCGCTGTGACCGGCGAACCGCCTCCTTTCTAAGGGGGCGGTCCGTGCGGCATCACAGCGACGTCACTGAAACGTCACTGAACCGCCGCCCAATACCAGCGGAGGGGCGGAGATGAGCGGGACATAACATCCCGCCCACCTCCTTCCTTCCTCATAGCGGCCGGGAGGCAGGTAAGGAGAGCTTCCTCGCTCCTGCGGCGTCACACGCAGCGATGTGTGCTGCCGCAGGAACGAGGAACAACCTCGTTACTGCTGCAGTAACGATAATTGAGAATGGACCCCCGTGTCGCCGATTAGCGATTTTGCACGGTTTTGCAACGATGCAAAATCGCTTATCGGTGTCACACGCAACGGCATCGCTAATGCGGCCGGATGTGCGTCACAAAATCCGTGACCCCAACGACTCCGCATTAGCGATGTCGCAGCGTGTAAAGCCCGCTTTAGGCTAGTTTCACACTTGCGTTGTTTTGACGCAAACGGAATCCGTCACTAATGTAGTACAGTTCATTTATTTACATTGGAAGCACGTTACTATGGCGCGTGTGTGTGTCATGCAGTACCCGCTTGTGTCCACACGATGTCGTGCTTCCACTGTAAATAAATGATCTGTACTGTATTTGTAACGGAGCCCGAATCCATTAAAATAGCGCAAATGTGAAATGGCCCTTACTGACCTGAGGCATCACACTGACTTCAGTTTTACCATATATTGAACACAGTGAATAAAATATCCCAAAAACAATCGTGCAATTGCACATTTTTTGCAGTTTTTCCACACTTGGAATTTTTTTCCCATTTTCCAGTACACTATATGGTAAAACTCATGGTTTCACTCAAAAGTACAACTCGTTCCACAACAAAAAAGAAGATTCAAGGAAAAATAAAAAAAGTTACAGCTTTTGGAAGAAGGGGAGGAAAAAACTAAAACGAAAAATGCCCGGCAGAGAAGGGTTTAAATACACTTCAATAACGTGATACTTTTTCCCTGTGTCATTTGTCATTATTACACCTCACTAAATTTATGGACATCTCTGGTTTGATTTATTTGCCTGTGTGGATTGGATGGGTTGTTATTGACATCTGGTGAGAAATTTATGTGAATATTATATGATTATACTCCAGTGGGGGAGGGGCATTATTATATGATTATAATCTATGGGCAGGGGCGTTATGCTATGATTAGACATTAATGGGGGGGTGTAATTGTATGACTATACTCCAGTGGGGGAGGGGCATTATTATATGGTTATAATCTACGGGTGGGGGTGTTGTGCTATGATTATACATTAGTGGGGGGGGGTTATTGTATGAATATACTCCAGTGGGGGAGGGGCATTATTATATGGTTATAATCTATGGAAAGGGGCATAAATTATGATTATATGAAAAAGGGAATAATTTAATTAAGCAGGGGGCCATTTTACAACAATGAGTGTGAGTGATTATACTGCACCTGCTCCTGTGATTCATACACACATCGCGCCTTGCAGTAAAATTAAGCCCCCAACTCCAGGAACAAAATATACACCCTTTAAATAAAATGACCCTGTCTCCACCTTTCATGTA
Organism: Anomaloglossus baeobatrachus; assembly: GCF_048569485.1. Lineage (NCBI taxonomy): Eukaryota > Metazoa > Chordata > Amphibia > Anura > Aromobatidae > Anomaloglossus > Anomaloglossus baeobatrachus. The sequence continues at coordinate 368,635,948 of NC_134354.1, read as the reverse complement.
CAAGTATATGCAGTTACTCCCCTTTAGTAATATCTGTTCTCATGTTACCTGGAGAGTAATGCAGCCCCTTCTGCCCCCCACTGCCCCGCATAGTGGCCTTAGGGCTCATGCGCACGTAACTGCTGAATATTCTGCAGCGATTTGACAGCACATGTGCACTTCAAATCGCTGCAGAAAGACTGCATAATGGATGCAGTTTTTCTGTACAAAAAAAGCCGATTTCATGCGCTATGGCTGGTGACCCCACCATAGACAGAGTGGGAGCTGCATCCATAGCGCACGGAATAATTGACATGCTCATTTTATGAACACACAGATTTGGGTCAAAATGTTGGCATCCAAATCGCTGGATTCATAAAAGCATCGTGCACACATATCATGCACAATCTACATAGATTGTGCAGGGAACACAGGACACATGCATTTACGCTGCAGTGCTATACGCAGTGTAAATGCATGTGAGTACGCAACGTGCGCACACATCCTTACCCTATAGTGCAGTGTGGAGCTCCTCACAGCGGATGTTCCGCGGCCTCTTCTATCACAGCTGTGTCTCTGATGGACAGTCACAGGCTGTGTCTGCAGCAGGAGGCTGGGGGGACCAGCACATCTGAGAGGATGAATTTCCCGCCCCCACAGTCCTCTCCGGCAGATATGTGAGAGCACGGCAGAGTAAACAGGCAGTGAGGGAAGCAGGAGCAGCAAATCAAAATGACGGTTGTCTCACTTGTGCGCCCCCCTCTGGAGCCTGGCGGCCGGCGCCCTGTGCGACCGCACCACTTGCGCATGGGTAAAGCCGACTATGGATGGGGTCATAGTGAAGAGCAGTAGGTTGGAGAGGTGAGCAATAAGGTGAATATCAGTACTTTTTTATTATACATCTTATGTTTATTATGCTTTGGGTTCTGGAAAGACTCAGCATAATATGGGACATTCAATTTGCAGAGAATAACTTTGCTTCAAATCGTATTGTCTGGGAAAATTAGCACAATTTTGCAAATTCAAATTTTGTTATATCCATTCATCTATAATTACAATCTATGGCTCTATATATAGAGTGCTAACTTTGATGATTTTTTTTTGTGTCACTCCTCTGATGCTGAGATTGTAATATTGTAATGTAGAGAACCTCTTATTCTAGATTCGTACCACATTTTAAAGGGAATCTGTCAGAAGAATTTTGCTACCTCATCTGAGAGCAGCATGATGTAGGCAAAGAGACCTTGAATCTAAGAATGTATCATTTAATTTACTGGGTGCAGCGGTTCTAATACAATCAGAGTTTTTAGATTTAGCATGTAGCAGAGCTCAAAAAGCTGCCCCTGCCAACACCAGGCTTTGTAAAATGTCAATAGGCAGTGAGCTGCTTATCACAGAAGTGGTGTGGCGACTAGCAGGCACAAGGTAATGTAGTCTATGCAATGATAAGAGGTCCTGGAGCTAACACAATCATTGAAGTAAACAACAGAAGGTGGCCTGATAAGAGATGCATCACTGAAATTTGTGTATTAACCCATACAGCATACTATCTTCAGATTACATAGCAAAATCTGCTGACAGGTTCCCTTTAAATGTATACAGATTTTCCATGAACAAGGCTATGCATTGTATGCAAATGAAATGCTGTTTTAAATGGGTTAGTATGAGTTTTACAATGGAGATGTCTATATTTTTCTTCTTATTGTGTAATATTAACCCTTAAAGGGGTTGTCCAAGACATTTATAGGATTTCACACTTATTCTAACATGTCTAATCTGAACAATGTATAACATACTGTTAGCATTTGGTTGTTTTTACACTTCCAGCATTAATCTGCAATTTTCTCCATATGCAATTTGCATACATACGATCTGGAATCAAACTTGCATAAGCAAAAAAAAGTGTACTGTACTTTGAAAAAGTATTCATACCCCATGAGCTTTTCCACAATACATCCATAAGCTTAACCCTTTCACGACCGGCCGATTTTTCGCTTTCCGTTTTTTTTTTCGCCATTCTTTTTCTGAAAGACGTAACTTTTTTATTTTTCAGTCAATATGGTCATGTGAGGGCTCATTTTTTGCGGAACGAGCTGTACTTTTAAATGAAACCATCAGTTTTACCATATTGTGTACTAGAAAATGGCAAAAAAATTCCAAATGCTGAAAAATTGCAAAAAAAGTGCGATAGCACTATGGTTTTTGAGATATTTTATTCACTGTGTTCACTATATGGTAAAACTGATGTGTGGGTGTGATGCCTCAGGTCAGTGCGAGTTCGTAGACACCAAACATGTATAGGTTTACTTTTATATAAGGGGTTAAAAAAAAATCGGAAGTTTGTCCGAAAAAAGTGGCGCACGTTTTACGCCATATTCCGTGACCCGTAGCGTTCTCATTTTTCGGGATCTTAGGCTCAATGACGGCTTATTTTTTGCGTCTCGAGCTGACGTTTTTAACGGTACAATTTTTGCGCAGATGCTACGTTTTGATCGCCTCTTATTGCATTTTGCGCAAAAGTTGTGGCGACAAAAAAACGTCGTTTTGGCGTTTGGAATTTTTTTGCCGCTACGCCGTTTACTGATCAGATTAATTGATTTTATATTTTGATAGATCGGGCGTTTCTGAACGCGGCGATACCAAATGTGTGTATATTTTTTATTTTTTTAACCCTTTAATTTTCAATGGGGCGAATGGGGGGTGATTTGAACTTTTAGGTTTTTTTGTTTTTTTTTAATTTTTTAAAACTTATTTTTTTACTTTTTTTTTTTATTTTACTAGTCCCCCTAGGGGGCTATTGCGATCAGCATTCCGATCGCTCTGCAGTATCTGCTGATCACAGCTGGAAGGCTGTAAACAGCAGATACGCTGTCTTTCTCTTTTGCTGTGCCCCGGGCACAGCGAAAGTGAAACCAATTCATGTGTAGTACAGGAGTCATCACATGACCCTGTACTACCATGACAACTATCGGGAGTCACGTGATCGCGTCACGTGACTTCCGGTTTCGGCGGTAAGTAAAACTTTACCGCGATTGCGCTTATAATGGCGCTGTCAGGTATTGACAGCGCCATATAAGGGGTTAATCGGCACGAGCAGATAACGATTCTGCTCGTGCCTAGCAGGCACACATCTCAGCTGTGAAAATCAGCTGAGATGTGTGCCGATCGCGGCATGCTGCCGCCGGAGGACCGCGGGCAGTAAGATTATGTCATTTAGGACGTAATTTTACGGCCCGCGGTCGTTAAGGGGTTAAAGTGTAACCATCGTTTTAATTTTTGTTTCAGAAATCAATAGAACACATGAAAATAAGAAACTTTGTAATATTTCTTATCAGAGAAATCTGCTTCTTACTCTGCCAAAATTGATCAGTTATTATCAAGATTCTCAATTCTGAGGTAACATCTGTTCAGCTCCTCCTTCTGTATTTAGCCCCTCCATCTGCATCTAACTCCTCCCTCCTCCTGTCATCAGAAACCCCTCAGTAACAACTATCATCTCCTCCCTCAGTAATGGGAAAATCCTCGCTGAAAACAGATTTGGCCTCAGAACTGAGAATTTTGATAATGACTGATCAATCCTGGCAGAGAAAGAAGCAAATGTGTCTGATAAAATATATCACAAAAGTTGCGTGTATTTTCATGTGTTCTATTGATTTATGAAATGAAAATTAAAACGATGGTTAGACTTTAAGTTTGTAGGTGTAACGGGAAAAAATGTTGAAATGTTTGTGTGTTCCTGTATTTGTGTAGTTGGCTTGGTTCTGTTAACATTTTTATATAGTAAGATGGCTTCTGATAATGTATCTATGTAGTCATTTTGTTTCTGCTCTCATATCTCTGTTGTAAGCTTTGTTCTGCTACGATACCTATGTAGGAAGTTTGGTTCTGTTCCTGTATCTATGTAGTAATTTGGGTTCTGCTCCCCTATCCATGTAGTAATCTTGATTCTGTTCACATATCTATGTAGTAATTTTGTTTCTGCTTTCTTATCTCTGTTGTAAGCTTGGTTCTGGTACATTGCCTATGTAGGAAGCTTGGTTCTTTTCTTGTATCTATGTAGTAAGTTTGGTTCTGCTCCCCTATCCATGTCGTAATCTTGATTCTGTTCACATTATTATTATTATTATTATTATTATTATTATTATTATATCTATGGAGTAATTATTATTTGTTACTATATTTATGTAGTAATTTTGTTTTTGCTCTCATATCTCTGCTGTAAGCTTGGTTCTCTAACGATGCCTATGTTGGAAGCTTGGTTCTGTTCCTGTATCTATGTAGTAAGTTTGGTTCTGCTACCCTATCCATGTAGTAATCTTGGTTCTGTTTACATATCTATTTAGTAACATAGATATGGGAACAGATGACTCTTTGTAGAGTCTGATGTATCAAATTCACTTCATAGTGTTGTCGATTCCTAGATTTGAATTTGGGATGCTAATATTCCACATCTGTGACAGACAGCTAGATATAAGGCTATCATGTCCTTATATCACTGACCTACACTGCATCAACTACCAGTAATGCAAGATAACAATACTAATTATTGGTCCTTGTAAATGATCGTGCCATTACTTAACAGCTCAATATTGTATATAGGATTGCTCATGTGAGTGTGATCCCAAAATGAAAACAACAGCAGCCACTGTTACTTTTAGGCCCTGTGTGCACTGGAAAACGGAATTTTCTTAAGAAAATTCTGCAAGGTCTGAAAGATTACCGCACCCGTGGTAAAAAAAAACGCGGCAAACCGCACCTGAAAACCGCATGCGGTTTGCCGCGGTTTGCTGCAGTTTTACCGCGGTATTGTTCGCGGTATTGCCACGGTTTTGCCGCATGCAGGTTGGTACATGTGCTTTAATGCATTCAATGCAATAAAGCACATTGAAAGAAAAAAAAAAAAAGTAATTTCCTTCTTAGATAGATAGCAGACAAATAGATAGACAGATAGAAGAATAGAAGACAGATAGAAGAATAGATAGAAGGATAGATAGAGGGAAAGATAGAGTCCCTGTGAGCACACGCTGCATTTCTCCCGAGCGGTAATGTGTGTTCACATTACCGGCCGTGGGAAATGCCCTGTGGTTACCTCTGCTGTCTCGTTGCGAGGCTGCATTCAGCGCTGTGTGTCAGTCGCGGCTGGATGCAAGCATCGCAGGACGTGGATTACGCCGGAGCTGTGTGTTTCGGGGGGGTTAATAAAGGGGTGAACCAGGGGCTTTTTTGTGTTTTATTTAAATTAAAGGATTTTTCGGTGTGTGTGTTTTTTCACTTTACTTACGGGTTGATCATGTCAGCTGTCTCATAGACACTGCCATGATCAAGCTTGGACTTAGTGGCAGCCATTAACTCTGTAAATTACCCTGATTGCCACCACATCACGGCAACAGGAAGAGCCGGGGACACTCCGGGACTGCCGCATAATGGATGTGACAGTCCCGGGGCAGCCGCGGGCTGATATTCTCGGCTGAGGCAGGGGGGGGGGGGCATTAACCCTGGCCCTCGCCCTCCCCAGCCTGAGAATACCGGGCCGCCGCTGTGTGCTTACCTCGGCTGGACGGTAAAAATACGGCGGAGCCCACGTATTTTTTTTTCTATATGTCCGTTTGCTTTCTATGTGTATTCTATATGTCTGTGTGAGTGCAATGTGTGTGTGTTTACTATATGTCTGTGTCTGTGATGTGTGTGTTTACTATATGTCTGTGTCTGTGATGTTAACGCAGGAAAACGCAATGAACCGCACAGAATTTGCCGCCTGCGTTATTCCCTGCGGGATTTCACGATTACATGGCAGTCAATGGAGTGAAATCCCGACACGTGAAGCGACGTGTGGAAAAGAAGGGACATGCAATTGTTTTTGCTGCGGGAATCCCGCAGCAAAACATGCAGCTGTCAAAATCCGCATAGTACGCACAGCATTTTTTTTTCCCATAGGTTTTGCTGGTGAATCACTGCAGAGATGTTATGCACATAACATGCAGCGAAACATGCAGCAAAACCGCAGGAAATCCGCGGCAAAAAAACAGCAAGTGCGCACAGGGCCTTAAAGCACTTTAATGCTTTAAAGGGAAGGTGCCGTGATTTTTATTTTTGCATTAATAATTATTCATTATCTATTCAATTATTTTAATACAAAATATGTCCTATTTTTACAGTTTTTTATTTATTATTTTTATGTGTAGCATTGAGTGCTGCCATTTTCGTTTTCAGTTGTTGTGGTGTCTGAGCACAACACTTACACACCTCAAATACAAAAGTCCCTAGACATAGGAGACTGCGGTCGGTGTTGGACCACATCTCTTGCATTGTGGCTGCCTCCAGCTATCCAGATCACAGGTGTGGGAGGAGATGGGCACCATTTTTTTTAAACTCGCATTTACTCTGCCAGCTTCACTTTCCCCCTGTCAGCGCCAACAGTGTTTAATGTTATTGGTAACACAAGATGCTGGGATGCAAGTGTGACACGAGGTGTCGGGAGCAGAGGTCAGGGATGAGGTGAATATCTGCGGAGGTGAGTGGTGTTCACAGCAGGGTTGGCAACTTATTAAAAATTATGGGCAGACAATATTTTTTATGGACACAGTAGAAAACCATAATATATAATTATGATTACAAATACAGTCCTGACTAGTGATATAAATACATTAGCTGCATTCACTGCACTGTAAACTTTAAAATGATGATAATTACACTGAAAATAATCCGCATAAGTTTTTACAGCTTCAAAAAACCACAGACTCTTCTTTTTTTATGTACAGGTTATATTTGGGCTTCGACCTGCTATGTGCTGATTCACAGTCAGGCTAGCAAAAGTTAATCTCTGCTAGTCTGCTTGCTCCTTTAATCACATGTTGTGGGGAGACCTATCACATGTGCTCCCCTCCTATTTATACTGCTGGTATCCTTCCATCCTTGCCAGCTATAGCTTATTCTGTATTTGTCTATGAGATGTGGCATCCCAGACTTTCTTTGATGATAGTTGTGTTTAGTAGTGCTTTTTGCTTGGTGTGGTTGTAGACTGTTCCCCTGTTGTTTTGTACTACCTTCCTGCTCTTGTTTTCCTCCTGAAGCTCTAATTGTCTTGTCCTGTGTGCGTGCGTGCTGTGTGACAGAGTTTTGTTTTTCATTTGTCTGTCTTTTTCTCTAATCCTGTCCTGTCCTGATGAAGGGTGAGGGGAAATTAGATCAGGACTGGTCAGGAGCTGTGCCAAGAAGGAGACTCAGGCCTCTCCACCATTAGGCGAATTCCTGAGAATAGAGATAGCTTAGGGTCCCCTAGCTTGAGGGACAGATTAGGAGCCCCGGTTTCCCACTGTCACATCGTGACAGCGCCATTTAAGGGGTTAAAAGACACAGGTGGATAGCGGTTCAACTCATGCCTAGCAGGCACACATGTCAACTGTATAAATCAGCTGAGATGTGCGCCGATTCCCCCCTGCAGCCTGCAGCACCAGGTGGGGATTAACACTATGAGCGCTAGGATGTCACTTTACTGCCCGTGGTTGTTAAGGTGTTAATAAAGTGTCACTCTTGTCGACCCAACATGACAGATACAAATTGTCTACCTCTGTTAAAGACCAATTTTTCATTATTTCTGAATGTTGAAATCGTGAAGCTTTTTTGCTTCATGTAAGACTGTTTAATTAACCACCTCTGTTCCAACAAGGGCCACCACATTCTATATTCCAGGTATAGGGGCACACGTTCCAAAAGCCCAACCTAACCCAGCGCAGATTTACACTGAGTGTATATATATATATATATATATATATATACAGTATAAAATCTTGAAATGTGTGCAGTAAGTAAATTATATACAAGCAGAGCTATTGTAACCTTTGTGCCTTGTAAGTAGGCTCAGGTTGAATTGATCTAAGATTATAACCTCATCGGAAAAGCCCCCTCCTCCATCTCTGTTCCCCACGCCCTGCTGTCTGATTACCTCATGGTAAACCACCTGTGTTATCAGAGAGGTGAATGGAGCAGTGTTTGCTAGGGCCATACCATCAGACCTCTGTTCAGCCCCTACCTCCTGGGTAGAGCCAGACCTGGAAACTGTGAGCAAACGCTAAATGTTCACCAATATTTATACACCTTTGTCTCTAGTCTCTTAATACTTTGGAATTTCATGCTTGGACCACAGCCATAGTGATGTGTGCCTTTATATGGTATAGGAGATGCTGATGGAAACTGCAATGTGAGAGTAGTTTATAGAAATTTAGCATTTTTACCTAAGTTATGATTTTTCTTTAAAAGGGGCAGTGTAGAGGACGTTGAATGTTTCTATGCCTAGGCTAGTGTATTCCTGCTTTGTCATGCGTCATTTCGTAATTCGAGATGTGCCACAGACTATGTAAACCATGAGATTTGTAAATTGTACTCATGTTCCAATTACTCCTCATGCTTTCTCTTAGTCTTGATCGCTGGTAAGCACGCAAGTCCTTCGTTCAATTTGAAAGAAATATAGAATGATTTAAAGGGAATTGTTAAGTAAATTAGACATTCACTCAAGAGGAACTTTACATCTTCAAGCAACCACCTGAGAATGTCATATAATATTACATCCAGTTTATTTAATTTGTATATCAGCTCTATATGGGGGTCTGAACTATAGCACTAAGCGTATTTCTGCAAAAGAAACCATATTTAACCAAACCTATAAAAATGAAGGTAACACACATAGTCCAATGGTCCAACCCTAGCTAAGTCTGAGTTGTAAAAATCATAAAATAGTGTACCTAAATGATAAACAATAAGAAAGTCTGTAAAATGGTATTGTATATGTTATATATTGTTTGTTATTGCATTTTTTACACTAAAACATGTTAAATTATTAAAGCATAGTTAGAAAATTTTAGAATCAATAAATTAATGTACATTACTAAATTTTGATTGTTATATCTCAGTTCCAGTGGATATTACAGACTACTTGTGTTGGGTAAATTTAAGACCTCATGCATACATCTGCAGGTTACGTCAGCTCATGAAGTTCTCTATATTTCTGCATGCCACCTTACAATGGTGTATTGGGTGCAGTAGATATTGCGTCTGATGCAATATGTCACAAATCTTGCAGAGGTGCAAAAAAGTAGTATTGTGGTATAATGTGCCAGTAGAAGAAAAGTTTATTTTACAGTTGAAGGGGTATGTTAGGATATGACCCTCTCTTAGCAGTAGGAACAGATTTTGCCTGAATTTTGTGTGCTCTTCCCACTATTTTACAGTTAGTGTCGCGCCCAGGGCTATGGGGTGCTCGGACCCGGGCAGTGTCTCTCTTGGGAATGTCACGGTTGTAGCCGTTGCCCGATTCCATGCCCTGGCCCTTTTTTTTTGTAATGTGGTGTATTTACAGGGGATTTAGGTTAGTGTTCATACATTATGCCACTTGCGGTGTTGCGACTATATATATATATGGAGCCGCTGCTGCAGAATCTCCCTACTGGGGCTGGTGGTAATTGCAGCCTGGATAGTAGGCCCTCTGCAAGCAGGGCCGGGCCCCAGAGGATGGGTGTTGGAAGAAGGTAGTCCACACAGAGGTATACTGCAACTGATTTTTACTCACTGCTGGTAGGTTGTAATAGGTTACCCGAGGTCGGCTGGTTTCACTTTCAGGTCCCCTTCATCCCAGTGCCAGTTCAGTACTCTGGTACCTTCTTCCCCTGCACCTGTCTCTGGTAAATGGGTCCCCGTGGCGTAGAGTAACTGGGGGTTCCCGTGCAGTGGTTTGTCCACTTCTGTCCACCTGACCGTAGTGTGAACCCAGTTGGGGTTGGAGTCTCTGGTCCTGTCCCCGATTGTGCCTTTGCTACTGAGCCTTCGGATTCTTAAGGTCAGCGAGGTCCTTGATGGTCCCCTCGCTATGCAGGTGTTAACAGGTCGGCTTGAAGCTCTTTCCTGTCCTAGGGTTCTGTACCTCGTCGGTGCATAGTTCCGGGAGTACTTCACCGTACTCCCCAGGCAACTACTCTCCTGGGTACCAGGTCACTGTCAACCTGAGTCAGCACGTCACTTCGCTTCCACCTTTACTCCTCGCCTGCTACTCTTGTTTGACTACTCTCCACAGTCTGCCCCTCCCACCTGATCAACTAGTGGAGTGATCTGGCTCCACCTCTAGGCGGCTATCCATTGGTCCAACCCTAGCTAAGTACCATTGTATGGGGATTGTTGGGGAAAAACTGGGATTACCTGAGTTTTTGGTGTTACCGGCACTGGTCTCCTGGGACCTCATGGGGTAGGCCCTGCATCCTTGTGGGGATGCAGAACCTTGTAGCACCCTGATGGCTTCAGGGGCGCTACATTAGGATATGACCCTCTCTTAGCAGTAGCAACAGATTTTGCCTGAATTTTGTGTGCTCTTCCCACTATTTTACAGTTGAAGGGGTATGTTAGGATATGACCTTCTCTTAGCAGTAGCAACAGATTTTGCTTGAATTTTGTGTTCTCTTCCCACTCCCATGCTTGCCTAGTGTGTGCTTATATTGAGATCCCCAAGCAATTTTCTCTATGCAGAATCTTTCTCCTTAACTTGGTTCCAAAGTGGTAGTTAGGGGGGGGCGTGGCCTGCAGCCGTTCAAGATGGATGCTAGGTGAATGAGCTCTATGAGTCAGTAAGTTCAAGCGACAAATAAATCTACCCAAAGAAGAAAACACTGACCAAATCCTTTTTCATCAGACATAAGAATATCCTGTGATCATTTAGAGACTAGTCTCATCAATTTCCTGAGGAAGATAAGAAAGATATAGGGAGTTATTCCCGGCAGGTCTGTGACAAAATTCTGGGCATGGGAGTCTCCTGAAAGTGAAAGCATTGAATTCCCCCAATGCATTGGTCCTCAGGGACTTTATAGGAGTAAAGGTGGCTTTACACACTGCAACATCGCAAACGACATTGTAACGTCACCGGTTTTGTGACGTAATAGCGACCTCCCCAGCGACATTGCAGTGTGTGAAACACATCAGCGACCTGGCCCCTGCTGTGAAGTTGCTGATCGCTACAAATCGTTCAGGACCATTCTTTGGTCCTTTGTTTCCCGCTGTGCAGCATGATCGCTAGAAAGTCTCAGTGTGTAAAGGGGACTTAAATGTGCAGGCAGCAGGAGCCGGCTTCTGCGGACACCGGTAACCACGGTAAACATCGGGTAACCAAGAAGCCCTGTCCTTGGTTACCCGATATTTACCTTCGTTACCAGCCTCCACCGCTCTCACTGTCAGTGCCGGCTCCTGCTCCTTGCACGTGTAGCAGAGTACACATCGGGTAATTAACCCCATGTGTGCTGTAACTAGGAGAGCAGGGAGCCAGCGCTAAGCAGTGTGCGCTGCTCCCTGCTCTCTGCACGTGTAGCTACAGCACACATCGTGTAATTAACCCGATGTGTGCTGAAGCTAGGAGAGCAGGGAGCCAGCGCTAAGCAGTGTGCGCGGCTCCTGCTCTGTGCATATGTAGCTGCAGCACACATTGGGTAATTAACCCGATGCGTACTGTAGCTAGGAGAGCAGGGAGCCAGCGCTAAGCAGTGTGCGCTGCTCCCTGCTCTCTGCACGTGTAGCTGCGTGCGCTGGTAACCAAGGTAAATATCGGGTTGGTTACCCGATATTTACCTTAGTTACCAAGCGCAGCATCGCTTCAGTGCGTAGCTGCTGGCTGGGGGCTGGTCACTGGTTGCTGGTGACAGCTCACCAGCAACCCGTGTAGCGATGCTCCAGCGATCCCTGCCAGGTCAGGTTGCTGGTGGGATCGCTCGAGCGTCTGACTGTGTGACCTCTCACCAGCAACCTCCTAGCAACTTACCAGCGATCCCTATCAGGTTGTATCGTTGTTGGGATCGCTGGTAAGTTGTACCTTAACTCACTACTCCTAATCTGTTGGGGGATCTGAAGACCCTAAAACCAACTGTTTCTGATAAGGAAAAGATTAGATATCAAACATCTTTCCAGGTAGTGAGGGAAGCGGCAGCACTGCTGATAACCCTGCACTTCCCTGTCATCACAGGGGCTGAGGGCTGTGACACCAAATATATGTGAGGGCTGTAACACCAAATAAATCACTCAGTCACCAAGCTCAAGCACAAAGTTTTATTAATGTCCCACCAAAAGAATAAGAAGCTCCTAATAAATTGTCATTAAAGAATTTGTGACTTAACAGCATCCAGTGTGTGAGGTGAGGAAGAAGCTGGGCTGCTGTGCTTAGGTTGCCATAGTTACTCCTCACACACTATACCTGCTGCTGTAACATGGCAGTGGATCTGTGGTGCCGTACTTATATGATCCTCAGTGGAGGCTGTTCTGATTGAGACAACTGAAGAAATCCTCTTATCTACAGGAGTCTCCTTACCTGTGAGGAACTGCAGCAGACCTGTATCTTCTGCTCTACCTCCAAATAAGTTATATACAGTTAGGTCCAGAAATATTTGGACAGTGACACAAGTTTTGTTATTTTAGCTGTTTACAAAAACATGTTCAGAAATACAATTATATATATAATATGGGCTGAAAGTGCACACTCCCAGCTGCAATATGAGAGTTTTCACATCCAAATCGGAGAAAGGGTTTAGGAATCATAGCTCTGTAATGCATAGCCTCCTCTTTTTCAAGGGACCAAAAGTAATTGGACAAGGGACTCTAAGGGCTGCAATTAACTCTGAAGGCATCTCCCTTGTTAACCTGTAATCAATGAAGTAGTTAAAAGGTCTGGGGTTGATTACAGGTGTGTGGTTTTGCATTTGGAAGCTGTAGCTGTGACCAGACAACATGCGGTCTAAGGAACTCTCAATTGAGGTGAAGCAGAACATCCTGAGGCTGAAAAAAAAGAAAAAATCCATCAGAGAGATAGCAGACATGCTTGGAGTAGCAAAATCAACAGTCGGGTACATTCTGAGAAAAAAAGGAATTGACTGGTGAGCTTGGGAACTCAAAAAGGCCTGGGCGTCCACGGATGACAACAGTGGTGGATGATCGCCGCATACTTTCTTTGGTGAAGAAGAACCCGTTCACAACATCAACTGAAGTCCAGAACACTCTCAGTGAAGTAGGTGTATCTGTCTCTAAGTCAACAGTAAAGAGAAGACTCCATGAAAATAAATACAAAGGGTTCACATCTAGATGCAAACCATTCATCAATTCCAAAAATAGACAGGCCAGAGTTAAATTTGCTGAAAAACACCTCATGAAGCCAGCTCAGTTCTGGAAAAGTATTCTATGGACAGATGAGACAAAGATCAACCTGTACCAGAATGATGGGAATAAAAAAGTTTGGAGAAGAAAGGGAACGGCACATGATCCAAGGCACACCACATCCTCTGTAAAACATGGTGGAGGCAACGTGATGGCATGGGCATGCATGGCTTTCAATGGCATTGGGTCACTTGTGTTTATTGATGACATAACAGCAGACAAGAGTAGCCGGATGAATTCTGAAGTGTACCGGGATATACTTTCAGCCCAGATTCAGCCAAATGCCGCAAAGTTGATCGGACAGCGCTTCATAGTACAGATGGACAATGACCCCAAGCATACAGCCAAAGCTACCCAGGAGTTCATGAGTGCAAAAAAGTGGAACATTCTGCAATGGCCAAGTCAATCACCAGATCTTAACCCAATTGAGCATGCATTTCACTTGCTCAAATCCAGACTTAAGACGGAAAGACCCACAAACAAGCAAGACCTGAAGGCTGCGGCTGTAAAGGCCTGGCAAAGCATTAAGAAGGAGGAAACCCAGCGTTTGGTGATATCCATGGGTTCCAGACTTAAGGCAGTGATTGCCTCCAAAGGATTCGCAACAAAATATTGAAAATAAAAAATTTTTTTTTGGGTTTGGTTTATTTGTCCAATTACTTTTGACCTCCTAAAATGTGGAGTGTTTGTAAAGAAATGTGTACAATTCCTACAATTTCTATCAGATATTTTTGTTCAAACCTTCAAATTAAACGTTACAATCTGCACTTGAATTCTGTTGTAGAGGTTTCATTTCAAATCCAATGTGGTGGCATGCAGAGCCCAACTCGCGAAAATTGTGTCACTGTCCAAATATTTCTGGACCTAACTGTAGATAAATAAGAGAACTCCATTAACATATGTGGTACTGAACAAATTAAAGAAAATGCCTGGGATTTGGAAAAATAATAAAACCACCTTAAGTAGAAGAAACACTACACATAAAACAAATACCCCTCTTGTGCCTCATCAAAATGACAAAAGCAGGCAGTTACAAGCATCTAATTTCTTAGGACATAACCCTTCGGACCCTCCTGCACTTGCAAAAATTAGGCTCTCATCTAAAGGAGCCCCTGTAAAGAAGTCTTGGTCCACGTCCACAGCATGTAACACAGATACTAAATTAATGACATTGGAACAGAAGTGCAGTCAACACAAAATAGAAAAACCTGCTGTACTTACCCAAAACAAGGATTATAAGATACAAAAATGACAAAATCCACCAAGAGGTTCAGTATTATGTTTTGCTAAGCCTACAACAGTGATACCCCTGCCTCAGGAAATAAATATACAAAAACACAAGTCAGCGGCTGCAGATATAAAAGTTGCGGAGGTCAAAATAGCTTCACCCTCCCATGAGGAAAATAATGATAGTGTCCAAATACAAGGAGAGGACTACTGGATGGGCTCTTATCTACAGGAGATAGCTCCTTTTCTTCCTGCCTGGGTAACTTCAGAAGAAGAGAAATATACAGACCTAATTTACCACACTAATATATCTGATGTAACTAACATAGAGGAACCCAAGACTAATAAGGAAATTTCCACCCCTTCACCAGTTGATGATTCTGAAGGAGATGCAACTGCATCTATTAGCTCTGAGAATCTTCAATTCACAAGAGACAGCTTTATGAGTTCAAAGGATTTCTTATGGGAAAAAGACTCTCTATCATTAAGTAATATCCCTGCTTCTAACTCCCAAATCACCAGATCATATTTAATAAAGTTAAGCCTTTCAGGACAATATGGATAAACATCTCAAAAACACGAGTGATATAATTAAACGTACCATCAACCCAGACAAAGACTCCATTATGGATGACTCTAAAATACTAGATTGTGATGATGCCTACAGCCCAGATACCCATATTTCTGAATTGTCTGGTAAAGATTTTAATTCCCCTTCTTGCAATAGTACAAAAGACACCCACATCACAGAATTATTTGCTAAGAAAATATTCAATGAAATGCTGGCCTCTATCAAACAAATATTTGCCCCACAGATTACAGATTTATCTACAGAAATCAATAATATCCAAAGGAAAACTGAAAATATTGATAATGCAATTCTGGTTATACAACAAGAAAAAGAAGATTTAAATAATTCCATCAATTTAATAAGTAAAGACATTTCAACTTTAACCCCTTAGTGACGGAGCTAATTTTCACCTTAATGACCAGACCAAATTTTGCAATTCTGACCAGTGTCACTTCATGAGATTATAACTCTGGAACGCTTCAACGGATCCTGGTGAGTCTGAGATTGTTTTTTTGTCACATATTGGACTTCATGTTAGTACTAAATTTAGGACAATACTTTTTGCGTTTATTTATGAAAAAAACTGAATTTTGGCAAAAATTTTGAAAATTTAGCAATTTTCAACATTTGAATTTTTATACCGTTAAATCAGAGATTTCTGTGACACAAAATAGTTAATAAATAACATTTCCTACTTGTCTACTTTACATAAGCACAATTTTGGAAACAACATTTTTTTTTGTTAGGAAGTTAGAAGAGTTCAAAGTTTATCAGCGATTTCTTATTTTTACAGCAAAATTTACAAAACCATTTTTTTAGGGACCACATCATATTTGAAGTGACTTCAATAGGCCTAGATGAGAGAAAATACCCAAAAGAGACACCATTCTAAAAACTGCACCCCCCAAAGTACTCAAAACCACATTCAAGAAGTTTATTAACCCTTCAGGTGCTTCACATGAACAAAAGCAATGTGGAATGAAAAAAAGCAAAAATTAAATTTTACCTAAAAATGTTGCTCTAACCCAAATTTATTCACTTTTAGAAGAAATAACAGAACAAAATGGACCACAAAATTTGTTCCCCACTTTCTTATGAACGCACCAATACCCCATATGTGGTCAGAAACCTCTGTTTGGACAAATGGGAGGGCTCGGAACAGAAGGAGCAATATTTGAATTTTGGAAAGCAAATTTGGCTGAAATAGATTGCGGGCACCATGTTGCATTTACAGGTCCGCTAAGGTACCTAAACAGAAGAAAACCCTCACAAGTGATGCCATTTTGGAAACTAGACCCCTCAAGGCTTCTATCTAGGGGTATAGTGAGCATTTTGGATCCACAGGTACTTCACAGATTTTGTTAACGTTACGTTGTCATATTGAAAATTTTAATAATTTTCTCAAAAATGTTGCTTTAGCATCAATTTTCTCACTTTTTCAAGAGGTAATTCCAAAAATTTGACCTCAAGATTTGTTACCCACTTTTTTATGAGCACGGTGATACCTCACATGTGGTCTGAAACCTTTGTTTGGACAAATCGGAGGGCTTGAAACAGAAGGAACAATATTTGAATTTTGGAAAGCAAATTTGGCTGAAATAGATTGCGGGCACCATGTCGCATTTGGAGGTCCCAAAAGGTACCTAAACAGCAGAAACTCCGCACAAGTGACCTCATTTTGGAAACTAGGCCCCTCAAGGAATTTATTTAGATGTTTGGTGAGTACCCTGAACCCCCAGGTGCTTCACAGAATTTTATAACATTGAGCCATGAAAATAAAAAAATAAAATTTTACCACAAATTTGTTATTTCAACCAGGTAGCTTTTTTTTTCACAAGGGTAACAGGAAAAAAATCACCATGAAATTTATTGTGCAATTTCTCCTGAGTTTGGCGATACCTTATATGTGGTGGAAATCAACTGTTTGGGCACACGGCGGGGCTCGGAAGGGAAGGAGTGCCATTTGACTGCAAAATTGTCTGGAATCAATAGCGGACGCCATGTTGCATTAGGAGAGCCCCTGAGGTGCCTATACAGTGAAGCTCCTCAACATGTGGCCACATTTCGGAAAATAGACCCCACAAGGAATCTATCTAGATGTTTGGTGAGTACCCTGAACCCTCAGGTGCTTCACAGAAGTTTATAATGTTGAGCTGTGAAAATAAAAAAATACATTTTTACCACAAAATTGTTACTTCAACCAGGTAGCTTTTTTTTTTACAAGAGTAAAAGGAAAGAATTCAGCATAAAATTTATTGTGCAATTTCTCCTGAGTATGCTGATACCTTATGTGTGGTGGAAATCAACAGTTTGGGTGCACAGCAGGGCTCGGAAGGGAAGGAGCGCCATTTGACTGCACAATTGGCTGGAATCATTAGCGGACGCTATGTTGCATTTGGAAAGCTCCTAAGGTGCCTAAACAGTGGAGGTCCCCAACAAGTGACCCCATTCTGGAAACAAGACACTTCAAGGCTTTTATCTAGGTGTATAGTGAGCAGTTTGAATCCAAGAGTACTTCACAGAATTTGATAAGCTTAGGTTGCCATATTGAAAATTTTCATTTTTTTCACAAAAATGTTGCTTTAGCATCAAATTTCTTACTTTTTCAAGAGGCAACAACAAACCGTGGACCCAAGAGGTTGTTATTCAATGACTTATGAGCACAGGGATACCCCACATGTGGCCAAAAACCTCTGTTTGGATAAATTGGAGGGCTTGGAATGGAAGGAGCACCATTTGAATTCTGGAAAAGTTGAAATAAATTGCGGGCACCATGTCACATTTGCAGGGCCCCTTGGGTACCTATACAGCAGAAACCCCCCACAAGTGACCCCATTTTGGAAACTGGATTTTATTCAGGAGTATAGTAAGCATTTTGAATCCACAGGTACTTCACAAAAATGTTGCTGTAGCAACAAATTTCTCACTTTTAGGCTATGTGGCCATGATCCAGCGACACGGCGTCTAGTACCCAGTGTCAGCCTTCCTGCAGAGATGTGAGTGTTGTCCACGGGAGAACGCAGCTGCCCATGCCCACAATTTGGGTTCAGGCTGCTGTGGACTTTAGCTCTATGCTACCTGCAGAGAACACTCTTGTCTCCACAGCATAAATTGGCATGCTGAGGCTAGAGAAGCTGTGCCACAGGTCGGTTTATGCTGTGGAGAAAAGAAGTACAGTGGGCATGGGATTTCTAAAAATCCTTCCACTGTGCTCCTACTGCACAACGCAGCGCTATGGATGCAGGGAAAACACTCTGCGCCCAAAGCACTGCAAATCCCGATTGTGGGCACACAGCCTAAAATGCTACAATGGATGAATGGATAGATGTCAAACAAATATAACGTCCCATTCCCCTGCATGTTCTAAGCTGGCGCCCTTTAGTGCCTTTCATGTGGCACTAAAGGGTGCCTAGCCTTGTATTTAGCCCCCCCAAAAAATTAATAATTAAAATAAACGACGTGGGGTCCCCCCTATTTTTGATAGCCAGCTAGGGTAAAGCAGACAGCTGTAGCCTGCAAACCACAGCTGACAGCTTCACCTTGGCTGGTGATCAATTTGGAGGGCTCCCCAGGTGTTTTTCTAAAAAAAAACAAACAAAAAAACAAACGTGGGGTCCCCCCCAAATTAGATCACCAGCCAAGGTGAAGCGGACAGTTGGGGTCTGGTATTCTCAGGGTGGGAAGAGCCATGGTTATTGGACTCTTCCCAGCCTAAAAATAGCAGGCCGCAGCCGCCCCAGAAGTGGCGCATCCATTAGATGTGCCAATCCTGGCGCTTCGCCCCAGCTCATCCCGCGCCCTGGTGCGGTGGCAAACGGGGTAATATACGGGGTTGATACGAGCTGTAATGTCACCTGGCATCAAGCCCTGGGGTTAGTGATGTCACGGCATCTAAACAGATACCTGACATCACTAACCCAGTCAGTAATAGAAAAAAATAAAGACAAAAAAAAAATTTATTTGAAAAAAAAACTCCCCGAAACATTCCTCTTTCACCAATTTATTGAAAAGAAATAAATTTCGGTCGCTGTAATCTATTTTGGAGGTCCCTCGGTGACTCTGGACCTTCTAGAATATGGGGGGCACGTTCAGGGAACGTATCCCCCATTTTCTGGAAGAGCAAGCTCTCCATGAGCAGTGTGGGTGCAGTAATCTGAGAATACTGCACTCACACTGCCCCGGTCCAACCTAGGGCAGAGTGACCTGCAGTAACCTCATTCCAGAATATGAGGGGCACGCTCACAGAACGTACCCCCCATTTTCTAGAACAGCAGGCTCTCCATGTGAGGAGTGTGGCTGCAGATTTCTGCACTCACTCTCCCCCGGTCCACAGTGCAGCAGCATGTGCAAGCAGCGCGGTCAGCGTCCCTGCTTGCAAGGATCCAGCTGACAGGCGCAGTCACATGCGGCAGAAAGAGCAGGATGAATGCGGCCGCGCGCTACTGTGCGCTGCACGCCGCCATCTTGCACGCTCCTGAGGAGGGAAGGGGGAGCGCTCTGGAGAACCGGAGGGTGCTCCGGGGGACCAGAGATCTCCGGTGTACCGGAGGAGGGGTCAGGGGGAGGACATTTCCCTCCGATCTGAAATGTTTCATCATTTCAGATCGGAGGGAAATGAATGCAGAGCCTGCGGCGGCGGCAGTTTTCGGCGCGCGACGGCGCCATTTTGGATGTCCGGTGGGGGTGGGGGTGGTGGGGGTTGATTTTTCCGGTACCGGGGGCTTTGGGGGCACTAAAGGATTATATTTCTTTATCATCTGACATGTTTGATCATGTCAGATGAGAAAGAAATAAGTATTATTTGCCATTTTTTTTTTATGTGTACGTCGGTATACGGTGTATACCGGCGATCACATTATCGGGGTCCAAAAAAACCATCCCGATTCATAATCTTGGGGGTCTCAGCTACCTCCGGTAGCTGAAACCCCCGAGATTTTTCGTCACTGGGGGGCGCTACAAGATTTTTCCGGCCTGACGTCTCAAGACGTCGGAATAGAATAAGTACCCTGTTTTTCCAACGTCTTGAGACGTTAGGCCGTCGCTATGGGGTTAAAAATGCAAAAGGCAAATTCTGAGGATTATGCTAGAAGAAAAAATCTGAAGATAAGAGGCGTTCCAGAATCGGTAATCCCAGCTGACTTAAAATATTACCTTAAGACAATGACAAGCACACTGATACCACATCTTTCAAATAAGGAAGGATTTCAGTTACTTCAACGCTTTAACATAAACATTGATCAGAATGGCCATCATATCTACTCCACTTAAGAATTCTTTTTACATGGTCTCTGATCAGTTGTAGTCTGAAAATATGGATCTTGATCTTAGGAGTTTTTAACTGAAAAGAATACTAAATCTTTCAGCCCTACTGGATCTACCATTTATAAGGCTACTGTAGGATTACAATGGATACTCCACCACTAACTTTATACTTTGGAACTACTACTCTTTTCTTGGAACATCCGTTAGTACTTCTTCATTTAATGGTGGACTAAGGACCTTAATTCAAGAACTGTTCGTTTCACCTAAAGGCCGAACTCTTTCTCCCCAGAGTTGAGGTTTAATCTCGACCTGGGCAAGCATAGTAAACATTGTGAGCTAAATATTGCTTGATATGTATTATTAACCTGACTTTTTATCCCCTTCTAGCTGTTGACCTTTCTCCAAGGAATATATTATACTGTACTCTACCTTTAGCAAGTTATATTCATAATCCTCCCCTACTAAATCTATGCATTAATATTTAGCACGACTTATCCAAGAACTGAATTATAATGTAATTGAAGATGTTTCGATGCTTGTCATCTTTCCCTTTTTAAGGGATTTCCCTCTCCTTCCTGCTTTTTACCTCTTCACCAATAAATATTTCCTTCCCTACGTTTCTCTTTCCCTTCCTCTTCTCCCTTATGTTTCAGCTTCTTATGTGTTAAATGTTTTTGTACAATATGAGTAAGTAACTAGATTATGGCAAGCTTTTAATTATTTATGGTAATGTACTGTATTGGACTGTATTGTATTGTATATACCCTTATGTTCAAATTATCCTATAAAAATATTTTAAAGCAAAGTGGCAATTAGCTCAGGAACCTATACAGACATTAACTTTATCTAACTCAAGGACAATCACGGCTTGAGAAATTTAAGATTGAGCAAGAAGCTTTGGGGATGCCTACAAGAATCTAATAAAGTCTTGAAATCATACCAACTTGGTAAATGCAGACGAGGCATTGTGTGCAGCTTCTGATGTTTCCAAAATTTTATTTTGCTATATTTTACCCTGAGTTTAACTTTAAGGGGTGCTTCACACACAGCGAGCTCGCTGCCGAGATCGCTGCTGAGTCACGGTTTTTGTGACGCAGCAGTGACCTCATTAGCGATCTCGCTGTGTGTGACACTGAGCAGCGATCTGGCCCCTGCTGCGAGATCGCTGCTCGTTACACACAGCCCTGGTTCGTTTTCTTCAAAGCCGCTCTCCTGCTGTGACACACAGATCGCTGTGTGTGACAGCAAGAGAGCGACAAATGAAGCGAGCAGGGAGCAGGAGCCGGCGTCTGACAGCTGAGGTAAGCTGTATCCAAGATAAACATCGGGTAACCAAGGTGGTTACCCGATATTTACCTTAGTTACCAGCCTCTGCAGCTCTCACGCTGCCTGTGCTGCCGGCTCCGGCTCTCTGCACATGTAGCTGCTGTACACATCGGGTTAATTAACCCGATGTGTACAGCAGCTAGGAGAGCAAGGAGCCAGCGCTAAGCAGTGTGCGCGGCTCCCTGCTCTCTGCACATGTAGCTGCATTACACATCGGGTTAATTAACCCGATGTGTACTGTAGCTAGGAGAGCAAGGAGCCAGCGCTCAGTGTGCGCGGCTCCCTGCTCCCTGCTCACACAGCTAAGCGGTGTGCACTGGTAACTAATGTAAACATCGGGTAACCATACCCGATGTTTACCTTAGTTACCAGTCTCCGCAGCTTCCAGACGGCGGCTCCGTGCAAGCGCAGCGTCGCTTGCACGTCGCTGCTGGCTGGGGGCTGTTCACTGGTCGCTGGTGAGATCTGCCTGTTTGACAGCTCACCAGCGACCATGTAGCGATGCAGCAGCGATCCTGACCAGGTCAGATCGCTGGTCGGATCGCTGCTGCATCGCTAAGTGTGAAGGTACCCTAAGAGTTATGTAGAATCTTGCTAATGAGCTCCTGAGTAGAGATAAGCGAACCTGTGGAAGTTCGGTTCAGTGGATTCAGCCGGATTTTCGATAAAGTTCAATTTGGGAAGTGCACTTGACCTGAACCCCAATGGAACTCACTAATTAAGCAGTTTGTGTTTCCGTCCACATGCAGCCAACCATAAACAGAACGCTTCCGAGGGAGAGAGGGCATTTCTTTTTTTTTCTTTTTTGGTACACTACATCCAATAATGGTCTTGTCCTCAATGAGTGCCATTCAAACACTGCAAGCAGCACGCACTGGACTGAGCTCCGAGTGTACCAAAGCACAGCGATGCTCGCTCAAGTGGTCAGTATATATAAAGCACTCGAACTCCAAACTTGAACACTGATGTTTCAGTAAAGTCTGTGTTCGGTACAAACACAGAACTTTGCTTTTCAGGTTCTCTCATCTCTACTCCTAAGTAGAGATGAGCAAACCCAAGCTTCAGTGTTCGAAGTTCGTACCAAACACGGACTTTACAAAAAAACAGAGTTCAAGTTCAAAATTTGGGTCCTTTACATATGCAAACCATTCACGCGAGCATCGCTGTGCTCAGGTGCGCTTGGTGCTCAGCCCAATACGAGCCACTTGTAGTGTTTGAACGTCTTGCACTGCGGGTAACAATAGCATGATCAGATGTAGTGTGCACAAAAAAAATAAATAAATAATGGAAATAACCTGCCCACCCTCCCCCAGAAGTGTTCTTGCTGCATGTGGGCGGAGACCCAAACTGCTCAATTACTGACTTCCATTGGGGTTCAGATCAAGTTCAGGTCCCGAGCCAAACTTTGTCTAAAGTCCGTCTCAACCCGCTCAACCAAATTTCCACGGATTCGCTCATCTCTAGTCCTGAGACATAAGTACACCGAAGATCAAAGGGTAACAATGTTTTGAACATCAACACAAAGCTGAAAATATGGAGCTTTTCAGGCTCCATATTTCACCATCCACTACAGTTTTTAGTGAGGGATTACTTTAATTTTATAGACAATCATCTTTGCTATCTCATACAAATATTTGACTTGCAACTATTTAGCACATGATTAGTTATAAAGATTCTTGTTATGACACTGCATTGTTACTATTTTGCTCCTGGTGGTGTAAAAATATTTTTTTCCTGAACACTACAAATTACAACCTATTATCACATTCTCTAATACCTCAGTGTGCTATTAGATTGATTCCCAAGAAAAATGGTCAGTGGTTCGAATCAAGGACCAGCCATGAAAAAGATTTTTCAGGAGAAGAGAAACAGCATGATCCAGCTCATCGACAGTGGTCTCTCAGTGAAGAAAATTGCAAAACTGCATAAGATTGAATAGGATAACTGAAGTGAGCACTAATATATATATTATGAGTGCAAGCCAAAAATTACATACTATATACGGATAAGGCTGCACATCAAACTTAGATAATAGTATAATGCCTCAAGCATATGGAAAAATATTGGAATATACAATGAAAAATGCTACTTGCTAATTTGAACATGTGAATAATGAATTGCATACCTGCCATGAATATTAGGAAAAAGGAGATATTTAGCAATCGCATTGATCAATGTAACTGAGCCCCAAGGCCTCGTCAAGGCATATCTCTATATTGGGGTCCCTAGCTCTGTGACCCTAACTGTGTGTCATCTCATTGCAATTAAAAACTGCTATGGGTGGAGAGGGGTAACTAAGGACTTTCTTATATAGGAGATGGAAAAAACATGGCCGAAAGGGGCGGAGCTGTGTTCACATTCAGAAAAAAACTACATATAACTGAATAGGATAACTGAAGTGAGCACTAATATATATATTATGAGTGCAAGCCAAAAATTACATACTATATACGGATAAGGCTGCACATCAAACTTAGATAATAGTATAATGCCTCAAGCATATGGAAAAATATTGGAATATACAATGAAAAATGCTACTTGCTAATTTGAACATGTGAATAATGAATTGCATACCTGCCATGAATATTAGGAAAAAGGAGATATTTAGCAATCGCATTGATCAATGTAACTGAGCCCCAAGGCCTCGTCAAGGCATATCTCTATATTGGGGTCCCTAGCTCTGTGACCCTAACTGTGTGTCATCTCATTGCAATTAAAAACTGCTATGGGTGGAGAGGGGTAACTAAGGACTTTCTTATATAGGAGATGTAAAAAACATGGCCGAAAGGGGCGGAGCTGTGTTCACATTCAGAAAAAAACTACATATAACTGAATAGGATAACTGAAGTGAGCACTAATATATATATTATGAGTGCAAGCCAAAAATTACATACTATATACGGATAAGGCTGCACATCAAACTTAGATAATAGTATAATGCCTCAAGCATATGGAAAAATATTGGAATATACAATGAAAAATGCTACTTGCTAATTTGAACATGTGAATAATGAATTGCATACCTGCCATGAATATTAGGAAAAAGGAGATATTTAGCAATCGCATTGATCAATGTAACTGAGCCCCAAGGCCTCGTCAAGGCATATCTCTATATTGGGGTCCCTAGCTCTGTGACCCTAACTGTGTGTCATCTCATTGCAATTAAAAACTGCTATGGGTGGAGAGGGGTAACTAAGGACTTTCTTATATAGGAGATGGAAAAAACATGGCCGAAAGGGGCGGAGCTGTGTTCACATTCAGAAAAAAACTACATATAACTGAATAGGATAACTGAAGTGAGCACTAATATATATATTATGAGTGCAAGCCAAAAATTACATACTATATACGGATAAGGCTGCACATCAAACTTAGATAATAGTATAATGCCTCAAGCATATGGAAAAATATTGGAATATACAATGAAAAATGCTACTTGCTAATTTGAACACGTGAATAATGAATTGCATACCTGCCATGAATATTAGGAAAAAGGAGATATTTAGCAATCGCATTGATCAATGTAACTGAGCCCCAAGGCCTCGTCAAGGCATATCTCTATATTGGGGTCCCTAGCTCTGTGACCCTAACTGTGTGTCATCTCATTGCAATTAAAAACTGCTATGGGTGGAGAGGGGTAACTAAGGACTTTCTTATATAGGAGATGGAAAAAACATGGCCGAAAGGGGCGGAGCTGTGTTCACATTCAGAAAAAAACTACATATAACTGAATAGGATAACTGAAGTGAGCACTAATATATATATTATGAGTGCAAGCCAAAAATTACATACTATATACGGATAAGGCTGCACATCAAACTTAGATAATAGTATAATGCCTCAAGCATATGGAAAAATATTGGAATATACAATGAAAAATGCTACTTGCTAATTTGAACATGTGAATAATGAATTGCATACCTGCCATGAATATTAGGAAAAAGGAGATATTTAGCAATCGCATTGATCAATGTAACTGAGCCCCAAGGCCTCGTCAAGGCATATCTCTATATTGGGGTCCCTAGCTCTGTGACCCTAACTGTGTGTCATCTCATTGCAATTAAAAACTGCTATGGGTGGAGAGGGGTAACTAAGGACTTTCTTATATAGGAGATGTAAAAAACATGGCCGAAAGGGGCGGAGCTGTGTTCACATTCAGAAAAAAACTACATATAACTGAATAGGATAACTGAAGTGAGCACTAATATATATATTATGAGTGCAAGCCAAAAATTACATACTATATACGGATAAGGCTGCACATCAAACTTAGATAATAGTATAATGCCTCAAGCATATGGAAAAATATTGGAATATACAATGAAAAATGCTACTTGCTAATTTGAACATGTGAATAATGAATTGCATACCTGCCATGAATATTAGGAAAAAGGAGATATTTAGCAATCGCATTGATCAATGTAACTGAGCCCCAAGGCCTCGTCAAGGCATATCTCTATATTGGGGTCCCTAGCTCTGTGACCCTAACTGTGTGTCATCTCATTGCAATTAAAAACTGCTATGGGTGGGGAGGGGTAACTAAGGACTTTCTTATATATGAGATGGAAAAAACATGGCCGAAAGGGGCGGAGCTGTGTTCACATTCAGAAAAAAACTACATATAACTGAATAGGATAACTGAAGTGAGCACTAATATATATATTATGAGTGTAAGGCAAAAATTACATACTATATACGGATAAGGCTGCACATCAAACTTAGATAATAGTATAATGCCTCAAGCATATGGAAAAATATTGGAATATACAATGAAAAATGCTACTTGCTAATTTGAACATGTGAATAATGAATTGCATACCTGCCATGAATATTAGGAAAAAGGAGATATTTAGCAATCGCATTGATCAATGTAACTGAGCCCCAAGGCCTCGCCAAGGCATATCTCTATATTGGGGTCCCTAGCTCTGTGACCCTAACTGTGTGTCATCTCATTGCAATTAAAAACTGCTATGGGTGGAGAGGGGTAACTAAGGACTTTCTTATATAGGAGATGGAAAAAACATGGCCGAAAGGGGCGGAGCTGTGTTCACATTCAGAAAAAAACTACATATAACTGAATAGGATAACTGAAGTGAGCACTAATATATATATTATGAGTGCAAGGCAAAAATTACATACTATATACGGATAAGGCTGCACATCAAACCTAGATAATAGTATAATGCCTCAAGCATATGGAAAAATATTGGAATATACAATGAAAAATGCTACTTGCTAATTTGAACATGTGAATAATGAATTGCATACCTGCCATGAATATTAGGAAAAAGGAGATATTTAGCAATCGCATTGATCAATGTAACTGAGCCCCAAGGCCTCGTCAAGGCATATCTCTATATTGGGGTCCCTAGCTCTGTGACCCTAACTGTGTGTCATCTCATTGCAATTAAAAACTGCTATGGGTGGAGAGGGGTAACTAAGGACTTTCTTATATAGGAGATGGAAAAAACATGGCCGAAAGGGGCGGAGCTGTGTTCACATTCAGAAAAAAACTACATATAACTGAATAGGATAACTGAAGTGAGCACTAATATATATATTATGAGTGCAAGCCAAAAATTACATACTATATACGGATAAGGCTGCACAGAGCTAGGGACCCCAATATAGAGATATGCCTTGACGAGGCCTTGGGGCTCAGTTACATTGATCAATGCGATTGCTAAATATCTCCTTTTTCCTAATATTCATGGCAGGTATGCAATTCATTATTCACATGTTCAAATTAGCAAGTAGCATTTTTCATTGTATATTCCAATATTTTTCCATATGCTTGAGGCATTATACTATTATCTAAGTTTGATGTGCAGCCTTATCCATATATAGTATGTAATTTTTGGCTTGCACTCATAATATATATATTAGTGCTCACTTCAGTTATCCTATTCAGTTATATGTAGTTTTTTTCTGAATGTGAACACAGCTCCGCCCCTTTCGGCCATGTTTTTTACATCTCCTATATAAGAAAGTCCTTAGTTACCCCTCTCCACCCATAGCAGTTTTTAAATGCAATGAGATGACACACAGTTAGGGTCACAGAGCTAGGGACCCCAATATAGAGATATGCCTTGACGAGGCCTTGGGGCTCAGTTACATTGATCAATGCGATTGCTAAATATCTCCTTTTTCCTAATATTCATGGCAGGTATGCAATTCATTATTCACATGTTCAAATTAGCAAGTAGCATTTTTCATTGTATATTCCAATATTTTTCCATATGCTTGAGGCATTATACTATTATCTAAGTTTGATGTGCAGCCTTATCCGTATATAGTATGTAATTTTTGGCTTGCACTCATAATATATATATTAGTGCTCACTTCAGTTATCCTATTCAGTTATATGTAGTTTTTTTCTGAATGTGAACACAGCTCCGCCCCTTTCGGCCATGTTTTTTCCATCTCCTATATAAGAAAGTCCTTAGTTACCCCTCTCCACCCATAGCAGTTTTTAATTGCAATGAGATGACACACAGTTAGGGTCACAGAGCTAGGGACCCCAATATAGAGATATGCCTTGACGAGGCCTTGGGGCTCAGTTACATTGATCAATGCGATTGCTAAATATCTCCTTTTTCCTAATATTCATGGCAGGTATGCAATTCATTATTCACATGTTCAAATTAGCAAGTAGCATTTTTCATTGTATATTCCAATATTTTTCCATATGGTTGAGGCATTATACTATTATCTAAGTTTGATGTGCAGCCTTATCCGTATATAGTATGTAATTTTTGGCTTGCACTCATAATATATATATTAGTGCTCACTTCAGTTATCCTATTCAGTTATATGTAGTTTTTTTCTGAATGTGAACACAGCTCCGCCCCTTTCGGCCATGTTTTTTACATCTCCTATATAAGAAAGTCCTTAGTTACCCCTCTCCACCCATAGCAGTTTTTAATTGCAATGAGATGACACACAGTTAGGGTCACAGAGCTAGGGACCCCAATATAGAGATATGCCTTGACGAGGCCTTGGGGCTCAGTTACATTGATCAATGCGATTGCTAAATATCTCCTTTTTCCTAATATTCATGGCAGGTATGCAATTCATTATTCACATGTTCAAATTAGCAAGTAGCATTTTTCATTGTATATTCCAATATTTTTCCATATGCTTGAGGCATTATACTATTATCTAAGTTTGATGTGCAGCCTTATCCGAATATAGTATGTAATTTTTGGCTTGCACTCATAATATATATATTAGTGCTCACTTCAGTTATCCTATTCAGTTATATGTAGTTTTTTTCTGAATGTGAACACAGCTCCGCCCCTTTCGGCCATGTTTTTTCCATCTCCTATATAAGAAAGTCCTTAGTTACCCCTCTCCACCCATAGCAGTTTTTAATTGCAATGAGATGACACACAGTTAGGGTCACAGAGCTAGGGACCCCAATATAGAGATATGCCTTGACGAGGCCTTGGGGCTCAGTTACATTGATCAATGCGATTGCTAAATATCTCCTTTTTCCTAATATTCATGGCAGGTATGCAATTCATTATTCACATGTTCAAATTAGCAAGTAGCATTTTTCATTGTATATTCCAATATTTTTCCATATGCTTGAGGCATTATACTATTATCTAAGTTTGATCTGCAGCCTTATCCGTATATAGTATGTAATTTTTGGCTTGCACTCATAATATATATATTAGTGCTCACTTCAGTTATCCTATTCAGTTATATGTAGTTTTTTTCTGAATGTGAACACAGCTCCGCCCCTTTCGGCCATGTTTTTTCCATCTCCTATATAAGAAAGTCCTTAGTTACCCCTCTCCACCCATAGAAGTTTTTAATTGCAATGAGATGACACACAGTTAGGGTCACAGAGCTAGGGACCCCAATATAGAGATATGCCTTGACGAGGCCTTGGGGCTCAGTTACATTGATCAATGCGATTGCTAAATATCTCCTTTTTCCTAATATTCATGGCAGGTATGCAATTCATTATTCACATGTTCAAATTAGCAAGTAGCATTTTTCATTGTATATTCCAATATTTTTCCATATGCTTGAGGCATTATACTATTATCTAAGTTTGATGTGCAGCCTTATCCGTATATAGTATGTAATTTTTGGCTTGCACTCATAATATATATATTAGTGCTCACTTCAGTTATCCTATTCAGTTATATGTAGTTTTTTTCTGAATGTGAACACAGCTCCGCCCCTTTCGGCCATGTTTTTTCCATCTCCTATATAAGAAAGTCCTTAGTTACCCCTCTCCACCCATAGCAGTTTTTAATTGCAATGAGATGACACACAGTTAGGGTCACAGAGCTAGGGACCCCAAAATAGAGATATGCCTTGACGAGGCCTTGGGGCTCAGTTACATTGATCAATGCGATTGCTAAATATCTCCTTTTTCCTAATATTCATGGCAGGTATGCAATTCATTATTCACATGTTCAAATTAGCAAGTAGCATTTTTCATTGTATATTCCAATATTTTTCCATATGCTTGAGGAATTATACTATTATCTAAGTTTGATGTGCAGCCTTATCCGTATATAGTATGTAATTTTTGGCTTGCACTCATAATATATATATTAGTGCTCACTTCAGTTATCCTATTCAGTTATATGTAGTTTTTTTCTGAATGTGAACACAGCTCCGCCCCTTTCGGCCATGTTTTTTCCTTCTCCTATATAAGAAAGTCCTTAGTTACCCCTCTCCACCCATAGCAGTTTTTAATTGCAATGAGATGACACACAGTTAGGGTCACAGAGCTAGGGACCCCAATATAGAGATATGCCTTGACGAGGCCTTGGGGCTCAGTTACATTGATCAATGCGATTGCTAAATATCTCCTTTTTCCTAATATTCATGGCAGGTATGCAATTCATTATTTACATGTTCAAATTAGCAAGTAGCATTTTTCATTGTATATTCCAATATTTTTCCATATGCTTGAGGCATTATACTATTATCTAAGTTTGATGTGCAGCCTTATCCGTATATAGTATGTAATTTTTGGCTTGCACTCATAATATATATATTAGTGCTCACTTCAGTTATCCTATTCAGTTATATGTAGTTTTTTTCTGAATGTGAACACAGCTCCGCCCCTTTCGGCCATGTTTTTTCCATCTCCTATATAAGAAAGTCCTTAGTTACCCCTCTCCACCCATAGCAGTTTTTAATTGCAATGAGATGACACACAGTTAGGGTCACAGAGCTAGGGACCCCAATATAGAGATATGCCTTGACGAGGCCTTGGGGCTCAGTTACATTGATCAATGCGATTGCTAAATATCTCCTTTTTCCTAATATTCATGGCAGGTATGCAATTCATTATTCACATGTTCAAATTAGCAAGTAGCATTTTTCATTGTATATTCCAATATTTTTCCATATGCTTGAGGCATTATACTATTATCTAAGTTTGATGTGCAGCCTTATCCGTATATAGTATGTAATTTTTGGCTTGCACTCATAATATATATATTAGTGCTCACTTCAGTTATCCTATTCAGTTATATGTAGTTTTTTTCTGAATGTGAACACAGCTCCGCCCCTTTCGGCCATGTTTTTTCCTTCTCCTATATAAGAAAGTCCTTAGTTACCCCTCTCCACCCATAGCAGTTTTTAATTGCAATGAGATGACACACAGTTAGGGTCACAGAGCTAGGGACCCCAATATAGAGATATGCCTTGACGAGGCCTTGGGGCTCAGTTACATTGATCAATGCGATTGCTAAATATCTCCTTTTTCCTAATATTCATGGCAGGTATGCAATTCATTATTCACATGTTCAAATTAGCAAGTAGCATTTTTCATTGTATATTCCAATATTTTTCCATATGCTTGAGGCATTATACTATTATCTAAGTTTGATGTGCAGCCTTATCCGTATATAGTATGTAATTTTTGGCTTGCACTCATAATATATATATTAGTGCTCACTTCAGTTATCCTATTCAGTTATATGTAGTTTTTTTCTGAATGTGAACACAGCTCCGCCCCTTTCGGCCATGTTTTTTCCATCTCCTATATAAGAAAGTCCTTAGTTACCCCTCTCCACCCATAGCAGTTTTTAATTGCAATGAGATGACACACAGTTAGGGTCACAGAGCTAGGGACCCCAATATAGAGATATGCCTTGACGAGGCCTTGGGGCTCAGTTACATTGATCAATGCGATTGCTAAATATCTCCTTTTTCCTAATATTCATGGCAGGTATGCAATTCATTATTCACATGTTCAAATTAGCAAGTAGCATTTTTCATTGTATATTCCAATATTTTTCCATATGCTTGAGGCATTATACTATTATCTAAGTTTGATGTGCAGCCTTATCCGTATATAAAACTGCATAAGATGACTGCCATGACAGTTAGAAGAATATAAAATGAAATCCAACCACCCATTCAAAAGCCAAGTGGTGGACGTCCATCCAGGTAAAATATGGCAGTCAACAAGGCTTATCACAATGTCTATCAGTTCTGGTGTGACAAACACAACAGTAGAGATGGCTCCATGCAAGCACCGTGTGACGCACATTACACAAATTTAGAATGGTGGCCCAAACAAAGGTGAAGAAGCCTTGACTTTCTTGACTTATTATCATAAGAAGTGTCAGCTTGATTTTGAAAAATGTATAGAAATTGGACAGTAGAAGACTGGAAATGGGTGATTTGGAGCAATGAGACAAAGCTCAATAGACTAGTCTCTGATGGGTGCAAAGGGGTCTGGAAGAAGCAAGGGAAAAAAGAGCTAATGGATCAAGAAATTGAAGTGGCAGAAATAACTGCTATCTTTCACCCCCTTATTGTCAGGTCAATTACAGGATTGCCAGACTAAGTAAATGAGGCTGCTCTCTGCTATTATGCCCAATATTTAAGGTCTCACAGTTAAGACAATGTATATACTGTGGGGAAAAAAGATGATAAATTCTTGTAATTCACATCATAGGTAAACCACTACTATGAAAGACAAAATAGGAAAACAAATCCAGAAAATCACCTTATCTGATTTGGCAAGATTTGTTTGATAATTATGGTGAAAAATAAGTATTTAGTCACCTAAAATCATGCACGATTTCTGTATCTCACAAACCTGTAACTTCTTCTTTAAGAGGCTCCTCTGTCCACCACTCATTACCTGTAGTAACGGTACCTGTTTGAACTTGTCAGTATGAAAGACACCTGTCCACAACCTCAAACAGTCACACTCCAAACTCCACTATGGTGAAGATCAAGGAGCTGTCGATGGACACCAGAAACAAAATTGTAGCCCTGCACCAGGCTAGGAAGACTGAATCTGCAATTGGCAAGCAGTTTGGTGTCATTAAATCAACTGTGGGAGCAATAATAAGAAAATGGAAGACATACAAGACCACTGATAATCTCCCTCAATGTGGGGCTCCAAGCAAGATCTCACCCCATGGGATCAAAATGATCACAAGAAAGGTGAGCAAAAATCCCAGAACCACACGGGGGATCTAGTGAATGACCTGCATAGAGCTGGGACCACTGTAATAAAGGCTGCCATCAGTAACACACTACTCAGCTAGGGACTCAGATCTTACAGTGCCAGACATGTTTCCCTGCTTAAGCTAGTACATGTCTGGGCCCGTCTGCAATTTGCTAGAGAGCATTTGGATTATCCAGAATAGTATTGAGAGAACGTCATATGGTCTGATGAAACCAAAGTAGAACTGTTTGGTAGAAACACAACTCGTCGTGTTTGGAGGAGACAGAATGCTGAGTTGCATCCAAAAAACACCATGCCTACTGTGAAGCATGGGGGTGGCAACATCATGCTTTGGGGCTGTTTTTCTGCAAAGGGACCAGGATGACTGGTCCATGTACATGAAAGAATGAATGGGGCCATGTATCGTGAGATTTTGAGTGCAAACCTTCCATCAGCAAGGGCATTGAAGATGGAACGTGGCTGGGTCTTTCAGCATGATAATGATCCCAAGCACACCACCAGGGCAACAAAGGAGTCACTTCGTAAGAAGCATATGAAGGTCCTGGAGTGGCCTAGCCAGTCTCCAGATCTCAACCCCATAGAAAATCTTTGGAGGGAGTTGAAAGTCCGTGTTTCCCAGCGACAGGCCCAAAACATCATTGCTCTAGAGGAGATCGGCATGGAAGAATGGGCCAACATACCACCAACAGTGTGTGCCAACCTTGTGAGGACTTACAGAAAACGTTTCACCTCTGTCATTGCCAACAAAGCATATATAACAAAATATTGAGGTGAATTTTTGTTATTGACCAAATACTTATTTTCCCCCACAATTTGCAAAAAAATAAATCTTACCAAATCAGAGAAGGTGATTTTCTGGATTTGTTTTCTCATTTTGTCTGTCATAGTTGTGGTCTACCTATGATGTCAATTTTAGGCCTCTCTCATCTTTATAAGGGGGAGAACTTGCACAATTGCTGGCTGACTAAATACTTTTTTTCCCCTGTGTATATCACCAATTCCCGCTAATGGAATATATATACCTCGGTACTGTGGCTGGTAGCACCACAATATCCCTAAGCAAAAAAACTAAACTGGATGGCCGATATTAATTTGTGGCTCATCGGTATGTCCTACGATTAAGCTAAAATATGTCTTATGTGTGTTATGGAATCCTCAGACCGAAGGTATGCCCCCCCATATTTGTGTGACTTATGTACCTCGTAATATTAATACTTCTCAATGGTGCCAGTTCGGCTGATAGGCTCTTTAGATCAGAGGACCTGTCTTCCTCCAAGAAGCCTTTGCACTGCCCTCGTGTGCACAAATTCTAGTCGGACCCTAGTGATTCTAGTGTCTTAGCCCCAGGGGGTTCCTGAGCTCAAATAGGCTGGTATCCTTTTTGCAATTGAGTTAATCATACCTCTGCTAAGTGTGTATTTACCTGTATGCATAGCTCTCCTGAGGGAGGGGGTTACTTCTGATCCAGGGGTCATGGAGACATATCTGACTATTATATTTTCATGACATGAAGAAACTGTCAAATTTGATGGAGGAAGCCTGATTATATGGGGTTGTTTCACAGTCAAAGGCGTTAAATACTTGACCAGGATTGATGGTGGTCTCAGTGCTGAGCTATATGCGAGAGTATCCTACAAGATGAGTTATCTCGTACAGTCGAGTATTATGGGTATAAAAAAGATGACAGTGTTCCAGCAGGACAACGAGTCAAAGCATACATCAAGATTGGCAAATAAATTGTTCAGTAACAAGTAGAGGTTCTGGATCGGCCCCCACAGTTCCAAGGCCTCAACCCAATAATACACATATGGTTAGAGTTAAATAAAAATCTGTATATACTCAAGAGCGTCGATCAGTATAAAATAGCATTGGGAACGTGTAGAAGAGAATTGGGAATTTTGGTTGAGACATACTTGAATATGATTGAGAGCCCAGAAGGATTCAGGCAATTTTGAAAGCCAAAAGTGGATTTACTAAATACTAACAAAATAACAAAATTAAAATTTAGATTTTAAGGAGCAAAACAGTAACAATGCAGTGACATGACAAGAATCTGCACAACTAATCATTTGGTAAAGTTAAATTTATGTATGAGATAGCCAAGATGATTGTCTATAAAATGAAGGTAGTCTCATGCTCAAAGCTGTAGTGGATGGTGAGATATGGAGCCTTAAATCAAAAGGTCAAAACATTATTACCCATTTGCTTGTCAGTGTATGTTATTGGTGTAGACTAAGATAAACATTTTGAAAATTTTTAGAGTTTATAAATGTGTAGTTTCAACTAAATTTGAGAATGATGTCAACAAGACAGTTACATTTGCCTAACCGTCTGACCTTCATAACTGTGGTCGCTCTGCAGGAAATATTTTAATGCCCCATAGCTGTAACTAAAATGAATTTAATAGAGAGGTGAACAGAAATACCACATTGGAAATCTCATAAGTATACCTAAACAAAAAGAATGAATTGTTTGCAGGTATTTTAATTGCTGTTGTGGTCACAGCCGTCCTTATTCCATACTGCAGGATTTTGAGAGTTAACCACAAAAGATGCCAATGGTTTCTGCAGGTCACTAAACATATGTTGTGTACAGCAGAAAGTAATAAGATTAAATGCTCTATTTTCTCAATATATTTGTAGGGAGACGGGAAACTAAACTTAAAACAAATATTGGAAGTACAACTTACACCGTGTGCAGAATTATTAGGCAAGTTTTATTTTGGAGGATTTTTTTTATTATTGATCAACAACTATGTTCTCAATCAACCCAAAAGACTCAAAGCCTAATATTTTTGGAAGTTGGAATGTTTTTTTTTTTTAGATTTGGCTATCTTAGGAGGATATCTGTTTGTGCAGGTAACTATTACAGTGCAGACTTATTAGGCAACTTAATAAAAACCAAATATATTCCCATCTCACTTGTTTATTTTCACCAGGTAAACCACTATAACTGCACAAAATTTAGAAAAAAAACATTTCTGAAATACAAAAAGAAAACCCCAAAAAATTAGGGACCAATATAGCCATCTTTTTTTATGATGACACTCAACAGCCTACCATCTATAGATTCTGTCAGTTGCTTGATCTGTTTATGATCAACATTGCGTGCAGCAGCCACCACAGCCTCCCAGAAACTGTTCTGAGAGGTGTACTGTGTTCCCTCCTTGTAGTTCTCACATTTTATGAGGGACCACAGGTTCTCTATGGGGTTCAGATCCAGTGAACAAGGGGGCCATGTCATTATTTTTTCATCTTTTAGACCTTTACTGGCCAGCTACGCTGTGGAGTAGTTGGATGCCTGTGATGGAGCATTGTCCTGTATGAAAATCATGTTTTTCTTGAACGATACCGACTCCTTCCTGTACCACTGCTTAAAGAAGTTGTCTTCCAGAAACTGGCAGTAGGTATGGGAGTTGAGCTTCACTCCATCCTCAACCCGAAAAGGTCCCACAAGTTCATCTTTGATACCAGCCCATACCAGTACCCCACCTCCACCTTGCTGGCGTCTGAGTCGGAGTGGAGCTCTCTGCCCTTAACTGATCCAGCCTCTGGCCCATCCATCTGGCCCATCAAAAGTCACTCTCATTTCATCAGTCTATAAAACCTTTGAAAACTCAGTTTTAAGATATTTCTTGGCCCAATCTTGACATTTTATCTTATGTTTCTTGTTGAAAGGTGGTCGTTTTTCAGCCTTCCTTACCTTGGCCATGTCCCTCAGTATGGCACACCTTGTGATGTTTGATACTCCAGTAATATTGCAACTCTGAAATATGGCTAAACTGGTGGCAAATGGCATCTTGGCAGCTTCACGCTTGATTTTCCTCAATTCATGGACAGTAATTTTGCACCTTTTTGCCCAACACGCTTCTCGCGACGCTGTTGGCTATTTGCCATGAAACGCTTGATGGTTCGGTGATCACGTTTCAAACGTTTGGCAATTTCAAGACTGCTGCATCCCTCTGCAAGACATCTCACAACTTTGGACTTTTCAGAGCCCGTCAAATCTCTCTTCTGACCCATTTTGCCAAAGGAAAGGAAGTTGCTTAATAATAATATCAACACCCTATATAAGGTGTGCTTAATTACACCACACCCCTCCTCATTACAGAGATGCACATCACCTGATTTACTTATTTGGTAGTTGGCTCTCAAGCCTATACAGCTTGGAGTAGGACAACATGTATGAAAATTATCATGTGATCAAAATACTCATTTTCCTAATAATTCTGCACACAGTGTAGCGCACAATGGCCTTTCTATTAGGTGGCTAATTTCTTACTTTATAATATTGAGCAAAATTTCTCTCTTTTTTTATATTAAACCCCTCCTTTACATATGGAGGAGAAAATATTAAGTGAAGTCTTGTAAAGTTTGTAATAGGAAAAGCTACTGAATATTCAGCAGTGAGTAAATAGCAAGGTACGAAGAATAATGACATATAGCATGTATAATTGTGCTGTAAAGGTTATCTTAAAGGTACACTTTGAGTATCTATATTATATTACGGTCCGAGTGTCAGACTATAAAAATGTAAACTGACATTATTCATTCTGATTTTACCTAAAGCCAAGGACTCTACTCGGAAACTGTATGCAGCAGCAATTCCAAGGCCAAACAAAAGAACAATTCACTACCCCGAGTATAAAGGTGACTTTCAAAAGAAAGATCAGGAGCTACTTTTCAGCTTGGAGCTTTAATAGCAAGTCTTCAGTCTACTTGCCTGGCAAGGATTTCATTAACAATTGCAAACTTCAAATGTGAACTTGGCTTGGAAAAAAAACATATACATATGTTGTCAGAAACTTAGAAAAGGAACAAGAATACCATAAATAGTTCTGATCTTACAGCGATCATCTGAAATATTATGCTAACTGTGCCCATATGTGAGACCACACACAATGGGTACACACTTAAAAAATGCTCATTCTAATATGGAAACCT
The DNA here is from genome assembly GCF_048569485.1 of Anomaloglossus baeobatrachus. Lineage (NCBI taxonomy): Eukaryota > Metazoa > Chordata > Amphibia > Anura > Aromobatidae > Anomaloglossus > Anomaloglossus baeobatrachus. Next base: position 368,598,006 of record NC_134354.1, on the reverse strand, counting down.
TTTAAAAGTTCCTGGTTCAATCTGAAATAATTAATTTTTCATTGCTCCTGTAACACAAAGTCAAAGAAAAAGTAATTTATTATAGAAATAGGAATTGAGAATTTCAGATGAGGTGTACACGCTGTAGCCGGTTAAAGCGGGAGCAAGAAGAGAGGTGGGAGGACAGTTCAAGATGAACATGCTGTTCCTGTAGTTTTGAAGCATGAGGAGAAGGGATATGGGGCGATAGTTCGACACAGAGGAAGGGTCAAGGTAGGACTTTTGGAGGATGGGTGTGATAGAGGCATGTTTAAAGCATGAGGGAAATATACTAGTTGTTAGTGATAGGTTGAAGACACTGGTTAAGGTTGGTATGAAGACTGTGGTGAGGTTCAGGATGAGCTGGGACAGGGGCGGGTCAAGTGGACAGGTGGTGAGATGTGATCTGTAGAGTAGAGAGCAAAGATGATCTGTCATGGTGGAGAAACTGGATTTGGAGGAAAAGATCTGAGTAGTTATGAGGAGAGGCTCTGGGGACTGTGGGCCAATGCTTGCTCAGATGTTGACAATGTTCTACTTAAAGAAAGAGGCAAAGTCTGCAGATGAGAGGAGACGGAGGTGGTGACGGGGGATGAAGGAGAGAGATGAAAGTGTTGAATAGCTGTTTAGGGTTGTGAGATAGGGAGGATATGAGTAGACTTGTTTTGCAGCAGTGAGTGCAGGCTTGAAAGTGGTGAGGGATGTTTATACGCTACAGTTCAAAAGTTTGGGGTCACCCAGAAAATGTTATCTTTTCCATGAAAAGTCATACTTTTATTTATCAAATGAGTTGCATAATGAATAGTAAATATAGTCCAGGCATTGACTAGGTTAGAAATAATGATTTTTACTTGACATAATAATTTTGTCCTTCAAACTTTGCTTTCGTCAAAGAATGCTCCCTTTTGCAGCAATTACGTGTTTTCAGACCTTTGGCATTCTAGCTGTTAATTTGATGAGAAAATCAGGAGATATTTCACCTCATGCTTCCAGACGCCCCTCCCACAAGTTGGATTGGCTTGATGGGCACTTTTTGCGTACCATACGGTCAAGCTGCTCCCACAACAGCTCAATAGGGTTGAGATCTGGTTACTGGGCTGGCCACTCCATTACAGATAGAATACCAGCTGCCTCCTTCTTACCTAAATAGTTTATACATAATTTGGAGGTGTGCTTTGGGTCATTGTCCTGCTGTAGGATGAAATTGACTCCAATCAAGCGCTGTCCACAGGGTATGGCATGGCGTTGCAAAATGGAGTGATAGCCTTCCTTATTCAAAATCCCTTTTACATTGTACAAATCTCCCACTTTACCAGCACCAAAGCAACCTCAGACCATCACATTACCTCCACTATGCTTGACAGATGGCGTAAGGCACTCCTCCAGCATCTTTTCAGTTGTTCTGCGTCTCACAAATGTTCTTCTGTGTGATCCAAACACCTTAAACCTCGATTTTTCTGTCCATAACCCTTTTTTCCAATCTTCCTCTGTCCAATGTCTGTGTTCTTTTGCCCATATTAATCTTTTCCTTTTATTAGCCACTCTCAGACATGGCTTTTTCTTTGCCACCCTGCCCTGAAGGCCAGCATTCCGGAGTCACCTCTTCACTGTAGACGTTGACACTGGCGTTTTGCGGGTACTATTTAAAGAAGCTGCCAGTTGAGGGCCTGTGAGGCATCGATTTCTTAAACTAGAGACTCTAATGTACTTGTCTTGTTGCTCAGTTGTGCAGCGGGGCCTCCCACTTCGGTTTCAACGATATTTGGGTGCCGGACCCGGCATGATCCGGATTTGGCAATTAAAGTAAAAATAAACAAAACAAGTAATAAGCAACAGTTTATACTTACTGAGACTCCGTGTCATGGTGGCACACTGCTTCTGGGTCGCGCATTCACTTCCTGTACTGTCCATCGCATTCACACAGCTTTCCATGTTTTGCTCGCCCACTGGCCGTCCTCATGTCTGTGATTGGTTACAGGCTGACGCGCCCTCAGCCTGTGACAGTGTCTGCTGCAGTCATTGCTCATCACGGCTCAGTCATAGGCTACACTCAGAGCTGGCAGTCTTCTCTATGGCTGCTCGCTCTGAGACGTAGTAGAGCTGGATGTGTCATTGTGGGACCTCATGTGGATTACGCCGGAGCTGCAGGGTGTTGGGGGTTAATAAAGTGGTGAAGGAGGTTTTGTATTTTATTCCAAATAAAGGATTTTTCTCTGTCTTTGTTTATTTACTGTTATTTACAGGTTGTGATGCAGGTATCTCATAGACGCCTATGCCGTCACAACCTAGGGCTTAGTGACAGCTGTGCACTGCTATTAACCCTTTATTACCCCGATTGCCACCGCATCAGGGCAACGGGAAGGGCCAGTATCCTAGCGGGATTGTCACATATAATAGATGCGGCAATACCGGGAGGCTGCGGGCTGAGAATATACCAGCTCCCAGCTGGCGTTATCATGGCTGGGGATCAAAATTGAAGGGACCACACGTCAGGTTTTATTTTTAATTATTTGTTTAAATTAAAAAAAAAAAAAGCCACATGCGTTTTTTCTTAGGCCACAGTCACAATTGCAAGGGACTCCCAAGAGTCTAACATCGCATCAGCCGTACACTCTGATAGGAACGTGCATGTGTTTCTGTCTACACTTGCACTGCTTTCTCCACCCACCGGCCATCCTCTCGTCTGTGATTAGTTCAAGGCTGACGCGCCCCCAGCCTGTGACAGTCTCTGCCTGCAGTCATCGCTCATCGCGGCTCAGTAATAGGCTACACTCATAGCTGGCAGTCTTCTCTATAGCTGCTAGCTGTGAGATGTAGCAGAACTGGATGTGTCGTCATGGGTCCTCGTGTGGATTACGCTGGACCTGCAGGGTGTTGGGGTTAATAAAGAGGTGAAGGAGGGTGCGTTTTGTTTTGTGTAAATAAAGGATTTTTCTCTGCGTGTCATTATTTACATTCACTTACAGGTTAGTGTGATGCAGGCAGCGCTGCCCCCGCGACCCTGCACCTCACCAGGCCCCGTAACCCGCCTGCCATCCATCCCTACCCCATCACCGGGCCCCGGGACAACCAACCCCCTACCCACGGATGGGAGAACTAACAACAAAGCTGCTCCCTGTCACCGCTCCCGGGATCCCCGACCAGACCAGCGGTGGTGTCACCAACTTCACCACAACCGTGAGTGGCGTCACGGACAATAACCCAATCCCCACCATCCAATCAAACCCCTTTCACTCACGGGAGAGGAACGCCGCTCGAGTCCCCGGGATCCGGCCCACCGCTCGAGCCACCACAGAGCAGCGACAGCAGCAGCCGGACCCGAGCAGTGGGAGAGCGCAGCGTCCCCTCCTCCGCCCGCGACACATACAAGAGAAGAGGTGCTTAAGGGAAATAGGGAATTCAAATATTATAGCAAATCCCAAGCACACAAATGGAGATAACACAAAGATAATGCAAATGTGATTTATTTAGACTAGCTGCAGAAAGAATCGCCACTACTAAGACAGGGCAAAACCAACTTTTCGGCCAGTGTGGGCCTTTATCAAGGATTTGCATGTCATGAAAACATGCATGGGACGAAAAAGAAAATATCCGGGGACTGCGACCACCTGCCACACTGCCCTGCTGACATCTATGTCCTCTGGGACCCTGTCCCCACTCCTGGCTGTCTTAAGGCTTTGCTGATATTAAGACGCCGCACGTCCATCGCAGTCCCCAGACGTTGTCTTTTTCGTCCAATGCATGTTTTCATGACACGCAAATCCTTGATAAAGGCCCACACCGGCCGAAACGCTGGGTTTGCTCTGTCTTGGTAGTGGCGATTCTTTCTGCAGCTAGTCTAAATAAATCACATTTGCATTATCTTTGTGTTATCTCCCTTTCTGTGCTTGGGATTTGCTATAATGTTTAAGATTTGCTGGCATAGGCCGGAGTCACACTTGCAAATGCCTTGCGTGTAACTCGCGCGAGTCTCAAATTGAATCACCCGTCACGGCCGCACACTCTCCTGACAGGAGCGGGTCAGTTACATGTATCGCTATGCAGCTGAGACGCTCCTGTTCCGAAGAGTGTGTGGCCATGACGGGTGATTCAATGAGAGACTCGTGCAAGTTACACGCGAGGAACTCGCAAGTGTGACTCTGGCCATAGAAAGAGTCTTTGGCTCACAAATAGGAGGTAATACACACAAAACTCTTTTACAAAAAGAAGCACACTGGATTATTGACCTACAAGCACTTGGCACTTGAGGTTTGAATGAAAAAAAATGAAATATCAGTTTTTCTGTGAATTTTTTCAGTGAATTTTTTCATAATCCATTTGATGCTAATTTTTGTATGCCCAGTGTTTGACTGTTTTCCTCTGTGAGCGTGTCTCTGTATGTTTAATGTCCGTTTGTAGTTGATACATTGTATTGTATTTATTCATGTTTTTTATCTTGTGTGTTTTTCACATTTGCATTTTCACTTCATTATACTGACAGCTGTCACCTGCACTCACCTTTAAGGATGTGGGAGGCGTGTTTGTGACATCGGGACCCTTAGAAGCGCTACTCTAAGCGCAAAACAGCAGCCATCATCCTTGCCATCCGCATCCTCTTCTTACCTGAAATCCTAGTCACCCCCCTCAGGATAGGACAGACACACCAGTGGGCGGGACTAGGCGGATGGAGAACGCCCACCTAGGGGTCTGGAGAACCCAGGGGCGGGAAAGCAGTCAGTTTTAGTTTGGAGTTTGGAGTTGGCAGTTGACAGACGTCGGGGTTGGAGCCCCGGCATACTGGCTAGGTGGCAGATGGTGATCAGTGTCAGGAGGAGATGGGAAGACGGCTCCCGGAGATCCGAGGTGGACCGGGGCAGGGTTGTAGCCCACCGGTACCGACACCGGAGAACCGACCCGGAAACCGTGCACACAAGGGGGTACTTGGACCCTGAAGCCAGGACTGAAACCAACGGCCTAGCTAATTAACCAATTGAGGATAAACAGAAGAACGATCCAAAGTACTATAGCAGGGCATATCATATTGTAAAACAAATAGGTAAATAACCCACCACAGGCATAATTCAACAAAAAAACGGAGAATTGTGGTTTAAGGGATAACAATAAATATTTTATTAGCTGGCAAATACCATATTATAACACTCATAAATTGCATGTGGAGAGCAGGGGTCAAAAAGGGTATCCAGGTATTGAGTATATAGTTAATTAAATCACATTATTGCTGCAAGGAAGTACATGTCCACAAAGGATACAGGGAATAAAGTGTCATGTGCAATACAATTACTATTACCACAGAAACAGGGGGATTACATAAACATTGCACACTGTCCCATATAAAGTGCTATGCATATCCTAGTGGATCAGACAAGAGTTTTAGCAGCACATATATAACAAATCAAGTAACAGTCATATGTATACGAATACCCAGAGGTGGAGGGGATTCACACCAAGCCTAAAAACGCGCATTTTGTGGGTAGCTTTATCAACCAGACGAGGTAGGTCCTGTCCCAACCTAAGTCCCGAAAAGTAGACAACTACCCACAGAGAGGGATAGGGCATCCGCCAGGGCCCGGTAGATCCCACCGGTCAGCGTCAGATGGGCACGGCTCCCAACCAAAGGACCGGGAGTGGACTCCCATGTTACACACCGGGAAGTCCTTCACAGAAAACACAAAGTGCAGAGGAACGAGACATTGATCACTAGCCCGGGTGTGGGACCAGATACACCCGTCTGCGGAGGCCGGCCACCATCACCTTGGTTTACCAAAGGAACTTTGTGTTTATTGACTCCATACATCAGTGCAGCTTCATCCAGCACCAGGATACACCGAACTGTAAATGTGCTGATCCCTGCAACCCTGCACAACACTGGGCCCCGGGGCATCCATCCCTACCCACGTGTCACCCTCCCCGGGTCCCAACGCCGTCCCTCACTCACCACCCCGGCCCCCGGTCCTCCTGCCCACGGCTACACAGCTCACTCTTCCTCCTCTGCGTCCTCCATGCTTCCTGTCCCCCGCACCCGGCGTTCCCCTGCGACCCAGGACACACTGTTGGGCTCTCCTGTATCCTCTGCAATGCTTCCTGCTCTTGTCTCCGGCACTCGGGCATCGCGCATGCGCATTAGGGCGCGCGCGGTCATTGACCTCCTCTTAAAGGGCCAGCGTCCAGAAACAGGATATTACCAAAGTCAGGTACTGGGTATATTAGGATGTCCTTTCCATGTGGGCGGTGCCTGTTCAACGTGTTCCTTAGAGCTAGGTGTTCAGGTCCCCTTGTGCCTTGCCAGTATCTAACTCTGTCTCCTTCACAGAGCCTTTGCTACCACCTTAACCCGGTCCAGACTACAGGATTGTCCAGGAGGTCCTCCGGTGACTGTCGGCGGTGAAAACGACCACCATTCCATCAGCCTGTGTCCGTCTCTGATCCCCGACTTCGCCCGGCGACCCCAACCTTCACACCCAGCTGGACCCAGATCCCGTCTGTTGTTCCAACCCAGCACCTGAACTTGATTCTGGCACTGTCTCCAGGAACCCTGTGGCCCCAGAGACTTCGTACTACCAGTAGGTAGTCTTTGAAGGACGCTGTTCCCGTACCTAATAGTACTCCGGCTACCGTGCATATAGGCCCTCTGGTGAGGTGATCGGACAGTCCCTGTACTGGGGTTAGCTCCGGGTTGCCTCACTGGGGGAGTCCCATGCACGGCCCAGAGGATCCACCACCAGGACATAACAGTTTGAACAGGCCATGGATCCCGCCGAAGCACTAGCATCCCAGCTGGCCGGATTACAGCAGGAACTGGTACGACAATGCGAGACCCAATCTCGCATGCTGGCCTTCATGTCTTCAGTGGACACTCGCCTGAATACCCTTCAAGCAACAGCCACGTCCTTGTCGACTTCGACCATGACTGCGGCTCCCGTGGGGGCTTCCTCCGAGACCTCCAAACTTCGCCTGGCCTCTCCGCCCCGGTCTGCCGGGGACCCCAAGACCTGCAGGGGATTCCTGAATCAGTGCTCGCTACACTTCAAGTTGCTCCCGCATCTCTTTGCCTCTGACCAAGTGAAGGTAGCCTTTGTGATGTCCCATCTAGAGGGCGAAGCACTGGCCTGGATGAATCCCTTGTGGGAAAAGGAAGATCCTATGACAGCCAACATCCGGGACTTCCTGGAGGCCTTTTCGTACTACCTTCGACGAACCTGGATGTGCCTCCGCGTCCGCCTCATCCCTTCTCAGGTTACGCCAAGGGACTTTGACGGTTGGTCAGTACGCCATCCGGTTCCGTACTCTGGCCTCTGAGCTAGGCTGGAACAATGAGGCATTGACAGCAGCCTTCTGGGAAGGGCTCTTTGGTCGCATCAAGGACGAGTTGGCCGGTCGCGACGTTCCTCCTACTCTGCATGCTCTGGTCGCCCTAGCTACCCGGGTTAATCTCCGTTTCCAGGAACGGTCTAAAGAAGTATCCCGCGAAAGACGTCCGACAAGGCACTCCCCTACTCCGTTGAAGTCCACCGTCCCCCAGTCCGCGTCTTCTGGTACCTCTACTCACGAGCCCATGCAAATAGACCGACTGAGGCAATCCGAACAACGCCGTACAGAATGACTCACCAAGGGCCTGTGTTTTTACTGCGGCGACAGTACACACCTGCTGCGTTCCTACCCTGAGAAGCCGAGAAACTCCAAAGCCTAGGGTTGGTAGGAGAGGCCACCCTAGGTACTGGGACTCTCTCAGACCCTGTTACATGGACTGTGCAGGTGACGACGGAGGAGACCCGGTTCACGGCAGAGGCGTATCTTGATTCCGGGGCTGCAGGCAACTTCATCCAACAGGCTACGGTGGACAAGTACCGGGTAACTGTTATACCGCTTGAAAAACCTCTTGTGATTGCCTCTGTAGATGGGATACCCCTATCTGACACCGTGTTGTTTATCACCAAGCCTGAGGAACTTCGTATCGGAGCCCTGCGTACAGAGAAAATTGCTCTCTATGTCCTCCCGCGTATGTCTCACCCGCTCCTGCTGGGCTTACCCTGGTTACGGGTACATGAACCGTCTGTCAGCTGGCATTCTGGAGAGATTACCCGATGGGGCCCGCCTTGTCATGAGAACTGCCTGCAGTCCGTACAGCTCATCCACTGACCTCCGGCCTTGGAGTCCTTTCCAGGACTACCCTCCGCCTATTGGTCCTTCGTGGACGTATTTGACAAGAAGAAGTCGGAGGTATTGCCGCCACATCGGCCCTACGACTGTGCTATCGACTTACTGCCTGGAACCACCCTTCCTCGGGGAAGGATATACCCCTTGTCTCCTGCTGAAACACGGGCCATGTCAGACTACATCGCCGAAAACCTGGCAAGGGGATTCATTCGGAGATCCTCGTCTCCTGCCAGATCAGGTTCTTCTTCGTCAAGAAGAAAGAAGGTGACTTACGCCCCTGCATCGATTACCGGGGCTTGAACCAGATCACCGTAAAAAACAAATATCCCCTGCCTCTAATCCCAGAATTATTCGACCGGCTCAGAGGGGCTCGTATATTCACCAAGTTGGACCTCCGTGGAGCCTACAATCTGGTTCGTATTCGCTCAGGGGACGAATGGAAGACTGCATTCAACACTCGTGATGGGCACTACAAGTATTGCGTGATGTCCTTCGGTCTTTGTAACGCCCCGGCTGTCTTCCAGGAACTGGTCAATGACGTATTCAGGGATCTCCTCTACGTCTGTGTGGTCGTATACCTGGATGACATCCTGGTCTATTCCCCGGACTTGCAGACCCACAGAGAGAACGTGCAACTCGTGCTACAAAGGCTTAGGGAGAATCGCCTGTACGCCAAGTACGAGAAGTGTGTGTTTGAGTGGTCGTCCCTTCCCTTTCTGGGCTACGTGATCTCCGACACAGGCCTGCAGATGGATCCCGAGAAGGTCTCTTCCATCCTCAACTGGCCTCCTCCTTCCGGACTGAAGGCCATTCAATGTTTCCTCGGCTTTGCCAATTATTACCGCCAGTTCATCCCTCACTTCTCTGCTCTGACAGCGCCTCTCTCTGCCTTGACCAAGAAGGGGGCTAACCCAAAAGACTGGTCACCTGAGTCCGACGCCGCGTTCTGCTCCCTGAAGCAGGCGTTTTCTTCTTCCCCCGTTCTCCACCGACCAGAGTTGAACCGACAATTCACCTTGGAGGTGGACGCCTCCTCCTCAGGGGCCGGGGCAGTGCTTATGCAGAAGTCCTCCACCGGGAAGATGGTCACCTGCGGCTTTTTCTCCAAGATCTTCTCGGCGCCTGAATGCAACTACACCATTGGCGATCGAGAGCTCCTGGCTGTCAAGCTGGCCTTGGAGGAATGGCGTTACCTCTTGGAGGGGGCGGTATACCCGGTGATCATTTATACTGACCATAAGAACCTGGAATATCTGCGGTCTGCTCAGAGACTGAACCCGCGACAAGCCCGTTGGTCTCTGTTCTTTGCCCGGTTTGACTTTTAACTCCATTTTCGGCCCGCGGATAACAATGTGCGGGCGGATGCCTTGTCCCGGTCCTTTGTGCCAGTGGAACAGGAAGAGGAGACGTTCCAGCCCATCAGCTGCCCCAGTAAGGTTGTTCCGGTGGCTCCCATCATTCTGGCTCAGATACCCCCAGAGAAGACTTTTGTCATGGAGACCGACAGACAGAAAGTCCTACAATGGGGGCATGATTCGAAAATAGCAGGCCATGCCGGTCAGAAAAAAACATGGAGTACGATTGCTCGTCACTATTGGTGGCCGTCCCTTCACAAGGACGTCGTCTCTTTTGTTTCAGCCTGCTCATCCTGTGCCCGGAACAAGACGCCCAAGCACCTGCCGTATGGTCATCTTCTGCCTCTGCCGATCCCCTCTGTTCCGTGGCAACACATTGCAATGGATTTCATCACGGACTTACCCCTGTCTTCCGGACATATGGTCATCTGGGTCGTGGTGGATCAGTTCTCGAAGATGGCTCATTTCTTCCCTATGGTCGGTCTGCCCTCTGCCCAGGAGCTTGCTGACGCCTTCATACAGCATATCTTCCGGCTGCACGGTTTTCCCGCACACATTGTGTCTGACAGAGGAACTCAGTTCACCTCGCGCTTCTGGAGGACCGTCTGCGACCACCTGGGAGTGTCTCTGGACTTTTCCTCGGCCTACCACCCCCAGTCTAACGGCCAAGTGGAACGGGTCAACCAGATCTTGACTTCCTTCCTGCGCCACTACGTCAACGTTCATCATGACGACTGGTCCACGCTTCTCCCTTGGGCTGAGTTCTCTCATAACCATCACGTCAGCGAGTCCACCTCCAGCTCTCCCTTCCATGTCGTCTACGGACTTCAACCTTACATTCCTTTACTGGTATCCGCGGCTTCCGATGTCCCCGCTGCAGATGCCTTGGCCAGGGACTTCTCTGCTATATGGAACTCTGTTAAAACCTCCCTTGAACGTGCTTCCGCACAGATGAAGAGACACACGGACAAGAGACGCCTTGATCCTCCTTGTTTCTTTCCTGGGGATTTGGTCTGGCTTGCCTCCAAATACGTCCGATTGAAGATGCCATCGTACAAGTTGAGGCCGCGGTACATCAGTCCATTCAAGGTCATCCGAAGGATCAATGAGGTCTCCTACAAGCTACAGCTTCTGGCCACAATGCGGATACCAAACTCTTTCCAAGTCTCCTTGCTCAAGCCTGTTGTCCTTGATCCCTTCCCCGCTGATGCCAGTACTCCTCTTCCTCCTATTGCAGACGATGACATCTATGCGGTAAGAGATATTGTAATTAGAGTTGAGCGCGGCTCGTGGTTCGTGGTTCTCCAGTTCGCGGTTCGAGTGATTTTGGGGGATGTTCTAGATCGAACTAGAACTCAAGCTTTTTGCTAAAAGCTCGTTAGCTCGAGTTACGTTCGAGAACGGTTTTATCAGCAAAAAGCCAAGCTAATTACTAGCTGGCTTTTCACTGTAATAGTGTAAGTCACTCTGTAACTCACACTATTATGAAATTTCAGCGTATAGTGTGCGGGGACAGCGCATTCAGATCACTGCTGCTGGGATAATGGATCGCCATTTTTTTTTTCTTTTCTTCCTTCCCTAAGCGCGCGTGTAGTGGGGCGGGCCAGCATGTCAGCCAATCCCAGACACACACACAGCTAAGTGGACTTTTTGCCTGAGAAGCAAGGGCACGTGTCATAGGCTGTCCATATCACATGTCCTTGCATTATAAAAACGGACATTTTGTTCCAGCATGGCATTATCTGCCTTCTGCATCTGGGTGTCAGTCATCTCTCACGCAGCTCCTGTCGCCGATCCTGCTGTGTACGCTATACACACAGCATTCTACAGATTAGGGACAGAATTTTATTTCAGCCCTTTTAAGAGCTAATTACAGCTGGCTCAGAGCCATAGGTGACAGTCAGTTCTGTGTAAACAGTTTTTAACAGCTACAGATAACAGCGTCTGTGTAGCTAAGCTCAGGGACTTCCTTGCTGCATTTCACCATTAGGAGGGATATAAAGTGAGGCTTCCTTTCCTCTACACTGACTCACAACCCGGCCACTGTACCCTCCTGCCCTTTTTAGCAAAGCCATTTTAATTGCAGAGTGCTGCCAGTTAGTGCCATCCAAAGAGTGGCTGCTGTCCTCCATTATTGTGGCACTTGTGCCAAGCAAGTCCCACCACCTCCGCATTCTCCCCTCCTGCACATTTTTGCAAAGCCATTTTAATTGAAAAGAGTGCTGCCAGTTAGTGGCATCCAAAAAGTGGCTGTTGGACTCCATTAGTGTCCCACTGGTGCCAAGCAATTTACAGCACCTCTGCATTGAACCCTCAAGCTCATTTTTACTAAGCCATTATAATAGCAAACACTGAGGAAACTTAGTGGCATCCAAAAAGTGGCTGTTGGACTTCATTAGTGTCCCACTGGTGCCAAGCAATTTCCAGCACCTCTGCATTGCACCCTCAAGCTCATTTTTACTAAGCCATTATAATAGCAAACACTGAGGAAACTTAGTGGCATCCTAAAAGTGGCTGTTGGACTTCATTAGTGTCCCACTAGTGCCAAGCAATTTAGAGCACCTCTGCATTGCACCCTCAAGCTCATTTTTACTAAGCCATTATAATAGCAAACACTGAGGAAACTTAGTGGCATCCTAAAAGTGGCAGTTGGACTTCATTAGTGTCCCACTGGTGCCAAGCAATTTCCAGCACCTCTGCATTGCACCCTCAAGCTCATTTTTACTAAGCCATTATAATAGCAAACACTGAGGAAACTTAGTTGCATCCTAAAAGTGGCTGTTGGACTTCATTAGTGTCCCACTGGTGCCAAGCAACTTCCAGCACCTCTGCATTGCACCATCAAGCTCATTTTTACTAAGCCATTATAATAGCAAACACTGAGGAAACTTAGTGGCATCCAAAAAGTGGCTGTTGGACTTCATTAGTTTGTCACTGGTGCCAAGCTATTTCCAGCACCTCTGCATTGCACCCTCAAGCTCATTTTTACTAAGCTATTATAATTGCAAACTGTGCTGTCAATTTAAGGGCCATAGATACATTGTCAGGGATAGTCTGTGTTGTTTCTTTTGCTGTCAATAAAGCTAGACCACCTCTGCAATCTACACCACCTGTCAATTTTTACTACCACATTTTAAGTGGACAATCTTGTCGCAATCAAAATGAGTGGCAAAATGACAGATGCTGGTGGAAAGGGGAACAGGCGTGTTGGAAAAGGAAAAAAGTTTGTGTCTGTGGGGAAGGTGGCAAAGCTCCATTAACATCTGCTGAAGATAGGCCATCTTCCAGCAAAAGTAAGATGTCTACTACTTTCCGTGGACAATCCGATGTGCTTCCTTTTTCATGGACACGAACAACTGGAACAAAGGTAGATGGTGCCCAAAAAAAGAACATGCTTGAATGGATCTCAAGTGGTCCAACAAGTGCCCTCTCCTCCACCTCAACTACCGCATCAAAAAAAAAACAGTCCTCTGAGTTGTCATCCCAATCACACTTGCTTTCTCCCAGCTCTCAAGTCTCCATCCGCCCTGCACAGTATGGTGGAACAGAGATGGCTGAGTCTGCAGACCTGTTCAGTCACACTATAGCCTGGGAATCAGAGGTCTGCTCCCAAGCTACAGTGAGTACAGACCAGGAAATGGTCTGCAGTGATGCCCAGAACCTTTGTGAATCAGATTCAGGCCGTGATGTCCAAGTTTCTGAGCATAATGTTGACCCTTATTCACAAACTGTAACACCTGTTGTTATAGACAATGAGGAACATACTGATGATGATGAGACGCAGATACCAGATTGGGATGACAACTTACATATTCGGTCAGGGCAGGAAGAGGCTCGGTCTGAGGATGAGGGAAGTGCAAACACAACGCTTGATGAGGAAGTTCTTGATCCCACCTACTGTCAACCCACAGTCAGGCACTCGAGGAGATCAACAGAGGCGGTGGAGGAGAATGCAACTGACGACGAAGTTACCTTGCGCCTTCCTGGACAGAGTCGGAGTACTGGTAGCACGTCTACAACTGCATCCTCAGCCACCACTGTGCCTCTGAGCACTAGTCGGGGTGGCTCTGCAGGTCGCATGTCCTCTAAGCCTTGCCTAGCCTGGTCTTTTTTTGACCTTGCAAAGGATCGCCCAAATCAAGTGATCTGTAAAATTTGTCGGGAATCTGTTAGTAGAGGCAAAAACCTCAGCAGTTTGACAACTTCTTCCATGAATCGTCACATGAATAAATATCATATGTCCCAGTGGGAAGCTCACCGTGCTGCAATGCGGCCTAGCGGAGCAAACCATCCACCGCCTGCCCCTTCCAGTGCATCCGCGCGCTCTTCATCTTTTAGGTCTGTGGGGACAGCTGTCACACCTGGTTTTCCACGCACAACTTCCACCACTGTAACTGCAACAGGCAGTTTGCTTGGTAGGTTTGGAAGGGGAAACAAGTGCGTGTGTACAGCTCTCTCAGACATCGATAGCACCAACGTTGGATGAAGGCAACATCATGTCTACGCCTGCACTTTCCTCACAAACCTGCATTTTTCCAGGGACACCCTACTCACCACCGTCTACACACAGCAGCTAGATCTCTGTCCCTCAGATGTGGACAAATAAAAGGCCATTTCCTGCGACCCATGACTAAGCTAAGAGGTTGACTCTATCCCTCTGTAAGCTGTTGGCTACCGAAATGCTTCCTTTCCGCCTAGTGGACACACAGAATTTTAGAGACCTTATGTCTGTCGCTGTGCCCCAGTACCAGATGCCTAGTCGCCACTACTTCTCTAAGAAAGGTGTGCCCGCGCTACACCAGCATGTCGCACACAACATCACCGCTTCATTGAGAAACTCTGTGTGCGAACTTGTGCATTTAACCACCGATACTTGGACCAGTAAGCATGGACAGGGACGTTACATGTCGCTGACTGGGCACTGGGTAACTATGGTGATAGATGGTGAAGGGTCTGCTGCACAAGTCTTGCCGTCCCCACGACTTGTGTGTCAATCTTCTGTCTGTCCAAGTTCCTCCACTGCTTCTGCCTCCTCATCCTCGTCTGGGTCCTCCACCTCTGCCCCAAGCCTGCCTGGTCAGGCCACCAGCTTTGTAACTGCGCAGAAGGAATCACGCACCCCTCATTACTATGCTGGCAGCAGAGCGCAATTGCATCAGGCGGTCTTTATCTTGAAATGTCTTGGAAATAGGAGTCACACAGCGGCTGAGTTGTGGGCAGCTCTGGAGACTGAGTTTGGTAAATGGTTGTCTCCACTTAACCTGCAGCCTGGTAAGGCCATGTGCGACAATGCTGCAAACCTGGGTGCGGCCCTTCGCCTGGGCAAGGTGACACACGTGCCTTGTATGGCTCACGTGTTGAACCTTGTTGTCCAGCAATTTTTAACACACTATCCCGGCCTAGATGGCCTTCTGAACAGGGCACGAAAACTGTCTGCTTACTTCCGCCGTTCAACCGCCGCAGCTGAGCGACTTGCATCACTCCAGAAGTCTTTCGGCCTGCCGGTTCATCGAGATGCAGAGGTGGGGCAGATCACCCTGATGGAGTGGTCTCAGATCAAGGACCTATGCACCCTTCTGCACCGTCTCGACATGGCGACGAATATGTTTAGCGCTGACAATGCCATTATCAGCATGACAATTCCAGTCATTTACATGCTGGAGCACACACTAAACACTATTCGGAGTCAGGGGGTGGGACAACAGGAAGGGGAGGAACTACAGGAGGATTCATATGCGCAAGACACAACAACATCACCAAGGTCCAGACGTTCATCATCACCAAGGCGGCAGGCATGGGACCATTGGGGACAGGGATCAACAAGGGCGCATGGTAGCAGGCGAAATGTTGAGGAAGGTGCAGGAGAACATGAAGAAATGGAGGACGAACTGTCCATAGACATTGAAGACTCAGCGGATGAGGGAGACCTTCAGTTGAAAGAGGTTGGGGGGAGATGTCAGAGGAAGAAAGAACAGTTAGCACCAAAAACATAGCGTGGACTTGGTCCGCATGGCAGTGCAAGACACATGAGCGCCTTCTTGCTGCACTACCTCCAACATGATCCTCGTTTTGTCAAAATTAGAAGTGATGATGACTACTGGCTTGCGACACTATTAGATCCCCGGTACAAGTCCAAATTTTGTGACATAATTCCAGCCATAGAAAGGGACGCATGTATGCAGCAGTATCAGCAAAAGCTGTTACTCGATCTTAGCTCGGCTTTTCCACCAAACAACCTTGGTGCACGGAGTGAATCTCCCAGTTGTAACTTGACAAACATGGGACGGTCTCGTCATCTTCAACAGTCTACCCATACCAGCAGCACCGTATCTGGTGCTGGTAACAGCAATTTTATTGAATCTTTTCCTAATTTTTTTAGACCATCCTTTACAAGGCTACCAGAGACAACAAGTCTGACACATAGTCAACGGCTGGAGAGGATGATACAGGAGTATCTCCAAATGAACATCGATGCCATGACTTTGCAAATGGAGCCTTGCTCATTTTGGGCTTCAAATCTTGAAAAATGGCCTGAGCTCTCCACTTACGCCTTGGAGATCTTGTTGTGTCCAGCTGCCAGCGTTGTCTCTGAACGTGTCTTCAGTGCTGCTGGGTGTGTGCTGACAGATAAGCGCACGCGTCTGTCCAGTGACAATGTGGACAGACTAACGTTCCTCAAAATGAACAATTCATGGATCCACAAAGAATTTACTACCCCTGTGTCATCCTGGGGAGAGTAAATGCTTGTGTATTTTGAATGTGCTTGATGCAAATCCACCTGTGAAGTGTACAACTGGGGCACAAATGCTGCCACTGAAGGGGTGTTTGTGTGGCCCAATTTTTGGAAAAAAGGGAGACTCCGCTTGGAGTAACCCTTGCTTGCAGTGTTTCTAAAAATGATCCAAGATGAACAGATCTGGGATCAGCAAAGACTTTGCTACCTACCCCGGTGTCATCCTGTGGACGGTTAAGGATGGCGTATTTTTGAACGTGCTTGATGCAAATCTACCTGTGAAGTGTACAACTGGGGCACAAGTGCTGCCACTGAAGAGGTGTCTGTGTGGCCCAATTTTTGGAAAAAAGGGAGACTCCGCTTTGAGTCACCTTGCGGTGTTTTACATCATTTTAGAAGGGCATGCCATGCCTATATCTGTGTCTCCTCCTCTTTTCCCTTGTCCAGCTCTTCTGTTTTCGCATGAGTATATGTCCTTGTCACTTTCCCATGTGTTTGTGTTGTGTTGTGAGTTGTTTGTCACCTTTTGGACACCTTTGAGGGTGTTTTCTAGGTGTTTTTATGTGTTTGTGATTGCCTCCCATTGTTTCCTATGTGTTCGAGTGGTTCGCCGAACTGGTTCGCCGAACCGAACTCGAACTAGACCTCCGTTTGACGAACCAAGCACGAGCCGAACCGCTACCGGTTCGCTCATCTCTAATTGTAACCATGAAGACTGTCAGGGGTTAGCAATTATTCCTGGTCGACTAGGCTGGTTATGGTCCATAAGACAGGTCCTGGGAACCCCAGGAGAATGTTGGCACCCCTCTGATACGTGACTTCTTGTCCCGGTTGTGGGGAGAGGGGCGTGAGGGAGGGGGTAGTGTCACGCTCCCCGGGTCCCGACGCCGTCCCTCACTCACCGCACCGCCCCCGGTCCTCCTGCCCACGGCTACACAGCTTACTCTTCCTCCTCTGCGTCCTCCATGCTTCCTGTCCCCTGCCCCCGGCGTCCCCCTGCAACCCTGGACACACTGTCGGGCTCTCCTGCATCCTCTGCACCGCTTCCTGCTCTGGTCTCCTGCACTCGGGCATCGCACATGCGCAATAGGGTGCGCGCGCGGTCATTGACGTCCTCTTAAAGAGCCAGCGTCCGGAAACAGGATATTGTCAAAGTCAGGTACTGGGTATATTAGGATGTCCTTTCCATGTGGGCGGTGCCTGTTCAACGTGTTCCTTAGAGCTAGGTGTTCAGGTCCCCTTGTGCCTTGCCAGTATCTAACTCTGTCTCCTTCGCAGAGCCTGTGCTACCACATTAATCCGGTCCAGACTACAGGATTGTCCAAGAGGTCCTCCGGTGACTGTTGGCGGTGAAAACGACCACCATTCCATCAGCCTGTGTCCGTCTCTGATCCCCGACTTCGCCCGGCGACCCCAACCTTCACACCCAGCTGGACTCAGATCCCGTCTGTTGTTCCAACCCGACACCTGAACTTGATTCCGGCACTGTCTCCATGAACCCTGTGGCCCCAGAGACTTCATACTACCAGTCCCCTGAGGGACGCTGTTCCCGTACCTAATAGTACTCCGGCTACCGTGCATCTAGGCCCTTTGGCGGGGTGATCGGACAGTCCCTGTACAGGGGTTAGCTCCGGGTTGCCTCACTGGGGGAGTCCCGTGCACGGCCCAGAGGATCCACCAGCAGGACATAACACCACGGAGGGGTTAACATCCGGCTGCCATCACATCTTCCCCGGGTATTCTATAACTGCAGCGGTGGTGCTACACCTCACCACACACCGTGGGTGGTGTCACAGACAGTTTATAGCAAACCCTGTACAATTACGTCCCCTTTTATTTGAAGTGTCTGCGTGCCCCTGGGTCCGGTAAAATCAATAGAACCAAACCATGGATCCGGATCCGTGCAACACTCGAAATAAAGGGGGTTATTTCCAGGGGATTTTATAGTTAGAGTTCGTGACGCCACCCACAGTGTGTGGTAAGGTGGAATACCACCGCTGCTGTTGCTGCTGTTGGGAGCGCCCGGTGGCGATGGAATGGCAGCCATGTGTTTTTGTGACCGGATTCAAGCAGCAGCCGGGCTGCTGGAGCTGGGGCGGTACATTTGTAGCCCCAGAACTGATAGACCTTGTGATGAGCCAACTTCTAGACCCCGATATTTTGCCTGGACAGCCACCTTTTGAATGGATGGATGGACTTAATTTCGTATTCTTCCAGCTGCCATGGCACTCATGTCGCGGGCGGGGGCGCAGACCACGACAGGGGGGCTACTCGAGGTGCTCGGATCCTGGATCGTGGCTGCGGCTCGAGCAGCGGCCGGATCCGGGGTTTGCGCAGCGGCCTGTTGCCCACAACAACAATAAAAAGGGGTATTTACAGGTGAAAAGTTTGTCAGTGGGTTGCGGTGATGGTTGGTGGCACCGCCGCTGCCTTGGTGTGGGACGCCCGGGGCTGATGGAGCGGGGCAGCAAGATAGTATCCTCTACACGGGTAGGGGAGGTGTTGTCCCGGGGCCCAGGTGTGCGGGGGAAAGGATGCTGCAGAGCGTGTTCTGCAGGGTTGGACCAGGTGGTATCAGTGTACTCACAGTTCCAAAGTAATCCACACAGAGTTTGAATGGTAAACCAAATTGCCAGTGACCGGTAACCTCTGGCGGGTGTATTCGGGTCCCACACCCTGATACAGTAAACAGGGGTCCCTTCCTCCTGCATTTAATGTTTGTGTCTTCAGTTTGACTACTCCGCTTGAAACGGGGAAGTCCACTCCCGGTGATTCTTTGTGTTGGGAGTTGTGGCCCATGAGATCTGACCCTTGAGATTTTAGCAGGCTGTAGCGGACGCCCTATCCCCCGCATTGGGCTTCCGTCTCGCTCTCTGGGCTTACTGGTGGGACAAGACGTGGAATCTTGTCCCCTGCTGGCTAATTGACAAGGGGCTTGAAGCTGTCCTCGCCTTAGGGTCCAGGCATCCCGACTGTGCACGGCCTCCGGACCAGATTCCCGGTGTCGGTACCGGCGGGCTACAACCCTGCCCCGGTCCACTTAAGGTTTCCCGCGACCGGATCTCCATTGCCTGTGGCCCTGTCTGCTGTCTGCCACCTAGTCAGTCGTCTGGTAGTCCAGGGGCTCTGACCCCTGACCACCCTGTCACTTCACTCCTCTCACTTCCACTGTCTCAGCTTAACTGTCTGTGTCTACACACTAACTTCAACTAACTGACGTGTTCCCTCCCCTGACACCTCAGAACCCCTAGGCGGGAGTCACCATCCGCTTGGCCCCGCCCACTGGTGTGTCCCTATTGTCATGGGGGGTGACTAGGCTTTGCTGGCTGATGTTGTGTACCTGGGTGTGGGTTTGTGTTGGTATGCCAAGGAGGATGGAGTCCTGCACCTGGAAGATTTGTGCAGTCCCTGTGACAACCTGGTTTTGCCAGGGCGTCACACTCACATTATGCAGTATGGCAATTTTCTTGGCTGATAAACCACGATCAATAAGCTGGATGATGTTGTTGCTCTTTTCTTGGGAAAACTTTTTATGGCTGCTCCTGAATTTGGACCACTTACCTTTTGCTTGGGAATTAACCTAAGAACACACTGAGCAAGTAGGGAATGTGAGAATAGGTTGTAATTGGTAGTATACAGGAAGAAAAAGATTTTTTTCCACCACCAGGAGCAAACAATAACAATGTAATGACATGACACGAATTTGCATAACTAATCATATTCTAAATAGTTGTCAAATATATGTATGAGATAGCCAAGATGATTTTCTATAAAATGAAGGTAGTCGCACGCTTAAAGCTGTTGTGGATGCCAAAATATAGAGCATGAAACTGAAAAGTTGAAAACATTGTTACCCTTTTGCTCTTCAGTATATATACAGTATATCAATTTGCTCTGCTTCCCCTGCTCTCTAATATATTGCCTTCAGATTGGACTGCATTTTCATAGTGAATAGTTATCTTTGAGCTGCAAGATTCTGTTGATCTTACTAGGATAAGATTGCTGTTAAAATTGCTAGTTAGACATGTGAATAGAGTATTGCAGCATGAAATAGCATCCTGCTACAAAGTAACTCTGTTTCAATTAAAACTTCAACAGTACATTCCTTCCTCAATACATTTCTCTTGGTGTGTATGTATTGGGTACATCAGGAAGCTTATAGAAAATTGCTAATGCAGTATGCTCAATAGAACATCAGCGTTACGAGGGGACTGGCAGATCGGAATAAGGTGGTAAACATCCTAATCGCCAGTCGGGGCCCACCGTGCTCCAGATGACAAAGGAGCTGCAAGCAACCCGAAGGTTAGGTAGAGAATACAGAGCTGAGTGGTTCTGAGATAACGCAGGAGACCTGGGAACCAGTCACGTGTGTAGGGACACGTCAGATCGGACGACAACCCAGTTAGCATTTCAGTGTACCTATGGCGCTACACCAACCATGTGTGCAGGGAACATGTCAGGCCGAGTGGTGACCAGGTAGCGTTAGCCAGAAGACCGCCGCGAAAGAGCCCTTTCGGCCACGTGTGTACGATATGTCAGACCGCGCGGTCCCCCGATTAGCGTTTCTGGCCACCAGGGCTCTCAACTGGCCACGTGTGTGCAGGGCACGTCAGGCCAGGTGGTCACACTGGTAGCGTTGACTGGGAAGCTGATACGAGGGGAATAGGGTCCACACACCCAGCCCAGGAACTCCCTGTTAACACCACAGGGGTCCTGGGGTACGCTGTCAGTGTGCGTAGGGGGCACAACCAGACAGGTGGTGCAGCAGCCACAGTCCAGGTAACTCCACTGGGCTGCACAAGCAGGCCTGGACTGTAGAATTTCCTGAGCATGTTCAGTAGCCTTAACAACAGTCTCAGAAATCAGACTATCTGCCTGAGCATGCTCAGTAGGCACAACACGGAACTTAGACACGGCACGATGTCCAAGTACCTGTGCAAAGAGGGTTTTCGCACTAAGTGTAGGAGCATGTTCACTAGGCGAAATACTGGACTTAGGCACATGCGCACTAGCCGCCTCTCCACACTTAGATGTGGAGGAGCTGCAGCGGCCAGCTGGACGACCCGAGGCACGGCCAAAAACGGCAGCCGGCATCTGGGCACAACAGGAATCACAGCAGGCTGCTTGCGGCTATGACGGAGCCGATTCATAACAATCAGAACCCTGATGGTGGACTCCATGATTACAATTATTAGTGCAAGCTAGTTTATTGAACACTAGAACACTAACACTAGAGCCAGAACAGTTTTGTCAAAATGGGTGAAGCTTAGGTGGGATGAGGTGTAGTGAGGCCCATCTGGCAAATTCATGAAAATTTATAACACTTTACTCCTAGCTGAAGTACATTTCTGGCACAGGTGTATGGCAGTTGTAAGAGCCTAATTTATTAAAGGGAACCTGTCACCAGGACTTTCCCTTATAAACTGCACCAGTAAGTGTGGCGCCCCTGACCTGGTCAGGCACCACTGAGTACTGCACCCATGCTGGGACAGTACTTCCAGGTAATCCTAAAGGCCAGAATGAGATGGGAACGCACAGACACTTAGCAACCAGGTCTCCCACACCTTTAGAGGGGACCCTTGGGTAGTCTCCAGAGGGGGGCTAGCTTTCAATTTTTTTCAAGAGGTGTAGCGGAGAGGCTGGGAGATAAAGTGCAGAGGCTATCAGGAAAGGAGTGGAGCGAGCCACTCTGATAGTGGTGAGCGCGGGAGTTGCTAGGGGATACGCGCGTGAACACTAGTCAGACCCTGCACGTGGAGTAGCCGTTGGCAAGGGAGAACGGTTACCAGTCAGTCAGAAAGACAGAGAGAGAGTCAGTCAAGTAAGGGGACTGCCAGTGACTAGGCATGTACGGGGAACAGGTCCCTAGAGTAGACTCAAGTTTAACTATCTGCTAAACCTGCCGGTGAGGGTAACTACAAGTACCTCACCAAACACACACATTCCGAGCCTCAGCAGCAATGCAGGGACCCATAAGGAAACAGAGCTTGAAGCCATCTCACCTGGTCCATGCTGCCGGCAAGCGGTCCAAAAGGGGAGAAAAGGCAGTAGCGACTCCCCTGGATAGACCCCACGGTACTTCAAGTCTGGGGTTATCCGAACAAAGAGTGCTAGGAAGGCGAGTTAATGGTTACCCTCAGACTGGCTTGAAGGATACCTGGTTTCACCTGGTTTATTGAAGCATTGCCCAGGTCAGCTCACAGAAACATCAACAAGTGAGTAAAAATGAGTTGAAAGACTTTCTAGACTGAGACTGAATTATTCTGAGACCCGCTACCTTACACACCCGAGCCCCTGGGGCCAGGCTCACTCACGGGAGTCCACATCATCCGACTGCAGACCCCATCAGCCCCAGACGCTCGTTAAATTTGCAGTGGCGGTCACCCATATCCCTGACCGCAAGCCGTGAGTGGCGTCACGACACATATACAAAACCGACATACCAGTTGCCATATTAAAAGAAGACCCGGTGGCATCCCTGAAGATGGATCGACGTCCCTGGGGCGACACTTAAGCCTTTATATACAGCATTCTAGAAAACTATATATAAGAGCCCTGGGCTTGCTGTAAAACATGAAAAAAAGACCTTTATTATACTCACATAGGGGATGGTCGGGTCCAACAAGCGTCTCTGCTCTCGAGTCCAGCCACTGCTCTCTCTCTTAAATCAGCGTCTTCCTCCCCAGCTCCACGTAGATGACACGTCCTATGTCATCCACATAGAGGCCTCCTGTGCAAAGCACACTTTGATCTAACCTGCTGGGGGCAGATCAAAGTGTTGTACTCCACATGCACGGGCGGTCTTTGACTTTTCATCGCTCCTATACATTACAGTAATTTGCTCTGCACTCAGCATGGCAAATGTGTGCATGCACAGGAGTGCAATGGAGGCCTCCGTGTGGATGATGTAAGACACGTCATTCATTCAGAGCTGGGGAGGATATGCCGATGTAGGGAAGAGAGGAGGCACCATACCCGAGACCAGCAACGCCCAATGTACCCAACCACACCCTAGGTGAGTATAATAAAGGTGTTTTTTACATTATACAAAGTGGCATGGGCACTTATATACAGCATTCTAGTATATAAAAGTTTGCTGGTGGTGGCTGCAGTTTATAAGGGAAAATTCAGGTGACAGGTTACCTTTAAAAGTCATGTGACCCTTAAGCTTTAATAAAGACAGCGAGTGTCCAACTTGGGTGCAAAGGCATTAACATTGACTCTGGGGGCCCACTGTTTAACAACATGGAAATATTACATTACGCCTATTCGCAAATTTATTTCTTGACTTTACATAGTGAATCAAGTGTATTGTGCCAACTACTGCTCATTTAATGGTGTAGGAGGCTCATTCCTACAGAGGGGCCCACCAGGGAATTCACGCGCACCCATGTGGGCCAGTTCAAGCGTGAAGATGGCTGTGGCTGTATCTGATTTTAGTTATAATTGATTAAGTATGACATTGTTTAATAAGATGTGAATATCTTTGTGAAGCATACAGCATATTATCTAAAAACGAGGAAGCAACAAGTGTCTTCCACGAGACTGTCTTGGCTTGAACATCTGGCGTGAAGTTTTGGTGCTGTCTTCACCTACATGTTTCCATATGCTGTGTATCATTCTAATGGTCATTTTCCTCTGGCAGTTTCTTCCAGTTTATTTAATTGTAGATACACCTGATGATTTCTGATTAGAGTTGAAGGATAAATTGCTAATCTCTTGTGAGTCCTCATTTTCCTTATTTCCTGTTATTTGTCTAATTTTATATACATTGCACAGAACAGTATGTCCTTTCCTGACCCCTGGTCTGAGGCTTATCCTCTGTAGCCTCTATCTGTGAACAATTGGTGTAATTTCTCAATAATCTGTGCATGATACATTCTTACATTCAGCTGTTTCACCCCATTTTGAGGGTCATAGTCAGGGCAATTGTCTTCTCTGTTGCATATGGAGAAAAGGTATTTCTGCCTTTGGTTAATGTAAACCAACCTTTCAGAACAATCTGGCGCATTAAATAACCAGTGTTTGGTAAATGTTTAATGACTGGCGGTCACATAGTAGCCTTTTTCGATAGGCCGAATAGATCTACAGTGCAGATAGGCTGTCCCATTGCCCTCGACCAAGAGAGTCCAGTCTACACACGAAAATGTGCCGCCGAAAACAATGCTCTTTTTAAGCAGCACATAAGATAACCTGTTGCCAAACGTTTACATGCACCTTCCCATCTAATTATATTCCCGTTACCTCCACCGTTCTCTGGGCCTGTAAGGCCAGTGCGGTCAACCAAAGATTCGGGTGGAATTGAGGGAAGGGGGTGGAAATAGATGAGAACAAGTAGGTAGTAAGCTACGCTTACATGTTTGGCTACACCAAGGATGCACCGAGTGCCTGTACTTTAAAGGCAGCTTGTCAGTCCAAATGACTGTTCAAACCAAGTACAGTCACTCAATCCACTGACTGATACAGACAGAAGCGGGCCCATGAGCAAAACAATATATGGGCCCTTTAAAGTCCAATGTTTCATCATAATGCAGAGATAGTGGGCCCCCTTACCTCTTGGAACCCTGTGCAACTGTACAGGTTGCACCAATAATATGTCTGCCCATGACTCAATGCACCATTGGCGTGGCCAAACATTTAAGTGCATTTTTCTACCTGTTTATGTTACATTTATCTCCTCATTTCTCTGTCTCTATGAAGCCAGAGCTGTCAATCAAAAAAGACGGGGAGGGAGATCAAAGGAATACAAGCAGGTGATAAGGTACATTTAAATGTTTGGACTCACCATGATGAACGAGGGGGTATATTTAGTTTGAACAGTCATTCTGTGCTGCAAAGTCTCTTTAGTAATTGGTGCTCCAGAATTGCTGACTAGTAAGTGTCGCGGGCGGAGGAGGGGACGCTATGCTCTCCCACTGCTCGGGTCCGGCTGCTGCTGCTGCTCTGTGGTGGCTCGAGCGGTGGGCCGGATCCCGGGGACTCGAGCGGCATTCCTTGCCCATGAGTGAAAAGGGGGGGGGGATTGATTGTGGGGATTTGATATTGTCCGTGACACCACCCACAGTTGTGGTGAGATTGGTGACACCACCGCTGCTCTGGATGGGGATCCCGGGAGCGATGACAGGGAGCAGCCTGGATGTTAGTTCTCCCCTCCGTGGGTAGGAAGTTGGTTGTCCCAGGGCCCGGTGAGGGGGTAGGGATGGATGCCAGGCGGGTTATGGGGCCTAGTGAGGTGCAGGGTCGCGGGGGCAGCGGTGATACTCACTCAGCCAATGATGTACACAGAGTCTCCGGTAAAACAAACGGCTGGATGGACGGGTACCACAGACGGCTGCGGTGTTTCTCCTCCCGGCAGGTTGATGGTGACTGCCTTTCCCTGCACCTGTGTAGTGTAACGGTTCCAATGGATTCCCACCGGTAACCCGCTCCCCAGCTTGAAGGTTGCTGAAGGAGCCCTTTTTGCCCGCAGGCTCTGGCCCTGGGAACTTTAGCCTTGGCGGTGACTGTGTTTCCCTCTCTCAGTTGGACTGTTGCCTTCTTTCGGGACTTGGCTGCTGGGAAACCCAGGAAGTTCCCTTCGCTAATGGATTTGGCAAATTCACGGCGACTCCTAGCCTTGCCAGGGTCCGTAAGCCCCTGCCGGATGGTGCTGGCTTCTCTTTGCATACCGGTCCGGTACCGCCGGGCCACCGCCCGTCCACGGTCCTTACGGCTAGCTCTATTAAGCCTCTCCTGCAGACGGTCACCACCGTCTGCCAACCTTGCTGATCCGTCCGGGCCACACACCTGGACCAACTTTAGGCTCCTCAACTGCCACTTCACTCCTCTCACTTTCACTTCAAAACTCAATCTCCTGCTTTTCTCGCCTCCAGGACTGTGAACTCCCCGGTGGGCGGGACCAACCACCTGGCCCACCCCCTGGTGTGAACATCAGCCCCTGGAGGAAGGCAACAAGGGTTTTTGTCTGACTTCGGTGTGCCTGACCGGGAGTGTGGGGTGTGTTGGTGTTGTTCTGTGATGACTTGGCTTGTCCAGGGCGCCACATTCCCCGTTAGTAAAATGCAGACCGTCCGCGGGCTGCCCGTCCATCACCGGTTTTATTTTCACAACTGAAAAGATAAACGGTAAAACAGGTTACAAGTATATTAACTTCTTCCCACATCGGGAGGCATATTCTTAAACGTTACTAAACGGTTTCGGCTTCCGCTCTCTCCCACCCAAGCAACCTGGCCCTGATGCTGCCCCTAAGCAAATGGGCAGCACCCCTTGACCCCAGTCCAGCACAAGTTACCCGAGCGGGTTCTGTCCTTTTCAGGGGACCCACGTCCATGGGGAACCCCTGAAACCCCCGGAGGATCGCCACCGGTTACGGTGGTGGCGGGCCTGGGCCATCACTTCCCTCCAGGCCCATCCTCCAAATCAGCCTCTCCGGAGGCGTCAACGGTAAAGCCATAGAAAAACATTTTTATTTACAAACCACAAGTTCGTGGTTGCCCTGCCAGTTCTTGGGCTTGTCCATAGTAGTTTCTACGCATACATGTAAACAGTCCCCACGGGGACAACAGCTGCCGGCAACGACTGGTTCAATCAGGTTTCAATCAGGTAAACTTCGGTAATTATTTACTTATCATTTTCAAAACTTGTAAACGGTACTTTGGTGGTCCCAACGGGGACAACTTGCAACGGGACTCTGCTGCCCTCACTCAGACTCCTTGGCGTCGGTTGGGGGAGGGGGAGCGGTGAACACTCAGGCCTCTTGGCTGCCCCTCAGCTTTGCATCCAACGCAAACCACCCCCTCTCTCCGCAGTGCCAGGTGTACTGCACCAGGTCTCCCGGCATCAGGTTGCGGCTGGGGTGCTCCTCCGGCAGGTGGGCGTTGACATCCCGCCGGGCTACAAAGACTTCGGCCTCCAGGCCCGGCTCGTAAATAAAACCATAGCCCCGGCGGACATCAAACCGCCTCACCTGCCCTTCATACAGGGGCCCCGGATACGAAAGGTCGCTTGCCGGAGGCTCTCTTTCTCCCGGATCGTGCGGGCCACCAACTCTGCCTTCTTCCTCTCCCTTTCCGCGATCTCCGGGCCCAGCGGTGTCGGCTCCCTGTCCCAATACGGGGCTGCTGCGAGCTCCGGCGCACGGGTCGGGCCCCGTGAGACCTTCTGGACACTGCCCACCACTGGCGATCTGGGTGGAAGGTCCCGCGGTGACTTGGCCTGGGGTGCTGCCTTGCAGCGGCAACCCGGCGCAACCTCAGCCGAGGTTTGGGGGATGGGCACAGGGGTCCTCTTCCGCCGGGCCTCCTGCACGGAGCGGCTTGTCGGCTCCGGTTCGGGGGAAGTCTCCGCAGATGCCTCCGGTTCAGGCTTTGACACCTTCCATGGAAGCAGTTCCGATCGGTTGCGGGCTCTGGCTGCAGGCCGGTCCGCCTGGGCGGACTTGCGGGGTACCGCTACCGGTTGCGGTGGTAGCGGGACTAGTGGCGGGGGCGCGGCGGCCAATACGGGTAGCGGGGGAGGTAGCTGGGCGAGCGGGTGTGGACCGGGTCCCTCGGCCGCGATGACCGACCCACTAGGGGCACAGGGGCGTGGGTCACTCACCCTCCCTTCCGAAGCTCCCTCTTCCTCGTGTCTCCGCACGGTCGCCACAACCTCCGCCATGTCGGCCTCCCACTCCTCCAGGAGTAGCTGCATTTTGACCTGCAGCTGTTGTTGGAGCTGGGCGGTCCGGATCGCCACCCACGCCGCGGTTCCAGGCGCGGGGGCTACGGTGCTGCGGGACGGCATGAACATGGCTCTGGCGGCCTCTTCCAGGAACCAGCAACAAGATGGCCGCAGGGTCCTGGCGTCCCTGCTTTTATAGCCGCGGGCTACATGCGGCCAGACGCCATCAGTCCCCCTTAGTCTCTTTTCGGCTCCGCCTCCACTGCTCGAGGAGACGCTCGAGCGGGAATTTTTCGCGCCCAAGATGGCAGCTTCTCGAAATTTTCAGCCGGACACCTCCGACAGTCACAAGGCGCACCTCTACCAGACGGCAGAGCGATAAGATCCTGTTCGTGATGCCAAGTTGTCGCGGGCGGAGGAGGGGACGCTACGCTCTCCCACTGCTCAGGTCCGGCTGCTGCTGCTGCTGCTCGGTGGTGGCTCGAGCGGTGGGCCAGATCCCGGGGACTCGAGCGGCGTTCCTCGACCATGAGTGAAAAGGGGGGGGGGGGATTGATTGTGGGGATTTGATATTGTCCGTGATGCCACCCACGGTTGTGGTGAGATTGGTGACACCACCGCTGCTCTGGACGGGGATCCCGGGAGCGATGACAGGGAGCAGCCTGGATGTTAGTTCTCCCCTCCGTGGGTAGGGGGTTGGTTGTCCTGGGGCCCGATGAGGGGGTAGGGATGGATGCCAGGCGGGTTACGGGGCCTGGTGAGGTGCAGGGTCGCGGGGGCAGCGCTGTACCGCACGGCACGGTGATACTCACTCAGCCAATGATGTACACAGAGTCTCCGGTAAAACAAACAGCTGGATGGACGGGTCCCACAGACGGCTGCGGTGTTTCTCCTCCCGGCAGGTTGATGGTGACTGCCTTTCCCTGCACCTGTGTAGTGTAACGGTTCCAATGGGTTCCCACCGGTAACCCGCTCCCCAGCTTGAAGGTTGCTGAAGGAGCCCTTTTTGCCCGCAGGCTCTGGCCCTGGGAACTTTAGCCTTGGCGGTGACTGTGTTTCCCTCTCTCAGTTGGACTGTTGCCTTCTGTCGGGACTTGGCTGCTGGGAAACCCAGGAGGTTCCCTTCACTAACGGATTTGGCAAATTCACGGCGACTCCTAGCCTTGCCAGGGTCCGTAAGCCCCTGCCGGATGGTGCTGGCTTTTCTTTGTGTACCGGTCCGGTACCGCCGGGCCACCGCCCGTCCACGGTCCTTACGGCTAGCTCCAATAAGCCCCTCCTGCAGACGGTCACCACCGTCTGCCAACCTTGCTGATCCGTCCGGGCCACACACCCGGACCAACTTTAGGCTCTTCAACTGCCACTTCACTCCTCTCACTTTCACTTCAAAACTCAATCTCCTGCTTTTCCCGCCTCCAGGACTGTGAACTCCTCGGTGGGCGGGACCAACCGCCTGGCCCACCTCCTGATGTGAACATCAGCCCTTGGAGGAAGGCAACAAGGGTTTTTGTCTGACTTCGGTGTGCCTGACCGGGAGTGTGGGGTGTGTTGGTGTTGTTCTGTGACGACCTGGCTTGTCCAGGGCGCCACATAAGTACGCCTGTATACTGTCATTGAAATTCAACATAAAAGAGCAACTTGGCCTGTACTCACATGTTGCAGCCTTGGTTTGTTTTTTGTTTGGTGCATTGCAATAGAATTGCAGTGTTTTTATTGAGATTTAGGAAAATCACATCAAAACGATGCATTCTATTTTTTATTTTTTTTTGCTTCTGTTGGGCAAAAAGTCAATGCAGCCACAATCTGTGAAAGCAGCCTAAGGACCCATTCTGATGTCAGTAAATTTTGTTATATGCAAGAATAAATTTCAGTTTAATCAGTATTTGGTCAGCGTTTCAGTTTTCCCATCTGTGTTTCATCAGTGATTTTCTCGCATGAAAAACAATTGTGTAGCACCCAAGGGGCAGGGGGAATTAGGCACGGGGTCTCATACCTGAGTTTACTCGTCGCCGGACCAGTGTGATGGTCTGGAATGTCGTGGTGGCCTGCCCGGCTTAGTGCCCCGAGGTGTACACCAATAAGGAGGGAGGATGATGTAGTAGGAAGATTGTCGTGACGCAACCTATGGTACGCGGCCAGAGATTAGCTGCCGCTGCTGTCGCTGTCCTCCGGGGAGGATGATAATAGCAGCTGAAGATGGTGTTGCTCCCTACAGGTGGAGTGGGCCCCGGGAAGGATGATGACGGAAGTAGTGATGGCGAAGGCCTTAGGCGCCGAGGCGCGGGACGGCGGTGCCGATAATAAGAGTCCGAGTCAGATGCTGCGGTTCCAGGTGTCTTTACTCACTCTTTGTGCTGCTCGCCCAGGTAGTACCAGTCACTCACTGTGATGGGCTCCATCGAACCCAAATCCCTTTGGATGTCAGTCCGGTGTGATGCTTGGTTGGCCCTTCCTCTTAGCGCCCTGTGTGTTGAATCCTCGTGGCTTTAAGCTACTTGGGGACCCCGGTTGTCTCGAGTAGTACTCTTATCCCTATTTGCAGGTACCGCGGCTCCACAATAGAGCCTGGTGCTGTCCAAGGCCCCGGATCATATGCTTTCGGGTTCTTTTTGGCCAGGGAGGGTTGAAACCTCCCTGTCCGGCAGATTCTGGAAAACCAACTTGGAGTGTGATCTTCCCTAGGCTCCTGCACCCTGCGTGGCGCTGGTTCCGAAGGAGCGTTTAAGCTCACACCTCGGCAACCGCAAGAACAACTCCTGTGTCCCACCGGAGCACCGGTAAGACACATCTGCTCCTTTCCTCTCCTCCTGGAGAACTCCTAACTGTTGTGTTGGCTCCTGACTCCCCCTAGTGGCTGCCCCTCCCCCGGGTCCCTGTCACTAGTGGGTGGTGCCCCCCATGTTTGAAGGCAACCTTAAGACTCTACCTAGCCTGGTCCCCATTGGGGAGGGCAACCTGGTTGTGTATTTGAGTGTGTAAGTGGTGAAACTGGTACCGACCTCCTCCGGATCCGGGTTGAGCACTTCATCTTAAATCAGGTGCAATACTCTGTGGTGACTGAAGCCTCAGGGGCTCCATAATTGCATGGAAATATCTTCCTTAATTTTTTTTCATGGATACATTGACATGTGAATGCATAGTTCCCAAAAGTTCTGCATTTACAGTGCCTTGCAAAAGTATTCGGCCCATTTGAATGTTTCAACCTTTTCCCACATTTCAAGCTTCAAACATAAAGATGAAACATTTAAATTTTATGGTGAAGAATCAACAACCAGTGGGACACAATTGTGAAGTTGAACGAAATGTATTGCTTATTTTAAAATATTGTAAAATCTAATAAACTGAAAGTGGGGGCGTGCAATATTATTTGTCCCCTTTACTTGCAGCAAACTCACTCCAGAAGGTCATTAAGGATCTCTGAATGATCCAATGTTGTCCTAAGTGACTGATGATGATAAATATAATCCACCTGTGTGTAACCTAGTCTCCGATAAATGCACCTGCTCTGTGATAGTCTCAGTGTTCTGTTTAAACCACAGAGAGCATCAAGAAGACCAAGGAACACAACAGGTAGATCCGTGATACTGTTGTGGAGAAGTTTAAAGCCGGATTTGGCTACAAAAAGATTTCCACAACTTTAAATATCCCGAGAAGCACTGTGCAAGCGATAATATTGAAATGGAAGGAGTATCATACCACCGCAAATCTACCAAGACCCGGCCGTCCCTCAAAAATTTCATCTCAAACAAGGAGAAGACTGATCAGAGATGCAGCCAAGAGGCCCATGATCACTCTGGATGAACTGCAGAGATCTACAGCTGAGGTGGGAGAGTCTGTCCATAGGACAACAATCAGTCGTACATTGCACAAATCTGGCTTTTATGGAAGAGTGGCAAGAAGAAAGACATTTGTCAAAGATATCCATAATATGAGTTGTTTAAGGTTTGCCGAAAGCCACCTGGGAGACACACCAAACATGTGGAAGAAGGTGCTCTGGTCAGATGAAACCAGAATCAAACTTTTTGGGCACAATGCCAAACAATATGTTTGGCGTAAAAGCAACACAGCTCATCCCCCTGAACATACCATCCCCACTGTCAAACATAGTGGTGGCTGCATCATGGTTTGGGTCTGCTTTTCTTCAGCAGGGACAGGGAAGATGGTTAAAATTGATGGGAAGATGGATGGAGCCAAATACAGAACCATTCATGAAGAAAACCTGTTGGAGTCTGCAAAAGACCTGAGACTGGGACCGACATATGTCTTTCAACAAGACAATGATTCAAAACATAAAGCAAAATCTACAATAGAATGGTTCACAAATAAATATGTCCAGGTGTTAGAATGGCTAAGTCAAAATCCAGATCTGAATCCAATCGAGAATCTGTGGAAAGAGCTGAAAACTGCTGTTCATAAACACTCTCCATCCAACCTTACTCAGCTCGAGCTGTTTGCAAAGGAAGAATGGGCAAGAACTTCAGTGTCTCGATGTGCAAAACTGATAGACACATACCCCAAGCGACTTGCAGCTGTAATCACAGCAAAAGGTGGCGCTACAAAGTATTAACTTAAAGGGGCCGAATAATATTGCAAGCCCCAGTTTTCAGTTTATGTTTTATAAAAGTTTAAAATAAGCAATAAATTTCATTTAATGTCCAGGAAGCAGAAATCTACGGCAGACACCATCCAATTTTCCAAAGTGCTTTATTCCAACATCATGTCCAGTTAAAAGTAGCGGGGAGAGAGCCGGGTGCAGGCCCCCTATTGGTCCATTAGGGGTCCTGCACCCGGCTCCCTCCCCGCTACTTTTAACTGCACATGATGTTGGAATAGAGCACTTTGGAAAATTGGATAGTGTCTGCCGTAGATTTCTGCTTCCTGGACATTAGTTTGGATCTTCTTTTCCCTGTCTATGTGCACCCATGACCATTGTTTCCATAAGGAGGACTAAAGCTGACCTATAAACCCGGCTATAAGGTATTGCACGGTTTGGTGCAGAAAGCGCCTCTGCATAGTATAATAGTATAAGAGCATAGTATAATAAATTTCGTTCACCTTCACAATTGTGTCCCACTTGTTGTTGATTCTTTACCATAAAATTTACATTTTTTTATCTTTATCTTTGAAGCCTGAAATGTGGGAAAAGGTTGAAAAATTTAAGTGGGCTAAATACTTCACAAGGCACTGTAGCGGAACTGTCCCGATTTGAGGGCTCAGTCACATTGTCCCAACAGTAAGGGTTCTTGTGCTGACTTCCACTCTCTTCTCACAGGCTCCGTAGCTCCTCCTCGTCAAGGTCAGGACTGTCATCACTTTGCATGTAAATTAAATAAACAGCTCTCTCCTCTGGTCCCCCTAGGACTCAAACTTACAAACTGCTTGTCTGCAGGAAGAAGATCTACCAATGAGCCACTGCCCACACAGGAGAGTGACAGGAAAATTTGGAATACTTCACTTTGAATGCAGTCAGAGAACTCAGAAGTAAATTATACAGGTACATAGAGATACATTGTGCATAGCAGTACATTTCTATGTACCTTTATTCTAGAGGTAAAAAAAAAATATCAAATTGTTTGGCTCCTATAAAATGACTAAAAAAATGAAAAAAAAAACTATTGTAAAATAAA
Source organism: Anomaloglossus baeobatrachus (assembly GCF_048569485.1). Classification (NCBI taxonomy): domain Eukaryota; kingdom Metazoa; phylum Chordata; class Amphibia; order Anura; family Aromobatidae; genus Anomaloglossus; species Anomaloglossus baeobatrachus. The sequence goes on along the minus strand of NC_134354.1, from coordinate 368,564,458 downwards.
TTATTTCTAATTGAAAAAAATGAAATTTTCTCTTTCTTTGTAAGTGTTCCTGGGAAACAACAGCCTCTACAGTTACAGGCAGGAGCTAAAGAAGATTCCCATCTTGTTTATTCTTGCGCATAATTGTACAGATGAACAAGGCCACTTCAGGTATCTGGAAATTGCACCCAAGGATGAACCAAACTTGTGCAAGTCCACAATGCTCTTCCTGAGATCTTGGCTGATTTCTTTTGACTTTCCCAAGATGCTACACAAAGAAGCAGTGTGTTTCAGGTGTGCATTAAAATACATAAACAGGTGTGTCTCTTATTAACTCAGATATTGCCAATAAACTTATCAGAAGTGTGATGCCCTGGACCCCAGGGGTCACAGGTAACAACAACCCCCACACAACACACACACCCCATCCCTTGTGAGGACACACCCGTCACCCGAAAGGGAGACCTGATGCCTTCCTCAGGGCCAGTGGGGCACCTCAGGTGGGCAGAGTCAGGCAGAAAGACACGCCCACCGAGGAGACTACTGTCCTGAGGCAGGAAATACAAACAGTTGAGAGGCGTAGAGTTACAGTGACAGGAGGTGTAGAGGAGCAGAGCTGTCAGGGACCCGGGTTGGAGCCTGGGATCCCCGTAACGTCAGGCAGGCAGACGGTGGTGGCCGCCTGCAGGAGTACCGGTATAGCGATCGGCAGAATCGTAGGGACCAGGCCAGGGTGGAGCCCGCCGGACCTGAACCGGGGAGTTAACAGCTAATTGGAGCACCAGTAACCGGGTACTCAGACCCCGTCCTAGCTTGGAAGCCACTGAGTTTAGGCAAATTCACTGATTGCAGTCTGGACCTCACGGGTTCATCCTCACCCAAAGTCCCGAAAGAAGGCAACAGCCCACCGATACTGGGTGAGAGCCACCGCCAAGGGCCAAACATCCGATGGGCCAGCGCCTGCGGGCAACCGAGGGCTCTTCCGGCAGCTAAACGCCGGGAAGTGGGCTACCACCGCTCAGGCAGGGGAGCCAAAAGTCAAAACAAGAGGTGCAAGGGAGAGGGGCCACCATCAGCCTCACAAGGGACACAAGCAGCCGGTTGCAGGACCCGACCATACCCGAACTTTGGTTTACCAGTGACTCTGAGTGTGAATTAATAGTGAGTACACCAGTGCCATCCGGGCACAACATCACACCGCAACACGGCGCCCTGTGCCCCGACATCATCGCCCGTCCCATCGGGCCCCGGGACACACCGCCCCTACCCACGGAGGGGCTAACATCCAGGCTGCGCCTTCAACACCGATCCAGGGAGCCCCCTTCACTCCAGCCGCAGCAGTGGTGCATCCCGTCACCACGACCCGAGGGTGGCGTCACGACCCGTACAACAACAACGCGGCCCCCGGCTGCGAACCTCGTCTCACACCACCACCCCACTGCCTCCCCTTAACAGAGCGACGTGGCCCCCGGTCCGGAGGCGCTCGAGCCACCGACAACCCGAGCCCGGACCTCAAGCGGCTCGGCCCGGCCAGGGTGCGGCCGAGCCCCTCTCAGAGCGGTACAGAAGCATCTAAAGACATGACATCATCATATGGACTGTCCCATATTGTTTAAAGGCAAGTGGTTCTTAGCTCTTGGACAATTCTTCTGATAACTTTTTTCACTCCTCTCTGAAATCTTGTGAGGAGCACCTGGTTGTGGCCAACTTATAGTGAATGAAGTTCTTTCCGCTTCCAGATTATGGAACCAACAGTTCTCACTGGAATCTTGAGTAGTTTAGAAACTCACTAACATAGATTTAGACAAAATTGTTAACAATATTTGTGAGGAAAAGGCCTTTTGTAAAATCTTAGATCCTAGAGTTCAGCTCATGAAAAATTTTAGCAAAAACAATTGTTATTGATTAGTATACATATAAATAAGTGGGTGAAATAAGTATTGAACACATCACCAATTTTTAAAGGTGCTAGTGACATGAGTGTCTCACCAGATGTTGATGACAACTGATTCAATCCACACATGCAAAGAAATGAAAAAAAAATGTCCATAAATGGTGAAATGATACAGGGAAAAAGTTTTGAACACATTACTAAAGAAAGGTGGAAAAAAAACATGGAAAGTCATGACACTAGCTGAAATCTATCAATAATAAGAAAGCAATCCTGCCACTTAGTGAAAAACATTATCAACTGGTTCAACTGATGGCCTATAAAAAGGTTTCTCATTACTAGAGTTGAGAGCGGTTCGCGGTTCGAGGTTCTCCAGTCGCGGCTCGAGTGATTTTGGGGGCTGTTCTAGATCGAACTAGAACTCAAGCTTTTTGCTAAAGCTCGATAGTTCTAAATACGTTCGAGAACGGTTCTAGCAGCAAAAAGACAAGCTAATTACTAGCTGGCTTTCCGCTGTAATACTGTAAGTCACTCTGTGACTCACACTATTATGACATTGCAGTGTATAGTGTGCGGGAACAGCGCATTCAGATCACTGCTGTTTGGATAATGGCGATCACCATTTTTTTTTTCCCTTGTCTTTCTTCCCTAAGTGCGCGCGTGTAGTGGGGCGGGCCAGCATGTCAGCCAATCCCAGACACACACACAGCTAAGTGGACTTTTAGCCAGAGAAGCAACGGCATGTGTGATAGGATGTCCATGTCACATGTCCATGCATTATAAAAACGGACATTTTCCTCCAGCACGCCATTATCTGCCTTCTACATCTTGGTGTCAGTCACCGCTGGCGTAGCTCCTGTCTCCGATACTGCTGTGTACGCTCTATACACAGCGCTATACAGAATAGGGATAGAAGTTTCTATTAGTCCTTTTAAGGGCTAATACTGGCAGGGTCAGAGCCATAGGTGACAGTCAGGTCCGTGAAAACAGATTTTAACAGCTACACAAGATGACAGCGTCTGTGTAGCTAAGGTCAGGGATTTCCTCGCTGCATTTCCCCATTAGGAGGGATAGAAAGGGAGGCTTCCTTTCCTGTACCCAGACCCACAACCCTGGCACTGTACCCTCCTGCCCTTTGCACACTCAAACTCATTACTAAGCCATTATACTATCAAACACTGAGGAAACTTAGTGGCATCCTAAACGTGGCTGTTGGACTTCTGTATTGTCCCACTAGTGCAAAGATATTTGCAGCACGTCTGCCTGCATTGCACACTCAAACTCATTGTTACTAAGCCATTATACTAGCAAACACTGAAGAAACTTAGTGGCATCCTAAACGTGGCTGTTGGACTTCTGTATTGTCCCACTAGTGCAAAGATATTTGCAGCACGTCTGCCTGCATTGCACACTCAAACTCATTTGTTACTAAGCCATTATACTAGCAAACACTGAGGAAACTTAGTGACATCCTAAACGTGGCTGTTGGACTTCTGTATTGTCCCACTAGTGCAAAGATATTTGCAGCACGTCTACCTGCATTGCACACTCAAACTCATTGTTACTAAGCCATTATACTAGCAAACACTGAGGAAACTTAGTGGCATCCTAAAAGTGGCTGTTGGACTTCTGTATTGTCCCACTAGTGCAAAGATATTTGCAGCACGTCTGCCTGCATTGCACACTCAAACTCATTGTTACTAAGCCATTATACTAGCAAACACTGAGGAAACTTAGTGGCATCCTAAAAGTGGCTGTTGGACTTCTGTATTGTCCCACTAGTGCAAAAATATTTGCAGCACGTCTGCCTGCATTGCACACTCAAACTCATTGTTACTAAGCCATTATACTAGCAAACACTGAGGAAACTTAGTGGCATCCTAAAAGTGGCTGTTGGACTTCTGTATTGTCCCACTAGTGCAAAGATATTTTCAGCACGTCTGCCTGCATTGCACACTCAAACTCATTGTTACTAAGCCATTATACTAGCAAACTATGCTGCCAGTTTAAGGGCCGTAGTTGCATTGTCAGGGATAATTATTGTTGTTTATTCTGCTGTTAATGAAGCTAGACCACCGCTGAAATCTACACCACCTCTCAATTTTTACTACCACATTTTAAGTGCACAATCTTGTCGCAATCAAAATGAGTGGCAAAATGACAGCTGCTGGTGGAAAGGGGAAGAGGCGTGTTGGAAAAGGAAAAAAAGGGTTTGTCCGTGGGGAAGGTGGCAAAGCTCCATTAACATCTGCTGAAGATAGACCATCTTCCAGCAAAAGTAAGATGTCTACTACTTACCGTGGACAATCCGATGTGCTCCCTTTTTTATGGACACGAACAACTGGAACAAAGGTAGATGATGGCCAAAAGAGGAAAATGCTTGAATGGATCTCAAGTGCTCCAACAAGTGCCCTCTCCGCCACCTCAACTACCACATCCAAAAAACACCAGTCCTCTGAGTTGTCAGCCCAATCACACTTGCATTCTCCCAGCTCTAAAGTCTCCATCCGCCCTGCATAGTATGGTGGAACTGAGATGGCTGAGTCTGCAGAACTGTTCAGTCACACTATAGCCTGGGAATCAGAAGTCTGCTCCCAAGCTACAGTGAGTACAGACCAGGAAATGGTCTGCAGTGATGCCCAGAACCTTTGTGACTCAGATTCAGGCCGTGAGGACCAAGTTTCTGAGCATAATGTTGACCATTTTTAACACACTGTAACACCTGTTGTTATAGACAATGAGGAACATACTGATGACGATGAGCCGCAGATACCAGATTGGGTTGACAACTTACATATTCGGTCAGGGCAAGAAGAGGCTCGGTCTGAGGGTGAGGGGAGTGCAAACACAACAATTGATGAGGAAGTTCTAGATCCCACCTACTGTCAACCCATAGTCAGGCACTCGAGGAGGTCAACAGAGGTGGTGGAGGAGGATGCAACCGGCGACGAAGTTACCTTGCGCCTTCCTGGACAGAGTCGGAGCACTGGTAGCACGTCTACAACTGCATCCTCAGCCACCACTCTGCCTCTGAGCACTAGTCGGGGGGGCTCAGCAAGTCGCATGCCCTCTAAGCCTTGCCTAGCCTGGTCCTTTTTTGACATAGCAAAAGATCGCCCAAATTTTGTGATCTGTAAAATTTGTCGTGATTCTGTTAGTAGAGGGCAAAACCTCAGCAGTTTGACAACTTCTTCCATGAATCGTCACATGAATAAATATCATATGTCCCAGTGGGAAGCTCACCGTGCTGCAATGCGGCCTAGCGGAGCGAACCATCCACCGCCTGCCCCTTCCAGTACATCCGCGCGCTCTTCATCTTCTAGGACTGTGGGGACAGCTGTCACACCTGGTTTTCCACGCACAACTTCCACCACTGTAACCGCAACAGGCAATTTGCTTGGTAGGTCGTCAGTTGGTTTGGAAGGGGAAACAAGTACGTGTGTACAGCTCTCTCAGACATCGATAGCACCAATGTTGGATGAAGGCAACATCATGTCTACGCCTGCACTTTCCTCACAAAGCTGCATTTTTCCAGGGACACCCTACTCAACACCGTCTACACACAGCAGCCAGATCTCTGTCCCTCAGATGTTTATAAATAAAAGGCCATTTCCTGTGACCCATGACAAAGCTAAGAGGTTGACTTTATCCCTCTGTAAGCTCTTGGCTACCGAAATGCTGCCTTTCCACCTGGTGGACACACAGGATTTTAGAGACCTTATGTCTGTCGCTGTGCCCCAGTACCAGATGCCCAGTCGCCACTACTTCTCTAAGAAAGGTGTGCCCGCGCTACACCAGCATGTCGCACACAACATCACCGCTTCCTTGAGAAACTCTGTGTGTCAACGGGTGCATTTCACCACCGATACTTGGACTAGTAAGCATGGACAGGGACGTTACATGTCGCTGACTGGGCACTGGGTAACTATGGTGATAGATGGTGAAGGGTCTGCTGCACAAGTCTTGCCGTCCCCATGACTTGTGTGTCAATCCTCTGTCTGTCCAAGTTCCACCACTGCTTCTGCCTCCTCCACCTCATCTGGGTCCTCCACCTCCGCCCCAAGCCTGCCTGGTCAGGCCACCAGCGTTCTCACTGCGCAGAAGGAATCACGCACCCCTCATTACTATGCTGGCAGCAGAGCGCAACGGCATCAGGCGGTCTTTAGCTTGACATGTCTTGGAAATAGGAGTCACACAGCGGCTGAGTTGTGGGCAGCTCTGGAGACTGAGTTTAATAAATGGTTGTCTCCACTCAACCTGCAGCCTGGTAAGGCCGTGTGCGACAATGCTGCAAACCTGGGTGCGGCCCTTCGCCTGGGCAAGGTGACACACGTGCCTTGTATGGCTCACGTGTTGAACCTTGGTATCCAACAATTTTTAACACACTATCCCGGCCTAGATGGCCTTCTGACCAGGGCACATAAACTGTCTGCTCACTTCCGCCGTTCAACCGCCGCAGCTGAGCGACTTGCATCGCTCCAGAAGTCTTTCGGCCTGCCGGTTCATCGCCTGAAATGCGATGTGCCGACACGCTGGAATTCGACTCTCCACATGTTACAGCGACTGTGGCAGCACCGCCGAGCCCTGGTGCAATACGTCATGACGTATAGCCTGGGCCAACGAGATGCAGAGGTGGGGCAGATCACCCTGATGGAGTGGTCTCAGATCAAGGACCTATGCACCCTTCTGCACAGTTTCGACATGGCGACGAATATGTTTAGCGCTGACAATGCCATTATCAGCATGACAATTCCAGTCATTTACATGCTGGAGCACACGCTAAACACTATTCGGAGTCAGGGGGTGGGACAACAGGAAGGGGAGGAACTACAGGAGGATTCATATGCGCAAGACACAACAACATCACCAAGGTCCAGACGTTCATCATCACCAACGCGGCAGGCATGGGACCATGGGGGACAGGGATCAACAAGGGCGCATGGTAGCAGGCGAAATGTTGAGGAAGGTGCAGGAGAACATGAAGAAATGGAGGACAAACTGTCCATGGACATAGAAGACTCAGCGGATGAGGGAGACCTTGGTCAAATTTCAGTTGAAAGAGGTTGTGGGGAGATGTCAGAGGAAGAAAGAACGGTTAGCACCTCTATGCCACAAACACAGCGTGGACTCGGTTCGCATGGCTGCGCAAGACACATGAGCGCCTTCTTGCTGCACTACCTCCAACATGACCCTCGTATTGTCAAAATTAGAAGTGATGATGACTACTGGCTTGTCACACTATTAGATCCCCGGTACAAGTCCAAATTTTGTGACATAATTCCAGCCATAGAAAGGGACGCACGTATGCAGGAGTATCAGCAGAAGCTGTTACTCGATCTTAGCTCGGCTTTTCCACCAAACAACCGTGCAGGTGCAGGGAGTGAATCTCCCAGTTGTAACTTGACAAACATGGGACGGTCTCGTCATCTTCAACAGTCTACCCGTACCAGTAGCACCGTATCTGGTGCTGGTAACAGCAATTTTATTGAATCTTTTCATAATTTTTTTAGACCGTCCTTTGCAAGGCCACCAGAGACAACAAGTCTGACACATAGTCAATGGCTGGAGAGGATGATACAGGAGTATCTCCAAATGAACATCGATGCCATGACTTTGCAAATGGAGCCTTGCTCATTTTGGGCTTCAAATCTTGAATAATGGCCAGAGCTCTTCACTTACGCCTTGGAGATTTTGTCGTGTCCAGCTGCCAGCGTTGTCTCTGAACGTGTCTTCAGTGCTGCTGGGTGTGTGCTGACAGATAAGCGCACGCGTCTGTCCAGTGACAATGTGGACAGACTAACGTTCATCAAAATGAACAAGTCATGGATCCACAAGGAATTCACTACCCCTGTGTCATCCTGGGGAGAGTAAATGCTTGTGGATTTGGAATGTGCTTGATGCAAATCAAAACATCCTGTTTGCAACAAGTGCTGCCACTGATGGGGTGTCTGTGTGGCCCAATTTTTGGAAAAAAAAAGGGAGACTCCGCTTGGAGTAACCCTTGCTTGCTGTGTTTTTTAAAAGGAGCCAAGATGAACAGAGCTGGGATCAGGAAAGACTTAGCTACCTACCCCGGTGTCCTCATGGGGACGGTTAAGTATGGCGTATTGTTGAATGTGCTTGATGCAAATCTACCTGTGAAGTGTACAACTAGGGCACAAGTGCTGCCACTAATGGGGTGTCTGTGTGGCCCAATTTTTGGAAAAAAGGGAGACTCCGCTTGGAGTAACCCTTGCTTGCTGTGTTTTTTAAAAGGAGCCAAGATGAACAAGTCATGGTTCAGCAAACACTTAGCTAACTACCCCGGTGTCATCCTGGGGATGGTTAAGTATGGCGTATTTTTGAATGTGCTTGATGCAAATCTACCTGTGAAGTGTACAACTGGGGCACAAGTGCTGCCACTGAATGGGGTGGGTGTGTGTGGGGCCCAATTTTTGGAAAAAAAGGAGACTCCGCTTGGAGTAACCCTTGCTTGCTGTGTTTTTTAAAAGGAGTCAAGATGAACAAGTCATGGTTCAGCAAAGACTTAGCTAACTACCCCAGTGTCATCCTGGGCATGGTTAAGTATGGCGTATTTTTGAATGTGCTTGATGCAAATCTACCTGTGAAGTGTACAACTAGGGCACAAGTGCTGCCACTAATGGGGTGTCTGTGTGGCCCAATTTTTGGAAAAAAGGGAGACTCCACTTGGAGTAACCCTTGCTTGCTGTGTTTTTTAAAAGGAGCCAAGATGAACAAGTCATGGTTCAGCAAAGACTTAGCTAACTACCCCGGTGTCATCCTGGGGATGGTTAAGTATGGCGTATTTTTGAATGTGCTTGATGCAAATCTACCTGTGAAGTGTACAACTGGGGCACAAGTGCTGCCACTGAATGGGGTGGGTGTGTGTGGGGCCCAATTTTTGGAAAAAAAGGAGACTCCGCTTGGAGTAACCCTTGCTTGCTGTGTTTTTTAAAAGGAGTCAAGATGAACAAGTCATGGTTCAGCAAAGACTTAGCTAACTACCCCAGTGTCATCCTGGGCATGGTTAAGTATGGCGTATTTTTGAATGTGCTTGATGCAAATCTACCTGTGAAGTGTACAACTGGGGCACAAGTGCTGCCACTGATGGGGTGGGTGTGTGTGGGGCCCAATTTTTGGAAAAAAAGGAGACTCCGCTTGGAGTCACTTTGTGGTGTTTTACATGATTTTAGAAGGGTGTGCCATACAATACCACAAATGTATCATATTTTGAAAGAGCATGCAATTGGCATGCCGACTGCAAGAATGACATTGTGTGGGTGAGCAGTTTGCTGATGTCAGCGTTGTGAATCGAGTGGCCCAGGGTGGGTGGAGGGATATTGTTTGGGCAGGCATATATTAAGGACAATGAGCACGGGTGCATTTTATTGATACCATTTTGAATGCACAGAGGTACAGTAACGAGATCCTGAAACCCATTTTTGTGTTATTCATCTACGACCATCATCTCATGTTGCAGCATGATAATTCATGGCCTCATGTTGCAAGGATCTGTGCATATTTCCTGGAAGCTGAAATCATCCCAGTTCTTGCATGGTCAGCATGCTCACTAGACATGTCACCCACTGAGCATGCTTGGGACTCTCTGGATTGCTGTACACGACAGTGTGTTCAAGTTCCTGCCAATATCCTGCCACTTTCTATAGCCATCGAAAAGGAGTGGACCAACATTCCCCAAGCCACAATCAACCTGATCAACTCTACACAAAGAAGATGTGTTGCATGTCATGAGGCAAATGGTAGTCACACCAGATACTGACTAGTTTTCTGACCCCACAGATCGCCTTATAAGGTAAAACTGCAGATTTTCATCTGTGAAATGAACATGCTGTCTAGTCAGCATCCTGATATGCCAAACCTGTGAGGTGGATGGATTATCTTGTCAAAGGAGAAGTGATCACTAGTACAGATTTAGACCAGTTTATATATATATATATATATATATATATATATATATATATATATATATATATAAATATATATATATATATATATAAATAGAGAGAGAGAAGAGATTAGAGTGTATGTGTGTGTGTATTTGGACCGTGAGTAAGGCGGAGAACACCGCCGAAACGCATAGTACTGCCTGCGTTGTGTTCCTGCTTCAATTTCTGTACCTGAGTCTATTGGACTGCTGTATTTTAAGAATTTATCAATAAAGATGAGGAATTTTTAATCGGCACCCTGAAGTTCTGATGTCATTGCTGAATCTACCTCTGATGTCGTTTATATACAGTATATACATTGTGAGGCAGTGACAGGGGTAATATTTGAAGACCGCTATGTGTCCCCCAGAATGTGTCTGGAAACCCTCTGAGTTTGCTATAGCTATTACTGGGAGTATAGCACAAAGGGTAACAGGGAGACAGATCCCTCCTCCCAGTCCAGGTTTTGTAGCAATCCTCATGTCCTGCATTTTCGTTTAAAATCATGCAGAGCACAGCAGGGTGTGTCTCAGTTGAGAGCCAGGCTTGGTGAAGCTAACACACGCCGTGTGAGCTGGGCTGGCTCTGTGTGGAGTGAACACAGGCCAAGAGTGTGAGCCTAGGAGAACCTTACACAGATCCCTGCGGTTAACGGGGTCCTAAGGTAACAAGACTTTTTGATGCAAAGAATTTGTCTATATGCACCGGCTGTGATCCGGAAGAGACTTTGACAGTGGGAAATTGGATCTATTTATGCTGCAACAATAAATAGACTGTTGGTGTGAACACGCTGCTGCCTCACTGCCTCATGTTTTTGCACAAGCAACGCTGCTACCTCACATTATGGTGGAGAATGCGGGCATGGCAGCCTGGTTGCTAAGGGCAATGGCCTAAGAGGTACTTACCCGGAAAAAAAAAAAAAAAAAGGAATTTTTTTTTTTTTTACAGACTGTTTGCGGTGGATCGGCGGGTCCACGAAGCTTACAGGCGTTGCAGCCTGGTTGCTAGGGGCAACAACCCAGTTTTCACATGTTTATGATCAAGCCTGCAAAGTTACAGTTTAACTCAGCAGCCACTATGGAGGATCTTGTAAAGCAGCTGGCCCAGGCTAATGCTCAGCAGCAACAAACCAATGTCCAGCTCCAGCGGGCGTTCGTTCAGCAACAGGAGACAAACAGCTTGTTGGCTAAGCAGCTTTCTGCTCTGCGAGAAGTGCTCCCAGCGGTAACTCCAGGTCATCCAGTCCTTCCTGTGGTCCAGGACAGAGTAAGGGCAGCACTTACGAGGATGAGTGCAGAGGATGACCCAGAAGCCTTTCTCTCCGTGTTTGAGAGGACTGCTGAGCGAGAGAAATTGTCTATCGACCGTTGGACTGATGTCGTGGCCCCGTTCTTGGTAGGTGAACCCCAAAAAGCCTACCTGGATCTCAGCACGGAGGATGCCAAGGACTATGGCACACTGAAAGGTGAGATCCTTGCACGAATGGGGTTAACACTTATCTCCGGGCCCAACGAGTGAATCAGTGGTCCTTTGAGGAGGGAAAACCTGCACGCTCACAGGCCCATGTCTTACTGGACCTTGTAAAAAAAATGGCTGCAGCCGGAGACCTTGAACCCCGGACAGATGATTAAGCGGGTGGTGATTGAACGGTTTGTGCGGACTTTGCCAGCCCCCATTTAACGGTGGGTGGGACAGGGGGACCCCGGTACCCTAGACCAGCTAGTGAATTTGGTGGAACGCTACACAGCTACCCAGGAGTTGGTCCGGGACTCTGCTTCACGGCGGGCACTCCGTAGGGATACGCCCCCTTCACAGTTGGTAAAAGACTCCCATCCCTCCTCGGGTGCTGCCCCGTCTTCAGCCCTGGCAGAGAGTAAACCCCAGACTAAGGTCAGCAGGAGTCCCGGTTCCCCAAAGTCAGACACCCGAAACAGGGACACCTCTGCTGTTATGTGCTGGCGGTGCCATCAGCTCGGGCATGTGATGGCACAGTGCCCACTCACATCAGAACCCATGGACTGCCGGTACGCTCGCCGGGTATCAATGTATGCCCATACTGTTTGTACCGTAAGCACTGTTACTATGGGGGCGGAGCCCCATCTCTGCAAAGTACGTGTTAATGGCTATACAGCAGAGGCTTTGTTGGACTCAGGAAGTTTAGTGACTCTTGTACATGCCTCCTTGGTCTCTGGGGAAAACCCTACGGGACATAAAGTAGGGGTACTTTGTATTCATGGAGACCTACGTGAATACCCTATGGAAAGGGTCACCATTGCTACCTCGTGTGGAGAGGTTCAACATGAAGTGGGGGTGATGAAAAGACTTCCATATGCTGTTATTTTGGGAAGAGACTTGCCCCTGTTCTGGACATTATGTGGGAGGCGACCTAGCCCTCCGAGGTGTATGATTGAACCAGGCCCTGAGCCGGACGATCCCGACTCAGGGATACCTGCCGTAGGGGTCACTACTATAGGGACAGAGTGTAACCCTGCCAGGTTCCCCCTAGAGGTAATGGCAGGAGAGGTTGAGCCACCCGAGGCAATCCTGGAGTTGAACGTGTCTCCAGATAATTTCGGAACAGCACAGCTCCGGGACCCCACATTGGCTCCTGGACGTGGAAATGTACAGGTAATTGATGGGGTACCCCAGCGGCCTGGTGCCAGGCTGGAAACTCCCTACATGGCTCTAAAGCGAGAGTTGCTCTATCGGGTTGATACAATCCGGGGGGAAATAGTGGAACAGTTGGTGGTCCCTCAGCCGTACCGCCGTCAGACCTTGGAATTGGCTCATAACCTCCTAATGAGTGGGCACCTAGGTGAAGAGAAAACGCGGGAACGCATGTTTCAGAGGTTTTACTGGCCAGGGGTCGGCGCAGAAATTAAGAGGTTCTGTGAGTCCTGCCCAGTTTGTCAGTTGACCGCACCAACGCACCGTTTCCGTAGTCCTCTGATACCTTTACCCATTATAGAGGTGCCTTTTGAGCGGATTGCTATGGATTAGTGATGAGCGAGTACCAAAAAGCTCGGGTGCTCGAGGCTCGGGCCGAGCATCCCAAGATACTCGTGTACTCGGCCCGAGCACCGAGCCCAATGTTATCCTATGGGAGACCCGAGTATTTTTGTGAAATCACTCCCGGCAGCATGTAGAAACCAGAAAACTGTAAATTAAAAAAAAAAACGTGCGTGTGTGTGTAAGCGTGCATATATATATACACGCGGAGTGGAGTGCGGGAGGGGCCGTAGCCGAGCGGGGAAGTGTCGGGCTAAAGGCACGGTCACGCTGTGCGGGCTGGCCAATCACTGCAATTCCACAACAGGGCTGTGGCATTGCAGTGGTCTGCCAGCCAATCCCTGCATAAGGGATGGCTGTAAAAAGAGCGCCAACATGAAGACCACGAGTACAGCACGAGTATCGCGAGATTACTCGGTCCCCGCCGAGTAGCCCGAGTACATTGATACTCGTGCGAGTACCGAGTAGTAACAAGCATACTCGCTCATCACTACTATGGATCTGATCGGACCCATTGTAAAATCAGCCCGTGGTCACCAGCACATCCTGGTAGTGATGGATTACGCGACACGTTATCCGGAGGCCATTCCACTACGTCACACCTCGGCGAGGCTTATTGCTCGGGAGTTGTTTGCTATGTTCTGTCGCGTGGGGTTACCCAAAGAAATCCTGACCGATCAGGGCACTCCCTTTATGTCTAAAATTACAAAGGAACTGTGCAAACTCCTCCAGATCAAGCAGCTACGCACGTCAGTGTACCATCCCCAGACTGATGGTCTAGTGGAACGTTTTAATAAAACTCTAAAGGCTATGTTGAAAAAGGTGGTCTCCAAAGAGGGGAAAGATTGGGACATGTTATTGCCCTATTTAATGTTCGCTATCCGCGAGGTCCCACAATCTTCCACCGGGTTCTCGCCATTTGAGTTACTGTATGGCAGACATCCGCGGGGACTGCTGGATATAGTTAAGGAAACTTGGGAACAGGAGCCCACCCCTCACAAAAGCACAGTGGAATACGTTATGGGTATGCAGGATCGTATCACGCAATAATGCCCATTGTTAAAGAGCATTTGCTGGATGCTCAGGCAGCCCAAAGTACTCAGTATAATAGAAAGGCCTCCATCAGGTCTTTTAAACCGGGAGATCGTGTCTTAGTCCTAATACCTACTGCAGAAAGTAAGTTCTTAGCCAAATGGCAAGGTCCCTATGAGATCCGGGAGAAAGTGGGGGAAGTAATCTATAAGGTGTATCAGCCAGGTAGAAGAAAACCAGAGCAAATCTACCATGTAAACCTGCTTGCTAAAGGCGTGGAAAGACAGGGAATGTATGGTGGCTGACATAACGTTGGACCTAACCTTTTCAGGTGCCTTGACAACAACAAAGGAGGAGTCCCCTGATGATGAATTGGGAGTGAGGATAGGGGATTCTCTCTCAAAACAGCAGAGACGGGAGTCTCGGAGATTAGTGCAGCGGAATACGGATGTGTTCTCAAGCCTACCCGGCCGAGCAACCGTAATCCACCATGATATTGTCACCGAGCCTCAAGTAAGGGTACGCCTGAGGCCATACCGGGTACCAGAGGCTCGTAGGCAAGCCATTGCGGAGGAGGTAAAAAAGATGCTCCAACTAGGGGTTATTGAAAAATCCACGAGCGAATGGGCCAGTCCCATTGTGCTGATCCCGAAACCAGACGGTTCTTTAAGATTCTGTAATGACTTCCGAAAGTTAAATGAGGTATCGAAGTTTGATATGTATCCCATGCCCAGGGTCGACGAGCTGATAGAGAGACTGGGACAGGCCCAGTACTTCACGACTCTCGATCTCACTAAAGGTTACTGGCAGGTGCCGCTGACAGAGGCGGCAAAAGAAAAGACCGCTTTTGTCACGCCAGGGGGGCTCTATCACTATGTCGTCTTGCCATTTGGTTTACATGGGGCTCTGGCCACGTTTCAGAGATTAATGGACATAGTGTTAGAACCCCATCAACCATATGCCTCCGCATATTTGGATGACATCATCATCTATAGCAGTGACTGGAGCACCCACTTATCTCAGGTACAAGCGGTAGTGGATTCGCTCAGAGCTGCTGGTCTGACGGCGAATCCAAGCAAATGTGCTATGGGTCTCAAAGAAGCCCGTTACTTGGGGTATGTGATAGGCCAAGGGGTTATCAAGCCACAAGTAAACAAAATCGAAGCCATTCAAAACTGGCCTCGTCCCCTTACCACAAAACAGGTAAGAGCCTTTCTGGGTATAATGGGGTATTAACGACGATTCATGCCCAATTTTGCTGGACGGTCGGCGCCTTTCTCCGATCTTTTAAAAGGGAAGAAGTCGGTCATGGTCCACTGGAATACACAAGCAGAGGAAGCCTTTCAGGTGCTAAAGGTAGTCCTATGTGGTCAGCCTGTCCTTGTCAACCCTGACTTTCAAAAGGATTTTATAGTACAGGCAGATGCCTCTGAGGTGGGTCTGGGTGCAGTTCTGTCCCAGGAGGTAGATGGAGAAGAGCACCCGGTCACCTATTTGAGTAGAAAACTCACCCCGGCAGAGAAGAACTATAGCATAGTGGAGAAGGAGTGCCTGGCCATAAAATGGGCTCTGGAATCCCTACGCTACTACCTGCTGGGGCGACACTTTCGCCTGGTGACAGACCACTCCCCTTTGGTCTGGATGAGGAATGCTAAGGAGAGAAATGCTAGAGTCACCAGGTGGTTTCTCTCCTTGCAGAACTTTCACTTTTCTGTGGAACACCGGGCTGGTAGGTTGCAGGGCAATGCGGATGCCCTGTCCAGAGGTCCCTGTATGTTGGCAAAAGTTCAACCCCACCCGTTTGAACTGAGGGGGGGGGATATGTGAGGCAGTGACAGGGGTAATATTTGAAGACCGCTATGTGTCCCCCAGAATGTGTCTGGAAACCCTCTGAGTTTGCTATAGCTATTACTGGGAGTATAGCACAAAGGGTAACAGGGAGACAGATCCCTCCTCCCAGTCCAGGTTTTGTAGCAATCCTCATGTCCTGCATTTTCGTTTAAAATCATGCAGAGCACAGCAGGGTGTGTCTCAGTTGAGAGCCAGGCTTGGTGAAGCTAACACACGCCGTGTGAGCTGGGCTGGCTCTGTGTGGAGTGAACACAGGCCAAGAGTGTGAGCCTAGGAGAACCTTACACAGATCCCTGCGGTTAACGGGGTCCTAAGGTAACAAGACTTTTTGATGCAAAGAATTTGTCTATATGCACTGGCTGTGATCCAGAAGAGACTTTGACAGTGGGAAATTGGATCTATTTATGCTGCAACAATAAATAGACTGTTGGTGTGAACACGCTGCTGCCTCACTGCCTCACGTTTTTGCCCAAGCAACGCTGCTACCTCACAACATATATATATATATATATACAGTACAGCCCAAACGTTTGGACACACGTTCTCATTTCTAAAACAACTGTTAGGCTGGAAACACATTTATGCGTGTAAAATCGGTCCGACTTGCCTGAAAAAAACTCGGCCGATTTTAGTTCACGTTAGGTCAGTGTGCAATGCAAGTGCGATGCTTTTTTTTAATTATTTAATGACTAGCAGAGCGTGTGTAATGCATGTTTGATCCGTGTGATCCTTTTTTTTTCTCAGCAGCTGTCATCTGCCATTCAGCTCTGCTACATAGCAGCTGACAGCAGACACAGACAGAGCCGCACGATCAGAATGAAGTCGGATGAACTTCACCCGACTTCATTGTCATCCCGTGGCTCTGTCTGTGTGGCATGGCCTGATTTTCGGTCACCGGTGAAGGTCTCACCGGTGATCGCAAATCCCCTGAGTGACCGCAGTGAGCCGCACGATCAGTGGTGCCATCACTGAGGTTACCCGCGGCCACAGCTGAAGTCCTCCCGCTGAGATCTGTGGCCGCGGGTAACCTAAGTGACGTCATCACTGATAGTGCAACTCACTTCAGTCGCTGCGGGGAGCTCACAGAGAGCTGTTGTGGTCTGTGGCCGCTCTCTGTCAGCTTGCGATGTAGCAGAGCTGACAGCATTGAGGGATTTTTGGGTGTATGTGTTCATTTTATTAATTTTACAGATTAATCATGGAAGGTATCTCGGGGAGACGCCTGCCATGATTAATCTAGAACTTAGTGGCAGCTAGGGGCTGCTGCCAATAACTCCTTATTACCTCGATTGCCACTGCACCAGGGCAATTCGGGATGGCCAGGTACAGTCCCGGGACAGTCGCATCTAATGGATGCGGCTATTCCGGGTGGCTGCTAGCTGATATTGTTAGGGTGGGGGGCTCCCCATAATGTGGGGCTCCCCATCCTGAGAATACCAGCCTGCAGCCGTGTGGCTTTACCCTGGCTGGTATTAAAATTTGGGGGAACCGCTCGCCGTTTTTTATAAATTATTATTTTTTTTTTACTGCATTATATAGACCCACCCACCGGCAGCTGTGATTGGTTGCAGTGAGACAGCTGTCACTCAGCGGTGGGGGCGTGTCTGACTGCATCCAATCATAGGCGCCGGTGGGAAAGCAGGGAATACAAGATTGAATAATGAGCGGCCGGCTTTTTCAAAAGAGGAGAAGCCGCTGGAGCAGTATGAACGCCGTTCAGCGCCGCGCCGGTGATCGGGGCTCGGTGAATATCAGAGAGAGGAGAAGAGGGATAGACCGATATGGACAGAGAGAGAGAGAATGACAGAGAGAGAGACAGACCGACAGACCGACAGAGAGAGAATAGAGACCGAGAGGGAGAGACCGACTGATATTAATCGCATGTTTCTCAAAACACTGGAAATGAATCTCTATGATTGACCAACATTGTGAGACCTCACTCATTTCCAATGTTTTGAGAAACATGCGATTAATGTATTTAGAAAAACGAATGTCACTAGGATGGTGTGAGTGCCGATCCGTGTGACATGCATTTTTTTCATGCACCCATAGAGTTGCATTGGAGAGACTCGTGCGAGAAACTGTCCAAAACGCAGCATGCTGCGATTTTTTTCTCAGTCCGATTTGGAGTGAGAAAAAAATAGTAGCTGGGAGCTGCCTCATTGTTTAACATGTGTCCGAGTGCAATGCGAGATTTTCTCGCATTGCACTATGGCGAGAAACTCGCAAGTGAGAAGCAGACCTTAAGAGGAGACTGTGCAGCAGGCCTTCATGGTAAAATAGCTGCTAGTAAACCACTGCTAAGGACAGGCAACAAGCAGAAGAGACTTGTTTGGGCCAAAGAAATCTGGAAATCTGTGCTTTGGTCTGATGAGTCCAAATTTGAGATCTTTGGATCCAACCACCGTGTCTTTGTAGAAAAGGTGAACGGATGGACTATACATGGCTGGTTCCCACCGTGAAGCATGGAGGAGGAGGTGTGATGGTGTGGGGGTGCTTTGCTGGTGACACTGTTGGGGATTTATTCAAAATTTAAGGCATACTGAACCAGTATGGCTACCACAGCATCTTGCAGTGGCGTGCTATTCCATCAGGTTTGCGTTTAGTTGGACCATCATCTATTTTTCAACAGGACAATGACCCCAAACACACCTCCAGGCTGTGTAAGGGCTATTTGACTAAGAAGGTGAGTGATGGGGTGCTATGCCAGATGACCTGGCCTCCACAGTCACCAGACTTGAACCCAATTGAGATGGTTTGGGGTGAGCTGGACAGCAGAGTGAAGGCAAAAGGGCCAACAAGTTGTAAGCATCTCTGGGAACTCCTTCAAGACTGTTGGAAGACCATTTCCGGTGACTATCTCTTGAAGCTCATCAAGAGAATGCCAAGAGTGTGCAAAGCAGTAATCAAAGCAAAAGGTGGCTACTTTGAAGAACCTAGAATATAAGACATATTTTCAGTTGTTTCACACTTTTTTAAGTATTTCATTCCACATGTTTAAATTTATAGTTTTGATTCCTTCAATGTGAATCTACAATTTTCAGAGTCCTGAAAATAAAGAAAACTCTTTGAATGAGAATGTGTGTCCAAACTTTTGGTCTGTACTAATATATATATAATACATATACAGTACATATATATATAGTCATGGCCACAGGTGTTGAAGCCCTTTTCATCAGAAAATGAAGTATTCCTCCCAGCATATGATTGCAATCAAACATTTTGTTATACGCATGTTTATTTCTTTTGTGTGTATTGGAGCAACAGAAAAATACTGTGAAGAAAGGCAGATTGGAGATAATTTCACACAAAACTTGAAAAATGGGTGGGAGAAAAATTGATGACCCCCTCAACTCCATATTTGGTTGCACACCTATTGGAATAAATAACTTCCAGCAATCGCTTCATATAACAAGCTTCTTACACCAAAAAAAACTGGTATTTTGAACCATTCTTTTGCAAACTGCTCCACGTCTTTTCTATTTGTAGGACGCTGTTAAAGGGTGACTGGCAATTGTAAAAAGGGGGGGGGGGAGGCGGGAATACGATATCTTGAACGTATTCCCTCCTTCCTGCACAAGGATATATTCCCAAGGGTATATTTTCTCTGTTATTAATAATGCTACTGCTTTGCCGCATTAATCTGGTGTATATACTAAGTCATATACAATTACAATACAGGAAAACACCAATAAATAGTGCACAAATAATTCACAAATACACCATTAAACCCATAATCACCAAATAATATACCACCCACATTGGCTAAAACACTCACACCAATACAGCCCACCCAATAGTAACACTATCCCTATATGGTTACAGGTAAAGTACACAGTGCTGGATACTTAGCCATGCTTCATGTTGGTTCCAGACCAAAGTGGCAAGAGAATGCAAGAGGAGAGCTCACAGAAAGTGGTTTCAGCTTTTATGAAGGGTCTGTGAATAAGGGGAACTTCTCACATAGCGAGATCGCTGCTGAGTCACGGTTTTTGTGATGCACCAGTGACCTCATTAGCGATCTCGCTGTGTGTGACACTGAGCAGCGATCTGGCTCATGCTGTGAAATCGCTGCTCGTTACACACAGTGCTGGTTCATTTTTTGACGTTGCTCTCCCGCTGTGAAGCACACATCGCTGTGTTTGACAGCGAGAGAGCAACAATCTGAATGTGCAGGGAGCAGGGAGCCGGCTTCTGGCAACCTGCGGTAAGCTGTAACCAAGGTAAATATCGGGTAACCAAGCGAAGTGCTTTACTTGGTTACCTGATATTTACCTTGGTTACTAGCGTACACCGCTCTCAGGCTGCCATCTCCCTGCTCCCTGCACACGTAGCCAGAGTACACATCGGGTAAATAACCAAGGCGGTTTGCTTATTAACCTGATGAGTACTCTGGCTAGGAGTGCAGGGAGCCAGCGCTAGGCGGTGTGTGCTGGTAACCAAGGTAAATATTGGGTAACCAAGCGAAGTGCTTTGCTTGGTTACCCGATATTTACCTTAGTTACCAAGCGCAGCATCGCTTCCACGCATCGCTGGTGGCTGGGGGCTGGTCACTGGTCGCTGGTGAGATCTGCCTGATTGACAGCTCACCAGCGACCATGTAGCGACGCACCAGCGATCCTGACCAGGTCATATCGCTGGTGGGATCGCTGGAGCGTCGCTAAAGTGTGACAGTAACCTAAGTTTCATTCCCCGAAACCAAAGCCGCAGCTGATACAAAATGGTAAGTATACTTATCACAACCAAATAAAGAAAAAATCCCTGTTAAAAAAAAACTTTTAATTAGATTAAAAGATTAAGCCTAATCAAAAACACACACAAAAAAACTTCTGAGCAGAGATAGTAGTAGGTAGGTCAGGGAGAGCCACACATCCAGATGAATAATAGTCAATACAACAATAGCCCAGAAAGCTAGCCCTAATGGACCCTGAAATTCCCTACCTGTCAATAAAGGGTATAACACCCTACCTTTTTTGGCGACTCCATTCAACGTCGGAAAGACCTAGAGCAACCCTACAGAGACCCTGCTCATGCTAAAACAGTGAAAAAACACTACCAGTGTAAATTAAAAAATTCCAGGTACTTATCTCAACTGTCGTATTCGTACATCAGTACCGTAGTCAAACGTACAGCTGTTATTGTGTTGACTGTTATTCACTAAATCCATCATTGGCTGAAAACTGTGATGCAACGGGTGTGCGTGCATTGCCTGGTGTTGGATAAGACTCAGACAGACACACACTTCAAATCCTAAGTTAAAGGGAACCTGTCAGCAGAAATTTTGTACAAAACCTAAAAGATTCCCCCTCTGCAGCTCCTGTGCTGCATTCTAGCCAGATTCCGCAGGAGCACTTGGCGGCATCATGAGCTATGGAAAGGAGCAATGGGGGACGGCATGAAGGACCAGGAGGGAGAATAACGGACGCCAGAGAGCCCGTCCCCGTGACTATAAAAAAAAGATTTGCATAGGAATCGGTAAGACTTTATAAAGTCTTTATTTTGGTCTCACAGGGGGCACAATAACAACAGGAACCTTGCTAGAATGCATCCCAGGAGCTGCAGAGGGGGAATCTTTTAGGTTTTGTGCAAAATTTCTGCTGACAGGTTCCCTTTTACTTTTCCCCTTTTTATCTGGTTTCAGGTATGACTTTCATATTGCCCAAAGTTGTTACTTGACACAGGTGAGTTTGAAAGAGCATCACATACTTGAAGCAAAGTGGTTTAGCCACAGTTTTGGAAAAGTGTCAAACATTTTGTCAAGCCTATTTTGGGAGTTTTGTGTGAAATAATGCCCAATTCGCCTTTTTTGTGGTATTCCAATACACACAAAGAAAATAAACTTGTGTATAACACATGTCTGAGAGTAATACTAACTTTCCAAAACAATGGGTGCCAACATTTTCACCCATGACTGTATATGTATATATACAGTGTAAATATATATATATATATATATATATATATATATATATATACACAGTGTGTGTGTGTTACGGTTGCTGCGAGCACTGGAGACTAAGTCCAGATTTCTTGCTACTGCACATGTGCGAGCGCCAGAGACTAAGTCCAGATTTCTTGCTACTGCACATGTGCGAGCGCCGGAGACTAAGTCCTATCTTGGAGCCATTGCACATGTGCGGGTGACATCATCGCTGACACGAGGTCACATGTCTCTGACACCTTCTATGCCGATTGGTCGCTGGTCATGTGCTTGTGATGCCTTGCTCGGTGATAGGCCAGCATGATGTCACTCCTGTCGTTCTGGCAGCGGATTGGCTCTGGTGTCCTCCATCTTGGATGAGGCACAGAGTCTATATAAGACCCTGACACACGCCGCATGGCGCTCAGTCCTCTTGGTTCATGCATAAGAGTAGACGCTCTGTGCGCGTTCCTCTAGGCATTCCTCTGTCTATGCTAGGTGAGCGCTACCAGCAGGGTAGCGTTCTTATACCTTACAGCTTCGGCTGCTGTCCGTATCCTTACCTCTTAGGGGAGCGGACATAGGCAGGTGCCTGAGGCACATGGTCTGGCTGGGCCTTGTGGTTCGACTCGTAGGTGGACGTTGCCGCTAGGGTAACGTTCCTTATACTGCGACTAGCAGTTGTTCGTATCCTCGCACACTAGGGGAGCGAACAGAGGTAGGATCTTTGTGCGGCTTACGCTGCTGTTCGTCTCTTTTGCACCACTAGAAGAGCGGACCTAGGCAGGTGCCATATCTAGTGGTTCGTGTCCTCGCACACTAGTGGAGCGAACGCAGGTAGGAGCTTTGTGCGGCTTACGCTGCTGTTCGTCTCTTTTGCACCACTAGAAGAGCGGACCTAGGTAGGTGCCATTTCGCACACATTGCCTTTGTCTCTGTGATTATTAACAGAGATCATTCCACACACCCTCCAAGTAAAGGAGGAATTGCTTTACTTTCTTATTATATCCTTCTGTGAGTTAACAGAGGTATTGCACTCTGCCATAGTCTGCAGCAGAGTCTTTGCACGGTGGACCCTGACTGTCTGATACTCCTTTAGGTTATTATCAGACAGCCCCCCGTAACATTAGGACTGAGCCAAGGGTCTGGCAGTTATGGCAGAATATCAGCAGTTACACCGTTACATACAAGTACTTGAGTCACGGCTCAAGAGTATAGAGGATAAACCTCAGACCATGGTGACATCTGCACATGATCCTCGACTTGCTCTGCCAAACAGATATTCTGGCGATGCCAGATCATGTCGTGGTTTCATTAGTCAGTGTCAGATACACCTAGAGGTCAACTCTTCTCGCTTCTCTACGGAGAGGTCCAGAGTAGGCTTTATCATCTCCTTACTTCAGGACAAAGCCTTAGAATGGGCGACTCCCCTATGGGAGCGCTCTGATGTGGTTACTCTGAGACATCAAGACTTTCTTGATGCTCTTAAGGCGGTATTCATGGGTCCGCAGGTTACCCATGATGCGGCCCTGAGACTGTTAGATCTATCTCAGGGTTCGTTATCCACTAGTTCTTATGCCATTGCTTTTAGAACTCTGGTGGCAGAACTAGATTGGCCAGAGAAGGTGTTGATTCCTATCTTCTGGAGAGGGTTGGCAGGCTATGTCAAGGATGCTCTTGCTACTCGTGAGGTCCCTGCTTCTCTAGAGGACTTGATCACAGTAGCAACGAGGATCGATGTACGCCATAAGGAACGTAGACTCGAGGTCTCTTCCTCACGCCCTAAGCATCGGGCTATTCCAGTTGTTGAGGGTCCACTACCATCTTCCTCAGCATCTGAAACATCTCCCACTCCTATGGAGTTAGGTCATACGTCTTCCAGACTACGCAAGTCTGGTCCTCCTATATGTTACGTATGTCGTCAGGCTGGGCACTATGCCAACAAGTGTCCTAGTCGTCAGGGAAACTCCCTGGCCTAGTAACCATTAGAGGGGGGTTACTAGAGACGTCTTCTGCACCCTCTAAGTGTTGTATCCCAGGTCAGCTCTTGTTATCTGAGAATACATGGCCTATTATGGCTTTTGTGGATTCCGGAGCTGACGGGACTTTTGTGTCCTCAGGATTTGTAAAGGGACACAATATTCCCTCTATCATGTTAGAGGCGCCTATTCCTGTCCGTGTTGTTAATGGAACTATGTTGTCTGACTCCATTACATTGAGGACAGTTCCCTTGCGCCTTTCCCTGTCTCAGGGTCACATAGAGGAGATTTCTTTTCTTGTTTTGCCTGAGGGTATAGACGACGTCCTTCTGGGTCTCCCATGGCTTCGGACTCATGCTCCTCACATTGACTGGGAGTCTGACAGCATTATTAGTTGGGGTTCGAAATCTCAGTCCCGATGTCTTCCCTTACCACCTAAGGTCATTGCGGTTGCATCTACTGATCTCTCTCCCATACCTACACCCTATCTGGATTTCGCTGACGTGTTCTCCAAACAGGGTGCTGAAGTTCTTCCACCCCATAGGCCGTATGACTGTGCCATAGACCTTATCCCAGGTTCGGTTCCACCTAAAGGCAGGGTTTACCCCCTGTCGATACCTGAGTCGGAGGCCATGTCGACCTATATAAGAGAGAGTTTAGAGAAGGGGTTCATTCGTAAGTCTGTCTCTCCCGCGGGAGCTGGGTTTTTCTTTGTTCGGAAGAAAGAGGGTGATTTGCGTCCCTGCATAGATTACAGGGGTCTCAACGCAATCACAATAAAGAACAAATACCCATTACCTTTAATTTCGGAGCTCTTTGACAGACTGAGAGGAGCTCAAGTTTTTACGAAGTTGGATCTGCGGGGTGCGTATAACTTGGTACGAATTCGAAAGGGTGACGAATGGAAGACCGCTTTTAACACCCGAGACGGTCACTATGAATACCTCGTCATGCCTTTTGGGTTATGTAATGCACCCGCAGTATTTCAGGACTTCGTAAACGATGTGTTCAGGGATTTACTGTTATCCTCAGTAGTGGTGTATCTGGACGACATCCTGATTTTTTCTCCTGATCTGGAGACTCATCGTCAGGATGTCGTTCGTGTCCTTTCCCGTTTAAGGGAGCACTCATTGTTTGCTAAACTCGAAAAATGTGTATTCGAGCAGTCATCCTTGCCTTTTTTGGGCTACATTATCTCACAAGAGGGTCTGGCTATGGATCCTGCGAAGCTCTCTGCTGTCCTGGAATGGTCCGAACCTCATTCCTTGAAGGCGGTGCAACGCTTCTTAGGATTCATAAATTATTACAGGCAGTTCATACCCCATTTCTCTACTTTGGTGGCCCCTTTGGTGGCCTTGACTAAGAAAGGTGCTAATCCCAAAGCCTGGTCTACTGAGACATCTCAGGCTTTTGAGGCAGTAAAAAGACACTTTTCAACTGCTCCCGTTCTTCAAAGACCCGATGAGAGTAAGCCCTTCCTCTTAGAGGTTGATGCCTCTTCAGTGGGTGCTGGTGCGGTCTTGTATCAAAAGAACGGTGCAGGTAGAAAAAGGCCGTGTTTCTTCTTTGCGAAAACCTTTTCACCGGCAGAGAGAAACTATACCATTGGGGATAGGGAACTGCTCGCCTTGAGATTAGCCTTGGAGGAGTGGCGTCACTTGCTGGAAGGAGCGAAACATCCTTTCCAGGTCTATACAGACCATAAGAATCTGACGTACTTACAAACCGCTCAGCGTCTGAATCCTCGCCAAGCCCGCTGGTCCTTGTTTTTCTCCCGCTTTCACTTCTCCATCAACTATCTGTCTGGGAGTAAGAATAACAAGGCAGACGCCCTGTCTCGCTCTATGCTTTCTACCCAGGAAGAGATTGACGAACCTCGTCTTATCCTTCCCTCCAGGGTTTTTCATACGCTCTCCCCTGTGACGTTAGACCAAATCCCACCGGGCAAGACCTTTGTTCCGCCTGATCGACAGAATGATATACTGTCATGGGCCCACACCTCAAAGGTGGGTGGGCATTTTGGTATTAGGCGGACACGAGAGTTACTGGAGAGGTGGTATTGGTGGCCACACTTAGCCAACCACGTCAAGAGATATGTCGGTTCCTGCTACTCGTGTGCTCGCAACCGTCCATCACGGCAGAGACCGTCTGGGCTATTGCATCCTTTACCAGTGCCAGATAGACCATGGGAGGTGGTAGGCATGGACTTTGTGGGTGATCTTCCATGTTCACAGGGACATAGATTTGTGTGGGTCATTACGGACCATTTCTCCCGGATGGTTCATCTCGTACCGTTATCGAGAATCCCATCTTCCAGGGTACTAGCCAAACTATTCCTCAAGCATGTCTTTAGGCTTCACGGGATGCCAGATCGTATCATTTGTGATAGAGGCCCGCAATTTACTTCCCGTTTCTGGCGAGATCTTTGTAGCCTTCTGCAAATTGAGTTGAATCTCTCTTCGGCATACCATCCGGAGACCAATGGTTTGGTTGAGCGTACCAATCAATCTATGATTATATACCTTCGACACTTTGTTGCTGAGAACCACGATAACTGGTCCTCCCTCCTACCCTGGGCAGAATTTGCCCTTAACAATTCGCTGGCTGAGGCCACTGGGCAGACACCGTTTGTACTCAATAATGGGCAACACCCTAGGGTACCGGTACCGTTTCCCGCTGCTGCACCTCCTCCTCTTGTGGCCGACTGGGCAACTAATGCCAGAGAGGTTTGGGATCGGACTCAAGAGTCGATCCAAGCAGCTAAGGACCGTATGAAGACGGTGTCCGATCGGTTTCGTCGCCCGGCTCCTGTCTTTTCTCCAGGGGACTTTGTGTGGCTCTCTGCAAAACACGTGAGACTTAGAGTGAGCTCTGTCAAATTTGCTCCTCGCTTCCTGGGTCCTTATGAGGTTCTTTGACAGGTAAATCCTGTAGTCTACCAATTGAAGTTACCCGTCCATCTTAGGATTCATGACAAATTCCATGTCTCACTGCTAAAGCCGGCTATTTTACCCCACGCTCGTGAAGTGCACTCTCCTGCCTCTGATTCCTCTCGCTCTAGCTATGAGGTACGAGCCATAGTTGGTTCTAAGATGGTTAGAGGGCGCAGGTTCTTCTTGATAGATTGGGAGGGTTACGGCCCGGAACATCGCTCTTGGGAGCCTGAGGAGGCTGTCCATGCTCCCGACTTAGTTGCCGATTACCTGCGTCGCCGGGAGGGGGGCCCTTGAGGGGGAGGTACTGTTACGGTTGCTGCGAGCACTGGAGACTAAGTCCAGATTTCTTGCTACTGCACATGTGCGAGCGCTGGAGACTAAGTCCAGATTTCTTGCTACTGCACATGTGCGAGCGCCGGAGACTAAGTCCTATCTTGGAGCCATTGCACATGTGCGGGTGACATCATCGCTGACACGAGGTCACATGTCTCTGACACCTTCTATGCCGATTGGTCGCTGGTCATGTGCTTGTGATGCCTTGCTCGGTGATAGGCCAGCATGATGTCACTCCTGTCGTTCTGGCAGCGGATTGGCTCTGGTGTCCTCCATCTTGGATGAGGCACAGAGTCTATATAAGACCCTGACACACGCCGCATGGCGCTCAGTCCTCTTGGTTCATGCATAAGAGTAGACGCTCTGTGCGCGTTCCTCTAGGCATTCCTCTGTCTATGCTAGGTGAGCGCTACCGGCAGGGTAGCGTTCTTATACCTTACAGCTTCGGCTGCTGTCCGTATCCTTACCTCTTAGGGGAGCGGACATAGGCAGGTGCCTGAGGCACATGGTCTGGCTGGGCCTTATGGTTCGACTCGTAGGTGGACGTTGCCGCTAGGGTAACGTTCCTTATACTGCGACTAGCAGTTGTTCGTATCCTCGCACACTAGGGGAGCGAACAGAGGTAGGAGCTTTGTGCGGCTTACGCTGCTGTTCGTCTCTTTTGCACCACTAGAAGAGCGGACCTAGGCAGGTGCCATATCTAGTGGTTCGTGTCCTCGCACACTAGTGGAGCGAACGCAGGTAGGAGCTTTGTGCGGCTTACGCTGCTGTTCGTCTCTTTTGCACCACTAGAAGAGCGGACCTAGGTAGGTGCCATTTCGCACACATTGCCTTTGTCTCTGTGATTATTAACAGAGATCATTCCACACACCCTCCAAGTAAAGGAGGAATTGCTTTACTTTCTTATTATATCCTTCTGTGAGTTAACAGAGGTATTGCACTCTGCCATAGTCTGCAGCAGAGTCTTTGCACGGTGGACCCTGACTGTCTGATACTCCTTTAGGTTATTATCAGACAGCCCCCCGTAACAGTGTGTGTATATATATATATATATATATATATATATTTTAGAGATGAGCCACCCCCCTAGTGTTCGAGTTCGGTTCCGTTCGTCGAACGGCGGGTGTGTTCGTCGAACGTTCGACGAACCTTCGACGAACACCTTTGAACCCCATTGAACACAATGGCAGGCAAACACAAACACATACAAACACATAGAAAACACCTTCTATGGTGTCCAAAAGGTGACAAACAACTAATAAGACACCACAAACACATGGAAAAGTGATAAGTACATATACTCATGCTGAAACAAAAGAGCTGGACGAGTAAAAGGAGGAGGAGACACAGATGTAGTAGTATCTCCAAATGAACATCAATGCCATGACTGTGCAACTGGAGCCTTGCTCATTTTGGGCTTCCAATCTGGAAAAATGGCCTGAGCTCGCCACTTACGCTTGGAGATCTTGTCGTGCCCCGCAGCCAGCGCTCTCTCGGAACGTGTCAGTGCTGCTGGGTGTGTGCTGACAGATAAGTGCACGCGTCTGTCCAGTGACAATGTGACAGACTAACGTTCATCAAGATGAACAAATCATGGATCCGCAAGGACTTTTCTACCCCTGTGTCATCCTGGGGAGAGTAAAGTCTTGTGGATTTTTGATTGTGCTTCATGCAAATCAACATTTTAAGTTTGCAACTGTGGGACAATTGATGCCACTTAAGTGGTGTCTGTGGCCAAATTTTTGAAAACATGGAGACTCTTGTTGGAGTCCCATTGCTGTGTTTTACATGCTTTTAGAAGGGCATGACATGCCTAAGAGGTTGACTTTCAGCATCTGCAAGCTGTTGGCTACAGAAATGCTGCCTTTCCGCCTGGTGGACACAGAGGATTTTCGAGATCTTATGTCCAACGCAGTGCCCCAAGAGCAGATGCCCTGTCGCCACTACTTCTCCAAGAAAGGTGTGCCTGCGCTACACCAGCATGTCTCACACATCACCGCTTCCTTGAGAAACTCTGTGTGTGACAGGGTGCATATCACCATAGATACTTGAAACAGTAAGCATGGACAGGGGCGTTACATGTCGCTGACTGCGCACTGGGTAACTATGGTGAGAGATGGAGAAGGGTCTGCTGTAGTGATGAGCGAGCATGCTTGTAACTACTCGGTACTCGCACGAGTATCGCTGTACTCGGGCTGCTCGGCGGGGACCGAGTAATCTCGCGATACTCGTGCTGTACTCGTGGTCTTCATTTCTGCATGTTGGCGCTCTTTTGAGAGCCAGCCCTCATGCAGGGATTGGCTGGCAGACCACTGCAATGCCACAGCCCTGTTAGTTGTGGAATTGCAGTGATTGGCCGGCCTGCACAGCATGACCGAGCCTTTATACCGGCCGGCGCGCTGTGCTCTGCTCACAGCTATCCAGACAATCAGTGCAGGGAGAGTGTCGCTGATTCAGGGAAAGCTTTGCGGCCCTTTATAGCTTTTTCAGTTGCAGGGCTGCAAACAGTGTGACCAAAAGTCCTTCTCAGGACTATTCTAGTTGTATACAGGCAGGCAGGGTATAGCCAGGTCGGAGTACAGTAGCAGAGTCCTTCTCAGGACTATTGTTGCTATATACAGGCAGGGTATAGCCAGGTCGGAATACAGGCTAGTGACCAGAAGAGTCCTTGTCAGGACTATTGTAGCAGTATACAGGCAGGCAGGCAGGCAGGCAGGGTATATAGCCATTCCTAGTGGTGACCGTATACCAGCCTTCATCATATCTGGGGCTGGTGTACACAGTCTAAAACAGTCCAGATAGTGTCAGACTTCTCAGTAATTGTCGCTCCTAAAAACCAGTTAGGTTCTTATTGCGTCCGTGCTTGCATTTAAAAACAGCACGTGTGTGGCAGTCGGTGGCAGCGTACAGGTGCGCGTTTTGCACAAACTATTATATAACGCACAAGTCTAGTGTATAATACACGTCAGTCAGCAGTGTCTGATAGTGTCAGACTTCTCAGTAATTGTCGCTCCTAAAAACCAGTTAGGTTCTTATTGCGTCCGTGCTTGCATTTAAAAACAGCACGTGTGTGGCAGTCGGTGGCAGCGTACAGGTGCGCGTTTTGCACAAACTATTATATAACGCACAAGTCTAGTGTATAATACACGTCAGTCAGCAGTGTCTGATAGTGTCAGACTTCTCAGTAATTGTCACTGCTAAAAACCAGTTAGGTTCTTATTGCGTCCGTGCTTGCATTTAAAAACAGCACGTGTGTGTCTGTCGGTGGCAGCGTACAGGTGCGCGTTTTGCACAAACTATTATATAACGCACAAGTCTAGTGTATAATACATGTCAGTCAGCAGTGTCTGATAGTGTCAGACTTCTCAGTAATTGTCGCTCCTAAAAACCAGTTAGGTTCTTATTGCGTCCGTGCTTGCATTTAAAAACAGCACGTGTGTGTCTGTCGGTGGCAGCGTACAGGTGCGCGTTTTGCACAAACTATTATATAACGCACAAGTCTAGTGTATAATACACGTCAGTCAGCAGTGTCTGATAGTGTCAGACTTCTCAGTAATTGTCGCTCCTAAAAACCAGTTAGGTTCTTATTGCGTCCGTGCTTGCATTTAAAAACAGCATGTGTGTGGCAGTCGGTGGCAGCGTCAGGCTCCATATTGTCCCTGGATAGAGACGTGCATGATGGCCTGTAAACATGAAGTGCCCATTGTAAGGAAGTGGGTCTATTGTAGTATAGCCCTTAGGCAGGGCAGCCAAAAATTTGGAGGCTCCACATTGTCCCTGGATAGAGATGTGCATGAGGGCCTCAAAACATTGTTCCCATTGCAAAGGAGCGGGTCTCCTGTTGTTGTAATGCCCATTCAGAAAGAATGGGCGAAAAAATTTACCACTGGGGGTATACCTGAAACAACGGCTTAACTATTGTAACGGTCACCATGATGGCGCATGAGGAGAAGGAGGAGCAGTCCAGCGATTAGCCAAAGTCCAGAAGTGTGTTACCATGGG
This sequence comes from Anomaloglossus baeobatrachus, assembly GCF_048569485.1. Lineage (NCBI taxonomy): Eukaryota > Metazoa > Chordata > Amphibia > Anura > Aromobatidae > Anomaloglossus > Anomaloglossus baeobatrachus. Next base: position 368,533,580 of record NC_134354.1, on the reverse strand, counting down.
TGAGTGGAGGTACATGGCAAATTCCCGTTACAAACTTTAAATTCCGCTGTAATTTGCTGTTGGTGTGTGTGGTGAAGTCTGGCCAAATCCAACCCTTGTTCATCTTGATCAGAGTCAGCCTGTCAGCATTTACAGTTGACAGGCGGGTGCGTTTATCTGTAATGATTCCACCTGCGGCACTAAAAACACGCTCTGACAAAACGCTAGCGGCAGGGCAGGCCAGGACTTCCAAGGCGTAGAGAGCCAATTCATGCCACGTGTCCAGCTTGGATACACATTAATTGTAAGGCACAGAGGAATGTCGGAGTACAGTTGTTTGATCTGCAAGGTACTCCTTGAGCATCTGGCCAAACTTAGGATTTCTTGTGGCACTACCCCTCACCTCAGGGGCTGTGGTATGTGAGGGGCTGAGAAAACTGTCCCACATCTTAAAGACTGTTCCCCTACCTCTGGCGGATTGGACTTGTGCCCCTCTCGGCTGTACGCCTTGGTTGTCCACTGATTCCTGACCTATGCCGCTAGCGTTTTGTGAGGGGAATGCTTTGCCTACTTCCGTGACTATGGCCTTCTGGAACTGCTGCATTTTGCCTGACCTCTCCGCCTCGGGAATAAGAGACATAAAGTTCTCCTTTTAGCGTGGGTCTAACAGTGTTACCAACCAGTAATGATTGTCGGCCAAGATGTTCTTAACGCGAGGGTCACGAGACAGGCAGCTTACCATAAAGTCAGCCATGTGTGCCAGACTCTTAACAGCCATCACTTCAGTATCCTGACCAACACGATGACTGAACATGCTGTCCTCCTCCTCCTCCTCCTCATCATCTACCCTGTCCTCTGGCCAGCCACGCTGAACCGAGGATATGACTGCATGTCATATCCTCAATTTGGCCAGAGAGTTGCTCCATGTCTTCATCCTCCTCCTCGTCATAGTCCTCCACTGCACGTTGTGATGAGACGAGGCTGGGCTGTGTGTTATCATCACCCACACCCACTACTGTTTCTCGCTCAAACTCATCGCGCTCCGCCTGCAATGCATCATGGTTGTTTTTTGAGCAGAGACCATTTTAGAAGGCAGAGAAGCGGTATGGTGACGCTAATAATGTCGTCATCGCCGCTCACCATCTTGGTGGAGTCCTCAAAGTTTTGGCGGATGGTGCATAGGTCGGACATCCATCTCCACTCCTCAGGTGTTATGTGTGGAGTTTGACCCATTTCCCGACGGCTTAGGTAATGCAGGTACTCAACAACTGCCCTCTTCTGCTCACATATCCTGACCAACTTGTGCAGAGTTGAATTCCAACGCGTGGGGACATCACACACCAGTCTGTGTGCCGGAAGATGCAAACGGCGTCTTAAGCCGGCAAGGCCGGCTGAAGCAGTAGGTGACTTTCGAAAATGTGCAGACAGGCGGCGAACTTTTACCAGCAGATCAGACAGCTCTGAGTATGACTTTAGAAACCGCTGAACCACGAGGTTGAGCACATGGGCCACGCATGGAACATGTGTCAGCTGGCCTCGCCTCAAAGCTGCCACCAGGTTCCGGCCATTGTCACACACGACCTTTCCTGGCTTTAGGTTCAGAGTTGTGAGCCAGTGATCTGCCTGCTGTTTCAGAGCTGTCCACACCTCTTCTGCATTGTGGGGTTTGTCACCTATGCAGATTAGCTTCAGCACTGCCTGTTGCCGCTTCGCCGAGGCAGTGCTGCAGTGCTTCTGTGTCGCCCTGGACAAGCCAGGGGCCACAGAGCACAACACTTAAACACCCCACACTCCCTGCAGGCATATCATAGTCAAAACACAAAATCCTTGTTGCCTTCCCCAGGGGCTGTTGTCCACACCAGGGTGTGGAGCCAGGCGGTTGGTCTCCACCCACCGAGGAGGAGGGAAAACACAGGCAGTGAGAGTTAAGCTAAGGAAGTGGAAGGAGGAAAGTAGTAGAGAGGAGAAAAGTGACAGCAAAGAGCCTGAAGTTGGTCCGGGTGTGTGGCCCGGACAGGACAGCAAGGTTGGCAGGATGTGGTGACCGTCTGCAGTGGAGGCCGATTGGAGTCTGCCGTAAGGACCGTGGACGGGTGGTGACCCGGCCGTACCGGACCGGTATACAAAGAGAAGCCAGCACCATTGGCAGAGGACTTTCGGATCCCGGCAAGGCTTGGTGTCGCCGTGAATTTGCCAAATCCGTTAGTGAAGGGAACCTCAGGGTTTCCAAACAGCCAAGTCCAGATAGAAGGCAACCGTACAACCGTGAAGGGGAGACACCGCCACCGCCAAGGGCAACCGTCTCCCAGGGCCAGCGCCTGTGGGCAAAAGGGGCTCCTCCGGCCCATATCCAGGTCGGGGAGCGGGTTACCGTTGGGAAACCATCACTACCAACACTTAACTTAGGTGCAGGGAGAGACAGTCATCACTAACCTGCAGGGAGGAACAACCGCAGCCGTCCGAGTGACCCGTCCATCCAGCCACTTGTTTTACCGTGAACTGTGTCATCATCATTGGGCTGAGTGAGTACCTCCGTGCCGTGCAGCACAGCGCTGCCCCTGCGACCCTGCACCTCATCAGGCCCCGCAACCCGCCTGTCATCCATCTCTACCCCATCACCAGGCCCCGGGACAACCAACCCCCCTACCCACGGAGGGGAGAAATAACAACAAAGCTGCTCCCTGTCACAGGCTCCCGGGATCCCCGTCCAGAGCAGCGGTGGTGTCCACACAATCACCACGACCGTGGGTGGCGTCACGGACAATATCCCCAAAACCCAAACCACCCCTTTTCACTCACGGGCGAGTAGCGCCGCTCGAGTCCCCGGGATCCGGCCATCGCTCGAGCCAACGAGCAGCAGCAGCCGTAGAGCAGCGTCAGCCGGACCCGAGCAGTGGGAGAGCGCACCGTCCCCTCCTCCGCCCGCGACACTTCCAGCTTGGGACTGGTGTGGAGGGTAAAGTGGATCAGGATGCGCAGGAGGAGGAGGAGGCTGAGGAGCATGACATTCCGGAGCTGTAGAGTGTGTGTGAAACCCTGACTGAGGTAGGGCCTGCAAAACTTGGTGTGTGAAGGACGTGTTCCGTCCCTCGCTCAGACTGGGTCCCAGCTTGCACAATATTAACCCAGTGTGACGTCAACGAGATGTAGCGGCCTTGCCCACATGCACTTGTCCACGTGTCTGTGGTTAGGTGGACTTTGGCTGAAACAGCGTTGTTCAGGGCACGTGTGATGTTTTGTGACACGTGGTTATGCAATGCGGGGACGGCACACCGGGAGAAATAGTGGCGGCTGTGGACCAAGTAACGTGGGACAGCTGCCACCATCAGGTCGCGGAATGCTTCTGTCTCAACCAGCCTAAAAGGCAACATTTCCAGCGCAAGCAGTCGCGAAATGTTAGCATTTAGAACTGTGGCATGTGGGGTGTTGGCAGTGTATTTGCGCCTGCGTTCAAAGGTTTGCTGAATGGATAACTGAACGCTGCGCTGGGACAAGGACGTGCTTGATGATGGTGTTCTTTCTGCGTAGGCAACTGCAGGTGCAGGAGTGTAGGAGTCTTGTTCGCAGGCAGCATGGACAGGGGATTGGCTCGCATGCACAACCAGCGAAGACGTAGCAGTGACATCAGCAAGCACTGCTCCTCGACTCTGTTGTACTTCCCACAAAGTCGGGTGCTTGGCTGACATGTGCCTGATCATGCTGGTGGTGGTCAGGCTGCTAGTTTTGGTACCCCTGCTGATGCTGGCATGGCAGGTGTTGCAAATGGCCTTTTTAGAATCATCTGGAGCCAACTTAAAAAACTGCCAGTGTCAGAGTTCCGGGTTTTCCAGTTTTCTTTTGAAAGAGCTTGCCCTTTGTTAACATGGAGTTTTCTGTTCTGTTGCCCTACTTCCTGTCCATCTGTTTAAAAGCCGCCCCTAAAGCTTAGTCCAGTGCCTGAGTATACTGCTTCCTGTGTGCTCCTGCCCTGCTGCTTTTGGTTCCTGATTGTTATTCGGATCCTCTTGGAAAACAACCGACACCGACTCTGGACTTCATCTGGTATCATCTAGCTGTGCCAGGACTCCGTTTGCCGTCTTTGGTCGGCACTTCTGCCCGGTTCCTTCCGTTTAATACCACTCTGGACTCACATCACGTACGGACATTTTTGGACTTACCTATTGCCCTTTTGTGTCCCGGCTGCTGTGCATTTAGGGCTTCTGGGGTGATTGCCAGACAGTCCCTGTATAGGGGTTCGCTCTTGGTGGTCTCCCTGGGGGAGTCCGGTGCGCGGTCCCGGGAATTCCCTTTCGCTCCGTCCCTGGAAGGTATTTCCTGTATTTATGTTCTACTGTGTTTTTGTTCCGTTTATGTACATATTTGCTGGTTGCATATTATAAACGTCTTGCACCAAGAACTCGTCTCTGGTTGTCATTGCCCTAACGCAATCGAAATCCTCAATACATACAATAGTATTACAGCCAGACTCGGGAAGACCTAACATTTGTACAGGCACCTTGTGTCGTGTTGTTCCGGGGAACAGTTGCCTGACGTCTGCCTGTGGCCACCACTCTGCTTCTTACTGCCTGTTGGGATGCTACGCCTCCCTCCCCCTGTGCACTGCTGTCCTCGCTCTGCATATCCTCCTGCCAGGTTGGGTCAGTTACTGGATCATCCACCACGTCGTCTTCCTCTTCCGCACCCTGCTCCTCCTACTGACTTCCTGACAATTGTGTCTCATCATCGTCCACCCCTTGTTGAGACACGTTGCCAACTTCGTGAGAACGTGGCTGCTCAAATATTTGGGCATCTGTACATACAATCTCGTCATGGCCCACTTCAACAGGAGCTGGCGAGAGGCCAGAATTTGTGAATGGAAACATGAACGAACAGCTCTTCCGAGTGTCCAAGTGTGGGATCAGTAATGTCCGTGGACGTGTACTCGGCCTGGTGGTAGGAAGGAGGATCAGGTTCTGAAATGTGCGGTGCAGTATCACGGCTACTGACACTTGACCGTGTGGAAGACAGAGTGTTTGTGGTGGTGCCAATCTGACTGGAAGCATTATCGGCTATCCAACTAACAACCTGTTGACACTGGTCTTGGTTCAAGAGCGGTGTACTGCTGCGGTCCCCAAGAATTTGGGACAGGACGTGCGAGCGACTAGATGTGGCCCTTTGTTGTGGCGAAATTAGAGCTTGCACACAACCTCGGTCTCTGCCTGCACCACCATCACGTCCACTTCCTTGTTCGTTGACAACGCCCTTGCGCATTTTGCAATGCTGTGCTGATGTGTATTCACTAGACTTGTGCGTTATATCCAAGTTTTTGCAAAACTCACACAAATGCAGCGGAAAGCTGCCACCAACAGGCACACACGTGCGGTTTTTAAATGCAAGCACGGAGGCACTAAGAACCTAACAGGTCTCTATCCAGGGACAACGTGGAGCCTCCCAATTTTTGGCTGCCCTGCCTAAGGGCTATACTACAATAGACCCACTTCCTTCCAATGGGCACTTCAGGTTTACAGGCCCTCATGCACGTCTCTATCCAGGGACAACGTGGAGCCTCCCAATTTTTGGCTGCCCTGCCTAAGGGCTATACTACAATAGACCCACTTCCTTACAATGGGCACTTCAGGTTTACAGGCCATCATGCACGTCTCTATCCAGGGACAATGTGGAGCCTCCCAATTTTTGGCTACCCTGCCTAAGGGCTATACTATAATACACCCACTTCCTGACAATGGGCACTTCAGGTTTACAGGCCCTCATGCACGTCTCTATCCAGGGACAACGTGGAGCCTCCCAATTTTTGGCTGCCCTGCCTAAGGGCTATACTACAATAGACCCACTTCCTTCCAATGGGCACTTCAGGTTTACAGGCCCTCATGCACGTCTCTATCCAGGGACAACGTGGAGCCTCCCAATTTTTGGCTGCCCTGCCTAAGGGCTATACTACAATAGACCCACTTCCTTACAATGGGCACTTCAGGTTTACAGGCCCTCATGCACGTCTGTATGCAGGGGCATTGGTGAACCTCACAATTTTGGACTGCCCTGGCAAAGGAAAATACTACAAAGACTCACTTCCTCAAAATGGGCACATTAGACTCAAGAGGCCTTCATGTACGTCTCTTCTCAGGGACATCGGAGTGCCACACAATGTTTTCACGTAAAATCTTTCATGTATTAATCTCAAAAAGTAACATACACCAGCTCTATCTCACTATTGGGTATGTGCCCTTAACATTTCTGCCATGAAAAATCATTTTGGGGTCATTTTGGAAGGTTTTCTGGTGAGTCCGTAAAAATGGCGTGAAACGCGGACAAAATTGTTCACAGCTGTGACTTTTGAGTGATAAATGCTTCAAGGGGTCTTCCCCATGCTGTTGCCATGTCATTTGAGCACTCTTCTGAGACTTTTGTGACATTTTTAGGGTTTCTACATGCTGCCGGGGGGTCATTTCACAAAAATACTCGGGTCTCCCATAGGATAACATTGGGCTCGTTGCTCGGGCCGAGTACACGAGTATCTTGGGAGGCTCGGCCCGAGCTTCGAGCACCCGAGCTTTTTAGTACTCGCTCATCACTAGTCTGCTGTACAAATCTTGCCATCCACACGAGTTGTGCATCAATCCTCTGTATGTAGAACTTCCTCCACTGCTTCTGCCTCCTCCACCTCGTCTCGGTCCTCCACCTCCGCCAAAGCCTGTCTGGTAAGGCCACCTGCGTTGTAACTGCGCACAAGGTCTCCCGCACCCCTACTTACTATGTTGGCAACAGAGCTCAATGGCATCAAGCGGTCTTTACTTTGAAATGTATGGGAAATGTGAGTCACACCGCTGAAGAGTTGTGGTCAGCTCTAGAGATCGAGTTTAATCAATGGTTGTCTCCACTCAACCTGCAGCCAGGGAAGGCCGTGTGCGACAATGCTGCAAACCTGGGTGCAGCCCTTCGCCAGGGCAATGTGACACACGTGCCTTGTATGGCTCACGTGTTGAACCTGGTTGTCCAGCAATTTTTAAACCACTATCCTGGCCTACATAGGCTTCTGCAGAGGGCACGTTCGCTATGTGCTCACTTCCGCCGTTCACACCCCACAGCTGAACGACTTACATCACTCCAGAAGTCTTTCGGCCTGCCGGTTCACCTCCTGAAATGCGATGTGCTGACACGCAGGAATTTGAATCAACATATGTTGCAGCGACTGTGGCAGCACCGCCGGGCACTGGTGCAATACGTTATGACATATAAGAGACAGAAAGACCTTCATATTGAATAATTATCACACCTCTATCTAATTAAATACACAGAAAAAAAAAATTTTTTCATGAGAAGGTGCAATTTTATTGATGAATGTACAAAATTTATTACAGGGATATCATCCGGAAAAACACAGGGTACAGAATAGTGTTTGTAAAATCACATTAAAAACAGGGGGTGTGTCTAAGGGGTCCAACCCAGAGAACATGATCATATAGGAAATAATTCATGGGATGCATTGAGACCAAAACAATGGATTAGGCAGCCAGGTTACACAAAATATGAAAGGTCCCACACAATGTTGCATATACTCATAGATCACATAAATCCTGATTGTGTTGCAGAATGCCAAAACATTAATATTGCAGCACAATTAACCTGATATATAAAGCGACCAACCAATTGTTCATGTGTAGATAATACAGACAACAAAGTACACATGGAATCACATGAATCCTGACCATGTGCAGTATGAAGAAAATGTCAACATTACAAAACACTTAGCATGATATGTACAACGATCAGACACTTTTATATAGATGCAGAGAGTACCAGATTGGAATTGGTAATACTATGCTGACATAGAGGATTCCATAAGTCAGCATATGCATGCAAGGTGATGACACCAGGAATCAGGGGTGGGAAACCATGAACTATACTGACAGGTATGATAACCTACCACAGAGTCTGAGGAGACCCTATACATTCACACCCCCCTGCACCTCGACGCGTTTCGCTGCCGCTTCGTCGGGAGGTGCAGGGGTGATGTCAGTGGCTGTTTTTATATGAAACAGTGCTCCTTACCGTCCTATGATGGCGCGCCGCGAACATCTGATGTCCATCAACCACGCCGCCCAGCATCCCGGAAACCAGACTGCGCATGTGCGTGAGTCAGGATCACGATAGGACGCCGGGCAGGGAGGAGAAGGGAAGATCAGGGGGCCGTGTGCGCCCAGGACGGAGGCTGTAAGCATCATATTGGGGAAGGGAAAGGAAGAGGGCAGCACAATAATGCTGCACAGAAAGTGAATAACAACCCAGTTGTCACGGGCGGGGAGGGGACGCTGCGCTTACCCACTGCTCGGGTCCGGCTGCTGCTGCTGCTGCTCGGTGGCTCGAGCGGTGGGCCGGATCTCGGGGACTCGAGCGGCGCTCCTCGCCCATGAGTCAAAGGGGGGATTTTGGTTTAGGGTTATTGTCCGTGATGCCACCCACAGTTGTGGTGAGGTTGTGACACCACCGCTGCTCTGGACGTGGATCCCAGGAGCCTTGACAGGGAGCAGCTTGGATGTTGTTTCTCCCCTCCGTGGGTAGGGGGGGTTGGTTGTCCCGGGGCCCAGTGAGGGAGGGATGGCAGGTGGGTTACGGGGCCTGGTGGGGTGCAGGGTCGCGGGGGCAGCGCTGTGCCGCACGGCACGGTGGTACTCACTCAGCCAATGACGAATGCAAAGTCTCCGGTAAAACAAACGGCTGGATGGACGGGTCCCACAGACGGCTGCGGTAGCTCTCCCGGTAGGTTGGTGGTGACTGCCTTTTCCTGCACCTGTGTTGTGTTCACGGTTCCAATGGCTTCCCACCGGTAACCCGCTCCCCAGCTTGGATGGATGCTGAGGGAGCCCCTTTTGCCCGCAGGCTCTGGCCCTGGGAACTGTAGCCTTGGCGGTGACTGTATTTCCCTTCACGGTTTGAGCTGTTGCCTTCAATCGGGTCTTGACTGCTGGGAAACCCCGGAGGTTTGCTTCGCTAACGGATTTGACCAGTTTTACGGCAACTCCTAGCCTGGTCGGGGTCCGTAAGCCCAGCCGAATGGTGCTGGCTTCTCTTTGCTCCCCGATCCGGTACCGTCGGGCCACCGCCCATCCCCGGTCCTTACGGTTCGCTCCAATCAGCCTCTCTTGCAGACGGTCACCACCGTCTGCCAACCTTGCTGTATGTGCCCGGACCACGCACCCGGACACGGTCAGTCTCCTCTACTGCCACTTCACTTCACTACTCGTCAACTCCAAAACTCATCTCCCTCCTTTTCCCGCCTCCAGGACTGTGAACTCCTCGGTGGGTGGGGCCAATCGCCTGGCCCACCCCCTGGTGTGGACATCAGCCCCTGGAGGGAGGCAACAAGGATTTGTGTTTGACTTTGGTGTGCCTAGCCGGGGTGTGGGGTGTGTTGTTGTAGTACCTGTGACGTCCTGGCTTGTCCAGGGCGCCACACAGTACATAAGTATAAAACAAACAATCATCCCACCAATGTTGGAATAAGTTGAAAATACAAGATATTTCTTTTTGGTGTGCTATTCATATACATGGTTGTGAGTCCATAGGTGTCAACATCATTTTCACTTTTTTCTTTCCACTTCCTCCATCCTGAATGGTAAGCCTGAACAGCCAACCACATCTAAAAGATCATATAATGAAAAAATGAAAGATAATTAACAAAAATAAAACCGATGGCAAACAACCAACAGCAATTACATCCCCGTATGGCGCAGCACCGCAGAGCAGCAAGTCAAATCAAATCAGAAAGGGTCTGTAACTGACAAAATCATTAAGACCCTTAGGTTTAATGGTGTCAAGCATGGTTATCCAGCGGACTTCTCTTTTTAGTAGCGCATTTTTTAGGTCACCACCTCTAGCCCCAAGATGGACCTTCTCAATGCCCCTGAACTTCAGTAGTCGCCAGTTGCAATTATGACACTCTTTAAAGTGTTTAGGGATATTTTTTAAAAGGCAGATGTCTGATGTCCCTCCTCCTCCCTGCCCGGCGTCCTATCGTGATCCTGACTCGCGCGCATGCGCAGTCTGGTTTCCGGGACGCCGGGCGGCGTGGTTAATGGACATCAGATGATCGCGGCGCGCCATCATAGGACGGTAAGAAGCACTGTTTCATATAAAAACAGCCACTCACATCACCCCTGCACCTTCCCGACGAAGCGGCAGCGAAACGCGTCGAGGTGCAGGGGGGTGTGCATGTATAGGGTCTACTCAGACTCTGTGGTAGGTTATCATACCTGTCAGTATAGTTCATGGTTTCCCACCCCTGATTCCTGGTGTTATCACCTTGCATGCATATGCTGACTTATGGAATCCTCTATGTTAGCATAGTATTACCAATTCCAATCTGGAACCCTCAGCATCTATATAAAAGTGTCTGATCGTTGTACATATCATGCTAAGTGTTTTGTAATGTTGACATTTTCTTCATACTGCACATGGTCAGGATTCATGTGATTCCATGTGTACTTTGTTGTCTGTATTATCTACACATGAACAATTGGTTGGTCGCTTTATATATCAGGTTAATTGTGCTGCAATATTAATGTTTTGGCATTCTGGAACACAATCAGGATTTATGTGATCTATGAGTATATGCAACATTGTGTGGGACCTTTCATATTTTGTGCAACCTGGCTGCCTGATCCATTGTTTTGGTCTCAATGCATTCCATGAATTATTTCCTATATGATCATGTTCTCTGGGTTGGACCCCTCAGACACACCCCCCTGTTTTTAATGTGATTTTACAAACACTATTCTGTACCCTGTGTTTTTCCGGATGATATCCCTTTAATAAATTTTGTACATTCATTAATAAAATTGCACCTTATCATGAAAAAAAATTTTTTCGCTGTATTTAATTAGATAGAGGTGTGATATTATTCAATATGAAGGTCTTTCTGTCTCGTTTGTGGTTCCTTTTGGTGACCGTTCATATATATGGTTTGTGAAAACATGGACCTAATTATTCATTTGGTTTTGTTACGTTATGACATATAGCCTGGGCTAACGAGATCCAGAGGTGGGACAGATCACACTGCTGGAGTGGTCTCAGAGCAAGGACCTATGCACACTTCTTCACAGTTTCAAAATGGCGACGAAGATGTTTAGCGCTGACGATGCCATTATCAACATGACAATTCCGGTCATCTACATGCTGGAGCAAACTCTAAACATTATTCGGAGTCAGGTGGTGGGAAAAGAGGAAGGGGAGGAAGTACAGGAGGAGTCATATGTGGAAGGGATAACAAGATCTCCAAGGTCCAGACGGTCAGCAGCACCAAGGCGGCAGGCATGGGACGGTGGAGGAGAGGGATTAACAAGGGTGCATGGTAGCAGCCAAACTCTTGAGGAAGGTGCAGGAGCCCAGGAAGAAATGGAGGATGAACTGGCGATGGGCATGGAAGACTCAGCAGATGAGGGAGACCTTGATCACATTTCTGTTGTGCGAGGTTGGGGGGAGAGGGCAGAGGAAGGAAGCATGATTCCCACCTTGCCGCCAACAAAACAGCAAGGACTTGTTGCTCCTGGATGTGCAAGACACATGAGCGCCTTCTTGCTGCACTACCTACAACATGACCCTCGGATTGTCAGAATCGAAGTAATGCTGACTACTGGGTTGCCACACTCTTAGATCCCCGGTACAAGACAAAATTTGGTGAAATAAGTCCTGCCATAGAAAGGGACGCACGTATGCAGGAGTACCAGCATAAGCTGTTACACAATCTTAGATCAGCTTTTCCACTAAACACCAGTGGTGCACAGAATGAATCTCACCGCTTTGTTATGGCTGTGAGGAAATGGTCTTTTACTTGTCCACATCTGAGGGACCGAGGGCTGGCTGCTGTGCTGAGACGGCGTTGAGTAGGGTGTCCCTGCAGAGTTGCAAATTTGGTCATCTACAAAATGAGTGGAAAAAGGACAGATGCTGGTGGAAAGGGGAACAGGTGTGTTGGAAAGGGGAAAAAAGTTTGTGTCCGTGGGGTTGGTGGTAAAGCAACAGTACCATCTGCTGAAGAAACACCATCTGTTACGGGGGGACTGGCAGATTAGGATAAGGTGGTATATATCCCAATCACCAATCGGGGTCCACCATACTCCCAGATGGAAAAGGAGATGCTGGCAACTTGAAGGTTAGGTGGAGGATACAGAGCTGGGTGGCTCTGAAACTAATAGTAGCCTAACCCGAGTTAGACAACACTCAGATCAGGAGATTGTGAACCCTGTTAGCATCACAGGGTCCAAACACCCAGCCCAGGAACTCACTGTTAACAACACAGGGGCCATTGGGTACGCTGTCCGTGTGCGTAGGGGGCACACCTGTGGACAGCAGGCGCAGCAGCAGCCCAGTTAATGCCACTGGGCTGCACTAGCAGGACTGGTAGGACAGGAGCTGGCAGTAACCGTGTCACGTTACCAAGTGTGGTGGCATCCAGCACCGACGCCCTATCCCTGCCTACCTCTGTCCTAAAGCCGCAATGGGTTCAACACATGGAGGTGTGCTCTGTCTCAGCATAATAGAAGACTGTGCACCTCCATGTTGTCTCCAGCCCCTTTTATAATCTGGTCCGCCCCAACCCAGGGTGGACCATAATGCACCTCCAGGAGCCAATAGCAGAGTGCCACGTCATCAGTGACATAACCAGCGGACTATCCGAAACCGCCACTTCACTGATGACCTCATGGCAGCCACGCCCCAAACACCTCACCTGTCATCGTCTGACGAACAATGATGAGGTGCCAAGTCATGGGGCGGGCCTCTATGAGCCAGTCCGGGGTGGCCACATCATCAGGACACCTAATGCCCTCTGGCCTATCAGGGCCTGCCACCTCACGGATATGGCCAGTGAGGTCCTTACCGGACCTAACCTCTGATGCACTAAGTGCCTGAGCATGCTCAGTAGCCTGAACAACAGTCTCAGAAAACAGACTATCAGCTTGAGCATTCTTAGTAGGCACATCACAGGACTTAGACACGGCATGGAGTCCAAGTACCTGTGCAAAGAGGCTTTTCACACTAAGTGTGGGAGCATGCTCAGTAGCCCGAACTGAGGTCTTAGCCTCAGGACTGGCAGTCAGGCTGAGCATGCTCACTAGAAGAAACACTACTTAGGCTGTGGATAGGGAAATCGGCACACGCATGCGCACTTGCCACCTCTCCACACTTAGACGTGGAGGAGGAAGCAGCCAGCTGGACGACCCGAGCATTGGCCAAAAATGGCAGCTGACGCCTGGGCACAACTGGAACCACAGCAGGCTGCTTGCGGCTACGACGGCACCAATTCGTAACACCAACTTCCTGCCAAAATGAGATGTCTACTTCTTCCCGTGGATAATCTGATATGATCCCTTTGTTTACGGATACGACCATTGCTACCAAATGTAGATGAGGCACCAAAAGAGCAGGTGCTTGAATAGATCTCAAGTGCTCCATCAAGTGGCCTCTCCTCCCCCTCAACTTCAATATCCCAAATACTCCATTCCCCTCAGGTGTCACCCTAATCGCACTTGCTTCCTACCAGCTCTCAAGTCTCCACCCACCCTGATGAGTATGGGGTAACAGAGATGGTGGAGTCTGCAGAGCTGTTCAGTCACTCTATAGCCTGGGAATCAGAGGTCTGCTCCAAAGCTGCAGTGAGTCCAGACAAGGAAATGATCTGCACTGATGCCCAGAAGCTTTGTGAGTTGAATGCAGGCCCAGATGAAGAAGGTTCTTCTGAGCATAATGTAGACCCACATTCCCAAACTGTAACTCCTCTTGGTGGAGAAAATGGGGAAAATGCTGATGAGACTCAGATACCTGATTGGAAAGACAACTTTACTATTCAGTCAGGGCAGGAAGAGGTTGGCTCTGAGGAGTCAGGACGAGGGGAGTGAGAACATACAATGTGATGATGAGGTTGGAGACCCCACTTACTGTCAACCCACAGTCAGGCACTCGATGAGGTCAGCAGAGGAGGTGGAGGAGGATGGTACTGACGACGAGGTTAGGTTGCGTCTTCCTGGACAAAGATGGAGAACTGGAAGCACGTCAATAAGTGCATCCTCAGCCACCACTCTGCCTCTGAGCAGAAGTCGTGATGGCTCTGCAGGTCGCATGGGCTGTAAGCCTTGCCTAGCCTAGGCCTTTTTTGACATCACAAAGGATCACCCAACTCATGTCATCTGTAAGATTTATCACCAATCTCTAAGTAGAGGCCAAAAACTCACTAGTTTGAGTACTTCGTCCATGAACCGTCACATGGATATGAAGTGATAGGGTGAGGGTGTATTGATGACCTTTATCCACTGTGAATGAAAATGCTTATTTGCAGTTCATTGTATGCATTGTTGCTGACCACCCACAAGGGGCCGCTGTTTTGCATCTGCCTTTGACTGTTTGGTCACTATAGCAACAGCAAAACGGTCTTCGGCTGTTGACTTGGAGACCGGAGGAGGTGCTGTATGTGAGCTGAAGGAAAAGCGAAAGGTGTGCGTAACAGAAAGGAGCCGCCGTGGAAACACTTAGCTCGATTGTGAGGAGACTCATGTTGGAGTTTGGTGAGGAAGACCGTAACGCGTGTGAGCAGCATCCTGTGCCAGAGACCACCATTCTTCAGTTGCTGGCTATACTGATTACCGTGAGAGGATCATCAAGTCTGTATTTATGGAAACTGGACACCACAGTACCTGGGTATGGTAGGCTGGGCCCAGCCAGAACTGCGTGCACGCAACACTTTGTTTTGGTAACAAAACACATATCTGTTCTGCTTAGGCTAACTATATAGACAATAAGACTTGCTGCCTCTGCTCTGTCAGTTTGTCACTTACAGTTAAAATCCTAGAGGTACAGCTGCACATGTTTGCATTGACTGTTGCTTTACAAGATTTCTAGGACTGTGTTGTTGAGCTGTGTGGTTTTCCCTACCACTTTTATCATCTGCCTTATCTGTGAGGCTTCAGCAGACAAGGGTATTCAGGGGGGTTAATGGGTTTTGTCTATGTTTAGGTAGATAAATTGTAAGCTCTTGTGCTGCGCCACTTGTAGGCCATGTTCGCACACACACACACACACACACACACACAATTACTCCAGCTATGCAGAGGGATTACCAGGTATTAGGCAACTGTTTAGACAGTCCCTTGGTTAGGCAAAGGTTGGTGAGAAGGGGTATAAATCGCCATTATGAGTGGTGCAGCATAGGGGTGTAGGCTTTTGGACTTGTGAATAGATTGTTCTAGTCTTTCTGTTTTATGCATGGTTGTTATTGTTTGTTTTGGTAAAATTAAACAATCATTTATCAACCCAACTGCCTAGAGTCCTTTTCCTTGTGCGTGGTTTTGCTGTATACTGGGGAGCCCACCCTGTACACGACTTTAAAGCATAAGTCGCAGTGGGAAGGTCACTGTGCTACAATGCGGCCTAGCGGGGCAGGGCAACCACCGTCTTCCCCTGCGTGCTCTTCATCCTCTGTGACTGTGGGGACAGCAGTCACACATGCTTTTGGACGCAGACCTTTCACCTCTTTACCCGAAACAGGCAGTGTGATTGGCAGGTCGTCAGTTGTTTTGGAAGTGGAAAGAGCTGCTGGTGTTGAGCTCTCTCAGACATCGACAGAACCACCTTTGGATGAAGGCAACATTATATCCACGCCTGCACCTTCATCACAGATTGGCTGGACTACCTGCAGCTAAAAATTGCGGAGCAGAAATGGAGAGGTGGTGTACAATGGAGAGGTGGTGTAGGTTTCTTGTCAGCAGAGGAACGTCACTGACTATCCCAGACAATGATACTATGCCCTAAAGAATTGCGTTCACTTTTTGCAGTTAAAATTGCGTAGCAGAAATGGAGAGGTGGTGTAGAATGCAGAGGTGGTGTAGCTTTCTTGACAGTTGAGGTACGTCACTGACTATCACAGACACTCATACTATGCCCCAAAGAATTGCCTGCACTTTTTGCAGTTAAAATTGCATAGCAGAAATGTAGAGGTGGTGTAGAATGCAGAGGTGGTGTAGCTTTCTTGACAGCTGAGGTACGTCACTGACTATAACAGACACTCATACTATGCCCCAAAGAATTGCCTGCACTTTTTGCAGTTAAAATTGTGTAGCAGAAATTCAGAGGTGCTGTTGAATGCAGAGGTGGTGTAGCTTTCTTGTCAGCAGAGGAACGTCACTGACTATCCCAGACAATGATACTATGCCCCAAAGAATTGCCTGCACTTTTTGCAGTTAAAATTGCGTAGCAGAAATGGAGAGGGGGTGTAGAATGGAAAGGTGGTGTAGCTTTCTTGACAGCTGAGGTACGTCACTGACTATGACAGACAATGATTCTATGCCCCAAGGAATTGCCTGAGCTGATTTAGACAGACGCTGTGAAAAACCCTAGCACAGCGCTGGCACAGACCTGCCTAGCAATAATGGCTATGAACTGCTCTAATCTTGCCCTGAAAAGGGCTGAAATTAAAACTAGTCCCTACTCCCTAAACTGATGTCTCGATTGCACTTTATAGCGCCCTCAGCAGCAGCAGCGAGAGTTGTGACTTTCACACATCCGCAGCACTGAGATAATGGCGGCGATGGGGAAAATGGCCGGGTCTTATAGGGCAAGGACATGTGACATGCACAGCCAAAGAAACATGCGCTTGCTTGTCTGGAAAAAATCCACTTTGCTGTGTGTGTCTGTGATTAGCTGACAGCCTGACCCACCCCACTGTATGCACGATTAGGAAAAAAAAATGGCGATCGCCAATCTTTCAGCACTCAGCAGCACCGATCTAAACCCCGTCCCGCCCGCACGCCATACGCTGAATTTTGATAATATCATTATTAACAGTGACTGACAGCATTACAGTGAAAAGCCAGCTACTAACTAGCTAAACTTTTGGTGATCGAACCGTTATCAAGCGGTAACTTGAACGTTCGAATGTGAAGCAAATCGCTCGAGTTCGTCGAACGACTCGAATATCGCCCAAAACAACTCGAATTTGAAATTGGAAAACGGTTCGCCTCGAACACCGCTCATCTCTAATATATATATATATATATATATATATATATATATATATATATATACTCGTGTATATATATATATATATATATATACATATAAAATATACTGTATGCTCAAATCCTTCTAATCTATAGTATGCTGTTTGCAGTTTACACTGCGTTTTCCATGTGACCTCCCACTCATTTGGAGGCTGAAACCTGGTGTAATTAAGGGTTCATGTGATGGTGGGATATTATGGGTCATGTACCATTTTGTTTGGGTTCACGTTTTAGGCATGGTGGGATGTCTATTCAATATATTGTTTGTCCTGTTCAGTCAGGTTATATCCCCTTGAAGGGCATCTGTCCCTAGGTCTGGGGGAGGGGTCCTGGGATCCACCTAAACTCACTGTTTACCTGAGAGATTAGTCATTCTGGGTGAGACTTACAAGAGAGAAGAAGCAGGATGGAACCTCTGAGGGAAAAGCTGCAGCTCCCCAGAGAGACCTGGACACTTATTGCTTACTGGACTATATTCGTGTTTCTGGACTGTTTTTTACTCTCTATATCGTGGATTATGTTATGGACCATTTGATTTGCTTGAAATAAATTGTTTTTTTGGATTCTTCATCCATCTCTCGCTCTGTTGATTGTGTGATATGGGAGAAGGACCCCGTCACACTTCAGTTTAAGGAATATAATCAGTTTCCACCCAAAACTGAATTTTCAGTTGCTACCTAGAAACTGACTTTAATACTAATTGAATATTTTAAACAGACATGTCGTTTTTCAGTCAGAGAAAAACGTTATATCGCCTGAGACGGTGGAGCTTTTGAGAAGCTCTGTTCAAAAAAGCAGTCCTAAATTAGTGTCAATTACATTTTCAATCTGGGGACTATTATAGTAAAAGTTCATTTACTGACCAGGACGGTTTGAGAGAATGGAGAGTTGTTAAGGTCACTGAGGGGCGGCGATCGTCCAGGGGTGGATCCACTAGACCGTGCATCGGACTGCCCCAAAGGAGCAACCATCAGCGAACCCTTATACAGGGATTATGTAGGTAAGAAAAAAGAGCAAGCACTGACCGATAATTGCTGTGTAGAAAGTGGACGTTTATTCAAACTTAGAAGTTACATGCTGTGGCACGTGGGGAGAGGGTAAGACAGGACAGCACGTTAGACGACTGCCGTTTCACACTCTATGGTAGTGCTTCGACGGGTCTAACAAATTGTGACATCATATCCTGAATATTTAAATCAGCGGGTCACGCTGTTATCAGAAGTGTAATTAAAAAGGTGTTAAAACATATTACCAAAAAAGGTTATGTACAACAAATGGTGTGCAACGTAGGGCAAACAACAACGCATATGCTAGGAAATTATATCTAGCCTAAAAAGACAATTACATTATTATCATTAAAGCCAATCTGGCTCATAGCGTTGTATCTGATGATGTATTGAGCTTCTTTACGTAGTAACAATTTATGTGTGTCACCGCCCCCTGCTGGTGATTCTACCAGTTCTAAGCCAGCAAAGGTTAGTAAATTGCAGTCTGCATTGTGTGCTGTTCTCATATGGTTAATTAACCTTGTAGCACCTGTTCCCGAGGAAATGGAGTTACAATGTTCTCTGAACCGTATGAACAGTGGTCTAATCGTCTTCCCAATATAGAAAAGCCCACATGGGCAGAAGATGATATAGACCACTGTTCTGACACACATAAATTGTTACTGCGTAAAGAAGCTCAATACATCATCAGATACAACTCTATGAGCCAGATTGGCTTTAATGATAAAAATGACTAAGGCTACTTTCACACATCAGGTTTTTCCCATCAGGCACAATCCGGAAAAAAACGGTTAAAACGGATCCGGTACCTTTTTATCCCCATTGATTTGTATTGTCGCCGGATTGTGCCTGATGACCTTGCGTTGCATCCGGCTTTTTCCGGATGCGGCTTAATTAATGAATGCGGTGTCCTCATGGAACGTTTCATGCAACGTTTTTTGTCTCATAAAAAAAACATGGTGCATAATGAAAGTCTATGCACGCCGAATCCGGTGGCATGCATCAAACGCCGGAAGCATGTACCGGATTCGGTTTTTACTTCTGAGCATGCCCAGAAGTGATTCTCTGGCCTAAGAAAATCGGTGTGAGTGGAGTACGATAAAACATCGCATTCCACTCGGACAAATTCTAGCCTGTGTGTCAGCACACATGAGCGATTATTTTCTCAGTCCTAATCGGACCGAGAAAACAATTGCAGCATGCTGCAACTGTAATGCAAGACTCTTTTCTCTCGCACCCACTCAAGTGAATGGGGCGAGAGAAAAATCGCACTGCACTCGCGGTACACCGGTGTACCATGCATGCAGAGCGAGAGTTGCAATAGCCGGCTACGTAGGAGAGAGGGAGATAAATCCTACCTTCCCCTCCTCCGTGCCAGCCTGCCCCTCCTGAGAGCCGGCCCACCCCCCGCAGCTGTGGTCCACTCCCACAGGCTGACCGCAGTCGCAGGGATACTAGCATGACACTCGGCTCCTGCTGTGCTGCCAGCACAAGCCGAGTGTCATGCGAGCATCGCAGTAGTGCCCTGTGTGGCCCCAGCCTCTCTCTCTCTCTCACACACTCACACTCACTGACTCACTCACTGACTCATTCACTCACTCACCGATTACCGTTGCGGTGCTGCATGGCTCTCACACTGCTGGCGGCTTCTCCTGATTTGAAAATACCGGCCGCCCATTATTCAATCTCTTATTCACTGCTTTTCCCGCCCACCGGCACCTATGATTGGTTGCAGGCAGACACGCCCCCACGCTGAGTGACAGCTGTCTCACTGCAACCAATCACAGCCGCCAGTGGGCAGGTCTATATCTTGCAGTAAAATAAATAAATAATTTAAAAAAAATGGCGTGTGGTCCCCCCCAATTTTGATACCAGCCAGGTTAATGCCACACGGCTGAAGGCTGGTATTCTCAGAATGGGGAGCTCCACGTTATGGGGAGCCCCCCAGCCTAACAATATTAGCCAGCAGCCGCCCGGAATTGCCGAATGCATTAGATGCGACAGTCCTGGGACTCTACCTGGCTCATCCCGAATTGCCCTGGTGCGGTGGCAATCGGGGTAATAAGGGGTTAATCATGGCAGGCGTCTATGAGACACCCCCAATGAGTAACCTGTAAGTGAAAGTAAATAAACACATACACCCAACAAAATACTTTATTTGGAATAAAGGACAAAAAAACACCCTCTTTCACCATTTTATTAAAATCCCCAAATACCCATCCTGGTCCGACGTAATCCACAGAGGTCCCGCGACGCTTTCAGCTCTGCTACATGAAGCTGACAGGAGCGGCCGTGGAACACCGCCGCTCTCTATCAGCTCCACGCAGCAACTGAGGGAGTCGCGCTGTCAGCGGTGACGTCACTGAGGTAGTGTCAGGGTGTGGGGTGATGATGATGCATGCGGGAGTGCCGGGGTGTGTGCGGGGATGATGCGTGCAGGAGTGTCGGGGTGTGTGCGGAGATTATGCGTGAGGGAGTGTCTGGGTGTGTGCGGGGATGATGCGTGCGGGAGTGTTGGGGTGTGTACGGGGATGATGCGTGCGGGAGTGTCGGGGTGTGTGCGGGGATGATGCGTGCGGGAGTGTCAGGGTGTGTGCGAGGATGATGCATGCGGGAGTGCCGGGGTGTGTGCAGGGATAATGCGTGCAGGAGTGTTGGGGTGTGTGCGGGGATGATGCGTGTGGGAGTGTCGGGGTGTGTGCAGGGATGATGCGTGCAGGAATGTCAGGGTGTGTGCAGGGATGATGCGTGCGGGAGTGTCAGGGTGTGTGCGAGGATGATGCATGCGGGAGTGCCGGGGTGTGTGCAGGGATAATGCGTGCGGGAGTATCGGGGTGTGTGCGGGGATGATGCGTGTGGGAGTGTCGGGGTGTGTGCAGGGATGATGCGTGCAGGAATGTCAGGGTGTGTGCAGGGATGATGCGTGCGGGAGTGTCGGGGTGTGTGCGGGTATGATGCGTGGGGGAGTGTCGGGGTGTGTGCGGTGATGATGAGTGTGGGAGTGCCGGGGTGTATGTGGGGATGATGCGTGCGGGAGTGCCTGCATGTGCGGTGATGACTAGGTCTCTCCCTCTCTCTCAGCTTTAAAAAAAAAAAAAACGGATCCGTTTTTTACCGGATTCGTCGCATCAGTTTTTACACACTCTGACACGGATCCGTTCCATCAGGCACAAACCGGATTGTGCCTGAGTGCAAAAAACTGATGTGTGAAAATAGCCTAAATTGTCATTTTAGGCTAGATATAATTTCCTAGCATATGCGTTGTTGTTTGCCCTACGTTGCACACCATTTGTTGTACATCACCTTTTTTGGTAATATGTTTTAACACTTTTTTAATTACACTTCTGATGACAGCGTGACCCGCTGATTTAAATATTCAGGATATGATGTCACAATTTGTTAGACCCGTCGAACCACTACCATAGAGTGCGAAACGGCCGTCGTCTAATGTGTGTTGTAGCTGTTCTGTTTTGTCACAAAAGTCAGCTTATGGGATCACCAGTGAGGTCCTGTTGACATAGGCCTCTTTGCCTACATCAATATCGAGCGCTCGGAGAAAAGACCTGCATTCAAGTGAGCATGATTAATTTTCTGTTTATTCAGCCAAGGTATAGATTATTTATACCATTTACAGATCAATGTGAATATTGCAAAAAAGGCTTCTAGCTGGAAATTTACAAGTTGATCATATGACCTTTAAGTTTGAGCAAAACAAAAATGTAGAGTCATGCATATGAGATAAGAAGAACATTTAGCAGACAATAATAATCCTTGAGCATATTTCTTATTCTGAAGGCTACACAATAACTATGAACTTACCCCACATATACTAATGGAACAATGAGATATTTAAAATGAAGAAATATAGAATCTATTAACCCTTCAATATCAATTTCCCCCTTTTGTAAATGGTATAACCTTCACTACAGGGTCAGCAGGCGTCCAAACAGGAGCTGCTGGCTCATGGGCCTAGTACCCATGAGGGGTCTTCCTACCACTTCACCCATCCACCCTCAGTGTGGACACCTACTCCCTGCCAGCAGAGGCCATTTGGGGTCCATAGTAAACTACAGAGGGTTCAACACTGGAACTCCTAGAACATACATTATTCAGTAGTTTAGGTAATGCATATTTCAATGCTTTTACAGCTATATAAAGCAATAGACAGAATAACAATATTTGCATACAGGTTTGTATAATGCCAGAAACCCAACCTGCTAGGCCCTTAAACCAATTAGCTGGATTCATAAAAGAAAATGTATTTCCCCACCAGGAGTCGTTGTTGGCATCGTGCTCTTGGGTGTATTATCTGCTGCTCATTTATATAAGGTATGAATTGGAACAGCTGCTACATCTACTTTACTATGAGGAACTATGAAAGTGTCTGGTGTTAGTCTGGCAAGTGTGCAAACCCCTCTCATGTCAGGGCTCACCCACTTGTGAGCACGATTCCCACAAACCAAAAACACTCCCTCTGGGAAAATACAAAAGTGAGTTTGACTTTTTACACAATAAAGCAGATTCAGAAGCCCCTTCATGACTTTATGAGCACACCACGTATTGTTCATTTGTTTTCCGGTCATACCCGAGATACAGTTAACCCGCTCCCCCCTAAAAGTCTTACAATCCGTCGTTGGGGTCAAGTTGTAAGTGACGCACATCCGGCATCGTTCGTGACGTATTTGCGTGTGACACCTACGTGCGATCAAGATTGAACGCAAAAACGGTGATCGCAAACACATAGTATCTTTGTCTAGAATTGAGCGTTTTGTTGATCGAATCTATTCAATTGCAGCGTGTGACATCCCTCATACAATGGTTTCCTCCCATAATCAGGACGTCATACTGTGAAGTGGTTGTGTCGTATCTTGTGGCGCTGATACGCCCATCGTATAATTGGTTGAAATTGTGTGCACATGCGTTTGGAAATAATCTGTCTATAAATAGTTTAACTCAATCTCATTTAGTTGCAGCCTGTATGTATGTGTGATTTAATATTGATTGTCCTTGTGCGCAACAGAGTTCGACTTTGGAATTGTGTCAAGGGCATACATCCTGCTTGTCCTGCTTTCTTGTTATTGAAGGTTTTGTTTTTATAAAAAAAAAAAATTTAATTTTTTTTCCTTTAATAATTAGCTGGAATTTATTTATTTATTTTTTATTTTAACAAATATGAAATGCAAACATCATGAAAGCTCATACTTCAAGTTTCAAAATGTTACATACCTTTGATATTTCACTGAAAAACCAGGAACAAACTTGCAAGGAAAAAGCGTTTATAAACGCACATGCGATCTAACGAATGGGGTTACCAACAAAAAACCTTAATTGAGAGGCTTTTATAGACACAAAGTTAGAGGAATTCTGTCTGGTGTGGATAAATAATTAAATGACGTAAATGAGTTAACGACATGTATGCTTGGAGAGAAATAAGGGAGTATACTTGCGATCACATTTGCATATATTTGAGAAAAAAAAAACAAAAAAAAGCGTCACTGAACACATGATCACACGAAACTAACACAAAATTGGACAACTTAACACATAATACGAACGCACGTCTGACACCAAATAAACGACCTACGTGCGATCTCAAAAGATTGCATATACAACCGGGGCGTGTCACATCGCAAATGCGATTGTACAACTAATTGCAACGTGTAAAGCAGGCTTTACTCCTAAGTTTGAATTAACGTCCACTTTCTACACAGCAATTATCGGTGAGTGCTTGCTCTTTTTTCTTACATACATATATAGTGGAATTTTTGTTGGTCTTTTTGAATGAGTACCACGTAGGTGTTGTTAGTTGTTTCAGTTTAAGTCCCTTCGATCAGCCTATGGAGGCTATAGCGATAAAACGCTTAATGTGAATTCCGATTGTTACCATCCAGTGAAGTAGTGCCCTGTGTATTTTTCCTTCTCAAATTTCACTCAACTGCTGAACTCCTTATACAGGGATTGAAGAGCTCCAAACGGAAGGCCTAAATGCACGGTAGCCAGGGATCAAAGGTGATAGCCTCTTACGGAAAGTTAGAGTCCCAATGTCCAGTGCAGAAGTTCTCAGATTTGTTGGCACAGAGGTGAAAACTGAGATGAGACGGCACTGTGCTTGGTGGCACTGTGATATACAACGTGGCGGTAGCTGAGGGGTCCAGATCCGAGCAGCCTGGCTGCTAACACGGGGGTGATACATATTGACTTTTACATAATCTGTTAGCTCATATTCCTTCTAATTGGGCAAAGTAAGCCAGGTGCTAAAAGCTGGCCATACTCCGTCAAACACTGATAAAGCTAAATCTACCCGCATACATGCCAATAGACCTATAGACTAGGCAAACATTTCCCAAAATAGCGTCCTTTACGAATATACTTGGCAAATAAATATGGTGATTTTGCAACTTTATTTAAAAGCAAAATTGGCTCGTGACTATGCTTTTCAATATAACCATATACAAATAATATGTTTCTTTTAAATAGTAGAGCTGTGTAACTGCATAGGCATATAAAATAGCTGTTTATGGATTAAATAGATTGTCTGGTGAAAACAACATATCTCCTATCCACTGAATGGGTGATCACTTGTTGTTAACTGGGGGTCCATCACAGACCTGCATTGAACAGAAGAAGGGGGAGCTTTAATCACCATCATCCCTGCCCACGGAGGGGTTAACATCTTGCTGCATAACCAACTCCCCCGGGTGCCCCGTAACTGCAGCGGTGGTGTCTACACCTTCACCACATCCCGTGGGTGGCGTCACGAACTCAAACACGGCTCCGGCCATACACCTACCTACCACCCCCTACCACCCTCCTACGTAGCGCCAGCATCCTTTCAGAGCGAAGTGACCCCGGGTCCGGAGGCGCTCGAGCCACCCACCAATGAGCCCGGATCCGAGCGGCTTGGCTGCAGCCGACCGCGGGGCGGTACATAAGTCAATGAGGAAAACCTCGCAAGGTAACGAGTAACCCAAATGCCATATTATTCGTGCAAGTAGAAAATAGTGCAATAGTGAATTCAGGTTACTCATTACTTTGCGAGTTTTTCCCCACTGACTTGTATTGCACCCGCTATTCTGAATGAATACGTGAGTATTAGACAGTATCCATTATGAGTATAGAGAGTACGAATAGTTAGGTACTCAGTCAACACTAGTTGCACCCTAATGCTTTTATCCCGTCACAAATACCAAACCATTGTTTTATTTATCCATCAAACCAGACCTGGGACAGCCAAAGGGCTGAAAACAATTGACCACGGGCAGCACCAAGCCCTCCGCCACTTGCGGCACACATCCTCTGGATGCAGAAAGCGGTGAATACATTGGTGTAGGATGGAGCAATCAGCTCCTTATTCCTCCAATCACTGTGGCCAACTGAGACAGCAAATGTGATGATGTCACGTCATCACCACTGTGGTGGAGCGAGTCAGTGCATCGGAGCAAAGTGCAAAGGTGTTAAACAAGAGCAAACCCTTGGGTAGTCTCCAAAGGGAGCTAGCTTTCATTTCTCATCAAGAGGTGTAGTGGAGGGGCTGGGAGCTAAAGTGCAGAGGTTGTCAGGGAGACAGGAAAGGCCAGTCTGGTAGTGGAGCGTGGCAGTTGCTAGGAGCCGCTCGCGCTGCCACTAGTCAGACCCTGCACGTGTAGTGACAGTTGGCGGGGGAGAACGGTCTCAGGAGGATGCAGAAAGAGGTGCTCCTGGTGACTAGGCACGCACGGGGTTACAGGTCCCTAGAGCAGACTCTGGTTTAACTATCTGCTAAACCTGCCGGTGAGGGGAACTACAAGTACCTCACCAACCTCACAGGTCCGAGCCTCGGCAAAAACGCAGGAACCCATAAAGGAGACAGAGCCTGAAGCCATTTTCCTTGGTCCACGCTGCCGGCAAACGGGCTGAACACAGGGAGAAAAGGCAGTTGCGACTCCCTGGATAGACCCCATGGTACTTCAGGTCAGGGGTTATCCGAAAATAGAAGTGCTAGGACGGCGAGCTACCTGTTACCCTCAGACTGGCCCAAAAGGATACCTGGTTCTACCTGGTTTATTGCAGCATCGCCTGGGTGAACTCACAGAAATAACAGCACTGTGAGTAAAAATCAGTTAAAGTCTGTTGGACTCTGCCTGAGTTATTCTGGGACCTGTTGTTCTACACACCCGAGCACCTGGGGCCAGCCTCACTCACGGGAGCCCACAACATCCGACTGCAGACTCCATCAGCCCCAGACGCTTATTAAAACTGCAGTGGCGGTCACCCAAATCCCTGACCGCAAACCGTGAGTGGCGTCACGATAATAAAAACTAACTTACCTGTTGCCAAATATTCAGAAGAAGGTCCTGTTGTGTCTCTGAAGCTGGAGCGACATCGCTGGGGCGACACACCTTCTCTTTTTGGCGTCACGGACAGGATCCAGGACTAAACCCGTTCAGACGGGTGACAGTGTGCCTTGGCGGTCTGACTGGAAAATTTGAATTGCCGCCATTTTCTTTGCCACCGCTGTAAATTGCGTCATCAGAAAGCTGCAGCTCGCGCAGGAGAAGTAACTGTCGCGGGCGGGGAGGGGACGCTGCGCTCACCACGCTCGGGTCCAGCACTGCTGCTGCTTCGCTTGCTGCTCGGTGGCTCGAGCGGTGGGCCGGATCCGGGGACTCGAGCGGCGCTCCTCGCCCGTGAGTGAAAAGGGGAATGGTTTTGGGGATTTATTGTCCGTGACACCACCCACGGTTGTGGTGAGGTTGTGACACCACCGCTGCTCTGGACGGGGAACCCGGGAGCGATGACAGGGAGCAGCTTAGATGTTGTTTTTCCCCTCCGTGGGTAGGGGGGTTGGTTGTCCCGGGGCCCGGTGAGGGAGAAATGGCAGGTGGGTTACGAGGCCTGGTGAGGTGCAGGGTCGCGGGGGCAGCGCGGTGCCGCACGGCACGGTGGTACTCACTCAGCCAATGATGAATGCAAAGTCTCCGGTAAAACAAACGGCTGGATGGACGGGTCCCACAGACGGCTGCGGTGGTTCTTCTCCCGGTAGGTTGGCGGTGACTGCCTTTCCCTGCACCTGTGTTATGTTCTCAGTTCTGATGGCTTCCCACCGGTAACCCACTCCCCAGCTTGGGTGGATGCTGAGGGAGCCCCTTTTGCCCGCAGGCTCTGGCCCTGGGAACTGTAGCCTTGGCGGTGACTGTATTTCCCTTCACGGTTTGAGCGGTTGCCTTCAATCGGGTCTTGACTGCTGAGAAACCCCGGAGGTTCCCTTCACTAACGGATTTGACCGGTTTTACGGCGACTCCAAGCCTGGTCGGGGTCCGTAGGCCCTGCCGAATGGTGCTGGCTTCTCTTCGCTCCCCGATCCGGTTCCGGTGGGCCACCGCTGGTCCCCGGTCCTTACGGTTCACGTCAATTAGCCCCTCCTGTAGACGGTCACCACCGTCTGCCAACCTTGCTGTATGTGCCACTACCACTTCACTCCTCAACTCTCCAACTACTCTGCACTCCTCTGCACTACTCTGCCTTCCTTTTCCCGCCTCCAGGACTGTGAACTCCTCGGTGGGTGGGGCCAACCACCTGGCTCCACCCCCTGGTGTGGACATCAGCCCCTGGAGGGAGGCAACAAGGATTTTTGTCTGACTTTGATGTGCCTAGCCGGGGTGTGGGGTGTGTTGTTGCACTACCTGTGACGTCCTGGCTTGTCCAGGGCGCCACATAACCGCCCACAAAAGGAGTGACCAGCCCAGCATCCCCAGAGCGCTCTGACCCCGGAGGAGGATGGAGTAACCTGCAGAGGAAAACAGGAAGTGCCCTGATTTGAGGAAGAAGCGGAACTCTGAGGAAAGATGGACACTGTGAGTACTGTCACCCCCAGCCAGGGCACCGCAACCCAAGCAACGCCTGGCCCCAGCGCAGAGAACGCAGCAGCGTCTAGCTCCGGTGGGGCGGCCGCAGCCACGCCGGCTGAAATTTCCCCAATCATGCCGATCTCCCTACCGTATATCCCAGGGGCGACCTTGCTGCCACAATATGCTGGCAAGGCGGACACCTTAACCACGTTCAAAAAGAAGATTGGCATCCTGCTGGATTTGTATGGAATGACCAGCAAGCAGAAGGCTGCAGTGGTGCTGGGGCAACAGACTGGAGCAGCAGAACTAGAAGCTGAGGCCTGGACCAGTGATGACCGGGGCTCTGTAGACACCATTTTTGCCAAGCTGAAAGCTGCCTTTGAAAATCGCACAGAGGCAGAGCTAAGAATGGGCTTCTATAACTGCCGCCAGAAGTCCCAAGATAGTATTAGAGACTAATGCCCTCAGGTTGCAAGCCGCACTGCGGGTTCTCAAGCTCATGGACCCTGATAGTGATCAGGAGGAGAATAGAATGATGACGGAACAGTTCTTGCAGGGTCTGCAATCTTCTGAGGATAGAAAGCAGATGATGCTGTGGTCCCTGGAACACAGTGAAGTGGACTTTGCCATTTTTATAGACAGGGCCGTGAAAGCACTCCAGCCCCCCATTGACACCAGCATGGTCCACCAGCACCCCAACTGCCGGAGTAGAATCCTCCTCGCAGGCCCTGGTGGCAGCAAAAGGTCCCATAGCCTCAGCCGAAACCTCAGATGCTCTGTCCTCCCAGGTGCAACAGCTCAGCAAGGACGTCGCCCAGATCCTGAAAGCAATGCAACTCCCCTCAGAATCCAAAACCCCTCACAGGATCCTGCTAGCTGACAGTCCAAAAGATGTCCCTTGGATGCGAGGGAGAAGAGGTCCCTCATCCCGAGGGAGGAGCAGAGATTGCTATTACTCGTCTGGACAACCCATCTGCTGCCGTTGCCAGGAAGCAGGCCATTATGCAAGAGTCTGTCCTTTAAGCGGGCTAAACCTGGAGCCAAGGGCCAATCCTCAGGATTAAGAAACCCTGGTCCAGCTGTCTGCCGTGACCAGTATGTGGGTGGACGACCAGTCCTGTCCATCACCCTGGACGGGATCCCAACCCCAGCATTATTGGACACCGGCTCCCAGGTAACGACAATCCTGTATGTCCTTTATTGCAGGTTTTGGTTGGACAACGATCTACGACAACCAGACTCTGACCTCACCATCTATGCAGCTAATGGACAACCTATAGACCAGATTGGGGTCAAAGAGGTGACCATAAAGGTGGGGAGGCAGGAATTGAAGGGACAAGGACTAATTGTAGTAGATAATGATGTTAAGGAAAGGAACCCACAAATGATTTTAGGCACTAATGTCATTGAGAATTGCCTAGGAGAAGTGTTGTTTTTGCTTCAACAGATTGCTGAGGTTGTTGAGGGTGGACAATGGAGAGCCCTGCAAAAAGAGATCCGAGTCATCTTGCGGAAGCAACAGGTACACCAGACTGGCGGTGAAATTGGTAGTGTACAAGTGATAGATGCAAACCCCATTGTGATACCCCCACGGAGCGAGATGATGCTGTGGTGCAGGGCAGCGGTAGGTCTCGGGGGACGGGAATACCAGGCTGTAGTAGAACCCACTCATTCAGAACACTGGTCCACAATCCTGACAACCAGAGGGGTAGTTGACATACACAAGGGAAGGGTACTCGTACGAGTGCTGAACTGTGGGGAGGAGGAAGCTAGACTACTAAGATACGCTACCATTGCCAAACTGTTCACCTGCCCAAACAATGCTATACAGCCCGTGGGCCCCCTGACGCAAGCTGACTCAAAAGGGGACGAGACCTCCCAAGAACAATTAGAGGACTGGTGTCAAAAATTCCATGTGGGGACTGACTCTACCCCCACCTATCAAAAACAAGGGGTTCACCGGGTCATAAAGGAGTATGAGCAGGTTTTCAGTAAAAACCCACTAGACTTTGGGAGAATCAAAGGGGTACAACACCACATACCCACAGGCAGTCATCCTCCCATTAAGGAAAGACAAAGGCCTATACCACCAGCCCATTACCAGTGTGCCAAAGACATGCTGAAGGACATAAAAAGGCAGGAGTCATTCAGGACAGTTGCAGTCCTTGGGCAGCTCCCCTAGTCCTGGTGAAAAAGAAGGATGGCACAATGAGGATGTGTGTAGACTATAGACGGATAAACCAGATAACACACAAGGATGCCTACCCCTTGCCATGGATAGAAGAATCCCTCACTGCTCTAAAGGCCTCTAACTACTTTTCTACCCTAGATCTCACTAGTGGATACTGGCAAGTTTCTGTAGAAGAAGAAGATCGGGAGAAGACGGCCTTCACCACTCCCATGGGCCTCAGTGAGTTCAACAGCATGCCATTTGGACTTTGTAATGCTCCCGGTACCTTCCAGAGGCTGATGGAGTGCTGCCTGGGACACCTCAATTTTGAGACCGTCCTGCACTACCTGGATGACGTCATCGTGTACGCCAAGACCTATGAAGACCATTTGCATCTGGCTGAAGTCTTTGAAGCACTATCTCGATATGGGATGAAGCTGAAGCCATCCAAGTGAGATTTACTAAAGCCAAAGGTCTAATACCTAGGTCCTGTGGTCAGTGCAGAAGGAGTAGCACCGGACCCAGAGAAGGTCACAGTCATCCAGAGCTGGCCCAGACCCACCACCGTCTGGGAGGTACGTCAAATCCTTGGCCTGGTAGGCTACTACAGGAGGTTCATCCAGGGTTATATGAAGATGGCGGCATCTTTGCAAGAGCTCCTGGTAGCCAAGCAAAGAAGGGGAAGACCTCCGGCCCACCGCTCAACTGGGGAGAAGCAGAAGAACACTCCTTCAGACAAATGAAAGGGACCCAGATGGGTGAAGAGATTCTAGCCTACCCAGATTACAATCTACCATTTGTGCTTTACACCGATGCCAGTAATGTGGGACTGGGAGCAGTGCTTTCACAGGTGCAAAAAGGCAAGGAACGTGTGATCACTTACGCCAGCAGGAAGCTCCGGCCTACTGAAAGAAACCCAGAAAACTATAACTCATTCAAGTTACAGTTCAGGGCCATGGTCTGGGCTATTACAGAGTGATTCAAGCACTACCTGGCAGCCACAAAATTCACCGTCTTCACAGACAACAACCCCCTAACCCGTTTGGACACTGCTAAATTGGGTGCTATGGAGCAACATTGGGTAGCCCGGCTAGCAAACTATGATTTCACTGTCAAGTATCGGGCCGGCAGCAAGAATGGCAACGCAGATGCTCTGTCAAGGATGCCTCACCTTGCAGATGAGGGTGAAGATGTGGATGACCTTGAAGAGATCGAACTGCCAGCGTTCCATCGCCGTGAAGCCAACCAGTGCCAGCAGTCACACACGCGCCCACAAGAAGCGATCCTGAATCCGCTACCTCACTACAACTGGGGAGAGACTCAAGAGAATGATCCAGCAGTTGGCTTGGTGAAGAAGCTGATCACTCAACCTGGCACCAGCCTTGATTCAGAAGCCCCACCTGAGGCACAGCACCTGTGGAGAGAGAGGGGTCGACTGTTTATCCACCAAGACAAACTCTAGAGGAGCCTAACCAACACGAAGACGCATGAGAAAGTGTGGCAGGTGATTGTGCCACAGAAGGATGTTCGGATGGTGCTAGAAGCCTATCAGAATGGCATAGGCTACTTTTGTTCGAAGAAGTTGGAGGCACTCCTTAAGGAGAGATTCTACTGGGTGGGCATGAGAGCTGCCCTGGGGAAGTGGTGTAGAGACTGCGGCCTCTGTAGCCTCAGAAGAAAAGACCATCACAGTCAGAAAGCACCGCTCCAACTGATCCAAACCAAACAACCCCTGCAATTTGTGGCCTTGGACCATGTAAAGTTTGCGCCCAGCAGACAGGGCTACACCTATGCCCTCACCATGGTTGATCATTACTTCAGGTTCCTGGTGGTAGTACCAGTCAAGGACTTGACAGGGCAGACTGCAGCTAGAGCCTTTCAAGCCCATTTCTGCAGACCACATGGCTACCCAGACCAAGTGCTCACTGACCAGGGTTCGGCCTTTGAAGCAGAGGTGTTCCGAGAGTTTTGTAACCTTTATGGCTGCAAGAAGATCCGTACCACACCCTACCATCCTCAGAACAATGGCATGTGCGAGAAGATGAATCACATTGTTCTCGACCTCCTGAAAACTCTACCAATAGAAGAAAGGTGTCAGTGGCCAGAGAAGCTGCCTGACCTGGTGGACATGTATAACAATATCTCTGTGAGTTCCACGAACTGCACACCGGCATATCTGATGAGGGCCAGACCTGGAAGACTGCCAGTGGATCTGGAAATGGGAATTGAGACCCTCGAAGACCCTCTACAAGGTGCCGACTGGGATTCCACCCGCCAGGCCCAGTACAAGAGAGTACAAGAGTGTGTGGAGCGAAGCTTGACCCAGCAGTGGGAGAGACAAGAAAAAAACTACTATCAAAATGCACCTGCTGCTCCTTTGACGCCTGGAGAAGTGGTCCTCAAGAGAAAGAGGAGAAATCACAAACTCGATAACCACTGGGAAGCAGAACCCTACACCATGTTACCAGCAACACTTAGCCATGAGAAGACATGCCTCATCAGCAAAGATGGAGGAAAGATGACAGCTGTGGTTTCCAGAGACCACCTTAAAAGGTGCCATGAACAGCTAAGAATTCCTGAGAAAGTCCCCAACTCTTCGCCAGTTGAAGCAAAAGAAGAGAAGATGATCCACACTGTGCTGGGTGATTTCCCTGCAAGTTGGCCTCAATACAATAAAGCCGTTGTAATCCCAGTGATCACCTTCCCTCAACACAGAGAAGAAGTTAGAGGACCAGAAGAACCTGTTCAGAGCCTAAAAGAACCGGGTGAAGCCGAACCAGAAGACCATACACAGGCATCAGCACCCAGTACACCCATCACTCACATTGAGACACATACACCGAGTGGGAGGGCACGACCACAGACAGATGATAGCATAGTACTGCGTAGGTCAAACCGCAGCAACATTGGTCAGCTCCCACTGCGCTATAGAAAAAGTATAGGTTAAAAATGTTTTATTAAAGTTCAGCAACGTTTAAGAAATATGTGCCCGCAAAGACTTTTCAACTTTCAACGTGAACTTTTCAAAAATTCTTGGCACCTGGTTATGTGCACTTTTTATGGACCATGGGTATGGACTTGCTGTGGACTCTCGCAGTGTGGATAGTTGCCTCGGTGGTACCAACCCCAGAGTCTGCCTGTTGGGGGGCATGGCTCTGCACCATCAGGGGGTACGCCTGTTTATGGGGCCTGCTCTCCAACACAAAGAAGCAGGTACGCCTGTTTATGGGGCCTACCCTACGCCACCAGGACAAAGAGGATTGTCGCCGGAATGGTCTGCGGCAGTCCGGGACCGGGTCACTGGAAGGACTGGTGATCACTCCGTATGCGGGTCTTGGGTTGAGGACTCGTAGGTGGTGGGTGGTGGTGGTATGGTACCTGGTATGTTTATATGTAAATATCTCCCCTGTGTGGGAAAACTTGAATTTCATTTTTCTTGTCTTTGCAGCCCGAGGACGTGCTGTCGATAACCAAGGGGGAATGTGGCGCCCCTGACCTGGTCAGGCATCACTGAGTACTGCACCCATGCTGAGTACTTCAGTTAGTTCAGCTACAGTACTTCCAGGTAATCCTAAAGGCCAGAATGAGGTGTGTACGCACAGACACATAGCAACCAGGTCTCCCACACCTTTAGAGGGGACCCTTGGGAAGTCTCCAGAGGTAGCTAGCTTTCAATTCTCATTAAGAGGTGTAGTGGAGGGGCTGGGAGCTAGAGTGCAGAGGTTGTCAGGGAGACAGGAGAGCCAGTCTGGTAGTGGAGCGTGGTGGTTGCTAGGAGACGCGCGCGCTGCCACTAGTCAGACCCTGCACGTGTAGTGACAGTTGGCGGGGGAGACGCAGAAAGAGGTGCTCCTGGTGACTAGGCACGCACGGAGTTACAGGTCCCTAGAGCAGACTCTAGTTTAACTATCTGCTAAACCTGCCGGTGAGGGGAACTACAAGTACCTCACTAACCTCACAGGTCTGAGCTTCGGCAACAACGCAGGGACCCATAAAGGAGACAGAGCCTGAAGCCATTTTCCTTGATCCATGCTGCCAGCAAACGGGCCGAACACAGGGGAGAAAAGGCAGTTGCGACTCCCTGGATAGACCCCACGGTACTTCAGGTCAGGAGTTATCCAAAAATAGAATTGCTAGGACGGCGAGCTACCTGTTACCCTCAGACTGGCCCAAAAGGATACCTGGTTCTATCTTGTTTATTGCAGCATTGCCCGGGTGAACTCACAGAAATAAGAGCACAGTGAGTAAATATTAGTTAAAGACTGTTGGACTCTGCCTGAGTTATTCTGGGACCTGTTGTTCTACACACCCGAGCCCCTGGGGCCAGCCTCACTCACGGAAGGCCACACCATCCGACTGCAGACTCCATCAGCCCCAGACGCTCATTAAAACTGCAGTGGCGGTCACCCAAATCCCTGACCGCAAACCGTGAGTGGCGTCAGAATAATAAAAACTAACTTACCTGTTGCCATATATTCAGAAGAAGGTCCTTTTGCGTCCCTGAAGCTGGAGCGACATCGCTGGGGCGACACACCTGCATATAATAAAACCATTTAGCCTCTCGATATCATAATAATTTCTTTATATCACCAGCCCTTTTGGGAAGATTAACCCTTTCGATAGTATAACTTTCAAACTACTACAACTCCCATGATGTTCCTTCAAAAAATGCTGAGAGGCCCCTGACAAACTTCTAGTTGTAGTATTTGCGGTATCATATATATGTTCTGATACACGGCGTCTCATAGTTCTTAAAGTGCTTCCAATATATTGTTTTTTACATACAGTCGTATGAAAAAGTTTGGGCACCCCTATTAATGTTAACCTTTTTTCTTTATAACAATTTGGGTTTTTGCAACAGCTATTTCAGTTTCATATATCTAATACCTGATGGACTGAGTAATATTTCTGGATTGAAATGAGGTTTATTGTACTAACAGAAAATGTGCAATCAGCATTTAAACAAAATTTGACTGGTGCAAAAGTATGGGCACCCTTATTAATTTCTTGATTTGAACCCATCATGGGCTCCTCAAAACAACTCTCAAATGATCTGAAAACAAAGATTATTCAACATAGTTGTTCAGGGGAAGAATACAAAAAGTTGTCTCAGAGATTTAAACTGTCAGTTTCCACTGGAACATAGTAAGGAAATGGAAGAACACAGGTACAGTTCTTGTTAAGCCCAGAAGTGGCAGGCCAAGAAAAATATCAGAAAGCCAGAGAAGAAGAATGGTGAGAACAGTCAAAGACAATCCACAGACCACCTCCAAAGACCTGCAGCATCATCTTGCTGCAGATGGTATCAATGTGCATCGGTCAACAATACAGCGCACATTGCACAAGGAGAAGCTGTATGGGAGAGTGATGCAAAAGAAGCCGTTTCTGCAAGCACGCCACAAACAGAGTCGCCTGAGGTATGCAAAAGCACATTTGGACAAGCCAGTAACATTTTGGAAGAAGGTCCTGTGGGCTGATGAAACAAAGATTGAGTTGTTTGGTCATACAAAAAGGCGTTATGCATGGAGGCAAAACAAACACGGCATTCCAAGCAAAGCACTTGCTACCCACAGCAAAATTTGGTGTAGGGTCCATCATGCTTTGGGGCTGTGTGGCCAATGCCGGCACCAGGAATCTTGTTAAAGTTGAGGGTCGCATGGATTCAACTCAGTATCAGCAGATTCTTGACAATAATGTGCAAGAATCAGTGACGAAGTTGAAGTTACGCAGGGGATGGATATTTCAGCAAGACAATGATCCAAAACAACGCTCCAAATCTACTCAGGCATTCATGCAAAGGAACAATTACAATGTTCTGGAATGGCCATCCTAGTCCCCAGACCTGAATATCATTGAACATCTGTGGGATGATTTGAAGCATTCTGTCCATGCTCGGCAACCATCAAACTTAACTGAACTGGAATACCTTCATCGAGGATCCAGGAACTCATTAAAAGCTACAGGAAGCGACTAGAGGCTGTTATTTTTGCAAAAGGAGGATCTACAAAATATTAATGTCACTTTTATGTTGAGGTGCCCATACTTTTGCACCAGTCAAATTTTGTTTAAATGCGGATTGCACATTTTCTGTTAGTACAATAAACCTCATTTCAATTCAGAAATATTACTCAGTCCATCAGTTATTAGATATATGAAGCTGTTGCAAAAACCCAAATTGTTATAAAGAAAAAAGGTTAACATTAATAGGGGTGCCCAAACTTTTTCATATGACTGTATATCACATGATAAAAGATATATGACCTTAGATGTTCCGCAATTTATTAATTAATTTATGTTGTAGTTTTTTCCGGTTGTAAAAGATACAAAACTTTTTGTGTTATACATATATTTGCACAGACCGCAGTTTTTTTTACCACATTTGACTGATCCAGTGGTAGGTAACCACATGGATTTGTCTGAAGTTTTGACACTATAAGATCTGGTATTATGATCACTGGGGGCCAAAACATTTCCTAGAGACGTATTATTTCTAGAAACAAACTTGACTCCTTGTTCCAAAATTTTATTCAAAGTGCGATCGACTGACAATATTGGGAGGAACCTTTTTATGATGTGAACTACATAATAAAAATCTTTGTTGAACCGGATATACAGTGCCTACAAGTAGTCTTCAACCCCCTGCAGATTTAGCAGGTTTGATAAGATGCAAATAAGTTAGAGCCTGCAAACTTCAAACAAGAGCAGGATTTATTAACAGATGCATAAATCTTACAACCCAACAAGTTATGTTGCTCAGTTAAATTTTAATACATTTTCAACATAAAAGTGTGGGTCAATTATTATTCAACCCCTAGGTTTAATATTTTGTGGATTAACCCTTGTTTGCAATTACAGCTAATAATCGTCTTTTATAAGACCTGATCAGGCCGGCACAGGTCTCTGGAGTTATCTTGGCCCACTCCTCCATGCAGATCTTCTCCAAGTTATCTAGGTTCTTTGGGTGTCTCATGTGTACTTTAATCTTGAGCTCCTTCCACAAGTTTTCAATTGGGTTAAGGTCAGGAGACTGACTAGGCCACTGCAACACCTTGATTTTTTCCCTCTTGAACCAGGCCTTGGTTTTCTTGGCTGTGTGCTTTGGGTCATTGTCTTGTTGGAAGATGAAATGACGACCCATCTTAAGATCCTTGATGGAGGAGCGGAGGTTCTTGGCCAAAATCTCCAGGTAGGCCGTGCTATCCATCTTCCCATGGATGCGGACCAGATGGCCAGGCCCCTTGGCTGAGAAACAGCCCCACAGCATGATGCTGCCACCACCATGCTTGACTGTGGGGATGGTATTCTTGGGGTCGTATGCAGTGCCATCCAGTCTCCAAACGTCACGTGTGTGGTTGGCACCAAAGATCTTGATCTTGGTCTCATCAGACCAGAGAACCTTGAACCAGTCTGTCTCAGAGTCCTCCAAGTGATCATGAGCAAACTGTAGACGAGCCTTGACATGACGCTTTGAAAGTAAAGGTACCTTACGGGCTCGTCTGGAACGGATACCATTGCGGTGGAGTACGTTACTTATGGTATTGACTGAAACCAATGTCCCCACTGCCATGAGATCTTCCCGGAGCTCCTTCCTTGTTGTCCTTGGGTTAGCCTTGACTCTTCGGACAAGCCTGGCCTCGGCACGGGTGGAAACTTTCAAAGGCTGTCCAGGCCGTGGAAGGCTAACAGTAGTTCCATAAGCCTTCCACTTCCGGATGATGCTCCCAACAGTGGAGACAGGTAGGCCCAACTCCTTGGAAAGGGTTTTGTACCCCTTGCCAGCCTTGTGACCCTCCACGATCTTGTCTCTGATGGCCTTGGAATGCTCCTTTGTCTTTCCCATGTTGACCAAGTATGAGTGCTGTTCACAAGTTTGGGGAGGGTCTTAATGAGTCAGAAAAGGCTGGAAAAAGAGATAATTAATCCAAACATGTGAAGCTCATTGTTCTTTGTGCCTGAAATACTTCTTAATACTTTAGGGGAACCAAACAGAATTCTTGTGGTTTGAGGGGTTGAATAATAAATGACCCTCTGAATAAACTTTTCACAATTTAAAAAAAAAATAAAACAAGAAATAACATTCTTTTTTGCTGCAGTGCATTTCACACTTCCAGGCTGATCTACAGTCCAAATGTCACAATGCCAAGTTAATTCCGAATGTGTAAACCTGCTAAATCTGCAGGGGGTTGAATACTACTTGTAGGCACTGTATAGGAGGGCTATCTGAAGGCTCATACTGTACACTGATGAGCAAAAGGTTAACAATGTTTTCAAGTATTGACTTTCAGACTCCACATGTGACCATCCGCTACAGCTTCAAATGTGAAAACTATCTTCATTTTATAAAAAAGACAGTTGCACTCTGTAATACTAAAGCATGCAAACTATGAATGTAAGAATATAGAAATGCATTACTGATAAAGGAAATTTAAGAAAAAAATTAGACATTTAGCATACAAAATTGGCCATTTCTATATATGCCCAGTAGTGATGAGCGAGTATGCTTGTTACTACTCGGTACTCGCACGAGTATCACTGTACTCGGGCTACTCGGCGGGTACCGAGTAATTTTGCAATACTCGTGCTTTACTCGTGGTCTTCATCCCTGCATGTTGGCGCTCTTTTGAGAGCCAGCCCTCATGCAGGGATTGGCTGGCAGACCACTGCAATGCCACAGCCCTGTTAGTTGTGGAATTGCAGTGATTGGCCGGCCCGCACAGCGTGACCGAGCCTTTATACCGGCGGGCGCGCTGTGCTCTGTACACAGCCATC
The DNA here is from genome assembly GCF_048569485.1 of Anomaloglossus baeobatrachus. Lineage (NCBI taxonomy): Eukaryota > Metazoa > Chordata > Amphibia > Anura > Aromobatidae > Anomaloglossus > Anomaloglossus baeobatrachus. Next base: position 368,494,786 of record NC_134354.1, on the reverse strand, counting down.
TCATATTCCCTGCTTTCCACGCCCACAGGCGCCTATGATTGGTTGCAGTGAGACACGCCCCCACGCTGAGTGACAGCTGTCTCACTGCACCCAATCACAGCAGCCGGTGGGCGGGTCTATACTGTGCAGTAAAATAAATAAATAAATAATTAAAAAAAACGGCGTGCGGTCCCCCCAATTTTAATACCAGCCAGATAAAGCCATACAGCTGAAGGCTGGTATTCTCAGGATGGGGAGCTCCACGTTATGGGGAGCCCCCCACCCTAACAATATCAGTCAGCAGCTGCCCAGAATTGCCGCATACATTATATGCGACAGTTCTGGGGCTGTACCCGGCTCTTCCCGATTTACCCTAGTGCATTGGCAAATCGGGGTAATAAGGAGTTAATGGCAGCCCATAGCTGCCACTAAATCCTAGATTAATCATGTCAGGCGTCTCCCCGAGATTCCTTCCATGATTAATCTGTAAGTTACAGTAAAAAAACACACACACCCGAAAAATCCTTTATTAGAAATAAAAAACACTAACAAAGTCCCTCATTACCAATTTATTAACCCCGACAAACCCTCCATGTCCGGCGTACTCCACGGACTCCGGCGTCGCGTCCAGCTCTGCTGCATGGAAGTGACAGGAGCTGCAGAAGACACCGCCGCTCCGGTCACCTCCACGCAGCTAATGAAGGGAATAGCGCCATCAACTGCTGTCAGTCAGGTAACTCCCGGCCACCGCTGGATCCAGCGGTGGCCGCGATTAACCTCAGTGACAGCAGCTGATCGCTATACTCACCTCAGTTGGTGCATGGAGCTGACTGGAGCGGCGGTGAGTAGCGCGATCAGCTGAGCTGTCACTGAGGTTACCCGCGGCCACCGCTGCATCCACCGCTGGATCCAGGTAACCTCAGTGACAGCTCAGCTGATCGCTATACTCATCTCATTAGCTGCGTGGAGGTGACCGGAGCGGCGGTGTATTCTGCAGCTCCTGTCACTTCCATGCAGCAGAGCTGGACGCGACGCTGGAGGACTGTGGAGTACGCCGGACATGGAGGGTTTGTCGGGGTTAATAAATTGGTAATGAGGGACTTTGTTAGTGTTTTTTATTTCTAATAAAGGATTTTTCGGGTGTGTGTGTTTTTTAACTGTAATTTACAGATTAATCATGGAAGGAATCTCGGGGAGACACCTGACATGATTAATCTAGGATTTAGTGGCAGCTATGGGCTGCCATTAACTCCTTATTACCCCGATTTGCCAACGCACTAGGGTAAATCGGGAAGAGCCGGGTACAGTCCCAGAACTGTCGCATATAATGTATGCGGCAATTCTGGGCGGCTGCTGACTGATATTGTTAGGGTGGGGGGCTCCCCATAACGTGGAGCTCCCCATCCTGAGAATACCAGCCTTCAGCCGTATGGCTTTATCTGGCTGGTATTAAAATTGGGGGGACCGCACGCCGTTTTTTTTAATTATTTAATTATTTATTTCACTGCACAGTATACACACACCGGCTGCTGTGATTGGGTGCAGTGAGACAGCTGTCACTCAGTGTGGGAGCGTGTCTCACCGCAACCAATCATAGGCGCCGAAAAGCAGGAAAGCAGAGAATACGAGATTGATTAATGAGCGGCCGGCTTTTTCAAAAGAGGAAAAGCCACCGGAGTTTGAACAGCCGTGCAGCGCCGCGGCAGTGATCGGGGAACGGTAAGTAAGAGAGAGGGGGGGGAACTGACCGACAGACTGTGAGAGGGGGACAGACAAGACAGAGAGAGACAGACCGACGGGAGATAGAATGAAAAAAAAAATGACCGACATCGTTAGTAAAAAGCACAAAACGTGCGTTTTGGACATCGGAGTGCCACACAAGGTTTTCACGTAAAATCTTTCATGTATTAATCTCAAAAAGTAACATACACCAGCTCTATCTCACTATTGGGTATGTGCCCTTAACATTTCCGCCATGAAAATTCATTTTGGTGTCATTTTGGAAGGTTTTCTGGTGAGTCCGTAAAAATGGCGTAAAACTTGGACAAAATTGTTCACAGCTGTGACTTTTGAGTGATAAATGCTTCAAGGGGTCTTCCCCATGCTGATGCCATGTCATTTGAGCACTCTTCTGAGACTTTTGTGACATTTTTAGGGTTTCTACATGCTGCCGGGGGGTCATTTCACAAAAATACTCGGGTCTCCCATAGGATAACATTGGGCTCGGTGCTCGGGCTGAGTACACGAGTATCTTGGGAGGCTCGGCCCGAGCTTCGAGCACCCGAGCTTTTTAGTACTCGCTCATCACTAATGCCCAGTAGTTACGTCAAGGTAATCTCATATTACTGGGTACCTACTCTGAACTGAAGCCTCTCTCTGGGTTTAAAAACCTACATGTGTATGCGCAATTAGGAACCTGCTATAGAGAATCAAATCACCTGTGGCTAATGGGAAAGGGGTTCACAGGCAGAGGGCATGACTCCATAAGCTAGAAAAAAAGACTGACGGCACTCCCTAACATGCATTGTTAACAGGTGCATAACTGAACATGAAATATAATGACAAAAAAAGACAATTGCACTCTGTAATGCTAAAGCAAGCAAACCATGAATATAAGCATATAGACTTGCCGTACTGCTAAAGGAAATCTAAGAAAAAAAATTGAGATATTTAGCATACAAAAATAGCCATTTCTATAACTGCCCAATAGCCACATCAAGGCAATCTCAAATTACATGGTACCTACTCTGAACTGAAGCTTCTCTCTGGGTTTAAAAAAAACTCCATGTTTTAATACTAATGCATGAAAACCTTGAATATAAGAATTTAGACATGCATTAGTGCTAAAGGAAATCTAAGAAAAAATCAGGATCATCATTGATGAAACTCAAGGCTTCAAAAAAATCCATCCATCGACCGTAGGCAACCTGAGCACTTTGGCAAAGAGAAAGCCCAGGATTGGGGATCCCCTTTAACAGTGAAATTACAATCTCCACTGACTGCTCCTCATCTCCAGTGGAGTAAGGCTAAAGCCTAAAGCCTAAAGTACAATTTACAGATTTCTTTGAATATCAAATTTGTCTCTACCACTTGCAAACCTTTGGGAGAGAAATCTTAGGCTCCCTCTGGACTTGCCTATCTGCAAAATCCTCAACATTTGGAGTCCGTGACTGCTGCAGCTGCTGAACAGCTGTCTGAAAGGATGCTACCTCCTGGAATAGACCGTGTAGACGCTCAGCCAGAACATTGACAGGATCCATAATTAAACAAAAAAAAAAGCGTGTAAGTTGTTGGGGTTTTTTTGTACGGCTGGTGATAATGTCCTACGAAGTACAGGGAAGTACCAAGAGAATGGCAAAAGGGAAGGCAAAAGAAACCCTGTGTCTAGGAAGGGAGATATGGTGATACCTGACCAAAGCCACCGCTGGCCCCTGGCTTCCCTCACCACCCTAGATAGGTTCCAAACCTGTGCGCCAAGTAGGATACCTGACCGTAGGCTGACCCTAGAACTTGGCCCTAAGTAGGGAACGGGTGGGTTGAGAGCTTAGTCAACCCCACTAAGCACTAAAAATGACACAGGGAGCACACACAGGGGAAAAGCACATGAACAACTTATCTATGACTTAAGGAGAAGTACAGAAAAGATCAACAGTTTCTTCAGATGAATGCCAACTGCTTGCATCCAGATCTTGTAAAGGTTTTAAGTCTATGGTCAGCAAGATCCAGGGGGAATGAGAGTATTTAAGCACACAAAGGGAAGTACTGATGATTAATAGCTGAAAGGTGAGGAACTCCTCAGGGTCCTAAGGGGAAAAAGATTAACCCCAAGCAGAGAATGTCAGGGAGCAGTTTGTGCATCCAAATGCTGTGATCTTCTACAGCTGGACACCACAAGACTGTCTATCAAGTATGACACACCTGTGACACTAGGCTCCTTGGAACTATGCACCAATAAGAGCAGTAGGGCTGTGTAAAGAAATATGAAACCTCCACATTCATGATGAATATTGGTCAACTCATTTGGGTATGTATACACCTTTTTCTTCAACTCTAAAGTGTTAGATTGGGTTGAGGTCTGGGGACTGTGGGGGGCCAATCCAGCATCTCTAGTTCATTGTCATTGAACCATACCTTCACCAATCTTGACATATGCTTTTGGTCATTGACCTGCCGGGACACTATGTCATCCATTTCATACCCATAGTACTCGAGTGTGCAACGTAACTCATCTTGTCTTGTAGGATGCTCACATGTACATCAGCATTGAGACCACCATTGATCCTGGTCAAGTATCCAACGCTTTTGGCTTTGAAACAAGACCATATTATAAGTCTTCCTCCATCAAACTTGACAGTTCTTTTAATTTCTCAATCCATTAGCCCCTTTTTCCCTTGTTTCTTCCAGACCTATTTTCACAAATCAGAGCCTAGTCTACTGACATTTAGTCTCATCACTCCAAATCACCCATTTCAAATCTTCCACTTTCCACTTTTCGTACTTTTTTGCTAACTCGAGACGACGCTTCTTATGACAATATTGAAGTTGAGGCTTCTTCACCTTTATTCAGGCCACCATTGCAGACTTGAATAACATGCATCGCATGATGCTTGCATGGATGTCTGTGATCTCACTATTACAAAGCATATGAGCCACCTCGACTGCCATGTTTGTTGTGCCAGAACTGACTTTGTGATGAGCTGACTTGTTGACTCTGAAATTTTGTCTGGACATCTACCTTTTGGCTTTTGAATGGATGTATTTCAATCCGTATTCTTCCAACTGTCATGGCGCTCACATGATGCAGTTTGTCAATATTTTGGGACGAGAGACCACTATTGATGAGCTAGATGATGCCGTTTCTCTTTTCGTAGGAAATCTCCTTCATGGCTGCTCCTTGATGCAAAATAGTGGCTTTTTGCTTGGGAATCAAGCTAATAACACATTGAACTCTTAAGGGGGTTTTACACGCTGCGACATCGCTAATGCGGAGTCGTTGGGGTCACGGAATTTGTGATGCACATCCGGCCGCATTAGCGATGTTGCTGCGTGTGACACCGATGAGCGATTTTGCATCGTTGCAAAAACGTGCAAAATCGCTCATCGGTGACATGGGGGTCCATTCTCGATTATCGTTACTGCAGCAGTAACGATGTAGTTCGTCGCTCCTGCAGCAGCACACATCGCTATGTGTGACGCCGCAGGAACGAGGAACCTCTCCTACCTGCTTCCCGGGCCCGCTATGAGGAAGGAAGGAGGTTGGCGGGATGTTCCGGCCACTCATCTCCGCCCCTCCGCTTCTATTGGGCGGCCGCTCAGTGACGTCGCTGTGACGCCGCACGGACCGCCCCCTTAGAAAGGAGGCGGTTCGCTGGTCACAGCGACGTCGCCGGGCAGGTAAGTATGTGTGACGGGTCTGCGCGATGTTGTGCGGCACGGGCAGCGATTTGCCCGTGTCGCACAACAGATGGGGGCGATTACCCATGCTAGCGATATCGGGACCGATATCGCAGCGTGTAAAGTAGCCTTTAGGCAATGTAAGAACAGGCTGTAATTTGTAGAATACAGGAAGAAAAGTTTTTTCAAACAGGAGCAAAATAGTAACAATGCACTGACATGACAATAATCTGCATAATTAATCATATGCCAAATAGTTGCAAGTCATATATATGTAAAAAACAGACAGAGCAGTCAAAGGGGACTTCATGAATTAATAGGCAACAACTTCAAATGACATATGAACAACAAGCGGAGAATGAAGTCTTTAAATTTGCCACAATAGTACCATATCCCATGGCCCAAGAACCACCAATACATAGATACAAATTGCACATAAAAAATCTGTTTATTGGGTCAGGCATAAAACTAATTCATGGGATATAGATAGTAATAACAAGTAAGCAGGTTAACAGACAAGGATAGGCGAGTAAAAATCCCCATGTGGGGTTGCATGGAAATGAAGGAATAAGTAGCAATATATGCTTGCTCCCTGGTAGGGCCAGTGCAAGTGGTTTACAATTAAAACAGGCATAAAAGTCAATGTGTTTGACCAAGGTCAAAAAATTCAGTGGAAAACAGCCAATAACATATTACCACAGCACTAAACCCAGCAGGGAGCTTACCACAGTTAGAGACTCACATGCAGGCACACATGGGGACCAGTCCCAACACGTGTTTCGTGGGGTGACTTCCTCAGGGGACCGTTGACAATGAAGGAAACAGTGAGTTTTATACACCAGCGCATGTCTCATCATTTGCAGCACCTGTCACGATTCCAAAGCACGTGAGCGCGCCACGCTAGCATGGGCGGCTACTCCAGTGTCGCCTGGGCTAGGGCAAACCCCTTGGTGACGTCAACTTTACCCAGGAGACGCTCAAAGGAGAGCCACGCACACTGCGCATGCGCAAAGCCGCAATCAGGAAGCGCGACTGCAAATGCCATATTCACTACTGACAGAAGTAAGGGCAAATCGTTTTACAATTTAAAACGGGTTCCGAGCAGTATATTAAGGGGAAAATGCATACGGTTCACCACAGTAATACCTCAGATGATATACATTAATAAGTATTACAATATTTTTACAACAAAATTATATCGAGTATAACAGAACAACAGTCAGATGAACCGTATCCAACTAATAGTCATATACAGGTGATCGTTGCTTATTTTATTCCTTCCCAGCTCTTTTTCCAATGCAGTAGGACGATGATAGTGATGACAGAAGAGACATCCAACAGGGACACAAAACGGAAAAGTGAAAAAACTGTGGAAGGAAGGACACAAGAGGGTCCAATTAAAAACCAATAAAAAACATTATATCAAATAGATTCAATACAGGGATCTCGCAGCCAAGACAAGGTAAAAAAAGCCAAAAAGGCAAGAGTCAACCACAGAAGAGGTACACTGTTTTATAAATAAGAGATGAAGGTCTGCCTCTCATTCAATCCCCTGGGGGCCACTGTGTCGAGGAGGAAAATCCAACGACATTCCGCCCGTGCCAACGCCTTATGAATATTACCATCCCTCAGTCCAAGGTGCACATGGTCGATCCCCCTCACCTTAAAACTTGAGGGGTCCGAACCGTGGTGCAACCTGAAGTGGCGGGGGATGGTCTTAAGGGTGTCAACATCCTCGGGTTTTACTTGCTTAGCAGCAATGATATCCCTAGTATGCTCCCTCGTCCGGACCCGCAATTCGCGACTGGTGAGTCCGACATATATTAAGTCACATGCACACGTGGCGTAATAAATTACGCCAGTGCTGCTGCAAGAAATATACTGTCAGATCTCGAATGTTTTGGAGCCATTGGAGGAGGCAAAGGATGTTGCCCTAATGATGTTACCATGACGACAAGCGAGACACGAGCCACAGGGATATGATCCACATATAGGGCGTCCAGTCATGAATGATGGTTTATTTTGTAACACATAATGACTATGGACCAACATATCACACAGACTCCGGCCCCAACGAGCCGTCATGAGGGGTCGGTCAGGGAGCATATCTTTCAACACTGGTTCTGTTTGTAAAACAGACCAGTGTTTAGTCAACATGCCGCGGATGTGGTCCCATTGGCAATTGAAAGAAGAGACAAAGCGAACCTTAGGCTCAGCATGCTTTGTCTTGTTAGGGTTAAAACGCAGAAAAAGTTGGTCTCGTGACGCCGATTTAGCACGACTATAGGCCTTCTTTATGGATCTGGTACCTCTCCCTGAACCTGTCACGCATCTTATCAGCCCAACCCTCAAATACATTCGTATCTGAGCAAATCCGTTTCAGGCGGATGAATTGCCCAGTCAGAAAAGCATTAATGGTGGACTGTGGATGGCTGGAAGATGCATGTAACAAGGCATTCACAGAGGAGGGCTTCCGATAAATATCAGTGGTCAAAAGACCCTGATCATTAATAGAAATGCCAATATCCAAAAAGTCGACCCTAATCGGATCGGCCTGACAGGTGAGATAGATGTTATATGGGTTGGAGTTCAAGTGGCGCACAAAGCCCTCAAGCTCCGGGGCGGTCCCCCCCCAGATGACAAAAATGTCATCGATAAAGCGGAGCCAGCACTGCACATGGGAGCTAGCCGGCATGCCGTCGCCAAAAACCTCCCTCTCCCAGTAGCCCAGGAAGAGGTTTGCGAACGACGGCGCGCAAGCTGCCCCCATCGCAGTGCCGCACCGCTGGAGGAAGAACCGCTCACCGAAGGTGAAGGCATTGTGCGTCAGTACGAACTCCAACAATTCCAGAATCAGATGTTGTAATGGTGGTGCCCAGTTGCTCATACCCAAGAAATACTCTACTGCCTGCAGACCATGTTCATGACAGATGTTTGTAAATAATGTCTCCACATCCAGAGTCGCCAGCGACAACCCACGCTCGACCGTCAAACCATTTAGCCTCCTAAGGACGTCCGAGGTGTCTCTAACATGGGAGGGCAGCATCTCAACCAAAGGCTGGAGATAAAAATCAATAAATTTGCACACTGCATCGCATAGCCCTCCCATGCCAGAAACAATCTGACGTCCAGGGGGAACCCGAGGGTTTTTGTGTATTTTAGGTAAGAGGTAGAATGTGGGCGTCACCGGCATATCCGGGAGGAGACCATCATATACCTTTTTGGTAATAGTGCCTCAGGCAAGAGCATTCTCGAGTATTAGAGTCAACTGGGTTAAGAAGGCATTAGTCGGATTTGAGGGGAGCATCTGATAGAAGTCAGCATTCCTTAATTGCTTATATACCTCACGCTCATACATGGTGGAAGGCCAAATCACCACGTTACCCCCCTTGTCCGCCGGTTTAATCACTACCCCCTCTAACTTCCTCAATTCCTCGAGGGCCCGCTGATGTTTTACGGAGAGGTTATTACTATTTTTTCTCTTAGAGAGTGATCTCAACTCTCCCATGACTAAGTCATGGAAGACTTGGACCTGGGGGCACAGCGAAAACGGGATGGAGCGTGGATATAGATGTGTAGGGAAGATATTAGCCAACTCACCAGATGCCTGCCCCTCTAATTCTTCAAGTGTCCGTATAGCCTCCTCCTCAGTCTCGACAGTGCAGGGATTCAATCCCGATTTCCTAGAGTGTAATTTGTGGAGGACCAACTTTCTAAGAAACAGGTTCAAGTCTTTGGCAACTGTAAAGAGATCGAAATTACAATCAGGTACAAAAGTTAGGCCTAATTTTAGAACTTCAACCTGGTCAGCAGATAGTTGGATTTGAGAAAGGTTAATCACCTCCAGTTGGTTAGAGTTGCCCTTCTTCAGGATAGCACCCAAGTCAGATTTTACAAGGGCTGGCGTCACGAGACCAACTTCTTCTGCGTTTTAACCCTAACAAGACAAAGCATGCTGAGCCTAAGGTTCGCTTTGTCTCTTCTTTCAATCGCCAATGGGACCACATCCGCGGCATATTGACTAAACACTGGTCTGTTTTACAAACAGAACCAGTGTTGAAAGATATGCTCCCTGACCGACCCCTCATGACGGCTCGTCGGGGCCAGAGTCTGTGTGATATGTTGGTCCATAGTCATTATGTGTTACAAAATAAACCATCATTCATGACTGGACGCCCTATATGTGGATCATATCCCTGTGGCTCGTGTCTCGCTTTTCGTCATGGTAACATCATTAGGGCAACATCCTTTGCCTCCTCCAACGGGTCCAAAACATTCGAGATCCGACAGTATATTTCTTGCAGAAGCACTGGCGTAATTTATTACGCCACGTGTGCATGCGACTTAATATATGTCGGACTCACCAGTCGCGAATTGCGGGTCCGGACGAGGGAGCATACTAGGGATATCATTGCTGCTAAGCAAGTAAAACCCGAGGATGTTGACACCCTTAAGACCATCCCCCGCCACTTCAGGTTGCACCACGGTTCGGACCCCTCAAGTTTTAAGGTGAGGGGGATCGACCGTGTGCACCTTGGACTGAGGGGTGGTAATATTCATAAGGCGTTGGCACGGGCGGAATGTCGTTGGATTTTCCTCCTCGACACAGTGGCTCCCAGGGGATTGAATGAGAGGCAGACCTTCACCTCTTATTTATAAAACAGTGTACCTCTTCTGTGGTTGACTCTTGCCTTTTTGGCTTTTTTTACCTTGTCTTGGATGCGAGATCCCTGTATTGAATCTATATGATATAATGTTTTTTATTGGTTTTTAATTGGACCCTCTTGTGTCCTTCCTTCCACAGTTTTTTCACTTTTCCGTTTTGTGTCCCTGTTGGATGTCTCTTCTGTCATCACTATCATCGTCCTACTGCATTGGAAAAAGAGCTGGGAAGGAATAAAATAAGCAACGATCACCTGTATATGACTATTAGTTGGATACGGTTCATCTGACTGTTGTTCTGTTATACTCGATATAATTTTGTTGTAAAAATATTGTAATACTTATTAATGTATATCATCTGAGGTATTACTGTGGTGAACCGTATGCATTTTCCCCTTAATATACTGCTCGGAACCCGTTTTAAATTGTAAAACGATTTGCCCTTACTTCTGCCAGTAGTGAATATGGCATTTGCAGTCGCGCTTCCTGATTGCGGCTTTGCGCATGCGCAGTGTGCACGGCTCTCCTTTGAGCGTCTCCTGGGTAAAGTTGACATCACCAAGGGGTTTGCCCTAGCCCAGGCGACGCTGGAGTAGTCGCCCACGCTAGCGTGGCGCGCTCACGTACTTTGGAATCGCGACAGGTGCTGCAAATGATGAGACATGCACTGGTGTATAAAACTCACTGTTTCCTTCATTGTCCACGGTCCCCTGAGGAAGTCACCCCACAAAACACATGTTGGGACTGGTCCCCATGTGTGCCTGCATGTGAGTCTCTAACTGTGGTAAGCTCCCTGCTGGGTTTAGTGCTGTGGTAATATGTTATTGGCTGTTTTCCACTGAATTTTTTGACCTTGGTCAAACACATTGACTTTTATGCCTGTTTTAATTGTAAACCACTTGCACTGGCTCTACCAGGGAGCAAGCATTTATTGCTACTTATTCCTTCATTTCCATGCAACCCCACATGGGGATTTTTGCTCGCCTATCCTTGTCTGTTAACCTGCTTACTTGTTATTACTATCTATATCCATAACTGGGAAGGAAGGACACAAGAGGGTCCAATTTAAAACCAATAAAAAACATTATATCAAATAGATTCAATACAGGGATCTCGCAGCCAAGATAAGGTAAAAAAAGCCAAAAAGGCAAGAGTCAACCACAGAAGAGGTACACTGGTTTATAAATAAGAGGTGAAGGTCTGCCTCTCATTCAATCCCCTGGGGGCCACTGTGTCGAGGAGGAAAATCCAACGACATTCCGCCCGTGCCAACGCCTTATGAATATTACCATCCCTCAGTCCAAGGTGCACACGGTCGATCCCCCTCACCTTAAAACTTGAGGGGTCCGAACCGTGGTGCAACCTGAAGTGGCGGGGGATGGTCTTAAGGGTGTCAACATCCTCGGGTTTTACTTGCTTAGCAGCAATGATATCCCTAGTATGCTCCCTCGTCCGGACCCGCAATTCGCGACTGGTGAGTCCGACATATATTAAGTCGCATGCACACGTGGCGTAATAAATTACGCCAGTGCTTCTGCAAGAAATATACTGTCGGATCTCGAATGTTTTGGACCCGTTGGAGGAGGCAAAGGATGTTGCCCTAATGATGTTACCATGACGAAAAGCGAGACACGAGCCACAGGGATATGATCCACATATAGGGCGTCCAGTCATGAATGATGGTTTATTTTGTAACACATAATGACTATGGACCAACATATCACACAGACTCCGGCCCCGACGAGCCGTCATGAGGGGTCGGTCAGGGAGCATATCTTTCAACACTGGTTCTGTTTGTAAAACAGACCAGTGTTTAGTCAATATGCCGCGGATGTGGTCCCATTGGCGATTGAAAGAAGAGACAAAGCGAACCTTAGGCTCAGCATGCTTTGTCTTGTTAGGGTTAAAACGCAGAAGAAGTTGGTCTCGTGACGCCGATTTAGCACGACTATAGGCCTTCTTTATGGATCTGGTACTGTAGCCCCTCTCCCTGAACCTGTCACGCATCTTATCAGCCTGACCCTCAAATACATTCGTATCTGAGCAAATCCGTTTCAGGCGGATGAATTGCCCAGTCAGAATAGCATTAATGGTGGACTGTGGATGGCTGGAAGATGCATGTAACAAGGCATTCACAGAGGAGGGCTTCCGATAAATATCAGTGGTCAAAAGACCCTGATCATTAATAGAAATGCCAATATCCAAAAAGTCGACCCTAATCGGATCGGCCTGACAGGTGAGATAGATGTTATATGGGTTGGAGTTCAAGTGGCGCACAAAGCCCTCAAGCTCCGGGGCGGTCCCCCCCCAGATGACAAAAATGTCATCGATAACGCGGAGCCAGCACTGCACATGGGAGCTAGCCGGCATGCCGTCGCCAAAAACCTCCCTCTCCCAGTAGCCCAGGAAGAGGTTTGCGTACGACGGCGCGCAAGCTGCCCCCATCGCAGTGCCGCACCGCTGGAGGAAGAACCGCTCACCGAAGGTGAAGGCATTGTGCGTCAGTACGAACTCCAACAATTCCAGAATCAGATGTTGTAATGGTGGTGCCCAGTTGCTCATACCCAAGAAATACTCTACTGCCTGCAGGCCATGTTCATGACAGATGTTTGTATATAATGTCTCCACATCCAGAGTTGCCAGCGACACCCCACGCTCGACCGTCAAACCATTCAGCCTCCTAAGGACATCCGAGGTGTCTCTAACATGGGAGGGCAGCATCTCAACCAAAGGCTGGAGATAAAAATCAATAAATTTGCACACTGCATCGCATAGCCCTCCCATGCCAGAGACAATCGGACGTCCAGGGGGAACCCGAGGGTTTTTGTGTATTTTAGGTAAGAGGTAGAATGTGGGCGTCACCGGCATATCCGGGAGGAGACCATCATATACCTTTTTGGTAATAGTGCCTCAGGCAAGAGCATTCTCGAGTATTAGAGTCAACTGGGTTAAGAAGGCATTAGTCGGATATGAGGGGAGCATCTGATAGAAGTCAGCATTCCTTAATTGCTTATATACCTCACGCTCATACGTGGTGGAAGGCCAAATCACCACGTTACCCCCCTTGTCCGCCGGTTTAATCACTACCTCCTCTAACTTCCTCAATTCCTCGAGGGCCCGCTGATGTTTTACGGAGAGGTTATTACTATTTTTTCTCTTAGAGAGTGATCTCAACTCTCCCATGACTAAGTCATGGAAGACTTGGACCTGGGGGCACAGCGAAAACGGGATGGAGCGTGGATATAGATGTGTAGGGAAGATATTAGCCAACTCACCAGATGCCTGCCCCTCTAATTCTTCAAGTGTCCGTATAGCCTCCTCCTCAGTCTCGACAGTGCAGGGATTCAATCCAGATTTCCTAGAGTGTAATTTGTGGAGGACCAACTTTCTAAGAAACAGGTTCAAGTCTTTGGCAACTGTAAAGAGATCGAAATTACAATCAGGTACAAAAGTTAGGCCTAATTTTAGAACTTCAACCTGGTCAGCAGATAGTTGGATTTGAGAAAGGTTAATCACCTCCAGTTGGTTAGAGTTGCCCTTCTTCGGGATAGCACCCAAGTCAGATTTTACAAGGGCTGGCATCACGAGACCAACTTCTTCTGCGTTTTAACCCTAACAAGACAAAGCATGCTGAGCCTAAGGTTCGCTTTGTCTCTTCTTTCAATCGCCAATGGGACCACATCCGTGGCATATTGACTAAACACTGGTCTGTTTTACAAACAGAACCAGTGTTGAAAGATATGCTCCCTGACCGACCCCTCATGACGGCTCGTCGGGGCCGGAGTCTGTGTGATATGTTGGTCCATAGTCATTATGTGTTACAAAATAAACCATCATTCATGACTGGACGCCCTATATGTGGATCATATCCCTGTGGCTCGTGTCTCGCTTTTCGTCATGGTAACATCATTAGAGCAACATCCTTTGCCTCCTCCAACGGGTCCAAAACATTCGAGATCCGACAGTATATTTCTTGCAGAAGCACTGGCGTAATTTATTACGCCACGTGTGCATGTGACTTAATATATGTCGGACTCACCAGTCGCGAATTGCGGGTCCGGACGAGGGAGCATACTAGGGATATCATTGCTGCTAAGCAAGTAAAACCCGAGGATGTTGACACCCTTAAGACCATCCCCCGCCACTTCAGGTTGCACCACGGTTCGGACCCCTCAAGTTTTAAGGTGAGGGGGATCGACCGTGTGCACCTTGGACTGAGGGGTGGTAGTATTCATAAGGCGTTGGCACGGGCAGAATGTCGTTGGATTTTCCTCCTCGACACAGTGGCCCCCAGGGGATTGAATGAGAGGCAGACCTTCACCTCTTATTTATAAAACAGTGTACCTCTTCTGTGGTTGACTCTTGCCTTTTTGGCTTTTTTACCTTGTCTTGGCTGCGAGATCCCTGTATTGAATCTATTTGATATAATGTTTTTTATTGGTTTTTAATTGGACCCTCTTGTGTCCTTCCTTCCACAGTTTTTTCACTTTTCCGTTTTGTGTCCCTGTTGGATGTCTCTTCTGTCATCACTATCATCGTCTTACTGCATTGGAAAAAGAGCTGGGAAGGAATAAAATAAGCAACGATCACCTGTATATGACTATTAGTTGGATACGGTTCATCTGACTGTTGTTCTGTTATACTCGATATAATTTTGTTGTAAAAATATTGTAATACTTATTAATGTATATCATCTGAGGTATTACTGTGGTGAACCTTATGCATTTTCCCCTTCCTATACTGCTCGGAACCCGTTTTAAATTGTAAAACGATTTGCCCTTACTTCTGCCAGTAGTGAATATGGCATTTGCAGTCGCGCTTCCTGATTGCGGCTTTGCGCATGCGCAGTGTGCGCGGCTCTCCTTTGAGCGTCTCCTGGGTAAAGTTGACGTCACCAAGGGGTTTGCCCTAGCCCAGGCGACGCTGGAGTAGCCGCCCACGCTAGCGTGGCGCGCTCACATATTTTGGAATCGCGACAGGTGCTGCAAATGATGAGACATGCGCTGGTGTATAAAACTCACTGTTTCCTTCATTGCCCACGGTCCCCTGAGGAAGTCACCCCACTAAACACGTGTTGGGACTGGTCCCCATGTGTGCCTGCATGTGAGTCTCTAACTGTGGTAAGCTCCCTGCTGGGTTTAGTGCTGTGGTAATATGTTATTGGCTGTTTTCCACTGAATTTTTTGACCTTGGTCAAACACATTGACTTTTATGCCTGTTTTAATTGTAAACCACTTGCACTGGCCCTACCAGGGAGCAAGCATATATTGCTACTTATTCCTTCATTTCCATGCAGCCCCACATGGGGATTTTTGCTCGCCTATCCTTGTCTGTTAACCTGCTTACTTGTTATTACTATCTATATCCCATGAATTAGTTTTATGCCTGACCCAATAAACAGATTTTTTATGTGCAATTTGTATCTATGTATTGGTGGTTCTTGGGCCATGGGATATGGTACTATTGTGGCAAATTTAAAGACTTCATTCTCCGCTTGTTGTTCATATATATGTATGAGATAGCAAAGATGATTATCTTTAAAATTAAGGTAGTTTCACACTCAAAGTTGTAGTGGATGGTGAGATATGAAAGTCAAGAAATCAAAACATCATTACCCTTTTTCTCATCAGTGTATATACAATACTATGTGGGAGTTCATACTGTATATAGAGGGAAAGTGGGGGCTCATGCTGTATATAGTGATAGCTGTGTGTGGACTCATGCAGTATATTGGGTGGTGTCTACATACTTAATTCTGTTCAATATTAACTGATAAAAGTAATATAAAAATAAAATAATATACTCCACTGTATATTGGAGAACTATGTGCATATAGGAGGGCTTTATGATGGCTCACACTGTGTATAGGAGGGCTATATGTTGGCTCATACTGTAAATAGGAGTGCTATGTGGGGACTCATACTGTATATACAAAGGCTATCTGGGAACTCAAACTGTCTATAAAGATGATATCTGAGGTCTATAACTGTAAATAGGAGGACTGTGTGGGGGCCCATAGTGTATATAGGGTCTATATGGTGGCTCATACTATATATAGGATGGGTTTGTGGGGGCTCATTCTGTATATAGAGGGCTATGTGATGGTTTATACTCAATATAAGGGGCTATGTAGGGGCTCATACAGGGTATAAGAAGACTATTTGAGGGCTTAAACAGTTCATTGGGGGCTATGTGTGGTATCAAAGTATGTATAAGGAGACTACTTGGGGGCTTATACTGTATATAGAAAGACTATGTGGGGGCTTATATTGTATATACGGGTGTTCATACTGTATATAGGGGGCTGTGTGGGGTATCATGCTGTATATAGGGGAGCTGTGGGTGTGCTCATGCTGTATATAGGGGTCCTGTGTGGGGCTTCATACTGTGTATAAGAAAGCTATGTGGCAGCTCATATGTATAAGAAGGCTATGTGAAGGCTCATATTGTATATAGGGAGACTGTGGGGGGGGGGGCTCATGCTGAATGTAGGGGAGATGTGTGTGGGCTCATACTGTATATAAGGGGCCTGTGTGGGGCCTCATTCTGAGTATAAGAAAGCTATGTGGGGGCTCATATGTATAAGGAGGCTATGTGGAGGCTCATATTGTATATAGAGGTGCTATGTGTGGGCTCATATTATATATAGAAGCAATCTATGGGTTGATACTGTATATGGGGTGGCTCAATTAAGAGAATTCCAGCATCATCAACCACAGTATAATCCACAAGTAAAATTAAAGAGTTTTATTTTCCATGAAAATTACAATCCATAAGCAAGAAAAAATAGCATAGACTGCCACATGGTGAAAAGACGCGTTTCGAACAGTTAGTCCATTTTTCCAATCTATGGGGGGGGCTATGTATGGGCTCACATGGTATATAGGGTGGTGTCAGCATGCTTAATTCTGCTCAATATTAACTGATACAATTAATATTAATATAAAATAATAATGTAATTAATGAGTTAATATTAAGCAAAATTACTCTCAGCCTATTAGTTGAACAGTCATGGGCTCTCAGGTGGCCCATCGGGAAAATTACTTGCCCACCTCTGAATTAGGCCCCTTTCACACATCAGTGATTCTGGTACATTTGTGCTTTTTTTAAAACGTACCAGAATCACTGACATACGCAGACCCATTATAATGAATGGGTCTGCTCACACGTCAGTGATTTTTCACTGCACGTGTCTCCATGCGGCGTACCCGTGTGTGCGTGATTGCTGCACGGAGACATGTCCATTTTTTTCTGGCATCACTGATGTCCCACGGACCACGCAGTGGTGTGGTCCGTGAAACACGTGCCAGAAAAAAACGTGCTTTTAAAATAAAAAACATTTTAACTCACCCGGCGTCCAGCGATGTCCTCTGCAGCCCGTTCTCCCTGCTGCTTCTGAGCCAGCTCATTATTGTCGCGCATATTCATTATGCGCGACACAGCCGACCCGGAAGCAGCTGCTGCGGGGGTCACCGCCGGCTGGATGCTGCACCGCGGGAGCGATCAGCACCATGGACAGCGGGAGCGCGCACAGGTGAGTTGTTTTCTAAGTGCAATCACGGGCCACGGAGAACGGAGCCCGGATTGCACTTAGACAACCCACGTGTGCCGTGAATCACGGCACACGCAGGGACATGTGCGTGTTTTACACGCCAGTGAAAAACGTCGCTGTTTTTCACTGACGTGTGAAACGGGCCTTAAACAAATGCCAAGTGGATAACTCTTTTTGATATATATGTGAAATAGTTGCTGAAAATGCTGCAAACTTAACATTTTAGCTATTATGACCATACACTAGACTAAATCGATTCCTAAATTGAATCAAAGTGAAAAATCATCAGAGTTTCTAAAATGTAACCAACTTTGGACACTAAAGGGTGTTTAGAAGCACTGGGAATAAACACTATATAGTAAGAGCTTAGGTGGGCTTTGTGTTTTCAGCGTCGACATGGTTATCGCTGTTTACCACAATGCCTTTTTTGTTGGCACCCCTAGCACTACACAATATATAATCATTAGGACAATATCTCTGACACGCTGCATTGAAGTTGTTAATACCTGCTGATTTTACTTTTTGCTTGGCTTATTTTTTTTGCATCCCTAACAAGTGAAGCATCAAAATTTTATCCATGTTTTTATGCCTTTGGATTTCATTTAAAAAACATTCATTAACCTGCATGAAACCATCCAAATGAGAAATGTCCCATTGACTTTCATTTGTTTCACATTCAGTCTGTTCATCTGGTTTTCATATGGGCTAATTCACACAAAAACCAAATGAGAAAAGTCAGTATGTAAACAAGCCCTAAGGGTATATTCACGCATAACATGTTTTTCCCACGGCTCGGTTACAAGTTCACCATTGCCTATAGTCACTGTATCAGACTATTGATTCAAATAACTGTAGGTCAAAAGCCATGAGATCCCATAATTGCGCACTAGAAAGTCGCTATCTGACAATTCTTCATGTATAAAAGCCTGAGCATTCTTTCAGGTCCAAGCTGGTAAACCATACTATAAATGGTCTTTCTCAGTTATTCTCTTGGTGCAGACATGAATGTTTGATTTTGGCACCACTACAGACCCAAACGCTCCATGACATGAAACATTTACTTTTACAATATCCATGAGGATAATGAATAATTTGGGGCACTTGGAGAAACAACATTGGTCCACAGAATTCTATTCCAAAAAATATAGGGATTTAATGCGTAATAAACTTGATGCTGTTACAGTAAATCATCCACAGAGAACGAAAAAGTTGTTGACAATAACACAAATCACACCCATATTGGGTGGTAAAATTTGGAAGAAATTCTGTTTTAGTTCTTCACTGACAGATCATTTTGATGTGAAAGTAACATACAGTAGATAACAAAACTGAGGGAAAATTTGGTTCACTAGAGCTTCACAGGAGCCCTGGAATCCTCTTCCACTTCTCCATGATGCTGTCATGGAGCTGGTGGATGTTAGAAACCTTGGACTTCTCCACCTTCTGTTTGAGGATGCTCCACAGATATTCAATAAGGTTTAGGTCTGGAGATATGCTTGGTCGGTCCAGCACCTTTACCCTCAGTTTCTTTAGCAAGACCGTGTTAATCTTGGAGGTGGGTTTGGGGTCGTTATAATGTTATATCATGTTATGTTATCATGCAATACTGTCCTGCAGTTCAGTTTCTGAAGGGAGGGGATTATGCCGTGCTTCAGTACATCACAGTGCATATTGGAATTCATGGTTCCCTCAATGAACTGTAGCTCCCCACAGCCGGCAGCAAAAATGCAGCCCCAAACCATAACACTCCCACCACCATGCTTGACCATAGGCAAAACACACTTGTCTTCGTACTCCTCACCTGGCTGCCACCACACATGCGTGACACCATCTGAACCAAAACAGATTATCTAGGTCTCATTAGATCATAGGGTATGGTTCCAGTGATTCATGTCCTTAGCCTGCTTGTCTTTCGCAAACTGTTTGCAGGCTTATTTGTACATAATCTTGTGCGTATGGTCTGAGCACTTACAGGCTGACCCCCTCACCCCTTTAACCTCTGTAGTAATGTTGGCAGCACTCATACGTCATTTCTGAAAAGACAACTTTTGGATATGAGCACTGAGCACGTGCACTTAACTTTTTTTGTCAACCATGACGAGGCTTGTTCTGAGTGGATCCTGTCTTGTTAAACTGTTATATGGTCTTGCCCACCGTGCTGCAGCTTAGTTTCAAGATGCTGGCGATCTTCTTAAAGTCTACGCCATCTTTATGTAGAGCAACAATTCTTTTTTTCAGATCCTCAGAGAATTCTTTATTATGAGGAGCCATGTTAAATTTCCAGTGACCAGTATGAGAGAGTGTGTGAGCGATACAACCAAATGTAACACCCCTGCTCTCCAATCACACCTGAGACCTTGTAACACTAATGAGTCACATGACACCAGAGAGGGAAAACGGCTATTTGGGCACAATTTGGCTATTTTCACTTAGGGTTTTACTCACTTTTGTTGCCTGCGGTTGTGACATTAATTTCTGTGTATTGAGTTATTTAGAGGGCACACCAAATTTACACTTTCAAGAAAGCCATGGAACCCATAGGGTGGAGGGGCGACATGACTAGAGGGAAGGGAAGGAGTGATGGGGTTAATGGAAACAGGAATGGTTTGTTTATAAGGCAGAATAGAGGGATTGGTGGGTAGGAGGAGTTCCCTGGAGGAAGAGGTGGGACAGTTGAGGGGTGTAAGTAAAGGACCTTGACTTACCCCCCTCTCTCTTGACTTCCGGATATGGAACGATCTGACTGGAGAGGTTCCTATAAGGTGTCAGGACGTCACCTTCTATTTCTCCATGGAGGAGTGGGAGTATTTAGAAGGACACAAAGATCTGTACAAGGACGTCATGATGGAGGTTCCCCAGCCCCTCACATCACCAGACTTCCGGATATGGAACGATCCGGACGTGCGACAGGATGGCTGCTATCCGGGACCAGCGGATTCATCATGGCAGTGCACGGGCCCTTGGCAGCGCGGTCCCACGTCTTGGCTGCTGGGGGTTAACCCGTTGGCACTTTCCCCTCGCTCCCCTGTCAGCTGCGGGCGGCGTCCCCCCCCTCCCTCATCTCTCAGGTACTGGCCGTGTGCGGGGGGAGCGAGGAGGAGATGCGAGAGCCCCTTCGGGGACCCTCCGCGGTAGTGACGTGGGGCAGGGCAGTACTTAGCTGCTGCTCCGGCCGCGGGAGGAATCTCCGTCCGGGCCGCGGCAACCGGGAAGGGGGCGTGGCTAGTCTGCGGCCTACTTCCGGTCCGAGCCGCGGCCTGGATTGCTGGATGCGGCGGCTCCCGGACGGGGAGAGCGCCCGGCTGTGACAGAGGCCAGCTTTACCCCTCGCGGACGGCGGGGGGGGCCGCGGAGCTGCAGCCAGTGGTGGGTCCGGCACCAGGGCAGGCGGGCCTGGTGCGACGGGCGCCCAGGAGGCGGCGGTGAGTGGGGTGACAGCAGGGGCCCTGCAGTTTCTGCTTGGTCACCCAGATCAGGGTGCAGCTCCCGGCCGCGGCGGTCTCCCCCAGGAGGGGGAGGGCCCAGCGGACAGAGGCTTTCACGGGCCCAGGAGGGCTGGATGCGGCGGCTCCTGGCCAGGAGAGCGCCCGGCGAGGACGGAGGCCAGCGTTATCCCCCCCCCACCGCGGGTGGAGGGGGGGTGCCGGGGGGCTGCAGCCAGCAGGGGGTCCGGCACCAGGGCAGGCGAGCCTGGTGCGACGGATGCCCGGGAGGCGTCGGTACGTGGGGGTGACGGCGGGGGCCCTGCGGTCCCTGCCTGGTCACCCAGAGCAGGTGTGCAGCTCCCGGCAGCGGCGGTCTCCCCCAGGGGGGGGAGGGCCCGGCGGACGGATGCCTTCTGGGCCCAGGAGGGCAGAAGGCTGGCGGCTCTGGATGGGAGTCTGCTGGCAGCGGGTCGGGCCACAGGTACCCCCCCGTCCTTGCAGGCAGCGGGGGGGGGGGTCGGGCCAGAAGATGAGGCCCGCGGTGGCAGCCCGTGGGACAGGACGGTTTCCGGGGTTGTCGCCGCGGGACAGAATATGGAGCTTGGAGGATGGTGCCCACGCGGCGTACCAGGAGGACGGCCGTGGTGGTGGCAGCGCTTCGGCGGCGTCTGCGTTACATGAGCCAGAGGCGGTTGGCTCCAGCGAGGAGGAGGAGGAAGCAGCGACGGAAGAATCAGATGTCCGGATGGCGTGACTTTTATTCCAGGATACGCCGGGTCGCGGTCGGGTGAGACGGCCGTGGATTCGGCAGGGTTGGGGCGCAGTTGGTGGGGGGGCGGCTGCGGACACGGCAGCGCTGAGTGGGTTTTTGTGTTTTGATCAGGCATGGGGTATTTTACTGCAGTGGTATATACGGTTGTGGAGAGTGCGCATGCACCGCCGGGGGCATGGACGGGATCGGTGGTTAGTGGGCGCAGGTGCGGCAAGCAGAGTGAGGGC
Organism: Anomaloglossus baeobatrachus; assembly: GCF_048569485.1. Lineage (NCBI taxonomy): Eukaryota > Metazoa > Chordata > Amphibia > Anura > Aromobatidae > Anomaloglossus > Anomaloglossus baeobatrachus. Next base: position 368,472,775 of record NC_134354.1, on the reverse strand, counting down.
GCATGAGGCGGCAGGGGAGCATTTTCGGGCAGAGGCGGCAAGGGCTGTGACAGAGTGAGTGGTGAGGAAAGAAGAGGGGGTGAGGTGGTGCGTCTGGATGACAGTGGCCAAGTGTGAGAGGTATGGGTACTTCGAAGGCCCGTTGGGGGGGGCTCACCTGCTGGAGGATGTGAGGGATAAGATTTGAATGGGGGAAAGTGTAGAAATAATTTCGCTGCTCCCCCTGGAACAGTGGCACCTGGATTAGGTTAAGCCAAGTGATTCCGGGAAGGATAAGTAGAGGGGGGGGGGGAGCGCCGGTGGAGGCTCACCCCTCGTACATTTGCAACGTGGCTGCGGGGATTTGCGTTTTTGGCAAGGGTATCAGGGGAAGGAATTGGGTAATTTGTTCGGCATGGTTTGGTTATATGGATCCATTTGGGGTGGCGTGTTAGGTCATATGGCGGTTTAGTCTGGCTTCAGTACGCCGAGTAATTTCAGCAAGGGAAGGTGTTGCGTGCCGGTATGCGGTAGGATCATACGGGCACATCCTTAGGGCTGCAGTGGATGGCGGCTCCTAGTCAGCCCCTTTTGGGGGGCAGTTGGCGGTTCGGGGCTTGGAACCCCGGCGACACGGACAATGAGGGTTGTTTGGGGGGCATAGAATGATGGGTGGTGCAGATTTGGCGCGGACGGTTGTCTTAAGCATAAGTGTTGGGTGGTGGTAAAGATCATAGTAATTCTGTGTCTTTCTATTTGTATTGGTGGATCTTCGCCTCCTTATTGGAAGTTTGCGCTGGGCTAGGGGAGGCCTGGTGGTTGTCGGTGGAAATAGGGGTCAGGAAGTGGCTTTGGGCAGGATGGGTGGGCCATTCGGGGCCCTCCTTGTCATGATTGGGTTTCTCTGTTGGGGGAGCAGTGCCGGAAAGGAGCCGTATATGTGTATATATATATATATATGTGTATATATTTCGGCTTGTTCAAAACGTATCTTATCTGGAGGAGTCATCGGTGTATGCCTGCTTGGCTCCAGAATTGTCGGCGGTTTATTATGTGTCGTTTGACAGAGGGTGGGATTTGGTAAAGGCGGTGAGCCGTGGAGCATTGATGGCAAAGGCGATTTTGGAGGCGGCATTAGGTTGTTACTGGTCTACCCTGCTAGCTAGCAGTTCGGGTGCTGCGGGGGGGAGGGGAGTTATTATTATGTTGATCGGTGGGGGCTAATGGGTTTTGTCCCATTTTATGTTCCTTTGGAGGCGGTTATTCCTTGGTGGAGTGTTTGGTGCGTGGTGTGTCCAAGCTTACACCTCTCATTCATTATAGGTTGATTCTCTTTCCATCGGGTTGGCGGGTTGATGATTCGTTTGGGTTGATTGTTTCATTGCAGATGGTGGTGGATACTCTTTTTTTTTTTTTTGGGCCGGTTGGCGCAGGCGAAGACTGAGGGTCCAACGCCAGTGATACGGTTTGTGGGGGATAAAGTTTGATGTTATGGTCAGAGAGGTAGGCTTCGTGGGTAATGGGGTGGTCCTATGGGCTGTGATAGAGGCAGTTAGGCCAGCTAAGACGGTGTGGTTTCAGGCGGTGCAGTCTTTGCTGGGGCGGTCGAACCACGGGTGCAGAGTTACGCCGCTGGGGCGAGTGTCTGCTGGACGGCTGGCGATGGCTGCGCCAAGGGTGCAGCCATCGGATCATTTGTGTGGGTCACGAGGGAGATCAATGATGATCTGATGGTGTAGGAGTTTTTTTGTTTTTCTTACGGCGATTTAGTGGCCGCGGATTCTGGCTGGGTAAGGTGGTACCTGATGGAACGTGGCTGCGGTACTCGGTTGCAGCGGGTCCAGTTGTTTTCGGGTTGGGCATCGTGGGTAGCACTTCCAATCGGTGATAGGGGTCGAGTTGTGGAGGTTGGCAGTTTTTTCCGAGAGGAAGGTGTGCTGTCATTCTGACTATCAGTTGGTGGAGAATTAGATTAATAGTTGGTTTGCTAATCCTGGGGCCAAGGGTGGCGTACTTGTGGCAGTTGGTTTCTCAATTGTATGCGTTTTTTAAAAAAAAAAAAAAAAACAATTTTTATGCGTGGCGCAACCAGTACTGGGGGTTCGCCAAGGGTATAGCAGCTGCTTTGTTTCCTTCCAGTTCTGCAGGTTTCGAGAGTTGAGGCCGGGTAGCAGACGAGGTGGGCACGGTGTGTCCGGAGGGCTTGTGGAGTCTGGTGTGGCTGTGTTGGGGAGCGGCTCGGAGCTCAGTGACTGAGGTTATTTGGTGCTGATATCCAGAAGTGTGGGTGGCGTGGATAACGTGGTTTGGGGCCATGTGTGAGGAAAGCCTGGTGGAGTATTTGGTGGCGGCGTTGGCAGTGGTGAGTAACGGTTTTCAGGTTGCTAGGCCGGCGTCGGCAGTGGAGCAGAGGGTGGCGGCTGTGGCTGTCTTGTTGAGGATTAGATGTGGAGAGATGTTTTCGCAGGATCTTAGTGCGCGGCAGGCCTTGAAGGGGTTTTGTCGTACGGGTGTGAGGGAGCGGGACACAAGGGTCCGTCTCCGTTGTTTTGTGGCAGCGTTTGGTGAGTGTTTTGTGGTTGCTATGTTCATCTGAGCACGAGCGGGTTTTGTTTCCTCTTGTCCACAACGGTTCGTGTTAGCCTTTTGGGGGGCTTTGAGATTGTGGGGTTGGTCAGCCCATCTACGGTTAAGAGCGGAGGTTGAATGTTGGAGGATGTGTCCGCGGTGGTGCAGTGGGTTGAGCGCCGGCTTCGTCGCTCACTGAATCAGGTTAGGCGGATGGTGAAGGTTGGTGTTGTTGTATGCGGTCCCGGGTGCGGAATTATGTTATGAGGACGCCCAGGGTTATTGTTGTGTCACGTTAGTTAAGGTACCATTTTGTGGCAGTGCTGCAGACTTGATTGCAAGTGGCGGGGGTGGGCGCCCGGAATACTACGGGTCGTATTCCTTCTGGATTGGGCTGCCACGGAGGCCCCTCGGTGGTCTCAGAAAAGGGGTTGTGAAAAGTATTGGGAGGTGGGAGTCCTCTCGTTTGTCGGCGTTACGTTTGGCCTCAGTTGTTATCGGGTTAAGGCCAATGGGGGCGTTTGAGTAATTTTGGGAGTGGAATGGGTTGGTGTAACAGGTTGGTGTTATCTGTGGGTTTATAACCTCTGGGTTTTGTGGTGAGGGTGTGCCTCATTTGGATATTTGGGCATTCGTTGGTTCTCGGGGCCTCGGGGGTCTGAGGCTCGCCCGAATTTTGCCAGTTGGGTCTGGACGGGTCGATGGTACTGGTCCAGTAAGTGGGAGGCTGCGATTTGGTACCTCGAGAAGTTATTTATGAATGTTTAAAAAAAAAAAAAAAATTGTTGTTGGTTTGTTGCATTGTGGAAGACATACCCGGGCTTAAGCGTGGGGTAGTTTTGATAGTGTGACCAGGTTGGAATGGCGTGGGGCTCGTGCGGTAGGCAGTATCAATCGAGCCTTATTGGGGGCGGCGCCAAAGTTGGTGACGCTGAACTGGTGGTTTTGGAGATGCGATGGGGGTGCATCTTAACGTTCTTGGTGCTGTTTTGTGGACGCTGTGATTGCGTGGAGGTGTGGTACAAGCTTTTGGTGTGTGGCGGGTCCAGGCCACGTAAGGAGTCACGTGCCCTGTCCTGTGGCGGGGGGTAGGTCTGGTCCAGAGGCGGTTGAAGGCAATGGTAACTGGACAGAGAGACACCATCTTGGTATGGTGGCTCCAGGTTCCGGGATGTTGCAGGCACGGGGTTCTGCAAAGTTGGGGGGTTAATCCGTAGGTGATTAATACCTCATCTCTGGGTCGGTGTGTTGCGGCCAGGGATACTGGAGTGAGAAGTGGTTCCTGGACTGGGCCTACCCAGGGTTGTATATTTACTGTATTGGTTACTGTGTTACCTATTGTTATTTGTTGGGGTCGCCCGTTGGACGGCGCCCCCTTGTGTTAGTATGTAAATAATAGGTAATAAAGGCTGCTGTGGCCAATTTTAAACCAAGTCACATGCAGTTTGTGTATTATTTACAGATGGTATTGGTGGGTAACACACATACAGCACGACTGGAGAATCCTTCCTCAATGGTCAAGAAAGCCATGGAACCCATAGGGTGGAGGGGCGACATGACTAGAGGGAAGGGAAGGAGTGATGGGGTTAATGGAAACAGGAATGGTTTGTTTATAAGGCAGAATAGAGGGATTGGTGGGTAGGAGGAGTTCCCTGGAGGAAGAGGTGGGACAGTTGAGGGGTGTAAGTAAAGGACCTTGACTTACCCCCCTCTCTCTTGACTTCCGGATATGGAACGATCCCCGCCCACCCTCCCTTGTGTTTAATACCGAGGGGAATTTTGTCTGGGTTGTTTCTTTGTCACAGCAGCGGGGGGTAGGTCTGGTCCAGAGGCGGTTGAAGGCAATGGTAACTGGACAGAGAGACACCATCTTGGTATGGTGGCTCCAGGTTCCGGGATGTTGCAGGCACGGGGTTCTGCAAAGTTGGGGGGTTAATCCGTAGGTGATTAACCCTTTCACGACCGGCCGATTTTTCGCTTTCCGTTTTTTTTTTTCGCCATTCTTTTTCTGAGAGACGTAACTTTTTTATTTTTCAGTCAATATGGTCATGTGAGGGCTCATTTTTTGCGGAACGAGCTGTACTTTTAAATGAAACCATCAGTTTTACCATATTGTGTACTAGAAAATGGCAAAAAAATTCCAAATGCTGAAAAATTGCAAAAAAAGTGCGATAGCACTATGGTGTTTGAGATATTTTATTCACTGTGTTCACTATATGGTAAAACTGATGTGTGGGTGTGATGCCTCAGGTCAGTGCGAGTTCGTAGACACCAAACATGTATAGGTTTACTTTTATATAAGGGGTTAAAAAAAAATCGGAAGTTTGTCCGAAAAAAGTGGCGCACGTTTTACGCCATATTCCGTGACCCGTAGCGTTCTCATTTTTCGGGATCTTAGGCTCAATGACGGCTTATTTTTTGCGTCTCGAGCTGACGTTTTTAACGGTACCATTTTTGCGCAGATGCTACGTTTTGATCGCCTCTTATTGCATTTTGCGCAAAAGTTGTGGCGACAAAAAAACGTCGTTTTGGCGTTTGGAATTTTTTTGCCGCTACGCCGTTTACTGATCAGATTAATTGATTTTATATTTTGATAGATCGGGCGTTTCTGAACGCGGCGATACCAAATGTGTGTATATTTTTTATTTTTTTAACCCTTTAATTTTCAATGGGGCGAATGGGGGGTGATTTGAACTTTTAGGTTTTTTTGTTTTTTTTTTAATTTTTTAAAACTTATTTTTTTACTTTTTTTTTTTATTTTACTAGTCCCCCTAGGGGGCTATTGCGATCAGCATTCCGATCGCTCTGCAGTATCTGCTGATCACAGCTGGAAGGCTGTAAACAGCAGATACGCTGTCTTTCTCTTTTGCTGTGCCCCGGGCACAGCGAAAGTGAAACCAATTCATGTGTAGTACAGGAGTCATCACATGACCCTGTACTACCATGACAACTATCGGGAGTCACGTGATCGCGTCACGTGACTTCCGGTTTCGGCGGTAAGTAAAACTTTACCGCGATTGCGCTTATAATGGCGCTGTCATGTATTGACAGCGCCATTATAAGGGGTTAATCGGCACGAGCAGATAACGATTCTGCTCGTGCCTAGCAGGCACACATCTCAGCTGTGAAAATCAGCTGAGATGTGTGCCGATCGCGGCATGCTGCCGCCGGAGGACCGCGGGCAGTAAGATTATGTCCTTTAGGACGTAATTTTACGGCCCGCGGTCGTTAAGGGGTTAATACCTCATCTCTGGGTCAGTGTGTTGCGGCCAGGGATACTGGAGTGAGAAGTGGTTCCTGGACTGGGCCTACCCAGGGTTGTATATTTACTGTATTGGTTACTGTGTTACCTATTGTTATTTGTTGGGGTCGCCCGTTGGACGGCGCCCCCTTGTGTTAGTATGTAAATAATAGGTAATAAAGGCTGCTGTGGCCAATTTTAAACCAAGTCACATGCAGTTCGTGTATTATTTACAGATGGTATTGGTGGGTAACACACATACAGCACGACTGGAGAATCCTTCCTCAATGGTCATGCAAGCTGTACGCTGACTACTTCACATTGTATCAGTGTGTTATCTTCAGTGTTGCCCCATGAAAAGATATAATAAAATATTTACAAAAATGTGAGGGGTCTTCTCACTTTTGTGATATATTGCATTACTTTGGAGTATTCTGTTGAAAGGATAGTGTGAGAGCATTTAAAAGTTAAATGTTAAAGGGAGTCTATCAACAGGTGTTTGTCATTAGTGATGGGCGAGCATTAAAATGCTTGAATACTCGCTCCCCTATTTCAGCTGGTCAGACGCTCGGACGAACTCTACACGAATAACCAGCATTATGGAAAGTTAATGATTGGCCTTTTTGTGTCTCTGCCCACATGCAGCCAGCCATAAACAGAGCATTTTTCGAAGTGTGGTAGGGCAGGGGTTTTTTTTTAATGTAACATTACATCTGAGACATTGTTCTCTCAAAAGAGCCATTCAGAGACTGCAAATCAGGGTCGGACATATAATTGGTGCACCCTGTGCAACCTCACAGGTGCCCAAGAGGTCAGAGGGCTATTTCTACCTCCAAAGCAGGTGAAATTGTGCATTTTGATGACTTGTTGAGCTGCACAGGGGCCCTTTTCTGTCTGTGTCCACCAGTGCTTCCAATGGCTCTGCCTGGGTTGCTTGTACACATCATGTGTGGCGCTCCTGACCTGGTCAGGCACCACAGAGTACTGCACCCATTCTGGGGGAGTGCTTCCAGGTAATTCCAAAAGGCCAGAATGAGGTGTGTACACACAGACACATAGCTACCAGGTCTCCCACACCTTGAGAGGTGACCCTCGGGTAGCCCTGAAGAGGTTAACTTTCATTTCTCAGCAAGGGGTGCAGTAGAGAGGCTGGAAGCTAGATGCAGTGGCAGACAGGAAAAGGAGGATGAGCAAGCCAGTCTGGGGCAGTGTACAGAAGTTGCTGAAGGAAGCAGACGTACAGCCACGCTAGCCAGACCCTGCTTGTGTGGTAGCTGTTAGCGGGGGAGTACAGTGACCAGAAAGTCAGCCTGAAAGACACCTGAAGAGAGGCAGTCGAGTACGGGGATTGCTGGTAACTACGAACGGACAGGGAACAGGTTCCTACAGCCAGATATCGATCTACTGATCTGCTAAAGCTGCTGGTGAAGGGACTAGAGGTTCCTCACCAAAGATACAGAGTCCGAGCCTCAGCAGCAACGTGGGGGCCCATAAGGAGATAGGGCCAGAAGCCATCTCACCAGGTCCACGCTGCCGGCAAACGGGCCAGAAAGGGAAGGAGAGGCAGAAGCAACTTTCCCTGGATGAATCCCACGATACTGCAAATCAGGGGTTATCTGAAACAAAAGAAATGCAAGGAAGGCGAGTTAATAGCTACCCTCAGAATGGCCTGCAGGAATTCCTGGTTCCACCTGGTATGATCTCAGCATCGCCTGGGTATCTCACCAACCAACTAAAAGTGAGTAAACAAGTTAAAAGAGTTTCTGGACTGTTTGAGTTACTCTGCGACCTGTGGTTCCACACACATACACCCGAGCCCCTGGGGCCAGCCTCCCTCTCGGGAGGCCATACTATCAGACTGCAGACACCATCAGCCCCAGATGCTCGTTAAACTGCAGTGGCGGTCCCTACAGAGAAGTCCCCGCAGCGCCCCCCAGGCGACCGCTGCAGTGCTGTGGTGGGCGACTCACATGCACTGAAGCAAGCCTGTGCTTTGTGGTCATTGCTTCACATACAAAATATTAAAACACCCGCAATACTCAGCTGAGCTCCACAAGTATACAAGCACCCTAATGCTCGATCATGTAATGAGCAGTGTCGAGCATGCTCTCTCATCACTATTTGCCACCTAATATGAGAGAAACATAATGTGGAGACAGAGGCCCTGATTCCAGTGGTCACTTAATGTGCAGCTTACGGTAGCTTTAAAAACATTACTATTTTAACTGCAAGAGATTTATCTCTAGAGAACTAACAAACTTTTGCCATTTAGTTCTCCATATGCGTTCTGTATAACCCTCCTACATCCTCCCCCACCACTGATTACAAACTTTCTGGCTATGCACAGTGTACAAGGAAAGCTGTCAGTCAGTGATGTAGATATAGATGGGTTTAAACAGAGTTCAGCATTCAGAGAACTGGTAGATCTGTCTCAGATAAAACATATCAAAATTGCAGTAAACAGCATAGTAAGTGAGACATCACTGGAATCAGGATCTCTGCTCCTACATCATGCTGTTTTCAGATGGGGTAGGAAACACTTTTTGACAGATTGGAGAATGACACAAATGGGGTTACTCCTTAATAGCAAATCTATTTTTTAGAAAAATTGAAATACATTCCACCACTCATTACATTTGTCTATGTTCTTGCACAATATTTATGCAAATTTCTTAATACATGAAAGTATAAGAGAAAAAATGAAAACAAATATCACAATATCAGGGATACTTTTAGTAACAACTAATCAAGAATTGTGAACAAGCATTCTAAAAAACTCTTATTCCCAATTATCAGCCTGTGTAAACATTCCAGTGATCGCCTGATGAACAAGCAAAACGCGCATTCATTGGGAAATGAAATAGTTTATGATGGCATAAAAATGATTTGTCCATGTAATCAGGGAATGTGCCACTGATAACATGAAGCTTTATGTAAAGCAAACTTTTCACCAAATTCTTGATGTTGAACTTTACACATGATCTAATAGTGAATGCTGAGTTGAATCAACATTATTTTTTATTTTTTAATTATGCTGCCTCTCTGAAGAGAAATTAGCAAAAAAAAGTATTTGGCACCGATTCAGTTAACTTTACCTAAATCCAAGTGGGTGTTGTCAGACAGTTTTCACTGGGGCATATTTCCTTAGGCTAGGTTCACATTTCCGTTGTTTTGCATCAGTCACATGTGTTGCTTGACGCATGTGACTGATGCGTTGTACAATGGATGACAAAGAACAGAAATCATTGTCGGACTCCGTTGTGTGTGGGGGGCGGAGCGCGAGGGGGGTGGAGCGTGAGGGGTGCGGAGCCAAGCGGGGCCGTGGTGCTGAGGACGTCAGTGCCGCGGGGACTACAGGGTTGGGGACAAGTGAGTGAGTGTGTGTGTGTACGTACACATGCGGAGTGCAGGAGGGGGCGGAGCCGAACGGGGAAGTGTCGGCCTCCTTGCACACGTATCCAGGGTAAATCTTGGGTAACTAAAAGCAAAGCACTTTTTGCTTGGTTACCCGATATTTATCTTGGATACCAGCGTACACCGCTTAGCGCTGGCTCCCTGCACACGTAACCAGTGTAAATATCGGGTAACTAACCAAAGCGCATTGCTTGATTTCCCGATGTGTATCCTGGTTACGGGGGGCAAGGAGCGAGAGAGAGCATCGCAGCAAAATCCTACGGATTGCGCTGCTCAAAAAACGTTACAGGCTGCGTTGCTCCCGCCTGGCGGTCAGTTAAAAAGCGACTGACCACGACGCAGCGGATGCAACACAGCATCATCAGTCGCAATCCATCACTAATAGAAGTCTATGGGGAAAAACTGGATTCCTGCAAAATATTTTGCAGGATACCGTAATTCCTCAAGGCGGCGGATTGTGACTGATGCAAAACAACGGAAGTGTGAACCTAGCCTTAGCTGTGCTGCCCCTCTCCCCACACTGACTCATGCAGTAGATTAGTCCAGGAGATCAGGGCTGTCTGACATTATACATCTCACGTGCTGAGAAATCTGCTCTAAGCTATTGTAGGGCATGTTCTTTTTCTCCTGTGTCTTGCTGCCTGTTTATGATTGGTCAGCATCATACATGGAGAAGTACACAGTGCCACACATGAAGGAATTGGCTAAAAGATAGGAAACAAAGAGTAGTCATAAATGGTACATGCTCTAAATGGGCTATAGTCAGCAGTGGGGTGCCGCAGGGATCTGTGCTAGGACCGATTCTTTTTATTCTTTTTATTAATGACCTTGTGGATGGGATTGATAGTAAAGTGTCAGTCTTTGCTGATGACACCAAAATATGTAGGATATTAAAAGCTGACCTTGATAGTACAATATTACAAAAAGATCTGGATACGATGTCAGAATGGGCAGATACTTGGCAAATGAGATTTAATGTTGATAAATGTAAAGTAATGCACCTAGGACGGAGTAATCCTATAGCTGCATATACATTAAATGGAAGTAAACTAGGGACTACAGAACAGGAGAAGGACTTGGGTATTCTCATTACAAATAAGCTGAGCAGCAGTACTCAATGTCAAGCAGCAGCGGCTAAAGCAAACAAGATTTTAGGGTGTATAAAAAGAGAGATTAGATCCCGTGATCCCAACGTATTGTTACCCCTCTATAAATCACTTTTAAGGCCACATCTGGAATACGGGATCTAGTTTTGGACTCCACATTTTAAAAAGAACATTCAGAAGTTAGAGTCAGTTCAAAGGTGGCAACTAGACTACTGCAAGGAATGGAGGCCTCCCATATGATGAAAGGTTGAAAAAGTTAGCTATGTTTAGCTTAGAAAAAAAACTACTCAGAGGAGATCTCATTTATATGTATAAATACATGTATGGTCAATATAAAGGACTGACACATTACTTTTTTCTTCAAAAGACAATACTAAGGACCAGGGGGCATACACTGCGAGTGGAAGAAAAGTGATTCCGGCAGCTAAATAGGAAAGGGTTCTTTACAGTTAGAGCAGTCAGAATGTGGAATGCGCTACCACAAGCGGTAGTAATGGCAGACACTATAACAGCTTTTAAAAAAGGGCTGGATGATTTCCTCAGTACACACAACATTGTTGGTTATAAGTGACTTAGGGACAAAATGTAGAATTGGTGGAGGGAGGTTGAACTAGATGGACTTAAGCCTGCTTTACACGTTGCAATTTCACATACGATATCATATGCGATTTGCAACGCCCCCATCGTATGTGCAGCACGTTCAATTTGTTGAACGTGGCGCACATACGAGTAACCCCCGTCACACATACTTACCTACCATACAACCTCGACGTGGGCGGCGAACGTCCACTTCCTGGAGTGGGAGGGACGTTTGGCGTCACATCGACGTCACGCGGCAGCCGGCCAATAGAAGCGGAGGGGCGGAGCTGAGCGGGACGTAAACATCCCTCCCACCTCCTTCCTTCCGCATTGTGGGCCGGGAGCCGCAGGAGGCAGGTGAGATCTGTTCATCGTTCCCGGGGTGTCACACAATGCGATGTGTGCTACCCCGGGTACGATGAACAATCTGACGTTCAATTCGTCAGGAATGAACGACGTGCATGTGATGAACGGTTTTTCGTTCAATCGCAATTGCACGTCGCTGTCACATGCTACAACATACCTTACAATGCCGGATGTGCGTCTCTTACGACGTGACCCCGCCGACACATCGTAAGATATCTTGTAGCGTGTAAAGCAGGCTTAAGGTCTTTTTTCAACCTAAGTATCTAGGTAACTATATATGAAGAAGTACACACTCCTTGGACTTAGCTCATTAGGTGTCAAATACTTTGCTAATATCTCCACAACAGAAAGGTTAGATTAAAAAAAAAAGTTTACTCACCTCTGATACCACTATCACATTGTTTTTCCAATATGAAAAATGTGATGAAAGGTCCTCTTTAATATGTTAAAATAGGTAATATCAGCTCACCAAGCCTGCTGCAGTCCCATAATCGTCCTGTGGTGGATGATCAGCGCACGGATGGTCAGAAGTCACCAAATAGATATAAAATATAAATCCAGCGCAATCACATGGAATATTAAAAAGTTGTGTTCTTTATTGATAGTTTTTCATAAAATCCAAAAGGTACATGCAGCATAAAAATAAAGGATGCCCAGGTCAGAGCGACGCGTTTCAACAAACTGTCTTAATCATGGTCTGCGATGGATGCAGCGGAACACAGAACAAGTAATCGGCCAACACTGAAGTCAGCTGATCTGATTACGTGTTCTGCTGGCTGAGTGCTCAGGAGTAGGGATGAGTGAGCAGTAAAATGCTCGGGTGCTCGATGGGCAAAGTCTAAATCTTTTTTTTTTTTTTTAAATTCATTAAAAAGTAAAAAAAAAGCAAAAACCCCAAACACATAACCCTAACCCTAGGGTTAGGGGTAAAAAAAAAATGTGTGGGCTCCGTTGCATTTTCTATTGCTAAGGGTAACCCAAGCAGCTTCTGGCTGCTAACCCCCACTGCTTGGTGTTACCTTCACTTGCAATGGAAAATCCAGGGAAGCCTTTTTTTTTTTTTTTGCCCAAAAACTAAAAAAAAATGACATGGGCTTTGCCATATTTTTGTATGCCAGTCAGGTACAGCAGGCATGTACGGACTGCCCATAACCGCAGCTGCCTATTTGTAACCGGCTGGGAACCAAAAATATAGGGAAGCCTATTTTTAATTATTTCATGAAATAATTTTAAAAAAAAAAGTACGTGTGCCTCGCCATATTTTTGTATGCTAGCCAAGTACAACTAGGCAGTTGGGGATTGGAATCCGCAGCACAGGGTGGCCCAATTTCAGTCCGCAGCCACACCAGCAAACTTCGCTTTCGTAGAAGCGCCATCTTCTGGTGCTGTATCCAACTCTTACAGCGGCCCTGGTGCCGGATGGCACGCTGGGTAATAAGGAGTTAATATCAGCTTTGTTTTACCAGCTGATATAAAGCCCGAGATTCTTAATGTCAGGCCAAGTTTGACCTGGCCATTAAGAATCTCCAATAAAGGGTTACAAAAAAGACATCACACAGTGAAAAAATATTTTATTAGAAATAAATACACACTTAGGGACTCCATCTTTATTACTCCCTCTCACCCCTCCACGATCCTGGTCTTCTGTCTTCTGTCTGAGAGAGAGAGTGAGATAGAGAGAGAGATTTCTGTACTGACCATGCCAGGCTGCTTTCTGGGCATGCTCAGTAAAGAAAACAGGATCCTGCCTACCAGAATGCGGTGGCTTTGGGTAGAGCAGGATCCAGCTCATTGAACTGCATTGCAGGAACCGCTGAAATATGAAAGATCTGGTGAGATGCAGAATTTTGTCCGAGGTCAAAAATGCTACAAGTTGCGTTTTTCAAAAAAGATAAAATACCGCATCTCACTGGATCCAGTGTATGCTGCATGCAACCGCAAGTGAATGCATCTTGCCGTGATTCCATTGCAAATACATTGAAATTACAACGCATTTGTAAAGGATCCGGCTTTGCGGCAAAAATCCATTTGTTCCACAGTTAAAAAAAAATGCTGATGTGAAAGTAGCCTTAGCTGTGGAGGAACTTGGAGTGTTTTCCTTTTATGTTTATTTCCCTCTGTCTGTTTCCCTTCCCTTTTGTTGTAATATTGTAGTGATGAGACCAGTGGTCTCAGCGACCTTCTCACTAGCCAGAGTGAGTTCAGGGTAAGCAAAGGCCTACGCATGTGATTGGTGAAAGAGGAGGGACCCTTATAGGGACGTTTAGGAGTGCACAGATCAGCCTCAGGTGAGTGGAAGAAGGTGACCCCACTACCATCTCCCTAGTGCCAGGACTCAGCTTTGTATCTTGTTCCCTGTGTACCCTGTGTGTTGTGCCGCTCTTTAGGAGTTCCCTTATATCTGGCAAAACCCCGTTAGTCACTGCGTGACAAGTTATCAGCGATCCATCACTGCCGGGAGATGGCAGCCTCACATACAGTTTTTGTACCAAGACTTCAGACCCAATTCATCAAATTGTTTTTCCCAGAATTTGTCAGTAAAAAAAAATGGGTTAAATTTTGCTCTTCTTGTAGTGCAAAAATGCAACTTTAGGCATTTTCATATCCCTCATGGTCAGATTAACCAAATGGGCAGAGCTTGGGTGGGGCACAACACTTGTAAAATATACATATTTCATTAAGAGACACGCATATCTTAATGAATAATGCGTATCTCACTCCACCTCACTTCTTTATTAAGACTGGCATATTCAATACCACAGTTAAAGGGAACCTGTCAGGTCCCATATGCGTTCTGACCTACCTATTTACATGAGTGATGTCACCATCAGCTCCTTGAGATCCCCCGCATTCGCGCTTACCATTCTCGCAGCCTTGTCATCCGGGTGCTTGCTTCTCGGCTTCAGATGCGCTCTACGCATGGTCGGAACCGCAGAGGTCTTCTGAGCATGCGCAGCGTGCTTCTGAAGCCGACAAGCAAGCACCCGGATAAAAAGGCTGCGGGAATGGTAAGCGCGCACTCGCGGGATCTCAAGGAGCTGACGGTGACGTCGCTCATGTAAATCCATGCCATCACGTCCACAGGGGTGTGATATCACGGAAATCATGCAAATGCCCACGGGCAAGGCAATGCCAAGAGGACTAGTCCCTCTGATCATTCACATAGGGAATATGTAAGTAATAAAACGTCTTTTTATACATTCATATTACACAATATTACAACACAGGGATGGGTAGGAAGGGGATACTAGGCCACACATCACCCTGCTTGTAGGTCAGAACGCATAAGGGACCGGACAGGTTCCCTTTAATGAATCAGGCCCTTAAATTTGTCTACATATTTTAGATGTTGTATTGTCGCGGCTTGAACCCCATATATATTCACTTTTCATGCATTTCTTTTATCCAAAGTTTTGGGTGTATAATGATAGATACATAAGGCCCCATTTATTTATTTGTATTTTACACAATAATTGCTTGTTCTCTGAAAAATTCTTCTTTATATCAAATCAATGGGAAATGGCATAAAAATGCACTATTCTAACTTTACAGTCCCGTATCTCAGTTTTCGGTAAAGTAATCTAGTGTATGCATAACGTGTCCACGTGTACTAGAACATTTCCTTCTAACATGAGAACTTAGCACCTCCTCTCCGAATAGAGTAAAAGTAATTATGAAAGCAAGCTGCCTGTTTACACTATGAAGATGGTTAGCAGGCATACATCAGGGAAATGAGAATATATGCCTGTTATGTCTCGCTCAGAGAGAGCTCAGTAATGAAAGACAGCTGCTTTCAGAGGAAATAAAGGCGTCCCATGAATTCGACAGAAGAACTTCATATTCAACAACTTTTGAATACAAAGGGCCAAGATGCTGATAACTCAGATGACCATTATGAAGACATTAATAATAACATTCAGGATATAAAAGAGTCTTTTTATATTATCAATGAATCAGTGTAATCCTAGAATACTAGAAATATTTATCAGTGTCAAGCAAGAAAGTCATAGACCCTGGACTGGATGGAAACGCTGCTCTAACAGTGCCGGGCATTGTGCGTGGTTGGTCTTATATTGCCGTTGTAAGCTTTTTGGAACAAAGTATGGTGTGCCCATTAGGTGTCATACGCTTATTATATTAACTGTGTCATTGAGAACTTTCTACCCTACAAATCAGCATTTATTGAGTACAGTTCTAGACCATCACATTTTCTATCACATTACCATGGTAAAGTCACTTATCTCTTCCTGAACATCTGTTGCTAATGGCTAACATAAATATGGCCCAGCTTGAATTTTTGGGTCTATTACCAATGAATCTAGTTGAAAACTGTTAATAAAAATAAGTGTCAAGATACTTTTGGCAGTGGATTATAGCAACGTGATCAGTTTACTTTGGCCAGTAGTTATTAGTCTGGTCATGAAAGTAGACTAATAAGTAGGCTAAAATACGTTACAGTATTATATGAGTGGTCCTGTACCTAAAATGACCTTCCTAAATATCTATCTATACACACTAAGCACTTTTGTATTTTCTTTTATTAGACAATATCCCACACATTTCCATATCTAGCTAATAACTGAACATATTTTGTTTTTTTTTTCTTTACTTAAGGCCTCTGCCACACATACGTGAAAATCATGCACGTGCCGCGAGACACGTATTTTCCCTGCATGTTGCGTTTGGTAAGTATATGTCTCCAGTACGTGCGGCCCATGTGTGTTCTACATGTGCTATCCGCAATAACACACGGAGAACAGCTAATTTGCATACTCACGTGGTCCTTGCTGCTGTCCAGGGTATTGATCTTTGGCTCCAGCCCCGTCCACTCCCCGCTGATGCTGCTTCCGGCCGAGCGGAGGGGCAGAGATTAGTGCCCGTGACAGCATGCCCACTTCTCCTTAACACGCTCATAATGAGCAGCGGTCGGCAGGAACTGTTTGCAGCTGAAGATTCTGCAGGGATTATGGAGGTGAGTATGTGTTTTTTTTATTTTAAAATAATGACACGTTTTTCTCCGGCGCGTGTCACACGGGACCGCATCCACACTACATCCGTGTGGTACGGGTGTGGGCCATGTGACACCCGTGATGCCGGAGAAAAACGGACATGTCGGCATGAGAAACACACGGACACACATAAGTACGGAACGAACACACGTTCCGTTCCAAAATACTTACGTGTGTCCAAACCATTAGGAATACATAGGTCCACGTATGCACGTGTCTCCGGTACGTGAGGAAACTGTCAAACACGTACTGGAGGCACGAAGGTGTGACAGAGGTCTAAGGCCCTGTCACACACAGAGATAAATCTGTGGCAGATCTGTGGCAGATCTGTGGCAGATCTGTGGCAGATCTGTGGCAGATCTGTGGCAGATCTGTGGTTGCAGTGAAATTGTGGACAATCAGTGCCAGGTTTGTGGCCGTGTACAAATGGAACAATATGTCCATGATTTCATTGCAACCACAGATCTGCCAAAGATTTATCTCTGTGTGTGACAGGACCTTTACTCTGATGTTTCATTTGAGAGGAGTATCAAATATGAAGTCACAGGAAGCTGGGGCTGCACTCACTTTCCTCCAGCGTCTAATACACCTCCTGGAACAGATCACTATGGGGCTAAGCTGCAGTTGCTTAGTACAGTTTCTTGCCTCACTGCCCTCTGAAAAATTCCAGGATCTATGGTGATAGACACAGTGAGAGATATAAGTGTAACACCGTCACTTTGTTTCTCTCTCCGCCACTGCTGTAACGTCTAACTGTGAAAAAAGACGTTGTCGGGGGATGGAGATAAAAGTAATGAGTTACACGAACACTGCCCTACAGCTTCTAGCACCGCCCTCAAACAAATCGCGATCAAGTAATAGAAGCAGTGAGTGACACCCTATGCCGACCCTTGATGCTAGAAGCTATGAAAAGGTGTCATTCACTGCTTCTATCTGTGGCCCCTGACAATTTATTGTTTCACAGTTAGAATATATGATGGAGCTAGAAGCAGAGTGTCGGCACTGCACTCACTTCTCACAACGATTCTATCAAACGCCGTGGAACCAGGAGATCATCAGAGGGTGGCGATGCAAGAAACTATAGTAAGTTACTTCAGCACAACATGACATCATGTTCCAAGAGGCGATAGACGCTGTGGGAAGTGAGTGTTGCCTCTTGTGAGATCATGTTTGAGACTTCTCTCAAGCAGAGGTGTTGCTAGCATCAAAGATCCGAGGCTCTGGTCCTGAACTTCTTGCCCGGAGCCCTGGATCTCCTGCAACTGCCGCATTTAACTGTGTTAGCGGTACCACACTGTAATATGGCCCCCAGTATTTCCCCCACACTGTAATATGGCCACCAGTATCCCTCACTGTAATATGGCCTCCAGTATCCTCTCAGACTGTCATATGGATTCCAATATTCCCTCTACGCTATAATATGGCCCCATTATTTCCCCTACATTGTAATTTGTCCCCCAGTATTGCCCCCACACTGTAATATGGCCCCCAGTATTTCCCCCATACTGTAATATGGCCACCAGTATCCCTCACTGTAATATGGCCTCCAGTATCCTCTCAGACTGTCATATGGATTCCAATATTCCCTCTACACTATAATATGGCCCCATTATTTCCCCTACATTGTAATTTGTCCCCCAGTATTGCCCCCACACTGTAATATTGCCCCCACACTGTAATATGATCCCAGTATTTCCCCCACAAGCAAAAAAAATAAACCTCATATTCACCATCACATGCACTCTGAGAAGTCCGCCGGCAGACAGGACTAACAAGGTGATATCATCGCACCAGGGCATGCAGAGTGTCAGCGTAATAAGATCATCATGCTGCTCCATGTCCCTGCTTCCTTTGTGTATTTCCCTCCTGTTTTGAAAATTGTAGGCCTGAATCGTCCTGCGGTCTTCAGAACATGGAGCACTGGTGCACTACTTGCAATGTTTAACTGTATCAGGGCACTGTGCATGCCATTACAATTAAAAGTAGCATAGCTCTGAGTGGGCCCATGTGATTGCGGGGCCCGGAGAAACTGCCCCCTCTGCCCCCCAGTAATTACACTACTAAAACTCACCTAATCTAGGATTCAGGGTCCTGATGGGTCCAGAGAGGGCAGATCATCACACACACATGATATCAATCCTGGCACTATGCAATGACGTCACCACGCTGGGACTCTGAAATCCTGTGTGTGCGCTATCATCCTGCTGTTCTGTAGACTGCAGGCTTAAAGAGCTCTGCGGTCTATAGAATACAGAGCAGCTCTGCAGAGAGATGATCTCCCTGCTCTACCGCAGAGATCAACAGTGGCAGTAGTTCCAGGTGGCCCTCTGTGATCAAGGGGCCCTGGGCAAACCACCCTTTGCTCCCCCCAGTAACAACGCTACTGAGTATGCTGCCAAAAGCAAAATCCATGTCTTATGTATTCCCAGGGAGGCAAAGTCTAATTTTCTACAGTTATATCATGTTCTCACAGGCTCTTTTGATGTAACAAATTGGTCAGAATTTTTTCAGACATGATTACGCTGTGGGAACATTTAAGTAAACACATTTTAGATTCCTTCCTGTCAAAATCTAGTATTTCAGCTATGTGATACTGTTCCAAATTCTACGTGCCTCATAGTTCATATCTTGCCTACCTTTTTACATTAAGGTACCCAAACCTGAGGCTGTGATAGTTGTTACTTATCCTCATAAGCCAAATTTGTCTATAATTGCTCTGGTTATACTAATGCGAGGGGTTGCTGATAAGTTTTTGGCTTTCTGATCTTTTTTGTTTCTATGGTAACGAATGTTACATCACGTAACATTATGTGTCTAATATATGTTTTCAAAATGTTGTGTTTGTTGCTTATGGCAACAGTATTCTATGCACGCGGGAAAACAAAATGGTGGAGGCTAATGAGATATAGTCTAATGCGATATTCACTGCAAATGACAGCACAGGAGTGATAAAATTCTTATTTCTACAAGGAAAGTCTGTGAAGGATATTTATGGTGATATGTCACAGACATTGGTGGAGGATCAATGCCCTTCATATTCCATAGTTAAGAACTGGGGTGTCAAATTTAAAACGGGCCACTTCAGCACCAATGATGAGGAACATTGTTGTGCACAACCTCATACTGGAGAATCGACGAATTTCAGCTAAAGCAATAGCAGACATCATGGGGATTTCCCGTGAACGTGTTTGTGTTATTATCCATGATGTCAGGGCCAGGCGGACGGGCAGACCCAGGAGGTGGATCCACTGGGCCGAACTCCAAGATGGTGGTAAGGAGTCCGGTAGCTGAAGCACTATAGGCAGCTGAACAGTCCGTGCATATGAGGATAACGGAGAAGTCCCTGGGACCACGGAGTCACTGATGGTAGTCCGGGTGACGCAGCTCAGGTTCGGAAGCCGAGATGATGTCAGGCGGGGTCCGGAACCTTTGGAGCGAGACGAGGGGTCACCGCAGGGATCCGAGATGGTGCGGACTGTCAGATGGCAGATGAACAGCGTGCGGGGTTCGGGATTCAGCAGGACCGGATGGCGAGGCAGGATCAGCTCTAGAAGAGAGATACGTGAGTATGGCAAAGCAACACCAGGAGACCTGACTCCTAGCTTGGAAAACACGAAGATCAGGCCCCGCCCCCTTGGACATTAAACCCCTTTATACCCTGTACCTGTTTGCATCATTTCCTGTTAATGGATGCTGGCCCTTTAAGAAAGGGTCAATGACCGCGCGCGCGCCCTAATGCGCATACGCGCTGCCCGAGTGCCAGAAGCCAGAGCAGGAAGCTGCGAGGAGGAAGCAGCAGGGACGGCCTGGGGCTGAGAAGCCGACGGGCGCCGGGAGCGGGGGCCAGGACGCCGGGGACGTGCTGGCAATGGAGGCAGGAGAGCGGGGAGCGGCGGTGACCGGACCAAGGAACCGGGAAGCGAGGCAGGGGAGCCGGGGAGCGTGACAGGTGAGCCGGAGGGCAGCGCAGGGGACCCGGGGAGCGTGACAGTACCCCCCCCCCCCCACGCCCCCCTCCCCGCAACCGGGACAGGAAGGCACGGATCAGCGGAGTGCCCACATTCTCCCGAGGCTCCCAGGACCTATCCTCAGGACCATACCCAGCCCAGTCCACCAGGAAGAACTGTCGACCTCGTACGGTCTTCATGGCCACGATATCCCTTACCGCATAGATGTCGTCATCGGCAATAGGAGGAGGAGCCGAACTGGCAGCAGCGGAGAAGGGACCAAGTACAACCGGCTTGAGCAGGGAGACGTGGAAGGAATTGGGTATCCTCATCATGGCCGGGAGCTGTAGCTTGTAGGAGACCTCATTGATCTTGTTGAGGACCTTAAACGGCCCGATGTAGCGAGGACCCAGCTTGTAGGATGGTATCTTCAATCGGACGTACTTGGAAGCAAGCCAGACTAGGTCTCCAGGAGAGAAACACGGAGGGTCCAGACGTCTCTTGTCTGCGTGTCTCTTCATCCGCAGGGAAGCACGCCCAAGGGACGCCTTGACAGAGTCCCAAATGGTAGCGAAGTCACGGGCTACAGTATCAGCAGCAGGGACATCCGAAGAAGGGGATATAGGCAATGGGACGGAGGGTTGAAGTCCGTAAACAACCTGGAAGGGAGAGCTGGAGGACGACTCACTGATGTGGTGGTTATGGGAGAATTCAGCCCAAGGAAGAAGCGTGGACCAGTCGTCGTGATGGGCGTTGACATAGTGACGTAAGAAGGAGGTCAAGATTTGATTGACCCTCTCCACTTGGCCATTAGACTGAGGATGGTAGGCAGAGGAAAAGTCCAGAGTCACTCCCAGATGTTTGCAGAGCGCCCTCCAGAAGCGGGAGGTGAACTGAGTTCCTCTGTCGGACACGATGTGAGATGGAAAGCCATGCAAGCGGAAGATGTGCTGTATGTAGGCTTCCGCGAGTTCCTGAGCAGAGGGCAGTCCAGCCATAGGGACGAAATGAGCCATTTTAGAGAACCGATCCACCACGACCCATATGACTGTGTGTCCGGAGGACAATGGCAAGTCCGTAATAAAGTCCATTGCTATGTGTTGCCACGGAACTGAGGGTATCGGCAGAGGCAGAAGACGGCCATATGGCAGGTGTTTGGGCGTCTTGTTCCTGGCACAAGAGGAGCAGGCAGAGACAAAAGCAGCGACGTCCGTGCGAAGGGATGGCCACCAGTAGTGACGTACAATCGTGCTCCATGTTCTCTTCTGGCCAGCATGACCGGCTGTTTTCGAGGCATGGCCCCAGTGTAACACTTTTTGCCTGTGAGTCTCAGAGACATAGGTCTTCCCGGGCGGTATCTGGGCCAGGGTGACAGGAGCCACCGGAATGATTTTGCTAGGAGAGATGATGGGTTGGATAGTCTCCTCCTCCTGCTCCATGGGCATGAAAGACCTAGACAAGGCATCAGCGCGTACATTCTTGTCCGCGGGTCGGAAATGTAGCTGGAAATCAAACCTGGCAAAGAATAAGGACCACCTGGCTTGCCGTGGGTTCAGTCGTTGAGCGGACCGCAGGTATTCCAGGTTCTTGTGGTCCGTATAAATAATCACGGGATACACTGCTCCTTCCAGAAGGTAGCGCCATTCTTCCAGAGCCAGTTTGACCGCCAATAGCTCTCGGTCACCGATGGTGTAGTTGCGTTCAGGCGCTGAGAAGCTCTTGGAGAAGAAACCGCAGGTCACCATCTTCCCGGAGGAGGACTTCTGCATGAGCACTGCTCCGGCTCCCGAGGAGGAGGCATCCACCTCCAAGGTGAACTGGCGGTTTAACTCCGGACGGTGGAGTACAGGAGAGGAGGCAAATGCCCGCTTCAGAGAGTCAAACGCGGCGTCGGCCGTAGGTGACCAGTCCTTTGGATTAGCCTCCTTTTTGGTCAAAGCGGAGAGAGGAGCAGTCAGGGCAGAGAAGTGAGGGATAAACTGGCGGTAGTAGTTGGCGAATCCCAGGAAACGTTGGATTGCCTTCAGTCCAGAAGGAGGAGGCCAGTTGAGGATGGAGGAGACCTTCTTTGGATCCATCTGCAGTCCGGTATCAGAGATGATGTACCCCAGGAAGGGGAGAGAAGACTGCTCAAAGACACACTTCTCGTACTTGGCGTAGAGACGATTCTCTCTCAGTCTTTGTAGAACCAGCTGTACGTTCTTTCTGTGGGTCTGGAGGTCCGGAGAGAAGACAAGGATGTCATCCAGATACACTACTACACAAACGTAAAGAAGGTCCCGGAAAATGTCGTTCACCAATTCTTGGAAGACTGCTGGTGCGTTACACAGGCCGAAGGGCATCACGCAGTATTCATAGTGCCCATCGCGAGTGTTGAACGCGGTCTTCCATTCGTCCCCAGAGCGGATGCGTACCAGATTGTAAGCACCCCGAAGATCCAGCTTGGTGAACACACGAGCTCCTCTAAATTGGTCAAACAATTCGGGGATGAGCGGCAGAGGGTACTTGTTTTTTACGGTGATTTGATTCAATCCCCGGTAATCAATGCATGGGCGTAAGTCGCCTTCTTTCTTCTTGACGAAGAAGAAGCCTGCTCCCGCAGGAGAGGAGGACCTCCGAATGAATCCCCTAGCCAGGCTCTCTGTGATGTAGGCAGACATGGCCCTTGTTTCGGCTGGAGACAACGGATATATCCGTCCTCGAGGTGGTGTTGTTCCTGGGAGCAGGTCGATGGCGCAATCGTAAGGACGATGCGGCGGAAGTACCTCAGATTCCTTTTTGTCAAAAACGTCTGCAAAGGACCAATAGGCCGAGGGCAGTCCCGGTAGGTTCTCTGGAACCGGAGGTCGTCGAATGGGTTGTATGGACTTCAGACACTTCTCATGGCACGAAGAGCCCCATCGGGTGATTTCGCCAGTACCCCAGCTGACTGATGGTTCGTGTGTCCGCAACCAGGGAAGTCCCAGCAGGATTTGATGGGACATGTGTGGAAGGACGTAGAGAGCGATGTTCTCGGTGTGCAGGGCACCGATACGCAGTTCGACTGGCCTGGTGATCCAGGAGATGGTGTCAGAGAGGGGTCTCCCATCCACAGAGGCAATCACCAGGGGCTTGTCGAGTGGAGTAACAGGCACCTGGTACTTGTCCACCGTGGCCTGCTGGATGAAATTGCCTGCTGCTCCGGAATCGAGGTACGCCTCAGCCGTGAACCGCATCTCTCCCGTTGTCACTTGCACAGTCCAGGTAACCGGGTCTGAGAGAGTCCCAGCACCTAGGGTGGCCTCTCCTACCAACCCTAGGCTTTGGCGTTTCCCGACCTCTCAGGACAAGAGCGTAGGAGGTGTGTGCCCTCTCCGCAGTAAAAGCAGAGACCTTTGGCGAGCCGCTCTGCTCGACGTTGTTCAGACTGTCGTATTCGGTCGATCTGCATGGGCTCGTGGACGGGATTCCCAGCTGTTGATGACTGTAATACGGAGGGCTTCTGCGGAGGAGAGGAATGCCGTACCGGACGTCTCTCACGAGACAGCTCTTTGGATCGCTCCTGAAAACGAATGTCCACTCGAGTCGCTAGGGTAATTAGGGCATCCAGAGTGGACGGCACGTCACGACCTGCCAGCTCATCTTTGATGCGACCCGAGAGTCCTTCCCAGAAGGCGGCTGTTAGGGCCTCGTTATTCCACCCGAGTTCTGACGCCAAAGTACGGAAACGGATGGCGTATTGACCCACCGTCAGTGTTCCTTGACGTAACCGGAGAAGGGATGAAGCAGACGCAGAGGCGCGTCCCGGCTCGTCAAAGGTGCTGCGAAAGGCCTGCAGGAACTCTTGAAGATCCTTGGTCATGGGGTCCTCCTTCTCCCACAAGGGGTGCATCCATGCCAGTGCCTCGCCCTCCAGGTGAGACATTATGAAGGCGACCTTGGCTTGGTCGGAGGCAAACAAATGTGGCAGCTGCGTAAAATGAAGGGTACATTGGTTTATGAAGCCCCTGCAGGTCTTGGGATCTCCGGCATAACGGGGTGGTGAAGCCAAACGGAGTCTGGAAGCATCCGAAGAGACTGCCACGGGTGCGGGAGCCGTGGTTTGACTAGTGGAGACCTGGGACGCAGAAGATGGGACCGAGGCTTGTAGCGTGGTCAGGCGGGCGTCCACGGAAGTCATAAAGTTCAGCATGCGGGTCTGGACTTCACGCTGGCGTTGGAGTTCCTCTTGCAAGGCCGGTAGTGCTGCAGCGGGATCCATGGCTTGATCTTACTGTCAGGGCCAGGCGGACGGGCAGACCCAGGAGGTGGATCCACTGGGCCGAACTCCAAGATGGTGGTAAGGAGTCCGGTAGCTGAAGCACTATAGGCAGCTGAACAGTCCGTGCATATGAGGATAACGGAGAAGTCCCTGGGACCACGGAGTCACTGATGGTAGTGCGGGTGACGCAGCTCAGATTCGGAAGCCGAGATGATGTCAGGCGGGGTCCGGAACCTTTGGAGCGAGACGAGGGGTCACCGCAGGGATCCGAGATGGTGCGGACTGTCAGATGGCAGATGAACAGCGTGCGGGGTTCGGGATTCAGCAGGACCGGATGGCGAGGCAGGATCAGCTCTAGAAGAGAGATACGTGAGTATGGCAAAGCAACACCAGGAGACCTGACTCCTAGCTTGGAAAACACGAAGATCAGGCCCCGCCCCCTTGGACATTAAACCCCTTTATACCCTGTACCTGTTTGCATCATTTCCTGTTAATGGACGCTGGCCCTTTAAGAAAGGGTCAATGACCGCGCGCGCGCCCTAATGCGCATGCGCGCTGCCCGAGTGCCAGAAGCCAGAGCAGGAAGCTGCGAGGAGGAAGCAGCAGGGACGGCCTGGGGCTGAGAAGCCGACGGGCGCCGGGAGCGGGGGCCAGGACGCCGGGGACGTGCTGGCAATGGAGGCAGGAGAGCGGGGAGCGGCGGTGACCGGACCAAGGAACCGGGAAGCGAGGCAGGGGAGCCGGGGAGCGTGACAGGTGAGCCGGAGGGCAGCGCAGGGGACCCGGGGAGCGTGACACATGAACATTTGGACATGAGGAAGTGCTGCGGGAGGGGGCCGCTGCCGCTTCTCTCTCTCGGGGGCCTGCTTGGATCCGGGTTCGCTGCTGTGGCTCGAATGGTGACCGGACCCGGGCTCGCACGACCGCCCGTCCTCACAACAATCGGAAAGGGGATATTTACAACAGAGATTGTCTGAGATGCCACCCGTGGGTTGCGGTGAAGGATGTTGGCACCGCCACTGCCTGTTGATGGGGGCGCCCGGGGCTGATGGAGCGGGGCAGCAAGTTGGGATCCCCTCCACGGGTAGGGGAGGTGTTGTCCCGGGGCCCTAGGGAGGTGGAGGTGGCGAGCCGGACCGGACCGGAGGACAGTGGTGTACGCACAGTTCAATAACTTCACACAAGTCCAGTAGTAAACCAAGTTGCCAGTGACCGGCTGCCTTTCGAGGGTGCATTCGGGTCCCGCACCCAGGTTGATGAGAAGATAACCCTTCCTTCTGCACTTTGTGTTTCCTTCTGTTTTGGACGACTTTGCATGGAACAGAGAAGTCCACTCCCGGTTCTATCTGTGTTGGGAGCTGTGGCCCGCGAAGGTTGACCCTTGGGATTTCAGTGGGTTCTTGGCACACACCCTATCCCTCGCGCTGGGCTTCCGTTTCTCTCTATCTTGGCAGTAAATTGGGACAATGTCTGGAACCTTGTTCCCGGCTGGTTAATTGAAGAGGGGCTTGCAACCCTCCTCGCCCTAGGGTCCAGACACCCCAACTGTGCATGGCCTCTGGACCGTATTCCCGCTGTCGGTACCGGCTGGCTACAACCCTGCCCCGGTCCACTTTAGGTCTCCTGCGACCACATCTCTGTTGCCTGTGACTCTGCTCACCGTCTGCAACCTAGCCAAGTAGTCCAGGGGCTACGACCCCTGACTACACTGCTGTCAGCTCTCCATACTTCAACTGTCAAAGCTCGTCTCTCGAGTTCCTACCCCTGACTCCTCAGGACCCCTAGGTGGGCGTTCTCATCCACCTGATCCCGCCCACTGGTGTGTACTAGTTATCATGAGAGGGTGACTACGATTTTATGGCTGTGTGATATACCTAGGTGTGGGTTGTGATGGTAACAAGAAGGATGTGAACTATTTGTGACTACCTGGTTTTGCCAGGGCGTCACAGAAGCTATATGCAAAGTGGGTCCCCCAATGTTTGACAACAGATCAGAGAAGCATGCGATTGAAAACTTCCTGGTGCATTTGTCAGGATTTCTGGACTGATAAGAACCTCATGGATCGACTGGTCACTATGGATGAGACCTGGATTTATTTGCATGACCCTGAAAACAAGGAGCAATCAAAAGAATGGAGGCACAGTGGTTCTCTTCGTCCAAAGAAGTTCAGGGTGCAAAAATCAGCCACTAAGGTGATGGCGTCTGTGTTCTTTGATAAGGAACCAATTGAAGGCAATTGTGAAGACCAAAAGGCGCGGCAAGCTGTCCAAAGGAATCTTGTTCCTACAAGACAACGCCTCCGCTCACACTCCATAAGCTACCACAGCAAAACTGGCAGAGCTGGGCTTCCAGCTGGTTAACCACCCACCATATTCACCAGATCTAGCTCCCTCCGACTATCATCTGTTTCTGTACCGCCCCGCGGCCTCGGCTGCGGCCGCCGAGCCGCTCGGATCCGTGCTCGCGTTCTACGGGTGTTGGCTCGAGCCTCTCAAGGACCCGGGGGTCATGTCGCTCTGCAAGGGGGGTTGGCGCTACGCACGGGGGATGCGGGTATTTGGTTTTGGGATGATAGTTCATGACGCCACCCACGGGTTGTGGTGATTGTGGACACCACCGCTGCGGTGAAGGTACGGGGCCTCCCGGGAGCGGTGCAGTGGCGCAGCTAGGTGTTGACCCCTCCGTGGGTAGGGGATGTTGGTCCCGGGGCCCGGTTGGCAGGGGCCGGGGTGCAGGGCGCAGTGTTGCGGTGCAGCGTGGTGAGGTGCCCGGGGGCACTGGTGTACTCACTCTGATACAAGACACTGAAGGTGCTGGTAATCCAAATGGGGCGATGAACGGGGCCCGCAGCCGGCTGCAGCTTCTCCAGTCAGGTTGGCAATGTCCGCCTTTCTCCTGCACCTGTGTGTGTATTTGACTACTGTGCCTGGGCACTGGTAGTCCGCTCCCCGGCGTATAAGTGTCGGTGGAGCCCATTTGCCCGCAGATGTTGGCCCTGTGGATCTCTGGCCTTTGGCGGTGGCGCTTATCCGGACGGGTTGGGCTGTTGCCTTCAATTGGGACTTAGGTGGGAATGAACCCCTGAGGTCCAGACCGCAATCAGTTAATTTGACTATGGTGGTAGCTTATAGCCTAGTTCGGGGTCTGAGTACCCTGCCTGGTGCTCCGGTATTCAGTTGGCTCCCCTGTTCGGTTCCGGCGGGCCACTACCCTGTCCCGGTCCCTTACGGTTCCACCGGTCGTATTCCCGGTCTCCTGCAGGCGGCCACTGCCGCCTGCCTGCCTGACTGATCGGGGGTCCTAGGCTCCAACCCAGGCCCCGCGCAGAACTGTACTCCTCTCACTCCTCTCTCCTAACTCAATCTCCGCTTGTGTCTCCTGCCTCAGGCCAGCAGACTCCTCGGGGGGCGTGTCAATCCGCCTGACTCCGCCCACCTGGTGTGCCTGTCTAAATCTGAGGGAAGCAATCAGGTCTTTGGTTGACTGATGGTACCTTACTGGGGTGGGGGTCTATGTGGTGTGTGTAGTGACCTGTGACCCCTGGGGGTCCAGGGCGTCACATTTCCAAACCTGAAGAAACACCTCAAGGGTACCAAATTTCACACCATTTCTGAAGCCATTGCTACTGATGCCTGGTTTGAGGCACAACCAAAATCCTTCTTTTTGCTAGACTTACAGAACTTGGAATACGGATGTAAGAAGTGTGTTGACATCAGTGGAGAGTATGTGAAAGAAGACACCGCCGCTCCAGACAACTCCATGCAGCAACTGAAGACAGCTGCGCGATCAGCAATGATATCACTGAGGTTACTCGCGGCCACCGCTGGATCATACAACTGTGACAGCAAGTCGCCCGAGTGACAGCGATGAAGTCACAGGTGAGTTGCTGTCACAGTTGTATGATCCAGAGGTGGCCGCGAGTTACCTGACTGACGTTATCGATGATCGCGCGACTCTCTTCAGTTGCTGCATGGAGCTGTCAGGAGCGGCGGTGTCTTCTGCAGCTCCTGTCACCTCCATGTAGCAGAGCTGGAAGCGATGCTGGAACTCCGTGGATTACGCCGGACATGGAGGGCTTTTTCGGGCTGAATAAAGTGGTGAATGAGGGTATTTGTTAGTGGTTTTTATTGCAAATAAAGGATTTTTTCAGGTGTGTGTGTTTATTTACTGTAACTTACAGATTAATCATGGAAGGTATCTCGGGGAGATGCCTGACATGATTAATCTAGGATTTAGTGGCAGCTATGGGCTGCCATTAACTCATTATTACCCCAATTGCCAACGCACCAGGGCAAATCGGGAAGAGCCGGGTACAGTCCCAGAACTGTCGCAGCAAATGGATGCGGCAATTCTGGGCGGCTGCTGGCTGATATTGTTAGGCTGGGGGGCTCCCCATAACGTGGGGCTCCCCATCCTGAGAATACCAGCCTGCAGCCGTATGGCTTTATCTGGCTGGTATTAAAATTGGGGGGGACCGAACGCCGGTTTATTTAATTATTTATTTATTTATTTATTTCTCTGCTCCATAGTGACATGCCCACCAGGGGCTGTGATTGGTTGCAGTTAGACAGCTGTCACTCAGCGTGTGGGCGTGTCTCACTGCAACCAATCATATTTGCCGGTGGGCAGGGAAAGCAGGGAATACGAGATTGTTTAATGAGCGGCCGGCTTTTTCAAAAAAATAAAAGCCGCCGGAGCAGTGTGAATGCCGTGCAGCGCCACGCTGGTGATCGGGGATCGGTGAGTATGAGAGAGGGCTGCTCACTTCCGTCACTTGGGGAATTAGCGGTCACCGGTGAATCCTTTACGGGTGACCGCTAATCATTACGCGGCACACAGACAGAGCCGCAGCATGACAATGAATTCGGGTGAAGTTCACCCGAGTTCATTCTCATCGCGCAACTCTGTCTGCTGTCAGCCGACATGTAGTAACGACATTTTGCATCACACACGCAATATTTCTCATGGAAAACACAAACACATGTCAGTTAAATTTCAGATGCACACACGGACATTTCACACGCACATACGGCTAGCATACAGGATACACACGCAGGCCACACATACCATAAAAACGGACCTAAAAAACGGAAAACGGACCCGAAAAATGACTCGTATTACATGCACATGGTTTTCAAGGACATGTGTTTCAGGCCTTAGTGTTCAAGCACATGGACTTATTAGGGTTCTATATAATCTCAAAATATATAGAGCTGTTCTAAAAAACATCTGAGGTGTCCTTTACTACCTCTGCCTGCCTATAAAATGGAGGCACATAGATGCTTTTACTGTTGGATTTCTATCAAAACTGTCACAAATATTGCATGTTCCATCATCATGATTTATGATGAAACAATCCAGCCTTTATAGAAGAAGCTTTAGCTCTGTAGGTGACTCATTATGTGCTTTATAGCACATATTAGTACTAGCAGTCAACTTTCACATTTTGAGCAAGAATTGGCGAAAAGAAACAGTAAAAGGTTTTGAGTACAGAATTCCTACTGCAAAATACATATATATATATATATAACCTAAAATTTTTCATTGTACATTTGTGAATGACACCAATTAGCCAGTTATAAAAAAATCCTGGAATGTAAGCTTTAGGCTAGAGCAGTGATGGCCAACAGGGCAATTTAACCAATTCTATTATGTAACAATTAACTGATTTTAAACTTACCTTTGCAGTTTTCTGTTCTCTTCAGTTTGGAGGCATCAAGCTCATATGTGCATACCACACATTGAAGCTGAGGCATTCACACTGCCCTTTCCAGACACAGCAGTTGGATTGATCTTTATGGGAAACAAATGGGGAAGAAAATGCAGAATATTAGATAGATAGATAGATAGATAGATAGATAGATAAAAAGTGTGAACATCTCTAAATCCTATATGAGTTGACCCCTTCATTATGTAGTAACGTCCCCCATGCTGTACTAAGTGGTCCTGTACTAATCTTGGGCCACTTATTGGTAAATATGTCCCAATCCTGATATAGATGTTCCATATTCTGGTATATTTTTCCCCATGATGGCCCATAGTGGTACATGTCCCTATCAAAGCCCCATACTGGTGTAAATGTCCCCATCATAGCCCCATCCTGGTATAGCCGTCCCCATCATAATCCCATCCTGTTATATAAGTCCCCAACATAGCCCCATCCTGGTGTAGGTGTTCCAATCATAGCCCTATCCTGGTATATGTCCCCCATCCTGTTATATATGTCCCCATCATAGCAACAACCTGATATACATGTCCCCATTATATCCCCATTCTGGTATATATGGCCTCATCCTGGTATAGATTTCTCCATCATAGTCCCACATTGTTAGATGTCCCTAATCCTAGTAAATAGCTCTCATCCTGGTATATGTTCCTCAGCCTGATATATATCCCCATCCTAGTAAATGTCCCCCATCCTGGTATATGCCCCCATTCTTGGTAAATATCCCCCATCCTAGTATATGTACCCCATTCTGGTATATGTTCCCTATGCTGGTAAATTTCCCCCATCCTGGTATATGTTTCCCATCCTGGTAAATGTCCCCTATCATGGTAAATGTCATCCCTACTGGTATAGGTCCCCCATGCTGGTAAATGTCCACCATCCTGATATATGCCCCCATTCTTGGTAAATGTCCCCCATCCTAGTATATGTACCCCATTCTGGTATATGTTCCCCATTCTGGTAAATTTCCCCCATCCTGGTATATGTTTCCCATCCTGGTAAATGTCCCCTATCATGGTAAATGCCATCCATCCTGGTATAGGTCCCCAATGTTGGAAAATGTCCACCATCCTGGTATATGTCCCCCATCCTTGTAAATATCACCCATCCTGGTAAATGTCCCCCATCCTGGCCGCATCCTGGTACATATGAGCCTCCATCGCTCTGCCCACAGTAAAAAAAAAATCATACTCACCTTCCCTCTATCGCTTCACTGATGCTCGCTGCTCGTCCTGCATGGCCACAAGACATCATGATGCCAGCGCTGCCTTATTGGGGATTTAATGGGCTTAGTGATGCCCTTACGCCAAAGGCCTAGGAGAGTGAGTGTCGAAGCGAGGAGTAATGTCTCCTCCGCTCAGACACATCTTTGAACTGCTTGCGCAGTTCACAGCGACACTAAATTATAGCTGAGGTGTGCCATAGGTTTTCCATCACTGGGCTAGGGCTTCATGGCCACGTGTTGCATGACAATCAAATCACAGTGTCGCATTGCAAAATCACATCTATTTTTATAATGTCGCACACTGCGTCCTAGAACACAGATTTAGAAACATTTTCAATGTGTTGGATTTTCTGTTGTTGGTCACAAGTCACACACGACTCACTTGCCCTAGATTAAAATGCAAGTCATATGTGACTGATTTGTGTGTACCTTTTCTGAAATTTGCCAATTTTTTACGCCAATTTCCTAGCTCTAAAATAAGGCACACGTCATATACGCTGCACGGATGCCTTGGCTGTTGTGTGACATGTCGCCTTGTAGACTCAACCTTTTGTGCTTTTACTGTGTTTCTTTGCCTTTAACTTAATTGCAATGCATTACACACACTTCTGGCAGTCAGAGGTTTGTGGCATTTAACGATTTCATTAAACGAAAGACGAATGACCTATCTCCTGCAGGTTATATATAGTCAGTCCGTCTGCAGAAATCAGGTGCAGGTGCAAAGAAAACTTCAAACGCTGCTGTTAGTAAAATAATCTTTCCACATATTATCTACATGGTTACTTGATTGCTGGATTTCCTGTAGACTGAGTAGTGTAGATGTGTCAGGCCTTCTGGAATGTATTTAACATATTGTTTCATTGTTTCAGTCTGAAAAGCACATTTAACTGTTGCCTGTGTTGGCGGATGACAAAGTGCTCTTACAGAATAGCGCTTCTTGTAGTCATATGGTGATACAGCATGTGTCATTCCCTTGTATTTCCAGTATAGCATCACTAGAAAATTGTTCAGTTCTATTCATATGGTTGGGACAGAACTGCAATGCCAGATTTAGTCCGTCGACACTGCTACTACTCCAGTTTTTCCACAGAATCCCTCAATAAATCAATATTTAGCGTATGTGTTTTCTATATAAGAACTCCTGTTGAGTAATAGTTTGGGGAACACTACAATAATCTGTGTGTCCATATAAATCATAAATTAAACAACAGCACTCCTTATATATGGTTTCCCTGCCAAAGAGTGTCGTCTAATAAATTTCAGTCTGTCTGCCATTATATACAACACTTGACATAGCCTGGACCACTAAATATGGTTACCACTGCAGACAATCTACAAGCAAGGGACTGCCATAAAGCATGTATAAGAAATCCCAGCCCCCTAAAGAGGGTCCTCATACACTGTGGTATCACCAGAGCGTTGCAGACCCCTATATACTGTGCAGAATTTAGAGTATGGCCCCAGACACAGTGACTCCCTTAATACATAGCAGATCCCAGTCACATGTTTTCTATAATCCTATATAGGCAGGATTCTGGCTAAGGTCCTAATGAGGCATTTAGATCTGGGGCCTTAGTAATTCCTTTCTTTGGGCCTGGATTTTTTTGGAATGATGGCAGGTTTGGTAGCAAGTCAAGTCATTCCTTCTTGCCCTCACTTTTTCTGTTGCCCACATACATTGGTGTGAGGTAGCACCTGCCATTATTGTATCTTTCTCGTGGGTGAAAAGACTTCACAGGCATTTTATGCAAAAACAATAAAGATCAGAAAAATCTTTGTCTGAACCAGTGGCGTAACTAGAGTCCTTTGGGTCCCGGTGCAAAGTTTGATCCACGCCCCTCCCATTTGGGCCATTGTAGCAATTGAAATCCTATTAAGACATACAAGCTGCCCCCATCCCCTTAATTGTGTAGTAATGACCCCCTCATCCTGTAATCATGTCCCTCCAACCTGGGCCACCTCCTGGTAAATATGTCCCCCATCATGGTGTATGACCCCATCATGACTATACTGGTATACAGTGGGGAAAAAAAGTATATAGTCAGCCAATAATTGTGCAAGTTCTCCCACTTGAAAAGATGAGAGGCCTGTAATTGACATCATAGATAGACCACAACTATGAGAAACAAAATGAGAAAACAAATCCAGAAAATAACCTTGAATGATTTTGCAAGATTTTTTTTGCAAATTATGATGGAAAATAAGTATTTAGTCATCTAAAAACATGCAAGATTTCTGGCTCTCACAGACCTGTTACTTCTTATTTAAGAGGCTCCTCTATCCTCCACTCATTACCTGTAGTAATGGCACCTGTTTGAACTTATCAGTATAAAGGACAACTGTCCACAACCTCAGTCATACTCCAAACTCCACTATGGTGAAGACCAAAGAGCTGTTGAAGGACACTAGAAACAAAACTGTAGCCCTGCACCAGGCTGGGAAGACTGAATTTGCAATAGGCAAACAGCTTGGTATGATGAAATCAACTGTGGGAGCAATAATAAGAAAATGGAAGACATATAAGACCACTGAAAATCTCCCTTGATCTGGGGCTCCACGCAAGATCTCACGCCATGGGGTGCAAAAATCTCAGAACCACACGGAGGACCTAGTGAATGACCTGCATAGAGCTGGGACCACTGTAATAAAGGCTACCATCAGTAACACACCACTCCTGTCAGCAGCAGGTTAATCAGCGTGATGTCCACAGCGAGCAACAGAAAATATTCATTTATTGAGAATTAAGAATATCCAGCTTACAACATGAGAATAGGATCAGTCTGGTTTCTGGGAGAGGGAGAGAGAAAATCTGCTGTAACCTTCAGCTTTCAGCTCCACACTAGAAAGAACACACTGGGAGAAGAAGGAGGAACATCCTGTCTGTGAATGAGGACCTTTTTTTTTTAGGCCTCTTCTCCACTGGCGTTTTTTTTCTCCAAATTCCATCGCATGGAAAAACGGATTGCAATCTGTCAAAGGGTTTCATATGATGCAGTCTCCATTTCCCCGTTTTTTTCAGACTCTACACGGGCTCTCCTTGAAATCGCAGCATGCTGCGATTTGATGCGATTCTCAGCTCTCTCACCCCCATGCAATTCTATGGGGGTGAGAAAAAAGTCAGAATCCGGGTGGCATGAGCATGTCACACGGATCCTGACACTTGCATATGTGGCGCCCCTGACCTGGTCAGGCACCACTGAGTACTGCACCCATGCTGGGGACAGTACAATACAGGTAATCCAGAAGGCTGACCGAGGTGTGACTACACAGGCGCATAGTGATCAGGTCTCACACATGTACCTTTGAGAGGACCCCTGGGGATCCCAGGAGGGGGCGAAGCCGGTGCAAAGCCTCCATCTCCACTCCAGGGGTGTGGTAGAGAGCCTGGTTGCTAGGTGGCGTAGGCAAGAACAGGAGAGGAGGAGTAGTGAGTCAGTTTAGTGTGCAGCTCAGGAAGAGCAGAAGCAGACCCTGGAGCTGTTGCAGTCTAACAGCGTCCGCGCAGTGACTACCGACGGGGGAGAACGGTCACCTGGTAGTGCTGCCCGAACTCCACACACAGCTAGAGAGAGCAGCGTAGTGGAAAGTACGGAGACTGTCAGGGAGTACCAGGCCCAAACGGGCGGCAGAGCCCGGTGCGGGGATAGATCCACCTTTCCTTGCTAAACCTGCCGGTGTGGGGCCCTTAAAGCCCACGCCACAACACCACAAAAGCCGCAGCCACGTAGCCACAGTTAGGGCCCATAGTTCACAGGAGGCAAGCAGCTGGAGTGATCTGGTCCAGGCGACAAGCAAACGGCAAACAAACGAGGGGAGCAGTTACTTCCCTGGGTGACCCCCATAGGGACTAAAAGTCGGGGTTACCACAAACCACAGAAGGGCTAAGGAAGGCGAGTCGGTAGCCACCCTCATCAGTCAGCCTGAAGGACACCTGGTTCCAGCCTGGTTCATCCCAGCTACGCCCGGGTTACTCACTCTGCCACCTTCTGTGAGTAAAACCCCTGAAAGACATTCTGCTTGTGTGGAGTTATTCTGCGCCTTGTGGTTCTACACATCTACACAGGGCCCTGGGGCTTGCCTCACTCTCAGGAGGCTATTACAACTGGCTGCACCCACCATCAGCCCCAGGCATCCCTTAACCTGCAGTGGCGGTCCCCACTGACCGCAATTCTGAGAGTGGCGTCACGACAATCCTAAAAGAAGATCTCCTACCTGTGACAAGATCCAGCTACGTGGAGTCCCTGAAGGTAATGCACCGACACAGCACTTGCGGGGCTTCACATCTGGCGTCACGAACAGGATAAGGACTAGACCTGTTCAGACAGGTGACCATGTGCCTGGGCGGTCCGCTTGAAAAATTGGAAGCGCCGCCATATTGCCACCATGAAAAGCGCGCTGAAAAACAACAGCAGCCCGCGCAGGGAGAAGTTACCGCCCACGAAGAGGTGTGGCTACCCAGAGATCCCCTGCAGAGTTCGGACCTCGCTTGTGAAGAGAGCGGAAGCGTCCAGAGACGGCGAAAAGGAAAGGGAGCCACAAGCCTGCTGCTGCAGAGAGAAGAGATGGAGTCCGGACGTGGATACCCAGAACCAGGCTCTGCTGCCTGGTGGTGCCGGGAGCTTGCTATCTTCTGCGATCAGCTGGAGGCCAGGATTATGCGACAGCTCAGTGAGGGACGCACGGAGCTTCTGGAGATGGCTGCGGCGGTTCGGACCTACGAGGAGGGAGCCGCGCGACGCCTGCCAGATCGAGCGGCGACGACTCAGATCCCGATGGTGCCACCGATGGGTGAGTCCAGTATTATCCCTGCCGGCCCGGATGCCCCGACCCCTGCTGCCACGCCCGCGGTCCCTGAAGAGGCGCCAGGCGCGGCGACGCTGAGCCAGGCCGCAGCCACGCCAGGTGCGGCCCGCCAAGCCCCGGCCGCCGCAGCGATGCCCTGCTCGGCCCGCCAAGCCCCGGCCGCCGCAGCGATGCCAGGCGCGGCCCGCCAAGACCAGGCCGCCGCCATACAGGGCGCGGCCCGCCAAGACCAGGCCGCCGCCATGTCAGGCGCGGCCCGCCAAGACCAGGCCGCCGCCATGTCAGGCGCGGCCCGCCAAGACAAGAATGTACCTCTGTTTACCCCGGCCTGCAAGGCCAGAGCAGACACCGCTCCCCAGTCTAAGGAGGTCCCTGCTAGGAAGTCCCTGATAGGAGAGGACCCCGCATACTGGAAGCTGAAGGCTGACCTAGAGGCCCAGTTCCCACAGGAGATGGTGGATCGGTATCTGCTCCCTCCGCACACCCCCAAGGCGACTTCTGCAGCAACCACGCCAAAGAGTCCCCCGCCCGGGCCTGCTGATGACCACCCATCCCCGGCGCTGCCACAACAGGAGTGCTCCGAAGAACTAAGGGGGAGAGGAGGCCAGGAAGCTGAGGAGCTGACCCCAGAGCCATCAGCAGTGGATCCATGCCCAGAGCCAGAGATGTTGCCATACTCCCGCTGGGATGAAGAGGAAGATTTGTCCAGAAACCTCACCTGGGAGCCTGCAAACAGTGAAGCCGCAACCCAGCAGAACCCAGCCCGTAGGACACGGCGCCGTAGCAGAACAAGGTTTTCCCCTGCACCGCAGTCTCCAGAGCAGAAAAACGAAGTCATGGCAAGAGACTTGGAAGAGAAACGGTTCCTGAGAAGGGCCAAATCCCAGGTCAGAGGCCCACTTTGTCGTGGAGTTGTGGAGGATTTCAGTTTGAAGAGTGGATATGGCTTCATAGTAGCTCCTGGTAGGAAGGAAGGCATCTTTGTTAACAGAAGAGACGTTAGAGCCCATTTGCCCAGAGGACATCCAGGAAGGAATCTACGGACAGGAGATTCAGTGGAATTCACCATGCACCAAGGAGAAAGGGGATGGTATGCATTGGATGTTGCACCATGTTCCAGAAATCCCTACAGTGAACCTGCTGTCTCAACAGAAAAAGAAACAGATACAGAAGAAGAAGGAAAAGACAGAGATGGAGAAAGCGACAGGTGCCGCAGCCCTACAGGCCCAAGCCCTGGTGAGGAGGAATCTGCATAAAGTAAAGAAAGAAGTACAGAAGTTACCAGTTTGACAAGTTTTGAAAAGTTTGCAACGTTAATGTTTAAGAAATGCGCCCACATGAACTAATGTGAGAAACCCATGAACCTTAAGGCTATGAACTGGCTATAGCCACAAACTCTCGCAGTGTAAATAGTTACCCCAGAGGGTACCACCACCAGAGCCAGCCTGTTTAGGGGCTTGGCTCGCCTGCAACCAGGGAGCATGCCTGTTTATGGGGCCTGGCTCTCCACCACAAAGAGGGTACCTGGTCAGCACCAACCGTGAAGGCCGCCTCTGGATCCTGCCAGAAGTGGCTGAAGGCGCGGCTTCACCAGGCCAGGTATGCCCTGAAGACCACCAGCCCATGAAAGCCGCCTCTACATCCTGCCAGAAGTGGCTGAAGGCGCGGCCAACGGGAGAGGAAGATTGGAGGAAAGGTCTGGGGAAGTGGATGGCCCAGACCTGGTTACCAAAAGAAACCGGTGACCTGCCTCCTGAAAGGGGTTTAGGGTGGGTTAACGGACTTGTGGGTGGAGGGTGGTGATGTATGGTACCTGGTGGTTTTAAAACGTTTTACCATGTTTTACTGTTTTATGCATTTTAAAATGTTGTCTTGCAGCCCGAGGACGTGCTGGTGATAACTAAGGGGGAATGTGGCGCCCCTGACCTGGTCAGGCACCACTGAGTACTGCACCCATGCTGGGGACAGTACAATACAGGTAATCCAGAAGGCTGACCGAGGTGTGACTACACAGGCGCATAGTGATCAGGTCTCACACATGTACCTTTGAGAGGACCCCTGGGGATCCCAGGAGGGGGCGAAGCCGGTGCAAAGCCTCCATCTCCACTCCAGGGGTGTGGTAGAGAGCCTGGTTGCTAGGTGGCGTAGGCAAGAACAGGAGAGGAGGAGTAGTGAGTCAGTTTAGTGTGCAGCTCAGGAAGAGCAGAAGCAGACCCTGGAGCTGTTGCAGTCTAACAGCGTCCGCGCAGTGACTACCGACGGGGGAGAACGGTCACCTGGTAGTGCTGCCCGAACTCCACACACAGCTAGAGAGAGCAGCGTAGTGGAAAGTACGGAGACTGTCAGGGAGTACCAGGCCCAAACGGGCGGCAGAGCCCGGTGCGGGGATAGATCCACCTTTCCTTGCTAAACCTGCCGGTGTGGGGCCCTTAAAGCCCACGCCACAACACCACAAAAGCCGCAGCCACGTAGCCACAGTTAGGGCCCATAGTTCACAGGAGGCAAGCAGCTGGAGTGATCTGGTCCAGGCGACAAGCAAACGGCAAACAAACGAGGGGAGCAGTTACTTCCCTGGGTGACCCCCATAGGGACTAAAAGTCGGGGTTACCACAAACCACAGAAGGGCTAAGGAAGGCGAGTCGGTAGCCACCCTCATCAGTCAGCCTGAAGGACACCTGGTTCCAGCCTGGTTCATCCCAGCTACGCCCGGGTTACTCACTCTGCCACCTTCTGTGAGTAAAACCCCTGAAAGACATTCTGCTTGTGTGGAGTTATTCTGCGCCTTGTGGTTCTACACATCTACACAGGGCCCTGGGGCTTGCCTCACTCTCAGGAGGCTATTACAACTGGCTGCACCCACCATCAGCCCCAGGCATCCCTTAACCTGCAGTGGCGGTCCCCACTGACCGCAATTCTGAGAGTGGCGTCACGACAATCCTAAAAGAAGATCTCCTACCTGTGACAAGATCCAGCTACGTGGAGTCCCTGAAGGTAATGCACCGACACAGCACTTGCGGGGCTTCACACATACCGCATCAGACTGGCTACCGTAGGAATCTCCAGTAAAACCAGTCCTGGCCGCGGTTACATGCACTGAACTCCGGAGCTGTCACCTGAGCTCCAGAGTGCAGCCTGAACAGCAAGCGCCGAGTGATTGATTCCCCGGCGATTGCTGTTCAGGTCAGCACAGCTGCAAACAGATCAGGCAGACGCTGGAGCTCAGGTTACAGCTCTGGAGCTCAGTGCAGGTAACCGCAGCCAGGACTGGTTTTACAGGAGATTTCTCCCGTAGCCAGTCTGACGCTGCTTACCTAAGAACTCATATAGCACTCGAATGACGCTCACATGTCATACGGATGCTATGTGAGGAAAAAAAACACACACCGTACGCAGATCACACGCAGGATACTCGACTCACATTTTGAGCCAAGTATCGCTGTGATTAAAAAAACGTCAGTGGAGAAGAGCCCTTAGGCCTCTTCTCCACTAGCGTTTTTTTTCTCTAACTCCCCTCGCCTGGAAAAACGGATTGCAATCTGTCTAATGATTTACTATGATGCAGTCTCCATTTCCCCGTATTTTTATGACTCTACACGGGCTCTCCTTGAAATCGCAGCATGCTGCGATTTGATGCGATTCTCAGCTCTCTCACCCCCATGCAAGTCAGAATCCGGGTGGCATACGCATGTCACACGGATCCTGACACTTGCATACCGCGTCAGACTGGCTACCGGAGAAATCTCCTGTAAAACCAGTCCTGGCCATGGTTACATGCACTGAACCCCGGAGCTGTTACCTGAGCTCCAGAGTGCAGCCTGAACAGCGAGCGCCGAGTGATTGATTCCCCGGCGACTGCTGGTCAGGTCAGCACAGCTGCAAACAGATCAGGCAGACGCTGGAGCTCAGATTACAGCTCTGGAGCTGAGTGCAGGTAACAGCGGCCAGGACTGGTTTTACAGGAGATTTCTCCCATAGCCAGCCCTACACTGCTTCCCTAAAAACTTACATAGCACTTGCATGACGCTCACATGTCATACGAATGCTATGTGAGGAAAAAACACACACTGTACGCAGATCACACGCAGATCACACGCAGGATACTCGACTCACATTTTGAGCCGAGTATCGCTGTGATTTATAAAACGCTAGTGGAGAAGAGCCCTTAAGGCCTCTTCTCCACTAGCGTTTTTTAAATCACAGCGATACTCGGCTCAAAATGTGAGTCGAGTATCCTGCGTGTGTCCTGCGTGTGATATGCGTACAGTGTGTGTTTTTTTTCTCACATAGCATCCGTATGACATGTGAGCGTCATGCTAGTGCTATGTGAGTTTTTAGGTAAGCAGTGTAGAGCTGGCTACGGGAGAAATCTCCTGTAAAACCAGTCCTGGCCGTGGTTACCTGCACTCAGCTCCAGAGCTGTAACCTGAGCTCCAGCGTCTGCCTGATCTGTCCGCAGCTGTGCTGACCTGAACAGCAATCGCTGGGGAATCCATCACTCGGCGCTCGCTGTTCAGGCTACACTCTGGAGCTCAGGGGACAGCTCCCGGGTTCAGTGCATGTAACCGCGGCCAGGACTGGTTTTACAGGAGATTCCTCCGGTAGCCAGTCTGATGCGGTGTGCAAGTGTCAGGATCCGTGTGACATGCGCATGCCACGCGGATTCTGACTTGCATGGGGGTGAGAGAGCTGAGAATCGCATCAAATCGCAGCATGCTGCGATTTCAAGGAGAGCCCGTGTATCGTCTGAGAAAAACAGGGAAATGGAGACAGCATCATTAGAAACCATTTGCAAGATTGCAAACCGTTTCTCAATGCGAGAGAATTTGCAGGAAAAAAACGCTAGTGGAGAAGAGGCCTTAGGCTGGAATCACACTTGCGATTCGAAAATCGGACCGAGTCTCATGCTAGAAAGTAGCATGAGCTCTGTCCGAGTGTTGATCCGTGTGCAATGCAACTGCAATGCGATTCTGTAATTGTTCTCATGATTTTAATCCATGTGCAATCCGAGTGTGATCCGTATGTGATCCGTTTTTATTCTCAGCAGCTATGTCATCTGCCACTCAGCTCTGCTACATGGCCGCTGACAGCAGACACAGACAGAGCCACGAGATCAGAATGAAGTCGGATGAACTTCACCCGACTTCATTGTCATCCCGCTGCTCTGTCTGTGTGTCATGGCCTGATTTTCGGTCACCAGTGAAGGCCTCACCGGTGACCAAAAATCCCCTGAGTGTCTTAAGCGATCTGCACTATCAGCGGTGCCATCACTGAGGTTACCCACGGCCACAGCTGAAGTCCTCCACCTGAGATCTGTGGCCGCGGGTAACCTGAGTGACGTCATCGCTTATAGCGCGACTCACTTCAGTCGCTGCGGGGAGCTCACAGAGAGCGGTCATGGTCTGTGGCCGCTCTCTGTCAGCTTCTGATGTAGCAGAGCTGAAAGCATTGTGCGACCTCTGTGGAATACGTCAGACCTGGAGCGGTATTTTGGGACTTGAATAAAGTGGTGAAAGAGGGTGTTTTTTTGTCCTTTTTTTCAAATAAAGGATTTTTGGGTGTATGTGTTTATTTTCTTTACCTTACAGGTTAATCATGGAAGGTATCTCGGGGAGACGCCTGCAATGATTAACCTATGACTTAGTGGCAGCTATGGGCTGCTGCCATTAACTCCTTATTACCTCGATTGCCACCGCACCTGGGCAATTCGGGATAAGCCGGGTAGAGTCCCGGGACTATCGCATCTAATGGATGCGGCAATTCTGGTCGGCTACTGGCTGATATTTTTAGGGTGGGGGCTCCCCTTAACGTGGGGCTCCCCATCCTGACAATACCAGCCTCCAGCTGTATGGCTTTTCCCTGGCTGGTATGAAAACTGGGGGGGACCGCACGCCATTTTTTTAAAATTATTTATTTATTTAATTTACTGCACGATATAGACCCGCCCACCGGCAGCTGTGATTGGTTGCAGTGAGACAGCTGTCACTCAACGTGGGGGCGTGTCTGACTGCAACCTATCATAAGCACTGGTGGGCGGGGAAACCAGTGAATACTAGATGAAATAATGAGCGGCCGGCTTTTTCAAAAGAGGAAAAGCCGCTGGAGCAGTGTGACAGCCATGCAGCGCCGTGTCGGTGATTAGTGAGTATGAGAGAGGGGGGGAGAGGGATAGACCGACAGAGAGAGATAGAGACCGAGAGGGAGAGAAAGACTGACAGAGAGAGAGACCGACAGACAGAGAGACCGAGAGAGAGACAGAGAGAGAGAAGCCGACTGACAGAGATAGAGATTGACCGACATCGACAAACCTCACTCATTTCCAGTGTTTTCTGCAACATGCGATAAATGTATTTATCAAAACGCATGTCACTAGGATGGTGTGAGTGCCGTCCGTGGGACATCCATTTTTTTTCACGCACCCATAGACTTGCATTGGAGTGACTCGCGCAAGAAACTCTACAAAACGCAGCATGCTGCATTTTTTTTCTCAGTCCGATTTGGACTGAGAAAAAAATAACAGATTGGAGCTGCCTCATTGATTAACATTGGTCCAAGTGCAATGCGAGATTTTCTCGCATTGCACTCGTGCAAGTTAATCGCAAGTGTGACTCCAGCCTTACCCAGCGACAGGCTCAAAAGATCACTGCTCTAGAGGAGATCTGCATTGAGGAATGGGCCAACACACCACCAACAGTGTGCGCAAACCTTGTGAAGACTAACAGAAAATGTTTGACCTCTGTCATTGCCAATAAAGGATATATAACAAAATATTGAGATGAACTTTTGTTATTGACCAAATACTTATTTTCCACCATAATTTGCAAATAAAATCTTGCCAAATCAGACAAGGTGATTTTTCTGGATTTGTTTTCTCATTTTGTCTCTTATAGTTGTGGTCACCTATGATGACAATTACAGGCCTCTCTCATCTTTTTAAATGGGAGAACTTGCACAATTGGTGGCTGATTAAATACCGTACTTTTTTTCCCCACTGTATATGTTCCCATCATGGCCCATCCTTCTATATAAGTCCCCATCATGGACCCATCCTGGTATATATGGCCCCAACATGTCCCCATTTTGGTATATATGTCACCATCATTGCCCCATCCTGGCATATGTCCCCATCCTGGTACAGTATACGTCGCCATCCTGCTATATAGTATATATGGCCCCATAATATCCCCATCCTGGTATATATAGCTTAATCATGTCTCCATCCTGGTATATATGGCCCCATAATATCCCAACCTGGTATATATGGCACCATCATATCTCCATCCTGGTATAT
This sequence comes from Anomaloglossus baeobatrachus, assembly GCF_048569485.1. Lineage (NCBI taxonomy): Eukaryota > Metazoa > Chordata > Amphibia > Anura > Aromobatidae > Anomaloglossus > Anomaloglossus baeobatrachus. The sequence goes on along the minus strand of NC_134354.1, from coordinate 368,429,282 downwards.
TGCCCCATCCTGGTATATGTCCCCATCCTGGCCACATCCACGTATATAGCCCCATTATGTCTATATCCTGGTATATAGCCCCAAGCTACTATATGTCCTCATTTTGGGCATATCCTGGTCTATAGCCCCATCCTGTCCACATCCTGGTATATAACCCCTGTCCCCATCCTGGTATATAGCCCCATCCTGTCCCCATCCAGGTATATAGCCCCATCCTGTCCCATCCTGGTATATAGTCCCATCCTGGTATATGTCCCAATCATGTCCCCATACTAGTATATAGCCCCATTCTGGTAACTATGATCCCCCAGCAACGCCGCACACAGTAAAAAAAGCTAAACATTGCCCTCACCTTCCTACCGCTCCCCTGGTGTCATCGTCTGGCGCTGGCATGCTGGCAATTGACCAGCGTGTAAGCGGCGCAGTGCATGACGTCACTGTCATACATGCCCACAGTGCTCGCTGTCAGCTATGCCAGAATATTCGCTGCTCCCCATACCCTGTATAATGGGAGTGAGGAGCAGTGAATATTCACAGCCTTAATTGGCGGCTGGGATATCTCAGCGCATGGACTTGTTAGGTTTCTATGCTATGATGTGTTTTAGCTGGATGCGCCCTCAGATGCATGTCCAGCTGAAACAGGTGCTGTGGTCAGCAGGCCCTCTGCACACCCGGGCCAGGTCACAGTCGCGATCTCTGCAACCGCGATCATTATGCCCCTGGTCTGAACAGAACTTCTGTGTCAAAGTCTCTGATTACATAAATGGATGCTGTTTTGTCATTATAGTAAAAAAAAAAAAAATATACGGCCTCAAAAAATTGCACTTTAAATTTTAGAGGGTACAATATTGCATATCCACCATTTGCATAGTATGATGCCAATTTAAAGGGAACTTGTGATCAGATTTGTCCCCTATAATTTGTGACCACCAGCATTAAAGGGAACCTGTCAGCAGAAATGTCCCCTAAAACCTAACAGATTCCCCCTCTGCAGCTCCTGGGCTGCATTCTATAAAGGTCCCTGTTATGATTGTGCCCACTTTCTGACCGAAAAAAAGTGTTTATAAAGTTGTACCTTTTTGGCTTCTGATTCTGTAAATCCGTCACGGGGGCGGGCTGCCTGATGGCCGTTATTCTGCCCCCTGGTCCTGTATGCCGCCCCCATCGCTGATTTCAATACTTCTGGACGCCGCCCACTGCTCCAGCCATCCCCGCGCATGCCCAGTGCCCATCTCTCGGGGATGAGCACTGTGCCCAGCGTCACCGCTGGTGACGTGCACGCAGGGTTAAGATTATGGGCGGTGCTGTGATGTTTATTCCTAAGCAACTGCCCATAATCGCGGGACCGCGCTTTCGGTGTAGTCACTGCTCCGCGCTCTTCCCATCTATTTCCTGCCTCGGGGCAAGATGGGAAGGAGGCGAAGTGAGGTCAGCAGCAGCGCGCTTGCGCAGAAAGAAGCAGGCCGAGGGGGAAAGCGCGGTCCCGCGATTATGGGCGGTTGCTTAGGAATAAACATCACAGCACCGCCCATAATCTTAACCCTGCGTGCACGTCACCAGCGGTGACGCTGGGCACAGTGCTCATCCCCGAGAGATGGGCACTGGGCATGCGCGGGGATGGCTGGAGCAGTGGGCGGCGTCCAGAAGTATTGAAATCAGCGATGGGGGCGGCATACAGGACCAGGGGGCAGAATAACGGCCATCAGGCAGCCCGCCCCCGTGACGGATTTACAGAATCAGAAGCCAAAAAGGTACAACTTTATAAACACTTTTTTTCGGTCAGAAAGTGGGCACAATCATAACAGGGACCTTTATAGAATGCAGCCCAGGAGCTGCAGAGGGGGAATCTGTTAGGTTTTATGGGACATTTCTGCTGACAGGTTCCCTTTAAGCTCTTATATACTGCATTCTAGAAAAGTGTATATAAGTGCCCAGACCACTCTATATAACAAACAACTTTTATTATACTCACCTGTGGGGCAGTCGGGTCCAATGAGCATCGCTATTCTCAGTCCGGCATCTTCTATCTTCCTTCCATCACCGTCCTTCTTCTTGCTTCGTGTGGATGATATGTCCTATGTTATCCCTATGGAGGCCTCCATTGTGCTCCTGCACATGTACACTTCTCTCTGTCCTTCTGAGGGCAGAGAAAACTATTATAGTGCACATGAGTGGGCAGTCTTTGACCTATCCCTGTGCCTGCGTATTACAGTACTTTGATCAGGGCAGAGAAAAGTGCTGTTGCGAAGGACCACAATAATGGACTCTGTGTGGATGACGTAGGATGTGTCATCCACACAAAGCAAGAAGCAGGATGCCGAGAGCAAGTAAATAGGAGGCGCCAGACCAAGACCAGGGACGTCCAATGGACCAGACCGCCCTATAGTGTGAGAATAAAAAAAGCTATTTATCTTATACAAAGCAGCCTGAGCACTTATAAAAAGCCCCATAGTCCTCCATGTATTATAATGTACCCACTAGTCCTCCATATTTTATAAAGCAACCCCATAGTCCTTCATATTGTATTATGTAGTCCCCATACCATTTAATGCACCCCTTAGTCCTCCATGTATTATAATGCACCCGCATAATCCATGCATAAGGTGTCCTTCATGTTGTATTATGCAGCCTACATACTGTTTAATGCAAACCCAAAGGCCTCCATATAGTATAATGCAGCGCCATAGTCCTGCATGTATTATAAAGCATCCCCATAGTCCTCCATATATTATAATGTAGTCCCATAGTCCTCCATGTATTATTATAATGCACCCCTACGGTCCTACATGTTTTATAATGCAGCCTCATAGTCCTGCATATTGTATTATGCAGCCCCCATAACATTTAATGCACCCCCATAGTCTTCCATGTATTATAATGCACCCCCTTAGTCCATGTATAAGGTGTGCTTCATATTATATTATGCAGCCCCTATACCATTTAATACACCGCCATAGTCCTCCATGTATTATAATGTGTACCACCCCCGCGTCAGCAGCCTGCCGCTGCTGCTCTGATCCGGATCCGTGGTGGCTCGAGGGGTCTCCGGACCCGGGGGTCGGGGTCGCGCGGCCACTCGGAATAAAGGGGGTTATTTACAGGGGATTGTATGGACAGTTCGTGACGCCACCCGTGGTGCATGGTAAGATGGAGTACCATCGCTGCAATGGGGAGTACCCGGTGGCGATGGAGTGGGCAGCCAGATGTTTAACCCCTCCACGGGTAGGGGGAATGACCCGGGACCCGGTATAGGTGACAGAGAGGTGCCGTTGGGACGGTCAGGGATCACTTAAGTACTCACTCAGTCCAATAACGCTGACACCGACAACTGTGGTAAACCAAAGTTCTTGATATCGCTGCAGCAGGGAGGTAGTACGCCTGAATCCCGTGCCCGTTGGTGTTGCTTGTTAGCCTGTGGCCTTTTCCGTGGCACCTTGTGTTTTCTAGTTGGTCCCTTGAGTATGAAGCTATCGGGTCCCGCTCACCAGTATGGCTAACTGGGTGAGCTTGCTCTCAGGGTTCTCGCTTGGGATTTTCTGGACTATGTATTGGGAAAGTCCTATCTCCCTCGTTGCGCTAGTACCCCGATTTTGGAGCGGGTGGAGAACGGATCTTGAAGGCTCCATCCTCGTCGGGTAAATTGCCAGGATGCCTGAAGCTCCTTCCTGACCTAGGGTCCACGTACCCCGTCATGCCTTGGCCCCTGCCCGGTGATAGCCCAAGGCCGCCGGCTGTCCTCTTTGACAGTTCGTGCCCCTTGTCACGATCCCCTGAGATCGGGGTCCAGCTCCTACCAGGCCCAGACCACCGTCTGCCACCTAGTAGACTCCTGACCTCCTCTCACTTTCACCTCCAACACTATACTGTTCTGCTCCTAACACTCCTGACCTCCCCTAACCAACCCCCCAAGTGGGTGACCCTATTCCCTTCACGCCGGCCACTGGTGTGTCGGGTGGGTGTGGTGCAGAGTGTTCCTAGGATTTTGATTAGCTTGTTCTTAGCAACACCAAAGGTCAGGGACCCGTAACCAAGGAGGAGGTGGATATTGTACAGAAGAGCAGATTGCACAATACCCTGTGACGACCTGATAGGCCAGGGTGTCACAAATGAACTCCCATAGTCCATGTATAAGGTGCTCTTCATATTGTATTATGCAGTCCCCAATATCGTTTAATGCACCCCCATAGGCCTCTGGCCTCCGTGTACTCACTGATTAAAAAAAAATAAACAAGTACTCACCTTTCCTCATTCCCCCGATGCTGTGGTCAGAGCATCCTCCTGTCATGCGCTCTGCATGTCTCAGCACAGTGACGTCACCACACTCTGCTGCACTGAGACGTCGAGCGCAGGCACAGAGGGAGAATGAAGAAGGTTGGAGTGGAGTGCTCCTGTGACGCTCTGACAAAATCAGGGTGTCACAGATGACTGCACCCCTCTTCCAGGTGCAGGATTTCCTCCTCCTTGACCCTCAAACACAATCTCCATCTAGGTACACAACACCAGCCATCAAACCCTAGTCACCTACCATGATAATAGGAACACATCAGTGGGCGGGGCCAAGTGGATGTCAACGCCCACCTAGGGGTTCTGAAGTGTTATGGGAGGGGCCAGTTTCAGTCAGACAGACAGAAAGTCAGAGAGTGACAGTGGAAAGTGACAGTTGGAGCTGAGAAGACGGTGAACAGGGTAGCCAGAAGTTGGAGCTCCTGGGGTACCAGAGGACTGGACAACTGACAAGGAGGCAGTCGGAAGACAGGGCCACAGGCGACAGAGATCCGGTCGTGGGAAACCTTAAGTGGACCAGGACAGGGTCGTAGCCCGCTGGTACCGGGAATCCGGTCCGGAGGCCTTGCACAGACAGACTACCTGGACCCTAGGGCGAGGGACAGTTTCAAACACCTCACCAATTGACCAGCCGGGGACAAGATTTCAAGTCTCGTCCCACAGGAAGCCCAGATAGAGTGAGACGGAAGCCCAACGAGGGGGATAGGGCTCCGCAATTGTCTGCTAAGATCCCACGGGTCAGTTCTCGCTGGCCACAGCTCCCATGGACAAACACACCGGGAGTGGACTTCCCTGTTTCAAGCGGAGTAGTCAAGATCAAGGACACAAACCTAAAGTGCAGGAGGACGGGCCCCTGTTCTGTTGTACCAGTGTGTGGGACCCGAGCACACCGCTCCGGAGGCTACCGGTTGCCAGCAGTTTGGTTTACCATCTGGACTCTGTGTCAAATTATTTCAGGAACTGTGAGTACACCAACACCCTCCGGTCCAACCCTTCAAATTGAGCTCCGAAGCACCATCCCACCTGCATTAGGGCCCCGGAACAACACCTCCCCTACCCGTGGAGGGGATAACATCCAGCTGCCCCACTCTATCGGTCTTGGGCATCACCTCCAGCGGCAGCGGCTGTGTCACCAACAATCACCGCACACCACGGGTGGTGTCACTGACAAACCTCCCCTGTATATATAAACTCCCCCTTTTTCACTTGCGGGCGACGGACGGGTGCTCAGGCCCAGGTCCGGCTTCCCCTCGAGCCACCGCAACAACCCTGGATCCGAGCATCTCGAGCAGCCCCCCTGCCGCGGTCTGTCCCCTGCCTACAACACTCCACTCTATCCTTCATCATTGCTTTGTGCAATGACAGGGCCTGCGGGCAAAGTCTGCCACTGAACAGCACAGCTCCTCTCTCACACAGAGGAGCCGGCTGCTTTTGTGCAGGGCAGGCGCCAGGCCCCAAACTCTGCCGGGCCCAGTCACAGCCGCAATCTCTGTTACCGTGGTTGTTACGCCCCTGATTATAAATGTAACATAGCTGGAGAAAAAGACATGAACGACACATCCAAAAATCATACTTTGATCTAAGGCAAAAGTTTATATACCTGAATGTGAGGTTCTTGGTTTAACATTCTGATAAGACTGTATGAAGCCCACTGCCACTTCACGGCAAACCTCAGTGGGTCCCTAACTAGTGCTGAGAGGATCTGGACTGTAACAGTCCGGATCCGCGCAGTTTCAGTGCTATATCTGTGAGGCACTTGGGCACGGGATTCCGGGTGCATGATCCGGATTTGGCAATTAATAAAAATTAAAAAAAACAGAAATAAATGAGAGTTTCATATTTACCGAGACTCAGTGTCATGGCGGCACACTGCTTCCGGGTCGCGCATTCACTTCCTGTACTGTGTGCAGGCAATCACACAGCTTTCCATGCATTCCCCGCCCACCGGCCATCCTCTCACCTATGATTGGTTGCAGGCTGACTCGCCTCCCAGCCTGTGACAGTCTCTGCTGCGGTCATCGCTCAGTAATAGGCTGCACTCAGAGCTGGCAATCGTGCTCTATGGCTGCTGGCTCTGAGATGTAGCAGTGCTGGATGTGTTGCCGTGGGACCTCCTGTGTATTATGTCGGAGCTGGAGGGGTGTGTTGGAGTTAATAAAATGGTGAAGGAGGGGACGTTTATATTTTATTTCAAATAAAGGATTTTTCTGTGTGTCTGTGTTTATTTATATTCACTAACAGGTTTGTGTGATGCAGGTATCTGATAGACGTCTGTGCCATTACTAACCTAGGGTTTAGTAGCAGCTGTGCGCCGCTATGAACCCCTGCGATTACCCCGATTGCCACCGCACCAGGACAATCGAGATGGGTCGATATCGCACCGGAATTGTCACATCTAATAGATGCGGCAATACCGGGCGGTTGCAGTCTGAGAATATACCAGCCCCCAGCCGGCGTTATCATGGCTGAGGATAAAAACTGGCGGGGACCGCAAGTCATTTTTTTTTTTTAATTATTTATTTATTTATTTACAAAAAAACGCATGCGGTTTTTCTTAGGCTACCTTCACACATCAGTTTTTTGGCATCAGGCACAATCCGGCTTGTGCCTGATGCAACGGATCTGTCGCAGATTGTGTAAAAAACTGATGCGACAGATACAGCAAAAAACGGATTGGGTTGGTTTTTTTGTTTATTTTTTTGCTTTCTTTTTCATGCCGAGAGAGAGAAAGAGATCCCATCATTACCGCACACACCCGGGACTACCGCCCCCATCATCCCTGCACACACCCCGGTACTACCGCCCCCATCATCACCGCACACACCCTGGCACTACCGCCCCCATCGTCCCCGCACACAAACCGGCACTACCTCTCCCATCATCACTTCACACACACCGGCACTACCGCCCCCATCATCACTGCACACACCGGCACTACCGCCCCATCATCCGCGCACACACCGGCACTTCCGCCCCCATCATCCCCGCACACACCGGCACTTCTGCCCTCATCATCCTCGCACACACCGGCACTACAGCCCCTATCATCCCCGCACACACCCAGGCACCACCACACCCATCATCCCCGCACACACCCCGGCACTACCACCCCCATCATCACCGCACACACCCCAGCACTACCACCCCCATCATCACCGCACACACCCCGGCACTACCGCCCCCATCATCCCCGCACACACCCAGGCACTACTGCTCCCATCATCCCCACACACACCCAGGTACTACCGCCCCTATCACCGCACACATGCAGGCACTACCACCCCTATCATCACCACACACACACCGGCATTACCTGAGTGATGTCCCTGCTGACAGCGTGACTCACTTCAGTTGCTGCGTGGAGCTGACAAGAGCGGCGGTGTTTTACTGCCGCTCCTGTCAGCTTCATGTAGCAGAGCTGACGGCGTCGCAGGACCTTGTATGGATTACGTCAGACCTGGAGGTGTATTTGGGAGTTAATAAAGTGGTGAATGAGGGTGTTTTTTGTCTTTTATTTCAAATAAAGGGATTTTTGGTTGTGTGTGTTTATTTACTTTCACTTACAGGTTAATCATTGGGGGTGTCTCATTGACGCCTGCCATGATTAACCTAGGACTTAGTGGCAGCTATGGGCTGCCATTAACTCCTTATTACCTCGATTGCCACCGCACCAGGGCAATTCGGGATGAGCCGGGTAGAGTCCCGGGACTGCCGCATCTAATGGATGCGGCAATTCTGGGAGGCTGCTGGCTGATATTTTTAGGCTGGCGGGCTCCCCATAACGTGGAGCTCCCCATCCTGATAATACCAGCCATCAGCCATGTGGCTTTACCTTGGCTATATCAAAATTAGGGGGGACTGCATGTCGTTTTTTTTAAATTATTTATTTATTTTACTGCACTATATAGACCCGCCCACCGGTGGCTGTAATTGGTTGCAGTGAGACAGCTGTCACTCAGCGTGGTGGCGTGTCTGACTGCAACCAATCATAGGCGCCGGTGGGCCGGGGAAGCAGGGAATACGAGATGGAATAATGAGCGGCCGGCATTTTCAAAAGAGGAGAAGCCGCCAGATCAGTGTGACAGCTGTGCAGCGCTGAGCCCGTGATTGGTGAGTATAAAGGAGGGAGAGACCGACCGACAGAGAGACCGACGGACCGACCGACCGACACATCGACAGGGACAGAGAGACTATTAACAAAACGACTGGGCATGCCCAGAAACAAAAAACGGAAACCAGTGCCGGTTTCCGGCATATGACGGATGACGACGAATCCGGCACCCATAGGCTTCCATTATAAAAAAAAGCCGTACGGCGCTGGATCCGGCGCGATGCGTTTTTTTTGTCAGAGAGAAAAAGCATTACAAGAGACGTTCCATCCGTCCGCCACATTAGTCAATTACGCCGGATCCGGCAAAAGCCGGATGCACCACAATGCCATCCAGCACAATCCAGGGCTAATACAAATCAATGGGGATAAAACGGATCCGTCGCCGTATCCATTTTATCAATTTTTTCCGGATTGTGCCTGATGGAAAAAAACTGATGTGACCGCATCACACTTTTGAGGGACTCCCACGAGTCTGACATTGCAGCAAAGCCGCATACTTCTGACAGGAGCGTGCATGTGTTTCTAGGTACATGCACGCTCATGTTCAGAGAACGGCAGGCTGTAAAAAGAAAAAAAATTCCTGAAAGCAGGTGGAAATTTGGTGCTGAAATCTGATGCAGACGATTTCAGCACCAAATTTCCACCTCCTGGCAAAAAATCGTGAAAAAATCCGCGGCAAAAAAAATGCGTCAAAACACCACTTTTTTTGCCAGGAGGTGTAGATTGGATGCAGGAATATGGTGTAAAAATTTCAGCACCAAATTTGCATCCCTTGGCCCAAAAAAAAAAAATTCTGCCAGCAAGTGGAAATTTGGTGCTGAAAGCTGGTGTAGATGACTGCAGCACCAAATGTGCACTTCCTAGCAAACAAAAGCAGCAAAAATCGCAGAAAATAACAGCAGCAGAAACCGTGGCAAAATCCGAGGCAAAAAAATGTGTCAAGACACCGCATTTTTTTGCCAGGAGGCGTAGATTGGATGCAGGAATATGGTGTAAAAATTTCAGCACCAAATTTGCATCTCTTGGCCAAAAAAACTGCGGTTTTTCTGCTAGGAGATGCAGGTCTCTGAACTCAGTGACCTGCACCTCAGGTCAGGTTACCTGCAATCACAGATGAAGGACCGTGGGAACCTCCAGCTGTGACCGCAAATGACCTGAGTGACGTCACCACTCAATGCGCAGCTCATTCCTTCTCTGGAGATCATAGAGAGTGGTCGTGCTCTATGGCCTTTCTCTGTGATATTCAGATGTAGCAGAGCTGAAGCGGCGTGGGACGTCATGTGGATTACATTGGAGCTGCAGGGTGTTGGGGGTTAATAAAGAGGTGAAGGAGGGGGTGTTTGTATTTTATTCCAAATAAAGCGTTTTTCTCTGTGTCTGTGTTTATTTACATTTATTTACAGGTTTGTGATGCAGGTAACTGACAGACGTCTGTGTCATCACAACCTATTGTTTAGTAGCAGCCGTGCGCTTTTATTAACCCCTGCTATTACCCCGATTGGCACCACATCACACCACCGGGAAGAGCCGGTATCGCACCGGGATTGTCACATCTAATACCAGCTCCCAGTCGGCGTTATCTTGGCTGGGATGAAGATTAGGGGGAACCGCACGTCATTTTTTTTTTTAATTATTTATTTAAATAAAAAAAATAATGCCGCATGCGGTTTCACTGGAGTTACACATGCGAGGGACTCGCACGAGTCTGCCATAGCATCACCCGGCAGCCTTGCATGTGTGACTGGATACACAGCACAGACACAGCCCGACAGCTTGGGCTGCAGCCGCGCGCTGTATCTGTGCTGCCGATTGCTTATTTTTTACCACCATGCTGACCGGCAGACACACTGCTTTCCCCGCCCACCGGCCATCCTGGTGCTTGTGATTGTTTGCAGTCAGCTGACACGTGCCACTCAGGGTGGGGGCGCGTCTAGCTGCAACCAATTACACGTGCCGGTGGGCGGGGAAAACAATGAATATTGAATTGTCGACTCCAGAAGAGAATAGCGTGACCCGGAAGGAGTGTGCCGCCATGACAGTGGCTCGGTGAGTATGCCGCGCTCGCTCCTAGCCCCCTATCCCCTCCACAAACGTTTTAAACCTCCGGATTCCGGTCCCCATTGACTGATATTCCGGAGAAGATCAAACTCTTTTTTAAAACTGGCAGTTTTTTTTGGGCGTTCGATCAGCTCTATCCCTAACTTATTTGAAGCATGACGTGATGTGCTGCACCTTTTAGGACTTTATACGAATTAAGGACCCACTCAGAGGTTCACCGTTACGTAGCAGTGGGCTTCATACAATCTGATAGTCTGATCAGAATGTTAAACAAAGAACCTCATGTTCAGGTATAGAAATTTTTGCCTAGCAGCATTAGACGAACTGATGATTTATCGATGTGCAGTTCATATTTTTTTCTACAGCTATGTTGTGTAATTATAAGTGTGCCTGCTGGTTTGGAAACTACCCTGTACTCTTAAAGGGGTTGTCCACTATTAGTACCATCCCCTTCTGATTCCACATGTTTCCCCAGGTAAATAATGAAGCCTATACACACCTCCCATACCAGCACCATGCCAGTGGTGTCCAGGCCCACAGTGCCGGTGCTCACATGGGGTTCTGACGTCATGCATGCCCTGTGTTGAATCAGTGCTTCCTTCTCCCCGCCTTGTGACCAAAAAAGCAAAAAGCTGTGCTCACTTCCTTTTGATAACTTGTTTGATCCGAAGGTGTATAATAATTGATTGGCAATTGCTAAAAAAAACTGCCAGGATTAGGTCTTGATGATGTGCATGACTGTGACGCCCTGGCAAAACCAGGCAGTCACAGATAGGCCCCTGCATAACACCTTCCCTTACTTAGGAAACACACAGCCGACCTGAAACCCTAGTCACCCCCTTAGGGAGGGACAGACACACCAGTGGGCGGGACCAGGCGGTTGGACATGTCCACACAGGAGTCTAGATAGGCCAGGGCGGGAAAAGCAGAAGTTCAGTTTAGTTGAGTCTGAAGTTCAGTTTGGAGAGGAGTGTGGGCTGGAGCTAAGTGTAGCTCTAGCAGGAGGGTTCAAGTTGAACGGTACCAGGGTAGGAGCCTGGTGCCACTGGCTAGGAGGAAGACGGTGGTCTCCACCAGCAGGAGATGGGAAGATGGCTCGGCAGAACCGAGGTGGACCAGGAAAGGGTTGTAGCCCGCCGATACCGACACGGAGAACCGACCCGGAAACCGGAGCACAAAAGGGGGTACTCGGACCCTGAAGCCAGGACCAGAACCAAGTGGAACTGGTTAATTAACCGATTGAGTCCAGGACTAGAGGTCCTGTCCCACTCAAAGTCCCTCATAGAAGACAACAGCCCACCGATTAGGGATAAGAGGTCACCGCCAGGGCCCATAGATCCCACGGGCCAGCGTCTGTGGGCACGGCTCCTTAGGCCACATCCAGCCGGGAGTGGACTCCTGAGTTTCACACTAGGAAAGTCCACCTTACACAAAGCAGTGCAGGAAAAGGATAGAGACCACCAGCTGAGTGGGGGACCCGAACGCAAGAGGCCGCGGCACCCGCCACCATCACCTTGGTTTACCAGAGACTTGTGTGATTTACTAACAGTAAGTACACTGTGGCGCCCCTGACCTGGTCAGGCACCACTGAGTACTGCACCCATGCTGGGGACAGTACAATACAGGTAATCCAGAAGGCTGACCGAGGTGTGACTACACAGGCGCATAGTGATCAGGTCTCACACATGTACCTTTGAGAGGACCCCTGGGGATCCCAGGAGGGGGCAAAGCCTTCACCTCCACTGGAATAGTGGAGGGGGTAAAAAGCCTCCATCTCCACTCAAGGGGTGTGGTAGAGAGCCTGGTTGCTAGGTGGCGTAGGCAGGCACAAGGGGAAAAGAGAAGGAGGAGTAAACAGTCTGAAGCAGAGGGTGGAGGAGTGAGGAGCATGGAAGTGGAGCTCAGACAGGAGCAGCAGTGAAGGTCCCAGGAGTGAGCCGGTTTAGTGCAGAGTCCAGGGAGCTCGGAGGAGAGCAGACCCCTGGGGCTGTTGCAGTCTAACAGCGCCCGCGCAGTGGCTACCGACGGGGGAGAACGGTCACCTAGGAGTGCTACCCGAAATCCATCTTCAGCTAGAGAGAGAGCACGGAGTGGGAAGTAAGGAGACTGCTAGGGAGTACCAGGCCCAAACGGGCGGCAGATCCCGGAGCGGGGATAGATCTACCTTTCCTTGCTAAACCTGCCGGTGTGGGGCCCTCAAAGCCCACACCACAACACCCAAAAGCCGCAGCCACGTAGCCACAGTTAGGGCCCATAGTTCACAGGAGGCAAGCAGCTGGAGTGATCTGGTCCAGGCGACAAGCAAACGGCAAACGAAGGGGAGAGAGGCACCAGCAACTTCCCTGGGTGACCCCCATAGGGACTAAAAGTCGGGGTTACCCCAAACCACCAAGGGCTAAGGAAGGCGAGTCGGTAGTCACCATCAACAGTCAGCCTGAAGGATACCTGGTTCCAGCCTGGTTCATCCCAGCTACGCCCGGGTTACTCACTCTGCCATCTTCCGTGAGTAAAACCCCTGAAAGACATTTAGCTTGTGTGGAGTTATTCTGCGCCTTGTGGTTCTACACACCTACACAGGGCCCTGGGGCTTGCCTCACTCTCAGGAGGCTACTACACCCGACTGCACCCACCATCAGCCCCAGGCATCCCTTAATCTGCAGTGGCGGTCCCCACTGACCGCAATTCTGAGAGTGGCGTCACGACAAATAGAAGATTTCCTACCAGTGACAAGATCCAGCTGCGTGGAGTCCCTGAAGGTAATGCACCGACACAACACCTGTGGGGCTTCACAACACCAGTACCCACTGCGGTCGCCATCCCCTGCACCGAGCCACCGGGTCCCGGGGCCACCATCCCTGCCCACGGAGGGGTTAACAACTTGCTACACAACATCTCCCCCGGGTGCACCATAACAGCAGCGGTGGTGTCCCACCTCACCACACACCGTGGGTAGCGTCACGAACTTACTACGGCCTAGCCCGTACATCTACGTCCCCCCATTTTATTCGGCGTGTCTGCGAGACCCCCGGGTCCGGAGACCCTCGAGCCACCACCCCTGAAGGTCCGGACCCGAACAGCACCGGCTGCTGGCACGGGGGCGGCACATGACCAAGTGTTCATAGCGAGGCAGTACATTTTTCAGACAACCATTAACTCCTTCATCCATCACCAGGCTATTTTGCATTTATTTGTTTTTGTTTTTTCCTCCCCTTCTAACAACTGTAATTTTTTTTTAATTTTTCTGTCTGCATAACCAAATTATGGCTTGACTTTTTGCAGGACAAATTGTAACTTTTGAATGACAACATCCATTGTATCATGTAATGCACTATAATGCAGGAAAAAAAAACCTCCAACTTCGTTGAAATTGCAAAAAAACCTGCAATGTCACAATTGTTTTTTAAGTTTTTATTTACCATGTTAACTATAGGTAAAATTGACCTTGCAATATGATTCTCCAGGTCAGTATGACTACACAGATACCAAACATGTATAGTTTATTTTTTTTTTTATGTAAGTGGTGCTAAAAAATTCGGAAGTTTGTAAAGATTTTGCCTGTGTCCCTATTTTTAGAGAGCTGTAACGTTTTCAATTTTCAGGACTGTGGGAGGGCTTCTTTTTTGCACCCTGAGCTATCGTTTTTACCAATACAATTTTGGGATAGATACAATGTTAAACCTACAACAAAATATGACCACATTTATAAAAAAAACAGTCTAATTTTTATTGTATATAGATATTTAAAAACAGGAAATGTAAGAAACATACAGAAAGATTTTAGGATAAAGATATAAGGTCACCTCATAACCATGTTATGGCATAAATCCCAAAATTAACTGCGCGCAAAAGCATACTGTATACAGACATGGTACCATAAAGATTACAAAAATATTTACCATAGAAAGTGTAAATGAAGTGGCCAAGATAAGACTGTGGCCTTCTTCTATCGCCCTTGGAAGAGACCAGGGGGAAATGTGCGTCAGGTGCAGCAAGGTATATATGATGGCTCACATTAAATGTTACGTGTCATGATAGCATAATTCCTATTCATATTTTTGCATTCTATTGACACGTTCTATATTATATGCGCTAGCGCGAGCCTGTGAGCTCTCTGCGCAGACGCAAGATTATGAGCGAGCTCACTGGCTTGCGAAAGTGCACCTATGTTTCCGTCTCTGCCTGCAATAGGGCAGAGTGAAGTGCACCTGCATGAGCCGGGAATAACTGCGCAGGTGCAAGATTCCGCCCAGCTACGTGGAGGATGACGGAGGCGTCAGATGCGTCAATCATCAAAGGAGTATGGCAAACAGTGGCAGGAGTGGGGGACAGGAGCCGAAAAAGATCCGACCAGAACAAGTTATTTGCATACACGGGGGTCAGATTTTATAAAGTTATTTCTGGAGTCTGCAGGTTGAGTCAGGGAACAAGGTGCACCTGACTCGACCACCCCAGGGCTATGGGACACCCGGTGCCGACTAGTCCGGGGGTCGTCAGTGGTGGCGGGGCCCGACTCCGTGGCCCTGGTGGGCGTCAGTTAAATATGGCTGGTGAATAAAGTTTATGGTTGTCGTGACGCCACCTGTGGTTTGCGGCTATTAAGCCGCCACTGCTGTATGGGGCCTCTGGGGCTGATGGAATGGCAGCTTGGATGGTCCTGCTCCCCACAGGTGGAGCGGTACCCCGGGGCAACAGTTGGTGCTCGCGAGAGTCTATGGTGTGATGTTGTGTGAATAATACGGTGCAGGGCCGACAGGCAGTGAAAAAAACAGGCACAAACAGTAGTCTCTTTACCTTCTCCTCTTTTACTTGGCAACAGTTTAGTCCAGGGAGACCGTCACAGGTGGTAAAGATGATCCGGCCGGCCTGGAAGTTCCTGGGGGTGATCTCTTTGGCCAGTTGAGTATGAGGCCTACTCCCTGATCTTTCTTTTCTTCTATAGGACCCTGCACTATAAATTTAGCAATGGCCCTCTTGCTGCTGGGACCGGTGGTTCGTCCCTTTTTCTGTGTGGTAGGCTGCGCAGGCCCTCTCTGGTGCTTCTCTGCAGGAGTCCACACCGGGCCCTTGGGATGCAGCTGTACCTTCAGATTGCTTCTGGGCCAGGGGGCTTGCAGCTCTCCTGCCCTCCGGATTCGGCCACCAGGGAAGGATTTTATACCCTGGCAACCACAGACTCCGATGTCTGAGTCTCTTCTGTGCCTCTCTGCAATTCTAGCTTCACTGGGCCAAGCTACTCCAGCTCCAGGCCCCAGTTCCACAAGGCAGCACTACTCTGCATCTGCTCTCTTTGCTTTCTCTCTACAGACTGACCACTAACTCCTCCCTCAGGTCAGACTTAAGGAATGCTCCCTGGAACTCCAGGTTCAGAGCTCCCCCTGCTGGCCTGAGGGAGAAACTGCGTTGGATGTTGAACTTACTGGCCAATGATTCCCCCAATTACCTCCAGGCTCAGCATTAACCCTTTGGAGGGGCAATGCTGTTGTGGCGACCAGGTCCTGGGGCGCCACACACCTTCATAGAATGCAGCCTATTAGTTGCAGAAGGTGATACTTTTGGTTCAATACTGAATAAACTGGTGACAGGTTCCCTTTAATGCACTTTGGCGCAAAGTATCCATATCTGCTGCTGGCAACTCTTTTGCAATTAGCAACCAATGACCTCCCCAGATGTGCTCAATGGGAAACAAGTCCAGAGACGATGTAGGTCATGGCAGCACGTTCCTGCAATGCAAGCTGCTCACAGTCACACAAATGACATGCTGCCTGGTATTGTATGAGAAACAGTGTGAAAAATCCTAGGACAATAGAAAATGGTCATACTATTGGTTGCACGAACAAATAAATCTAATGCTGAGCTGGTAGTGTACCTGGAAGACTAAAGGGGTCCAGCTACCATACATTATTCCACCCAACACCATAATCCCAGGAGTAGGAATGTTGTGTTGTTCCCTCTTGAAGGTGTTCCATAGAGCTCAGGTTATCGGTCTCAAAGTTTATCATCATCCAGAGAAAGACAGAAATAGATACTGGAAAGTCTTTATTCCAGGTACACTAGAGGCTTGACCTTACATTGATTTGGTCATGGAGCTACACCTATTTTTCCATAATCTTCCAGGAGTTGTTTTTACAACTCATCAATGTAAGCCTCCATGTTGCTCGTGCTACTGCTAGCAGTCTGTTACAGCTTAAACATTCTACCATGGCCTTAACATGGCTTTAAAAGTGTTGTTTTCAATTTTTAATAATTTGCATATCATTACCATGGCTATCAATCCTGTGATTTCCATAATTCCATGACTTTCCCTTCTTCGTGTTGCAATTTCACTGTTGAAACGTATATTTTAACATTTAAGGTTTTCAATGCGATAGTGTACCCTCAGTATAAAAACATTGCTTCACATGTTGGCTTAGACAAAGAAAAAATGAAAATTATTCTTTGTGGTCAGACAGTCTGAGGTTTAAAGATGCTTAAATACAGAATCATAAAGATGTTAGCATAGGGAAATCCAAGACAGTGATCAAAGCTTCCATTGCAGTCAGGAGCAGTTGTCATTTAGGGGATTTTTACTTAATAATACTCAATTTTTACTTACTAATGTACCAGCCATGTAAAGGAATGGTATTGTGAGTAATCACAGTACAGTATGTTGCCTCCGATTAAGCAATGAGAAATTCTAAATATTGAAAATATAGTCCTATTTGTATTGTTTGTGGTAGGTGTCTTTAACATTTATTTTTTTTCAAAATTTACCACAACAGCTTTCATTTCATTCAACTGTAAAATGGATGTTTATGCTTAAACTGCAAATTACCAATGAATTACACACAATTTCTTTTGGATTTTTGACTATCATTTTTTCATGTCGTATGTTTTACATATTAAGGTGAACCTGTCTTGAAAAAAAATGCTATTATCAAGTTCCAGGAACGATATTCTCCACTCCAGAGTTTTCTAGACCCGGCCTGGTCATGTCAGGGGTTAACTCCCATGAGCCTCGTTCTGATTTAAGGAGACAGTATATCTGGTCGATGCACTTGCATACCTGTGCTAGTTATGCTCTGCAGCCTGTGACTGGCTCTGGTGAGATTTCTTATTTGATCTGACTCTTTGTTACCGTGCCCTGACCTGTAGCCTCCCCCGTTCGGCTGTCTGTCCCAGTCCCTGACTTCCCACTCCTGTCAGTTGTTTACCCATCCTGGTTCATTCTCCGTCCCGTGTTTGTGTCTCCTTACCCACCGGTCTTGTCTTCTGTTCCCTGTGCCCTTTGTGTTTCCCTCTGCATACCTGTTTTCCAGGCTTCCAACTTCGGTTCTGTTTTCTCACCTGATTTTGACCCTCCCTTTGCAGTGACTTGACTTTACTGGCTAGACCCTGACTACTTGACTACACTATTGCCCCCTGGTGGTTTGCCTGAGAACTGCCTGCTGAAGTTACTCTGCTGTACTTCAGCCTCCTGTTACAGTGTTACTTTGACTCTCCTCTGCTGCCACCTAGTGGGGAATACGCTGTACTACGCCTTACCAGCCCTTTATACAGCATGACAGCTATTAACTGCAGACATGGGGTTAATCTGCAGGTAAATAGCATTGTGATTGTGCCTGAGGCCTTACTTTGAGCTCCGCTACTGTAGGAAACAAACTTTAATTCTACCGACAGAGTTCGAGCTTCAGTCATAGAGGGAGGTGTGAGGTCAGTCAACTCTCTGTGTACCAAAAGCAGTGTCTGTAATCCTGCCCCCCTCACTGACTGACAGATGGTTCTAATGATCAGCAGCTGTCTTTCAGTGTGGGGATGATACACAGAGTGATGACTAAACCAGCGCCGGCGCCTCCCTTATGGCTGAAGCCTGAACGCTGGCAAGAGGATTTAAGTTCCTCCTGGTAGTGGTAGTCAAAGTGTAGTCACTGGATAGGTTCACAACTCAATTTACCCTTATGAAAATTAAACATGTTTGGCTAAAACAACATTTTTGGGGAAAAAACATAGTTATTAATTTTTACGGTGCAATGTTTTAAAAATTCTGTAAAGCATCTGCAAATTCTGGATGTTCACCACACACCTAGATAAATTCCTTTATGGGTGCCATTTCAAAAATGGCGCCACTTGTGGGGGGTTTCTACTTTTTAAGCATATCAGGGGCTCTGCAAAAGTGACATGGCTTCTGCTATCTATTCCAGCCAATTTTGCTCTCCAAAAGTTAAATAGTGCTTCTTTCCTTACAAGCCCTGCCCTGCACCCAAACAGTAGTTTTCCACCACATATGGGGTATCAGTGTACTCAGGAAAAATTGCTCAGCATATTGTACATATTGTCCATTTTCTACTGTTACCCTTGTAAAAATGAAAAATTTGGGGCTAAAGAAACATGTTTGTGGAAAAATGTTATTTATAATTTTCATGGCTCGACATTATAAAAATCTGTGAAGCACCTGGAGGTTCGATGTTCTCATCACACCTTTAAATAAATTGCTTGATGGGTGTAGTTTCCACAATGTGGTCATATCTGGGTGGTTCCCTCTGTTTAGGCACATCAGGGACTGGGCAAGCACGACATGGCATCTGCTAGCTATTCCAGGCAATTTTGAGTTCTTAAATGTCAAATGGCGCTCCTTCCCTTCCGAGCCCTGCCATGCGCCCAAACAGTAGATTTCAACCAAATAGGTGGTATTGGCGTACTTAGGAGAAATTGCACAATAAATTATATGGTGCATTTTCTTGTTACCCTTTGTCAAAATGCAAACGTTATGGCTAGAGCAACATTTTTGTGGGATAAACGTACAATTTTCATTTTTTCCTTCCACATTGCTTTTGTTCCTGTGAAGCACCTAAAGCACTTCTTAAATGTGGTTTTCAGCTTTTTGAGGAGTATAGTTTTTAAAATAGTGTCACTTTTGGGTATTTTCTGCCATGTAGACCTCTCAAAGTCAATTGGAATGTTACATAGGTTGAAAAAAGACCTAGGTCCATCTAGTGTCATGTCAGCCCTAAAAAAAAAATTGGTTATGTAAAGTTTGTAGGAGAAACGAAAAATTGTTGATAAACTTTTAACCCTTCTAACTTCCTAACAAAAAAAATGTTTCAAAATTTGTGCTGATGTAAAGTAGACAAGCGGGAAATATTATTTATTACCTTTTTTTTATGATATAACGATATGTTGAAGGGCATAAAAATTCACAGTATGAACATTTTCAATGTTTTAAAAAATAAACACAAATAATATTGAGCAAAATTTACCACTAATATGAAGTACAACATGTCACAAAAATACAGTCTCAGGATCACCGGGATCCGCTGAAGTGTTCCAGAGTTATAACCTCATAAATTGATCCTAGTTAGATATGAAAAATGAGTCTTGATCAATAATGTACAAAGTGGCTCAGTCCTTAAGCGGTTAAACATGGTCATGGTCAGCTGGATTCGCAATGAGAATCATTTTTGGAATGACAAGTGAGTTGTGATTTGTGTCTTCCTGGCCCTGTTTATACATCTAGGTGGCACTACACCCGGGGATGATAATTGAATGACCAGCTCAGGCGTAGGATATAAAAGATCCCCTATAGCATTCAATTGTGAAAAAACTGATGTTACCAATATTGGTCAGTATGACGATTAAGACGAATTTGTACACTGCTTTATGAGAGGGATTGTTGGACCCCAAGGTAATAAGGATTCTCTGTTACAAATTGGAATGAACTAAAAGAACCTTTCAAGAATCTAGTTGAGATGCCCCTGATGAGCCTTGGGATTATTAGTACCAGAGACGGCGAAACGCATTGGGCGATTCTTGGATAGCAACTCTTCTTTGTTTTTGCCATATATCTCTCTATCATCTGCTATTGAGCACACAGACTGACTTAATAATATTTGACGACCCATAAGCCCCTAATCCCTTATAAGCCTAGGTGATGATACAGACAAATTAGTCACCTTGGACTGTGCACTCTTTCTCACTGTGGTGTGACCGCCTTGGGTTTTCATACTCCTTTGAAGTTAGTGAACCTTATTTGGAACCAGGGAGGGGACAACATAGGGGCTGAGTCGTCGTGGAACGGGGGCGTCACTACAACTAGGACGCCGTCCCCCGTGGTTTAGGAAGGGAAAGGATAGAGCAAGTACAGCTTCCCTTCTTTTTTCCTTCCTATCCCTTATTTTAAGTAATTGTTTATGTATGTAATTTTGATATCAATAAAAGTAAAAAAAATTATATAAAAGTAGTCAAGACTAAGGTTTCAAAGTAGACAAGTGGGAAATATTATTTATTACCTATTTTTTGTGATATAACGATATGTTGAAGGGCATAAAAATTCACAGTTTGAAAATTGTGACATTTCAAATTTTCAATGTTTTCAAAAATAAACACAGATAATATTGAGCAAAATTTACCACTAATATGAAGTACAACATGTCCCAAAAATACAGTCTCAGGATCACTGGGATCTGCTGAAGCGTTTCAGAGTTATAACCTCATAAATTGATGCTAGTCAGATATGAAAAATGAAGCTTGATCAATAATGTACAAAGGGGCTCAGTCCTTAAGCGGTTAAACATGGTCATGGTCAGCTGGATTCGCAATGAGAATCATTTCCTTACAGACGTCATTTTTTGCATGGCACTTTAACTTCTATACAGCCACTGCCAACTGTAGAACACAAACCATTCAGTTGCACTTTTTTTGCATAACAAGAAATTCCATTCCGACCCCAGGAAATGTCAGAGGTCCGGTGTTGAGAAGGCAGACAGAAATGATTGTAGAGTAACATACTTTGCCCAAACATGGGCAGCATTGGGCTTTCATGGCCATGCAGGATGTGCATGTCTGTATAGTTTGGAATCAAGATTCTCCCAGCTATGAAAACAGAAACCCTGGATCAGCAAGGTGGAGACGTGATTTCTGTGCCAAGCTACAGAACATTGACTGTATCAATCTCCCCACACACCAAAGTCTACAAAACAGAGAAATCTGGAGAATTAACAGCTACCAGATGGAAGCCGATAGGGGATCATGAGATTAGACAAAAAATAGATTCCCTTATAAGGTGCAATACTAGAGATGGGAATCTTATGTTCCTATAATGTTTCTTAATATACTGATAACTGGGACTGTGATTGATCAGAGTACAAATTTTTATAATCCTTCTTAAATATAAAGAAACAATCACAAACCCAAAATAAAATCTTATTACTTCAGAAGGACAGTTTGATTCAAATAATATATAAAAATGTAACAACTGGTATTTTTTTTCTTTCCTACTTACTAGAGATGAGCGAACCTCTAGAGGCTGCGTTCGAGTTCGGTTCGGCGAACCGTTCGACAAACCTCTCGAACCCCATTGAAAACAATGGGAGGCAATCACAAACACATAAAAACACATAAAAAACACCTTCAAAGGTGTCCAAAAGGTGACAAACAACTCACAAAACAACACAAACACATGGGAAAGTGACAAGGACAAAGACTCATGCGAAGACAAAACAGCTGGACGAGGAAAAAGAGGAGGAGACACAGATATAGGCATGGCATGCCCTTCTAAAATCATGTAAAACACAGCAAAGGGACTCCAAGCACAGTCTCCCTTTTTTCCAAAAATTGGGCCCCACAGACACCACTTCAGTGGCATCACTTGTGCCCTAGTTGCAAACTGGACAGGTTGATTTGCATCAAGCACATTCCAAAATACGCCAGCCTTAACTGTCCCCGAGATGACACCGGGGTAGGTAGCAAAGTCTTTGCTGATCCCAGATCTGTTCATCTTGGCTCGTTTTTAAAAACACAGCAAGCAAGCGGACTCCAAGCACAGTTTCCTTTATTTCCAAAAATTGGGCCCCACAAACACCACTTCAGTGGCAATGTGGCGCCCTGGCCTAGCCAGGTCATCACAGATAACATACAAACACCCCCCCACCTCCCATTAGACAGGGACACCAGCCAAACAAAAACCCTTGTTGCCTCCCTCCAGTGTCTGATGTCCACACCAGGTGGGGCGGAGCCAAGCGGTTGGCCCCACCCACCGAGGAGTTCACAGGCCTGGAGGCGGGAAAAGTGTCAGTTGAGTTGAGGAGTTGAGTGTTGGAGTTTGAGGAGTGAGGAGCAAGCACTTGGGTGTCTGGGTTTGTGGCCCAGGCACTGACAGCAAGGTTGGCAGATGGTGGTGGCCGTCTGCAGGAGTGGTGGAGCAACGCGGAACCGTAGGACCGGGGTCGGGCGACAGCCCGCCGGTACCGACCGGGGAGCGAAGTGAAGCCAGCACACACAGGCAGGGCCATCGGACCCTGACCAGGCTTGGAGCCGCCGACAATAGTCAGATCCGAATGTGACTGGAACCCCAGAGGTTTCACAACAGCAAAAGTCCCGATTGAAGGCAACAGCCCACACCGTGAGGGTATACAGCTACCGCCTAAGGCTAGAGACCCAAGGGCCAGCGCCTGCGGGCAAACGGGCTCCTCCGGTACCCATACTACCGTTGGGAATCCATAGTAGTCAGAAGGAGAACATCAAGGTGCAGGGAAAGACAGCCGCCATCACCTGTCCGGGGAGAGACACTGCAGCCAGCTGCGGGACCCATCCATCCAGCCATTTGGTTTACCGAGGACTTTGTACCTTTCTTGCTGAGTGAGTACACCCGTGCCATCCGGCACCGCACCGCGCTGTCCCTGCAACCCTGCACCTCACCAGCCCTGCCTCCCCTTCACAACATCACCGGGCCCCGGGACCACCGACCCCTACCCACGGAGGGGGAAAACAACATCCCAGCTGCTCCTTACCATCGCTCTCAGGATCCCCGTCATCAGCAGCGGTGGTGCCTATCTTCACCACGACCCGTGGGTGGCGTCACGGACTAAATCCCCCAAACCAACCACCCCTTTCACTCACGGGCAAGGAGCGCCGCTCGAGTCCCCGGATCCGGCCCACCGCTCGAGCCACCGAGCAGCAGCAGCGCTGGACCCGAGCATTAGCGAGAGCGCAGTAGCGACGGCGTCCTCCCCGCCCGCAACAGCATCACTTGTGCCCCAGTTGCAAACTGGACAAGTAGATTTGCATCAAGCACATTCAAAAATACGCCAGCCTTAACTGTCCGCAGGATGACACCGGGGTAGGTAGCAAAGTCCTTGCTGAACCAAGACTTGTTCATCTTGGCTCATTTTTAAAAACACAGCAAGCAAGCGGACTCCAAGCACAGTTTCCTTTATTTCCAAAAATTGGGCCCCACAGACACCACTTCAGTGGCATCACTTGTGCCCCAGTTGCAAACTGGACAGGTAGATTTGCATCAAGCACCTTCAAAAATACGCCAGCCTTAACTGTCCCCAGGATGACACCGAGGTAGGTAGCAAAGTCCTTGCTGAACCAAGACTTGCTCATCTTGGCTCATTTTTAAAAACACAGCAAGCGGACTCCAAGCAGAGTCTCCTTTTTTTTCCAAAAATTGGGCCACACAGACACCCTTTCAGTGGCATCACTTGTGCCATAGTTGCAAACTTAACAGGTACATTTGGCATCAAGCACATTCCAAATCCACAAGCCTTTACTCTCCCCAGGATGATACAGGGGTAGTAAAGTCCTTGTGGATCCATGACTTGTTCATCTTGATGAACAATAGTCTGTCCACATTGTCACTGGACAGATGCGTGTGCTTATCTGTCAGCACACAACAAGCAGCACTGAAGACACGTTCAGAGACAACGCTGGCAGCTGGACATGACAAGATCTCCAAGGCGTAAGTGGTGAGCTCAGGCCATTTTTCAAGATTTGAAGCCCAAAATGAGCAAGGCTCCAGTTGCAAAGTCATAGGCATCGATGTTCATTTGGAGATACTCCTGTATCATCCTCTCCAGCCGTTGACTATGTGTCAGACTTCTTGTCTCTGGTGGCCTTGCAAAGGATGGTCTAAAAAAAAATTATGAAACGATTCAATAAAATTGCTGTTACCAGCACCAGATATGGTGCTGCTGTTACGGTTAGACTGTTGATGACGAGACAGTCCCATGTTTGTCAAGTTACAACTGGGAGATTCACTGTGTGCACCACTGTTGTTTGGTGGAAAAGCCGAGCTAAAATTGAGTAACAGCTTCTGCTGATACTCCTGCATACGTGCGTCCCTTTCTATGGCTGGAATAATGTCACAAAATTTGGACTTGTACCGGGGATCTAATAGTGTGGCAACCCAGTAGTCATCATCACTTCTAATTTTGACAATCCGTGGGTCATGTTGTAGGCAGTGCAGGAAGAAGGCGCTCATGTGTCTTGCGCATCCAGGAAGACCAAGTCCTCGCTGTGTTTGTGGCGGCGAGGTGCTAACCGTTTCTTCTTCCTCTGACATCTCCACCCAACCTCAATCAGCGGAAATTTGACCAAGGTCTCCCTCATCTGCTGATTCTTCCATGTCCATTGAGAGTTCGTCCTCCATTTCTTCATGGTCTCCTGCACCTTCCTCAACATTTTGGCTGCTACCATTCGCCCTTGTTAATCCCTCTCCCCCACCGTCCCATGCCTGCTGCCTTGGTGATGATGAACGTCTGGACCTTGTAGATGTTGCTATCCCTTGCGCATACGAATCATCCTGTACTTCCTCCCCTTCCTCTTGTCCCACCCCCTGACTCCGAATAGTGTTTAGCGTGTGCTCCAGCATGTAAATGACTGGAATTGTCATGCTGATAATGGCATTGTCAGCGCTAAACATATTCATCGCCATGGCGAAACTGTGCAGAAGGGTGCATAGGTCCTTGATCTGAGACCACTCCATCAGCGTGATCTGCCCCACCTCTGCATCTCATTGGCCCAGGATATACGTCATGACGTATTGCACCAGGGCTCGGCGGTGCTGCCACAGTCGCTGTAACATGTGGAGAGTCGAATTCCAGCGTGTCGCCACATCGCATTTCAGGCGATGAACCGGCAGGCCGAATGACTTCTGGAGTGATACAGTTAGGTCCAGAAATATTTGGACAGTGACACAAGTTTTGTTATTTTAGCTGTTTACAAAAACATGTTCAGAAATACAATTATATATATAATATGGGCTAAAAGTGCACACTCCCAGCTGCAATATGAGAGTTTTCACATCCAAATTGGAGAAAGGGTTTAGGAATCATCGCTCTGTAATGCATAGCCTCCTCTTTTTCAAGGGACCAAAAGTAATTGGACAAGGGACTCTAAGGGCTGCAATTAACTCTGAAGGCATCTCCCTCGTTAATCTGTAATTAATGAAGTAGTTAAAAGGTCTGGGGTTGATTACAGGTGTGTGGTTTTGCATTTGGAAGCTGTTGCTGTGACCAGACAACATGCGGTCTAAGGAACTCTCAATTGAGGTGAAGCAGAACATCCTGAGGCTGAAAAAAAAGAAAAAATAAATCAGAGAGATAGCAGACATGCTTGGAGTAGCAAAATCAACAGTCGGGTACATTCTGAGAAAAAAGAAATTGACTGGTGAGCTTGAGAACTCAAAAAGGCCTGGGCGTCCACGGATGACAACAGTGGTGGATGATCGCCGCATACTTTCTTTGGTGAAGAAGAACCCGTTCACAACATCAACTGAAGTCCAGAACACTCTCAGTGAAGTAGGTGTATCTGTCTCTAAGTCAACAGTAAAGAGAAGACTCCATGAAAGTAAATACAAAGGGTTCACATCTAGATGCAAACCATTCATCAATTCCAAAAATAGACAGGCCAGAGTTACATTTGCTGAAAAACACCTCATGAAGCCAGCTCAGTTCTGGAAAAGTATTCTATGGACAGATGAGACAAAGATCAACCTGTACCAGAATGATGGGAAGAAAAAAGTTTGGAGAAGAAAGGGAACGGCACATGATCCAAGGCACACCACATCCTCTGTAAAACATGGTGGAGGCAACGTGATGGCATGGGCATGCATGGCTTTCAATGGCACTGGGTCACTTGTGTTTATTGATGACATAACAGCAGACAAGAGTAGCCGGATGAATTCTGAAGTGTAACGGGATATACTTTCAGCCCAGATTCAGCCAAATGCCGCAAAGTTGATCGGACGGCGCTTCATAGTACAGATGGACAATGACCCCAAGCATACAGCCAAAGCTACCCAGGAGTTCATGAGTGCAAAAAAGTGGAACATTCTGCAATGGCCAAGTCAATCACCAGATCTTAACCCAATTGAGCATGCATTTCACTTGCTCAAATCCAGACTTAAGACGGAAAGACCCACAAACAAGCAAGACCTGAAGGCTGCGGCTGTAAAGGCCTGGCAAAGCATTAAGAAGGAGGAAACCCAGCGTTTGGTGATGTCCATGGGTTCCAGACTTAAGGCAGTGATTGCCTCCAAAGGATTCGCAACAAAATATTGAAAATAAAAATATTTTGTTTGGGTTTGGTTTATTTGTCCAATTACTTTTGACCTCCTAAAATGTGGAGTGTTTGTAAAGAAATGTGTACAATTCCTACAATTTCTATTAGATATTTTTATTCAAACCTTCAAATTAAACATTACAATCTGCACTTGAATTCTGTTGTAGAGGTTTCATTTCAAATCCAATGTGGTGGCATGCAGAGCCCAACTCGCCAAAATTGTGTCACTGTCCAAATATTTCTGGACCTAACTGTATAAGTTGGTCAGCTGAAGCGGTTGAACGGCGGAAGTGAGCAGAGAGTGACCGTGCCCTGTGCAGAAGCCCATCTAGGCCGGGATAGTGTGTTAAAAATTGCTGGACAACAAAGTCAACACGTCAGCCATACAAGGCACGTGTGTCACCTTGCCCCGGTGAAGGGCCGTTCCCAGGTTTGCAGCATTGTCGCACACAGCCTTCCCTGGCTGCAAGTTGAGTGGAGACAACATTTACGAAACTCGGACCGCAAAGCTGCCCACAACTCCTCCGCTGTGTGACTCTTATTTCCAAAACATTTCAAGCTAAAGACCGCCTGATGCCGTTGAGCTCTCATTCCAGCATAGTAAGGAGGTGTGCAGGATTCCTTGTGCACAGTTGCAACGCGGGTGGCCTGACCAGGCAGGCTTGGGTCGGAGGTGGAGGACCCAGACGAGGTTGAGGAGGCAGAAGCAGTGGAGGAACTTTGACATATAGAAGATTGACGCACAAGTCGTGGGGATGGCAAGACTTGTTGAGCAGACCCTTCTCCGTCTATCACCATAGTTACCCAGTGCCCAGTCAGCGACATGTAACGCCCCTGTCCATGCTTACTGGTCCAAGTATCGGTGGTGAAATGCACCCAGTCACACACAGAGTTTCTCAAGGAAGCGCTGATGTGTGCGATATGCTGGTGTAGCGCAGGCACACCTTTCTTGGAGAAGTAGTGGCGACTGGGCATCTGGTACTGGGGCACTGCGACGGACATAAGGTCTCGAAAATACGCTGTGGCCACCAGGCGGAAAGGCAGCATTTTGGTAGCCAAGAGCTTACAGAGGGATAAAGTCAACCTCTTAACCTTGTCATGGCTCGGAGGAAATGGCCTTTTATTTGTCCACATCTGAGGGACCGAGATCTGGCTGCTGTGTGGAGACAGTGGTGAGTAGGGTGTCCCTGAAAAGCTGCAGGTCTGTGAGGAAAGTGCAGGTGGAGACATGATGCTGCCTTCATCCAAAGTTGGTGCTCTCGATGTCTGAGAGAGTTGTACACCAGCACTTGTTTCCCCTTCCAAACCAACTGGCGATCCACCAAGCAAACTGCCTGTTGAGGTTAAAGTGGTGGAAGAAGGTCTGCGTGGAAGAACAGGTCTGACAGATGTCCCCACAGTCATAGAAGATGAGGAGCGCACGGATGCACTGGAAAGGGCAGGCGGTAGATGGCCCGCTCCACTAGGACACATTGCCGCATGGTGAGCTTCCCACTGGGACTTATGCTTGTTATTCATGTGACGATTCATGGAAGAAGTTGTCAAACTGGTGAGGTTTTGGTCTCTACTTATAGATTGCTGACAAATTTTCCAAATCACATGATTTGGGAGATCCTTTGCAAGGTCAAAAAAGGACCAGGCTATGCAAGGCTTAGAGGACATGCGACTTGCAGAGCCACCCCGACTTGTGCTCAGAGGCAGAGTGGTGGCTGAGGATGCACTTGTTGACGTGCTACCAGTACTCCAACTCTTTCCAGGAAGGCTCAAGGTAACTTCGTCGTCAGTTGCATCCTCCTCTGCCTCTGGTGACCTCCTCGAGTGCCCGACTGTGGGTTGACAATAAGTGGGATCTAGAACTTCATCATGAAGCGTTGTGTTTGCACTCCCCTCGCCCTCAGACCTAACCTCTTCCTGCCCTGACTGAATAGTTAAGTTGTCATCCCAATCTGGTATCTGCGTCCATCGTCATCAGTATGTTCCTCATTGTCTCCACCAACAGGTGTTACAGTTTGGGAATGAGGCTCTACATTATGCTCAGAAACTTGGTCATCAGGGCATGAATCTGACTCACAAAGTGGTCTGTACTCACTGTAGCTTGGGAGCAGACCTCTGATTCCCAGCCTATAGTGTGACTGAACAGCTCTGCAGACTCAGCCATCTCTGTTACACCATACTCTGCAGGGCGGATGGAGACTTGAGAGCTGGGAGAAAGCAAGTGCGATTGGGATGACAACTCAGAGGACTGTTGTTTTTTGGATTTTGAAGTTGAGCTGTAGGAGAGGCCACTCGTTGGAGCACTTGAGATCCATTCAAGCATGTGTTTTCTTGTGCATCGTCTACCTTTGTTCCAGTTGTTTTGTTCCGTAAAAAAGGGAGCACATCGGATTGTCCACGGAAAGTAGTAGACATCTTACTTTTTCTGGAAGATGGCCTATCTTCAGCAGATGTTAATGTACCTTTCCCACCTTCCCCACGGACACAAACTTTTTTTCCTTTTCCAACATGCCTGTTCCCCTTTCCACCAGCATCTGTCCTCTTGCCACTCATTTTGTTAGCGATAAGATTGGCCACTTAAAATGTGGTAGCAAAAATTGAGAGGTGGTGTAGATTGCAGAGGTGGTCTAGCTTTATTGTCAGCTGAAGAACCAACACTGACTATCCCTGACAATGCAACTATGGCCCTAAAACTGGCAGCACTGTTTGCTATAAAAATATCGTAGCAAAATGTGCTTGAGGGTAGAATGCAGAAGTGGTGGAACTTGCTTGGCACTAGTGGGACACAAAATTAGTATAGCAGACACTTTGTGGATGCCACTTATGTTCAGCACTGTTTGCTATAAAAATAGCTTGTCAAAAATGTGCAGGTGGGTACAGTGCCCGGCTTCTGTGGGTACCAAGACAGGAAAGGAACCCTCACTTTCTATCCCTCCTAATGATGAAATGCAGCAAGGAATTCCCTGAGCTGAGGTAAACAGACGCTGTTATCTGAAGCTGTATACAGCGTTTCCATGGACCAGCCTGTCAGCTATGGCTCTGAGCACCTGCAAATAAGCCCTGGAAAGGGCTGAAGAAAACTGTAGTCCCTAATCTGTACAGCGCTGTGTGTATAGCGTACACAGCAGGAGCGGCGGCAGGAGCAGCGTGAGCGGTGACTGTCACCCACACGCAGAAAGCAGATAATGGCGGCGTGAGGGAAAATGGCCGTATTTATAAGGCAAGGACATGTGACATTCCCAGCCTATGACACATGCCTTTGCTTGTCTGGCAAAAAGTACACTTAGCTGTGTGTGTGTCTGTGATTGGCTGACATCCTGGCCCGCCCCACTGCACGCGCGCTTAGGAAAAAAAAAATGGCGATCGGCATTCTATCAGCATCACAGATCTAAACCGTGTCCCCCCACACACTATACGCTGAAATTTGATAATAGTGTGAATCACAGTGACTCACACCAATACAGTGAAAAGCCAGCTAGTAAATAGCTAGGCTTTTTGCTGATCGAACCGTTCTCGAACGCAACTCGAGCTATCGAGCTTTTAGCAAAAAGCTCGCGTTCGAGTTCGATCTCGAGCACCCCCCAAAATCACTCGAACATGAAATTGGCGAACCTCGAACATTGCTCATCTCTACTACTTACCCCTCTTTGGTTTACATTTTTCATATACAGTTAGGTCCAGAAATATTTGGACAGTGACACAATTTTCGCAAGTTGGGCTCTGCATGCCACCACATTGGATTTGAAATGAAACCTCTACAACAGAATTCAAGTGCAGATTGTAACGTTTAATTTGAAGGTTTGAACAAAAAAATCTGATAGAAATTGTAGGAATTGTACACATTTCTTTACAAACACTCCACATTTTAGGAGGTCAAAAGTAATTGGACAAATAAACCAAACCCAAAAAAAATTTTTATTTTCAATATTTTGTTGCGAATCCTTTGGAGGCAATCACTGCCTTAAGTCTGGAACCCATGGACATCACCAAACGCTGGGTTTCCTCCTTCTTAATGCTTTGCCGGGCCTTTACAGCCGCAGCCTTCAGGTCTTGCTTGTTTGTGGGTCTTTCCGTCTTAAGTCTGGATTTGAGCAAGTGAAATGCATGCTCAATTGGGTTAAGATCTGGTGATTGACTTGGCCATTGCAGAATGTTCCACTTTTTTGCACTCATGAACTCCTGGGTAGCTTTGGCTGTATGCTTGGGGTCATTGTCCATCTGTACTATGAAGCGCCGTCCGATCAACTTTGCGGCATTTGGCTGAATCTGGGCTGAAAGTATATCCCGTTACACTTCAGAATTCATCCGGCTACTCTTGTCTGCTGTTATGTCATCAATAAACACAAGTGACCCAGTGCCATTGAAAGCCATGCATGCCCATGCCATCACGTTGCCTCCACCATGTTTTACAGAGGATGTGGTGTGCCTTGGATCATGTGCCGTTCCCTTTCTTCTCCAAACTTTTTTCTTCCCATCATTCTGGTACAGGTTGATCTTGGTCTCATCTGTCCATAGAATACTTTTCCAGAACTGAGCTGGCTTCATGAGGTGTTTTTCAGCAAATTTAACTCTGGCCTGTCTATTTTTGGAATTGATGAATGGTTTGCATCTAGATGTGAACTCTTTGTATTTACTTTCATGGAGTCTTCTCTTTACTGTTGACTTAGAGACAGATACACCTACTTCACTGAGAGTGTTCTGGACTTCAGTTGATGTTGTGAACGGGTTCTTCTTCACCAAAGAAAGTATGCGGCGATCATCCACCACTGTTGTCATCCGTGGACGCCCAGGCCTTTTTGAGTTCCCAAGCTCACCAGTCAATTCCTTTTTTCTCAGAATGTACCCGACTGTTGATTTTGCTACTCCAAGCATGTCTGCTATCTCTCTGATGGATTTTTTCTTTTTTTTCAGCCTCAGGATGTTCTGCTTCACCTCAATTGAGAGTTCCTTAGACCGCATGTTGTCTGGTTACAGCAACAGCTTCCAAATGCAAAACCACACACCTGTAATCAACCCCAGACCTTTTAACTACTTCATTGATTACAAGTTAACGAGGGAGACGCCTTCAGAGTTAATTGCAGCCCTTAGAGTCCCTTGTCCAATTACTTTTGGTCCCTTGAAAAAGAGGAGGCTATGCATTACAGAGCTATGATTCCTAAACCCTTTCTCCGATTTGGATGTGAAAACTCTCATATTGCAGCTGGGAGTGTGCACTTTCAGCCCATATTATATATATATTTGTATTTCTGAACATGTTTTTGTAAACAGCTAAAATAACAAAACTTGTGTCACTGTCCAAATATTTCTGGACCTAACTGTATATGAAGAGATGAAGGGTTATTATCCCACAAATTAAAGTGTCCTCTTTAGGCCCCTTCACACGTCAGTGATTCTGGTACGCATGTAGATCTCCTCCTTTCATAATACTGTCAGCTCTTCTGTACTGCCCCTTTCCCGACACTGCCTGTCAGGAACTATGTCAATAATCACACTTATGTGTGCTGTGTTCAAAAGGTGCTTTGAGCACAACAGACATAAGTATGACTTATCACAGACAAGCAATGTAGGTGTGGGGTGGGGTAGTATAGCAGTCCTGAAAGTACTATGAGAGAAGAAAAGTTGATGGAAGACTTTGTAATGTAACACACCTAAACTTAGCTGTGCTGCTCCTTTCCCACAGCAACCTTATCTAAATGGTGTGACTTATCTATATTCTAACCTCCTAGCTAGTGATGAGCGAGTATGCTTGTCACTACTCAGTACTCGCACGAGTATCACTGTACTCGGGCTACTCGGCGGGGACCGAGTAAGTTCGCGATACTCGTGCTGTACTCGTGGTCTTCATCCCTGCATGTTGGCGCTCTTTTGAGAGCCAGCCCTCATGCAGGGATTGGCTGGCAGACCACTGCAATGCCACAGCCCTGTTAGTTGTGGAATTGCAGTGATTGGCCGGCCCGCACAGCGTGACCGAGCCTTTATACCGGCAGACGCGCTGTGCTCTGCAAACAGCCATCTCGTATTCCCTGCTTTCCCCACCCACAGGCGCCTATGATTGGTTGCAGTGAGACACGCCCCCACGCTGAGTGACAGGTGTCTCACTGCACCCAATCACAGCAGCCGGTGGGCGTGTGTATACTGTGCAGTGACTTTTTTTGAGCAGCGAAATCCTTAGGATTTCACTGCGCATGCTCTCTCTGGCTCCCTGGAACCGTAACCAAGATAAATATCGGGTAACCAAGGAAAGTGCTTTACCCGATATTTACCCTGGCCACGTGTGCAGGGAGCCCGACACTTCCCCGCTCGGCTCCGCCCCCTCCCGCACTCCACTCCGCATGTATATATATATATATACACACGCACACACACACTCACCTGTCCTCAGCGCCATGGCCCCGCTCGGCTCCACCCACTCCGCACTCCTCCCCCCCCACAGATTCTCGGCGGCCGAGCGATCAGCTGATCACCCGGCGCTGGGAACGATCAGCTGATCACCCGGCGGCCTGCTGCAGGGAGCGATCAGATGATCACCCGGCGGCTGGCTTCTGGGAGCGATCAGCTGATCGTTCACAATAGTCTGCCGCCGGTAAAACTGAAAACAAAATAAATAAATAATTAAAAAAAACGGCGTGCGGTCCCCCAATTTTAATACCAGCCAGATAAAGCCAGACGGCTGAAGGCTGGTATTCTCAGGATGGGGAGCTCCACGTTATGGGGAGCCCCCCAGCCTAACAATATCAGTCAGCAGCCGCCCAGAATTGCCGCATACATTAGATGCGACAGTTCTGGGACTGTACCCGGCTCTTCCCGATTTGCCCTGATGCGTTGGCAATACCTTCCATGATTAATCTGTAAATTACAGTAAATAAACACACACACCTGAAAAAATCATTTATTAGAAATAAAAAACACAAACCAATTCCCTTCCAGCAACTGAGGTGAGTAGCGCGATCAGCTGCTGTCAGTCAGGTAACTCACGGCTACCGCTGGATCCAGCGGTGGCCGCGGATAACCTTAGTGACAGCTCAGCTGATCGCGCTACTCACCTCAGTTGCTGTGTGAAGCTGACAGGAGCGGCGGTGTCTGCTGCAGCTCCTGTCACCTGCATGCAGCAGAGCTGGATGCGATGCTGGAGGTCCGTGGATTACGCCGGACATGGAGGGCTTTTTGGGGCTTATTAAATTGGTTACGAGGGAATTGGTTTGTGTTTTTTATTTCTAATAAAGGATTTTTTCGGGTGTCTGTGTTTATTTACTGTAATTTACAGATTAATCATGGAAGGTATCTCGGGGAGACGCCTGACATGATTAATCTAGGACTTATTGGCAGCTATGGGCTGCCAATAACTCCTTATTACCCCGATTTGCCAACGCACCAGGGCAAATCGGGAAGAGCCGGGTACAGTCCCAGAACTGTCGCATCTAATGTATGCGGCAATTCTGGGCGGCTGCTGACTGATATTGTTAGGCTGGGGGGCTCCCCATAACGTGGAGCTCCCCATCCTGAGAATACCAGCCTTCAGCCGTCTGGCTTTATCTGGCTGGTATTAAAATTGGGGGAACCGCACGCCGGTTTTTTTTAATTATTTAATTATTTATTTCACTGCACAGTATACACACGCCCACCGGCTGCTGTGATTGGGTGCAGTGAGACACCTGTCACTCAGCGTGGGGGCGTGTCTCACTGCAACCAATCAAAGGCGCCGAAAAGCAGGAAAGCAGGGAATATGAGATTGATTAATGAGCGGACGGCTTTTTCAAAAGAGGAAAAGCCGCCGGAGTTTAGTGAACAGCCGTGCAGCGCCGCGGCAGTGATCGGGGAACGGTAAGTATGAGAGAGGGGGGAGAATGACCGACAGACTGTGAGAGGGGGACAGACAAGACAGAGAGAGACCGACAGACAGACAGAGAGAGACAGACAGAGTGAGACCGATCGACAGACTGAGGGAGATAGAATGAAAAAAAAAAAATGACCGACATCGCTAGTAAAAAGCACAAAACGTGAGTTTTGGACATCAGAGTGCCACACAATGTTTTTACGTAAAATCTTTCATGTAATAATCTCAAAAAGTAACATACACCAGCTCTATCTCACTATTGGGTATGTGCCCTTAACATTTCCGCCATGAAAATTCATTTTGGTGTCATTTTGGAAGGTTTTCTGGTGAGTCCGTAAAAATGGCGTAAAACTCGGATAAAATTATTCAAAGCTGTGACTTTTGAGTGATAAATGCTTCAAGGGGTCTTCCCCATGCTGTTGCCATGTCATTTGAGCACTCTTCTGAGACTTTTGTGACATTTTTAGGGTTTCTACATGCTGCCGGGGGTCATTTCATAAAAATACTCGGGTCTCCCATAGGATAACATTGGGCTCGGTGCTCGGGCCGAGTACACGAGTATCTTGGGATGCTCGGCCCGAGCCTCGAGCACCCGAGCTTTTTGGTACTCGCTCATCACTACTCCTAGCACTTAGAAAGCCACGGACCCCTTGGGGGGAGGGGCGACATGACCAAGGGGGAGGTAGGGAGTGATGGGGTTAATAGGGACATTGTAGGTAAACCTAATATGGCATGGTGGGTTGGTTTAGCCGGGGAGGAAGAGGAGGAGTAGGGAAAGGGTTAGTCCGGGGGTTGAAGGAGTTACCTCCTCTTCTGCTTCCGGACGCCGAGTGATACACACGTCCTCCATGGCGGACCTCCAGGAGCTCCAGAAGATGATCCAGGCAGCAGTTGCAGCGCACGGGCCCCTGGCAGTGCAGACCCACCTCCGGGCTGTCGGGGGTTAACCCGTCGGCGCTTGCCCTTCGTCCCCCCAGCGGCAGTGGGCGCCAGTCGCGGCCCCCCCGCAGGTATTCCCCGGGTGCGGGGTGGGGTGAGGAGGAGATGCCAGAGCCCCTCCAGGGACCCTCCGCAGCGGGCAGAGCGGCAGCAGCAGAGTCGGGCTGCCGCTCACAGCGGGAGGAATCTGCGGTCCAGCGCCGGCGGTCGGGAGGTGGGAGGGGCCAGTGCGGGGCCTACTTCCGGTCCCGGCCTCCGGGCTGGAGTTACAGAGAAGGCAGCGGCTCCAGGCCGGGGGCACGCTCGGCGCGGGAGAAAGGCCGGTAGATCCCCCTGCAGTCGGCGGGGGACCGTGGGGATGCAAGCGGCGGTAGGTCCAGCACCAGGGGGGGTCTATGGTGCCTGACCCTGGTGCGGCAACGAGCAGGAGTGACGGCGTGAGCCCTGCGGCGCACGCCAGGTCACTCAGGACCGCTGTGCAGCCCCCAGATGTGGCGGTTTCCTGTGGGAGCGGGAGGACCCGGCGTGAGGAGGCCTGCAAGAGCCCAGGAGGGCCAGAGGCAGCGACGGCTGGGATCCAGAGCCGGGCGTCTGTCTGTCCACGTCCAGAGCCCCCCTAGCAGTCGGCGAGGGGGTGGGCGCGGGCGCAAGAGATCGAGACCCGGGGGCCGGCGCAGGGGACAGGACGGTCTCCTGGGTTGTCGCCCCGGGGCAAGAGACGGAGCGGGGATGATTCTGCCCACGCGGCGGCCCGGTCCGGCGGCCGTGGTGGGGGGGGTGCTGCGGCGGCGCCCCCCGGATGTCGGATGGAAGATGCGGCCAGCGGCGAGGAGGAAGTAGAGGATCTCGTCGCAGAGGAGTCGGATGGGCGTCAGGCGGAGGACAGCGAGGTGGAGAGCTCGGGGGATCCTGAGCTACGGTCGGGTGAGATGGCCGCGGAAGCGGTAGGGGCTGCGCTGGGGGGGTTCCGGGGGAGGGGGGGCGGCTGCGGTTACGGCAGCGCCCGGTGTATTTACAGTGTGGAGCCAATTGTTGGGGCTATTACAGGGGCTGGCGGCGGCTTCTGGGGCGGTGGGGGAAAGGGCGCAGGCGCCGGCAGCTGCGTGGATCGGACCGGCTGGGCGGTGGGTTGCGTCAGCGGAGGTGCAGGATGGAGCAGGTGCAGAGACGGGCGGGGGGAGTGAGGCGGGGGGGGCAAGGAGACAGAAAAGGAGAAGGAGGACGAAGTGGTGCGTTTGGATGATAGGGCTAAAAGTGAGGTTTATGTTTGTTTTGAGGGCCTGCTGGGGGCCCATTTAAAGAAGGAGGTGCGGGAAAAAATTTGGAAAGGGGAATATGTAGAGATATTTTCTCCGCTCCCCATGGAAAAATTTAATTTGGATAGGGTTAAGCCGAGCGACTCCAAAAAGGAAAAGGACGAGGAAAAAAAAACAAAAACGCCGTTATAGGCTGATTCCTCGGACTTTTGCTAACTGGTTACAGGCGTTTGCGATCTTGGCGAGCGTGGTCGGGGAGAAGGAGCCGGAGCATTGTTCGGCTTTGTTCGGTTACATGGATGCGATGGGGGAGGCTTATCGGGTTTACGGCGGGCTGGCGTGGCCGCGTTACGACGAGCAGTTCCGACAACGGAAGGCGCTGCGGCCGGATATGCGGTGGGACTATAAGGATATTTCCTTATGGATGCGGCTGATGGCGGCACCGGCTCAGCCCTTTCGGGGGGGTACCGGGGGTCTGGGGGCCGGGTCCCCGGCAAACCTCAAGAGAGGTTTCTGCTGGCAATACAATGAAGGGCAGTGCAGGTTTGGAGCGGCGTGCCGTTTTAAGCATGAATGCTCCGGATGTGGGGGAGGACATAGCCTTTCCAAGTGTTTAAAAAGGGGAAAGGAAAGGCTAGTGATGGGGCTGGTAAGAGGGACGACGCCAGTTAAGGTAGAAGTGATGGTTCCGTTTTTAAATAGGTACCCGGACGTGGAGGCTGCGGCGTTGTTACATTTTGGTTTTTCTGACGGTTTTCGTATCCCGTCGGTTGTTAGTGCATCGGTTCCGCCGTATCGTAATTTGCGTTCCGCTAGGGATCATCCGGAAGTGGTGGATGAAAAGCTGAAAAAGGAGGTGGCTTTGGGCAGGATGGGTGGTCCTTATGACGCCCCGCCATGTTTGACTTTGGTGGTTTCGCCGCTGGGGGTGGTACCGAAGAAAAAGCAGAACAAATTTCGGCTTATTCATCATTTGTCTTACCCAGAAGGGTTATCGGTGAATGATGGCATTGCGCTGGAGTTATCGGCGGTGTATTATGTGTCGTTCAATGAGGCGTTGGACTTGGTCAGGGCGGCGGGTCGGGGTGCATTGATGGCGAAGGTTGAAGCGGTGTTTCGGTTGTTGCCGGTTCATCCGGATAGTCAGCATTTGTTAGCTTGCTGGTGGAATGGCAGCTATTATGTTGATCGGTGTTTGCCGATGGGCTGTTCCATTTCGTGTTCGCACTTCGAGGCGTTTAGTTCGTTTGTTGAATGGGTGGTTCGGGATGTGTCCATTATTCATTATTTGGACGATTTCCTGTGTGTCGGGCCGGCGGGTTCGATGGTTTGTGCGGGTTTGTTATTTGCATTGCAAAACGTCGCGGCCAGATTCGGAATTCCTTTGGCTCCTGAGAAGACGGAAGGCCCGGCGCCGGTGATGTGTTTTTGGGGATTGAGATTGATTCCATTGCTATGGAATGCAGGCTGCCGGAGGGGAAGGTGCGTGATTTGAGGGCTGCGGTGGCGGGGGTGAAAGCGGCAAAGAAGGTGCGGCTTAAGGTGGTGCAGGCCTTGCTGGGGAAATTGAATTTTGCTTGCAGAATCGTACCGATGGGTAGAGTATTTGCGCGACGCATGGCAGCGGCGACGGCTGGTGTGAGGTTGCCGTCGTATTTCGTGCGAATCACGAAGGTGATCAAGGACGACCTGGGAGTATGGGATCAATTTTTGCAGCAATTTAACGGTCGGGCTTTGATGATGGAGAAGGTGGCGTCTAACGGGGTGTTGCAGCTGTTCACGGACGCGGCCGGGTTCGGGGCGGTATGTCGAGGTCATTGGTGCGTAGGGCAGTGGCCGCAGGCTTGGCGGGAGAGCGGTTTGGTTCGGAATTTGGCTCTGTTGGAGCTGTTCCCCATCGTGGTGGCGGTGGAACTATGGGGGTCGCATTTTTTCGGAAGAAAGGTGTGTTTTCATTGCGATAACCAGGCAGTGGTGCACGCGATAAACAACTTGTCTGCTAAGTCGGAGCCGGTGGTGGTGTATTTGCGGCATTTAGTGTTGAGATGTCTGCAGTTGAATGTGCAGGTGGTGGCAAAGCACGTTCCGGGAGTTGACAACGAGGTGGCTGACGCTTTGACTCGTTTTCAGTTCGGCAGGTTTCGGGCGCTGTTGCCGTGGGCGGAAGAAGTTGGAGTGGAATGTCCCGTGGAGATGTGGGCTCTGGTGAGGCGGTGATTTCAGACTTGATTGGGAGCTCGGTGACCGAGGTGACTTGGTGACGGTATGCTAAGGTGTGGGCTGAATGGGAGGAGTTGTTGAGTCTGATGTTTGGTGGGGTGAGCGTGGATTACTTGGTGGCTTTGCTGTCGTTGGTGAGTACGGATTTCTCGGCTGGGTGATCGGCGTCAGCAGTGGCACATCGGGTGTCGGCGGTGGCGTTTTGGTTGAAAATGAGAGGGGAGTGTGATGTTTCCCATGATTTTCGGGTTCGCCAGGCTTTGCGGGGTTTTCGTCGTGGAGTACGAGTGAGGGACAAGAGGCGTCCTGTATTGTTCGGTTTGTTGAGACAGATGGTAGGTGGCCTGAGGGACATTTGTGAGTCGGCCTACGAGACAGTTTTGTTTACCACAGCTTTTTGCCTTGCCTTTTATGGGGCTTTCAGGATCGGTGAGCTGGTAAGCCCGTCCAGAGTGGTGTGTGGCGGTTTGATGCTGGAGGATGTGCGAGTGAGCGGTAGTCAGGTGGAGTGCCGAATTCGGCGGTCAAAGACGGATCAGCTGGGTCGTGGTAGGTTGGTGGTGTTATATGCGGTTCCGGGTGAGGAATTGTGCCCTGTGCGTTTGGTCGAGAGAATTGTGGCTGTGAGGGGGGGCTTACCGGGTCCGTTGTTGCGGCATTTGAATGGGTCTTTCTTATCAAGGTTCCAGTTTGTGGCACTTCTGCGGCGCAGTTTACATAATGCGGGGGTGCGCCCAGAAGAATTCGGGTCGCATTCATTTCGGATTGGTGCAGCTACAGATGCAGCTCGTTGGGGGCTTGGAGATGAGGTGGTAAAGCGTATTGGTAGATGGGAATCTTCTTGTTTTCAGCGGTATGTGAGACCGCAGTTGTTGTAGTAACGTGGTAATTTGGTTACGGGTGGGTGATTTTACGATGGGGGTGTTGCTGGTTGGTTGGTGGTTGTGATGTTATTGGTTTGAATTTTGTTCTGTTTATTTTGTTGAAGGGAAGTGCCTGATCTGGCTCTTGGGGCATTCCTTCGTATTTTGGGGGGCCCGTCGGGCTGAGGTTCGCCTGAATGGTCGGCAGCTGGGTTTGGATCGCGCACAGGCGACTATTCGGTGGATCGGCGTTCGGGGCATGGAGTGGTGCAGGGTGGTCCCGGAATTTCGATTTCATTGTAAGGTTGAGCGGCCCCCGGATGTGTTGGTGCTACACGTGGGGGTAATGATCTTGGTACCCGGGCGTCGCGGGATCTGATTCGTGATATCAAGATTGATCTACTACTGTTGTGGAAACAATACCCTGGTTTGTTGGTGGTATGGTCCGACATAGTGACCAGGTTGGCATGGAGGGGGGCTCGGTCGGTGGAGAAGGTTAATAAGGCCAGGGCCCAGGTGAATCGGGTGGTTGCTCGATTCGTGACCAGGAACGGTGGGATTGTGGTACAACACAGGGAGTTAGAGCCGGCAGATTGGCAATTTCGGAGGGGTGATGGTGTGCACCTTAATGATATCGGTGTGGATTTGTGGCTGTTGGGCCTGCAGGATGGTGTGGAGCATGCTTTTGGTGTGTGGCGGGTCCAGGTCACGTAAGGTGTCACGTGGCCTGTCCTGTGGCGGCGGGGTAGGTCTGGTCCAGAGGTTTGGAAGTGATTGGTGGCCGGACCGGGAGTCATTGTCTTGGTATGGTGGCTCTCGGTTCCGGGGTGTGGCAGGCACGGGGTTCTGCAAAAGTGTGGGGGTCAATCCGTGGGTGATTGGCACCTCGTCTCTGGGTCGGTGTGTTGCGGCCAGGGACATGGGGAGTAGTAGTTACTGGACTGGGCCTGCCCCGAGGGGATCTTGTAAATGTTATTGTCTATTGTTACCTTGATGTTGTTGTTTGGGGTCGCCCGTTGGACGGTGTCCCTAAGGTGTTAGTTTGTAAACAATAGGCAATAAAAGGCTGCTATGGCCATTTTGAACCAAGTCGCATGCAGTCCGTGTGTTTATTCTTAGAGGTTAAGGGGTTTGGTAACACAGACATCATGACCGGAGAATCCTCCCTCAGCTGGTCATGTATTCATGCAGGAGATCAGAGCTGTCTGTCATACACTTCACATACTGAGAAACCTGGTATTGTGGGGCTGTGTTCTTTTTATGCTGTCATACTGCCTGCTTATGATTGAGTAACTCATAAAGGCAGAAGAAGAACACACCCCCAGTAATAAAAATATCTACAAACAACCACTTGTACTTTGCAAAAGTTAACTTATTAGGTGCCAAAAACTTTGATTGCTAATAATCTACAACAGGCATGTGAAGTAAAAAGACCCACAATGTTTTATTCTGCTTTGCATGCATTATTACAATGTTTGTCGATTTCATCATCAAAAATATTATGAAGGGTCCTTTTTAACCCCTTCCCAACGTATAACATACCCATACATCATGGCTGAGAAGGGGTTCCCAAGCTATGACTTATGGGTATGTCATGGTGATCGTGTGAGACACAGAAGCTGTGCCCATGCGATTGCTAACAGGAGTTTGGCTTACGTGAGAGCCAAGACCTGCACCACCCCATGCTGTTTAATACTCTAAATGCAGTGATCCGTATCAATCACATCATTTAGGAGGCTGTAAAATGTAGGGAGCTCCCTCTCCCATCTGATCAAAGGCCCCGACTTCATTGGGAGAGCCTAATTGTTGCTATGGCAATCCAAGGTGGTCATGATGACCTTCAGGTCTGCTAACTACGTCAAGTTTGATAGGCAGAGGCTTCTGTCACTGAATCACGGTCAGGTCTAATGCATTGTCATGCTGGTACATGGCAATGCATTATATCAGAGTAATGAAAGTTAAAGTCTAGGGATGATCGAATACCTCAAATATTCGGCTTCGCAAATATTTTCCGAATGTAAGTCTATGGGAAGCCCGAATAGTTGTTATTCGGGTTTCCCATAGACTTACATTGCGCATCGAATATTCGCGAATAGTTGAATAGCAGAGAGGTATTCGGAAAATATTCGCGAAGCCGAATAATCGAAGTATTCAATTATCCATATTAAAGTCCCATAAAGAGACAAAGTAAAAAAGTTAGTTTAAACAAATTGTAAAAATATTTAAAAAAAATAAAAAGATAAATGAATAATCACAAGTTAAAGCAAAAAAAAAGGAAACAAGTACAATACCAATAAATATGTATATATTTATGTAAAAACAAAAGTGAACTAATAAAGTAAACATATTTCATATTGTCACATCCGGAACAACCCAATCTATAAAACATATTGTCACACTAATTAACCTCTTCAGGGAACACCATAAATAATACAAATAAAAAGCGTGGAATAAAACTATTCTTTTTCATAAAACCGCCAATCAAATGTGGTGTAAAACGTGCTCAAAATGACAAATGTAAATAAAAATTATATGTCTATAAACGTAAAAAACAGGCCAACAAACAACATCAGCAAAAAAATAAACAAGTTATAGCTCACAAAATATAGCAATGCAAAAAAATATTTTTTTCTAAAAAAGTTTTTATTGTGCAAAACCATAAAAACATTAAAAAATTATATAAATATGGTATCGCTGTAATCGTACTGAGCCAAAGAATAAAGCTGTCTTATTACTTCTCCCACACGCAGAATGGCAAAAAATATAAATCATGAATCACTGTTTTTTATTCATTCTGCCTACTGCCCGAAAATGGTACCAATACATATGTCAACTCATCCCCTCAAAAATCAATCCATCATATGATACTTTCTGCAGAAATGCAAAAAATATTATAGCTCTCAAAACATAGCTATGCAAAAACATTTTTTATATAAAAAAAATGTTTCTTAGTGTGTCATAACAACCAAAAATAAAAGAAAATCTAAATCTGGTATCGTAATCGCGCTGACCTGAAAAATAAAGCCGTCTAATCAATTATACCACAAGGTGAACAGAGTAAATAAATAAATACATTAAATCAATTGTCGACCTGCTGTTAATCTGTTCCCTCTTCCTCCCAATGATCACCTTAAGGCGGGCTTTGCACACTACGACATCGCAGGTGC
This sequence comes from Anomaloglossus baeobatrachus, assembly GCF_048569485.1. Taxonomy (NCBI): domain Eukaryota; kingdom Metazoa; phylum Chordata; class Amphibia; order Anura; family Aromobatidae; genus Anomaloglossus; species Anomaloglossus baeobatrachus. Next base: position 368,386,239 of record NC_134354.1, on the reverse strand, counting down.
GATGTCGGTGGGGTCAAATTGAAAATGACGTGCTTCCGGCATCGCATGCGACGTCGTAGTGTGTAAAGGTTTGATGATACGATTAACAAGCGCAAAAGCGTCGTAATCGTATCATCGGTGCAGCGTCGGCGTAATCCATAATTACGCTGACGCGATGGTCCAATGTTGTTCCTCGCTCCTGCGGCAGCACACATCGCTCCGTGTGAAGTCGCAGGAGTGAGGAACATCTCCTACCGGCGTCACCGCGGTTTCCGTAGGTTATGCGGAAGGAAGGAGGTGGGCGGGATGTTTACATCCTGCTCATCTCCGCCCCTCCGCTCCTATTGGCCGCCTGCCGTGTGACGTCGCAGTGACGCCGCACGACCCACCCCCTTAATAAGGAGGCGGGTCGCCGGCCAGAGCGACTGTCGCAGGGCAGGTGAGTGCATGTGAAGTTGGCGTAGCGATAATTTTCACTACGCCAGCTTTCACAAGATATTGTAACTGCGACGGGGGCAGGGACTATCGCGTGCAACATCGCAGCATCGGCTTGCGATGTCGCAATGTGCAAAGCCCGCCTAAGGCTCGGCTCACATTTATCCTGTGCTGTACACAGAGTGCTTACATCGGGGTTTCTAAAATACATGATTCACATAGAACCCCTAATGGAAGATTCACTATAATGAGGCAGAGGGAGTCACTGTGGACTCTGTGTGGCCTATGATCCAGGGGTGTCCCTCTTTTTATGTGTCTTATTAGGCGTGCACAAAATCACAGTCTACCATTAGTTTGTGCACCTCTGAAAAGCTAGACACCACAGAGACCAGAGTCTGGAGTAACTCTGCTGTCTCATTAGTGAATGGATCGATCGAAGGCTTTATCTGAATATACGTGTTTCAGATATTTAGATGGAAACCTCAATATAGAGCATTGGATACATGTAAACTGATCCAAAATGTTCTGTACCACAAACTGTCACCAACTCAATCCACAAAAAAATAAGTCCCCACTTGGTCCGTCATCTCTATTAACAGAAAGGTGTCTGGAGGAAACCCTGTAGCAAAACAGAAGATACAGCACTTCCTGGAAGCAGTGGTTAAGTTAAAGACAGAGTACTCCTAATTTAATGCACTCACCTGGACATGGCAAAAACAGGAATACTCGTATATTGGTGCAGGGACACTCTCCTAGCAAAGGCAACTACACCGACTTGCTGAGTAGGAGACTTTCAGTGGGCTCCGACCAGAAAACAACTGACGAAAAAGAAACTGTGTGCACCACTTGCAATGGAGCCCTGCTTTGTTCCACAATGGATATGATGCAAAGGTAAATTAAACTTGGTTTTAATGGCATAAAAAATAACATTAGAGCTGTATAACGTGTTTCGGCGAATGCCTTCTTCAGGTACATGTGCATCATTAATGATGTGGTAGAACAGGCAGGTACCGTAGTTAGGAACTACCTGCCGATAAGTGCATAGCCCTACAGAAAACAAAATGTAAGTCCCAGATAAGCCCTTTAAGTATAGGTATGTAAATAATATCTGGGAAGTACTAATTATGATTGCATATAGAACTGGGCTATGTTTGTAGTAGTATGGGTTCTGTTTAGTAGCACATACTGCTGTAAGCCTCTATGATAGTTTTACTAGTGTTTGTGAGGGTTATCACAGCAGTATATTTATAGTCATAGGTTTGCCTGATTTTGGTTTACAGATGTGTGGTTTCTGTGGCTAAGCCATCTCTTGGGTAGGATATGATGTACAGACCAGACCTCAAGTATGGGCCACACACAGTGTAATGTGAGTATTTAGATCTTGTAATGGTTCATGATCTTAACCATTTTGGAGCTAAGTCAGTGATATTGAGAAATGTATATCTGTATTCACTTTTACATGGAAATCATATCCAAATATTAAATACAAGTAGCAAAATGTTGATAAAAAATGTCTGTTTTCAGTTGAAGAATTTATCCTTTATAAATTGTCATTATCGAGACTGACACAATTGTCTAATATGTACTGGTCATTCTGCTTAAAAATCAATGGTGCAGAGGTCAATGAGATCTAACTATGGTTAAAATGGATTTATCAACCGTGCTCTGCACTATATTCACATGCATTTTTGCTTCTGTTATGTTCCATAATTGTTACCGGAAGAAAAAGAGCAGTATGCTAAGCTATTTATTCCAGTCAAATGATGGACATCATGACGGAAACTCAACTGACCTCCTTCTTGTCAGAAGGGTCCATCTGGTGCTATTTTTGTCCATCATGTACCTTGTTTCCTGCATGAATTTAAAGGGAACCTGTCAGGTCCCATATGCGTTCTAACCCCAAGCAAGGTTATGTGTGGCCTAGTAATCCCTTCCTACCCATCCCTGTGTTGTAGTATTGTGTAATATGAATGTATAAAAAAACGTTTTATAACTTGCGTGTTCCCTATGTAAATAAGTAGAGGCACTTCTTATTGCTTTGCCCCGTGGGTGTTTGCATACTGTCCGTGGTACCGACGTCATCGTCAGCTCCTGGAGATCCCGAGCGTGTGCACTTCTCATTCACGCAGTCTTCTTATCCGGATGGCATAGTCGGAACCGCCGGACTCTTTTGATCATACGCAGTGCGTTTGTGAAACCGACAAGCAAATACCCAAACAAGAAGGCTACGTGAATGGTAAGTGCACACTCGCGGGATCTCAAGGAGGTGACAGTGACATCACTCATCTAAATCCATGGTATCACGCCCACAGGGGCATGATATTAAGGAAAGCATGCAAACGTCCATAGGGCAAAGCGACGCCCAGGGAACTAAACCCTCTGCTCATTTACATAGGGAACATGTAAGTAATAAAATGTTTTTTTTTATAAATTCATATTACCCAATATTACAACACAAGGATGGGTAGGAAGGGGTTACTAGGCCACACATCACCCTGCTTGTAGGGTAGAGCGCATATGGGACCTGACCGGTTCCCTTTAATGCAGATATGAACAATGCTTAACTCTATTCTGACATTGTGAAGAAAGTTACACCTTAGTAAGCTAAGTGGGATGAACCTGCATCTGAGATACCCACACTTTACTTATTAACAGTCAATTTGTGGTATGCCACCATAAAGACAGATATAGCAGCATATGAAAAAGTAAATGCATAGTCACAAGGCTCGCTGTGGTCAGAAATCAAATGAAGCTTTTAATGGCAAACAGAGATAGAGAAGAGTGCAGGTAAAAGGAGCTAAAAAATAAAATACAGAATAAAAAAAACTTTACATGACAGCTAAGGAAACACTTGGGTGTTAAATAATGTGCCCTCTGCAGTAATTGGCTAAACAGCCACATACACTGTTCATCAGCCACTCCGCATCATGAGAGCACACGGGATTAGGAGGATGGCGCTGCAGTGCCATCAGGTTAGCTGCCGAGAGGTTAGGTTTTTAAAGAATGTCATTCTTGGCTTTGGCATACAAACACGGATGTAAAAATACTGATGTGAATGAAGACTTATAGTGAATTTGTTGGGCGTGCTCGGCCATACACCCTACTGTCCAAGCTTAGTCTGACTGTTCAAAAAGTTGGCAGAGCTGGGTGAAGCTAGCTGGCACCAGTTATAAAAATAAATTTGCAACAATTTGGCCAACTACGAGCTCTGTAAAATCTTTGAAAAATTTCAAACAGTTTTATGCCAGAAAACTGGTGTAAACGTCTTGATGAATCAGCCCCTTATTGTTTTACAGGTTATAATAAACAGGAGATTTTAGTTATGAACTGCTTAAAGGGAACACGTCACAGTGAAAATGAAAATCTGATTTGCAGGTGGGATGTTATACTGCAGGAAGAGCTGGTCAGATTGATATACATCTTTATGGGAAAAATTTCAGTAAAACTTGCATTTTATTCATTGAAATCCCAGGTGTTATTGGACTTAAGGCTGCTTTACACCAGACAATCTAGCGTGCGATAGATCGTCGGGGTCACGGTTTTTGTGACGCACATCCGGCATCGCTGGCGATGCCGGCCTGTGTGACACCTCCTAGCGACGCAGTATCGCTCACAAATCGTGAGTCGTGTACTGGTCGCTAGGTTCCATAATATCGTTTAATTTAGTTGTTCATCGTTTCCGTGGTAGCACACGCCGCTCCGTGTGACACCCCGGGAACGATGAACAGCAGCTCACCTGCGTCACGCGGCCGCCGCTGGCTATGTGAAGGAAGGAGGTGGGCGGGATGTTTACGTCCCGCTCATCTCCGGCCCTCCGCTTCCATTGGCCGGCGGCCGTGTGACGTCGCTGTGACGCCGAACGTCCCTCCCACTGCAGGAAGTGGACGTTCGCTGCCCACAGCGTGGTCGCACGAGAGGTAAGTACGTGTGACGGGGGTTACCGACTTTGTGCGACACGGGCAGCGATTTGCCCGTGACGCAAAAAGGACGGGGGCGGGTACGATCGATTGTGAAATTGCACAATCGGTCGTACCGTGTAAAGCAGCCTTAACTGTATACATATGAATCCTATTCAGTGATTGACAGCTATTGAACTGCCTTCTGGATTCATATGTATATAAACCCCAGGGATTTCAATGAATACTATACAAGTTAGGGTGGGTGCACATGATCTGGAGACTGCATTCTGGAAGCAGCGCGTCTTCTCCTGCGAAGACACGAGTGTTATCTGCTGAAGAAATAGCGTCCGTGCCCATGATCAGGATTCGGGCGGCTGCGGACTTTCATTCTGTTCTCTATATGGAGAACACTCACATAAACTGACATGCTCAACCTCGGGAAGTTTACGCTGCAGATAAAAGAAGCCCAGTGAGCATGAGATTTCTATAAATCCATCCACTCTGCATCTGCTGTACAACACAGCTTTTTGGATGCAGGGAAAACACGTTCCTGATTGTGGGTACGTACTCCTACAGTAAATCTTTTCCAACAAACCTGTATATCATTCTGGCCATATTCTCCTTTTCTATACCATATGTTTCAGTTGTCTTTTTTCATTTTTTTGCCTATTAATGGGGTGTCCAAAAATTGTCGTAAATGGCTTCTGGTTATTTTACTATTGTCAAGGCTCAATTTGGATATTCGATCCGGTGACCTGTGGTTTTGTGGTCAGTTCCTCTGATTGCAGGGTGATTGCTTTTTCTTCTCTGTCCAAATGCTAATCGTTTCCATAGTCTTTGTTTTCTTTTCTTGGTTTGCTCCTCTACAGGTGTTTCTCATTTTCCCATTATTGTGTGTCCTATCAAATTCTGGGTTGTTCACCTCTCACTGCACTTTCTTGCTGGCTATATCGCTATGTTGCCTTATTTCTAGGAGTTCCAGCCCTTGAGTTTAGGGGTTTACATGTGAAGGGAACACCAGCTGAGGGTCTGCTGTGAGTCAGTTTCTTTTTCCTCCCAGCCCCTATTCCTTTCACCTTATTTGAACTTGTTTCAGTTTATCTCATACTGGGTTTCTGTTTGTTCCTGCACACCTTGCTCTTCCCTTGTAGGCAGTGTGTGGCAGCTTCCCCTCTGGTCCTTCAGCAGGCATGAGAAACCCCTTGATGGCCTTTTAGGGAACCAGGTCCAAGGTGGTGCTGTTAGTTGTACGGATGGGGTCTTTTAGTCTGTGCAGGTGTAAGGGCCCAGGGACAGAGGACCTCAAATGTTCTATATATCACAGTTGCTGTTCTGGCACAAGAGTGCAGGGGCTGTATTCCCTGGGTGGTCTACAAGGCCCTGATGTTCCCTGCTATCCACCCCCACACAGTATCCACAGCCGATGGACAGTCCACAGACACGGTCTCGGGGGTAGCAGTTGCTTTCATACAGCAATAACAAAGAAAATCAACACGGAATATATGTTTCACAGTCTTTTGTGGGTTGGTCACGGCAAATACAGCTTGGAGTGGAGTTCTGAAGTACAATTAGGTTCTGGAGCTTTAAGAGCACAATTTGTTTCAAATGTAATATTGGTATGCTTTTAGAAGCAGGTTCAGAGTCTCTTGGAGCTTAGAGGTTAGATATGATAATCAGATTGTACAGACCTGGTGTACTGGGGTTAATTTCACTGCTAGTTCAGACACATGCAGGAGTACTTGTAAGCAAATGTAGACAGTTGCCCAGCGCGCTACAGGGACCAGACGGCTGATGCGTAGACAATGGCATGCAAGCCACTAATATTGCAGTGGGGCGAGAGACCCTCAAACTTCCCCAATCTGCGTGCAGTGGGGTCTTGTATATACTCAGTATGCCCTACTGTCTGAAGAGATGCACAATGTATATCTATCTGGCCAGTGAGGATTCAGGATAGGAAGCCTTCAGTATATTGGCTGTAGAAGTCAGGAAATGATGAAATTCTGGGCCTAGTGGGAGTCTTGTGGTGAAGAGAAACGCCACATAACGTCTGCCCAGAGGAGTCTCAGCCAGAACCCGAAGATTCCAGTTCTTTCCAGACAGAGGCTGGAGAATAGCTCCACCATGTGACCAAGTTGGCCAATAGGATAACACCCAATGCACACTTCAGATTCTTACAGTTTTCACCAGTAGATGGTGCTAGAACACAACAAATGAGAAATGCTTTACTTATAACGTATAACATAATATTACATATAAGTGAATATACTTAAAGGAACAGGCACAATCTGGACCGGGCCACTACACAGGGATCAATTGGGTGCAACTACGTCTTCGATCTTCCTTTACCCATGTGTGTGACTGATCTTTGCTCAAAACAACTACATGTCATGCTTAATGTATTTTTCCACAAACAATATACCTAAAGAGGAATAAATGCTGGTAGTGAATGTGACAGCTGGAGCAAAATTCCTTTTTCCTACACTATGGAATTCATACACTGCAACCCTCTCAAAGGTCATGACGTTTTGTGGTTGACTAAAATTTCAAACTTGAAAAGTCAAGCACAAAGGATTACCAACCATTAAATCATTTAGGCAAATAAGGAGCCCCAATAGGTCTTTAAAATAATAAATGACAATCATTTAGGCTGATGGGCATTCAAGTTTCCAAATGACTTCTAGCTTCCTTCTTCTTACTGGTTTTATGAAAATAAAGTAGATATCTGAAATACTCTTAAAACCTGAAAGAAGTCAAAACAAAAAACCCAGACTAATAATAGACTTAGGGTACTTTCACACTTGCGTTGTTTTCCTTCCGTCACAATCCGCCCTTTTGGAAAACAGCGGAATCCGTTAACGGATTCCGCTGTTTCCCATAGACTTGTATGGATGACGGATTGTGCCAAAAGGACCTGCGTTGCTTCCGCTGGGCGACACTGCGTTGCTTCCCCCCAGCGGGAGGAACGCAGCATGTAACGTTTTTTTGAGCAGCGGAATCCTTAGGATTTCACTGCGCATGCTCTCTCTGGCTCCCTGCACCCGTAACTAAGGTAAATATCGGGTAACCAACTAAAGTGCTTTACCCGATATTTACCCTGGCCACGTGTGCAGGGAGCCCGACACTTCCCCGCTCAGCTCCGCCCCCTCCCACACTCCACTCTGCATGTATATATACACACACACATACACATAGACATACACACACTCACCTGTCCTCAGCACCCCGCTTGGCTCCACCCACTCCGCACTCCGCCCCCTGCACACATTCTCGGCGGCCGAGCGATCAGCTGATCACCCGGCGCTGGGAGTGATCAGTTTACCCCCCCCCGGTGCTGGGAGCGATCAGCTGATCACCCGGCGCTGGCAGCGATCAGCTGATCACCTGGCGCTGGGAGCGATCAGCTGATCACCCGGCGACTGGCTGCTGGGAGCGATCAGCTGATCACCCCGCGACCGGCTGCTGGGAGCGATCAGCTGATCACCCGGCGACCGGCTGCTGGGAGCAATCAGCTGATCACCCGGCGACCGGCTGCTGGGAGCGATCAGCTGATCGTTCACAATAGTCTGCCGCCAGTAAAACTGTGTATAAAAAAAAAGGCTGATTCCGTTGTTTTGTACGATCCATTGCATCCATTTTGGCATTCAATGCTGCAGTTGAAAAAGCAGCAAAAAAGCAGGTAAAAAGAGGTAAAAAGCAAATTGGGGTCTTAGCCTGAGAGTGGTCTACTGCGCATGACTGGAAGTGCCAGGCATTCAGAAGAACGGTCTCAGCAAACACAGTTATGCGCTGCACCGCTAGTGACACTGCATGGAATAGAATGTTAGTACACACCTGTGGGTGTACTAACATGCTAAGAGGGTGGACTAGTCGGGGGATATAACACCCTTGGGACTAGTCCCTGCGCTCATTAGCATAAGATAAAATATTTTTAGAAATACTTTTTCTAAAGATCTCTTTATCTATGCTAGTGTATACAAGGATGGTTAGGCAGGGATTAGCAATATGCAACCAGAACTGCTTGTGGTTCTGTGTGCATATTGCACCTAACAGGTTCCCTTTAAAAGTAATTCAACCATGTTTATGTCTACGTATCCTACAGTGGTTAGATAAGCCTCATGTGGGATACAACTTTGCTCATAGGCAAAACCATAGGGGGGCAGAGGTTTCAGTTGCACCCAGCCCAGTAGCGTAGCTAGCGGTCGGGCAGAGGGGGCGGTTGCCCCGGGCCCCGTGCTCAGTGGGGGCCCACTAGGAGCTTACGACCTGTGAGTGCTGCATGGGGCAGAGAACAGAATCTCTTGCCCAGATGACAAAAATATAGTTAGTGGTACTGCCAGGACCTGCGATGATGTCATGCCCATGTGACCGAGTGGGAGGAGCCAAAGTTTTGCCAGTCAGAAAACAAGCATCAGGAGATGCTGACTCCTGAAGGAGATGGGAACTTGTAATGAGGTAAGATGGGGGTGCAGGGTGAGTGGCATATGAGGGCTTCAGACTGGGACAAAATAGTGTGAAGGAGTGCAGGGAGTTTGAGAGAGGGGTAAGTTGGGGTACAGGCTGTGTGACACATAGGGTGTCAGGCAGGGCCGGCTCCAGGTCTTTGTGGGCCTCGGGTGAAGGAGTCTCAGTGGGCCCCATCCTCACATAGACACACACATACAGATATGTACACATACAGGCATACGTACATTTAGTTACCGTATTTTTCAGATTATAAGACACACTTTTCCTCCCAAAAAATGGGAGGAAAATGAGGAGTATGTCTTAAAATCTGAATGTAGCTTATCGGGGTGATGGAGAGGGGTCACAGGAGGCGGGTGGAGATGCTATGCATTGTGCAGCGTGGTTCTGCTCTGCGCGCCAGGCAGCGCGGCTCTGCTCTGTGTGGCTCGCTCTGTATTGTGCAGCGCAGCGGGGCCCAGCTCTGTGCGGCTTGCTCTGTTCTGCAGCACGGCTCTGCTCTGTATGGTGCGGCTCTGTATACAGCTCAGATGACGGGGGGGGTTCTATACAGATTGCTGGGTAGACCATACAGCTCAGGAGGGGGCCACATACAGTTCAGGAGTGAAACATACAGCTCAGGTGGAGGGGGGCATAAAGCGTGGGAGGACATATGCTGTGCTCAGTGTGCTGGGGAACGCTGACTGGAGCTGCACTGTGGCTCCTCTTCATCTGTGGTACTGGAGCACACTGTGCGGTAGCTCAAGCCACAGATAAACTTTAATGCAGGAGGTGCACGGAGCATTCAACAGTGACTGCTGTGTGTCAGTGTGGATTAAAGGGTTGGCAACCGCACTATTCAGGATCCAGGCTGCCAACCCAAGCACTGCAGTCCCCGTAACTCAGCCCGGAGCCCGCAGGACTGAAGATGGCGAGTGGGCACCCCTAGCTGTCCAGGGCCCCGGCATTTGCCCGGGTGTGCCGGATGCTGACACCAGACCTGGATGTAGGGTTTGTGGAATATGGGGGTTCAGGGTGTTTGAGAGAGGTGTAAGTTGGGATCTGTGTAACATAAGGATGCAGCGTTTGTGGGATATGGGGTGCATGGTCTGTGGGATATGGAGGTGCAGTGTGTGGGATATGGGGGTACAGGCTGGGGTGCAGTGTGGGATATGGAGGTGCAGAATGTGTGTGGGATATGAGGGTGCAGGATGTGTGAGATATAGCACCACAAAGGAGGTAAAAATGAGGGACAATGTAAGTGCTCCACCATGGAGCTGTAGATACGAGGAATTTTACTGTAAAGTGTGGGAGGGGGAATAAGAGCATTCACTCAGTATACAGAGTGACAGCACATTATGTGAGGGCACAGTATGAGAGGAGCAGTATACGAGGGACAATGGGAGGGCACAGTATGAGAGGAGCAGTATATGAGGGACAATGTGAGGGCACTGTATGAGAGGAGCAGTATACGAGGGAAAATGTGAGGGCACAGTATGAGAGCAGCAGTATACGAGGGACAGTGTGAGGACACAGTATGAGAGGAGCAGTATACGAGGGACAGTGTGAGGGCACAGTATGAGAGGAGCAGTATACGAGGCACAGTGTGAGGACACAGTATGAGAGGAGCAGTATATGAGGGACAATGTGAGGGCACAGTATGAGAGGAGCAGTATACGAGGGTGTCAGGGCCGGGAGTACTGGTGGGCCCAGGAGGTGGATCCACTGGACCTTGCACCCCACCGGAGGGCAGGGCACACGGCAGCCGGAGCACTGACGTGGCAGGGACAAGTATAAGCAGGTCACCAGAGTCACAGAGTTCTTTAGGACAATAATGTAAACAGGCACAGGTACCAGAGTGCAAGGACAAGAAGTCAGGAGGACACGGTACCAGGGGACCTGAGCACCTAGCTCATAAGACTAGCTACAAGACACGTTGATCAGGCCCCGCCCACATGGAAAGGCAAGTCTTATATACCCAGCACAGCCCTATGTCATTTCCTGCTTCAGGTGTGCTGGGCCTATAAAACCAGGAGAGTGGGCGCGGCCTGGTCCTATACAGAACCATGTGGCTAAGACTCAGAGTCAGACTCCTGAGACCAGGAACAGGACTCAGGGGAGCAAGAGCGGGAGCGGCAGCCATGACTGGTGGACACATGGACTGGATCAGTGGGTAAGGAGTGGTGCTGGGACACGGGGAGCGTGACAGAGGGACAGTGTGAGGGCACAGTATGAGAGGAGCAGTATACGAGGGACAGTGTGAGGACACAGTATGAGAGGTGCAGTATACGAGGGACAATGTGAGGGCACAGTATGAGAGGAGCAGTATACGAGGGACAATGTGAGGACACAGTATGAGAGGAGTGTGATGCCCTGGACTAGTCAGGTCATCCCAGGTAGTCCCATGCACACACACACTCTCCCTGAAAAGGTGACAGCAGCCAACCAAGAAATCCTTGTCACCACCCTCCAGGTTTGATGTCCACACCAGGGGGGCGGAGCCAGGCGGTTGGCCCCACCCACCGAGGAGTTCACAGGCCTGGAGGCGAGAAAGACACACAAGTTCTAGTTCTAGTGGAGTGTGGAGAGTAGTCTTGACAGTGAAGGAGAGAGGTTGAGTTCAAGGGCAGACCTGTGACCAGGCCTGCCAATAGTCTACTCAGGTGGCTGGGTCGGAGCCCAGTCACCTCTGGCAAGGAGGCAGACGGTGGTAGCCGCCTGCAGGAGCTGGGATTACAGCCGGTGGAACCGTAGGGACCGGGGTCGGGCGGTGGCACGCCGGTACCGAACCGGGGAACCGATTGGAAACCGGAGCACCAGGAGGGGTACTCAGACCCAGTACAAAGCCCCGAACCAACAGGGCCGAGTCAAATCAACTGATTGAGGACTGGACTTAAGGACCTATCCCACACAAGACCCATTAGAAGACAACAGCCCAACCATACAGGGTAAAGCCACCGCCAAGGCATAGAGACCCAAAGGACCAGCATCTGCGGGCAAACAGGGCTCTTCTGACAACCAGAAAGCCGGGGAGAGGACTTCCGTTGCTTAGGCATAGGAGTCAAACATTCATACAAAAAGGTGCAGGAGAAAGGCGGAAACCACCAACCCGTTCAGGGAGAAGCTGCAGCTAGCTGCGGGCCCCGTTCATCATCCCGTTTGGTTTACCAGAGACTCCAGTGTATTGTGTCATAGTGAGTACACCAGTGCCTTCGAGCCGCGCATCGCGCCGCACCGCACCAGCGTACGGCCCGCATCCGCTCCCACGCCTCCGCACCTCCCTCGGGCCCCCGGGACCATGACTCCCCTATCCACGGAGGGGTCAACACCAAACTGTACAACACCGTCCCCGGGAGGCCTAGTTAACGGCAGTGGTGGTGTCCATCTATTCACCACAACCCGTGGGTGGCGTCACGAACTTACACCCCTACCAAACCACCGTGGCTCCGGCCGTGGAACTTCCCCCACTGAAGTCTCTGAGTGTAGCGCCAACCCCCTTGCAGAGCGTCGTGACCCCTGGGACCGTGAGGAGCTCGAGCCACCACCCACCGTACAAGCACGGATCCGAGCGGCTCAGCGGTCGCAGCCGAGCGGTACAGGAGCAGTATACGAGGGACAATGTGAGGGCACAGTATGAGTGGAGCAGTATACTAGGGATAATGTGAGGACACAGTATGAGAGGAGCAGTATACGCGGGACAGTGTGAGGACACAGTATGAGGGGAGCAGTATACGAGGGACAATGTGAGGACACAGTATGAGGGGAGCAGTATATGAGGGACAATGTGAGGGTACAGTATGAGAGGAGCAGTATACAAGGGACAGTGTGAGGGCACATTGTGAAGGCTGTACAGTGTGAAAAGACAGCAGAGAATGGAGATGCATACCTCCCAACCATCTCGGATTCTGCGGGACTGCCACGATTTTAGAGGTGTGTCCCGCACTCCCGCGGCTCACAGCTGATGTTCCGGCACCTCCCCTCAGTGCAGTGAATAAATTAAATTAAATTATCATTGGCTCTGGATTTTCAGGGGGGGGCCGGGATTCTCAAACCCGTGGAACTGTGAGTTCATTGTTTCAAAGGCAGCAGCTCTACCACTGAGCTACTACCTGTATTGAGACTCATAGGAAGATTTTGTTATCTTGACCTCTATACTGCAGGTGAGACACCAGAAGCAGATTATTCAGCTGCAAAGATGGATAGAGGGATGGATGAATGGAGGGATGAATGGAGGTATAGAGGGAGGGATGGATGGATGATAGAGGGATGAATGGAGGGATAGAGGATGGGACAGAGGGAGAGATGGATGGATGGATGATAGAGGGATGCATGGAGGGATAGAGGTAGGGATAGAAGGAGGGATGGATGGATGATAGAGGGATGAATGGAGGGATGAATGGAGGGATAGAGGGAGGGATGGATGGATGATAGAGGGATGAATGGATGATAGTGGGATGGATGGATGATAGAGGGATATATAGATACATGATAGATAGATAGATACATACATGATAGATAGTTAGATAGAATCATAGATAGATAGATAGATATAATCCTAGATAGATAGATAGATAGATAGAATCATAGATAGATAGAGCGAGAGATAGATAGATAGATAGAATCATAGATAGATAGATAGATAGATAGATAGATAGAATGATGATAGAATCATAGATACAGTGCCTACAAGTAATATTCAACCCCCTGCAGATTTAGCAGGTTTACACATTCGGAATTAACTTGGCATTGTTACATTTGGACTGTAGACCAGCCTGGAAGTGTGAAATGCACTGCAGCAAAAAAAAATGTTATTTCTTTTTTTATTTTTTTTTAAATTGTGAAAAGTTTATTCAGAGGGTCATTTATTATTCAACCCCTCAAACCACAAGAATTCTGTTTGGTTCCCCTAAAGTATTAAGAAGTATTTCAGGCACAAAGAACAATGAGCTTCACATGTTTGGATTAATTATCTCTTTTTCCAGCCTTTTCTGACTAATTAAGACCCTCCCCAAACTTCTGAACAGCACTCATACTTGGTCAACATGGGAAAGACAAAGGAGCATTCCAAGGCCATCAGAGACAAGATTGTGGAGGGTCACAAGGCTGGCAAGGGGTACAAAACCCTTTCCAAGGAGTTGGGCCTACCTGTCTCCACTGTTGGGAGCATCATCCGGAAGTGGAAGGCTTATGGAACTACTGTTAGCCTTCCACGGCCTGGACAGCCTTTGAAAGTTTCCACCCGTGCCAAGGCCAGGCTTGTCTGAAGAAAAAGGCTAACCCAAGGACAACAAGGAAGGAGCTCCAGGAAGATCTCATGGCAGTGAGGACATTGGTTTCAGTCAATACCATAAGTAACATACTCCACCGCAATGGTCTCCATTCCAGATGAGCCCGTAAGGTACCTTTACTTTCAAAGCGTCATGTCAAGGCTCATCTACAGTTTGCTCATGATCACTTGGAGGACTCTGAGACAGACTGGTTCAAGGTTCTCTGGTCTGATGAGACCAAGATCGAGATCTTTGGTGCCAACCACACAAGTGACGTTTGGAGACTGGATGGCACTGCATACAACCCCAAGAATACCATCCCTACAGTCAAGCATGGTGGTGGCAGCATCATGCTGTGGGGCTGTTTCTCAGCCAAGGGGCCTGGCCATCTGGTCCGCATCCATGGGAAGATGGATAGCACGGCCTACCTGGAGATTTTGGCCAAGAACCTCCGCTCCTCCATCAAGGATCTTAAGATGGGTCGTCATTTCATCTTCCAACAAGACAACGACCCAAAGCACACAGCCAAGAAAACCAAGGCCTGGTTCAAGAGGGAAAAAATCAAGGTGTTGCAGTGGCCTAGTCAGTCTCCTGACCTAAACCCAATTGAAAACTTGTGGAAAGAGCTCAAGATTAAAGTCCACATGAGACACCCAAAGAACCTAGATAACTTGGAGAAGATCTGCATGGAGGAGTGGGCCAAGATAACTCCAGAGACCTGTGCCGGCCTGATCAGGTCTTATAAAAGACGATTATTAGCTGTAATTGCAAACAAGGGTTATTCCACAAAATATTAAACCTAGGGGTTGAATAATAATTGACCCACACTTTTATGTTTAAAATTTATTAAAATTTAACTGAGCAACATAACTTGTTGGTTTGTAAGATATATGCATCTGTTAATAAATCCTGCTCTTGTTTGAAGTTTGCAGGCTCTAACTTATTTGCATCTTATCAAACCTGCTAAATCTCTAGATAGATAGATAGATAGATAGATAGATAGAATGATAGATAGATAGATAGAGAGATAGACAGAATCATAGATAGATAGAATCATAGACAGAATCATAGATAGATAGAATCATAGATAGAATCATAGATAGAATGATAGATAGAATGATAGATAGATAGATAGATAGATAGATAGATAGATAGATAGATAGATAGAATCATAGATAGATAGAATCATAGATAGATAGATAGAATCATAGATAGATAGAAAGATAGATAGAATCATAGATAGATAGAAAGATAGATAGAATCATAGATAGATTGAGATAGATAGAATCATAGATAGATAGAGGGATAGAGAGACAGACAGACAGATAGAGGGATAGATATAGATAGATAAATACTGTATCTTAATGTAGGTGAAGGAAAGAGTCAGATTCATTTGTTCCCATAAAACTACTATAAAGAAATGAAGAAAAAAATACAAATACAATTTTTTTTTTATCTTCACCACCTTGGATTCAAACCAGCAACGTTCAAAACTTGTGTCCAGCAGCCTCCTAGCTTTCCTAGCTGCTCTAGCTGCTGAGCCACTAGGATTGATGATGTCAGAGGGAGGATTTTACATAAATGAACCTACAATGCAGCCTCTTACACAGCAGATTACACAGGACACATCTCCATTGTACACAGCAGTGTCTCTATTTCCTGTATTCTAGAGACAGAGGAAAAGAGGATTTTTTTTATTCTAATAAAATTACTAAAAATAATAAAAAAAAATAGAATAATGTAATTTTATTACACTTTTTTATAAAATAATAAACATCACAAATCAGCAAATAACATGGACATATTTGGTGTCCCTGTAAGCGTAATGACCTGAACAACGCAGCAATCAGGTTATTTATGGGGATCCGTAAATGGCGGGAAAACAATGGCGCAATTTATTATTTTTCTTTATTAAAACCCATAAAAAAATGTAATAAAAATGTATCACTGAGGCAGTGTTAACACATAGCGTAAATGCTGCATTTTTTCTGCAGGTGTCCGCACCACGAGTGCAATAACAATCTCCTCTGATTATTGCATGTTTGCGGTATTTTTTATGCATTGTCGCCTTATTTGATACATGTTTGTTGCTGATGTGAATCCTGAAGCTTATAAAGAAAGAAACACCAAATCCGCACAGTTCAGCGGTATCTTTCCACGCACCAAGGGCGGAGATTTCATTACGTCTCATCCACTTTGCTTGGACAATTAGTCCATATTCCCATGTAGTGTAAATGCTGCATTTTTTTCTGCTGTTTTTTTGCACATTTATTCTGCTGTGTTTAATTGTCCAAGTAAAGAGGATGTGACTCCATGAAAAGAAGCCGCTGAATTCTGCGGTTTTCGGGGGTTATTTTCTCTGGAGGTTTCTATGTGGAGCTTAAAACATTGCAGGAAAAAGCTTCTCAGTACAATAAAAATACTTAAAAATGCAGATTCACATCTGAACCAAAAACGCATTAAATAATGGAGGAAAGGAAGAACAACTGCAGCAAAAATGGAAAAAACAGAGAAGATAGTTATTGTGTAGTTTGGTGCAGACAGAAACAAAAAGAAACAGAATTTATGCAACGTGTGAACACGGATTTATAGGCACAAATAAGCAACATGTCATATAGTGACACATAGAAATATAAAAAAATTCTGAGTGCTATGAATATGAATGAACAATCTGGGACATCTGCTGAATGACCCTTACTGACAAATGGGTGTGGCTAGGGGTGTGGCTAGGGGCCTGGTCAAAATTTGCCGCGGCGACACATACTTTATCCCTCTTTCCTTTCTTGAAAGGTTGGGAGGTGTGGGAGAGTGGGTAGTGTGGCGAGGGACATGGAAGGTGTTTACAATGTGGAGGCCATTCTTACTGTCACAGGTGCATTATTTTGTGTGTAAAGCGTATAGGACATGATTATTGGTGGTTTTACAGATATTTTTCATAAAGAAAGACAGTGTGGCGGCCATAATTCATGGTGGAGGGATGGTGCATTGGTTATAGTATATCAGAGGCACAATGTGGAGGCCATGTATCATTAGGGAGACAGTGTGGGGGGGTCACTTTTTTATCAGAGAGCATAGTGGGGGGGAAATATTTTGTCAGGTGCACAGTATATGGGGTTTTAGTGCACAGTATGTGCGGATATTTTTTATTTAGATGTAATAATGACACTGATATTTTTTAGGGCATCATGTTGGGATATGTGTGGAAAACCAGAAAATGGAAGTCTGTGGAAAGAAGCTGTGTACGTCCAAAGTCATCATGTCGTCTGGTTCAGATGAAGAAGAATGGGGTGAGACACAGCAAATCAAAGAAGAAGTCGCCAATACGGTACCTGGATCTAAGGGAGCATTTATACTGGACAATTGTTGCATTTAAAGGGAATCTGTCCCAAGGTTTTTGCTCCCATATCTGAGAGCAGCATAATATAGTGACAGAGACCCTGATTCCAGTGATGTGTCAATTACTGAGTTGTTTGCTATAATTTTGATAAAATCAATGTTTTCTCTGCTGCAGATCTAGCAGTTATACACAGCTCATGAATATGCTGGACTACCTGCAGCACACCAAGAAGTTCTGTAATGACAATCTACTGCTGATTAGTCAGTAATTTTAGCAAAACTACACTAAGCTGGTCAGTAAGTGATACATTGCTGGTATCAGAATCTCTGCCCCTACATTATGCTGCTCTCAGATTAGAGGGCAAAAACCTGGTGACAGATTCCCTTTAAATGATAGTCGACCAGTTGGTTATATGAAGCCGTTCGGCAGCTGTTTAAGGCCTAAAACACACTTCTGCATTCCGTATTCCGGATTCCGTATTTTAGGGGCGTTTCTCCGGTACGTATGGCATCCGTGTGATGGCGTATGCAACCCGTGTGTACGTGTGGGATGTCCGTATTGTCATAAAATACGCACGTGTGCTGTCCGTGTGCGCTCCGTTTTTTAAGAACCGTATTTTACCACAAATAACCTTGTTAACCCATCATGATGTGCTCCAGTTGTGTTTAATTGGACAATTAATTTCCCAATTTAGTTTTTTTGTTTAAAAACCCTGTGAAAACAAGGCTTTTGGCTCTTTATCACATCATACACACTCCAACATGTCTCTCTCCAATGAAGCAACCATGTATTTGCTGAGGTTGATATCTAGGAGATTTGGGGTTAGGCGACATATGATTGAAGAAGAGCCAGCACAGGAGAAAAGGATGTGAATTCACCCCCTTGTGAAGCTCAGGAAAACACATGGGCATTTTAATATTCTGTATGCCGAAATGCGGAAATTTCCTGCAAAATTCCAAGCCTACGGCAATCTCACCATTAATTCATTTGACAACATCCTTGGCCTTGTGTATAATCGTTTGAAGCATCAGGACACCTCTATGCGCCTCAGCATCTCCCCTGAGGAGCGACTGTTGGTTACTTTACGGTGGGTTTTGTTATGTATACTCATGTTTGTTGTAAAAATATTAGAAAATTTGTAAAAACTTAAAGGCATGCATTTAACTAAACTATGCATTTTTTATTTTAATTTCTATGTGTGCTGAAAAATAATATAGACCACATAACATCATTGTAAACAATGATAATGGTCTGAGTGCTTACACATACCATTCTATGGCTAAAAAGATTTAAGACACAAGAGTCAAACATCAAACAATCTTGGTTATTAAACAGATCAGTGTTTTTTTCCAATATGGAAAGTAAATATTAACAAATATGTTTTAACCACAAAAACAATAAAATAATAGTTATACAGAGTATGTTGCCAGCCATTGCATGACACAAATATTTGTATTGAAAACCAACTGTAATGATTACACAAAGTTCTTGTTCTGTTTCAATTTCAGTTACCTTGCAACTGGGCAATCCATCAGCAGTCTACATTTAGAATTCTTATTGGGAAGGTCTACAATAGGCAAGATTATCCTGCATACCTGCACTGTGCTATGAGAGACCCTTAGGCATCATGTCATGCAGCAGCCAACAACACAGGATTGGATGCACATTTTGGATGAATTTTTTGAAAAAACATCTTTCCCAAATTGTATTGGCGCCATTGACAGAAAGCACATTAGAGTGAAGAAATCACCTATCTCTGCATCAAGATATTATAATTTTCACAAGTTTTTTTTCTGTAGTTATATTGGCAATAGTAGATACAAACTACTGCTTTGTTTTTGCTGATATTGGGGCCTATAGCAGTGCCTCAGATGCGCGCATTTTCAGAAGCTCACGTTTAGCAAGACGATTAATGTCTGATAGTTTAAGTTTGCCTGCACCAAGACCATTGCCTGGTACTAATGGGCCTATTTTACCTTTTGTCATGGTTGCAGATCAGGGGTTTGCCTTGTCTAGGCATTTGATGCGTCCATATCCCAGAAGGGGGCTGGACAGATCAAAAGCCCAATTTAATAGCAACTTGGCCAGAGCACGTTGCTATGTTGAACGTGCCTTTGGCATTTTGGCCTAAAAATGGCGCATTTATCAAACCACCATCCAACTCCAACCATCCACCGTCGAGGCTGTCATGAAAGCTACAGTAGTGTCACTGATCAATGAGAACTGCCTATCAGAGAAGACACTCGCTTCATCTAACAATAACATAGCGCTATTCTAAAAGAAATGGAACAATTGGTTATCTTTCCCTTTAAATACTGTTATCAAATAAATCTACAGATGTATATATGGAGAATGTGACCCGGAATTTGATGTGATATCACCATTTCCCCCATCCCCTTCTCCCGTCCCCCCCCTCTCCCTTGTTTATTTTCCTTTCTAATACCCACATTATTGTGATTTTTGTTGATAATGTGATGACAATATGATGTATGATGTAACATCTGACATTAATTACTAATAAAAAAGTTATGGTTTAAAAAAAAGAAACCTACAGTAGTGTTACATAATTACTGTAGATTACATGAAAGCAATGACGAAGACATGAAAGACTTGCCTGTTTTAAATGCCCCATTTGTAAATAATGGTAGTCTTAGATTCAATTTGTCCTCTTCTGGTTTACAAGTGGGGAATCAATTTAAAGATTATTTTAGTTTAAATCTCCATAGTCATGTATAAAATTGACATTGTAATTATGAAACCAAGATAAGAAAATATATAACAAACACATATGTAATACAAAAGAGAAAATCACCATACATAGGTATATTTTTTGGTGTACTTTGTTGTTTTGTTGTGTTTGAGCTACCAATAAGCTATTGTTTGTTTGTTTCTTGGGAAAAAACCTAGAAAATATTGTTTTGTCAGTGACATTACTACTGAATGTACCTGACTAATAAAAAAAAATTGCAATATCATTTCAAAAATAGTAGTCCAGATTGTTTATTGTACTTATGTATGTCTTTTTTCTTTTGCAAAACACACTGTATTCTATTATTATTTATAAAGAATTTTGTCAGGGACATAATTCCATACAAAACACCTTACTGTATTATGCAATAATGTCACGCAAACATGATTTGTTTGACACTATTGGAATACAAGTATGGGACCAGACCATATGCAGATACTGCATAATGGCTGTATTTTTAGTAATAAAGGTGTTTGCATGTTAGTGTAGTAGTTTATGTGCGTGCATTTTTTCTATAAACACAGTTTTGTCTAATGGATTGACTAAACACCATGTCCAGAGCAAGGCAACATTCTAACAGGCCGGTAATGGTTATGAAGTGATAGATTAACTTTCTTATTAAATTTTGGAAACATAATGACAAAAATTTCCCCATGCATATAGATTAATTATTGTTTAACATTTTGAAATGTTTTGAGGCCATCAATAACCCTGAAAACATAACAAAATGTTTAACAATGCATACTTAAACACATTATGAGTCAACTAAATCCTCTAGGCTAGTGATGCTTTCCTGTGTAGTCTCCATTGCATTGACACCTACTGAATATGTTTGCTGCCCAACACTAGATGTTGCAGTAAGTGATTGATCAGTGTTTCCACTAGTAACAGTTGTTGTACTTGGAACAAATATTGATGCAGTTGTTTGAGCAGATGGAAGACCAAGTGTACAGTCATGGCCAAAAGTTTTGAGAATGCTACAAAAATTAATTTTTACAAAGTCTACTGCTTAAGTTTTTCCAATGGCAATTTGCATATACTACAGAATGTCATAAAGAGTGATCAGCTTAACAGCAATTACTTGCAAAGTCAATATTGGCTAAGAAAATGAACTTTAACCCCCAAAACACATTTCAACATCATTGCATTCCTGCCTTTAAAAGGAGCAGCTAACATTGTTTTAGTGATTGTTCCATTAACACAGGTGTGGGTGTTGATGAGGACAGGGCTGGCGATAAATCAGTCATGATTAAGAAAGAATGCCACCACTGGACACTTTAAAAGGAGGCTGGTGCTTGGTATCATTGTTTCTCTTCAGTTAACCATAGTTATCTCTAAAGAAACACGTGCAGCCATCATTGCTCTGCAAAAAAATGGCCTAACAGGGAAGAGTATCGCAGCTACAAAGATTGCACCTCAGTCAACAATCTATCGTATCATCAAGAACTTCAAGGAGAGAGCTTCCATTGTTGCCAAAAGGCTCCTGGGTGCCCAAGAAGGACCAGCAAATGCCAGGACCGTATCTTAAAACTGTTTCAGCTGCGGGATTGGACTACCAGCAGTGCCGAGCTAGCTCAGCAATGGCAGCAGGCTGGTGTGAGTGCTTCTGCATGCACTGTGAGGCAGAGACTCTTTGAGCAAGGCCTGGTTTCAAGGAGGGCAGCAAGGAAGCCACTTCTCTCCAGAAAAAACATCAGGGACCGACTGATATTCTGCAAAAGGTACAGGGAGTGGACTGCTGAGGACTGGGGTAAAGTCATTTTCTCAGATGAATCCCCTTTTCGATTGTTTGGGACATCTGGAAATCAGCTTATTAGGAGAAGAAGAGGTGAGCGCTACCACCAGTCTTGTCTCATGCCAACTGTTAGGCATCCTGAAACGATTCATGTGTGGGGTTGCTTCTCAGCCAAGGGAATCGGCTCACTCACACTCTTGCCTAAAAACACAGCCATGAATAAAGAATGGTACCAGAATGTCCTCCAAGAGCAACTTCTCCCAACTGTCCAAGAGCAGTTTGGCGCCCAACAATGCCTTTTCCAGCATGATGAAGCACCTTGCCATAAAGCAAAGGTGATCACTAAATGGCTCATGGAACAAAACATAGAGATTTTGGGTCCATGGCTTGGAAGCTCCCCAGATCTTAATCCCATTGTGAACTTGTGGGCAATCATCAAGAGATGGGTGGACAAACAAAAACCAACAAATTCTGGCAAAATGCAAGCATTGCTTATGCAAAAATGGACAGCTATCAGTCAGGATTTGGTCCAGAAGTTGATTGACAGCATGCCAGGGAGAATTGCAGAGGTCCTGAAGAAGAAGGGTCAACACTGCAATTATTGACTTGCTGCATTAACTCATTCTAACTGTCAATATAACCTTTTGGTACTCATAATATGATTGTAATTATATTTCTGTTAGTGATGTAAACATCAGACAAACACAATTAAAAACCAGAGGGCAACAGATCATGTGAAAATATAATTTTGGTGTCATTCTCAAGACTTTTGTCCATGACTGTAGGTGGTACATATTGATGTGTTTGAAGAGGCTGAGTATGTGTGTATGTGTAGTTAGTTGGGTAAGGCTGATGTTGAAAGTACTGTTGTTGTACATTATTAGGCACATGGTAGGATGTTGGTTGTTGAATCATTTGAGGTAGTCTATGAACATTACTAACATTACTTGGATAGCTAAAAGAGGATTGTATTGGTGTCTGTTGTGGGCCTTGTGGGTTAAATGTTGGCTGTTGAGATGGCCTTTGTATCATTAATGTACCAGTTTGATGTATGACAATTGTTGGCATAATTTGTACATCACTTCCCATAGAAGAAGAAGGCCACTGTAGATGTGTTTGTTGCACTACAGTATTTAGTTGTGAATTTGATTAATGTCCATCTGTTTGGGTTTCCACAGTTTGTAGGATTGTGTTTGTGTGTGGCCCATGTGGATTAGCTCTCCATTGCTCAATCTCTTCAAAACAATATATGGGTTCGGGCTCACGCTGGGTAGCAGATATCAGTGTTATTAAGGACGCCCTTAACCTGTCCTGCCTATCAGCTTGGACCAATGCAACAGAGGGAGAAAGGGAGCGGCAAAATCTCTCTCCATCACTCTCTGGTATCAGTGAGTTCATCATGTGTATAATTCTGGTATCAATGATCTCAGGCAGGGACCGTAAATCTTCATAACGCCTATGTCTGCGACCACGGATAGATTGGGCTATTGTGCGCATGGTATTAGTTGTTATTATTGGCTGTGGGCCTGTTTGTTGCTGTGGACTACTCTCTGCAAGAACTGGTGAAGGACCACTTTGTTGACCTGTAGACTGGCCTGGAATTACAGTAGTGGATTGACTTGTTCCCAAACCCAAATCAGATGACATTTCTTCTGCATCTGGCTGGCTGGTGTTGGGGATTGGGGGTGGTTGGTAGGAGGTTGGCTCCATCTCGTAAGCAGAGGTAGCTGTAGCTGTTAAGACTGCTGACTGTGCCTCCTCACTGTCTTCTAGATTATCCTCTGTACTTTTGTGTAAAGAAAAAAAAATGTACTGTGTGCATTTAATAAAGACTGCCATGTGATATGATGGTTAAAACTTACTTTTGTACTTCCATAATGGGCATGAGGAAGCTGAGTCTTGCATAATGGACATATTTTTTCTTTTTGGATGCGGCAGCTGTGGTTGGCACTGTGTTATATTCTCTTCTGAACTGGTCATGTGCAGACCGCCAACGGCGTTTCACAAGATCCACTGTTTTCAAAAAGAAAAGAAAATATCAAAATCATGAACAAATTATTTTCCATTAAAAAAGGCACATTGATCTTGTCTACCAACCTATTCAATAATTAGGTTAACAAATTCATGTGGATTACAACTGCAATCCATGACAATCATATAGTGACATAATAACAAAATTAACCCGAAGATGTAAACCACTTCACCTTTACACAGATTAAAATAATGTATAATCATTTTTCACTTTAAAATTTAAAAAAAATTAAAAATAAAATGCCATCAGAAAGCCATGAGACCCTAAATGTCTACAAACCCATGAAGTGCCATATGTTACGCAAATCTAGTACATTACAAACTACAATTTACAGTTACCATTACAGAAATGGTGGCAACAAGGGTAATGCATGAAAAAAAAACAAAAAAAGATTAATGGATGGACACTTAACAGCACATTTTAAAAAGCCATAAAAAAACCCCAAACATGTTTGAATGATGCTTTAGCAGCCTGAAATGCCTTTTGTACATGCATGAAGTGCTTTGCAGCCCATATACATATGATGACATTACTACAACACAACAAGGATTAGTTTAAAAGGCCCAAAAAACTACACTATCCTGTTTGTGAGTCTAAAGTGTAGCTCAAAATGAGTCAGGCCCATTAATACATGGCAAACAAAGTATACAAATATGGCTAGATTCTGCATACAGAATGTGCACATGTAGGTAAAGACAGAAGTAATGAAAATATCTGTACTCACCATATCTATTTTTCCTTCCAGCGGTGCACTGAGACCATCCATTCCTGGGGTAGACTAGTTCAGCCACAGACATCCATACTCGTTCCACCATCAACCTGTCATGGTAGCCATCATCACATGTGTCCCACAGCTCAGGATGCCTCTCTACTTCCCCAATCAGCCTCTCTGTATCGATCCTGGGCGCCATGCTCAGTACCTGTGGTGTTCTCTGAGCTCAAAGCTCCCCTGCAGTGAGAGGACAGGTGCCCAGCTGCTGTCTGGCGTGCAAATGAGACAGGAAATGGATGTTTGGCGCCAGAATTAATGGCCTACAATTGACCTAATAGATTGGTAACAAGTGTTTCAGATTTTTTGATTAAAAACGGACACGGACGATACATGCTGAACACGGACAAACTCCATGTGCGGTCCGTGCAGGCACGGACCCATAGACTAAAGCGGGTTCGTGCCTGCGTGCTTCCAGCCAAACACGGACATGTCGTCCATGTAAAAAGCTGCACACACGTACTTACGACACGGACGCACGTTCCGTGTGATTTTACGTGTGTGTGCCATCTACCATAGAGTAACATTGGTCTACGTGTCTCCGTGTCTCCGGTACGTGCAAAAACGTACCAAACATGTACCGGACACATGGATGTGTGTTGCAGGCCTAATGGCCTGTGACTGCAGACTTGTGAATCCACATAGCATGCACACAGCGCACTGTCATGGTCTTCCAGTGCCGGTGGTGAGAGCTGGCCGTCATGTGAGCATAAGTGTGCGATTGCCATACTTCTAGCCACATCTGCATGAGGCTTTAGTCTGACTTATTGGTAGGGTACGTGATCAATGTAACTGCTTAGAACAGAATGAACGCCAAGTACGGCCCTGCCGCTACACTTAACCGTACCAGTCTGCGCATGCATGCTGCAATTTTTTTTTTCTCAGACCACTCGGTCCAAGGACAAAATCGAACATGTGCACTGCCTCATTGGATAACATTGTTCCGAATGTGATCCAATATTTTGTTGGATCGCACTTGGATCAAAAATACGGGTGTCTACACAAGCTATTAGGCTGCGACACCATCGTTGTAAATATGGTTACCTGGTTAGGGGCCCCACTCAGAAGTGTCGCCCCCTTTGAGCCGAACCCCTAGCTACGCCTCTGACTCAGCCCTAGAGTTTTTAAGAGCCCAAAAGTTCCCCTTGGCCCTTAGGAAAATAGTAATAGTATGAGACGTGGTTTTATGGGCCCCTTGGAAATTTTGCATTGGGCCAGTTTTTGCTTATTTTATTCTCACTGCTCTCCTGAATAGGCCATTTTTCCTTTTATTTTTACAGTTTCAGAGATATTGACCAATTTATTTAGTGCTGCTTTTTTGGTATGTAACAATAGAATGCGGCTCATACGGGAATATCATAGAGCATCATGAAGACACTCACCAATCCTATGGGCCATGCCCCCTACATAACGACCCCCGCCCCAAAAATTTTCACCAACTCAAAAGGGCCATAGCTCTAAAAACCGTATTGCGAATTTATTAAAAAAAAAAGCAGAATACTCATGTGAGCATCAGGAATAAATGAAAATAAAAACTAGACAATTTTGATCTTCGTTAAGTTTTGCCTCTTGTGCTCCAGATTTTAGTGCCAAGCATTTTTTTCTTAATCGGTACCTTTACAGTATGATTCTGATCTGTACTTGAAAGGTAGAAATTAATAACTGTAAATAGCAATGTCAACTTTGCGACAAAAACATTTATACATTTTACATGAAGTGATGATACTTTACTACCACTGTCATGGTTGTATTTTACCCCACAGTAATACCAAAGGCATGGTATGATGCAATAAAGAAAGCAACGCAGACGATCCCAACCACATAGGACATTAGTATAGTTTATGAATAGGAATTAAAGTGAAAATATGCTAAGTGTAAACCAGACATGAAACAATCCACAATCTGAAAAAGACAATCCAGACATAATACTGAGAACTTAAGACAGTTTATGGTTTATTGAAGCACATCAAAGTCAATTCTCCAAATATCCTCTAATTGTGCATATAAATAGTTTCTTGGTCTGTTGTGCATTTCAGTTCATGGATTATATAGCATTCACCTATATTGTCACGTAAGGCACAGCGTAGATGCAGAACACACTGAACTATTGTTATTTTGTACTTTTGGTAGATCATGATTATATTACTGAGAAGACTGATAGATGCCTGCCAGATATTAATGCATCGCTCTTGTCTGGGCAGCCGAGCACATATTCACTTTGTCATTCTTTGCATTACGTTGAGAAAAACATGTGGTAAACTTAGGAAATATTCAAATGAGAGTCTGATTCTGGTTAGCTGGCAGGAACTTCGCCACTGGAAACAATGATGTTAGCCAGTTCTGACGTCTGGCAATAGACCGTAAAAGTGTCCTTGCACAATACGATAAATATGATAAAAAAAAGTCTCTATTTCCCACAAACTGAACTAAAAATAAGTTACAGAGTTATTTCCACAATAATGTCTTTGATTTAGAGCACATTCAGTAACATACTGTATATCATTACTGGCTTTTTGTATAAGATAAGTATAAATTATAATTTTTTTATATAAGTTATAACTTTCACATTCCCATCCTCTGTATCCATGCCGTCTTCTAGTTGCATTTCTTGTAAATGACACCAGTGGCACACTGACATCATTCTATCAGTGATGTCATCATTGGTAAGACACTGTGCAAGAAAGCAGCAAGCTGACCATGGTCTCCTGCAGCATCACTGCCATTTTTAATTGTATCTAAAGTACAGACCAAAAGTTTGGACACACCTCCTCATCTCTAGAACAACTATTAAGAGGAGACTTTGTGCAGCAGCCTTCATGGTAAAACAGCTGCTAGGAAACCACTACTAAGGACAGGCAACAAGCAGAAGAGACTTGTTTGGGCTAAAGAACACAAGGAATGGACATTAGATCAGTGGAAATCTGTGCTTTGGTCTGATGAGTCCAAATTTGAGATCTTTAGATCCAATCACCGTGTCTTTGTAGAAAAGGTGAACGGATGGACTCTACATGGCTGGTTCCCACTGTGAAGCATGGAGGAGGAGGTGTGATGGTGTGGGGGTGCTTTGCTGGTGACACTGTTGGGGATTTATTCAAAATTGAAGGCATACAGAACCAGCATGCCTACCACAGCATCTTGCAGCGGCGTGCTATTCCATCCAGTTTGCGTTTAGTTGGACCATCATTTATTTTTCAACAGGACAATGACCCCAAACACACCTCCAGGCTGTGTAAGGGCTATTTGACTAAGAAGGAGAGTGATGGGGTGCTACACCAGATGACCTGGTCTCCACAGTCACGAGACCTGAACCCAATCGATATTGTTTGGGATGAGCTGGACCGCAGAGTGAAGGCAAAAGGGCCAACAAGTGCTAAGCCTCTCTGGGAACTCCTTCAAGACTGTTGGAAAACCATTTCCGGTGACTACCTCTTGAAGCTCATCAAGAGAATGCCAAGAGTGTGCAAAGTAGTAATGAAAGCAAAAGGTGGCTACTTTGAAGAACCTAGAATATAAGACATATTTTCAGTTGTTTCACACTTTTTTTTAAGTATTTCATTCCACATGTTTTAATTCATAGTTGTGATGCCTTCAATGTGAATCTACAATTTTCAGATTCATGAAAATAAAGAAAACTCATTGAATGAGAAGGTGTGTCCAAACTTTCACCTAGACTTAAAGGGCCAGCACAGCTGTTCGGGATATTACTACTAATTAGCTTTGGGTATTTCAGACTTCATATTCCCCATGGCCGATGCTTGTTGAACGCATCCCTCTAGCTTGTCTCTTGTACCAGTTGTTCAGATCCCTCTATGTCATGTACTTGGAGTAACTCTTTCTGTGCTTACAGATCCTGAGTACCTTCCTGAACATGCTTCCCAGCCTGATCCCTTTAACCTGCACCAGTCTCCAATTCTCGACTTTAGCCTGATCCCGTTAACCTGCACCAGTCTTCGGTTCTGGACTTCAGCCTGATCCCCTTCACCTGTACCTGGCCCAGATCTGGTCCTGTATCCACTACAGACTCTATAAGATGCTTTCCTGCGAATCCTGCTGATCCCGGCTTCCGTGTGTGAAGCCCCACAGGTGTTGTGTCGGTGCATTACCTTCAGGGACTCCACATGGAGGAACAGTCTGGTCACAGGTAGGGAACCTTCTTTTAGGATTTTCGTGACGCCACTCTCGGTATTGCGGTCAGGGTGACCGCCACTGCAGATTAAGGGGTGCCTGGGGCTGATGGTGGGTGCAGTCAGTTGTAGTGGCCTCCCGAGAGTGAGGCAAGCCCCAGGGCCCTGTGTAAGTGTGTGGAACCACAAGGCGTAGAATTACTCAAACTCAGTCCAGGCAGTCTTTCAGGGTTTTTACTCACAGTAGATGGCAGGGTGAGTAACCCGGGCGTAGCTGGGATGAACCAGGCTGGAACCAGGTATCCTTCCGGTTGGCTGATGAGGGTGACTACCAACTCGTCGTCCTAGCCCTGTGTGTTTTTGTGGCGACCCCGACTTGAAGTCCCTACGGGGGTCACCCAGGGAAGTAGCTGCTGCCTGTTCTCCCCTCGTTTCGGCCCGTTTGCTTGTAGCCAGGACCAGGTCACTCCAGCTGCTTGCCTCCTGTAAACTATGGGCCCTCTCTTTACTACGTAGCTGCGGACTCTGTGGTGGTATGGTGTGGGTCTGAAGTACCCCCACCGGCAGGTTTGGCAGAAGAAAGGTGAATCTATCTCTGCACTGGGACCTGTTACCCTTGCGGGCCTGGTACCTCCCTGGCAATCCCCTTACTCTGCCACCCCGTTGCTCTCTCTAGCCTTGGGTGGATTTCTGGTGGCACTACCAGGTGACCGACCTCCCCCGTCGGTAGTCACTGCACGTACGTTGTCAGCTTGTAACAGCCTGCAGGGTCTGCTCCTCACGTCTGCTCTCCCTGAGCTGCACTTACTCACTGGCTCACTACTTCCTCCTCTCCTGTTCTTGTCTACGCAACCTAGCAACCAAGCTCTCTACCACATCCCTTGAGTGGACATGGAGGCCACGCCCCCTCCTGGATTTCCCAGGGGTCCTCCCAAAAGGTAGATGTGTGAGACCTGATTACTATGCGCCTGTGTAGTCATACCTCAGTCAGCCGTCTGGATTACCTGTATTGTACTGCCCCCAGGATGGGTGCAGTACTCAGTGGTGCCTGACCAGGTCAGGGGCGCCACATTCCCCCTTAGTTATCACCAGCACGTCCTCGGGCTGCAAGACAACATTTTAAAATGCATAAAACAGTAAAACATTTAAAACATTATAAAACTACCAGGTACCATACATCACCACCCTCCACCCATAAGTCCGTTAACCCACCCAAAACCCTCTCAGGTGGCAGGTCACCGGTCCTTTTAGCAACCAGGTCTGGGCCATCCGCTTACCCAGATCTTTCCTCCAATCTTCATCTCCCGTCGAGCCGCTCCTTCAGCCACTTCTGGCAGGATGTAGATGCGGCTTTCGTGGTCTGGTGGTTTCAGGGTATACCTGGCCTGGTGTAGCCGTGCCTTCAGCCTCTTCTGGCAGGATGTAGAGGTGGCCTCCACAGTTGGTGCTGACCAGGTACCCTCTTTGTGGTGGAGAGCCAGGCCCCATAAACAGGTGTGTTCCCTGGTCACAGGCGAGCCAGGCCCCTAAACAGGCTGGCTCTGGTGGTTGTACCTCTGGGGTAACTATGTACACTGCGAGAGTTTGTGGCTATAGCCAGTTCATAGCCTATGGTCCGTATTTTCAAATTGCAAAGGGTAGCTTCTCACATAAGTTCATGTGAGTACATACTTGAACTTTTCAACGTTGCAAACTGTAAACTGGTAACTTTGCTGTGTTTCTTACTTCACTTTACATGGAATTCTCCTCTTCTTCAGCAGGGGTTGTCGGTCTCTCTTCCCAGCGGGAGTAAGGCAACATTTCAGGCTCTGGGCCTCCTTTGGTCACACATGGCGCTGCATCCTCCTCCGATTGCTTCGGGGTCGGCTCCTCAGCCTCCTGGCCTCCCCTCCCCCTTAGTTCTTCTGAGCACTCCTCTTGTGGCAGTGCTGGGGATAGGTTTTCATCAACAGGCCAGGAGGGTGGGCTCTTTGCCGCAGACATCACTGAGGACACTCTGGGTGAGCGCCAGGGGAGCAGATAGCAGTCCACCATTTCCTTGGGGAACCGCGCCTCTCAGTCCGCTTTAAACTTCAGATACTCTGTATCTGCTCTTTCTGGCGGAGACGGGGGACCCGGTTCTTTAGACTGGGGATCAGTGTCTGCTCTGGCCTTGCAGGCCGGGGTAGATGGCCTTGCGGCCTTGTCTTGGCGGGCCGCGCCTAGCATGGCAGTGGCCTGGTCTTGGCGGGACAGACAGGGCTTCAAGACGGCAGCCAGGTCTTGGCGGGCCAAGCCTGGCGTGGCTGCGGCCTGGTCTTGGCGGGCCGCGCCCAGCATGGCGGCGGCCTGGTCGTGGCGGGCCGCGCCCAGCATGGCGGCGGCCTGGGTCAGCGTCACTCCTGCAGCGTGGATGAGCGTCGCTGCTGCGGCGGGAGCTTGGCGGGCCGGGCCTGGCATGGCGGCGGCCTGGGCTTGGCAGGCCGCACCTGGCGTGGCTGCGGCCTGGGTCGGCGTCGCCCCTGCGGCGTGGATGAGTGTCGCGGCCGCGGCAGAATCTTGGCAGGCCAGGTAGGGCATCGCTGCGGCAGCCTTGGCTGGACAGGCGTCGCTGCTGCGGCGTGGTCTTGGCGGGTCGGGCCCGACATGGCGGCGGCCTGGGCTTGATAGGCTGGGCGTCGCTGCTTCTGGGGACTCCGCGGGGACCACGGGGTTCGCAGCAGGGATCGGTGCACTCGTGCGGGCAGGGGCATCATCTGACTCACCCCTTGGCGGCATCTCCGGTGTCCGGGCAGTCGCTGCTCTACACATATCGCTTGCCTCGCCGTCCACTTCTCATGGGCCCAGGTGATTCTAGTCATCTCTCTGAGCTCTGCGCGTCCTTCCCGGATCTGCTCCATCACCTTCGCCTCCAGCCTTTCACACCACTGGTCCAGCTCCCAGTCCCACCAGGCAGCAGAGGTAACTTCTGTTTTCGCGTGCTGCTGTTGTTTCTTGGCGCTCTTTTTATGGTGGAAATATTGCGGCGATTCAAACTTTTCAAGCGGACTGCCAAGGCACATGGTCACCTGTCTGTACAGGTCTAGTCCTTATCCTGTTCGTGACGCCAGATGTGAAGCCCCACAGGTGTTGTGTCGGTGCATTACCTTCAGGGACTCCACATGGAGGAACAGTCTGGTCACAGGTAGGGAACCTTCTTTTAGGATTTTCGTGACGCCACTCTCGGTATTGCGGTCAGGGTGACCGCCACTGCAGATTAAGGGGTGCCTGGGGCTGATGGTGGGTGCAGTCAGTTGTAGTGGCCTCCTGAGAGTGAGGCAAGCCCCAGGGCCCTGTGTAAGTGTGTGGAACCACAAGGAGCAGAATGACTCAAACTCAGTCCAGGCAGTCTTTCATGGTTTTTACTCACAGTAGATGGCCAGGCCACCAGGCTGGAACCAGGTATCCTTCCGGTTGGCTGATGAGGGTGACTACCAACTCGCCGTCCTAGCCCTGTGTGTTTTTGTGGTGACCCTGACTTGAAGTCCCTACGGGGGTCACCCAGGGAAGTAGCTGCTGCCTGTTCTCCCCTCGTTTCAGCCCGTTTGCATGCAGCCTGGACCAGGTCACTCCGGCTGCTTGCCTCCTGTGAACTATGGGCCCTCTCTTTGCTACGTGGCTGCGAACTCTGTGGTGGTATGGTGTGGGTCTGAAGTACCCCCACCGGCAGGTTTGGCAGAAGAAAGGTGAATCTATCTCTGCACTGGGACCTGTTACCCTTGCGGGCCTGGTACCTCCCTGGCAGCCCCCTTACTCTGCCACCCCGTTGCTCTCTCTAGCCTTGGGTGGATTTCGGGTGGCACTACCAGGTGACCGATCTCCCCTGTCGGTAGTCACTGAGCAAACGTTGTCAGCTTGTAACAGCCTGCAGGGTCTGCTCCTCACGTCTGCTCTCCCTGAGCTGCACTTACTCACTGGCTCATTACTTCCTCCTCTCCTGTTCTTGCCTCCGCAACCTAGCAACCAAGCTCTTAACCACACCTCTTGATTGGACATGGAGGCCACGCCCCCTCCTGGATTCCCCAGGGGTCCTCCCAAAGGTAGATGTGTGAAACCTGATTACTATGCGCCTGTGTAGTCACACCTCGGTCAGCCTTCTGGATTACCTGTATTGTACTGCCCCCAGCATGGGTGCAGTACTCAGTGGTGCCTGTCCAGGTCAGGAAATGCCACACGTGCATCTAAGCCCTCTAGGGTTACACCTGTATAGGGGTTCGCTCGAGGCGGCACCCCAGGGGAGTCTGGTGCACAGTCCAATGGGTCCACTCCCAGGACTATCGTTACACCATATCACATTAGAATAGACAGTGTCCCAGGGGTAATCTCTGTATGTTTTTATTGCATCAAGATAGACAGGCAACGTTTCACCCTACATTTGAGCTGTATCAAGCATGTACAAAACTCTCCAGCAACCCAGTTTATATACACCATGCCTATGACAAAACACCAATCCGGGGAAAGGGAAGGTCAATTTTGAATCCAATATAACTGTAGATCAATGCAGAAGGTGATTCTAATAAAAATGTTGTGTGTGGATTAGCTGTGAAAAAATACTTTAAAGCGCACCAATCACCAGGATTTTCCTATATAACCTAACCCCAGTGGTATACTGGCACTATCAGGCTGATGCTATACATACCTGTAGGGGTCAGCTCGGGTGTATAGGTTTTGAAAGACAAGCAAGTAAAGTTTGGAAAAGGAACAGTTTTTTCATTGACAATAGCTGCAGGTGTTAATAGGAGGGTGGGATTTAATAGTGATTCCTGCCCCCGCTTGTCCATCCTCCCCCTATCTATTATTTATGTTATTTCCATTTAAGAAGTGTTTTACTAATGGTTGTGGTTAAATCATGGTGACTAAAAGGATCTGTGCTGATGTCATACCCATGTGACCTGAAGGGGCGGGGCCTCAGCTAAGATAGCTGATACCAGGAAGCAACAATATTTATCTGTTGGCTGAGGCTCTGCCCCTTATGGTCACATGCATATGACGTCAGCAAAGGTCCCTTTAGCCACCATAATTTATAGCCAAACCTTCTATAATGGAATTAGCATAAATAATAGGGGGAGGATAGGCAGGGGGCGGGAATCACTATCAAACCCTACCCCAGCTGTTAGCTGATCGGCAGCTGCTGCATATCAAAAAACTGTTAGTTTTACAAATGTTACTTGCTTGTGTTTCAAAACCTATTCATCCTAGCAGACAACTAAAGGTATGTATAGAATCAGCCTGATAGCACCAGTATAGCATTGGCTTTAGATTATATAGGAAAATCCTGATTGGTGCGCTTTAACCTCACTAAACATTTTTGGGATGAAGTGGAATGGCAGAGGCAAGCCTGTGCACCTCATGCTCTTTTGGCTTGATGGTCTTAGGGCGGCTTTGCACGTTGCGACATCGCAAGCCGATGCTGCGATGTCGCACGCGATAGTCCCCGCCCCCGTCGCAGGTACGATATCGTGTGATAGCTGGCGTAGCGAACATTATCGCTATGCCAGCTTCACATGCACTCACCTGCCCTGCGACCGTCGCTCTGGCCGGCGACCCGCCTCCTTCCTAAGGGGGCGGGTCGTGCGGCATCATAGCGATGTCACACGGCAGGCGGCCAATAGCGGCAGAGGGGCGGAGATGAGCAGGATGTAAACATCCCACCCACCTCCTTCCTTTCTTCATATCCTACGGAAGCCGCGGTGACGCCGGTAGGAGATGTTCCTCGCTCCTGCGACTTCACACACAGCGATGTGTGCTGCCGCAGGAGCGAGGAACAACATCGGACCGTCGCGTCAGCGTAATTATGGATTACACCGACGCTGCACCGATGATACGATTATGACGATTTTGCGCTCGTTAATCGTATCATCTAGGCTTTACATACTACGATGTCGCATGCGATGCCGGATTTGCGTCACTTTCAATTTGACCCCACCGACATCGCACCTGCGATGTCGTAGTGTGCAAAGCCCGCCTTAGACTGTCAGATGAATATGCTCAAGAGGTAACACCCAACACTGGACGAAGTCAGGATGGATCGCTATCATATGGACCCATTGTAAAAAATATATGCCATATAGTATACATTTTTTGCGATAGCTGTCACTATTAAAAGTGTAGTCTGCAAACAGAGAGACTATACAATTATTACATCTGAGGATTCAGAAGTTTACCGTTTTCATTAGAGGCATGTTCTATGCATTCAGTAAAACAAACATAAAAAATGCAAAGCAATGATAATGGCTTATTTAATTAATTTGCTTAAGTTTCAGAAATACTGTATTTTGATTAAAAGTTATAAAATGTTGCTCTAAAGCCTATAAAATGCTATGTTAGCAAAGTTATTGGGCGTGAGGTGAAAGCGCCCCACAGATTCCTGTAATGTCAAAGATCAGCACATGTATTCCATGTCCTCATTGCTCACTCATCAGTTGTTCATCCAAAAGACGTCTCTGTTCACACTCACTTTGCCACTGTTCTTTTCAATCTGTAACCCATTGCATTCTCAGTAAAAACTCATAATATGAAAATATCTCCTTTAATAAAAAAAAATCTGACAACAAAACAGGTGACTCTTAGATTAGATAATCTGTGATCAAAGCTCATGTAGTACACACATTTGACTGAACTAATTTCTCCATGAAGTGTCAATCAGAGCAAGTCAAGATTGAAATAATTACCCGATTCATCAAGACCAGCATTGCTCACACCAGTTTGGATGAAGGGGTTTGTTAGAGTCAGACGTTCCTGATTCATTAAGAGGCGCGCACCTCTTAATGGGAACCTGTCTCGAGGTTTTCCCAATATAAAGTACGCTCACCACTTTTAAGGCCTCTTTGCAGTAATACCTTTTCATTTATTACATAAGTCAATGCTAATTTTACAATTTAATGTGCATTGGGTTTTTTGGAAGATCTCATAATTTGTCATTCCTCATGAGTGAGACTAAAGGCCCCGTTACAAGCAACAACATCGCTAACGAGATATCGCTGGGGCCACGGAATTCGTGACGCACATCCGGCCTCGTTAGCGACACCGTTGTGTGTGACACTTACGAGCAACCGCTAACGATCCCAAATACTCACAAAATCGTTGATTGTTGACACGTCGTTCATTTTCAAAATATCGTTGCTCATTCTTGACACAGGTTGTTCAGCGTTCCTGAGGCAGCACACATCGCTACGTGTGACACCCCTGGAACAATGAACAACAGCGTTCCTGCGTCCTCCGGCAACGAGG
Source organism: Anomaloglossus baeobatrachus (assembly GCF_048569485.1). Lineage (NCBI taxonomy): Eukaryota > Metazoa > Chordata > Amphibia > Anura > Aromobatidae > Anomaloglossus > Anomaloglossus baeobatrachus. The sequence goes on along the minus strand of NC_134354.1, from coordinate 368,350,225 downwards.
TGGGTGTGACGTTCATGCAGCTGCTCTAAGCCCTTCCGCTTCTATTGGTGGCCTGCTGTGTGACGTTGCTGTGACGCCGCACGAACCGCCCCCTTAAAAAAGAGGTTGTTCGCCAGCCACAGCGACGTCGTTAGGAAGGTAAGTTCATGTGACTCATACCTGCGATATTGTTCGCCACAAGCAGCGCTTTGCCCGTGACGCACGCACGATGGGGGCGGGTGAGATCACTAGCGACATCGCTAGCGATGTCGCAGCGTGTACAGCGGCCTTTAAAACCATAGGTTTAAGATATAACACATAAGGTTAAACAATAACTTTAAGGCTATGTGCCCACGCTGCGAAAAATTTGCAGAATTTGCCGCGATTTTTTCGCAGAAATTCCGCAGATTTTTCAAAAATCCGCAGTACTGCGAGTCCCCTGCTATTTCTATGGCATTTTGGAATTGCTGTGCCCATGCTGCATTTTTTTCCGCAGCAGAAATAATGTGAATTTCCCTGCATAAAATTTCCCTGCATAAAATATATCAGCAGGACACTTTCCCCGTGGGCACATAGCCTAAAGGCTGCTTTACACCAGACAATCTATCGTGCGATAGATCGTCGGGGTCACGGTTTTTGTGACGCACATCCGGCATCGCTGGCGATGCCGGCCTGTGTGACACCTCCTAGCGACGCAGTATCGCTCACAAATCGTGAGTCGGGTACTGCTCGCTAGGTTCCATAATATCGTTTATTTTAGTTGACCATCGTTTCCGTGGTAGCACACGCCGCTCCGTGTGACACCACGGGAACGATGAGCAGCTCACCTGCCTCCCGCGGCCGCCGCTGGCTCTATGTGGAAGGAAGGAGGTGGGCGGGATGTTTACGTCCCGCTCATCTCCGCCCCTCCGCTTCTATTGGCCGGCGGCCGTGTGACGTCGCTGTGACGCCGAACGTCCCTCCCACTCCAGGAAGTGGACGTTCGCCGCCCACAGCGAGGTCGCAAGAGAGGTAAGTATGTGTGACGGGGGTTACTAACTTTGTGCGACACGGGCAGCGATTTGCCCGTGACGCAAAAAGGACGGGGGCGGGTGCGATCGATTGTGAAATCGCACAATCGGTCGTACCGTGTAAAGCAGGCTTAAGGGTGCGTGCCCACGGTTATTGTTTGCAGTGTTTTAAATGCAGCATGTTTTCGCTGCATCCAAACTACTGCATTGTGCAGTACAAGCACAGTGGATGGGATTTCAAGCCTTCCCATGCCCACTGTGCATGTGCAGCCCGCAACAAAAACTGACCTGCAGAGTGGCTTTCTGAGCTGCAAGCAGTCAATTCTTTGCTGCGGAGTTGCAAGCGTTCTCCGTAGGTAGAATACAGCGAGAGACTGCAGCGCCCTGAACTCTGATTGTGGGCACGAGCAGCTGTGGTCTCCTGCAGGTCAGGACGTGCTGCATCCAGGACGCAGCAGGTCCTGATCATGGGCATGTACCCTAAGGGCATGTGTGCACGTTGCATAATTTCATGCATTTATGCTGCGATTAGCACTGCAGCGTAAATGCATGTGTCCTGCGTCCCCAGCACAATCTATGAAGATTGTGCATAATCCTTGCGCATGATGCTTTTTTTAACGCAGCGATTTGGATGCTGATGTTTTGACCCAAATCCGTATGTTCAAAAATGCAGCATGTCAATTATTTTGTGCGCTTTGAATGTAGCTTCCACTCCGTCTATGGGAGAGGCAGCAGCCATAGCGCATGAAATCGGCATTTATTCTGCTGAAACACTGCATCCATTACGCAGTGTTTCTGCAGTGATTTAAAACGCACATGTGCTCTCAAATCACTGCAGAAATTTCAGCATCTACGTGCGAATACAGCCTTAGGCGGGCTTTGCACACTACGACATCGCAGGTGCGATGTCGGTGGGGTCAAATTGAAAATGACAAACTTCCGGCATCGCATGCGACATCGTAGTGTGTAAAGGTTCAATGATACGATTAACGAGCGCAAAAGCGTCGTAATCGTATCAACGGTGCAGCGTCGGCGTAATCCATAATTACGCTGACGCGACGGTCCGATGTTGTTCCTCGCTATTGCGGCAGCACACATCGCTGTGTGTGAAGCCACAGGAGCGAGGAACATCTCCTACCGGCGTCACCACGGCTTCCGTAGGATATGCGGAAGGAAGGAGGTGGCCGGGATGTTTACATCCCGCTCATCTCCGCCCCTCCGCTCCTATTGGCCGCCTGCCGTGTGACGTCGCTGTGACGCCACACGACCCGCCCCCTTAATAAGGAGGCGGGTCGCCGGCCAGAGCGACGTCCCAGGACAGGTGAGTCCATGTGAAGCCGGCGTAGCGATAATGTTCGCTACGGCAGCTATCACAAGGATATCGCAGCTGCGACGGGGGCGGGGACTATCGCGCTCGGCATCGCAGCATCGGCTTGCGATGTCGCAGCATGCAAAGTACCAAGTAGGGCTCATGTGCACATTTCATACTTACATGCATTTACGCTGCGTATTGCTCTGCAGTGTATATGCATGCGTCCCCTGCACAATCTATGTAGATTGTGCATGATACGTGCGCACGTTGCTTTTTTGTATGCAGCGATTTGGATGCTAAAATTTTGACCCAAATCTGTGCATTCATACAAGCAGTATGTTACACATACACAATGTCAATTAATTTGTGCGTTTTGGATGCAGCTCCCACTCTGTCTATGGTGTGGGCAGCATCCCAAGCGCATGAAATCGGCTTTTTTCTACAAAAAAAAACTGCATCCATTAGGCAGTGTTTCTGCAGCGATTTGAAGCGCACATGTGCTGTCAAATCACTGCATAATATTCAGCAGTTACGTGCGCATGAGCCCTAAGATGATTTTCTTTCAAAAGAAGCAAAATGCAGATCAATGTAATTCAGAAAGTTAAAGATACAGCGAGACAAGAATATATTGGTTACAATAATGTGCTTATGGTTTTAGCATTCAGATGACGTACAGAATCTTGTCAGTTCACAAACTTGCACAATTACTCACCATTGCGGAAGGAAAATATTTGTTCACTTGAAAAACAGACTTTTTAAGTGCTTATGTCGTGGGCGGAGGGGCCGCGCTCGCTACGCTCGGGTCCGCGGCTGCTGCTGCTGCTGCTCGGTGGCTCGAGTGGTGGGCCGGACCCGGGGACTCGAGCAGCGCTCCTCGCCCACGAGTGAAAAGGGGGTGGTTTGTTTTGGGAGATAGTTCGTGATGCCACCCACGGGTCGTGGTGATGATGCGCACCACCGCTGCTGGTGACGGGGATCCCGGGAGCGATGGCAGGGAGCAGCTAGGATGTTGTCCCCTCCGTGGGTAGGGGTTGGTGATCCTGGGGCCCGGTGGTTATACGGGGAGATTGGATGGCTGGGGTGCAGTGTTCCAGGGGCAGGGCGGAGCGGTGCCTGATGGCACTGTGGTACTCACTCAAGTACAAATTCACAGAGTCTCTGGTAAACCAAACGCTGGATGGACGGGTCCCACAGCCGGCTGCAGTGTCTTTGCTCTCCCCAGATAGGTTGATGGTGGCTGTCTTTCCCTGCACCTGTGTATGTACGTGTTGACTCCGATGGCTTCCCAACGGTAGTCCGCTCCCCGGCGTATAGGTACCGGAGGAGCCCGTGTTGCCCGCAGGCGCTGGCCCTTGGATCTCTAGCCTGTGGCGGTGGCTGTGTATCCTCATGGTGTGGACTGTTGCCTTCTGTCGGGTCTTGGGTGGTAGGAAACCCCTGGGGTTCCGGTCACTTTCGGATTTGACCGTTGTCGGCGGCTCCAAGCCTAGTCGGGGTCCGATGGCCCTGCCTTTGTGCTTAGCTTCACTCCGCTCCCCGGTTCGGTACCGGCGGGCCACCGCCCGACCCCGGTCCTACGGTTCTGCAGAGATCCACTAACTCCTGCAGACGGCCACCACCGTCTGCCAACCTTGCTGACAGTGCTTGGGCTTCTACCCAGACACTAACAGGTTCTGTCCTCTCACTTTCACCTCCAAACTTAAAGGAGTGGTTCACCCATTTTTTTTATTTTCCCAATGAGTGTCACTTACCAATGTATGCATCTTCTCCATTGGCTTGTATTTCCAGTTCTGGCACTGAGCGGCACTATCCTGCACGCTCAGTGCCTGTCACATGACCCCCTGGAGCTGTGACCGCCAGCATCCTCTGTCGTCCCGGCATTTCCGGGCTCTCGAACTTGACGCTTACGTCAGAGGATGCCGGCGCCACTCACACTGATTGACTGGGCTGTGGGCGGTGACTACTGCACATCACATCCCAGCATCGAGGGGAGGATCCGGAGGACGCCAGTGTGGAGCGGTGAAGGCAGAGCGCGCCGCTTACCATCGGTCAGCTGTGGGAGGTACGGGCTCCAGTGTGGAGTACAGGGGGGGTTTCCTCCACTGAAATCCCCCCTGTCACGCAAGTATGGGATCACACTGTCCACCCGCCCGCTGTGCTCAGCTGTCAGGAGATCGGGCGGTGTCGGCAGTGTGATCATGTGCTCCTACCAGCAGCACAGGTGACCGGACGCTGCATGGGACCAATCTGCTCCACTCTGTCACCTGCACAACAAGTCCCAGAGTGGAGACAGATAGTGACATATAGCACACTATGTGTCAGAGCAGAGCATGTCACTGTCTCCACTCTGGGACTTGTTGTGCAGGTGACTGGATGCTACAGGTCACTTACTGTCTCCACTCTGGGACTTGTTGTGCAGGTGACCGGATGCTACATGTCACTTACTGTCTCCACTCTGGGACTTGTTGTGCAGGTGACCGGATGCTACATGTCACTAACTGTCTCCACTCTGTGACTTCTGCTGCATTGTACCAACTGTATACACTCTCACCTGAACAAGTCTCAGAGTGGGGTAGTTAGTGACATGTAGCATCCGGTCACCTGCACAACAAGTCCCAGAGTGGAGACAGTGACATGCTCTGCTCTGACACATAGTGTGCTATATGTCACTATCTGTCTCCACTCTGGGACTTGTTGTGCAGGTGACTGGATGCTACATGTCACTAACTGCCCCACTCTGAGACTTGTTCAGGTGAGAGTGTATACAGTTGGTACAATGCAGCAGAAGTAACAGAGTGGAGCAAGTTAGTGACATGTATCATCCGGTCACCTGCACAAGTCCCAGAGTGGATACAGTTAGTGACATGCAGCACACTATGTGTCAGAGCAGAGCATGTCACCAACTTGCTCTGCTCTGTCACCTGCGGTGCTGCATGTCACCAACTAAGGGTAAGTTCACACAGTGCGTTTTTCGCTGCGTTTTTGCTCAGAAAACTGCATGACTTTGCTTCCCCAGCAAAGTCTATGAGTTTTCATTTTTGCTGTCTGCACACAGCATTTTTTTTCAGCTGCGTTTTTCTGGTGCCCACAAAAACGCATGTCAATTATTTTTGTGTTTTTTCACTGCGTTTTACACCCATTGAGTTGAATGAGATGTTCAAAAACGCAATGAAAAAGACAATTTGCAAATATAGCTGCGTTTTAGTGCATTTCTATGACTAAAAACGCAGCTATAAACGCAAGGGGTGGGTAGTAAAGTGACGTGTACAGGAAGAGGATTCCTTCTGTCATTAAACACAAGCGTGAATCCTCCCAGTACCGTCACCACCGCTTCCATCTCCCGTCCGGTGCCATTTCAGCTCCCGTGCGGCGCAATGTACGGGCGGGAGATGGAAGCAGCTGCTAAATCAAAAGTGAACAATAGAAAAAAAAATGTCATACTCACCTGTCTGCAGACTCCCGGTACCATGTCCGCTCCCAGTTCCTCTCCCAGGACCGCCGCTCCGGCTGTGTGCAGACTCTCCGGGCATGTCCGATGCCTGCAGGACCTGGCGCTGATCACCTGATGCGGTCACCTGATGCATCAGCTGATCGTAGTCTCGCAGTGACGCCATCTTTTTAGCGCCCGGCTGGCTATCAGCTGATGCCGTCAGGAGACTTCATCAGCTGATTACCGACAGCGATCTGACGGGATCAGACTCCCATCCGATCGATCCAGGAGCTGTCGGTAATCAGCACATAAGTGAGTATTTATTTTTTTTTCACTGATGCATCAGCTGACTGTATAACCGGCTTTTATACAATCAGCTGCTGTGTCGTGTGATTCATGTCCTTTAACCTGACATCATCTGATCGCTTTGCCTTCCAGCAAACCGATCAGATGATATTGGATCCGGATTGGACGGCGCGGGACCCTTGACCCAGGATTACTGCGGAGGGGGGTTCTTTATTTCAATAAAGATGGAGTCACTAATTGTGTTGTGTTTTATTTCTAATAAAAATATTTTTCTGTGTGTTGTGTTTTTTTAATCTTTACTAGAAATTCATGGTGGCCATGTCTAATATTGGCGTGACCCCATGAATTTTGGGCCTAGGGCCAGCTTATAATTTACAGCTAGCCCTAACCGCATTATTACCTAGCGAGCCACCAGTCACCAGGGCAGCTAGAAGAGTTGGATACAGCACCAGAAGATGGCGCTACTATGAAAGCGCCATTTTCTGGGGTGGCTGCGGACTGCAATTCACAGCGGGGGGCCCAGAAAGTTTGGGCACCCTGCACTATGGATTCCAATCCCCAGCTGCCTAGTTGTACCTGGCTGGACTAAAAAATTCAGCGAAGCCCACGTCTTTTTTTATTTTTGGTTCCCAGCTGGGTACAATTAGGCAGCTGGGGGTTGGGGGTAGCCCGTAGCTGCCTGCTGTACCTGGCTAGCATACAAAAATATGGTGAAGCCCACGTCATTTTTTTAAAACAGTTTTCAGGCAAAAACCTTTATAATAAAAAAAAAAAAAATGCTTCCCTGGATTTCTATTGCCAGTGAAAGTAACACCAAGCAGCGGGGGTTAGCAGCCAGTAGCTGCTTGGGTTACCCTTAGCAATAGAAAATGCAGCGGGAGCCCACAAACAATGTGATTTTTTGTTTTTTTTTATTTTTAATGAATTTTTTTAAAAAATCGCACTGCACTTGCGGTACATCGGTGGACTACGGAGGAGAGATGGAGAGAAATCCCTCCCACCACTCCTCAGTGCTGGCCCACCCCTCGAGTGGCGGACCACCCCCCGCAGCTGAGGTCTGCTCGCACAGTCGGACCTCAGTCGCAGGGACACACGCATGACACTCAGCTCTGCTGTACTGAGCGTGAGCCGAGTGTAATGCGATGGGATCGCAGCAATCCCCGTGTGGCCCCAGCCTGATCGGCCGACACTTGAGTCAGCTGATCTGAACTCAGCTGAACTCCTGTACACACAGCCCGCACACACAGCCCGCACACGGTCACATATGATCGGCAGCAGGCAGCGACTGCTGCTAAGGCTATATTCACATGACCGTTCCGTTTTTGCGGGCCACAAAAAACGGTCCTTTTTTTTCACGGATGCATCCTAGTGGCATCCGTGTGACATCTGCGTGCCTTCCGGGTTTTTTTGCGGACCACAAAAAACGGAAGCAGCAAGTAAGATAAATAGATGAGTAGATATAGAGATGGATAGATATAGAGACAGAGGGATAGAGGGATGAATGAATGAATGAATGAATGAATGAATGAATGGAGGGCTGGATAGATAGATAGATAGATAGATAGATAGATAGATAGATAGATAGATAGATAGATAAGAAAGACATATATAATGTCCTACCCCCCTGCATATTCTAAGCTGGCACCCTTTTGTGACTGTCATGTGGCACTAAGGTGCTTAGTCTTGTATTTAGCCAAAAAATAAATAAATAAAAAAAAATGACATGCGGTCTGTTACGAACCGGCGCCGCCATAGCCGCAAGCAGCCTGCTGCGGTTCCTGTTGCGCCCAGGCGCCGGCTGCCGTTCTTGGTCGTGCCTCGGGTCATCCAGTTGGCTGTTCCTTCCACCACGTCTAAGTGTGGAGAGGCGGCTAGTGCGCATGCGTGCGCCGATTTACCCCAGCCAGAGTTTAAGCCCGGTGTTTTGCCTAGTGAGCATGCTCAGCCTGATTGTGTTATGTCTGAGACTAAGTCCTCAGTTCAGGTTACTGAGCATGCTCCCACAATTAACCCTAACAGCCTCTTTGCACAGGTACTTGGACTTCGTGCTGTGTCTAAGTTCTGGGATGTGCCTACTGAGCATGCTCAAACTGATAGTCTGCTTTCTGAGCCTGTTGCTCAGGCTACTGGGCATGCTCAGGCACTTAGTGCACCAGAGGCTAGGTCCAGTAAGGACCTCACTGAGCATGTCCGTGAGGTGGCAGGCCCTGATAGGGCAGAGGGTCTCAGGTGTCCTGATGACGTGGCAACTCCCGACTGGCTCGCAGAGGCCCTCCCCTATGATCTGGCACCTCAGTATTGGTCGTCAGACGATGACTGGTGAAGTGTTTGGGGCGTGGCTGCCATGAGGTCATCAATGACGTGGCGGTTCCGGATAGGTCGCATGTGACGTCACTGATGACATGGCACTCTGCTATTGGACCTTGGTGGTTCCACCCTGGGTTTGGGGCGAATCCAGGTTATAAAAGGGGCTGGAGACAACATGGAGGTGCGCAGTCTTCACTTTTGCTCAGTCAGAGCACACCTCCATGTTAGAGCCTCATTGCGGCATAAGCCTATGTTGGGAAGCGGTAGGTAGGGTTAGGCGAACGGTGCCTGTCACGCCAAGATTCGTGGCTCGGCACATCAGGGTCAGGCGCCGTGCTTCCCTTCTGCCGTTCCAGTCTTGCTATAGCAGCCCAGTGGCGTTAACTGGGCTGCGGCTGTTGTGCTTCCTGTCCGATTGAGCCCCCTACGCACACGGACAACGCACTTGCTGCGCCACCTGTCCGATTGTGCCTCCTACGCACACGGACAACGCACGTGCTGCGCCACCTGTCCGATTGTGCCCCCTACGCACACGAACAACGCACCTGCTGCGCCACCTGTCCGGTTGTGCCCCCTACGCGCACGGACAGCGTAACCCAGGACCCCTGTGGAGTTAACAGGGTGTTCCTTATCCTGCTCGGCTTCCCGGTCAACGCTACTGGTGTACCCATCTGGCCTGACGTGTCCTATATACACGTGGCCAGTCGAGAGGTGGCCAGAAACGCTAATCGGAGGACCGCTCGGCCTGACGTGTCCTACACACGTGGCCGACAGGGCGCTTTCGTGGCGGTCTTCCGGTCAACGCTACCTGGTTACCACCCGGCCTGACATGTTTCCTGCACACGTGGTTGGTGTAGCGCTAGGTGCACCAAAACGCTAATCGGGTTGTCGTCCGGTCTGACGTGTCCCAACACACGTGACCGGTTCCCAGAGTTCCTGGGTTATCTCAGAGCCATCCAGCTCTATAGTCTCCGCCTAACCCTCAGGTGCCAGCAGCTCCTTTGTCATCTGGAGCACGGTGGGCCCCGACTGGCGATTAGGATATATACCCCCTGGTCCTAATCTGCCGGTCCCCCCGTAACACGGTCCCCCTATCTTTTGTAGCCAGCTAGGGTAAAGCAAACGGCTGCAGCCTGCAAACCACAGCTGGCAGCTTCACCTTGGCTGGTAATCCAAAACAGAGGCCCCCCCACACTGTTATTTTAAATTAACTAAATAATTTAAAACAAAAAACACGGGGTCCCCCGAAATTGGATCACCAGCCAAGGTAAAGCGGACAGCTGTGGTCTGGTATTCTCAGAATAGGGAGGTTCACCGTTATTGGACACTTCCCAGCCTAAAAATAGCAGGCTGCAGCCGCCCCAGAAGTAGCGCATCCATTAGATGTGCCAGTCCTGGTGCTTCGCGCCAGCTCATCCCGTTGCCCTGGTGCGGTGGCAAACGGGGTAATATATGGGGTTAATACCAGATGTGTAATGTCACCTGGCATCAAGCCCTGGAGTTCGTGATGTCAGGCGTGTATCAGATACCCAACATCACCAACCCAGGCAGTAATAAAAAAAAAAAAATAGACAACAAACACATTTTTATTTGAAAAAACACTCCCCAACACATTCCCTCTTTCACCAATTTATTAGAAAGAAAAACAAATCCAGGTCTGGTGTAATACAAGGGGGTCCCACGATGATCCATACCATAGTCAATGTCCCAGTCAATGAAGAACAGAATGTTCCCTATTTGCTGGGAGAGCCGTGCAGTGACCTGACCTAACATCAATAGGTCAGCCCAGATCACTGCAGGGCATGACGAGTGCTGCTATCAGGAGGTTAGCGAGGTATATTACCTGCGATGATCGCTGAACTCCTGACAGCAGCGCTGTCACCGAGTTCAATGACCACCGCCTTCACAAACAAAGTATCGCGAGCGGCCCGTGACGTCACCACTAGTCACAGTCTCGGGTCGACAGCGAGTGGTGATGTGACAAGCGGTGGGCATAGAAGGCAGTGACGACCGCTGACGTCAGGAGGGCAGGACTTCCTCACCGTATGTAATGAACTTACTAACCTCCTGACGGTAGTGCTGCTGACACTGCAGTGCGGGCCGCTGCTGACACTGCTGACACTGCTGAGCGGGCAGCCGCGGGGCTGGGGCTAAAGCGGGACACTGACTGCACGGGCACCCAACGGAAGTCACATGGAAGTGCTTCCGTGTTGCTTCCGGGAATTTTGTGGACCCATTGACTTGTATTGAGTCACGGTTCGTTATTACAGAACAGAATAGGACATGTTCCATAATAACGGAGCGGACATACGGCATTCGATGTGTTTTTTTTTGTAGGATCGGATGCACATGGAAGTGCTACCGTGTACCATCCGATCCTACACAAAAGACATTGAAAAGATGGTCCTGTCTGTGGGGCTGCAAACAAACAGGAACTGACCAGGACAAACGGAATGGTCATGTGAATGAGCCCACCTGCAGCCATTGCAGCGTGTGCGGGCTGTGAGATCAGGAGTCAGCTGACTCCAGTGCCGGCCGATAAATTCTGTGTCCCGCTGCAGAAGGATCCGGTAAAATAACGGTTGCATGCGCTGCACATTTAATCCACAGGATCCGGTCATATGCGGTTTGCGGATGATACGGATGACACACAGACTAGGCAAGAGGGAAAAAAGCAATCTCATCACCCCGTCACTTTTTTTTCCCCAATTATTTTTTCACATGTTGCGCCGGCTAATAATCATAATTTCTGTACACTCACACTCACACTCACACACACATTCTTCCCCTTGTTGTGTGCAGAGCTGGGAGCTGCTGCTGTCTCTGTGTGATTTCTCTCAGTGCATCCACACAGGGAAGAGGTAGGGAGGAGGCTTTGGGTGGAGAGCTGAGGGGGGTGTTACACACAGTGGGTGTGTTCGATAAGCTAGACACCGCCCTAGAGCCACAAAGAATTCTGGGACTTGTAGGAACTGAACACAGGAAGTCAGAGGAGAGATTAACCCCATCAGAGCTGGTCCAGCAATGAGCATGTGCTGCTAGTGCACAATAAAAGGTAATTTTGCTGAAAAAACATAATAGATGTGTTGAGGGGCACATATTAGCAAGATTTATCAGAAAAAAAAAATCAGTTTTGGTAACTGGACAACTTCTTTAATCTGTCACTTTTCCCGCCTCCAGGCCTGTGAACTCCTCGGTGGGTAGGGCCAACCGCCTGGCTCTGCCCCACCTGGTGTGGACATCAGACCCTGGAGGGAGGCAACAAGGGTTTTTGTCTGACTGGTGTGAACTATCCAGGGGAGGGGGTGTGTGTGATGTTATGTTTGTGGCTACCTGGCTAGTCCTGGACATTTATAACAGGATAATAGAAAATGTATTAACGTATCCAACTTTTAGCTTTCTGCCTTGTTTGCAGTTTTCAAAGGAACTAGCCCTTTTCTGTCTACGCAAAGGCTGGAACAGAGAAGATGGCTGGTTTATCTCTTGAAATGAGCAATCATCCTGCCCAGATGATAGCTGATAGAATCTCTGTTGCAGTGACCACATACAATATGTAGTAGTGTGGCATTGTGATGACTATAAATCATTCTGAAGCCCTACCCTTATACAAACAAATGACACACTGAACACGGTCTTCACTAATATGCAAAAGTTTTGGATAGGTATAGAAAAAATCCTGCCAAGTAAGATTTTTTTTGTTTTTTTAAATATGTGTTAATAGTTTAGTTTTATCAATTAATAAAATATAAAGTGAGTGAACAAGAGAGAAATCTAAATCAAATCAATAATTGGTGTGACCACCCTCTTTGTCTTCAAAACAGCATCAAAATATTAATTTTTCCACTTGCACATAGTTTTTGAAGGAAGGTTGATCCAAACACTATGGCGAACTAACCATCGATCTTCTCTGGATGAAGGCTTGTGTGAATCCTTCTGTCTATTTATGTAATCACAGACAGACTCAATGATATTTACATAAGGGCTCTGGGGAGGACATATCCCTTCCAGTACTCCTCGTCCTTCCTTACACTAAAGATAGCTTGATTTGTATGTCAGATCTCTGTTGGCTTCATATTAGCAACTTCCAGAACTGTGTTTCTTCACACAGTCCTCAAGAAATTTGTCACTATTAACCACTATAAACTAGTTATCTCGCTGTCTAGGCCCTATCCTCTAGCGCAGACCTGGGCAAGGGGCGGCCCGCGGGCCAGATGCGGCCCGCCTATTGTCTGTGACCGGCCCGCCCGTCTTGCTGAGAGTTGGGTCGTGGCCTGATCTACAATTTTATGCCTCAGTCCCGCTCTCACTGCCAGAAGCTATGTATCCTGCAGTGCAGTGATAAGCAGCTGCCACGCCTCCCACTCTGCCGGTCACGCCCCCTCTTGCTGCCAGTTATGCCCCTCTGGATGCTGGTCACAGTCTCTGGATGCCTTCAATGGCGTCCATGCTGCTAGCCACGCCCCTTTTGCTGTCGTTCACGCCCCCCTGAATGCTGGACACACACTCCTCGGATGCCTTCCTTGTCCCCTCCTGCTGCTGTTGATGCTGGCCACGCCCCTTTGCCTGCCCTTTCTACCCAGGATCCTCACATGTGACCGGCTCATCTGCACAGCGGCCACTTCAAACACGTCTGTTCTGCAACTGAGGTAAGTGCACCAGTAGCAGCAGGCAGAGAGCAGAGTGCATGCAGGAGGGGGGAGCAGTGTGAGTGCAGGAGGACAGTGCAGAGTGAGTGCAGGAGGGGGGAGAGGCACTTGTGTCTTCTCAGGTCCCCCTGTGCTTGCAATAGAAGAAGCAGACAGGGGACTCAGAAGGCAGCAAGAGAAGCCCTCAGGGCCAGTATGTATGCTCTCCACTAGCCACCAGTGCCAGTATGTATGCTCTCCACTGGCCACCAAGGCCAGTATGTATGCTTTCCACTGGCCACCAGGGCCAGTATGTATGCTCTCCACCGGCCACCGGGGCCAGTATGTATGTTCTCCACTGGCCACCAGGGCCAGTATGTATGCTCCCCACTCGCCACCAGGGCCAGTATGTATGCTCCCCACTCGCCACCAGGGCCAGTATGTATGCTCCCCACTCGCCACCAGGGCCAGTATGTATGTGTACCGCCATGAGAGGGGCCCAGCCGCTTCCTCTGCTTGCTCGGGCCGAGCCTCTCGAGGTCCGGGCTCAGGTTGTCGGTGGCACGAGCACCTCCGGACCGGGGGCCATGTTGCTCTGTTAGAGGGGAGAGGTAGCGGGGTGGTGGTGGTGGTGTGGGACGAGGCGCGCAGCCGGGGAAGGCCGCGCTATCGTCCAACGGGTCGTGATGCCACCCACGGGTCATGGTGACGGGATGTACCACCGCTGCGGCTGGAATGAAGGCGGGCTCTTCCTGGATCGGTGTTGCGGCCGCAGCCTAGATGTTAGCCCCTCCGTGGGTATGGGCGGTGTGTCCCGGGGCCCCGATGCAGTCGTGGACTGGAGCGCTGATGTTGTTGTCGGGGTGCAGGGTGCCGTGCTGCGGTGTAGTGTCGTGCCCGGATGGCACTGGTGTACTCATGATTGATTCACACTCAGAGTCACTGGTAAACCAATGTTCGGATGTGGTCGGTTCCCACGGCCGGCTGCTGATGTCCCCTGTGGGGTTGATGGTGGCCCCTTTTCCCGTGCACCTCTGGATGTTGTGTTTCGGCCCCCTGCCTAAGCAGTGGTAGCCCGCTCCCCGGTGTTGAGCTGCCGGAGGAGCCCTCGGTTGCCCGCAGGCGCTGTCCCGTTGGGTGTTTGGCCCTTGGCAGTTGCGCTCACCCGGTCTCGGTGGGCTTTTGCCTTCTTTCGGGACTTTGGGTGTGGATGAACCCGTGAGGTCCAGCCAGCAATCAGTCAATTTGCCTATACTCAGTGGCTTCTAAGCTAGGACGGGGTCTGAGTACCCGGTTTCTGGTGCTCCGGTACACGGTTGACTCCCCGGTTCGGGACCGGCGGGCTCCAACCCAGGCCCGATCCGTACGGTTCCGCCGGTTGCTGTACTGGTACTCCTGCAGATGGCCACCACCGTCTGCCTGCCTGACGTTTCCAAAGGGGCCCAGTCTCCTACCCGGGTCCCTGACAGCTGCTCCTCTACCACTCACTGTCAACTCCAAAACTACTCTGTTTCAACTTCCTGCCCCAGGACAGTAGTCTCCTCGGTGGGCGTGCCTTTCTGCCTGACTCCGCCCACCTGGTGTGCTCTACTAGCCCTGAGGGAGGCATCAGGTCTCCCTTTCAGGTGACATGTGTGTGACCTCACAGGGGATGGGGGGGGTGTGTATGTGGTTGATGTAATTACCTGTGATCCCTGGGGTCCAGGGTGTCACATATGCTCTCCACTGGCCACCAGGGCCAGTATGTATGCTCCCCACTGGCCACCAGGGCCAGTGTGTATGCTCCCACTGACCTCCATATTTTCATTGAATCATTGTATTGTTTAACTTACTGTTTGTTTATGGAGGGTTAGTGTATATACTATATACGGTATTGGGTAGAACTGAGTTTATTATATTAGTCTGGCCCTCTAAAACCATCCCAATTTCTCATGCGGCCTCATGGGAAAATTAATTGCTCACCCCTGCTCTAGCGCATACCTTTTTTCTAATCTTAAGCCCATTCTGTAGGGCACCATTCCTCATACCATGACTCTGCAACCAAGGATTCCATTTCACATTTCCCTAGGCCATGCTCTCTTTACTGTACTTAGCATCTTTTCTCTAGAGTCCCACTTCTATTTATGCTACTTTCTGACTTCAAGGGCCTATGTCTCCATTCAGACTACTTCGAAGACCCTTTATTTGAAAGTTCCAGCCATATGGATGAACGGTTACCAGAAATATATAGTAGTATGAAGCAATGGTATAGATTAAAATATAACTTTTAATATAATTATTTAAAAGGACATAACGTCAAAAAATATCACCCTTAGTGGAAAATAAACCACAAGTTTTGATAAGGTTGTTTTTGTTAGGCAACTAAAAAGGCAAACAGCACCAACACAAGTGACCAACCAAATCACCAATCAAAAGAAGACCTTGGTTGCAGTATAAGACAGAACAATATGCACATTGTCCTTAGTCCAAGATCAATGTACCATATTTCCAATGCCGCAACCTAAATCCAATCCTAACAAAAATCAGCAGTTAAATTACCCATGGCAAATATAATGCCACCCAAATCCTAACTCAAATATTTATTACATTTGTCGAAAGTAACCAGCTCCTAGGAAGTGCTTATTATGTAATAGGGTCTCAACCTATTCTGAACATTAATATTGCACATATCCCAGCTATAAACAGTCAATACAGATGCTAATGTACCAGTTTACAGTGATTCACAGGAAAAAGTGCAAACCAATAACCGATTCTTCAGAGAGTGCTGATATGTAAAACTGGATAAGAAAGACGTTAGGAGGATAGTGAGCAGTATATTTGTCTGACATTATTTGGGGTAATGTGTGGTGTTATGAGGGCTTCCCCCCACCTTATTAAGGAAATATCAGTTTATTTGGTCAACAGTGAGGGTAGATGGTAAAAGTACACCTCACTGTCCTCATCATTTGATTTTGCATATCAGCACTTTTTGAGTATATGTTTACCTATTTGACTCTGCACAAACAGCACTTTATGTGTATTTGATTACTGCATGCTGCTTATATGAGCACCTCTAGTGGCTATATACAGTTGGGATATGTGCAATAATACCATCCGGAATAGGTTGATAATTGTTTGCACAATAAGCACCTTTTAAGCCTGTTTTACACGCTTCAATAGATCTTTCAATCCGTCGTCGGGGTCAAGTTGTAAGTGACGCACATCCTGCATCGTTCGTGACGTATTTGCGTGTGAAACCTACGTGCAATCAAGATTGAACGAAAATACGGTGATCGCATACACGTCGTTTATTCCTCATACATTGGACATTTTGTTGTATGAACCTAGTCAATTGAAACGTGTGACATCCCTCATACGATTTTGGTGTCTGATGCTATGTGCGCAGGTGTGCGCTCTGCACCGCAGCTTAAAAAAGGTCTGCTTCAGAGCGCAGCCGAAAAGCTGCGTTCTGAAGCGCCTCACAATGTCTGTCATTCACTAATCTCTGTCAGTCCGTCACTATCTCTGTCCCTCACTCTCTGTCCATGTCAGTCTATCCCTCTTACCCCCTCTCTCATACTCACCGATCCCCGATCCCCGGCCCGGCTCTGCACAGCATTCACACTGCTCCGGCGGCTTTTACTGTTTTGAAAAAGCCGGCCGCTCATTAAACAATCTCGTATTCCCTGCTATCCCCGCCCACCGGCGCCTATGATTGGTTACAGTGAGACACGCCCCCACACTGAGTGACAGGTGTCTCACTGCACCCAATCACAGCAGCCGGTGGGCGTGTCTATACTGTGCAGTGAAATAAATAATTAAATAATTTAAAAAAACGGCGTGCGGTCTCCCCCAATTTTAATACGAGCCAGATAAAGCCATACGGCTGAAGGCTGGTATTCTCAGGATGGGGAGCTCCACGTTATGGGGAGCCCCCCAGCCTAACAATATCAGTCAGCAGCCGCCAAGAATTGCCGCATACATTATATGCGACAGTTCTGGGGCTGTACCCGGCTCTTCCCGATTTGCCCTGGTGCGTTGGCAAATCGAGGTAATAAGGAGTTATTGGCAGCCCATAGCTGCCACTAAATCCTAGATTAATCATGTCAGGCGTCTATGAGACACCCTCCATGATTAATCTGTAAATTACAGTAAATAAACACACACACCCGAAAAATCCTTTATTAGAAATAAAAACACAAACATATACCCTGGTTCACCACTTTAATCAGCCCCAAAAAGCCCTCCATGTCCGGCGTAATCCAGGATGATGCAGCGTCGCTTCCAGCGCTGCTGCATGGAGGTGACCGGAGCTGCAGCAGACACCGCCGCTCCGGTCACCTCCACATAGCAAATGAAGACAGTCGCGCGATCAGCTGAGCTGTCACTGGATCCAGCGGTGGATGCAGCGGTGGCCGCGGGTAACCTCAGTGACAGCAGCTGATCGCGCGGCTGTCTTCTTTTGCTATGTGGAGGTGACCGGAGCGGCGGTGTATTCTGCAGCTCCGGTCACCTCCATGCAGCAGCGCTGGAAGCGACGCTGGAGCATCCTGGATTATGCCGGACATGGAGGGCTTTTTGGGGCTGATTAAAGTGGTGAACCAGGGTATATGTTTGTGTTTTTATTTCTAATAAAGGATTTTTCGGGTGTGTCTGTTTATTTACTGTAATTTACAGATTAATCATGGAAGGTGTCTCATAGACGCCTGACATGATTAATCTAGGATTTAGTGGCAGCTATGGGCTGCCAATAACTCCTTATTACCTCGATTTGCCAACGCACCAGGGCAAATCGGGAAGAGCCGGGTACAGCCCCAGAACTGTCGCATATAATGTATGCGGCAATTCTGGGCGGCTGCTGACTGATATTGTTAGGCTGGGGGGCTCCCCATAACGTGGAGCTCCCCATCCTGAGAATACCAGCCTTCAGCCGTATGGCTTTATCTGGCTGGTATTAAAATTGGGGGGGACCGCACGCCATTTTTTTTAATTATTTAATTATTTATTTCACTGCACAGTATAGACACGCCCACCGGCTGCTGTGATTGGGTGCAGTGTGACACCTGTCACTCAGCGTGGGGGCGTGCCTCACTGTAACCAATCATAGGCGCCGGTGGGCGGGGAAGGCAGGGAATACGAGATTGTTTAATGGGCGGCCGGCTTTTTCAAAACAGTAAAAGCCGCCGGAGCAGTGTGAATGCCGTGCAGAGCCGGGGATCGGTGAGTATATGAGAGAGGGCTGCTCAATTCACTTACTCAGGAGTTTAGCGGTCACCGGTGAGTCCTTCACGGGTGACCGCTAATCAGGGCGCGACACAGACAGAGCCGCAGCATGACAATGAAGTCGGGTGAGGTTCACCCGAGTTCATTCTGACAGTGCGGCTCTGTCTGTGTCTGCTGTCATCTGCCATTCAGCTCTGCTACATGGCTGTCTGTGGCTGCTGTCAGCGGCCATGTAGCAGAGCTGAATGGCAGATGACATAGTAAAAACGCATCCCTACACATTACACACGCTTGGCAAGTCAATAAATAAAAAAAAAAAAAGGTGCCCAATGCATACGTCACAGAACACATGATCTAAAGGATCGCACACAAAATTTATCAATTTAACATAGACTACTAACGCACGTGTGACAGCAAATGACCGACCTACGTGCAATCTCATTCAATCGCATATGCGACCTGGGCGTGTCACATCGCATACGAGATCGCATACCTAATTGTAAGGTGTAAAGCTGGCTTTAAGCCCGCTACACACGCTTCAATATATCTCACAATCCGTCGTTGGGGTCAAGTTGTAAGTGACGCACATCCGGCATCGTTTGTGAGGTATCTGCGTGTGACAGCTACGTGCGATCAGGATTGAACGCAAAACCGTTGATCGCAAACACATCGTATCATTCTCTAGAATTGAGCGTTTTGTTGCACGAACCTAGTCAATTGTAACGTGTGACATCCCTCATACGATTTTGATGTCTGAGGCTATGTGCGCAGGTGTGCGCTTTGCACCGCAGCTTAAAAAAGGTCTGCTTCAGAGCGCAGCTGAAAAGCTGCGTTCTGAAGCACCTCACAATGTCTGTCATTCACTAATCTCTGTCAGTCGGTCACTATCTCTGTCCCTCTCTCTCTGTCCATGTCAGTCTATCCCCCTCTCTCATATACTCATCGATCCCCGATCCCCGGCGCTGCACGGCGTTCACACTGCTCCGGCGGCTTTTACTGTTTTGAAAAAGCCGGCCGCCCATTAAACAATCTCGTATTCCCTGCTTTCCCCGCCCACCGGCGCCTATGATTGGTTACAGTGAGACACGCCCCCACGCTGAGTGACAGGTGTCACACTGCACCCAATCACAGCAGCCGGTGGGCGTGTCTACACTGTGTAGTGAAATAAATAATTAAATAATGAAAAAAACGGCGTACGGTTCCCCCCAATTTTAATACCAGCCAGATAAAGCCATACGGCTGAAGGCTGGTATTCTCAGGATGGGGAGCTCCACGTTATGGGGAGCCCCCCAGCCTAACAATATTAGCCAACAGCCGCCCAGAATTGCCGCATACATTAGATGCGACAGTTCTGGGACTGTACCCGGCTCTTCCCGATTTGCCCTGGTGCGTTGGCAAATCGGGGTAATAAGGAGTTATTGGCAGCCCATAGCTGCCAATAAGTCCTAGATTAATCATGTCAGGCGTCTATGAGACACCCTCCATGATTAATCTGTAAATTACAGTAAATAAACACACACCCGAAAAAATCCTTTATTATAAATAAAAAACACAAACATATACCCTGGTTAACCACTTTAATCAGCCCCAAAAAGCCCTCCATGTCCGGCGGAATCCAGGATGCTCCAGCGTCGCTTCCAGCGCTGCTGCATGGAGGTGACCGGAGCTGCAGAATACACCGCCGCTCCGGTCACCTCCACGCAGGTAATGAAGACAGCCGCGCGATCAGCTGCTATCACTGAGGTTACCCGCTGTCACTGGATCCAGCGGTGGCCGCGGGTAACCTCAGTGACAGCTCAGCTGATCGCGCTACTCACCTCAGTTGCTGCGTGGAGGTGATAGGAGCGGCGGTGAGTAGCGCGATCAGCTGAGCTGTCACTGAGGTTACCCGCGGCCACCGCTGGATCCAGTGACAGCGGGTAACCTCAGTGACAGCTCAGCTGATCGCGCGGCTGTGTTCATTAGCTGTGTGGAGGTGACCGGAGCGGCGGTGTGTGCTGCAGCTCCGGTCACCTCCATGCAGCAGCGCTGGAAGCGACGCTGGAGCATCCTGGAGTACGCCGGACAAGGAGGGCTTTTTGGGGCTGATTAAAGTGGTGAACCAGGGTATATGTTTGTGTTTTTTATTTATAATAAAGGATTTTTTCGGGCGTGTGTGTTTATTTACTGTAATTTACAGATTAATCATGGAGGGTGTCTCATAGATGCCTGACATGATTAATCTAGGATTTAGTGGCAGCTATGGGCTGCCAATAACTCCTTATTACCCTGATTTGCCAACGCACCAGGGCAAATCGGGAAGAGCCGGGTACAGCCCCAGAACTGTCGCATATAATGTATGCGGCAATTCTGGGCAGCTGTTGGCTGATATTGTTAGGCTGGGGGGCTCCCCATAACGTGGAGCTCCCCATCCTGAGAATACCAGCCTTCAGCCGTATGGCTTTATCTGGCTGGTTTTAAAATTGGGGGGAACCGACGCCGTTTTTTTTTCATTATTTAATTATTTATTTCACTACACAGTATAGACACGCCCACTGGCTGCTGTGATTGGGTGCAGTGTGACACCTGTCACTCAGAGTGGGGGCGTGTCTCACTGTAACCAATCATAGGCGCCGGTGGGCGGGGAAAGCAGGGAATACGAGATTGTTTAATGGGCGGCCGGCTTTTTCAAAACAGTAAAAGCCGCCGGAGCAGTGTGAACGCCGTGCAGCGCCGGGGATCGGGGATTGGTGAGTATGAGAGAGGGCTGCTAACTTCAGTAACTTAGGAGATTAGCGGTTACCGGTGAGTCCTTCACAGGTGACCGCTAATCAGGACGCGGCACAGACAGAGCCGCAGCATAACAATGAAGTCGGGTGAAGTTCACCCGAGTTCATTCTGACAGTGCGGCTCTGTCTGTGTCTGCTGTCATCTGCCATTCAGCTCTGCTACATGGCTGTCTGTGTCTGCTGTTAGCGGCCATGTAGCAGAGCTGAACGGCAGATGACATAGTAAAAACGCATCCCTACACATTACACACGCTTGGCAAGTCAATAAATAAAAAAAAAAAAAAAGGTGCCCAATGCATACGTCACAGAACACATGATCTAAAGGATCGCACACAAAATTGATCAATTTAACATAGACTACTAACGCACGTGTGACAGCAAATGAACGACCAACGTGCAATCTCATAAGATCCCGTATGCAACCTGGGCGTGTCACATCGCAAATGCGATTGTACAACTAATTGCAACGTGTAAAGTGGGCTTTAGAGTGGTTTACAACTGATATTTGTGCAATGAAATCATTTGTCTTCCTTATCCAATATACATATCAGCATTTTTGTACAATTGTTACTCATTATATTGTTTTGCACTAAAAGAACACTGTGTATCTGTTTACTGGAGATGGTTTATGTAGCACCCAGGGATATGGGGTACTCGGTTCCGGGCAGTGCCTCTCTTGGTAATGTCACGGTGGTGGCCATTACCCGGTTCCGTTCCTTGGGCCCTTTTTGAAATGGGGATATTTACAGGGGATTGGTGAATAAAGTTTATACGTGACGCCACTTGCGGTATTGCGGCTAAGTATTGGGAGCCGCCGCTGCAGAATGTCTCCACTGGGGCTGCTGGTACTGCCAGCCAGTATGGTAGTCCCTCCGCAAGTAGGATTTTGCCCCAGCGGGTGTATTGTACAGTGGGCGTCAGAAGAAGGTAGTCCACACAGGCATTCAGTGCAACTGGTTTACTCACTTTCTTGAGAGGTTAACTGGTGGCCCGAGGCCGGCTGGTTTCGCCTCCAGGTCCCCTTCGTCCCAGTGCCAGTCTGTTTCTCTGGTATCTTCTTCCCCTGCACCTGTCTCTGGTAAGTGGGTCCCCATGGTATAGAACACTGGGGGTCGCCGTTCTTGTGGTTTGCCCACTTCTGTCCGCCTGACGGCAGCGTGAACCCTGTAGGGTTTGGAGTCTCTGGTCCTGTCCCCGGTTCTCCCTTTGCTACTGAGTCTTCAGATTCGTAAGGGTCAGTAAGGTCATTGATGGTCCCCTTTGCTGTGCAAGTGTTAACAGGTCGGCTTGAAGCTCTTTCCTGTCCTAGGGTCCTGTACCCCGTCGGTGCGTAGTTCTGGGAGTACTCCACCGTACTCCACTGGCAACCACTTCTCCTGACTACCAGGTCACCGTTAACCCGAGTCAGGGTGTCCCTTTTCTTCCACCTTCACTCTCCTGCTGTCAACTCTGTTCTCCCTACTCTCCACAGTCTGCTCCTCCTGTGGCGCCCCTGACCTGGTCAGGCACCACTGAGTACTGCACCCATGCTGGGGACAGTACAATACAGGTAATCCAGAAGGCTGACAGGGGTGTGGAACACAGGCGCATAGTGATCAGGTCTCACACATGTACCCATGAGAGGACCCCTGGGGATCCCAGGAGGGGGCAAAGCCTATACCTCCACTGGAATAGTGGCAGGGGGTTAAAAGCCTCCATCTCCTCTCAAGGGGTGTGGTAAGAGAATCTGGTTGCTAGGTGGCGTAGGCAAGAACAGGAGAGGAGGAGCAGTGAGTCAGTTAGAGCGGAGAACTCCAAAGGGCTCAGTGAGGAGCAGACCTGTGGGGCTGATGCTGTCTAACAGCGCCCGCGCAGTGACTACAGACGGGGGAGAACGGTCAACTAGGAGTGCTGCCTGAAAGCCAGCTTCAGCTAGAGAGTGCACGGAGTGGGAAGTAAGGAGACTTCTAGAGAGCACCAGGCCCAACCGGGCGGCAGATCCCGAAGCGAGGATAGATTCACCTTTCCCTGCTAAACCTGCCGGTGTGGGGCTCTTACAGCCCACACCACAACAACCAAAAGCCGCAGCCACGTAACCGCAAGTAGGGCCCATAGGTCACAGGAGGCAAGAGGCTGGAGTGGCCTGGCCCGGGGAACAAGCACACGGCAAAACAAGAAGGGGAGAGAGGCTTGGAGCATCTTCCCTGGGTGACCCCCATAGGGACTCAAAGTCGGGGTCACCCCAAACCACCAAGGGCTAAGGAAGGCGAGTTTGTAGTCACCCTCATACAGTCAGCCGGAAGGATACCTGGTTCCCACCTGGTTCATCCCAGCTACGCCCGGGTTACTCACCCTGCCACCTGAAGTGAGTAAAAACCCTGAAAGACACTCTGCCTGTGTGTGGTCATTCTGCGACTTGTGGTACTACAGCTTTACAAAGGGCCCTGGGGCTTGCCTCACTCTCAGGAGGCTACTACACCCGACTGCACCCACCATCAGCCCCAGGTGCCTCCTAATCTGCAGTGGCGGTCCCCTCTGACCGCAAATCTGAGAGTGGCGTCACGATCAAAAACAAGAAGGTTTCCTACCAGTGACGGAGATCCAGCAACGTGGAGTCCCTGAAGGTAACGCACCGACACCGACACTACACCTGCGGGGCTTCACATCTGGCGTCACGAACAGGATAAGGACTAGACCTGTTAAGACAGGTGACTATGTGCCTGGGCGGTCCGCTTGAAAAATTGGAAGCGCCGCCATATTGCCACCATGAAAAGCGCGCTGAAAAACAACAGCAGCCCGCGCTGGAAGAAGTTACCACCCATGAAGAGGTGTGGCTACCCAGAGATCCCCTGCAGAGTTCTGACCTTGCCAGCCATGAGAGTGGAAGCGTCGAGAGACGGCGGGAAGGAAAGGAAGCCACAAGCCTGCTGCTGGGAGAGGAGCTGCTGAAAGAGGCAGAGCAGAAACTGGACAGCTTGTTACAGGAGGCAGCGAAGAGTCCACTGCTGGGAGACCGTGCAGAAGACGGCGCAGAAGAAATGGCGTCTGACCGCAGGAACCCAGAACCAGGCTCCGCTGCCTGGTGGTACCGAGAGCTGGCCCAGTTTTGCAACCGGCTGGAGACCCGGGTCGTGGAGCAGATTCGGGAGGAACGGATGGAACTGCAGGAGCTGACCGCGGCGGTTCGGGCCTATGAAGGGAGAGCTGCATGCCGAGTGTCAGGCGGGACGGCGACGACGCAGACCCCAGTGCTACCAACAACGGGTGAGTCGAATGATGCCCCGGCCCGCGCAAGTGCCCCGACCCCTGCTGCCACGTCCGCGGTCCCTGAAGAGGCGTCCGGTGCGGCGACGCTGAAGCAGGCCGCAGCCACGCCAGGTGCGGCCCTCCAAGCCCCAGCGGCTGCAGCGATGCCCTGCTCGGCCCATCAAGACCCAGTCCCTGCAGCGATGCCCTGCCCGGCCCGCCAGGACCAGGCCGCCGCCATCCTGGGCGCGGCCCGCCAAGACCAGGCCGCCGCCATGCCGGGCGCGGCCCGCCAAGACCAGGCCGCCGCCATGCCGGACGCGGCCCGCCAAGACCAGGCCGCCGCCATGCCGGGCGCGGCCCGCCAAGACCAGGCCGCCGCCATGCCGGGCGCGGCCCGCCAAGACCAGGCCGCCGCCATACAGGGCGCGGCCCGCCAAGACCAGGCCGCCGCCATGCCGGGCGCGGCCCGCCAAGACCAGGCCGCCGCCATGCCGGGCGCGGCCCGCCAAGACCAGGCCGCCGCCAAACAGGGCGCGGCCCGCCAAGATCAGGCCGCCGCCATGCCGGGCGCGGCCCGCCAAGACCAGGCCGCCGCCATGCCAGGCGCGGCCCGCCAAGAAAAGACTACCTCAGCATTTACCCCGGCCTGTAAGGCCAGAGCAGACACCGCTCCCCGGTCCACAGAGGTTTCTGATAGGCAGCCCACGGTGGGTGAAGACCCTGCATATTGGCAGATGAAGGCTGACCTGGAGGCCAAATTTCCACAATGGTTGGTGAGCCAGTACATACCCCCTCCGCATACCCCAAAGAGTCTCCTGCTAACTCCTGCAGCAGCTACACCAAGGAGTCCCTCACCTGGGCCGGCTGAAGAGCATCCATCCCCGGCACTGCCACAGCTGGAGTGCCAGGAAGAACTAAGGGGGAGAGGAGGCCAGGAAGCAGAAGGGTTGACTCCGACTCCAGTGCCACCAGTAGCAGATGTGTATTCAGAGCCGGAAATGCTGCCATACTCCCGCTGGGACGAGGAGGACCTGACCCCCTCTGCAGAAGAAGAACTGCCTAAGAGCTTCACCTGGGAGCCCACAAGCATGGATCCAGCCCGCAAGACACGGCGCAGAAGAACACAGTTTGCTCCAGCACCACAGTCTCCTGAACAGAGAGCAGTCACCGCCAGAGACCTAAAGGAGAAGCGTTTGTTGAGAGAGTCCAAAGCCCAGGCTAGAGGACCCCTGTGTTATGGCGTAGTGGAAGACTTTAATCTGAAAAGCGGCTATGGATTCGTTGTAGCACCAGGAATAAAAGAAGGGATATTTGTAAACCGCAGAGATGTGAACGCTCATCTGCCAAGAGGACACCCTTGCAGAAATCTAAAGATGGGAGATTCCGTTCAGTTCACCCTGCATCAAGGCGAACGAGGACTGTATGCTTTGGGCGTAACGCTATGTCCCAACAAACCTTACAGCCATCCCCTGCAACAAGAAAGACAAGAAAGACAAGAAAGACAAGAAAGACAAGAAAGACAAGAAAGACAAGATAGAGATAAAGAACCAGATGTAGAAACAGATGAAGACCAAGAACGGAAAGATAAAGATCCTACAGATGAAGAAAGAGACAAAGAGCAAGAAAGTCACAGGTGCCAGTGCCCAACGTGCCCTCGCCCTAGTGAAAAAGAGGAGTAAAGTAAAGTACAGAAAAGAAGTACAGAAGTTAAAGTTTTGAAAGTTTTGTTTGCAACGTTAACGTTAAAGAAATGCGCCCACAAAAACTATTGTGAGAAATAAACTTAAGGCTATGAACTTGCTATAGCCACAAACTCTCGCAGTGTAAATAGTTACACCAGTGGCACCACCACCAGGGCCAGCCTGTTTAGGGGCTTGGCTCGTCTGCAACCAGGGGGGCCCGTCCGTAGAAAAGGGCCTTGGCTCACCTGCGACCAGAGAGCACGCCTGTTTATGGGGCCTTGGCTCACCACCACAAAGAGGGTACCTGGCCAGCACCAACTGTGGAGGCCGCCTCTGCATCCTGCCAGAAGAGGCTGACGGCGCGGATCCACCAGGCCAGGTATACCCTGAAACCACCAGCCCATGAAAGCCGCCTCTACATCCTGCCAGAAGTGGCTGAAGTCGCGGCCAACGGGAGAGGAAGATTGGAGGAAAGGTCTGGAGAAACGGATGGCCCAGACCTGGTTACCAACAGGACCGGTGACCTGCCTCCTGAAAGGGTTTTGGGTGGGTTAACGGACTTGTGGGTGGAGGGTGGTGATGTCTGATACCTGGTGCTTTTAAATGTTTTACATGTTTTAATGTTTTATGCATTTTAAAATGTTGTCTTGCAGCCCGAGGACGTGCTGGTGATAACTAAGGGGGAATGTGGCGCCCCTGACCTGGTCAGGCACCACTGAGTACTGCACCCATGCTGGGGACAGTACAATACAGGTAATCCAGAAGGCTGACAGGGGTGTGGAACACAGGCGCATAGTGATCAGGTCTCACACATGTACCCATGAGAGGACCCCTGGGGATCCCAGGAGGGGGCAAAGCCTATACCTCCACTGGAATAGTGGCAGGGGGTTAAAAGCCTCCATCTCCTCTCAAGGGGTGTGGTAAGAGAATCTGGTTGCTAGGTGGCGTAGGCAAGAACAGGAGAGGAGGAGCAGTGAGTCAGTTAGAGCGGAGAACTCCAAAGGGCTCAGTGAGGAGCAGACCTGTGGGGCTGATGCTGTCTAACAGCGCCCGCGCAGTGACTACAGACGGGGGAGAACGGTCAACTAGGAGTGCTGCCTGAAAGCCAGCTTCAGCTAGAGAGTGCACGGAGTGGGAAGTAAGGAGACTTCTAGAGAGCACCAGGCCCAACCGGGCGGCAGATCCCGAAGCGAGGATAGATTCACCTTTCCCTGCTAAACCTGCCGGTGTGGGGCTCTTACAGCCCACACCACAACAACCAAAAGCCGCAGCCACGTAACCGCAAGTAGGGCCCATAGGTCACAGGAGGCAAGAGGCTGGAGTGGCCTGGCCCGGGGAACAAGCACACGGCAAAACAAGAAGGGGAGAGAGGCTTGGAGCATCTTCCCTGGGTGACCCCCATAGGGACTCAAAGTCGGGGTCACCCCAAACCACCAAGGGCTAAGGAAGGCGAGTTTGTAGTCACCCTCATACAGTCAGCCGGAAGGATACCTGGTTCCCACCTGGTTCATCCCAGCTACGCCCGGGTTACTCACCCTGCCACCTGAAGTGAGTAAAAACCCTGAAAGACACTCTGCCTGTGTGTGGTCATTCTGCGACTTGTGGTACTACAGCTTTACAAAGGGCCCTGGGGCTTGCCTCACTCTCAGGAGGCTACTACACCCGACTGCACCCACCATCAGCCCCAGGTGCCTCCTAATCTGCAGTGGCGGTCCCCTCTGACCGCAAATCTGAGAGTGGCGTCACGATCAAAAACAAGAAGGTTTCCTACCAGTGACGGAGATCCAGCAACGTGGAGTCCCTGAAGGTAACGCACCGACACCGACACTACACCTGCGGGGCTTCACACTCCCACCTGGTCAACTACCAACTACTCCACCTCTAGGCAGCCATCCATTGGTCCCACCCTAGCTAAGTACCATTGTATGGGGGAACGTTGGGGAAAACTGG
Organism: Anomaloglossus baeobatrachus; assembly: GCF_048569485.1. Lineage (NCBI taxonomy): Eukaryota > Metazoa > Chordata > Amphibia > Anura > Aromobatidae > Anomaloglossus > Anomaloglossus baeobatrachus. The sequence goes on along the minus strand of NC_134354.1, from coordinate 368,322,426 downwards.
GATTACCTGGGTTTTTGTTGGTACCGGCACTGGGGTTCTGGGTCCCTAAGGGGGTAGGCCCTGCATCTTGGTGGGGATGCAGAACCTTGTAACACCCTGATAGTGTCAGGGGCGCTACATTTACATAAGTGCCTCTACTGGCTATTTATAGGTGGGATATGTGCAATAATACTACTCAGAGTGGACCAATAATATATTGCATAACAAGCACTCTCTAGTGTTTGATTAGTTTGGGTATATGTGCATTAATATTATTTTGTGTTTCTTATCCAGTGTTACATATCAGCACTCTCTGAAGAATCAGTTATTGGTTTGCACTTTTTCCTCTGAATCACTGTAAACTGGTACATTAGCATCTGTATTTACTGTTTATAGCTGGGATATGTGCAATATTAATGTTCAGAATAGGTTGATACCCTATTACATAATAAGCACTTCCTAATGGCTGGTTACTTTTGACACGTGCAATAAATATTTGAGTTAGGTATTGGGTGGCATTTATTTTATTGGGTGGTAATTTAACTGCTGATTTTTGTTAGAATTGGATTTAGGTTGCGGTATTCGAAATATGGTACATTGATATAGGACTAAGGACAATGTGCATATTGTTCTGTCTTATAATGCAACTGTGATGCCCTGGCACAGCCAGGTAGTCCCATAGAAAGGGCCCCTGCATAACATCGTCCCACAAAGGGTTACACACAGCCGACAAAATCCTAGTCACCCCCCCAGGGTAGGACAGGCACACCAGTGGGCCGGACCAGGTGGATGAGAAACGCCCACCTAGGGGTCTGGAGAAACCGGGGCGGTAAATGAGTCAGTTCAGTTCAGTTAGGGGAGTCTGAAGTGGTAGTTCAAGTGGAGTGGAGTAGCTGAGAGGAGTGGAAGTTCAAGTGCAAGCCAGAGTGGAAAGTCATCGGGGTTGGAGCCCCGGCGTGCTGGCTAGGTGGCAGACGGAGGTCAGTGTCAAACAGGAGATGGGAAGACGGCTGCCAGAGATCCAAGGTGGATAGGCACAGGGTTGGAGCCCGCCGGTACCGACACCGGAGAACCGACCCGGAAACCGTGCACAGAGGGGGTACTTGGACCCTGAAGCCAGGACCGGAACCAACGGCCTAGCTAATTAACCAATTGAGGGCAGGATTACAGGTCATGTCCCAACCAAGGTCCCAAAAGCAGACAACTGCCCACCGCGGAGGATAAGGCATCCGCCAGGGCCCGGTAGATCCCAAGGGCCAGCGTCAGTGGGCAAGGCTCCCACCCGTAGTTCTGGGAGCCGGCTTCCGTGTTCCATACCGGAGAGCCCAAAGAGAACTCACAGTAGTGCAGAGGAAAGTGACACAGGCCATCAGCCCGGGTGTGGGACCCGAATGCACCCGGCTGCGGAGGCCGGCCACCACCACCTTGGTTTACCACTGGACTTGTCTGATTTATTTAATCGTGAGTAAACTAACACTCCCCGGTCTGACCGGGTGTGCTGGCCCCTGCAATCACCACCCTCAGCACGGAGACACTGGGCCCCGGGGTATCCATCCCTACCCACGGAGGGGTTAACATCCAGCTGCTATCCCATTGCCCCCGGGTGCCCACAACAGCAGCGGTGGTGCCACACTTCACCACACACCGTGGTTGGCGTCACAGACAGTTTATAGAAAATCCCGTACAAATACGTTCCCTTTTATTTAAAGTATCCGCGTTACCCACGGGTCTGGAAGAATCCCTCGAGCCACACTGTGGATCCAGATCCGAGCAGCCCCGGCTGCTGGCACGGGGGCGGCACACCTCAAAACTTGGCATCACAAATAGGATTCAAACCCATCCACTTACCTGTGGAAGTGCGCCTTGTTCTGGACTGTCAGCGGTGTTCCGCTGCAACAATTTTTGAAAAGTCGCCATCTTTGCCGCCATTTTTGGGTGTGAAAAACGACAACCCAGCGTCTTCTTCCCCGAGAAAGGGAGCAAAGTTGAAGCCACGCCCCCTGGGAACAAGGCCGGAAGGAAGCGACTCCCGAGACCAAAAACGAAAGTCAGAGATGCGAAAAAGGACTGCTCCCGAAAAACCAGGGGGCGAGCGGAAAACTGCGACATATGACCCAAGGAGAGGAGAGGCAAGGACACCAGGACTCTGCCATCTTCTGTTCCTGGACACCTTCTTGAGAGGATGTCTGACCGGTCCGGCAACCCGAAAATGGAGAAACCTGCTCCCGGGACTGCTGACTGGGTGGAAGCCCAGACCACGAAAATGTGCCGCAAGATCCAGGCCCAAGCAAATTTCCTGCTGGCAAGATGAACGGCCGAGATGAGGGATCTGGCTGTAGCTGTCCGGTTATAGATTATAGGCGGGGCAGGCGGGGCTGGAGCCCAGGGGCCCCCACCAAAAGAGCTTCTAAGGGGGCCCCCACCATACTTGGCACTAGGCACCTGTCAGCATTTTTTTTTTCACACCCTCTCCCCCTCCGTAAAGACAGTCTAATAAATCAGCTGTTTATTTGCATCTGCGTCTTTAAGACGCAAAAACAAACTGCGGGCACAGGACGCTGATTGACCTCGGAAGTACCAGCGGCCGCTTGAACTTCCGGGGTCAGAGGTGTGCTAATGCTCCCTGCTATGTGCTGCGGCCGTACCTAGAAGCAGGGGCACGGTGTGGTGGGCCGCTGTCTGCTGTCCCCGCTGCGCTCCTTACATGCCAGGCACACTAGCAGGAGCAGGAGGCAGCGCGCTGTGCCGGCTCTGCTGTGTGCCGGCTCTGCTGTGTGCCGGCTCTGCTGTGTGCCGGCTCTGCTGTGTCTGTGCCGGCTCTGCTGTGTGCCGGCTCTGCTGTGTGCCGGCTCTGCTGTGTCTGTGCCGGCTCTGCTGTGTGCCGGCTCTGCTGTGTGCCGGCATGTACACTGCAGAGGAGCGCAGCAGAGCCGATGACCGCAGCTTCCTGTTTCCGTTCCTATTCAAATGTATTTGCGTCTTTCAGACGTAAATACATTTTGAACAGCGCACCGGGACTGGGCCCCCGACGTGCAGCAACGTGATGAGATCAGCACCTTGCTGACGTCATCACAGTGCTGCCGGCGCCACACTGGGGACATGAGGAAGCGAGCGCTCCATGAAGGAGCTGAAGAGACAGGTGTAATTAATGGGGATGAGTGAGGAGGGGCTGAGGACACAACGGGGAACATTTGTGAAGGAACACAGCTCTGTGACAGGCAGAGGAGGAGTACTGTATTCCGAGGGAGGGGGGGAGGGAGGCAGGAGTGTGTAGGGATGGAGCAGTGTAATTTGTGTGTGTAGGGGGTGATGAGGGTTGTATTGTGTGTGGGGGGAGGGGTAATGGAGGGTGCATTGTATTGTGTGTGGAGGGAGGGGTAATGGAGGGTGCATTGTATTGTGTGTGGAGGGAGGGGTAATGGAGGGTGCACTGTATTGTGTGTGGGGGGAGGGGTAATGGAGGGTGTATTGTGTGTGGGGGGAGAGGTCATGAGGGGTGCATTGTGTTTGTGTGTGGGGAGAGGTAATGAGGGGTGCATTGTATTGTGTGTGTGTGGGGAGAGGGGTAATGGGTGCATTGTATTGTGTGTGGGGAGAGGGGTAATGGGGGGTGCATTGTATTGTGTGTGGGGAGAGGGGTAATGGGGGGTGCATTGTATTGTGTGTGTGGGGAGAGGGGTAATGGGGGGTGCATTGTATTGTGTGTGGGGAGAGGGGTAATGGGGGGTGCATTGTATTGTGTGTGGGGAGAGGGGTAATGGGGGGTGCATTGTATTGTGTGTGGGGAGAGGGGTAATGTGGGGTGCATTGTATTGTGTGTGGGAAGAGGGGTAATGTGTGTGGGGGGAGGGGTAATGGGGGGTGCATTGTATTGTGTGTGTGTGTGTGTGTGTGTAGGTGGAGGGGTAATGGGGGGTGCATTGTATTGTGTGTGTGGGGAGGGGTAATGGGGGGTGCATTGTATTGTGTGTGTGTGTGTGTGTGTGTGTGTGTGTGTGTAGGGGTAATGGGGGGTGTATTGTGTGTGTGTGTGTGTGTGTGTGTGTGTGTAGGGGTAATGGGGGGTGCATTGTATTGTGTGTGCGTGTGTGTGTAGGGGTAATGGGGGGTGCATTGTATTGTGTGTGTGTGTGTGTGTGTGTAGGGGGTGATGGGGGGTGCATTGTAGTGTGTGTGTGTGTGTGTGTCAGAGATGTGTGTGTAAGAAGCAGTACTGTGTGTGTATATATGAATTAGAGCAGTCTGTGCGCCCCCCCCCAGAACTATATGGGTTCCCCAGAGCGCTATGTCACCCATCGCAGTGATGAGTACACCACCAGAGCTGTTTGACACTCCAGTAACGTCTATGCCCCCTGCCCCTCCTGTAATGTATATATCGTAGCCCTCAGCCCCTCCTGTGATGTATATACAGCAGTGCTGTCAGTGTGCAGTCATGTGTGTTAGTGACAGCCATCGTGAAACAGCCACATGTCCTGAAGGAGCTGGACGGAAACAAGCGGGAGAGGTGAGTGAGGCTGCTGGCGACTTCCCCATATTAATACCTGTAAGGGCTCATGCGCACGTAACTGCTGAATATTCTGCAGCGATTTGACAGCACATGTGCGCGTCAAATCGCTGCAGAAACACTGCATAATGGATGCAGTTTTTCTGTACAAAAAAAGCCGATTTCATGCGCTATGGCTGCTTCCCCCACCATAGACAGAGCGGGAGCTGCATCCATAGCGCACGGAATAATTGACATGCTCATTTTATGAACGCACGGATTTGGGTCAACATTTTAGCACCCAAATCGCTGCGTTCATAAAAGCAATGGGTGCACGTATCATGCACAATCTTCATAGATTGTATAGGGGACGCAGGACGCATGCATTTACACTGCAGTGCTATACGCAGCGTAAATGCATGTAATTAAGCAACGTGCGCACGAGCCCTAATGCGTCTGTGTCTGCATGTATGTCAGTGTATATAACTGTGCATATATTTGTCTGTTTATATGTATTTTTCTGAATTTGTCTTCAAATATGTATATACGCATGCCTGTATGTGTGTGTGCGTGTCTGTGTGTGGATGGGGCCCACTGAGACTCACCCGGAGGCCACAAAACCCTGGAGCTGGCCCTGGCTGCCTTAACATTGGGATCAGTAAAAAATATGTGACAAAAGCGGGCTTTACACGCTACAATATATCTAACGATGTCTCGGCGGGGTCACGTCGTAAGTGACGCACATCCGGCATCGTTAGTGATATTGCAGTGTGTGACAGCTACGTGCGACCCTGATTGTGCGTTAAAACGTTGATTGCATACACGTCGTTCATTTTCTAAAAATTGAACGTCTCTTTGTTCATCGTTCTTGAGGCAGCACACATCGCTCCATGTGACACCCCGGGAACGATGAACTGCAGCTTACCTGCGTCCCGCCGGCAATGCGGAAGGAAGGAGGTGGGCGGGATGTTTACATCCCGCTCATCTCCGCCCCTCCGCTTCTATTGGCCGGCCGCTGTGTGACGTCCCTTTCACTTCAGGAAGTGGATGTTCGCCGCCCACAGCGAGGTCATTTGGAAGGTAAGTACGTGTGACGGGGGTTAATCGTTTGTGCGACACGGGCAACAAATTGCCTGTTCCGCACATACGATGGGGGCGTGTGCGATCGCATACGAGATCGAAATGTGTAAAGCAGCCTTAACTCTACTTTCTGTGTGTAAGTGGACAGCTGTGATTTATCCTGGACTGTATCTGTATTGTAGTACTGGGAATCTGAATGTGGCAGAACAGGATAAGATAAATGTTCATTGGATTTATATCTAAATGCTACGGTTCGTGCTCTACTGTTATGGCTAAAAATGTTAACGTTATGGGGCCCCCACCAGATTTTCTGCCCAGGGGCCCCCACCAACCTTAATCTGGCCCTGCTGTCCGGGTGCGCAAAGAGGAGATGGCCTCGGAGGAGCGGGTAAGCGACCCACTCCCCTATGTTCCACCGGAACCGGCCCAACCGGCTGAGGATCTCGGTCTGCCCCCGTCCTCCACGTCGCCTCCCTCGCTGCCCACACCTGCAGTTAGTGCCCCGCTCGGTCCGCTTCCCCAAGCTACGGCAGCAGTACCCGTTACATCTGCCCGCGAGGACCCGGCAATGGGGTCCTCGGGCCATGAGCACGCCACCGCTCTGGCACCCGTGCCAGGCGCACTACAATACTTTGATCTGCCCTGAGCAGGGCAGATCAAAGTGCGCCTGCGCAGGACCTCAGTGCCAGCGAGTGTGTATGACGTGGACGCATACACACTCTCGGGCAGGGTCCTCTCTCCTCCTGTACCAGTCTGTTTTGCACTGTTAATGATTGCTGTACTAGTTTTTATGAATACCCTTTTTCACTTGTAAAGCGCCATGGAATTAATGGCGCTATAATAATCAATAATAATAATAATAATAATAATTATTCAGTATTGTCTGTTTCATAGAAAAATCAATGCTTCACTGGGACATCGAAGCTGATGTTGTGGGTGATGATTGTATCTGGCCAAAAGCAGGTTGGGAGCAGGAAGCATCAACGCCTGCTTCCTAGACCGCAGTTTGTGAAGCATGCAATGTGGCGCCCCTGACCTGGTCAGGCACCACTGAGTACTGCACCCATGCTGGGGACAGTACAATACAGGTAATCCAGAAGGCTGACAGGGGTGTGGAACACAGGCGCATAGTGATCAGGTCTCACACATGTACCCATGAGAGGACCCCTGGGGATCCCAGGAGGGGGCAAGCCTTCACCTTCACTGGAATAGTGGAGGGGGTAGAGCCTCCATCTCCTCTCAAGGGGTGTGGTGGAGAGTCTGGTTGCTAGGTGGCGTAGGCAAGAACAGGAGAGGAGGGGCAGTGAGTCGGTTAGAGCAGAACTCCATAGGGCTCAGTGAGGAGCAGACCTGTGGGGCTGTTGCTGTCTAACAGCGCCCGCGCAGTGGCTACAGACGGGGAAGAACGGTCAACTAGGAGTGCTGCCTGAAAGCCAGCTTCAGCTAGAGAGTGCACGGAGTGGGAAGTAAGGAGACTGCTAGAGAGCACCAGGCCCAACCGGGCGGCAGATCCCGAAGCGAGGATAGATTCACCTTTCCCTGCTAAACCTGCCGGTGTGGGGCTCTTAAAGCCCACACCACAACACTACAAAAGCCGCAGCCACGTAACCACAAGTTTGGGCCCATAGGTCATAGGAGGCAAGAGGCTGGAGTGGCCTGGTCCGGGGAACAAGCACACGGCAAACAACAAGGGGAGAGAGGCTGCAGCATCTTCCCTGGGTGACCCCCATAGGGACTCAAAGTCGGGGTCACCCCAAACCACCAAGGGCTAAGGAAGGCGAGTCGGTAGTCACCCTCATAAAGTCAGCCTGAAGGATACCTGGTTCCTACCTGGTTCATCTCAGCTACGCCCGGGCTACTCACCCTGCCATCTAATGTGAGTAAAAAACCCTGAAAGACATCCTGCCTGTGTGGTCATTCTGCGACTTGTGGTACTACAAGCCTACATCGGGCCCTGGGGCTTGCCTCACTCTCAGGAGGCTACTACATCTAACTGCACACACCATCAGCCCCAGGCGACCCTCATCCTGCAGTGGCGGTCCCTACTGGCCGCAATACTGAGAGTGGCGTCACGATCAAACAAGAAGATTTCCTACCAGTGACGGAGATCCAGCAACGTGGAGTCCCTGAAGGTAATGCACCGACACCGACACACCACCTGTGGGGCTTCACATCTGGCGTCACGAACAGGATAAGGACTAGACCTGTTCAGACAGGTGACCATGTGCCTAGGCGGTCCGCTTGAAAAATTGGAAGCGCCGCCATATTGCCACCATGAAAAGCGCGCTGAAAAACAACAGCAGCCCGCGCTGGGAGAAGTTACCGCCCACGAAGAGGTGTGGCTACCCAGAGATCCCCTGCAGAGTCCTGACCTCGCTGATGAAGAAAGCGGAAGCGTCCAGAGACGGCGGAGCAGAAGAGAAGCCAGCAGCTTGCTAATGAAGATGGCGTCTGAGAGCAGAGATCCAGAGCCAGGCTCCGCTGCCTGGTGGTGCCGGGAGCTTGCTATTTTCTGTGACCAGCTGGAGGCTAGGATTGTGCGACAGCTTAGAGAAGAACGCACGGAGCTCCTGGAAATGGCTGCGGCGGTGCGGACCTACGAGGAGGGAGCCGCGCGGCGCCTGCCAGACCGAGCGGCGACGACACAGACCCCGATGCTGCCACAGATGGGTGAGTCGAGTGATGCCCCGGCCAGCGCAAGTGCCCCGGCCCCTGCTGCCACGCCCGCGGTCCCAGAAGAGGCGCCCGGCGCGGCGACGCTGGACCAGGCCGCAGCCACGCTAGAAGCGGCCCGCCAAATCCAGGCCGCCGCAGCGATGCCCCGCCTGTCCCGCAGGGCTCCGACCACCACGGCAGTGCTCATCCGTGCTGCAGGTGTGACGCTGACCCAGGCTGCCACCCTGCTGAACCCGGTCCGCCAAGACCCCACCGCAGCAGCGACGCTCGTCCGCGCCGCAAGTGAGATGCTGAACCAGGCCGCAGCCCCGCCAGGTGCGGCCCGCCAAGCTCCGATCGCTGCAGCGACGTCCAGCCCAGCCTGCACAGAGCCCCCTGCAACAGCGACACTGATCCAGGCCGCCGCCATGCCAGGCGCGGCCCGCCAAGACCAGGCCGCCGCCATGCCAGGCGCGGCCCGCCAAGACCAGGCCGCCGCCATGCCAGGCGCGGCCCGCCAAGACCAGGCCGCCGCCATACAGGGCGCGGCCCGCCAAGAAGAGAAGACTACCTCATCATTTTCCCCGGCCTGCAAGGCCAGAGCAGACACCGCTCCCCAGTCAGAAGAGGTCCCTGCCGGAAAGCCCACGCTGGGGGAGGACCCCGAATACTGGCGGCTGAAGGCTGACATGGAGGCCAAGTTTCCACAATGGTTGGTGGACCGGTACATGCTCCCTCCGCATACCCCCAAGAGAATTCCAGCAACCCCTGCAGCCGCGCCAGAGAGTCCACCGCCCAGACCAGCTGAAGAGAGCCCATCCCCAGCACTGCCACCAAAGGAGTGCAGCGAAGAACTAAGGGGGAGAGGAGGCCAGGAAGCTGAGGAGCTGACTCCGACGCCAACCGCAGCAGACCCCTACCCAGAGCCGGAGATGCTGCCCTATTCCCGCTGGGAGGAGGAAGACTTGACACCGTCAGCAGATGAAGATCTGCCCCAAAGCCTCACCTGGGAGCTTGTAAGCTGCACCTCGCAGAACCCAGCCCGCAAGACACGGCGCAGCAGATCAAAACGTCCTCCAACACCACAGTCTCCAGAGCAGAGGGAGGTCACAGCCAGAGACCTGCAGGAGAAAAGGTGCCTAAGAAGGTCCGAAGCCCAGGCTAGAGGACCCCTTTACAGAGGGATAGTAGAGGACTTCAACCTGAAAAGCGGATACGGCTTCATTGTAGTGAAAGGAATAAAAGAGGGCATATTCGTAAATCGGAGAGATGTTCAAGCCCACCTGCCCAGAGGACATTCAGGCAGAAATCTGAAAGTTGGGGACTTAGTACAGTTCACCTTACATCAAGGAGAAAGGGGCTACTATGCCTTAGACGTAGCACCATGCCCAAGACAAGAAAGACAAGAAAGACAAGAAAGACAAGAAAGACAAGAAAGAAAAGACAGAGATAAAGAAACAGATACAGAAAAAGAAACAGACGAAGACCAAGAAAGGAAAGATAAAGATCCTACAGATGCAACAACCACAGACAAAGATCCTACAGATGAGACAACCACGGACGACGACGGAGAGCAAGAAAGTCACAGGTGCCGGTGCCCTACATGCCCACGCCCTAGTGAAAAAGAGGAGTAAAGTAAAGGAAAGTAAGAAGTTACTGTTTTGACCAGTTTTGACAAGTTTTGTTTGCAACGTTTAAGAAATGCGCCCACAAAAACTATTGTGAGAAATAAACTTTAAGGCTATGAACTTGCTATAGCCACAAACTCTCGCAGTGTAAAAAGTTACACCAGTGGCACCACCACCAGGGCCAGCCTGTTTAGGGGCTTGGCTCGTCTGCAACCAGGGGGGCCCGTCCGTAGAAAAGGGCCTTGGCTCACCTGCGACCAGAGAGCACGCCTGTTTATGGGGCCTTGGCTCACCACCACAAAGAGGGTACCTGGTCAGCACCAACTGTGGAGGCCGCCTCTGCATCCTGCCAGAAGAGGCTGACGGCGCGGATCCACCAGGCCAGGTATACCCTGAAACCACCAGCCCATGAAAGCCGCCTCTACATCCTGCCAGAAGTGGCTGAAGTCGCGGCCAACGGGAGAGGAAGACTGGAGGAAAGGTCTGGGGAAACGGATGGCCCAGACCTGGTTACCAACAGGACCGGTGACCTGCCTCCTGAGAGGGTTTTGGGTGGGTTAACGGACTTGTGGGTGGAGGGTGGTGATGTCTGATATCTGGTGCTTTTAAAAATGTTTTACATGTTTTAATGTTTTATGCATTTTAAAATGTTGTCTTGCAGCCCGAGGACGTGCTGGTGATAACTAAGGGGGAATGTGGCGCCCCTAACCTGGTCAGGCACCACTGAGTACTGCACCCATGCTGGGGACAGTACAATACAGGTAATCCAGAAGGCTGACAGGGGTGTGGAACACAGGCGCATAGTGATCAGGTCTCACACATGTACCCATGAGAGGACCCCTGGGGATCCCAGGAGGGGGCAAGCCTTCACCTTCACTGGAATAGTGGAGGGGGTAGAGCCTCCATCTCCTCTCAAGGGGTGTGGTGGAGAGTCTGGTTGCTAGGTGGCGTAGGCAAGAACAGGAGAGGAGGGGCAGTGAGTCGGTTAGAGCAGAACTCCATAGGGCTCAGTGAGGAGCAGACCTGTGGGGCTGTTGCTGTCTAACAGCGCCCGCGCAGTGGCTACAGACGGGGAAGAACGGTCAACTAGGAGTGCTGCCTGAAAGCCAGCTTCAGCTAGAGAGTGCACGGAGTGGGAAGTAAGGAGACTGCTAGAGAGCACCAGGCCCAACCGGGCGGCAGATCCCGAAGCGAGGATAGATTCACCTTTCCCTGCTAAACCTGCCGGTGTGGGGCTCTTAAAGCCCACACCACAACACTACAAAAGCCGCAGCCACGTAACCACAAGTTTGGGCCCATAGGTCATAGGAGGCAAGAGGCTGGAGTGGCCTGGTCCGGGGAACAAGCACACGGCAAACAACAAGGGGAGAGAGGCTGCAGCATCTTCCCTGGGTGACCCCCATAGGGACTCAAAGTCGGGGTCACCCCAAACCACCAAGGGCTAAGGAAGGCGAGTCGGTAGTCACCCTCATAAAGTCAGCCTGAAGGATACCTGGTTCCTACCTGGTTCATCTCAGCTACGCCCGGGCTACTCACCCTGCCATCTAATGTGAGTAAAAAACCCTGAAAGACATCCTGCCTGTGTGGTCATTCTGCGACTTGTGGTACTACAAGCCTACATCGGGCCCTGGGGCTTGCCTCACTCTCAGGAGGCTACTACATCTAACTGCACACACCATCAGCCCCAGGCGACCCTCATCCTGCAGTGGCGGTCCCTACTGGCCGCAATACTGAGAGTGGCGTCACGATCAAACAAGAAGATTTCCTACCAGTGACGGAGATCCAGCAACGTGGAGTCCCTGAAGGTAATGCACCGACACCGACACACCACCTGTGGGGCTTCACAGCAGCACCGTGGAAGTGGCAGTTGTTTCACTCTGGAACTCAGGCTTTAATCCACTAGCTAACACAGAGGATTTCAAAAAATTCTGTTTCTCCAGGGGGGAATGGTTCAAACACCATGTAGCACAGCACCACAAGGTATTCCCAACAGCTTTTTTTAAAAAAAATTGGTAGGATAAGCAACAGGGTATAACATGTCAAGGAGTTTAATAAATTCAGTTTCCCCAGGGGATAATGGTTCAGACACCATGGGGCACAGCATCAGAAGGTACTCCCAACAGCTCACCACAGCTTTTTTTTAAACATTGGCAGGATTTACAACAGAGCATGATAAGCCAAGGAGTTTAATAAATTCAGTTTCCCCAGGGGATAATGGTTCAAACACCATGAAGCTCAGCATCAGAAGGTACTCCAAACAGCTCCCAACAGCTTTTTTAAAAAATTGGTAGGATAAGCAACAGGGCATAACATGCCAAGGAGCTAAAAAAGATTCTGATTCCGCAGGGGGCCATGTGTAACACACCGTGGAGCACAGCATCAATAAAGAACACAAATAGAGACTGCCTGACTAATTGTTCTAAACCATGTAGCCTCGACAGTGATTGTGCCAGTGCATAATGTACAAAGGCTTGAAAAATATTGCCCTGGGTGATTGGGCCGAACAATTAAATCGCAGCAGCATAACAAGGTAGATTAGTCTTGCGGTCTCATTAGATGATAGAAGACAAAATAGTCTTGACTGAGAAACAATGGAACTTATTTGAACTTAAGAAATACAAATTTTGGGGCTAAACTTATTATTGGGTCTTGTTAACAGGCGACCTGAGATACTCTGGGGCAATCCATCTATGGTTCATTTTGATAATCCTCAAACTGTCTGCACTTTCCGTGGATAGTGGTGTGGTACATAAGGTACATAACCAGTATTTGGTGTCTGCCAAAATGTACACTAGCTGACAGTCATGAGAAAGGCAGTGTGACATGAACTGTGCCATGTGTCCCAGACTCCGAACTGGAAACCTTTGTATGTCACTGCTAAGAATACATTCTGTCTCCCTAAAAATCCTCTCCTCCTCAGTTTTTCTCTCCTCCTCCTGCTTCTCCTCAGGCCATCCATGCTGGACACCCCTGAAGCATGGGTTGTCAATCCCTTGGTTACCAACTTCAAAGCATTCCTGCGCTTCATTATCCTCCTCATCCTCATCCTCCTGATGCTGAGCAAAGGTGGTCTGAGCCTGTTGGCTGAGGTTGTGCGGATTACTAGCAACCATTATAAAGTCTGGATCCACAGACACCTCGGGTGCATTAACACTTTGGTCAGTCAGACCATCCAGAGAGCGTTTCAATAAACATATCAGTGGAATGGTAATGCTGATAAGGTAATGGGGTATTTTCGCTTCTTTTCGAAGGTCTGTTGTATGGACAACTGAACGTTACGCTGGGACATCGAAGCGGATGTGGTCGATGATGATTGAGTGTGGCCAACATCAGGTTGGGAAGAGGCATCAGTGCCACCTTCTTGCACAGGAGTTTGGGAAGCAGGCAGGCCAGGGGAAGTGGCAGCGTTTTGAGTCTGAGAATCGTGTTTTTTTACCTAGAGCTGTCAACCACCTAGTGGTGTGCTTGGCTAACATATGGTTTCTCATGGTGGAGGTGCCCAAGCTGTAAGTATTTTTGCCTCTGCTAAGCTTGGCCTGACAGATTTGACAAATGGCAACTGTTTGGTCCGAAGGACTCTTGGATAAAAACTCCCACACAATCGCAGCATGGACCCTTGGACTCTGAGATGGCTGAGGTGGTGCATGGACCCTTGGACTCTGAAATGTCACAGATGGTTCATGGACCGTTGGACTCTGAGATAGCACAGGTGGTGGTATCATGTGCACAGTTGGCTGACCTCTGGCAGTGGTCGAAACCCTATCTCTTACAGCCTTTTTGCAAACTATGGGCACATGCTCCTCTGTACTGCTGCTCTCGCAATCCATGCCACCCGTCCATGTTGGATCAGTCACATCATCATCGACTAGGTCGTCTTCAAATTCCTGAAGGTCAACATCTTCAGGAATGGAGGTTATAGGCTGACCTGAGGGCAACTGTGTCTCATCATCCTCCAACACTTCCACCTGATTTCCCAGCATGTCACGGCCAACAACATGGCTTTCTTCTGGCCTTGGGTGCTCAAAGATCTGTGTATCTCTGCACAGCACGGGGTCACCTGCATTGGTGGTGTTGCACGGTGAGAGGCAAGAAAGGTCAAAGGGTCCCGTAAACAGTTCCTCAGAGTAACCTGCTTTGGGGTCATATGTTTCCTTAGAATACTGATGTTGTGAGGAAGGAGGACCAGGCCAAGGATTCGATGGGCCAGCCTCTGGGCTACTCAAGTCTGTCTGTGTGGACCCTTGGGATTTGCTACTCGACAAGTAACTGGAGGCATTTTCTGCTAGCCAACTCGTTACCTGTTCGCACTGTTCTTGGGCGCAAGAGTGGTTTCCCACGTGGACAAGAACATTGGGATAGGAAGGCAGAGGTAGATAAAGCAGGAACCTTTTTCTTTGGCTCGGTCACACTGCTTGGGCGACCACCACTGTCACTACCACCTGGTCCACGTCCCTTATCGCCTCTTTTAACCATTTTTTGGGTTTGATTATTTGAAGATGAATACTGTAACGTGACCTTTTGTTAAGGCAGTGGAACAACACTTATACCAGGTTGTTAAATTTGTGATAATAGTTCCCACGATAGCTGTTTCTGTAAGTCTAAAAACCGCAAGGTACCTTTATTGGACAAAGTACCACTTGGAGGAGTCAACAAAGATGTTGTGAATGTCTTTCAGCCCTAAAAGAAATCAGGGTTTGACACCGCTTTTATTTTAGTATTGGTTTTTGGCACTCAGACTGTGCTTTAGTACGAGCAGATCACTATGTAGGTTCTGTAAGATATGAAGACGCCATCACCAGGATGCTAGATTGGTGCTATAAAGGTATTTGGCTTCAGGCAGAAGTACAGCCACTAATATCGAGTATTAATTAAAATTTGGTAACACTGACACTGTGTTTTAGTATGAGCAGGACACTATGTAGGTTCTGTAAGATATGAAGACGCCACCAGCAGGATGCTAGGTTGGTGCTATGAAGGTATTTGGCTTCAGGCAGAAGTATAGCCACTAACACCGATTATAAATTAAAATTTGGTAACACTGATACTGTGTTTTACTTGCAGCAGGCCAGTATGTAGGTTCTGTAAGATATGAAGCCACTACAGGCCGTGACAGCAATTTTTTATTTATTTGTTTATTTTTTTTAAACTTACTTTTTTTTTAGCAGTAGGGTACTAAGGAGTTTATGTACGCTATGAAGCCAACACAAGAACGCAACTGTGCTTCTATGAATTGAGATGGTGGCTGACAGGCACTACACTACACCTGAACCGTTTGTTTTGTCAATTTTGGGATCTTTATTAGGAAGTTGCAATACCTATCCCTATTAGAACAGATACAAGGGATGTAGCAGTGCTGGGATTGTTGATTATTAGTAGCAGATGTCAGGACAGCTTTAAATCTCTCACTGCCTGTGAAAAAGCTCTCCCTATATCAGACACTGCACTAACAGACCGTATGCAGCACTAATAAGAGGATTTTTATTTTTTTTTGTTTAAAGCAGGAACGGCTCACACCTAACAAAGCAATACACAACCACTGACCTTATTTTTTTTGTTTGTTTGTTTTTTTTAAATCCAGACTATTTTTTAGCAGTAGGGCACTATGGAGTTTATATACGCTATGAAGCCAACACAAGTGCGCAACTGTGCTGGTATGAATTGAGATGGTGGCTGACAGGCACTACACTACACCTGAATCCGTTGTTTTGTCAATTTTGGGACCTTTGTTAGGAAGTTGCAATACCTATCCCTATTAGAACAGACACAAGTGATGTAGCAGTGCTGGGATTGTTGATTATTAGTAGCAGATGTCAGTACAGCATTAAATCTCTCCCTGCCTGTGAAAAACCTCTCCCTATATCAGACACTGCACTAACAGACCGTATGCAGCACTAATAGGAGGATTTTTATTTTTTTTTGTTTAAAGCAGGAACGGCTCTCACCTGACAAAGCAATAGACTACCACTGACCCTATAGCTGGTTCTACGATTTACACAGCTGATAGCAGCTAATGCACACTATCTTCAACCCTTACAAGGACTTTTTAGGATTTTGCAGCAGTAACGCTATCTGATACAACGCACTGCACAGTCCTTATACCTGGTTCTACGATTTACACAGCTGCTAGCAGCTAATGCACACTATCTTCAGCCTTTACAAAGACTATTATTAGTTTGCTGTAAAAACGCTCTCCCGCACACAGTACAGTCTATCTACACCGCCAGCTCACCAAAGACTGCGTGTTCACAAAATGACCGCTGCCTTATATAGCCCCTATGACTCTGTGCGGCTAAGCCAATCACAGTAAGAGCACAACAAAGATGGCTGCAGCATTACTGTGAGGTCAAGCAACATCAGAAGTGTTCATTGGCTGGAAAACAGGCGCCAGGAAGTCAGAAACAAAAATGAAAGTATCGGGGCAGATACAGTTTTATTCGTCAGCTAGCAAATAGCTCGAATACCCCATTAGCCGTTGGATACTGAATAGTGGTGAATACATTCGCTCATCCCTAGTTAAGACATTAAGGCTACATGCACGTGCTGCAGTTTTTTCTGCACACAAACTGCAACCAAAACTGCACCTTGTCAGAGAGAGCCTGGAAATGTAAAAAAAAACGCTTGTAATATAGGTGCGTTTTTTATGTGTTTTTTTTGTGCATTTTTGTTAATCAGTTTTTAAAGGAGAAACAAAATATGATAGGATAGGATAATGGATAGATATCTAGAATATATGATAGATAGAAAAAAAAGAAAGAATAGATGGATTGATAGAGTGAAAGAACAGATAGAATACATAGAAAAAAATAACAGAATAACTTGACAGAGTGATAGCCAGCTTGGCCAGCCGTTTTTTAATTTTTGAGGGGTAAAAAAATTACGTGGGGTCCCCCTTTTTCATATTCAGCGCTGGAACAGCAGCAGCTGTAGGCTGCAACCCTCAGCTCTCTGCTGTATCTTGTCTGGTTATGAAAAATAGAGGGGATCCCATGCTTTTTTTTAATTATCTGAGTTATTTAAAAAGAAAAATATGACTTGGGTCCTCCTCATTTTTTTAATACCAGCCAAGGTACAGAAGATGACTGAGGGCTGATATTATTAGGATGGAAAGTGCCATCGTTATTTGGCCCTTTCCAGCCTAACAATAGCAGCCCACAGCCACCCCAGAAGTGGCGCATCCATAAGATGCAGCAATTCTGGTGCTGGACCCAGCTCTTCCTGATTCCCTGGTGTGGTGGCAATCAGGGTAATAAGGGGTTAATGGCAGTCCATAGCTGCTACTAAGCCCTAGGTTATTGATGTCGGGCATCTATGAGACCCCGCCCCCATCACTAATCTGTAAATGAAAGTAAATAAACACAAACAGCCAAAAAATCCTTTCTTTGAAATAAAATAAAAAAACCCTCTTTCACCACTTTATTAACCCCCAAACACCCCTCCAGGTCCGAAATAATCCACACAAGGTCACACGGCGATTCAGCTCTGCTACATCTCTGTCCTTTCACAGCAAGCATCATAGAACATGACAGCCGCTGTGAGTGCAAACAGAGCCGCAGTGATCAGAATGAACTGGAGTGAATGCCTGATGTCACAGCTATGGCTCCTGCAGTACAGCATGTGTCGCAGCAGTGACGTCATGGGTTTACTGCTGTGAGGTACAGGCCGCTACTGAGGTTGGCCACGTGATCGGCGGTGCCGTCACTCACATGAGTCCTCCACCTGCGGTTCACTCCAAGTGTGACTGCAAATCACCTGAGAGATGGCACCGCTTATCACTTCAGTCACTTGGGTGATTTACTGTCACAGCTGGAGGACTACAGCTGTGGCTGCAGCTAACCTGAGTGACGTCATCGCTGATAAAGCAACTCACTTCAGTTGCTGTGTGGAGCTCACAGCGAGCTTCTTCTATGGCGCTCGCTGTGAGCGTCAGATGTAGCAGTGCCGGAAGCGTCATGGGACATTGTGTGGATTATTTCGGACCTGGAGGGGTGTTTGGGGGTTAATAAAGTGGTGAAAGAGGGGGATTTTTTGTATTTTATTTCAAGGGTAGAGGGAAGAATGGAAATTTCAACAAATTATTGATGCAAACATAACACTAGCTGTAAAAAAGGCTGAAGATGAAAAGAGGATGGCTTCTACAAATGGATAATGATCCTTAACACACTTCAAAATCCACAATAAACTACCTCACAGGTGCAAGCTGAGGGTTTTACAATGGCCCTCACAGAAATCTGTGGCTAGACCTCAAAAGAGTAGTGCATGCAAGACGAACCAGGAATCTCACCGAACTGGAAGACTTTAAAACAAGAATTGAAAGACTCTTTTCGCTGGCTACAAAAAGCATTTACAAGCTGTGATACTAGCCAAAGTGGGTGCTATTAGGTACTAACCATGCAGGGTGCCTAAATGTTTTCATCTGCCCATTTTCATTAATTTTAAAATGTAAAAGATAAAAATAAAAGAAATATTTTACCTAAAATACAGAGGAAATGTGTCATCTTTAACTTTATGCCTTTAAGAGACCATTTCTTCTTCTACTTGCTTAATTGTTCACAATAACAGTAACTTTGATCAGGGATGCCCAAACTTTTGCATGCCACTGTATTATAAAAACATATATTATATAGTGGCATAAACAGTTAAACTTTGTGTGATCTCTCGGGTAACTCAATGAATTCTATTTAAGGATACACCCTTTGGCGATATGTTATAAATGTAGGTCATATATTTTTCACCTTACTTGCATGAAAAACAAACAATAATATTGTTAAAGTACAAGAACATGCAAATAAATACACTAAGACCAATTTGGCCATCTTACAATATTAGTTATAACAAAATAGGTAAAAGGCTCATTCAAGGGAAACAGAAGAAGAATAGTGAGTGCTACACTTACACAGCCGCCCCCCATCTATCACTGTCAACTGAATAGAGTCTATTTGTAATTGGGGCACAGTGGATAACTGTTTGCCTGCACATAGTCTCTGCAGTCATTCTCCCTCAGTGATAAAAGCCTAATGTGCTTACCGGCATGGGTGGGAACAGCATTTGGTTGGGTAGGTGATTGCATAGGAAAATGTTCTTTATTTTAAAAATGTTAAATGTATTTTCCAATCAATGGGTCACTGTAAAACTAAAAATAATATGGATTATTGGGAAAGAAACAACAAACATCTATCATGCTGAGCTTTTGGAACCAAGGGTGGTGGAGCATATTCCGAAGGCAACTGGTTTGAACTTTCAAAGAACTTGTCTCGCCCCTGCTTGCAGGAAATAAGGTAACTACCCAGTTAAAATCTCAATATAAACTACATGAAAATATATCATATTGACAACACTTTGAGGAGCAATACCTTATGGATACACTATGTTCATATTATGTTTGTGCCTGATGTTTCGTGTAGGCACAAAGAAACTCCTAACACAAATGTAAGCATATCAGTAGGAACCTATTTTCACACTAGACGCCAAAAGATTGTTGTTTTGGCATCTATTGGGATAACTACAGTCCCTGACAAAAGTTCTGTCGCTTATCCATGTTATGTACATAAAAGCTTATAACCTGACTTTAAATTCATCCATTGGTTTTATAAATTATGCTTTTGAAAGCTTAAACCCTCCCAAATTTAGTTTAGGTTATGCAAATAAAGTTGCTGCAAAGCTGAAATATTGATCATTTAATGAACACAGAAAGGTCAGATTTTGGCAAGACAAACGTTTTGTCGCCCACAGAAAGTAATGTGAAATTCAAACAAATAATTAACTTCTAATACAAAGATATGTTGCATAACATTGGTGAATGAAGTTGTGGCGCTATTAGAGCCATATTTAATATTTTGTGTGACTTCCGTGAGCTTGAAGGACTGCATCCATGCGGTTCAACAATGGTTCATACAATTTATTAATGAAGTCATCAGGAATAGCAAAAAATGCAATCTTACATGCCTCCCAGAGTTCATCTAGATTTTTTGGTTTTGTCTTCCAAGCTTCCTCTTTCATCCTACCCCAAACATGCTCAATGATGTTCATGTCTGGTGACTGGGCTGGCCAGTCCTTGAGCACCTTGATCTTCTTTGCCAGGAGGAACTTTGTTGTAGAGATGGATGTATGAGATGGAGCACCATCCTGCTGCAGAATTTGACCCCTATTATGATTAAGCATGTAAGAGGTAGCTAATACTTCTTGATATTTTAGGCTATTGATATTGCCTTCCACCTTGCAAATGTTTTGCACACCCCCATACTGAATGTAATCCCAGACCATGATCTTTCCACCACCAAACTTAACTGTTTTCTGGATCCATACGGGCTTCAGTAGGTCTCCTGCAGTATTTGCGGCAGCTGTGGTGTAATTCAACTGAAGATTCATCAGAGAATTCCACCTTCTGCCACTTTTCCAGCATCCATCTGTTTAGCAGGCTGTGGGACTTGGCAAATGCCACACGTTTTTTTAATTGCCTTTTGTTTAGTGCTGGCTTCTAGGCACTGATTCAACCATGGAGGCCATTTCGAGACAGAATCCTACAAACTGTTCTAGTTGACACAGGGACTTGAGGTGACCAGGCCTGTTGGAGCTGTGCTGCAGTGGAAGAGAGGCTGGCTTTGGATTTTCTATCCAACAAACATTCCTCCTGAGCAGCTGTCTTGCGGGGTCTGCTGGACCTGGGCTTGTCAAAAACATCTCCAGTCTCTTTTAATCTTTTTTAAATTCTTTGTACTTGACGCTGAGACACATTAAAGGTGCCGCCCACCTCTGCAGTGGATCTGGTCTTCAGCCTCTTGATAATCAAGGCTTTGGTCACAGGGTGGATTTTTGGCATGTTGTCAGAGGTCAAGTTGCAGTTCAAGTGAAGGTCTGGGGTGCTGGTTTTCTTTTTATACAAACCCACTAATTAACCGATCATTTAGTGAGTACAGGTGAGGATTTAAACTAGGATTGGGTGCATTATATGACAAGGCGACAAAACTTTTGTCTTGCCAAAATCTGACCTTTCTGTGTTCATTAAATGATCAATATTTCAGCCTTGCAGCAACTTTATTTTCATAACTTAAACCAAATTTGGGAGGGTTTAAGCTTTCAATAGAGTAATTTATAAAACCAATGGATGAATTTAAAGTCAGGTTATACGCTTTTATTTACATAACATGGATAAGCGTCATAACTTTTGTCAGGGACTGTAGTGATAAGCAAATATACTCGGCATTATTCGTTACTCACACAAATAGTGCGACATTTAACATATTCGTCACTCGACGAGTATTTTGGTAGTTGCCTAGTGGGATACAAATCCCCACTTTGCATGTTTGATGCCTGATTTTCAGACACTAAAGGCCGCTTTACACGCTACGACATCGCTAAAGCGATGTTGTTGGGGTCACGGATTTTGTGACGCACATCCGGCCACGTTAGTGATGTTGTTGCGTGTGACACCTATTAGCGATTTTGAATCGTTGCAAAAACGTTCAAAATCGCTAATCGGTGACATGCCCCCCTAATCTCGATTATCGTTGCTGCTACACTTACGATGTTGTTCGTCGTTCCTGCAGCAGCACACATCGCCTTGTGTGACACCGCAGGAACAAGGAAGCTCACCTTACCTGCGGCCGCCCGCAATGCGGAAGGAAGGAGGTGGGCAGGATGTTACATCCCTCGCATCTCCGCCCCTCCGCTTTGATTGGGCGGCTGCTTAGTGACGTCGCTGTGACGCCGAATGAACCGCCCCCTTAGAAAGGAGGCGGTTCGCCGGTCACAGCGACGCCGCTATGCAGGTAAGTAGTGTGATGGGTCTGAGCGATATTGTGCGCCACGGGCAGCGATTTGCCCGTGTCGCACAACCGATGGGGGCGGGTATGCACGCTAGCGATATCAGTAACGATAT
Source organism: Anomaloglossus baeobatrachus (assembly GCF_048569485.1). Taxonomy (NCBI): domain Eukaryota; kingdom Metazoa; phylum Chordata; class Amphibia; order Anura; family Aromobatidae; genus Anomaloglossus; species Anomaloglossus baeobatrachus. The sequence goes on along the minus strand of NC_134354.1, from coordinate 368,300,726 downwards.
TGCAGCGTGTAGAGCGGCCTTAAATGTTAGTGCATGGCAAGACCTGCTGGAAGATTACACAAACAGCCTTTTTCAGGGCTAAATCACAAAACTGCTGACAGCTGAGCATAGTGCAGAGAGAGTTTCTGGAGTAGGGTACAGGGTGTTTGAAAAAAGGTATATAGGCATTTTTGATAGCACTAAATTATCTACTGGAAGACTAAACAAACTAAAGACTAAACTAAGCTATTTTAAAAGGATAATTCTAATACCTCTGATTTCTGTCTTTGTTAGTGCAGGGAGTTTCTTGAATAGGGCTAAAGTGTTTAAAAAAGCCATTTACACAAGGTTAATTGTGTAAAATTAAGTATTGTAAGACCAAACAACCTGCCATTTTAAAGGGATAATTCTAAAGGCCACATCTCACTAAGCGACATCGCTAGCGACATCGCTGCTGAGTCACGGTTTTTGTGACGCAACAGCGATCTTGCTAGCGATGTCGCTATGTGTGACATCCAGCAATGACCTGGCCCCTGCTGTGAGGTCGCCGGTCGTTGCTGAATGTCCTGGAATATTTTTTGGTCGTTGCTCTCCCGCTGTGAAGCACACATCGCTGTGTTTGACAGCGAGAGAGCAACGATCTGAATGTGCAGGGAGCCGGCTTCTGCAGACGCTGGTAACCAAGGTACACATCGGGTAACCAAGCAAAGGCTTTGCTTGGTTACCCGATATTTACCTTGGTTACCAGCGTCTGCAGATTCTAGAAGCCGGCTCCCTGCTCCCTGTACACGTAGCCAAAGTACACATCGGGTAACTATAAGTAAAGTGCTTTGCTTAGTAACCCGATGTGTACTATGGTTACCAAGCACAGCGTCGTTGCACGGGTCGCTGGTGGCTGATCTCTGATCGCTGTGGAGATCTGCCTGTTTGACAGCTCACCAGCGACCATGTAGCGACGCTCCAGCGATCCCTGCCAGGTCAGATCGCTGCTGGGATCGCTGGAGCGTCGCTTAGTGTGACGGTACCTTAAGAGTCGCTTAGGTGCGTACATAATTAAAAATGTCCAAGTCTGTTAAGGGACAGGGAAGTGGACGTAGTGCTGACGTTGATACAATCTGTGGCGGTGTGACAGTGCAAACTGTGCCTGCTTCTGCAGGAGCACCCCAAACCTCATATTGTGGTAGGTTCCTGTCTCACTTTGCAGGGGCAGGGGTGGTACATCACTATTGAAATCAGAACAGTGTGAGCAGTTTGTGGGCTGGATGGCAGAAAATGCTTCCAGTCTGTTTACTAGGACCACTTTGTCTTCCACAAGGTCCAGTCTCAGTCAAGAGGCTGGGTCACATAATCCCCACCCTTAGACACTTCGAAGGAGCTCTTTACCTTTCTATTTATGGCCTCTTCTGGCGTATCAGCGTTGCGCTTTTCAAGAGTGACATGAGGAGACTGTCTATGGTGGTAATGCACAAATATTTGAGCAGCCATGGCTAGAAGAAGCCAATAATGGGGAACAGTGGGGAACGGCAATTACTGTCTCAAGAGGTGGATGATTATGAGACAGAGTTGCAGTTAGGTCAGCTTAAGATCGCAACTCAGGAGGAGGATCAGATTGAGGAAGTAAAAGACGATGTGGTGGTTGATTGACCATTGCCATTGACGCAATCTGGCAAGAGGGCATACATAGTAGTGAGTACAGCAGTGCAGAAGGTGAGGGATCTGTAACACTGCAGTAGGCAGGAAGAGGCACTGGGTTGACCAAAGAGAGAAGCTGGTCAACAGTTCCCCGGAGCACCCCATGTGGCCACAGCATAGACCAAGGGTTAAGTGTTTCCCACTCTGACTATTTATTACTGAAAGTCCTGAAGACTCTACTCCTGTTTAGATAGGCATGCACCATTAGAGAGTGAGGCAGTGGGCAGCCATACTCTACAGCGCACCGCCCGTCCCTGAGTGTTTAACTGTGAGTCAAATGTTGACACTCACACAGTAGATCCAACATTGCATTACAGAAATTAGTCATAGAGCACTGCTGCTATGTTTCTGCAGCAGCTATCTGGTTCCTCCAGGCTCCAAACTTTCAAAGTGCTGTGTGCCCTCCCAGTGCTGTGTACCCCCTTTCCGCAGTGCTGTGTGCCTCCTTCCCCAGTGCTGTGTGCCCCCTCTCCAACTGTTGTGTGTGGCCCCCCTCCCCCAGTGTGACACATGCCTCCCTTCCCCAGTGCAATGTGTGCACTCCTCCCCCAGTGGTGTGTGTGGCCCCAGTATCTCCTGAGTGGTGTTTGGCCCCAGCATCTCCTGTGCAGTGTGTGCCCCCAGCATCTCCTGTGCGGTGTGTGTGCCCCTCTCCACCAGGGCATTGTGTTTTCCCTGCATCTCCTGTGCAATGTGTGACCCCTTGGTCTCCTTTCCGATGTGTGCCCCCAGAGTCTCCAGTGTGGTGTGTGCTCCCCTCCCCCATTGCGTTATTTGCCCCCTCTATCAGTGCAGTGTGCTAACCCAGTGTCTCCTGTGCTGTGTGAGACCGCAGTGTTTCTGGTTTTGTGTGTAGCCTCAGCATCTCCTGTGCTGTGTGTGGCCCCAGCGTCTCCTATGCGAGGTACATGATATACAAAACGTATTATCACAAACAGTTGACTGCACTCCAGACCGAGACAAACCTGGAAAAGCAGTTGTGAGAAGCAATGTGATCAATATGACCTAACAGCACAGCTGTACCAAAGAGAAGCAGCTCCAGCCACCACTGTAGGGGTGAGTTGATTGTTTGACCTAATATAGCAGGGTAATTTTTCAAGTTCCTTATTTTGTGCAGCCCCCGAAGGTTGGTAGAATGGCTCTTGGCAGAAAAAAGGTCCCCCACCCTGCTATAAGGGCTCATTCAGCTGTCAATGAAAATTGGTCTGCACTCAGACCGCAGTGCATGGTATGGTCGGCAATCTTCTGACCTGCATCCTCATACAGTATATGCTGAGTTCAGGTCAGGAGACCCATGGCTAGTCCAAGCACTGCGGCCTGAGTGCAGACCAATTTTTACTGAAGGCTGGATGAACCTTAAAGGGGTTATCAAGTCTTAATCCACAAGTCTAAAGTCTCTCTATGTGTCACTCTATGGGACTGCAGACTTGTGTACACCCTTTGAGTTGTGGGGATTTGCCAGTGTCAGAGTCGAGAATGGCGGTCACGTGGCTGCAAGCATGCGAAATTCAAACTCCAGGCAGAATCCCACAATGCAAGTGAGTGAGGCTGCACTCATGTTGAGGATTTAAACAGGACAACCCCTTTAAGTCCCCTGCTCCTGTCTTATACTCACCTTCACCATTTTTCAACATTGGAGCGGTTTCACAGCGCTGTCTTGTGAGCACAGCCTCTGAATGTTCAGGCAATGATTGGTAACTGTTTGTTTGCAGAAAACCCACTGCTGGCCCAATCACAGCCATGTCAAGTATTGGCATGGCTGTGATTGACCAGGGAAATGACTGTAAAAAAAGGAAGCAAAAGGGTTAATGCACGCCATACTTACCGAGTCTCCGGCGCGGCTGAACGAGTAACTCTACCTGCAGCTCTAACTGCTCCCGCAGCTGTATTTCCGGGGCTGCTCATTAGCCATCATCCATAGTCACTGCTTTCTCCGGCCACTAGTGTCTCTTGGCTACAGTCTGACCCCGCCACCAGACAGCATCTGTGATTGGCTGGAATCACACACCATGTCTGTGGGTCTCCATTGTGGTATAAAATCTAATACATAAAGCTGACTGTATGTGTGTATGTATGTTATATGTGTGTGTGTGTGTGTGTGTGTGTGTGTGTGTGTGTGTATGTATGTTTGCTAAAGGAATCCGCACCGTCTCATTTACAATCACGAAATTTTGCACAGCACTCCATGTGACTCAGGGAACATCATAGACGATGTTTGGATGGGAAAATTTAACCCCACGCTTTACTTTACTCTCCAAAAATCCTGGAGCTGTGCGCCATTAGGTTATTAATAGGAGCTGTGAGTGGTTGCTATAGCAACAAAATTAATTGTTAGTATAATAAGCTTATGTGTGAGGTATTAAGATGTCGGTGGGGAGATGGATAGAGAGAGACAGAAAGAGATAGAGAGACAGACAGAGGCAGACAGACACAGACAGACAGGGAAAGACATAGGCAGACAGGGAAAGAGACAGACAGGGAAAGAGACAGCCAGACAGGGAAAGAGATAGACAGACAGAGAGACAGACACAGATAGACAGGGAGAGACACAGGCAGACAGGAAAGAGACAGACAGAGAGACAGACAGCGACAGACAGGGAAAGAGACAGTCAGACAGGGAAAGAGACAGAGACAAGGAAAGAGATAGGGAAAGAGACAAAGAAGAGGAAATAGACAAGGAAAGAGATAGAGACAAGTAACTAGACAGGGAAAGAAACAGAAACAAGTAAAGACACAGACAAGTAAAGAGACAGGGAAAAAGACAGAGACAAGTAAAGAGAAAGGGAAAGACACAGAGGCAGACGGTGAAAGAGACAGACGGGGAAAGAAACAGATGGGGAATGAGACAGACCTGGAAAGAGACAGACCTGGAAAGAGACAGACGGGGAAAGAGACAGACGGGGAAAGAGACAGACGGGGAAAGAGACAGACGGGGAAAGAGACAGACAGGGAAAGAGACAGACCTGGAACGAGACAGACCTGGAATGAGACAGACGGAGAACGAGACAGACGGGGAACGAGGCAGACATGGAAATAGACAGACGTGGATAGAGACAGACGTGGATAGAGACAGATGTGGAAAGAGACAGACAGGGAAAGAGACAGACCTGGAACGAGACAGACCTGGACTGAGACAGACGGGGAAAGAGACAGACAGGGAAAGAGACAGATGATAAAAGAGACAGACCTGGAACGAGACAGACAGGGAACGAGACAGACGGGGAACGAGACAGACGGGGAACGAGACAGATGGGGAACGAGACAGATGGGGAACGAGACAGACGGGGAACGATACAGACGTGAAAAGAGACAAAGGGGGAAAGAGACAGACAGGGAAAGAGACAGACCTGGAACGAAACAGATGAGGAAAGAGACTGACAGACAGATAGGGAGAGACAGACAGACACAGACAGACACACACAGAGAAAGAGAGAGACAGAGATAGAGAGACACAGAAATAGAGAGACACAGACAGAGAGACTGATACAGAGACAGACAGAGAAACTGATACAGACAGACAGACAGACAACCAGAGACAGACAGACAGAGACAGACAGAAACTCGAAGAGAGACAGTTACTATCCCAGGCAACGCCCGGGCACTACAGCTAGTAAATAAATAAATAAAACAATTGGCATAGAGTCCCCCCTTCTATTGATACCAGCACAGATAAAGCCCATAGCTACAGGCTGCAGCCCCCAACCATGCGCTTATCTTGGTGGTGTATCAAAATATACCACGATAGAGACCTGCAGACAGAGTCTGTGACTCCAAATAATCACAGACACTGTCTGGGAGTGGGGTCTAACTGCAGGCAATCAGAGACACCAGTGAGAAGGGAAAGCAGTTAATTTGTATGAGAGATAATCAGTGGCTGCAGAAGTACAACCACGGTTTACAATTACAGCCACAGGAGACTCGGTAAGTACAGTTAGGTCCAGAAATATTTGGACAGTGACACAATTTTCGCGAGTTGGGCTCTGCATGCCACCACATTGGATTTGAAATGAAACCTCTACAACAGAATTCAAGTGCAGATTGTAACGTTTAATTTGAAGGTTTGAACAAAAATATCTGATAGAAATTGTAGGACTTGTACACATTTCTTTACAAACACTCCACATTTTAGGAGGTCAAAAGTAATTGGACAAATAAACCAAACCCAAACAAAATATTTTTATTTTCAATATTTTGTTGTGAATCCTTTGGAGGCAATCACGGCCTTAAGTCTGGAACCCATGGATATCACCAAACGCTGGGTTTCCTCCTTCTTAATGCTTTGCCAGGCCTTTACAGCCGCAGCCTTCAGGTCTTGCTTGTTTGTGGGTCTTTCCGTCTTAAGTCTGGATTTGAGCAAGTGAAATGCATGCTCAATTGGGTTAAGATCTGGTGATTGACTTGGCCATTGCAGAATGTTCCACTTTTTTGCACTCATGAACTCCTGGGTAGCTTTGGCTGTATGCTTGGGGTCATTGTCCATCTGTACTATGAAGCGCCGTCCGATCAACTTTGCGGCATTTGGCTGAATCTGGGCTGAAAGTATATCCCTGTACACTTCAGAATTCATCTGGCTACTCTTGTCTGCTGTTATGTCATCAATAAACACAAGTGACCCAGTGCCATTGAAAGCCATGCATGCCCATGCCATCACGTTGCCTCCACCATGTTTTACAGAGGATGTGGTGTGCCTTGGATCATGTGCCGTTCCCTTTCTTCTCCAAACTTTTTTCTTCCCATCATTCTGGTACAGGTTGATCTTTGTCTCATCTGTCCATAGAATACTTTTCCAGAACTGAGCTGGCTTCATGAGGTTTTTTTCAGCAAATTTAACTCTGGCCTGTCTATTTTTGGAATTGATGAATGGTTTGCATCTAGATGTGAACCCTTTGTATTTACTTTCATGGAGTCTTCTCTTTACTGTTGACTTAGAGACAGATACACCTACTTCACTGAGAGTGTTCTGGACTTCAGTTGATGTTGTGAACGGGTTCTTCTTCACCAAAGAAAGTATGCGGCGATCATCCACCACTGTTGTCATCTGTGGACGCCCAGGCCTTTTTGAGTTCCCAAGCTCACCAGTCAATTCCTTTTTTCTCAGAATGTACCCGACTGTTGATTTTGCTACTCCAAGCATGTCTGCTATCTCTCTGATGGATTTTTTCTTTTTTTTCAGCCTCAGGATGTTCTGCTTCACCTCAATTGAGAGTTCCTTAGACCGCATGTTGTCTGGTCACAGCAACAGTTCCAAATGCAAAACCACACACCTGTAATCAACCCCAGACCTTTTAACTACTTTATTGATTACAGGTTAATGAGGGAGACGCCTTCAGAGTTAATTGCAGCCCTTACAGTCCCTTGTCCAATTACTTTTGGTCCCTTGAAAAAGAGGAGGCTATGCATTACAGAGCTATGATTCCTAAACCCTTTCTCCGATTTGGATGTAAAAACTCTCATATTGCAGCTGGGAGTGTGCACTTTCAGCCCATATTATATATATAATTGTATTTCTGAACATGTTTTTGTAAACAGCTAAAATAACAAAACTTGTGTCACTGTCCAAATATTTCTGGCCCTGACTGTATGTCCTGCTTTATTTTCTTTCTTTTACAGCTCCCCTACACCATTTTACAACACATAAATTTGGCCTTCCATTGAATTCAATGGGTTCGGTATGTTCGTTGTTTGTCGAACAGATGTGTGAATACCAGGAAGCTCGGTAAAGATCGGCGAATCGAACTTTGAATGGTTCGCTCATCTCTACTCATACATTTGATCTGTTCATGTTGTGGAGTTGTTTCTTGTATGTGGTATTATTCGGTCACTGTGTGGTGGAATTACGTGGTCTGGTCATGGTGTAGCGGTATTTATCCCTTCTATGTGTTATTATTCAGTCACTATGTGGTGTTAATATGTGATCTGGTCATGGTGTGGCGGTATTTATCCCTTGTATGTGTTATTATTCAGTCACTATGTGGTGTTAACATGTGTTCTGATTATGGTGTGGCAGTATTTTTTCCCTTGTATGTGGTAATATTCTCAGTCACCTTGTGATGTTAATATGTGATAGGGTCATAGTGTGGCGGTATTTGTCCCTTGTATGTGGTATTGTGTTGTGTATAGAGGTCACTTGTACTCTCTAATGTCAATAAGGGGAAGATTCTCTTTTTATTTTATTCCAATAGCGATTAATTGCATGGACATTTAACCCCTCCATGTCCTGTAACCATTGGAAAGTAGCAATTATACACTTACCAAGGTTTTTCCAGAAAATGACTCTGCTGTAAAAACTGTGCTCCACTGGGAACTACTGATTTAATGATTAGACAGGTTCTGACCACCACTGTGCAGGGTGTGATAATCCATAGGTAATAGGTATCATGGCGTGTTGGAGGAAAAAGGAGCAACGGACAAAACTAATGCAAACATGGGAGAACATACAGACTCCTTTCAGATGTTGTCTTTGGAGAGATTTGAACCCAGGTCTACAAAGTTGCAGTGCTAACCACTGAACCACTGTGCTGCTCATAACACAAAGTCAGGGATTATGAGAGATTATAGTCAGGTCTGTGAGTAAATAGACAAAAACTGCATGAGAAAAAGCCAAACACAACTGCAAAGATGAGGTTGATGAAGACAATTTCATGTCAAGACAGAGCATAGCAAGAAGTGGCAACAATTTCAAAGCAGACTGAGGTTCCAAGATTTGTTGTTCAAGTAATTTTAAAGATGCACCAAGAAATGGGCAACGTTGAGCAGTGTAGATGCAGTGGTCGGTCAAGGAAATAGTGCAACAGATGAATAACATAATATGATCTCTTCCCTTCTGAATCAGAAAATATCCCTCGGCGCCATCAGCTCAGAACTTATTGCACCAATGGATCCCAGTTATGACATTGGAGTCAGACTGACACCTCGGCCGCAGTTAGCTTCATTAATTTAAATTACAGTATTGTAGAAATAAACCATCAGCCGTGTGATAAAAAGAACATTTTGTAAAACACCCTGTTCAGGAAGAGATAATTGAAAAAATGATCATTTATAATAATTTTTTTCATGCACCGATACTTTAATAATATGTAGAATATAATGTTCTGATGATATCGATAGTGACATTTTAATTGCTGTGTATGAAAACATAAAGCTGCTCCTCAGATTATCTCCATAGCTTCATATATTAAGCAGAATATAACACGTCTATATCAAATGCACTGCAGAGAAATAAGAGCGTCCTGTCCCTTTAAATTCAGTGTGTTCCATGACACAGGTCAGCAGCCAATAAGATTGCTGGATTTGAATCTGGAAAAAAGACACAAACAAACTGTCACTCCTCCTCAGTCTATTGCAGACAGTGACCAGTGGAGGTGGATGTCGGTGAGTAGCTGCCATCACATCCCCTGATGACATGGCACTGATTTATTTCATCTCCTCCATGCTTCTTTCCTGTTTTCTGGAATCCGCTCATGATTTTGTCATGTCACCTAAACTTAAAATAGGCGAGAACATCGGGCAGAGCAGAGTATTCTGCAACTACTTATGCTGTCACCGGCCACTAGGGGGCGCTGTGAGTACAATCTATATTTACTGGTGCACTGTGCTCCCCCTAGTGGCTGCAGGAAAGCAGAATTTTATGTTTAGGTTACACAGGACACTCCTGCCAGTATTATTTATGGGGGCATTATTTACCACTAATGCCAGTAGGATTAGTGTCCTGGCACTGTTATTGGGGGTTCGGATCTATGTGTTGATAATGAAGTGACTTTCGCTGTCATTTTTTGTGGAGTTACCTGTATTTATTTGCATGAAGAACATAGAAATCCATGTATGCTATATATCTTTATATACAGGCCCCAGTACAATCCAATGTACAATGTTTTGCATGTGGTATTACCTATACTGGAGACTATAAACACCCAGTAAAGATTTTGCTCCATGTGATCCTGTTGCCTCCATGTGTGGGTGTAATGGGGTCCGATACAGCGTTTTGGCGCGAAAAGATGGCGGACAATGGCGGAATTGGCGGGAAAAGAACTCTTGACTCACGGTTTTCGATTTTCAAGGCGCACGTCACCTAGGTAAGTGGGTCCTGTTCATATCCTGTTCATGACGCCAGGTTTTTCGAGGTGTACTGCCCCCGTGCCAGCGGCCGAGCCGCTCGGATCCGGAACCGCAGTGGCTCGAGGGGTCTCCAGACCCGGGGGTTCGCGCGGACACTCGAGTTTGAAAAGGGGAGTATGTACAGGGGAGTTAGAAGTTCGTGACGCCACTCACGGCACGTGGTAAGGTGGGATACCACCGCTGCTGTCGGAGAAAGGGGGAGCCCGGTGGCGATGGTATGGCAGCAAGGTGTTTAACCCCTCCGTGGGTAGGTAGTGCAGGAGTGGGGTGCCATTGGGAAAAGGAAGGGGGACACTGCGTACTCACTCAGTCCAAGAATACTGGCATTGACAGCTTGTAAACCAGACTTCTGAGCACCGCTGCAGCCAGGAGGGAGCACGCTTGGGTCCGTGCCCTTGGTGTTGCTTGTTAGCCTGTGGCTTTTTCCGTGGCACCTTGTTCACTGTTTGGACCCTGTAGTGTGGAACTAGTCGGGTCCTGCTCACCCGTATGGCTAACGGAGTGAGCTTGCTCTCAGAGTTCACGATCGGGATTTGGTGGACTGTGTCAGGGAAAGTCCTATCCCATAGGTGTGCTAGTACCCCGTTTTTGGAGCAGGTGAGGGATGAATCTTGAAGGCTTCACCCCAGTCGGGTAAAATTACCAGGATGCTTGAAGGTACTTCCCAGCCTAGGGTCCGCGTACCCCGTCGTGCCCTGGCCCCTGCCCGGAGATGGCTCGAGGCAGCCGGCTGCCCTCCTCGGCAATCCATGTACCTTGACATGATCCCCTGCGACCGGGGTTCCAGCTCTTACCAGGCCCAGACCAACGTCTGCCACCTAGTACTCAAGGAGCCCTGCTCTTCACCGGAGACCTCTCCATCTCAGAGAATCACCACTCTACCTCCTACTCCTTCCACTCCTTTTTCAGTTCTCCTTCACTTTTTCACCTTCCCCTACCAACCCCCCTATTCCCCCCTATTCCCTTCAGGCCCCCAATGGTGTGTCTGGTGGGTATGGTGTAAAGTGTTTCTAGGGTTTTGACTAGCTAAGCTCTTAGCAACACCAAAGGACCAGGAGCCGTAACCAAGGAGGGTTGGATACTGTGCAGGAGGGCAGATTGCACAATACTCTGTGACGACCTGATAGGCCAGGGCGTCACATATGTGTGGGAAGCTGCGGTGTGTACTTATCAGATCTGTGATTAAAACTTTTTTGGATTCATAGATTTTGCTATGGATTCTACAATACAGGACATATACAGGATGGCAGCAAGCCGCAGCTCTCCAGACATCCACAGCTTTATTATACACGGACCCTCGTCCTATTGCCGAATCTTGATGAGTGATAAGTGGACACTCACTGGATTCTGTTTTTTTAAGGACGCCTACCGCTAACAGGAATGCATCTTAGGTTCTGGACGCTTCTCATGTGAGATTATTATTTTACTAGAAGGTGGCACAATTCTAACGCATCGGGTATCCTAGAATTTATTGTGTAGTTAATGTATGATTTTTCTTATATATATATATATATATATTGTGAGGTATCAACCGGCTGTATTACAAAGGGCCGGTATGTTTTGCAGAAGCGTGGGTGCTCGGCAATGTGAAGCTGGCTGGGACCTGTGGTTCCACAGGATTGCATTACATGCAGAGCCATGGAAGGGTGTGTGATGCTGATTACACACTCCTTACCACCTGTGGGTGTGGCTCCAGGGGTTAAAGCAATCCTGTCTCTGAACCTAGGCAGAGTGTGTCTAGGGCAGTCTAGATAGAGACTAGCTCCAGACGTCCAGTGTGTGGACTGGAAACAAGTGAGAGCAGGGAGCTCTGAGAGTGTGTCTAGGGCAGTCTAGATAGAGACTGGCTCCAGACTTCCAGTGCGTGTCTACTGGAAACAAGTGAGAGCAGAGCCGGGAGCTCTGGGTGTATCAGCCTGTGTGGAGGCTGATCACAAGGCTCTGATATTGAGTCTGAGGTGAGTGCGGCCAGGCCAGGGCTGTAGGGCCAAATCTCTCCAGGAGGAGAGACAGACAGGGGTCTGCAGAGGGCCCTGGGTGCTGGAAGGAACCTTGGCTAGAGTTGTACGCTGGCAGGAGCCAGAGAGTGGGGAAGTTGCTAAACTTCCATTATGGACTTATTGTTTATGTTTGAGGGCAGTTTATGCTGAGTGTTTTTAATAAACTGCCAGAATTTCTATGAAGAGACTGTGTACGTGTGTTGCTGAAGCTACCTCACACCGCTGCAAGCGAGTGAAACCCCCACGTTGCAGGGCGCAACGTTACAATATCTATATATATATATATATTGTTGTGTGTAGTTGCCAAGTGTTTGTGTAGAGCGCTGTGAGGGTACGCTCACACGAGCGTGAAAATCGGAAGAGAGCAATGCGAGAAATTCTCGCATTACACTCAGACCAATATTATTCTATGAGTGCGAGCTGTTGGTCAGCTTTTCTCGCATCCAGATTCTGGATGCGAGAAAAGCGGCAGTATGCTGCGTATTCATACGTAAAATGTCTCTGACTCGATAATACAAGTCTATGGGTGTGAGAAAAAAACGGACGTCACACGGACCATCCTAGTGACATCCGTTTTTATGAATACAATTCTATCATGTAGCATAGAACACTGTAAATGTTCATGTTATTGACTGTAAATGACTAATAGCTGCTGAGAAAAAAGCGGATTGCACATGGACAGCATACTGATGACAAGTGAGAAAAATTCGTCCGACTCTCGCAAACGAGAATGGGACCGTTTTTTCATACGTTCATGTGAGTCCAGCCTAAATGTTCTCGGTGTTGTCTGGGTGTGGGAATGTGTAAGAGCGGTGTTGTTTGTGTGTTGCATTGTTTGTGGAGCGCTGTGTGTCTGCAGCGTTGTGTGTGTGTGTGTGTGTGGTGCTGTGTGTGTTGCGCGGTTTGTGTGTGTGTGTGTGTGGGGGGTATGTGTGTGTTTTGGGGGGAGGTATATTTTGTGCAGTGTGTGTGTGTGTGTGTGTGTGTGTGTGTGTGTGTGTGTGTGTGTTGGAGGAGTAGTCCTTGGGGGGAGAGTAGTATAATAGGAGGAGTAGTCCTTGGGGGGAGAGTAGTATAATAGGAGGAGTAGTCCTTGGGGGGAGAGTAGTATAATAGGAGGAGTAGTCCTGGGGGGAGAGGAGTATAATAGGAGGAGTAGTCCTGGGGGGAGAGGAGTATAATAGGAGGAGTAGTCCTGGGGGGAGAGGAGTATAATAGGAGGAGTAGTCCTGGGGGGAGAGGAGTATAATAGGAGGAGTAGTCCTGGGGGGAGAGGAGTATAATAGGAGGAGTAGTCCTGGGGGGAGAGGAGTATAATAGGAGGAGTAGTCCTGGGGGGAGAGGAGTATAATAGGAGGAGTAGTTAAACCAAAATAGGACATAGAACTCCATGTTCATCATTTATTACTCATAGCAAACCTCACCATATTTGCGCTAACAACCAAAAAATAGTTTGCAAACAAAATATGTTATGCTTAATCAAAAAAGTGTTTTTATTTATCAATTCATCATATCAAGATTATAATACAATAGATATAGCAAAAATTCATTTTATTCATAGAATGCTGGTACAGACAGATTGATTAAAAAGCACCCTACCCCATAAAACCAAAGAAAACACAGACTGGTACAGTGTAGTGTGATGAGTATAAATCAAGACAAGCTAATTGCACAGTTGTCTAGACCGATGGGCACATAAAGGGTAAAAAGTGTGACACCTACCACAAAGATAACAACATAAAGTGCTAGTGCAACATTGCAACAATGGGGAAATTTAGCCGATGATATATTAGAAGGGATTGCAGAGCCCTATATATATATATACAGCCAGGTGGAAATTACCAATCCATCTATCATATCAGAAACCTGGCAGAAAATTTGTAAAATACCTTCCGGGCAAAATAACACCAGATGTCAATTATGCCAAATATGGCCTGCCGCCCCTAAGGATAGTGGGAGGCCATCACAGTAAATAAGTAATAGATGAAAAAGTCCCAAAGGTCATAACACACACCGCCCAGCACCTCGACGCGTGTTTCGCATTTCGCCACCTCCTGACGAAGCGGTGGCTAAACGCGCGTCGAGGTACTGGGCGGTGTGTGTTATGACCTTTGGGACTTTTTCATCTATTACTTATTTACTGTGATGGCCTCCCACTATCCTTACGGGCGGCCGGCCATATTTGGCATAATTGACATCTGGTGTTATTTTGCCCGGAAGGTATTTTACAAATTTTCTGCCAGGTTTCTGATATGATAGATGGATTGAGAATTTCCACCTGGCTGTATATATATAGGGCTCTGCAATCCCTTCTAATATATGATCGGCTAAATTTCCCCATTGTTGCAATGTTGCACTAGCACTTTATGTTGTTATCTTTGTGGTAGGTGTCACACTTTTTACCCTTTATGTGCCCATCGGTCTAGACAACTGTGCAATTAGCTTGTCTTGATTTATACTCATCACACTACACTGTACCAGTCTGTATTTTCTTTGGTTTTATGGGGTAGGGTGCTTTTTAATCAATCTGTCTGTACCAGCATTCTATGAATAAAATGAATTTTTGCTATATCTATTGTTTTATAATCTTGATATGATGAATTGATAAATAAAAACACTTTTTTGATTAAGCATAACATATTTTGTTTGCAAACTCTATTTTTTGGTTGTTAATAGGAGGAGTAGTTCTGGAGGGAGAGGAGTATAATAGGAGGAGGAGTCCTGGGGAGAGAGGAGTATAATAGGAGGAGTAGTCCTGGGGAGAGAGGAGTATAATAGGAGGATAATAGTAGAAGTAGTCCTGGGGGGAGAGGAGGATAATAGGAGGAGTAGTCCTTGGGAGAGAGGAGTATAATAGGAGTAGTCCTTGGGAGAGAGGAGTATAATAGGAGGAGTAGTCCTGGGGAGAGAGGAGTATAATAGGAGGAGTAGTCCTGGGGGGAGAGGAGTATAATAGGAGGAGTAGTCCTGGGGAGAGAGGAGTATAATAGGAGGAGTAGTCCTGGGGAGAGAGGAGTATAATAGGAGGATAATAGTAGAAGTAGTCCTGTGGGGAGAGGAGTATAATAGGAGGAGTAGTCCTTGGGAGAGAGGAGTATAATAGGAATAGTCCTTGGGAGAGAGGAGTATAATAGGAGGAGTAGTCCTGGGGAGAGAGGAGTATAATAGGAGGAGTAGTCCTGGGGGGAGAGGAGTATAATAGGAGGAGTAGTCCTGGGGGGAGAGGAGTATAATAGGAGGAGTAGTCCTGGGGGAGAGGAGTATAATAGGAGGAGTAGTCCTGGGGGGAGAGGAGTATAATAGGAGGAGTAGTCCTGGGGAGAGAGGAGTATAATAGGAGGAGTAGTCCTGGGGGGAGAGGAGTATAATAGGAGGAGTAGTCCTGGGGGAGAGGAGTATAAAAGGAAGAGTAGTCCTGGGGAGAGAGGAGTCTAATAGGAGTAGTAGTCCTGGGGGAAAGGAGTCTAATAGGTGGAGTATTCCTGGGGGGAAGTGTCTAATAGGAGTAGTAGTCCTGGTGAGAGAGGAGTATAATAGGAGGAGTAGTCCTGGGGGAAAGGAGTATAATAGGAGGAGTAGTCCTGGGGAGAGAGGAGTATAATAGGAGTAGTATTCCTGGGGGGAAAGGAGGATAATAGAAGTATTCCTGGGGAGAGAGGAGGATAAAAGGAGGAGTAGTCCTGAGGGGACAGGAGTCTAATAGGAGGAGTAGTCCTGGGAGGGAGGTGTCTAATAGGAGGTGTAGTCCTGGGGGGGAGGTGTCTAATAGATGGAGTAGTCCTGGGGGGAGGTGTCTAATAGGAGGAGTCCTGGGGGGAGGTGTCTAATAGGAGGAGTAGTCCTGAGGGGAGAGGAGTCTAATAGGAGAAGTAGTCCTGGGGGGAGGTGTCTAATAGGTGGAATAGTCCTGGGGGGAGGTGTCTAATAGGAGTAGTCATGGGGGGGAGGTGTCTAATAGGAAGCGTAGTCCTGGGGGGAGGTGTCTAATATGTGGAGTAGTCCTGGGGGGAGGTGTCTAATAGGTGGAGTAGTCCTGGGGGGAGGTGTCTAATAGGTGGAGTAGTCCTTTCTGGGAGGTATGTCATAGGTGGAGTAGTCCTGGGGGGAGGTGTATAGGTGCCCAATGTGTGCGGGGGGCGTGGCTGAGCGGGCACAGTGTGCGGGGGGCGTGGCTGAGCGGGCACAGTGTGCGGGGGGCGTGGCCTTGCGGGCACAGTGTGCGGGGGGCGTGGCCTTGCGGGCACAGTGTGCAGGGGGCGTGGCCGAGCGGGCACAGTGTGCAGGGGACGTGGCTGAATAGACACAGTGTGCGGGAGGTGTGGCCGAGCAGCCAATGCGTTCGGGAGGCATAGCCGAGCATGCGGGGGGCGTGGCCAAGCGTCCAATGCGTTTGGGGGGCGTGGCTGAGCGGCCAATGCGTGCGGGAGGCACGGCCGAGCCGAGTGGCCAATTCGTGCGGGGGGTCGTGGCCGGGCCGAGCAGCCAATGCGACGGTTGTCAAAATAATGACGTTATTTTTTAGCAAGACAAACAGACAGACAGAATAAGGCAATTATATATATAGATATAAGAATTTCCAGTTAATCTGAGCATAAAGTGTCATTCGTATAATCCAGCATTTACACTGTGTGCAGAATTATTAGGCAAATGAGTATTTTGATCACATGATAACTTTTATACATGTTGTCCTACTCCAAGCTGTATAGACTTGAGAGCCAACTACCAATTAAGTAAATCAGGTGATGTGCATCTCTGTAATGAGGGGTGTGATGTAATGACATAAACACCCTATATAAGGTGTGCTTAATTATTAGGCAACTTCCTTTCCTTTGGCAAAATGGGTCAGAAGAGAGATTTGATGGGCTCTGAATAGTCCAAAATTCTGAGCTGTCTTGCAGAGGGATGCAGCAGTCTTGAAATTGCCAAACTTTTGAAGCGTGATCACCAAACAATCAAGCGTTTTATGGCAAGTAGCCAACAAGGTCACAAGAAGCGTGTTGGGCAAAAAAGGTGAAAAATAACTGCCCATGAATTGAGGAAAATCAAGCATGAAGCTGCCAAGATGCTATTTGCCACCAGTTTGGCCATATTTCAGACCTACAACATTACTGGAGTATCAAAAAGCACAAGGTGTGCCATACTCAGGGACATGGCCAAGGTAAGGAAGGCTGAAAAATGACCAGCTTTGAACAAGAAACATAAGATAAAACGTCAAGACTGGGCCAAGAAATATCTTAAGGCTAATTTTTCAAAGGTTTTATGGACTGATGAAATGAGAGTTACTCTTGATGGGCCAGATGGATGGGCCAGAGGCTGGATCAGTAAAGGGCAGAGAGCTCCACTCAGAGGCCAGCAAGGTGGAGGTGGGGTACTGGTATGGGCTGGTATCATCAAAGATGAACTTGTGGGACCTTTTCGGGTTGAGGATGGAGTGAAGCTCAACTCCCAGACCTACTGCCAGTTTCTGGAAGACAACTTCTTCAAGCAGGGGTACAGGAAGAAGTCGGTATCGTTCAAGAAAAACGTGATTTTCATGCAGGACAATGCTCCATCACATGCATCCAACTACTCCACAGCGTGGCTGGCCAGTAATGGTCTAAAAGATTAAAAAATAATGACATGGCCCCCTTGTTCACCTGATCTGAACCCAATAGAGAACCTGCGGTCCCTCATAAAATGCGAGATCTACAGGGAGGGAAAGCAGTAAACCTCTCGGAACAGTGTCAGAGAGGCTGTGGTGGCTGCTGCATGCAATGTTGATTGTAAACATATCAAGCAACTGACAGAATCTATGGATGGTAGCTGTTGAGTGTCATCATAAAGAAAAGTGGTTATATTGGTCACTTATTTTTTGGGTTTTGTTTTTGCATGTCAGAAATGTTTATTTCTAAATTTTGTGCAGTTATAGTGGTTTACCTTGTGAAAATAAACAAGTGAGATGGAAATATATTTGTTTTTTATTAAGTTGCCTAATAATTCTGCACAGTAATAGTTACTTGCACAAACAGATATCCTCCTAAGATAGCCAAATCTAAAAAAAGAAACACCTCAACTTCCAAAAATATTAAGCTTTGATATGTATGAGTCTTTTGGGATGATTGAGAACATAGTTGTTGATCAATAATAAAAAAAATCTTTAAAATACAATTTGCCTAATAATTCTGCACACGGTGTAATAATCCTGAACATGTATTACTCCAGCACAGAATTACAGAACATTGCAGATTGAGCAGAAAGGCAGTTAGAAAATTGTTTTCCATAGTAATTTGTGTGATTTTCTGTGCACAGAATCATTCAGAATCCAGCAGGTCACGGTGATTTGGGTTAAAGGAAATTTCCCGTAATTTTAAGTATTTGACTCCTTCTGCATATTGTATGATTGATCCCATTATCTGCTTGTGTTTTCTCCCCAGCTTGTCCCAGCACAAAGGAGGAGGCAGAACAGCAACTTCTCATCTACTGCACCAGATTCCTCCCGTCACCGATCTTCGATATGGAGGTGACTGATCACACTGCATAGATGTCCTCATGTTCTGTCCATAGATAAAAAGGAACGTCTCAGCAGACAATTAACTGACTTTTTTTTTCTTATGCCGACCAACCGCAAAGCCCAGGAAAAGAATAATGTCGTCTTTTTCCTTTATATGAAAAAGACCTGAGCCTCCATCGGTGACACCAGAGCAGCGGAGTGAAGTGGTGATAACGGAACCAATGAAGTATCGGGAGGTGAAAGACCTGGAAGAAGGTGAGAAAGAAGACACTAACAAGAATAAAAAAGAAAAAATCAGGAGCTAAATGTGGAATGGTGCAAAATAAAGCAACAAGACAAGTGTTCAGAACCAGCCAGCAAAGAGACAACGAGTTTAGAACCAGCTGGCTCAGAAACAATGAGTTCATAACCAGTCAGTACAGAGTCACTGAGTTCATGTCAAAGAGAAATTCCACAGTTTTTGGGAAATCTTTCTTAACAGTGAATGTCTGCTGTAATCTCAGATTAATAGTCACTGAGTGGTAGCAAAGGAATTCAGACCACACAGAAAATATCTGATATAAACCCCTCTCAGTAAGAGCAGGTGCACAAGTGACGTGCTTTATTTTTACAAGCCTTTTATAGAGCGATAATGTGTTAATCTCTTAATAAAATTCCTATGTATGCCATTGGCTATAATAAAAGCATATGCAGAAAGCCTATGACATTTATCCATTTTTTGGGACTTCCCTTCCAGCCCCTCATGTGTTCCAACTCATAACTCACAACTTGCAAAGTCTTTGTCACGTACCAGATACAGCCGGCATCAGGGGCGGGCTGGCCCTGGGGGGCTGGTGTGCAATTGCCCCCTGGGCCCTCCCAACTGCTATACAGGGCTGGCTGCCTACTGCATAATGTAATTATAACACACATGGCCGCGCACAGTTCACTGCGTGCGGCCGTGTCTCCTGTACTGTGATGCCTCGGGGCTGGCACTGACACTTATACAGGTGCAGACAGTGTCAGCCGAGGAGAAACGGCCGCGCACAGTTCACTGTGCGCGGCAATGTGTGTTATAATGACGTCATGTCAGGGCCGCCATCAGGGCATTACTGCCCCTGCTGGTATGGGGCACAGAAGCAAGGAGGGAGAACAGGCCACTCACAGAAAGCTGCCCAACCCCCTGCTGCTCTGCACCAATCTATGTGATCTGTGTAGAGCAGGGGAAGAAGCTACCGGGAGACTGTTGGAGGCGAGGCAGCAGGTGAAGCGAGTAAATCCAGGACCTTTCAGGTCATGTGCATGATCACATGACCGGTGAAGTGACAGGCCCTGTTATTCAGCTGCTGCAGCCTACATGCAGCTCCCAGCAGCTCCTCTCTTGCTCTGCAAGATGTGGTAATGTATAGTGTATGTAAGGAAATGTGCCTGTTGTGAGGCTGTGTGTGTAAATGTGCAGTATTTAACAAAGTTCTGTTTGTGCATGTATTAGAGCTGTGAATGTAGATGCATGCAGTAGGGCATTATGTTTTCAGAAAAAGGGTACATATATATATATATATATATATATATATATATATATATATATATATATATATATATATATATATATATATAGTTTTATATATATATATATATATATATAAACTCTATAATTAATGACTCACAGTCTCCTGTGAAAGCAATTTACACTAAAATCAGCAAAGCAATCAGTTAGATCTTGTTCATACAGTCAGCATGCCAAACCGCCGCATCTTTGTGTAGTTCCGTTCACTGTAACACTACTATTTTAATGTCAATGTCATATGTTTATCACTTTTTGTATTTAATCTTAAATAAAAATATTTTCTATTCATAATATGTGGAATTACTCCGGTCTTTTTTCTGAAAACTGGTTATATGAAGTTAGCATAAACATGTTTGATATAATGAAAATCTGGAATTATTGGTTAATATTAGGGCACTATGTTTGTATATGTGCATGTAGTAGAGCTGTGTGTGTTTATATTTGAACGAAGCAGAGCTGTGTGCGCCTGTGGGCATGGAGCAGAGCTGTGTGCACCTGTGGGCATGGAGCAGAGCCGTGTGCACCTGTGGGCATGGAGCAGAGCCGTGTGCGCCTGTGGGCATGGAGCAGAGCTGTGTGGGCATGAAGCAGAGCCGTGTGCGCCTGTGGGCATGGAGCAGAGCCATGTGCGCCTGTGCGCATGGAGCAGAGCCGTGTGCGCCTGTGAGCATGGAGCAGAGCCTTGTGCACCTGTGAACATGGAGCAGAGCCGTGTGGGCATGAAGCAGAGCCTTGTGCACATGTGGGCATGGAGCAGAGCTGTGTGGGCATGGAGCAGAGCCGTGTGCGCCTGTGGGCATGGAGCAGAGCCGTGTGCGCCTGTGAACATGGAGCAGAGCAGTGTACGCCTGTGGGCCTGTCTGTCTCTCAGCTCATACACAGCACTATACTGTATTACTGTATATATAGGAGCACAGTACAGCCCGTATTACATCTGTATATACTATATGTATATAGTATGGATGTGTGTGTACAGTATAGTGCTGTGTATACACTATATGCAGCCCCCAGCCTCTATATTATATTCAGTAGGTATGGAAAGTATTCAGACCCCTTTAAATTTTTCACTCTTTGTAACATTGCAGCCATTTGGTAAATTCAAAAAAGCTCATTTTTTTTTTCTCATTAATGTACACTCTGCACCCCATCTTGACAGAAAAAGACAGAAATTTAGAAAGTTTTGTAGATTTCTTAAACAAGAATACTTTCCGTACCCACTGTATATGCAGCCAGCAGGCTCTAGATTTACATTATATATGTATATGTATATGTATATGTGTGTGTGTGTGAAGCCTCACAGATGTTGTGTCGGTGCATAACCTTCAGGGACTCCACGTGGGATGGTCTGGTCACAGGTAGGGAACCTTCTCTTTAGGATTTTCGTGACGCCACTCTCGGTATTGCGGTCAGGGGACCGCCACTGCAGGTTAAGGAATGCCTTGGGTTGTTGGTAGGTGCAGCTAGATGGTGTGCCCCCCCCCCCCCCGAGAGTAGGGCTGGCCCCAGGGCCCGTTTTGAATGGGGGGAACCACAAGGCGCAGAATGACTCAAACACAGTCCAGGCAGTCTTTCAGGGTTTTTATTCACAGTTGATGTAGGGTCAGTAACCCGGGTGTAGCTGGGATGAACCAGGATGGAACCAGGTATCCTTCCGGCTGGCTGATGAGGGTGACTACCAACTCGCCTTCCTAGCCCTGTGTGTTTTGGGGTGACCCCTACTTGAAGCCCTGCTGCGGTCGCCCAGGGAAGTTGCTGATGCCTCTCCCCCCTTCTTTTGGCCCGTTTGCTTGTAGCCTGGACAAGGTCACTCCGGCTGCTTGCCTCCTATGAACTATGGGCCCTCTCTTTGCTACGTGGCTGCGGACTCAGTGGTGTTGTGGCGTGGGTCTGAAATGCGCCCACCGGCAGGTTTGGCAGGAGAAAATTGAATAAATCTCTGCACTGGGACCTGTTACCCTTGCGGGCCTGGTACCTCCCTGGCCGTCCCCTTACTCTGCCACCCCTTTGCTCTCTCTAGCCTAGGGTGGATTTTGGGTGGCACTACCAGGTGACCGATCTCCCCCGTTGATAGTCACTGCGCGTACGTTGTCTGACTAGTGGCAGCCTCAGGTCTCCTCTTTGCGTCTGCTCTCCCTGAGCTCCACTTCAGACTCAGCTCCCTCCTTACTACTCTGTCTGCCTACGCAACCTAGCAACCAGGCTCTCTACCACACACCTTGAGTGGAGATGGAGGCCACGCCCCGTCCTGGTTTCCCCAGGGGTCCACTCAAAGGTAGATGTGTGAGACCTGATAACTATGCGCCTGTGTAGTCACACCTCTGTCAGCCTTCTGGATTATCTGTATTGCACTGCCCCCAGCATGGGTGCAGTACTCAGTCGTGCCTGACCAGGTCAGGGGCGCCACATATATATATATATATATATATATATATATGTATATGTGACGCCCTGGACCCCAGGGGTCACAGGTAATAACATCTACCACATACACACACACACACACACACACACACACACACACATTCCCTGTGAGGTCACACACATGTCACCCGAAAGGGAGACCTGATGCCTCCCTCAGGGCGAGTAGAGCACACCAGGTGGGCGGAGTCAGGCGGAAAGACACGCCCACCGAGGAGACTACTGTCCTGGGGCAGGAAGTTCAAACAGAACAAGTTGAGTTTTGGAGTTGACAGTGAGTGGTAGAGGAGCAGCTGTCAGGGACCCGAGTAGGAGCCTGTCCCCCTTAGAGAACGTCAGGCAGGCAGACAGTGGTGGCCGTCTGCAGGAGTACTGGTACAGCAACCGGCGGAACCGTACGGACCGGGCCTGGGTTGGAGCCTGCCGGTCCCGAACCGGGGAGTTAACCGTGTACCGGAGCACCAACAGGAGGGTACTCAGACCCCGACTTAGCTTAGAAGCCACTGAGTATAGGTAAATTGACTGATTGCTGGCCGGACCTCATGGGTTCATCCACATCCAAAGTCCCGAAAGGCGGCAAAAGCCCACTGAGAACGGGTGAGCAGCACCGCCAAGGGCCAAACACCCGACGGGCCAGCGCCTGCGGGCAACCGAGGGCTCCTCCGGCAGCTCAACGCCGGGGAGCAGGCTACCACTGCTTAGGCAGGGGGGCCGAAACACAAACATCCAGAGGTGCACGGGAAAAGGGGCCACCATCAACCCCACAGGGGACATCAGCAGCCGGCCGCGGGGACTGACCACTACCGAACTTTGGTTTACCAGTGACTCTGAGTGTGAATCAATCGTGAGTACACCAGTGCCATACAGGCACGACGCTACACTGTGGCACGGCGCCCTGCACCCCGATGACAACATCACCCCTTGCAGTCCCCCATCGGGGCCCCGGGACACACTGCCCCTACCCACGGAGGGGCTAACATCTCAGCTGCAGCTGCAACACCGATCCCGGACGAGCCCGCCATCACCTCAGCCGCAGCGGTGGTGCATCCCCCGTCACCACGACCCATGGGTGGCGTCACGACCCGCCTTCCCTTAACAAGAGCGACGTGGCTCCCAGTCCGGAGGCGCTCGTGCCACCGAGAACCCGAGCCCGGACCTCAAGCGGCTCGACCCGAGCAAGCGGAGGAAGCGGCCGGGCCCCTCTCAGGGCGGTACATATATATGCAGCCTCTATTATATATACACACAGCCAGCAGCCTGCACCCTTAATTTATTAATATATTTATTTATATATAGAGAGAGAGTCTCACCTTTATTTTTTATATATATATATATATATATATATATACGCATATGGCTGATGATTCCGTCTGGGGCTTGACGTTTTGATAGCCCAAAAACATGGTGCATGCAGCTTTTTTCAGGCTGTCAAAATGCCGAATGCGCTGCGTAGCTGAGCCGAACAATTGGTTTATGAGGACGTTTTCAGAAGTGGAGTTTTGCAAAGAATAGCGGTGGTACTATGGAAGGTTTGAGGGGTGAAATCGGAGCTGGTGTGGAGCCTGGGTGGAGTCTTAAGGGGCCTGAAAAATTTGCCAGTATGGGGCCATGAAATTCCTGGTGGCGCCCCTGTGTCATATAGCGCGCGCTGCCTCCCCATTGAAGTAGAGCATCAAATTAGTCTGTGACCATTGGTATGTGACCATGATCAGGGTTCACTGCCTTTTGGACGCAGAGTGTTTTCGCTGCATGCAAAACGCTGTGTTATACTATACAAGCACAGTGGATGGATTTCCAAAAATCCCATGCCCACTGTGCGTGTACAGCCCGCAGCGAAAACTGACCTGTGGCGTGGATCCCCGAGCCGCAGCATGTCAATTTATTGCTGCAGAGACGCGAGTGTTTTCCGCAGGGAGAACAGAGAAAGCCTGCAGTGGTACAAACCCTGACTGTGGGCTCAGACAGCTGCAGTCCCTTTGGAGAGTACTTGTGACCCCACAGGAGAGGACACGCTGCCTCCAGGACGCAGCATTTTTGGACCGTGGCCACATACCCTTATAGTGTTGTGGTGTATGTGTATATCTTATCTTTAAGGGTGAGTGCCCACCATCAGGCTTCCTCACGGTCTAGACGCAGGGTGCTTTCTCTAGCGGAGACGCGCTGTCTGTGCACACGATCAGGGTGACTGACACAGTGGATTTTCGCTGTATTCTCCCGCTCAGAGCACTAGCATCTCTTAGAATAAATTCACAAGCTGCAGCTCAGAAACCTGCCCCACAGGTCAATTTATGGAGAGTCTTAAGAAGCCCAGGGGGCCGGAGATTTCTATAAATCCATCCACTGTGCCTGTACTTTACAACATAGCATTTTGGAAACAGCGAAAACACTCTACGTCCAAAACGCTGCTGACACTGATCGTGGGCACGGGCCCGTTCACGTATGTGTTAGGGACTTTCATTTGTCTTTCTGTGTTTATGAAAAGACAAGTGAAATTAACCCCTTCCTGCACTGACGTAGCTATGTCACCTTAAGGCCTCCTTCATATGTCCATGTTTATGGTACGTGTTATATGCATTTTTTTACCACATATACTCACTATATCCTATGGTGCTGCTCGCATGTCCGTGTATTTACACAGACCATGTGTCCATGTGATCCACATAGTGATGTCTAGTTTGTTCCTACAGCACAGATGACAATGGTCAATAGAAGTCTTTGGCCGTGAAAAATACGTAAAGCACACGGATGGCATCAGTGTATAGTCCGTGTGCCATCAGTTTGCTGTACGTGTTTAAAATTGAAAATATAGGAGAAGCAATAAGTAGTAGTTAGCTGGGTTATGGTACTGTATCTATGTAGTAAGCATGATTTTGCTCCCATATCTATATAGTAAGCTCAGTTATGGTACCATATTTAAGTAGTAAACTTAGTTCTGGTACTATGTGTATGCAGTAAGATTGTTCAGTTCCCGTATGTATGTAGAAGGCTTGGTTCTGTTGCTGTTTCTATGTAGAAGACTGAGTAAGTATGATTGTGTTCCTGTATTGATACACTAAGCTCGGTTCTGTTCCCGTATCTATGTAGTAAGCTCAGTTCTGCTCCCTTATCTCTGTAGTAAGCTCAGTTCTGCTCCCTTATCTCTGTAGTATGCTTGGTTCTGCTCCCTTATCTCTGTAGTAAGTTCAGTTCTGCTCCCATATCTCTGTACTATGCTTGGTTCTGCTCCCTTATCTCTGTAGTAAGCTCAGTTCTTCTCCCATATCTCTGTAGTAAGCTCAGTTCTGCTCCCTTATCTCTGTAGTAAGCTCAGTTCTTCTCCCATATTTCTGTAGTAAGCTCAGTTTTGCTCCCTTATCTCTGTTGTAAGCTCGGTTCTGCACCCTTATCTCTGTAGTATGCCTGGTTCTGCTCCCTTATCTCTGTAGTAAGCTCAGTTCTTCTCCCATATCTCTGTAGTAAGCTCAGTTATGCTCCCTTATCTCTGTATTAAGCTCAGTTCTGCTCCCTTATCTCTGTAGTAAGCTCGGTTCTGCTCACGTATCTCTGTAGTAAGCTCAGTTCTGCTCCCATATCTCTGTAGTAAGCTCAGTTCTTCTCCCATATCTCTGCAGTAAACTCAGTTCTACTCCCTTATCTCTGTAGTAAGCTTGGTTCTGCTCCCTTATCTCTGTAGTATGCTTGGTTCTGCTCCATTATCTCTGTAGTAAGCTCAGTTCTTCTCCCATATCTCGGCAGTATGCTCGGTTCTGCTCCCTTATTTCTGCAGTAAGCTTGGTTCTGCTCCCATATGTCGGTTCTGCTCCAATAAGCTCGCTTCAGTTCCCGTATATACTGTATGTAGTCATTTTGGTTCTGTTGCGGTATCTATGTACGCAGTAAGCTAGGCTCTGTTGCCATATATATGTACCAGCCTGTTCATAAAGCCTGTTACCACTGCTGCTTTAAAGCAGCGGCCAGAGATGAACAGTCCAATGGTGGACTGCTGCAACTTGAGGGCCACTGCTTTGTGATTGCCCCCCAGGCTATATTGTGCCAGCCAGCCCCTGGCCGGCGTTGTTATCAATATTTTCATTTTGTTCTCATGTTGCACGATATCAGCTGCTGACCTTGGTGTAGACATGCTTACAGGCTCTTGTTCATCATATAGAAAAAAAAAACTTAGTTATAGAAAAAATCTAGAAAAGATATATTGGGTTCTCACAGTCGAAAAGGACATAGAAAAATATATTATATTCTCACATTCAGAACTAGCCGGCACAGAGTCAACGAGTTTAAAACCAGCTGGTACAGAGTCAACGAGTTCAGAACCAGCCGGCACAGAGTCAACGAGTTTAAAACCAGCTGTACAGAGTCAACGAGTTCAGAACCAGCCGGCACAGAGTCAACAAGTTCAGATCCAGCCAGCAAAGAGTCAATGAGTTCAGAACCAGCCGGCAGCACCAAGACAACGAGTTCAAAACCAGTTGGCAGAATCAACGATTTCAAAACCAGCCGGCACAGAGTCAACGAGTTCAGAACCAGCCAGCACAGAGTCAACAAGTTCAGAATCAGCTGGCACACAGAGTCAACAAGTTCAGAACCAGCCGGCACAGAGACAACGAGTTCAGAACCAGTCGGCACAGAGTGAACAAGTTCAGAACCAGCCGGCACAGAATCAACAAGTTCAGAACCAGCTGGCACAGAGTCAACAAGTTCAGAACCAGCCGGCACGGAGGCAGATGATCTGCCAGCAGTCCATGTCAAATACATCAGCACCAACCTCAGAGGAATAAGAAACATCATGTGGACCATCCTCCGATGAGACTCTAATGGACTATGTGACCCCAACATACCAGCTGTAAGAACATCAACAGCATAAAATATAATAATAATAATAATAATAATAATAATAATAATAACATAAATAGTAATTATTAGGTTGAGAAATGGGTTAAAAATGTAGTAAAAACATTAAAAAGACTTATATAATTGGAGCAGTAATATAGTATCTAATATCATAATAATAAGAGCAGTAACTCTAACATTAATTGTATAATAATGATAATTAGATCCATAAAAATAATCTCAGAAGGTTTGATCCAGGGTCCTCGGACTGATCGCCTTTTTTCGGGGTCAAGAAGGAATTTTTCCCCCTAAAATACAAATTGGCTGAATATGTCTGGGGGTTTTGCCTTGTTCTGGATCAACTGCTTTAGGAATAGGAATCTAATTTTAGTAAAGTATCAATAGCAATAATCCAAAGATATCTAGAATAAAATATTACAGAGTAGAATAATAATAGTAGAATAGTAAGAAGATCACTAAATTAGCAGAAACTAAAAATAGCATAACTAATTGTAATAATATTATAGTATTTATAGTCATAACTAGAATAATTAGTATATAGTTAATAGGTATTAGGGAATTTGATCCAGGGTCCTCGGACTTATCACCTTTTCTCAGGGTCAAGAAGGACTTTTTCCCTCTGATACACAAATTGGCTGAAGATGTCTGGGGGGTTTTGCCTTCTTTTGGATCAAAAGCTTTAGGAATAGGGATCTAATTAACAGTAAATAGAGAAATAATAGAAATATTAGTACTACTAATCATGATATTAGAAAGAATATGTTAAAAATGATAGAAATAGTATTTTAAAAAATAATGGTAATATAAATTATAATATTTAATGCTTATTAGGAATAATATAATAATAACTTAATACATTATTATGCACCAGCAGGTTTGATCCAGGATTCTCGGACTGATCGTCTTTTCCCAGAGTCAAGAAGGAATTTTCCCCCTTGACACAAATTGGCTGAATTGTCCAGGGGTTTTCGCCTTCTTCTGGATCAAAAGTTTTAATTCTAGTCACCCTATAGTACAAGAGTAATGATAGTAATAATAAGTATAATAATAATGTAATAGTAATGAATAGGTTACTAGGATAATAATAAGAATATTATAAATACAATAAATAGGTTAGTGTAGGGCCCAATCTGAAGAGGTTGCTTTGTCGTTGGCAGATGGGCTAGCTCAATTTGGTTGAAATTTGCACTAAGAACCTTACATTTATAAGTATAGTAAATATGGCAGTAATAAAAGGTAGAATATTATAAATATAACTTTGTGTTGTCTCCTTTATTTTCCTGCAATAAAGAAAAACAGAAAATCAAACACATTCGGAAACATTTGTCTTACAATGTAGCAATGAGACGCATGATCTAGATGTCACCCGCACATGCCACTGTGTAGCCCTAATCTAAAGTGTATCACTGGTGCCAAATCAGCTAGTAATTGTGGCTATGGGAATGATGAGTCCAGTTGTTCTTATCTGCATACAGTCTTATAGGTAGTGGGGAGCACAGTGCGCTTACAATGGCCAATCATGTCTGATAAAAATGACCGCTGATCGGCCACATCCAGTCGATCATCCATCATTTAATGGTCTTTCTAGACCGGACGATCATCGCACTTCCAGGCGCACAGAATACAGTTGGTGCAAATTGATTTGCACGACACAGTATATCGGCCATGTCAGTAATCTGTGGCCGCTGGACGCCTTGAGAACCGTCTCCTTCCTCCGCGGAGCTCAGGGCTCTCAGATTACTGATGATTCTCAGATTACTGAAGAGCTTAATAGACCAGAAACTGCGAATCGATTCTCAATAACTCAATTACAACAGGACAATGATCAGCACAATCATCTGTCACTTGATGGACAACGTTTTGCTCCTTAGTCAGGTGACTGGCGGTCTATTTATTCAGCCGATAATGCAAAAATGAGCTTTCGTTTCATTTGTAAATTTGCCTGATGAAGAAGCCTCTGTGCTCCAAAAGCAAATATTTTTTGGATTGGCCGGTAGTGAAAACTTTTGTATGTTTTGGCATAAAAGTATTTACAGTAAGATAAGAATCATAAACTTTACAGACAAATCAAAGTCCAATGGATACACTTAACCTTGCAGCAGAAATTGGCATATATATAGCAGATGTCTGTATCAGCTGATGGGTGGCGTATATTTCAGTCATTGGTGTGAATGCTGCCACCTTAGCCCTCCATGCATCAGTGATTTTTCTCATACACAAAAAACTCTTCGAATTTTATCCAGTTAAAATATATCTTTGCACCGTGTTAGCCAGTAGATAGAAAAAATGCTTAAAAGAACTGAGAGTCCTCAGAGGTTGATCCGAGTTTCATCAGTATTCTCCATCAGCCTTCAGAGTTTGGTCAGTGTCAGCCAGCAGAGTTGGGTCATAGATTCATCAGTTAACCTTGGATGAAAAAAAAACCCAAACCGACAGATGTTTCTCCAGCTTCTCCTATCAAACAGTCCATGAAAATTGAACAGCAAAAACATGATATCTGAGTGCTGTCTGATTTTTTTCACTGATCCACAGACTCATTGGTGTGATTCTCCAACACATGGATAATTACGCTGGTTTCACATCAGTGTTTTCCTGCCGCACTCGCAGATCCGGCACAAGGACAGTACAGTACATTAAAGTTCACTGGCAAGCTCCAGGCATATGCGGTCATGTGACCAAAGCATGTGACAGCATGTGACCGGGGCTTGCCGCACTGTCTGTAAACTGTATTGTACTGTACTGCCCTTATGCCGGATCCGGCAGTGCAGCAGAATACCGATGATGTGTTTGTGCCCTTATCAGACAAGTCTCTGTGCTTTTGTGCTGACCACTCGGTCAGAGGAAAATATTGCACATGTCAACTGCCCCATAGACTATGATAGGCACAAATGCTGTCCGTGAAAAACAGATAAATCTAGTACGAGAAGAACTGATGTCTGAAGACGCCCTTACCCCAGTGATGTTTTAATCAAGACATGTTCATGAATGCTGATCTGAAGTTCATGATGACTCCTAGTGTTCCCTACAATATAAACCAGCAGTGTGGTAAAAAGTACTAAATGTTTCTGTTCAACATCTTCAGGCTCTAAGACAGATATATGTGTCATAGAGCGGGTCAGGGTGTATGGAGTGGACTCATAAGCTGAGCTGACGCAGGGCAGATGCCAGGTGAATTAGGCTATGTGCGCACGCTGTGTTTTTTTCTGACCACAAAGATGCAGCATTTTTGGTCCCAAAAAAATGCACAAAAACGCACCTATTGGAAAAACGCATAAAAACAACACACATGCGTTTCTGTGCATTTTTTTATGCATTTTGATGCAGGTTTTTTTCTTGCGTTTTTGTCCAATGCATTCAATGGGTGAAAAACGCAGTGAAAAATGCAAAAAGAATTGACATGCTGCATCTTTGTGGTCCCCACAAAGACACAGAAAAAAAAACTGCAATGTGCGGACAGCAAAAATGAAATCTCATAGACTTTGCTGGGGAAGGAAATTAATGCACTTTTGAGACCAAAACTGTACCCAAAAAATGCGAAAAAGCGCGGCAAAAAACGCAGCGTGCACACATAGCCTTACACAGCCAGCATCTCCCTTTGACAGAAGCATTCAGAACTAACCTTAAAGGGAAGGTGTCGTCCAAAAAAAAAATCAATAACTGAAAAAATGTAAAGTATTAATGTTTTAATGTTTTGTTAAAATATTATTATTTGTTTTTAACTAAGCAAAATATAAAAAAAAAAGAAAAGTTTGATATTTTCCACTCTTAAACACTAGGGGGAGCAGCTGCTGAAATCCTACTGTAGAACTACTTTATAACTAGCTCACATTACAACTACAGAAAAAGTGGGCAGAATCTGCTCTCCTGTGTGTGATGTCACAGCTCCTCCTCCCAATTTGAATGTTTTTAAAAGGATAAGGAAGATGAAGTTTAGGTTCACAGTGCTTAGCCATTTTAATGGTGACCGCAAAGTGATCCTAATATGTCTAAAGTGTCACCAAGGACAGCTGCATAGTGCTCCCCACATATAGCTCTGCACGCCCCAGTCCAGCAATACTCTGCCGCACGCACGTCCGCCTGCAATGCTCTGCAGCAGGCCCACCTGTAATGCTCTGCTGCATGCACGCCCGCCCGCAATGCTCTATCCGCACGCATGCTGCAATGCTCTACTGCATACACGCCTGCCCACAATGCTCTGCCATATGTACACCCACAATGCTCTGCCGCATTCACGCCTGAAATCCTCTGTTGCATGCACACCCGCCCGCAATGCTATGCTGCATGCACATGTAGCACCTAGGGAGCAGGGGGAATCAGGCATGGGGGATCTCGTACCTGCATTACTCGTCACTGGGCTGGTGTGATGATCCGGGATGTCGCGGTGGCCTGCCCGGCTTCGTGCCCCGAGGTGTACACCAATAAGGAGGGAAGATGAGGAGGGTAGTAGTAGGATGAATGTTATGATGCCAACTGTGGTATGCAGCCAGGAATTTATCCGCCGCTTCTATCACTGTGCTCCAGGGCGGATGGTAGTAGCAGCCAGAGATGGTATTGCTCCCCACAGGTGGAGCGAGCCCCGGGGAGGATCATGAGGGGAGTAGTGATGGCGTTTGAGCGCTGAGGCGCGGGGCAGCGGTGCCAGTAATCAAGAGTTAGAGTCAGTTTCTGTGGTCCCAGGTGTCTTTACTCACTCTTTGTGCAGATCCACTCGCCTGGATAGTACTGGTCACCCGCTGTGATGGGCTCCGTCAACGTCGGATAAAGTTAGGAGAAGTCACCGGTGTTTGAAAGAAGAAGAAAGTCCTTTTTCAGAGTTGCCCTTCCTGCTATGAGGCACCTGGGCTGAGCATCCTGCTCCAAGACCCAGGCCCCGTGAAGAGAAGAGAAGAAAGAGGTGATGGTGTCGTGTCCCAGAACTGGTGTCCCGAGTACTCTGACTAGTGATTGTCTGAGTATGCTCCTAATTTAACCCCAAGTGGAACTCACCCCCCAGGTGGCTGGCTTCAGTGACCTGGGAAATCCCATGACTCATGATGGCCATGCCCCTGCCTACCCTGAGCCATCCCCTCTTGGGAAAAGGCTCCTAGGTTTTATGTATGTGTGAAATGTGGAACACCGGTGATTAACCCCCTGCTTACCTGAGGTGAATATCACACCTAATGTGACGAGTGAAGCCTCAGGGGTGCCATACACGCACATCGACAATGCCCTACTGCACGCATGCAATGCTCTGCTGCATGCACGCCCACCCGAAATGCTCTGCCGAACGCACACCCACAATGCTCTGTTGCATTCACGTACGCCCGCAATACTCTGCCGTATTCATGCCCACAATGCTCTGCCACATGAACACACATCCGCAATGCTCTGCCACACGCACGCCCGCAATGCTCTGCCACATGTACGCCCGCTCGCAATGCTCTGCCACACGCACGACCGCATGCAATGCTCTGCCGCACATACGCACGCCCGCAATGCTCTGCTGCACACACGCACACCCGCAATGCTCTGCCGCATGTACGCATGCATTCCCGCAATGCTCTGCCCCACGTATGCGCATCCGCAATGCGGCAGAGCACGCACACACACTCGCAATGCTCTGCCGCACACACGCCCGTGTTTACCACGCTCTACAGTATACTGTGCTCTGCTGAGCTGAGGAGCGGAGGCCTGAGGTGAGAACATGAGAGCGGGGGGTGCGGCGGTGGTGGGGAAGCAGCGGGGGAAGGGTAGTGGTGGAGGGTGGAGTGGCGGCAGCGGGGAGAGTAGCGGGAGGAGGGGGGAGAGTATCGGCAATAGGGAGAGTGGGGGAAGGTAGCGAGGGTAGCGGTGGCTTAGGGCAGGGGGGAGGGAAGAGGCCCGGTGCCGGTACTCACATATCCCAGGTGACAGGGAGGAACGTGCAGCACACAGCATACTCTGTGAGTTCCACAAATATGGCGCTTATCTCCTCCCTCTGCTGCGATCTGGACAGCCCAGGGGCCGTGTCCAGATCACAGTAGGGAGCTCTCCGTGTTAAGTCTAGGAGTCGGATCGCAACCATGAGATCCAATGCCCAGGACGCTGTCAAAAATGTGGTGAGTAACTGTCGCTACACACAGCAAATCCAAGATGGCAGCGCAGAGTGTTTCATTAAAACTAGAATTAAATAAAAACTAAATAAACAGTGCATTTAATTTTGCATTAAAAATACTTGATTCCATAATCACTATTATTAATGCAAAAATAAAAAAAGTGACACCTTACCTTTAAATGTGGCAGTTGACCCCTAAAGTGCCAATGACAATCACCTGATCCCGCACTTTTTAACACACTATGTCTTAGGGTGGAGTCACACTTGCGAGAGAGTCGCACGAGTCTCAAATCGCATCACCCGGCTTGGCCACACACTCTCCTGACAGGAGCGGGTCAGCTGCATGTATTTCTATGCAGCTGAGATGCTCCTGTCAGGAGAGCTGCAGGCATTGTCGGGTGATGTGATGCAAGACTTGCACGAGTCTCTCACAAGTGTGACTCTAGCCTTAGATGTACTCGATGTGAGACAAGTCCGGAGACTCTGGAGTACATGGTATGGTAGCACATTTAGGCAATGTAGGCTGCACACAGAAGAACAAGGAACATGCGGCCTGGGGTTGTCGTAATGAAAAACAGGACACTATGGACAGGCCGATCTAAGGAATAATGTTTCTCCTAGTGAAGAGTACAAAGCAGACTTAGCAAGATTTATAAGCCACCCAATGCTCATCTGAGAATTTACTTCCTTCTCGACCGAGCGGGCTTCTGTTCTTTTTCTCCTTTTATTCCAAGAGCAATACATTTCTTATTTTCCATCAATCTAGATGTGTGAGGTTTGATTTTCGTTCAATAAGTTGTAATTTTGAATGACGTCATTCATTTTATCATGTGAAGTACTGGCAAAAATTCCAAGTTTGACAAAATATAAAAAAAAGTGCAATTCTATTATTATTATTATTATTATTATTATTATTTATAGTGTTGATTATATGGTAAAAATTACCTGGCAATATAATTATCCAGGTCAGTATAACTATGGCGACACCAAATATACATTGTTGTTTGTTTTTATTAAGTGCTGAAAATTAAAAAAAAAAAATAATAGCTTGTGCCGCAATTTTCCGAAAGTCGTAACATTTAAAATATTTTGTTTGATGAAGGGCTTATTTTTTGCGCCTTGAGCAGATGTTTTCTTGATACCATTTTTTGGTAGATATATTGCTTTTATCGCTTGTTATTGCTTTTTTTGTGCTGTTGCAGTGGCAAAAAAATACGATTCTGGCATATGACGTAACTTTACATAAGGGGTTAGATAGGCAATTATCCTCTTTAGAGTGGAAGAGGACTCTAGTGCCATCTATTGGATACATATTTAAATTTCCACGTTTTCCACAAGGAGAAACCTTATTCCTTAAACCCTTTATCAGAGTTCTTTCACCTGAGTGAGGTCTCCTGCTTTGTACTTATGAGAGGCAAAAACCCTGAACTACGTGTCTGCTAATGAAATGTTTGGTTTGGCTCCATAGCCTAAGGGGTACTTCTCACATAGCAAGATCTCGTGTGTGACACTAAGCATCAACGGGCAACACGCATCGCTGTGTTTGACACCTTACGCAACTGTGCCGCCCTGTGCAGCCAGTCGCGGCTCGAGGGTCTCCGGACCCGGGGGTCTCGTGGACATGCCGAATAAAATGGGGGATGTAGATGTACAGGCTAGGCCATAATAAGTTTGTGACGCCACACACGGTGTGTAGTGAGGTGGGACACCACCGCTCCTCCTGGAGGAGATGTTGTGCAGCAAGTTGTTAACCCCTCCGTGGGCAGGGATGGTGGCCCCGGGACCCGGTTGCTGCGTGCAGGGGAGATGACGTCCGCAGAGGGTGCTGGTGTACTCACTGTTAGGAAAACACACAAGTCTCTGGTAAACCAAGGTGGTGACGGCCGGTTGCGTTTGGGATCCCCCACCCGGCTGGTGGTCTCTATCCTTTTCCTGCACTGTTTAAGTAGAAAAGACTTCCCAGTTTGAAACGTAGGAGTCCGCTCCCGGCTGGATGTGTCCTAAGGAGCCGTGCCCGTAGACGCTGGCCCGTGGGATCTATGGGCCTTGGCAGTGACCTCTTATCCCTAATCGGTGGGCTGTTGTCTTCTATGAAGGACTTTGGGTGGGACAGGACCTCTAGCCCTGGCCTCAATCGGTTAATTAACCAGTTCCACTTGTTTCTGGCTCCTGGTTTCAGGGTCTGAGTACCCCCCTTTGTGGCACGGTTTTCGGGTCAGTTCCCCATGTCAGTTCCGGCGGGCTACAACCCTGGCCCGGTCCACCTTGGTTCCACCGAGCCGTCTTCCCGTCTCCTGCTGACGGAGACCACCGTCTGCCTCCTAGCCAAGGCACCAGGGCTCCTACCCTGGCACCGCTCAACTTGGACTTGACTGCTGGAGCTACCCCTAGCTCCAGTCCACACTACTCTCCAAACTGAACTCTAACACTCCACTGACTCCTTTTCCCGCCCCGGGCTGTCTGGACCCCTGGGTGGGCGTGTTCCAACCGCCGGGTCACGTCCACTGGTGTGTCTGTCTGTCCCTAAGGGGGTGACTAGGGTTTAATAATTGGCTGTGTGTTTCCTAGTGAGGGAAGGTGTTATGCAGGGGCCTATGTGTGACTACCTGGTTTTGCCAGGGCATCACACAACGACCTCATTCACGACTCACGTAGGCGTGCATCTTCGTTGTTTTCCGCACCATCTCTGTTCCGATTGGTGATTGCTACTGCGTTCGGATTGGTCGCTTCCATCCTCTGTTCTGGCTTGTAGATCGCAGTACATTTCAGAGGGCTGAATTCACTTGTCGCGGACCGCGTGTAGCAGCAGATCGTAATACAGTCCATTCTGCATCGGAACTGTAGGATGGACAAGGATGGAGAAGGATGGAAGCGCTATTATGTTGCCTTCTCTAAAGGCAAGGCTGCCCAGTCACAACGCAGTTACGACCACCAATTGGAGTAGAGGGGGCGCTGAAAGGCAATGTAGATGCACACCTATGTTGCTAATCAAGATTTGAATCGTGCTATGTGACAGGGTCCCAGTGACCGCCGTATCGTTGCTGCGTCGTTGGGAAGATCTGACTGTTTGACAGCTCACTAGCGACCCTGTAGCAACGTACCAGCGAGCCTGACCAGGTCGTATCGTGGTCGGAATCGCTGGTACGTCGCTAAGTGTGACGGTACCCTAACTCAAGGCTCGTTAAAGGTTCAATATTGACTATTAGGATTTGCTACATCCAATAGGTGGAGCTGAAGATCTAATTTTGTTCCTTTTTATTTGCATATTTAAATTGAAAAAGAGCATTGCATAGCCTATAAGTCTCCTTATACTGATATAGCTCTCTCCACAATGAGAAACCTTTTTCCCTTTAGACTTACGGTACTTCTCTGCTGGAAAAAGATTTTTTAACCCCTTACCGGCTACATCTTGCCTTATGTCGGTATACTCTGCTGATTTGAACAGCTGACATGTGCGGCTATCAGGCACGAGTGGATCCGCTCTCCACTTCTCCACTTGTGCCTATTAACACCATGCACCGCGTTGTCAAAATGTGACAGCATGCTGTACATGCCAGCCGCAGTAAGCATTCACTTACCCGGCGCCATCAGAAGTCACGTGATGTGATCACGTGGATCCGATGGTTGCCATGGTAGCATAGGGTCGTGTAATGACTCTTGTAGCTATCATGAATCAGTTCCTCTTACAGCCGACAAACTGCTGTGTGTGAGAGGAGAGCTGCTTTTCTGCAGATCACAGCAATGCTGCTCTGGTCTACAGAAATAAATGAACGATCTGACTGCTGATCCTTATAGTCCCCTAGGGGAACTGGTAAAACAAAAAAGTTAAAAAAAAGTTTTAAAGAATTTAAAAAGTAAAAAAAAATAAAAGTTCAAATCACCCCATGTTCGCCTCATTGAAATTTAAAGGGTTAAAAAAAATAAAAATATACACATATTTAGTATTGCCGCATTCAGAAATGCCCAATCTATCAAAATATAAAATCAATTAATCTGATCGGTAAACGGCGTAACGTCAAAATTCGAAAAGCCAAAATTACATTTCTTGGTTGCAGCACATTTTGCACAAAATGCAATAACAGGCGATCAAAATGTAGCATCTGTGCAAAAATTGTACAGTTAAAAATGTCAGCTCGAGACGCAAAAAATAAGCCATTATTGAGCCATAGATTCCGAAAAATGAGAACATTACGGTTTTAGGAAAATGGCGCAAAAAGTGTCTGAATTTTTTTAACCACCTTAGGTAATAGTAAACCTATACATGTTTAGTATCTACGAACTCGCACTGACCTGAGGCATCACACTGACACATCAGTTTTACTATATAGTGAACATGGGGAATAAAATATCCCCAAAAGAATAGTGCAATTGCACTTTTGCAATTTTTCCGCACTTGGATTCTTTTTGCTATCTTCCAGTACATTATATGATAAAACATATGGTTTCATTTAAAAGTACAACTCGTCCCGCACAAAATAAGCCCTCATTAGGCAAGATTGATGGGGAAAAATAAAAAAGTTACGGTTCTCTGAAAGAGAGAAGCAAAAAACAAAAACGGAAAATCTCCTGGGGGTGAAGGGGTCAAGATTACTTTTGGTCTTAACAGATTAAATCCCACTAAACAAATTTTTATGGCATAAGAATTTTTTTTGAACGGATAAGGTTTTTCTGAGGCTCATTAATTTCTGTATATAAATGGCAGTTGCCTTAGGCCAGAGTCACACTTGCGAGTGACTCGTGCGAATCTCGCATCACATCACCTAGCACGGCCGCACACTCTCCTGACAGGAGCGGGTCAGCTGCATGTATTTCTATGTAGCTGAG
The DNA here is from genome assembly GCF_048569485.1 of Anomaloglossus baeobatrachus. NCBI lineage: Eukaryota > Metazoa > Chordata > Amphibia > Anura > Aromobatidae > Anomaloglossus > Anomaloglossus baeobatrachus. The sequence goes on along the minus strand of NC_134354.1, from coordinate 368,262,744 downwards.
GCGCTCCTGTCCGGAGAGCGGCAGACCGTGCCGGGTGATGTGATGGGAGACTCTCGCGAGTCACTCACAAATGTGACTCTTCACTAGCCGATGAGATGCATGTGGCTTGTAATCATCCTGCACTTTCTGTATTGCAAATTATCTCAATACACACTGACTGATGAGCTGCTGCTTACATAGAGCAGCCATTCTAAAAAAAAGTAGAACTGCAGTCTTAATTTGATGACATAGATTTCCATTAAAAAATGTAGTTTTCATTCTTCATAAAAATGGATGAAGAAAGTTCTTGCATGCTAACTACTCTATTCTGAAATGGCTTTCAAATGTTCTGCCATCCAGACTTAAACTAACAGACTTATTTAGTGTAAAAAAGTAAATCAAGTATTACCAAATTCATAGAGAAACAGAAAACATTTTAAAACCTTCTTTTAATGTCCTATACTTGGAAAAAAAATCCATATATATATATATATATATATATATATATATATATATATATATATAAATCCACCTCCTTTGGGGACATTTATGGAGTAAGTTACACATCTTTACAGTAGTGATGTAACCTACGATGAGTTTGATGGGTGGATATGACCACGCCTGTTCCCGCCCATGCGCTGCGCATCCTATGCTGGCCGATACGGTGGTGTAAATGTCACAAATCACGATGTTTTTGCACAACTTCCAAGTTGTGAAAACATTGCAAGTAATTAAAGAGAACCAGCCACCAGGATTTTGTATTATAAAGAAAAGGCAGTGCCATACAGGAAATAAGATGCTGAATGCAGGCATACCTATTATAGAAAGATCCAATGTGGTACTGCTGCGGGCTCTTGGGATGTCTCGGCGGCGGGCGCCATAGATCTGCCGGCATGCTGTTTTGAATCTCCCGCAGATTGATTTCAACAAAATAGGTGCGACGCATGAGTAAATCGACATGATGGACTTAAAGAAAATGGCCACGGAGTTCTATCTGCATTCTGCGCGCACACCGCCTCCACAGCTATTTTCTTGAAGTCGATCTCGTCAACTGTGGGAGATTCAAAGCAGTCCACAGATCAATGGTGCCCGCTGCCGCGACACCCCAAGAGCCCACAGTATCACAGACCCTGCACCACCACTGCCGTCCCGGTAAGCCATACGTGGTTTGTAAGAGGCACCCCCATTTTTGCCCCAGTTTTGGGGGAAAAACTGCATCTTAAAAAACTGGAAGATTTGTCTGCGAGCCAGATGTGGCCATCAAAACAGCCATGTCTGGCTCGCGAGCCATAGATTCCCGACCCTGTGTTAAGGGTTTTGTCTGAATCATGTTTTTGGGGGATTTGGAAGAAAACCCTGAGGTAAGTGCTATAGCTTTACATTCACAGATACTTGTGAGTGTAATAGTCCGAGAGAAACGTATTGATTTTTCTCACATGTCATCCTAGTTACATCTGTTTATGTTCACATCTGGGTATTTTTTACTGAATCGGTTGACTTTCTGACCTTTTTTTCAACCATTGATACTTAACAATGTATCAGTTGAAGATGAATAAAACTTGGATGTAACAGTGAAATACAAATAATCTTTTCCACATTTCATTTGATTTATATGGATTCCCATAGACTCCTCTCATCAGTATAATGGATGATAATATTACATACGCTCAACCTTATAATCCAAAGACATGGATCAGTTTTTAAAATAAATATGAATATGGATGAATGGAGCATGGAGCATGGTTTCTCACTGGTTAGTAATGCAGTCTTGCAGCGCTGGGGTTCTGGGTTCGAATCCCACCAAGGACAATGTCTGCAACCCTAGTGTTTGTGTGGGTTTCTTCCCACACTCCAAAGACATAGTGATAGGGAATTTAGATTGTGACCGCCGATAGGGACAGAGATGATCACGTCTATAAAGCACTGTGGAATTAATTATGCTATACAAGTGAATAAAATTAATAAACTCTAAGGGAAAAAATGGACAGCAAAGGGACATATGGATGAGTGAATGCAGCCTAATACCAACTTTTATTGCAACCCAATATGGTTAAAGAGGCAGCTCCCTCCGTTTGTTCACAATCTAGATGCCTCTGTCATGATTGAAAGTGACATCTAGGAAGTTAAATGGCCATAATCAGTGCTAAAACCAATTATGACCAATGCAGCAGTGTCCAATTTTAAAATATAGCTGATAGTCACTGAATTGTTGACTATCTGGGGGCACTATTTACTTATTTACTTCATTCTCAGGGCTATAGAAAAGCATATCAGGATTCGTTAAGGGAATCTGTCACAAGCTTCGAACCATGGACAGCAAGAATGAGATACAAGGTCCCTAATAAGAAATATGTTTGGTTTTTCTCTGAATCCCCCTGGTGAGTCAGTGAATATGATACTTGAAAATAGGGCTGATGAAGAGGTAATTACCTCCCATGAGTATATACCCATCAGCTAATATACAGACACATAGCTGGCAAAGGCATAGATCTGGGTGGCATCACCTTCACAATACATCATTAATACATTCAACTGTTTTCTTCCTCTCAGAATGCCCAATTCAGGTTAGAAGCACCCCTTATAGGTAGAAAGCACACTGCAAAAACAAATACTGTAAACGTATTAAGATGTACATGAAAAGGAATATGAATTATTTACACCACTAACAAGTGCAATCCCCTCTAGGGTTGGGTTCACAGCTACAGTTGGAGAATCCATCTACCAATAGGATCCATTGGGTGCCATCGGTGTCCATCATGTGATTCACGAACTCTGCTATCATATTGGATTTTCTGTTCCTATAAGGCAAACACAAAGCTTAAAATTATGATGCACCTGTGAACTAAGGCGGGCTTTACACGTTGCGACATCGCTACCGATATATCGTCGGGGTCACGTTGTTAGTGACGCACATCCGGCGTCGGTAGCGGCATTGCAACATGTAAATCCTAGGTGCGACGATGAACGAGCACAGAAGCGTACAATATCGCTGATCTGCGTAACGTCATTCATTTCCATAATGTCAGTTTGGCCGCAGGTACGATGTTGTTTGTCATTCCTGCAGCACCACACATCGCTGTGTGTAAACTTGCAGGAACGACAAACATCTCCTTACCTGTGTCCACCGGCAATGCGGAAGGAAGAAGGTAGGCGGGATGTTATGTCCCGCTCATCTCCGCCCCTCCGCTTCTATTGGCCGGCCGCTTAGTGACGTTGCGGTGACGTCACGGTGACGCTAAACGCACCTCCCCCTTGAAGGAGGGATTGTTCGGCGGTCACCGTGACGTTGCCGACAAGGTATGTGCGTGTGAAGCTGCCGTAGCGATAATGTTCGCAACGGCAGCAATCACCAGATATCGCATGTGCGACGGGGGCAGGTACTATCGCGCTTGACATCACTAGCCGATGCTAGCGATGTCGCAACTTGTAAAGTACCCCTAAGTCTTAGCAGTGAGATGTATCACTGACTGCAACCTGGATGTTTAAAATGTTTTCTTTTATAAACTTGACTATCCCTTAAGATTGAGAATATTTGTGCTAATCACAGAAAAATCAACGTAGAGATGAATTTGGTAGCCTGATATTTTATTTTAATAAGGTAAACTGCTCCTCGTGGATCGTTTTTCAAGCCAAGGATATGACTCATCTTTTTATATCATCAGTTGCCACAATTGTGGTTTAAGCATATTTATCCATTTGTTTCGCAGAATAGAGTGCCAATGTTTCCCATAACCTCTTCCAGAGTTATTAGTGTGCATATTGCACTACTCCAGTTCTGATTACGACTCTACCCCAAAGATCCCTGAAGACACATTCCAAAACAGGGAGGAACTAGTTACAGATCTGCATGGATGGTCTGGACTTTCTTCTGGGGCTTTAAAGTGTCCAGACATTTATTTTATTCTTGTACATCTTGGCAAAATGGTAGTGACAGCAAATGTTTTTGTACAAATTCATAATTCGGAGGAAAATATCACTTTCTCTATTATAGCTGGACCTAAAATATACAGTATCTGTGGAATATCTGTTTGGTATTTGGATGTTTCAATATTGTTTTTTTTAATTATGCTAACAATATGTCTCTCCAGCCTCTCTTTATAAGGAATTTATAGAAAGTAGTACTTCACTACAAGCAGTTTTATTTCTGTTACTAGCTGTAGTACCCGGTGTTGCTTGAGATAGTAACTGTCTCTCTGTCTCTCTCACTCTCTCCCAATCTCTGTCTGTCTGTCTCTCTCTCTATCTTTCTGTCTGTGTTTCTATCTGTCTGTCTGTCTCTCTCTGTCTCTGTCTGTCTCTTTTCTTGTCTGTCTATTTCTCTATCTGTCTATCTCTGTCTCTATCTGTCTCTGTCTGTCTATCTCTGTCTCTGTGTCTCTTTCCTTGTTTGTCTATGTCTGTCTGTCTCTTTGTCAGTCTGTCTCTTTCTCTGTCTGTCTCTGTCCCTGTCTGTATCTTTTACTGTCTGTCTTTGTCCCTGTCTGTCTTTTTCACTGTCTGTCATTTCCCTGTCTGTCTCTTTGTCTGTCTCAGTCTGTTTATTTCCCTGTCTGCCTCTATCTGTCTGTCTCTTTCCCTGTCAGCCTCTTTCCCTGTCAGCCTTTTTCCCTGTCAGCCTCTTTCCCTGTCAGCTTCTGTCTGTCTCTTTAACTATCTGTCTGTCTGTCTCTTTCCCTGTCTCTCTCTATCTGCCTCTTTCCCTGTCTGTCTCTGTCTGTCTCTGTCTGTCTGCCTCTGTCTTTGTCTGTCTGTCTGTCTTTGTCCCTGTCTGTCTCTTTTGCTGTCTGTCTCTTTCCCTGTCTGTTTCTTTCCCTGTCTGTCTCTTTCCCTGTCTGCCTCTTTCCCTGTCTGCCTCTTTCCCTGTTTCTCTGTCTGTCTCTTTCCCTGTCTCTCTGTCTGTTTCTTTCCTGTCTCTCTGTCTGTCTCTTTCCCTGTCTCTATGTCTGTCTCTTTCCCTGTCTGCCTCTATCTTTGTCTGTCTGTCAGTCTTTTTCCCTGTCGGTCTCTTTCCCTTTCTGTCTCTTTCTCTGTCTGCCCCTTTCCCTGTCTGCCTCTGTCTGTCTCTTTCCCTGTGTGTCTCTCCCTGTCTTGTCTCTTTCTCGGTCTGTCTCTGTCTGTCTACCTTTGACCCTGTCTGTCTCTGTCTGTTTGTCTCTGTCTCTTTCCCTGTCTACTCTGTCTGTTTCTTTCCCTGTCTGCCTCTTTCTCTGTCTTTCTGTGCCTGTCTGTCTCTGGCTAGCTGTCTCTCACTCTGTCTCTCAATTCGTCTCACCACCGATATCCTATTCCCTTACACATCAGCTTCTTATACTAAGAATTTCCTTCGTTCCTTTAGCAACCAATCACAGCTTCTATTAATGACCTGTAGCTCCTAGCTCCATTGACTTTAATGGAGGCAGGTTTTTGGAGAGTAACTGTAAAGCACGGGGACAAATTTTCCCATCAAAACATAGTCTATGATGTTTCCTAAGTCACATGAGGCGTCTGTGCAAAATTGGCACATAAAACTCAACAAGAAAAATTGATAAGTTGCGGATCTGAAACACGCAGACCATGAGATTTCTAAAAATCCCATCTACTTTGCTGGAACTGTAAGACACTGCATTTTTGATGCATTGAATTTACAAAGCGTCAAAAACTAGAAACTCATAGTGGGCACACAGCCTAGGATTGCATTAGGTGCGAAAATCTGCAGGGTTTAAAAACATATATAATCCGCACACCAAGTTTTGTCAAAGCCAAATTGCAAAAAGTATCAATAGCACAGCAGTTTTATTTAAAACATGACACATCAAAAACCATAGCATCTAAAATACAATAAAAATGGATGTTAACGAACACACTCTAAAATATAATGAAAAAATATGTAGCACCCAGGGATATGGGGTACTCGGTTGCGGGCTGTGTACGTCTTGGGAATGTCATAGTGGTGGCCGTTACCCGTTTCCGTGCCCTGAGCCCTTTTTGTAATAGGGATATTTACAGGGGATTGGTGAATAAAGTTTATTCGTGACGCCACTTGCGGTATTGCGGATATATATAGGGAGCTGCCGCTGCAGAATGTCTCTACTGATGGTATTGGCAGCTAGTATGGTAGTCCCTCCACAAGTAGAGTTTTGCCCCAGCGGGTGTATGGTGCAGTGGGCATCGGAAGAAGGTAGTCCACACAAGTATTCAGTGCAACTGGTTTATTCACTTTCTTGGGATGGTAACTGGTGGCCCAAGGCCGGCTGGTTTCGCCTCCAGGTCCCCTTCGTCCCAGTGCCAGTCTGGTTCTCTGGTACCTTCTTCCCCTGCACCTGACTCTGGTAAGTGGGTCCCCGTGGCATAGTACACTGGGGGTCCCCATTCTGTGGTTTGTCCACTCCTGTCCGCCTGATGGTAGCGTGAACCCTGTGGGGTTGGAATCTCTGGTCCTGTCCCTAGTTCTCGATTTGCTACTGAGTCTTCAGATTCTTTAGTGTCAGCAAGGTCCTTGATGGTCCCCTTTGCTGTGCAGGTGTTAACAGGTCGGCTTGAAGCTCTTTCCTGTCCTAGGGTCCTGTACCCCGTCGGTGCGTATTTCTGGGAGTATTTCACCGTACTTCACCGGCAACCACATCTCATGGGTACCAGGTCACCGTTAACCCGAGTCAGGGTGTCACTTCACTTCCACCTTCACATTCCTGCTGTCTGACATTTTCAAAAGTCACACTCGTTCTCACTGTGTCTGCTCCCTTTTACTGCAGACTTCCTTCTCACTACTGTCTTCCCGACTACTCTCCACAGTCTACCCCTCCCATCTGGTCAACTAGTGGACTGGACTGGCTCCACCTCTAGGCAGCCATCCATTGGTCCCACCCTAGATAAGTACCATTGTATGGGGAATTGTTGGGGAAAACTGTGATTACCTGGGTTTTTGGTGTTACTGGAACTGGGGTTCTGGGTCCCTAAGGGGGTAGGCCCTGCATCCTTGTGGGGATGCAAAACCTTGTAGCATCCTGAGGGGTTCAGAGGCGCTATAAATACAAGCGACCAAATTTACAAAATAGGTGCTGAAAATCTTCAACATTAAAAACTCATGGTGGAAACATAGCCTTGGGGATGATATATTAAAATGGGCACCATTAGAGCTAACATTTTCCTGGTAATGATTCACTCTTGACAAACGTGTATGGGCAATTCTTGGACTTTACCTTAAGGTAAGAGAGCTTATCTACTACATTAATATGGATGGCGTATGTTTAGGATAAGTTATTGATGTCTGCTCTGCTGGATTCCGACACCCCGCACCCCCACCGATCTGCTGTTTTTGGTTCCATAGCGGGAAATGCTCAGTTCTTTAACTGCTCCGTCTTTTGATAGTGGCCTCTCCCGTGTACTACCCATCTGCCTCTTATTGATTCGAATAGGAGTCAGATGCGCAGTTCCCAGCCACAGCCGCTATCAGAAGATGGAACAGCTCCACAACTGAGCATTTCCAGCTGCCTGTTGCCACCGCCCGCACCAAAAACAGCTGATAGGCGGGGGTGCAGGGTGTCGGACCTCGGCAGATCAGACATTGATAACTAGTGATGATCAATCTCCCCGATGGTTGGGATCATGAGCCTCACCCGATCGTTTTGTAAAGATCGAGATTGGGATCGAGATAACGCGAACTTACGTCCAATCACTGAACTCGGGCTTTACAGTTATGGGATGGGGAGAGGGGGCTGTGCAATAAAGAATAAAGGTAATAATTAACATTGTCAATATACTTACAGGTCCCACGATGTGTCCTGCAGACTCCTGGCCGCTTCTGCTTCCGAGTCCAATCATTGCTTTGCCCTCGGGTTACAAGGACCCTCCGCAACATCATAGCCATGTAATCAGTCTGGTGTGAATGTTGTACAGACATTGGCTTACAGACTGGTCGCATGGCTATGACGTTATCGAAGGTCCTGTTAACTGAATCATCCCCTCACTGTGAGCCTGCTTCTCTCTCTGTACAGAGTGATGAATCAGAGCTGAGATTGCTCTACCTGTGGACTTCGTCGGACTAAGGAGTTTTTTATAATAAAGATGTAGTCTCTAAATATTTTTTTTTTGTTTTATTTCTAATAAAAAAATGTTCTATGTGTTGTGTTTTATATTACTGTTTATTAAAAATTCATAGTGTCCATATCTAATTTGGCGTGACACCATGAATTTCGGGTTTAGTATCATCTGAAAATGCAAAGCTGGTTTTAACCCCTTTGTTACCCAGCATGCCATCACCATCAGGGCTGCTGGACAAGCCGGGTAAAGCACCTGGAAATGGCGCTAAGATAAAATGTGCCATTTCCAGGGGTGACTGTGGGCTGCCAAGAATCCCAGCCTCCAGCTGCCTGGTTTTACCTGACTGGAGATCAAAGTACGCCGGGAGCCCACTTGTTTTTTTTTAATTATTTTTTTAAATAATTAAAAAAAAATGGGCTTCCCTGTATTTTGATTGGCAGCTAAGGTAAAGCCAGGCAGATGGGGGTGGCAGCCTATAACCGTCCGCTTTATCTGCGCTGAGAATCAAAAATCTAATTTCTTTAAATTATTAATTTATTTTTATGCAACTATATATTGTGTACAATATATATATATATATATATATATTTAGATATATATATACTGTATACAGTACACACCAAAAGTTTGGACACACCTCATTCAAGGAGTTTTCTTTATTTTCATGACTCTAAAAATTGTAGATTCACATTGAAGGCATCATAACTATGAATTAAAACATGTGGAATGAAATACTTAAAAATGTGTGAAACAACTGAAAATATGTCTTATATTCTAGGTTCTTCAAAGTAGACACCTTTTGCTTTGATTACTACTTTGCACACTCTTGGCATTCTCTTGATGAGCTTCGAGAGGTAGTCACTGGAAATGGTTTTCCAACAGTCTTGAAGGAGTTCCCAGAGATGCTTAAAACTTTTTGGCCCTTTTGCCTTCACTCTGTCCAACTCACCCCAAACCATCTCGATTGGGTTCAGGTCTGGTGACTGTGGAGACCAGGTCATCTGGCGTAGCACCCCATCACTCTCCTTCTTAGTCAAATAGGTGTGTTTGGGGTCAATGTCCTGTTGAAAAATAAATGCTGGTCCAACTAAACGCAAACTGGATGGAATAGCACACCGCTGTAAGATGCTGTGGTAGGCACGCTGGTTCTGTATGCCTTCAATTTTGAATAAATCCCACACGGTGTCACTAGCAAACCACCCCCACACCATCACACCTCCTCCTCCATGCTTCACGGTGGGAACCAGGCATGTAGAGTCCATCTGTTCACCTTTTCTACAAAGACACAGTGGTTGGATCCAAAGATCTCAAATTTGGACTCATCAGACCAAAGCACAGATTTCCACTGGTCTAATGTTTATTCCTTGTATTCTTAAGCCCAAACAAGTCTCTTCTGCTTGTTGTCTGTCCTTAGCAGTGGTTTCCTAGCAGCTATTTTACCATGAAGGCCTGCTGCACAAAGTCTCCTCTTAATAGTTGTTCTAGAGATGAGAAGGTGTGTCAAAACTTTTGGTCTGTACTGTATATATATCTTAGCTGTACTACCCGGGTGTTACCCGGGATAGTAACTGTCTCTCTCCCAGTCTCGGTCTGTCTATCTGTCTCTGTCTGACTTTTTCCTTGTCTGTCTCTGTGTGTCTGTCTGTGTCTATCTCTGTCTGTCTCTGTATCAGTCTCTTTCTCTCTCTATCTTTGTGTCTCTGTGTCTGTCTGCCTCTTTCCCCTTGTCTGTCTGCCTCTTTCCCCGTGTCTGTCTGCCTCTTTCCCCGTGTCTGTCTGCCTCTTTCCCGTGTCTGTCTGCCTCTTTCCCCGTGCCTGTCTGCCTCTTTCCCCATGTCTGCCTGCCTCTTTCCCCTTGTCTGCCTGCCTCTTTCCCCGTGTATGCCTGCCTCTTTCCCTGTGTCTGCCTGCCTCTTTCCCCGTGTCTGCCTGCCTTTTTCCCCATGTCTGCCTGCCTATTTCCCCTTGTCTGCCTCTTTCCCCGTCTGCCTCCTTCCCCATCTGTCTCTTTCCCCATCTGTTTCTTTCCCCGTATGTCTCTTTCCCCGTCTGTCTCTTTCCCCGTCTGTCTCTTTCCCCATCTGTCTCTCTGTCTCTTTCCTTGTCTGTCTCTCTCTCTATCTCTCTCCCTGTCTGCCTCTGTCTGTCTCTTTCCCCGTGTGTCTTTCTTTCTGTCTGTCTGGCTTTTTTTTCCTATCTTTCTCTGTGTGTGTCTCTGTTTGTCTCTGTCCTTTTCCCTGTGTGCCTCTTTCTCTGTCTGTGCCTGTCTGTCTGTCAATCTACTATGAATGTCCTTTGTTCCTATAGCAACTATAGGTCCTATTAATAGCCTGTAGCTCGCAGCTCCATTCACTTTAATAGAGGCATGTTTTTTGGAGAGTAAATGTAAAGCACGGGGTTAAATTTTCTTGTCAAAGCATAGTCTATGACGTTCCCTGAGTCACATGGGGTGTCAGTGCGAAATTTTGTGATTGTACATGCAACCGTGCGAGTTCCTTTAGCGGACATACACACACACATACTGTATATTTTTGAGTACCATGTAAATTGTTCTTTTATTCTATAAACTATTGACAACATGTCTCTGAATTTCCAAGGAAAACATTTTGTATTTATTTTCTGAAAATAGTAGTTTATAGAATAAAACAACAATTTACATTTTACCCAAAAATCTAATATATAAAGCTGCGTATGTATGTGTGTATGTATGTGTATATGTATGTGTGTATGTATGTCTGCTAAAGGAATCCACACCGTCGCATTTACAATCACAAACGTTTGCACAGACGCCCCATGTCACTCAGGGAATGTCATAAACTATGTGTTAACTGGAAAATTTAACCCTGCGCTAAACAGTTACTCTCCAAAAAAACCTGCCTCCATTAAAGTCAATGGAGCTGCGAGCCACAGGTTATTAATAGCAGCTGTGAGTAGTTGCTATAGGAACAAAATAAATTGTTGGTTTAAGAAGCTTATGTGTGAGGTAAGATGTTGGTGGGAAGACGAATAGCGAGAGACACTGAGAGAGACAGAGAGAGAGAGGGAGACAGGGAAAGAGACAGACAGACATAGGCACAGACAGAGTAAGAGGCAGACAGGGAAAGAGACAGACAGACAGACAATCAAAGAGACAGACAGAGGCAAACAGGGAAAGAAAGACAGAGACAGACAGACATGGAAAGAAACAGAGAGAGAGACAAACAGTCAAAGAGTCAGACAGGGAAAGTAACAAGCACAGAAAGACAGGGAAAGAGACAGACAGAGGGAAAGAGACAGAGAGGGAAAGAAACAGAGAGGGAAAGAGACAGAGACAGGGAAAGAGACAGAGACAGGAAAAGAGACAGACAGGGAGACAGACAGGGAAAGAGACAGACGGGAAAGGAACAGATGGGGAAAGAGACAGATGGGGAACGAGACAGACGTGGAGTGAGACTGACGGGGAGCGGGAAAGAGACAGACAGGGAAAGAGAAAGGTAAATTGACAGGCACAGACAGACAGTCAAATAGACAGACAGGGAAAGTGACAGTCACAGACAGACAGTGAAAGAGACAGGGAAAGTTACAGGCACAGACAGACAGTCAAAGAGACAGACAGGGAAAGTGACAGCCACAGACAGACAGGGAAAAAGACAAGAAAAGAGACAGAGAAAGAGATAGGCACAGACAGAAAGTCAAAGAGACAGACAGGGAAAGTGACAGAGACAGGGAAAGAGACAGGGAAAGAGACAGGGAAAGAAACAGAGACAGGGAAAGAAACAGAGACAGGGAAAGATACAGATGGGGAAAGATACAGATGGGGAAAGAGACAGACCTGGAACAAGACAGATGGGGAACAAGACAGACGGGAAACGAGACAGATGGGGAACGAGGCAGATGGGGAACGAGACAGACGGGGAACGAGACAGACGGGGAAAGAGACAGACGGGGAAAGAGAATGACAGACACAGAGATAGAGACAGACAGACACAGAAGACAGAGATAGAGAGAGACAGAAGGACAGAGAGAGAGAGACAGACAGAAACAGACTGACAGAGATAGACTGACAGACAGACACACAGAGACAGACAGAAACAGAAACATAGGGACATACTGACAGACAGACACACAGAGACAGACAGACACACAGACAGAAAGAGACAGACAAACAAAGACAGACTGACAGACAGATACAGACAGAGACTGGGAGATGGACAGTTAGTATCCCGGGCAATGCTCGGGTACTACAGCTAGTGTAATATATAAAGCTGAGTGTATGTGTACCGCCCCACGCTCGGCTGCAGCCGAGCCGCTCAGATCCGGACTCGCCATGTGGTGGCTCGAGCGTCTCCGGACCCGGGGGCCCTGTGGTCCACTTCGATCTGAAAGGGGGGCTGGCACTTTAAGGGACGTAGGGGCACGGCCGGAGCCGTGTTTGAGTTCGTGATGCCACCCACGGGTTGTGGTGAAGGTGAACACCACCGCTGCTGTTTACGGGGTACCCGGGGGAGATGTTAGGCAGCAAGTTGTTAACCCCTCCGTGGGTAGGGATGGTGACCCCGGGACCCATTGGGGTTGAGCCGGTTGGGCGGTGCAGGGAGGTGCGCGGCCGGAGGGCACTGTTGTACTAACGATTAGTAACACACACAAGTCTCTGGTAAACCAAGATGATGGTGGTTGGTGCCCGCAGCCGGCTGCGGTCTGGTCCCCCACCCGGTTGGTGGTCTCTGTGTGGCACCCCAGGGTTGCCACACAAAGGGTTAACTTCCCACACACAACACCAAGACCTCCTGGCCAGAAGGGGGAGACCAAGCTGCTTCCCTGTACATTCTGCTGGGGGGGAGGAAATGGTCAGGAGTAGTTTCAGTTTGGAAGTTCAGTGCAGAGCACTGAGGAGAAAGGATCTGTAGGTTGGAAGCTGGCTTTAGCTCACCTCAGGATCCACTGACCAATTCCAGGCCTAGCTGAGGGTCTGAGGGAAGGAGACAGATTACACAGAGAACATTCCTGGGAGGCAGAGCATTGCTGAGCTCATCCCAGTGGAGCACAAGAACGGATGCTGGATCCGAGACTGCAGGTTACATACTGCACAGTTACCACCAGAGAAGTGAAGATTCCAGATCTTTCACCTGTACCACAGACACAAGCAACAAGCGCAGAGTTCAGGAACATACTAGTAAGGACTCGAGTTGCCTGTCAGGTCGGTACCGAGGAGCACAGGGCCGGCTGCATAGTTCACTCAGCAGCAGGCCACAGACACACAGTGCAGGCAAGGAAGCCAAAACGGCCCGGCTGGGTGGGAGAAGCCCTGAACCCCTCACAGACTCCGTGGACAGTACTCTGCTGAATACCATCATCAGTAAAGGACAAAGAAACTGCAAAACCGTGAGTCTGCCTGTTTATTGTGCTCGTGTCCTGCACTCCCCCCATAGACTAACATACTGCCCCGGGGAAAAGGCTCTACCCGTGGGGAGCCGTCCCATCTCAAGCTGCCTTCCATCACCCCGGAGGTTCTGCAGCAGCGGTGGTCATCTCTGATCACATTCCACGGGTGGCGTCACGAACATAACCCCCCCTTTTATTGTGGAACCAGGGAGCACAGACCGGGTCACGACACCGTGATCCCCTTTCCAGAAGCGACCCCTTGGCCCGGTTCTGGGTATCTCCTTAACCCCTGGCGACACAGCTTTGGCGTCACGAACAGGATGCGGACTGGACCCGGCTGCAACCCGGGTGACGTGCGCCTGTAAAGACTTATTGCATCGCATAAAAGACTTGCACTGTGAATTGTTGCAACAAAGAACGGACTTTAAACTTTGCAAAGATACCTGGAAAAATCCATAAACATCATTGGTAAAATTTTCCAGGCGCCATCTTTAATCACGCCATTACCTGCTACGCGCGGGAAAACATCGCGCCTAAACTAAGACTCCGCCCACCGCTTGCAGAGGAGGTGCGCTCGGTGCTGCGACCCGAACGAAAACGCAGAAAAGTGTCCCAGGCTTGCTGTCAAGAAGACTGGTGAAATTAACTAAGGGGGCGCAAAGATGTCGCAGCAGGGAGACGCTGTTGTACCCGGCGGTGCAGCGGCACCTATCATGCCGTTCCTGATGCCGTACACCCCAGGTGCAGTGTGGCTGCCGCAGTACTCAGGTGAGCCCAACACACTTAATGACTTTATCGGAAAGCTAAAAGTCTACTACAGCATGTACCCCCTGACAGAAGCTCAGCGTGTTGGTATGCTTATGGGACAGTTAACTGGCAATGCCCAGCGGGAGGCTACATCCTGGCCGGACGATGCAAAGGACACTGTAGAGCATATAATAGCTGGACTAAAAGCAGCTTTTGAATCCACTGCTGGCAGCCGGGCTAAAATGAGGTTCTTTGGATGCAAGCAAAAACCTAGAGAGAGCGCAAGAGACTTTGCCTTAAACTTGCAGGAGGCGCTCAGAGCACTTAAATTAGCAGAACCTGCCTTAGCCCCTGGAGCAGATAAGCTGCTGATAGACCAATTCCTGGATGGACTCTCATCCCCTTCCCACCGGGGACAACTGAGCATGATGGTGATCCAGGATCCAGGACTAACATTTGCCCAGCTAAAGGATAGAGCCATCCGCCTCCAGCAGGTGGAGGAGCCGCAGGATATAGACTCTGTTCAACACCTTACAGTGGCACCCCAGCAGCCAGTAGTGCCGGTGACATCGGCCATGTCAGCGGCTGTTGCTAACCACCTGGAGCCGATCACTAATGAGGCTCTACATCAAAAGCTTGAAGCCCTTACAGACACTGTTGCTTCCATGGCTAGAATCGTCCAGGAGCTGCGTGGATCCAAGTCTGCACCCAAGATTGAGCTGGCGACCAGCAAGGAGGATGTCCCATGGATGAGGCCTAGGAGATACCAAGCGACGAGAGGACGACCCAGCGACCGCTACCAGCCGGATGGACAGCCCATTTGCCGCCATTGCAATGAGCCAGGTCACTTTGCCCGTGAATGTGCTTTAAATGGGGATCCCCTGGGGAGGCGGGCCGCTCCTCAGGAATGAACTCTCAAGGTCCTTCACCCTGGCACGACAAGTATGTGGGGGGACGTCCAGTCATCCCCATCGTGCTGGATGGCATTCCGCTCAACGCCTTGCTGGACACTGGTTCCCAAATAACATCAATTCCGCATGTCCTTTATAAGAGGTACTGGGCTGATTCAGACGTTAGCAGTGGTCCATCTAATGTTGCATTGAATATATGGGCTAGCAATGGTGAATTAGTACCACAGGTTGGTTTCAGAGAAATGACCATTAAGATTGGGAGAGTAGAATTGCAGAACCAAGGTATTATCATTGTTGATGTTGACCGACGAGAACGTGAACCAACTATGCTGCTAGGAATGAATGTAATTGAAAATTGTTTTGCAGAGGTAATTACTGTCTTGCAGCAGATCGTCGAGACTGCCAAACCTGGGCAACAGAGACTCCTGCAGAAGGAAATTAAAGCCTTGATGCTGAAGCAGCAGGTAGAAATGTCAGGAGGTGAAATTGGCAGTGCAAGGGTAAGTGACCCAATACCTATTGTAATTCCTCCCAAAACTGAAATGCTGGTCTGGTGTAGAGCCGCAATAGGCATCAGAGGGCGAGACTATCAGGCCCTGGTAGAACCTGTGTACTCAGACAGTAGGCCCACTGTATTGACGGCCAGAGGAATAGTTGAGGTACACAGGGGGAGAGTGCCAATACGCCTTCTAAATTGTGGGGAAGATGAGGTCACCCTACCTAAGTATGCTACCATGGCTAAGCTATATACGGTTGATAACAACGCCATCACCACCGTTGAGCCCTTGAAGCCGTCAAATCAGGCGGAGGACAATGGCTCAGAGGGAAAGCTGGAGGATTGGTGCCAAAAGCTACATGTAGGTACCAATTCTACACCCTCCCATCAAAAGCATGGAGTATACAGGGTAGTGAAAGAATATGAACAAATATTCAGCAAACACCCATTAGACTTTGGGCAGATCAAAGGGGTAGAGCACACTATACCCACAGGTAACCATCCACCCATAAAGGAGAGGTATAGACCAGTACCACCGGCTCACTACCAATGCGCCAAAGACATGCTCAAAGAAATGAAAGAAGCAGGGGTAATAAGAGACAGTTGTAGCCCCTGGGCAGCCCCACTAGTGCTAGTTAAGAAAAAAGATGGGACCATGAGGATGTGTGTAGACTACAGACGGATCAACCGCATTACACACAAGGATGCATACCCATTACCTAGGATAGAAGAGTCATTGGCTGCATTAAAATCCGCTACTTACTTTTCCACCCTGGATCTGACTAGTGGGTATTGGCAAGTTCCTGTGGCAGAGGCTGATAAGGAGAAGACAGCGTTCACCACGCCGATGGGCCTCTGTGAGTTCAATTGTATGCCGTTTGGACTCTGCAACGCGCCTGGTACCTTCCAGCGAATGATGGAGTGCTGCCTAGGACATAAGAACTTTGAAACTGTCCTCCTGTACCTGGATGACGTCATAGTCTACTCCAAGACCTATGAACAGCATCTACAAGACCTGGCGGAAGTGTTTGAAGCCTTATCCGGATACGGCATGAAAATCAAGCCATCCAAGTGTCACCTTCTAAAGTCAAGGGTACAGTACCTGGGACATGTCGTGAGCTCAGAAGGGGTAGCACCAGATCCTGAAAAAGTTACCGTGATAAGAGATTGGCCGAGACCCACCAGCGTGAAAGAGGTGAGGCAATTCCTGGGACTGGTAGGCTACTATAGAAGATTTATAAAAGGGTTCACGAAGCTAGCAGCTCCCCTACAAGACATCCTGGTAGGACAGTCAAAGAAGTCTGCAGCCCGAAATCCTCCTTTCCAGTGGAGTGATGAGAGAGAAGAGTCCTTTAAGAAGTTGAAGTGGGCACTGACAGGAGAAGAGATCCTGGCATATCCAGATTACCATCAACCCTTCATTTTGTACACGGATGCCAGCAACGTAGGACTGGGAGCAGTATTGTCTCAAAAGCAGGAAGGCAAAGAGAAAGTTATTGCCTTTGCAAGCAGGAAGCTCCGGCCTACAGAAAGAAACCCAGAGAATTACAGCTCCTTCAAGTTAGAACTACTGGCAGTAGTTTGGGCTGTAACAGAGCGTTTCAAACACTACCTGGCAGCTGCAGAATTTACCATCTTTACTGACAACAATCCGTTGACCCACCTGGACTCTGCAAAACTAGGTGCGCTGGAACAGCGATGGATAGCCCGACTGTCAAACTACAACTTTGTCATCAAGTACAGGGCAGGCCACAAGAATGGGAATGCAGATGCCTTATCCCGGATGCCACACTCGGGGGACGTGGAAAAGGAACCGGAGGGACTGGAAGAAATTGAGCTGCCGGCCTTTCACCGTCCTAAGGTGGGACAGTATCAACCAAGTGTCTACCAAAAACAACAGCAGGCAACTCTCAACCCATTAGCACACCACGGATGGGCTGACACACAAGACAGTGATCCAGCTGTGAAGCTAGTGAAAGAACTACTTACACAACAAGGTGCTTACCCTAATCAGAATGCCCCAGCTGAGACGCAACATCTCTGGAAAGAGAGAGGTAAATTGTTCCTGTACCAAGGGAAGCTCTGTAGAAGGCACACCAATCCAAAAACACATGAGTTGGTCTGGCAGATCATTGTGCCCAAGAGAGACGTCAAGATGGTTCTGGAAGCTTACCACAACGGTGCTGGTCATTTTGGTTGGAAAAAGTTGGAAGTGCTCTTAAGAGAAAGATTCTACTGGGTTGGCATGAGAAAATCAATTGAAGATTGGTGTAGAAAATGCGGACCATGCAACCTCAGAAGAAAGGATCAACAGAACCAGAGAGCTCCACTCCAGTCCATAGTAACCAAGCAACCACTCGAGCTAGTCGCATTAGACCACGTCAAGTTGTCACCAAGCCGGTCCGGCTATGTCTATGCCTTAACCATCGTGGACCATTACTCACGCTTCTTAGTGGTGGTACCCGTGAAAGACCTTACAGCTAGAACAGCAGCTAAAGCATTCCAGACGTACTTTTGCAGACCCCATGGTTACCCAGAACAAGTCCTTGCAGATCAAGGTCCAGCTTTTGAATCACAGATTTTCCAAGAATTCTGTAACATGTATGGCTGTAAAAAGATCCGCACAACAGCATACCATCCCCAAACAAATGGCTTATGTGAGAAGATGAACCATATTGTGATTGACCTGTTGAAGACCTTACCAGAGTCAGAAAGAAATCAATGGCCAGAGAAATTGCCAGACTTGGTGGACTTGTACAATCATGTCCCGGTGAGTTCTACAAACTGCACCCCCGCTTACCTTATGCGTGCAAGGCCCGGTAAACTGCCAATTGATTTAGATATGGGAATTGTGAAGCCAGATGCAGAAGTTCAAGAATCCAATTGGGATACCCTACGTCAGCAACAGTATCGCCAAGTACAAGAGTGCGTAGAGAAAAGTCTCCAACAAGCTAGGGGAAGACAGGAGAGAACCTTCAACCAGTATGCTCTAGCAACCCCATTGCAACCTGGTGACCAAGTTCTCAAGAGGAAACGGCGCACAAACAAATTGGATAATCAGTGGGAAACCACCCCATATACAGTCTTACCATCCAGTATGGATAATCCCAAAGTGTGTCTAATCAGTAAGGATGAAGGAAGGACATCAGCTGTCGTGTCAAGAGATCAACTCAAACCGTGTCCTGAAACCCTGAAGACACCAGAAGTCACCTTACCCATACAGGAACAACCTGTCAAGAAGGAAGAAGATGTATTCCATACAGTCTTAGGAGATTTCCCAAAAACATGGCCAAATTACCATGGAGCAGTAGTAGTCCCAATGATCGCCTTCCCTCAAGTGGTGGAACCACAATCAGAATCCATACCACAAGAAGTCCCAAGACATGAAGAACTGGAAGTTGAAACCGTAGAGGAAGAACAGATTCCTGGTCCCAGTGAGCTTGCCAGTCCTACAGTCAGTCCACCATCCTCACAAGTACCAGAAACACCAAATAGGTACACTTCCACCCACACCATTATGCTAAGTACACTCAGTACACCAACAGTACGCAGATCACAGCGTAGTACTCAGGGTCAGATACCAGCAAGATATAAAGACTAATGTGGAATTGCATATAAAATGTACATATGTTATAATGTTTATATGAAAAACCGTAACAGTTTAGTGTACAGAAAAGGTGAGAGAAGAGTGGTGTAAGGTGGCAGCACGGAGAGTTACAACTTGATCACATTGTTGGTGGCCCGAGGGCCGTGAGGCCTACTGCACTTACGACCAGAGTAGAGACACCTTTAAGAAGTGTTTGTTGATTGAAATGTTTATTTAATTGCAACGTTAAGACCAAAAGCCCAGTACCTACAGAGACTATACTGTATGAACACTTATATATTCTTGAACATTTTGG
The DNA here is from genome assembly GCF_048569485.1 of Anomaloglossus baeobatrachus. Classification (NCBI taxonomy): domain Eukaryota; kingdom Metazoa; phylum Chordata; class Amphibia; order Anura; family Aromobatidae; genus Anomaloglossus; species Anomaloglossus baeobatrachus. The sequence goes on along the minus strand of NC_134354.1, from coordinate 368,243,332 downwards.
ACTCTTTTTGAACTTTAAGGTTTTTGTATTTTTTCCTTTTGAGACTCTGTATATATATAATTGTTGTGATAACTTGTTTGTTTGTTTCACAGTACCGGAGTACTGTTCTTCACTAAGGGGGAATGTGGCACCCCAGGGTTGCCACACAAAGGGTTAACTTCCCACACACAACACCAAGACCTCCTGGCCAGAAGGGGGAGACCAAGCTGCTTCCCTGTACATTCTGCTGGGGGGGAGGAAATGGTCAGGAGTAGTTTCAGTTTGGAAGTTCAGTGCAGAGCACTGAGGAGAAAGGATCTGTAGGTTGGAAGCTGGCTTTAGCTCACCTCAGGATCCACTGACCAATTCCAGGCCTAGCTGAGGGTCTGAGGGAAGGAGACAGATTACACAGAGAACATTCCTGGGAGGCAGAGCATTGCTGAGCTCATCCCAGTGGAGCACAAGAACGGATGCTGGATCCGAGACTGCAGGTTACATACTGCACAGTTACCACCAGAGAAGTGAAGATTCCAGATCTTTCACCTGTACCACAGACACAAGCAACAAGCGCAGAGTTCAGGAACATACTAGTAAGGACTCGAGTTGCCTGTCAGGTCGGTACCGAGGAGCACAGGGCCGGCTGCATAGTTCACTCAGCAGCAGGCCACAGACACACAGTGCAGGCAAGGAAGCCAAAACGGCCCGGCTGGGTGGGAGAAGCCCTGAACCCCTCACAGACTCCGTGGACAGTACTCTGCTGAATACCATCATCAGTAAAGGACAAAGAAACTGCAAAACCGTGAGTCTGCCTGTTTATTGTGCTCGTGTCCTGCACTCCCCCCATAGACTAACATACTGCCCCGGGGAAAAGGCTCTACCCGTGGGGAGCCGTCCCATCTCAAGCTGCCTTCCATCACCCCGGAGGTTCTGCAGCAGCGGTGGTCATCTCTGATCACATTCCACGGGTGGCGTCACGAACATAACCCCCCCTTTTATTGTGGAACCAGGGAGCACAGACCGGGTCACGACACCGTGATCCCCTTTCCAGAAGCGACCCCTTGGCCCGGTTCTGGGTATCTCCTTAACCCCTGGCGACACATCTGCCTTTCTCCTGCACCTTTTTGAGTGTTGATGGGTTGCCTGTGTTTCAGCGTCAGGAGTCCGCTCCCCGGCTTTGTGGATGTCGGGGGAGCCCTTTGCCCGCAGACGCTGGCCCGTGGGATCTCTCTGCCTGAGCGGTGGCTTTCTATCCCCCTCGTTGGGCTGTTGTCTTCAGTCGGGACTTTGGGTGGGAAAGGACCTATAGTCCTGGCCGCAATCAGTTAATTAACTCAGTCCAGTAGCTTCTGGACCTCGTTTCAGGGTCTGAGTACCCCCCTTTGTGCTCCGGTTTCCGAGTCGGTTCCCCGGGTCGGTACCGGCGAGCCACTACCCTGTCCCAGTCCACCACGGTTCCACCGAGCTGTCTTTCCGGCTCCTGCAGGCTGAGGGTACCGTATGCGTCCTAGACAAAGGTGCCCGGGCTCCAACCCTGGCACCTGTCAGACTGCTGCAGACCTGCTACACAGGCCTGCTTCCACTCTCCTTCACTCCCAAAACTAATCTGTCTACTTTTCCCGCCTTAGGCTCTCTGAACTCCTTGGTGGGCGTGCCAACCGGCTGGCTCCGCCCCCCTGGTTTGCCCATCAAGCCCTGAGGGGGATTACTAGGGTTTTAATGGTTGGCTGATGACACCTTATTAGGGGACAGGGGTTATGCGAGGCACTAACTGTGACTACCTGGCTAGTCCAGGGCGTCACATACGTATGTGTGTATGTATGTGTGTATGTGTGTATGTCCGCTAAAGCAATCCGCAACGTCACACTTACAATCACAAACTTTTGCACAGACACCCCATGTGACTCAGGGAACGTCATAGACAATGTTTTGATGGGAAAATTTAACCCCGCACTTTACAGTTACTCTCAAAAAAACCTGCCTCCATTAAAGTCAATGGAGCTTCGAGATACAGGTTATTCATAGGAGCTGTGATTGTTTGCTATAGGAACAAAATAAATTGTTAGTATAAGAAGCTTATGTGTGAGGTAATAAAATGTCTGTGGGGAGATGGCTAGAGAGAGACAGAAAGAGACAGACAGACATAGGCACAGACAGAGTAAGAGACAGACAGAGCCAAACAGACAGGGAAAGAGACAAAGACAGAGACAGAGAGAGAGACAGACTGTCAAAGAGACAGACAGAGGCAGACAGGCACAGACAGACAGGGAAAGAGACAGGCAGACAGGGAAAGAGAGAGACAGACAGAGACAGACAGGGAAAGAGACAGACAGACAGGGAAAGAGAGAGACAGGGAAAGAGACAGAGACAGGGAAAGAGACAAAGACAGGGAAAGAGACAGGGAAGCAGACAGGGAAAGAGACAGAGACAAGGAAAGAGACAAAGACAGGGAAAGAGACAGAGACAGGGAAAGAGACAGGGAAAGAGACAAAAATAGGGAAAGAGACAAAGACAAGGAAAAAGACAGGGAAAGAAACAGAGAGAGATGGGGAAAGAAACAGAGACAGATGGGGAAAGAGACAGATGGGGAATGAGACAGATGGGGAACGAGACAGACCTGGAACGAGACAGACCTGGAACAAGACAGACCTGGAACAAGACAGACCTGGAACGAGACAGACGGTGAAAGAGACAGATAGACACAGACAGACAGATAGACACAGTCAGACAGACATGGATAAAGACAGAGACACACATGGATAGAGACAGACACATCGACAGACAGGGAAAGAGACAGAGAGACAGACACAGAGACAGACACATAAAAAGAGAGAAATAAAAACAAGACACTGTCTCTTGTTCACCAATTTATTAGAAATCCAAGTTCCCAAACCTGACATAGTTCTGCAGTTTCAGCGGCATTCCTCAGTTACCTGCATCAAAGAAAGTGGCTCCATAGGTTTTTAGCAGCAGTCAGACCTGGCTAACATTGCTTACATTGAGACCAGGGACACTTAGAGTGGTGACATTAGGAATGTCACTGCTTATCACTCTGATTAGCGATGACATTCCTTATGTCACCACTCATTTCTCCATGTTCTCCGCTGCCTGTCTGTGCACACACACTCATAGACTTGTATGGATGCACGTGAGCCGAGATACGCTGCCAAACGTACCATGCTGGTATTTTTTATCATGCCGATTTGTGAGATGGACACTACCTCATTGTTTAACACTGGCGTAAGTGCAATCCAATGTTTTATCTGATGGTTTTCATTCATGTTAATTGCAAATAGGAGAGAGTTCTAATGGTGATGGTGTTGCAGTATTATATGCCAGTGGAATTTCTGGTAATATTGAGATATATATGGGGAAGCATTGGGATATCCGAAAAATAAGCTGGTTTGGAGGCAAAGTCTAGAAGTTGCCTTGGGGCCTATAGATCTCCAGTTATGCCCCTAATAGCAACTAAACTGAGGCAAGCACAGCTAAGTAACACAGTCATGGGTCAGACAGAGACCCAAGCCAAAATGTACCTTGTGGCCCATGATATTCTAGTTATAACACATGGTGTTCTTCATATTAGTGATATAATGCAGGCTATAAGGACACAGCATGTACAATGATCTCTATATGTGTACTATCGTTAATGACATCTTTGTTCATTAAAGCATTTAACATAATACATCATAGGATAAACATAATCTAAATCATCATTTCTTAATATATTAATTATACATCAATATGGGCCTCTATGACTTTAGTATATTAGGATAGTCTCCCTGCTGGATTAGTAATATTTTATAATATCATCCTCCATAATATGGCTTGTTGCCCTAAAGTTAAAATGGAGTGAAAAAATGATTGATGTCTTTTGGCATGTTAGCACATCAAACATATAGCAGATGACTTTCAGACATCCTATTATGCCGGGTCTTTTCTGTTGTGGGAAATGGAATCCCGTCTTGAGTTTGAGCTCGGCATCTGTCCTGTGTCATGTTTATACACTGATGCATGGTATATTTTGCTTGTTTCAAGCTTGCGGTTTTGTATACATTTCTCTCTTGTTACATGATGACACAATGGGAGTGCCCTATTCCCCATTCTGGTAGCGACAATGCAGTTTAAAATTCTTGTCATGCTTCTGCTGCCGGCAATGCCAAATGTTTATTTTCCTTTCTTACCGCTCCAGTTACTGTAAATGTTATTGAACAGCCTCTCCAAAGGAAAGGGCTTTGGTTTCATTAGACGTTGGCCCCTTTAACAATTTACTATACACGCTAACATGTAAGACCAATGATTGTGGTGGTGAACACCTCTGAGATGAAGATTAGTTTTTTCCCATATTTGGCTATAACTGGTCTTTTTATAAGTGGGAGATCCAGCGTGGTAATAGACATCCCAGGAAGAAAAAACTAAGATTTGAATTAAATTTAAAAGTAATAGCAAAGGACATAAAGCTAGTGTGCAACAGGAACAACTGTAGATAGTGGACCTACGCGTTTCGGCAGATGGCCTTATTCATGGTCTGTTTGCTGATTGAATAACTCTCCATTTGTCGGTACCATCCGTGGGATGTTCACATGTTAGTAAGAGGGAGTGAACGACCAACATATCATTAAGAACAAAAAATCAATGATAATCACAAAATAGTTATAATCTAAAAATACAATTAACAAGTAAGGTTAAATTATAATGACATGATCAGAAAACCAAAATTTGCACAAGACACAGTTTATATTGTAGAAATAAATCCTGTCTGCTATTCAAAGCTTTTGGTAGATGAGTTTCAAGAGTGAAAATCCATTTGGATTCTCTATTCAGTCATTTCCGTTTGTGGGATCGGTTTTGTGATATTGTCCATGTCAATGAAACTAAATCCAATTAAATCGCCCATTTCTGGCAAAGTGTTTGGATGCAGCTGACAATGACACTGCTAAAGGGTTAATTGCATCTGAAAGATGTCTACATATACTTGTTGTTAACCTCTTCACCACCCGGCAATTTTTTCACTTTGCGTTTTCTTTTTTTCCTCCCCTCCTTCCAAGAACCATAACTTTGTTAGCAGTATGAGATCTTGTTTTTTTGTGGAATGAGTTGTATGCTTCAACCAAATCATTAATATTAGCATATAATCTACTAGCAAATGTAAAAAAAAAATAAAATGCTGTGAAATTGAAAAAAGTGCAATTCCACAATAGTTTTTTTTTTATTCACCATGTTCACTATATGGTAAAACTAACCTGGCAGTATGATTCTTCAGATCAGTATGAGTACGTCGATACTAAAACTGTATAGTTTTTATTTTCTTTAATTAGTAAAAAAAAAACAACAAGAAAAATTTGCTTTTGGCACCATTTTCTGAGACCAGTAACATTTTCATCTTTTTAAAATTTATTGCTGTATGACTTATTTTTTGCGCCCTAGGCTGATGTTTTTACAGATATAATTTTTCATTGTAATGTTGTGGGAAGCCAAAAAACATAATTCTGGCATTTTGAATTTTTCCAAGTACACTGTTTACCGATGTGCAATACAAAGTAATGTTGTGGTACCGTGTTACCAGAAAAATCAATTGATATACTATGTCTCAAGAATGAAAAAAGTATTTTAGGAGTGATACCTTTATAGGCTAACCAGAAAAATTATATTAGCAAGCTTTCAGAGCATCAAAGCTCCTTCTTCAGGCTGTTTGCTTGCTAATATAATTTTTCTGGTTAGCTTATAAAGGTATGAATCCTAAAATGCTTTTGTCATTCTTGGGACATAGTATTTCATTTAATTGTTTACCAATCAGATTTATTTATTTTTTATTGTGATAGATCGGACATTTCTAAATGCAGCAATCCCAAATATGTGTTTTTTTATATTATTATTTTATATTCAATGGGACAAAAAGAGGGTGATTTGAACTTTTGTTTTTTATATTATTGTTTATATTGTTAAAAACTGTTTTATCCGTTTTTATTGTATTTCCAGTCTCCTTAGGGGGCTTGAAGCTGAGTTTATCTGAATTGGCTTGTGGTATATAGAGCACTGCATCAGCAATGCTCTGTACAACAGAAATCCCATTTTCCTATGTACGCCACCTCGCAGTAAACGTTTGTAGTTTTATGTGCAGAATGGCATGATTTGCATCTACTAGCTCTGCACTTAAAAAAAAACTTTCTAATCAAGCCATGTTTTGTCCTTCTGGGGTTTTTTTCCATATGAAAAAAACTCGGAGACAAGATGGAGCTTATTTAGTTTCCTGTAAAGTCCCGAATTAAGGATGACAATCGACCCTTCCTTGTCGGCTTGTCGTATAAGAAGATCTTTTATTTGTCAACTCTATGAGAGCTTTCCATTTATGCATGTTATCTTGAAGTCTTATTGATTTCTTAATTTCAGCTAATTCTTTATCTATGATTTCCTGGAATTGATTAAATATTTGTGGTCGAGATTGCAATGGATAGAAAAATGGGTTAGCAATAACAAAACATTCAATGTAGCATCAGTTGTAAGGGAATTCGCTTTCATTGTAATTAAGAGCACTAATACTTTATGTTCAGTCATGCTGAGTTTGGGATAGCAGAGAACTGGGACCCCTAAGCTGTCCCTCAAGCTAAGGGACCCTACGCTATCCTAACCTCAGGAATACTCCTAATGGTGGAGAGGCCTAGGTCTCCTTCCTGACCCTGCTGCTGACCTGTTCTGATCTAATGCCTCATCAACCTCCCCACAGGGAGAGGCGGGACAGGAATATGTTGAAACCACAGATGAAGATACAAAAAGGGGAAACACACACACAGGATAAGACAATAAGGTATTCAAGAGGAAAACAAGAGCAGGAAGGAAGTATAAAACAACAGGGGTACACTCCACTACAGCACACAGCAAAAAGTAACAATTAAGCACAACTTTCACCTCAGAGAGTCTGGGACACCACACATCACAGACCAACACAGAATAAACTATGGCTGGCGATGGGTAGAAGCATTCCAAGTGTATAAATAGGAGGAGAGCAGATAGGATAGGTTTCCCTACAATGTTTGATTAAAGGAGCAAGCAGACTGGCAGAGATTAACTATTGCTAGTCTGCCTATGAATTAGCACACAGCAGGTCAACAACTGAGTGTGCCTGTGTTGATCCCAGAAACCATCGGGCGGAGTGTCAGAATCTGTAATCTGAATGCCGCCATGATAGTTGGCGAAGTTTGTGCAAAACTCAGAGTGACATTTTCCTTAAAATAATATGTGTTGCGGTTTTTCATGAGAATAGAATTGTCAAGGCTTGGAATGCCATCTGTCCACAGTCTTCATAAGGCTATGTCCGAGCGCTGCATCTTTTTCTGACCACAAAGATGCAGCGATTTTGGCCCCAGAAAAATGCACAAAAAGGCACCAACAGGAAAAACACATAAAAAGCATGCGTTTTTGCATGTTTTTGTGCATTTTTTTGATGCGTTTTGATGCATTTTTTGCTGTGTTTTTGTCCAATGCATTCGATGGGTGAAAAATGCAAAAATAATTGACATGCTGCATCTTTGTGGTCACCACAAAGACGCAGCCAAAAAAAAACTGCAATGTGCGGACAAGAAAAATAAAATCTCATAGACTTTGCTGGGGAAGCAAATTCAGGCAGTTTTGAGACCAAAACTGCGCGCAAAAACATGGCAAAAAAACGCAGCATGCGCACATAGCCTAATAGTGTAATCTTCATTTGCAAAATGACATTTGATGGTAAGGTTATGTGCTAATTTATTTATCTTCAAAATAGGTTTGAAAATGTCAAACTTGTTGGTGTGGGAAAAACCCAATCCTTTTGACAGTAAAGGTATTTGAGACTATGATAAGATATAACTTGATAGATTCCATATTGGAAATTCTTGTACTTACAATTAGAGATCAATAGAAAATATAGAAAAGCTCACAATGACAAAGGTATGCTTGAATAAATCCTTGTAATGTCCTCCACCAGATCCAAGCAGGATATAGGATAGCTAGCCGCACAATATAATGATCCACATGAAGAGAAAAATCTGCTGGGAATCCATGGTGGCAATAAAATGTAACTTTTAATAATTATCTTTCATGTTTCTGGGCTGTCACTGGGCTATATTGAGTTTCATATTATATTATTATTATTATTATTATTATTATTATTATCATTTTCCTCCAAAGATATTCAATTTGGTTCAGGTCTGGAGACTGGTTAGGCCACTCCAGGACCTTGAAATGTTTCCTTTGGAGCCATTCCTTTGTTGCCCTGGCTTGGCTGTGTGTTTTGGGTCATTGTCATGCTGAAAGACCCAGCCATGACCCATCTTCAATGCTCTTACTGAGGGAAGTAGGTTGTTGGCCAAGCCCTTGCAATACATGACCAGCCATCCTCCCTTAAATACCTTGCAGTCATCCTGTCCCCTTTGCAGAAAAGCACCCCCAAAGTATGATGTTTCCACCTTCATGCTTCATGGTTGGGACGATGTTCTTGAGGTTGTACTCATCCTTTCTCTTCCTCCAAACACGGCAAGTGGAGTTGATACCAAAAAGTTCTATTTTTGTCTCATCTGACCACATACTTCCTCTGGATCACCCAGATGGCCATTGGCAAACTTCAAATGGGCTTGGACTTGTGTTGGCTTGAGCAGGGAGGCCTTGCATGCCCTGTAGCATTTTAATCTATGATGGTGTAGTGTGTTACTAACTGTAATCTTTGAGACTGTGGTACCAACACTATTCAGGTCATTGACCAGGTCCTCCCATGTAGTTCTGGGCTGATTCCTGACCTTTTTCAGAATCATCCTTAACTCACAAGGCGAGATCTTGCATGAGGCCCCAGACCCAGTAAAATTGACAGTATCTTGTGTTTCTTCCATTTTCTAATAATTGCACCAACAGTTGTTGCCTTCTCTCCAAGCTGCTTGCCTATTGTTCTGTAGCTCATCCTAGCTTGTGCAGGTCTACAATTTTGTCCCTAGGATCCTTAGACAGCTCTTTGGTCTTGGCTATGGTGGAGAGGTTGGAGTGTTATTGAGTGTGTGGACAAGTGTCTGTTATATAGGTAGCAGGTTCAAACAGGTCCAATTAATATAGGGAATGAGTGCAGAGTACAAGGGCTTCTTAAAGAAAAATAACAGATCTAATGAGAGCCAGAATTCTTTCTGATTGGTAGGTGAGCAAATACTTATTTCATGCAATAAAATGCATATTAGTCATTTTAAAATCATAAAATGTAATTTTCTGAATTTTTGTTGGGATTCTGTCTGTCATAGTTGAAGTGTATCCATGATAAAAAATTACAGACCTCGCCAATCTTTGTAGGTGGGGAAATTTGTAAATCAGCTGTGTATCAAATACTTATTTACTCCACTGTATATTTTCTTTATGTGCATCACATGTTTTTGTACACAGGATTTCAGAGGTATGATCCCACCGGATTCTTAATTCATTGGACATTCTGTGCTTTAATTAATCATGAGGGACTAAGTTTATCAAGTACAGTTATTACATTGTCTGGTTTGCTGTCAAAAATCTGTGCTAGTTTACTAAATCTTGAAGTACAGTCCTCCAAATCCAAAAAATCCTGAGAGTTTAGTTCTGTCATGATTAAAAGTGCATATGCCAATAGTGTTAGATATATTGTATAAAGTTCAAAATGAGCAAGACTGTGTATCTACTTAGAACTATGTAAAGATCCCACAAATTCTTAAAATAACTCATTACAAAAACTTTTGGAAGAAGGTCTTCACAAGGGAGCCATCGATAAAAATTTGTCGGAATATCTCCATATTGATTATCTTACTGTCACCATTTACCATTCACTCCCAAAAATGCAATAGAACATCTTTACAACACCCCTAAACCTATAGTATCAGGTATAGGTTCTCTGGGTGAAAAATTGAGAGCATGGGTTGATCATTATTTTCAACGCGTGATACAGGACATTCTGGGTTATATTAAAGGCACTAAATCTAAGGTCTCACCGTCTGATAGCATTATATGGTTGGATAATTATAAATGGTTTTCATGCAATGTGGTGGCACTATAGCTCTTTACTCTACACACTGTAGCTCTTCAGTGTCTATTATACCACCTTGATATATTCACAATGCAATACAGAAATTGAGGATTTTACATTTTCCTCTTTTAATTTTTTGTTAAAAAATAGTTTTGTTTTAATAATAGATTTTTCTTCCAGCCACAATGAGTCAGCATGGGTGTTAAATTTTCATTATGAAATATTGGGATGTCTAGTTGGGAGGAGCTATTCCTTTACGGTGAGAGCAATCAATTCAATTCCAAAATTATTTGGTATGGTCGTTTCATTGACGACCTCCTCACAATATGGGAAGGTACACCACCAGAAGCTGATAACTTTCTTCATTATATCAATAATTAAAATGTCAATCTGAAATTCACTATTTTTTTTAACCAAACTAGTATTAGTTATTTGGATATAAATCTTACAGCAGATATAACCAATAAAACAGTTATAGTACCACCATATAGGAAACTAACTTCTAGCAATTCAACACTTACAGCTAACACCTTTCCAACCAACCTGCTCAAGACTAGTCAATAGAGGTAATCCTAAATGGTCTTTAGACAGAGCACAATCCATAGTTCCTAATATAGCTAAAAAAAACCTTTTAAACAGTCATACAAATTCTCAGAAATGAGAAAACAATTCTATACTTACTTTCTCAACAAACTATAGCCAGCAAATTTTGCCATTATACACATAAAACTACAAAATTTTACTCCATTTATAACAAACAACAATTAACAATAAATGACTTCATTAATTGTAATAGAACCCATGCCATTTATTAAATTTCTTAAATTGTAGATTTGGAAAAACACATATGAGAAGACATCTTTCAGATGCCATTAACCCTTTAGCAGTGGTATTGTCAGCTGTAAAACATTTAGCTAGAAATCACAGGGGTAATTTAACTGGATTTAGTTTCCTTGGCATAGAAAAAGTCACAAAACCGATCCAAGGAGGGAGACCACAAACGTAAATTACTGAACAGAGAATCCAAATAGATTTCCTTGTCTACCAAACAGTTTGAATAGCAGACAGGATTTAATTCTACAACATTACCAGTCTCTCATGCAAATTTTGTTTTTCTGATCATGGCATTTTATTGATAATTTAACCTTAGGTGGCCATTGTATTTTTATATTACTAGTATATTGCAATTATTAGTGATGAGCGAGCACTAAAATGCTTGAGTCCACAGTTCTCGAATCAAGCAGGTCGGATGCTCGATTTGAGTAATGACTATAATGAAAGTCAATGGGAAACTGGAGCATTTTTCAGTAAAACCCCCATCACCAAGGAGGGCTGGGGGAGGAAGATCTCTGAAATGGGTGGAAATAGAGCTCAAATACAGGGTAGGCCATACATATGGATACACCCCGATAAAATGGAATTGGTTGCTGATACCTTACCGTTTGTGGCATATTACTACATGAGAGGGGCAAAACATTTGAGGCCGGGTGACGCCCATTGCGGCCATCTTCAAAAGCGCCATTTTGAATTCAACTTTACTTTTTTCATTGGGAAGGGGTCATGTGACACATCACACATAGATAATTGCACAAGAAAATCAATGGTGTCCTCATTTTTAACGTAGCTTTATTCATTATCGAGTAATTGACACATTTGTGACATGGAACAACGACAGTAAACCACTAAAGGATGTGCTCAAAGTGCTTCCCATTGTGTTGAATTGTCAAGAGGATTCTCTTCTCCCACTCTTGACACACCAAGAGCAATACCGCAGAAGAAATGCTACCACAGGCCTCCTGTATCTGTTTTTTCAGGTGCAGAACATCCTGGATCTGTGGTATTGTTCTCGGTGTGTCAAGAGTGGTAGAAGAGAATCGCATTGACAATTAGTGCTCCAAAATTCAAATAGCGCTCCTTCCCTTCTGAACCCTGTCATGCGCCCAAAAAGTAGTTTTCCATCACATATGGGTGTGCTCAAGAGAAATTGCTCATGAAACTGTATGATCCGTTTTCCTGGTACCGTTGTGAAAATTAAAAATTTGGGACAACAGCAACATGTCTGTGGGAAAAATGTATTCATTTTCAGGGCTCAATGTTCTAAAATCCTGTGAAGCACCTGTGGGTGTTAAGGTGCTCACCACACCTGTAAATAATTTTTTTGAAGGGTGCAATTTCCAAAATGGGGTCACTTGTGGGGGGTTTTCACTGTTTAGGCACATCAGGGACTCTGCAAACATGACATCGCGTCCCCTGTTACTCCTTCCCTTCCAAGTCCTGCCATGCACCCAAACAGTAGTTTTCCACGACATATGGGGTATCATTGTACTCAGGAGAAATTACACAACACATTTTATGGTCCATTTTTCCTGTTAACCTTAAAAAAATGCTAAATTTGAGATTAAAGCAATATTTTTGAGTGAAAAAGTAAATTTTTCATTTTTTCCTGCCAAATTCCTTTAATTCCTATGAATTACTGAAAGGGTTAATAAACTTCTTGAATGTGGTTAGATCACTCGAAGGAGTGCAGTTTTTAAAATAATGTCCCTTTTGGGTATTTTCTGTCATGTAGGCCCCTTAAAGTCACTTCAAATGTGATGTGGTCCCTAAAAAAATTGATTTGATTAGAAACATTACAAATTGCTGATAATCTTTTAACCCGTCTAACTTCCTAACGAAAAAAAAATATTTCAAAACTGGTGCTGATGTAAAGTAGAAATGTGGTAAATGTTATTTAATAACTATTTTGTGTAACATAGCTCTTTGCTTTAAGTGCATAAAAATTAAAAGTTTGAAAATTGCCAAATTTTCAAAACTTTTTGCCCAAATTCTTATATTTTGAGAAATAAACGTAAAGATTTCAACCTAAATTTACCACTGCCATGAATCACTGGGATCCGTCAAAGCGTTACAGAGTTAATACCTCATAAAGGGACACTGGTAAGAATTGTAAAATTTGGCCCTGTCAGGAAGGTGAAAACAGACATCGGTGGTAAGGGTTTTTTTTTTACATAAAAACATGTTTTCAACATTAGATCATTTTCTAATGACACATTCCCTTTAAAGGGAACCTGTCACCAGATTTGGCGACTATAAGCTGCGGCCTGGTGATCTCCTGTGGATTATTTGGTGTGGTATGGAAATATCCTCACTTTGTTATTTCCTCCCTTAGATTGGAAACACATCTATGCGAGTAAAATCGGTCCGACTGGGCTGAAAAAAACTCGGCTGATTTTAGTTCACGTTAGGTCCGAGTGCAACGCAAGTGCGATGCTTTTTCTGAATAAATTAATGATTTTACTAGCGTGTGTAATGCGTGTGTAATGCGTGTGTAATGTGTATTTTTTACTGTCATCTGCCATTCAGCTCTGCTACATGACCGCTGACAGCAGACACAGACAGCCATGTAGCAGAGCTGAATGGCAGATGACAGCAGACACAGACAGAGCCACACGATCAGAATGAACTCGGGTGAACTTCACCCGACTTCATTGTCATGCTGCGGCTGTCTGTGTCGCGTCCTGATTAGCGGTCACCTGTGAAGGGCTCACCGGTGACCGCAAATCCCCTGAGTGACTGAAGTTAGCAGCCCTCTCTCATACTCACCGATCCCCGGCGCGGCGCTGCTTACTATTTTGAAAAAGCCGACCGCTCATTAAACAATCTCGTATTGCCTGCTTTCACCGCCCACAGGCGCCTATGATTGGTTGCAGTGAGAAACGCCCCCACGCTGAGTGACAGGTGTCTCACTGCACCCAATCACAGCAGCCGGTGGGCGCGTCTATACTGTGCAGTGAAATAAATGATTAAATAATTTAAAAAAACGGCGTGCGTTCCCCCCCAATTTTAATACCAGCCAGATAAAGCCATACGGCTGAAGGCTGGTATTCTCAGGATGGGGAGCTCCACGTTATGGGGAGCCCCCCAGCCTAACAATATCAGCCAGCAGACACCCAGAATTGCCGCATACATTAGATGCGACAGTTCTGGGACTGTACCCGGCTCTTCCCGATTTGCCCTGGTGCGTTGGCAAATCAGGGTAATAAGGAGTAAAAGGCAGCCCATAGCTGCCAATAACTCCTAGATTAATCATGTCAGGCGTCTCCCCGAGATACCTTCCATGATTAATCTGTAAGTTACAGTAAATAAACATACACACACCTGAAAAAATCATTTATTTAAAATAAAAAACACTAACAAATTCCCTGGTTCACCAATTTAATAAGCCCCAAAAAGCCCTCCATGTCCGGCATAATCCAGGATGGTCCAGCATCGCTTCCAGCTCTGCTGCATTGAGGTGACCGGAGCTGCAGAATACACCGCCGCTCCTGTCAGCTCCACGCAGCAACTGAAGACAGCCGCGCGATCAGCTGAGCTGTCACTGAGGTTACCCGCGGCCACCGCTGTATCCAGTGACAGCGGATAACCTCAGTGACAGCTCAGCTGATCGCGCTATTCCCTTCATTAGCTGCGTGGAGCTGACCGGAGCGGCGGTGTATTCTACAACAGGTTAAGTTTTCTAACTTGGCGCAGTCCTGGTTGGTTGCCGGTCACCTGAACTTAAACTGCCTCTTCCAGACCAGTGTGCTGGGGATCGCAATCTGTGTGTCTCCTTCCAGAAGGCATGTAAATTGTGTTTTCGCCTGCGTCCGCTCTCTTCCGGGAGTGAGTCAAAGCATGTGGTAGTGTAGTGGGTGTGGGAGTGTTAGACCAGGGCTTCTCAGAAGTTAGGGTGACGCTGGCGGTCCAGACCTCGCCGCCATCAGGCGTACGTCTGGAATAAGGGACAGCTTAGGGTCCCCTAGTCTGAGGGACAGTCTAGATGCCCCTCCCACCAGTTATCATATTACACCCAGTGATACATATACCTGAATGACATTCTCATTTATTCTCTAGATATCAGGTCACACATGAAACATGTTAAACAACTTTTGCAGCTACTCAGGCCAAACAAGTTGTACACAAAGTTAGACAAATGTGTATTCGCCGTTCAGGAACTGCTGTTTCTGGATTACATTATCTCCGCCTCTGGTTTTAGGATGGATCCCTCCAAACTGCAGGTTAGCCTAAAATGGAACCATCCTAAAGTGGGCTTTACACGCTACGAGATCGCTACAGCGATCTCGTTGGGGTCACGGATTTTGTGACGCACATCCGGCCGCTGTAGCGATGCCATTGCGTGTGACACCTATGAGCGATTTTGCATCGTCGCAAAAACGTGCAAAATCACTCATCGGCGACATGGGGGTCCATTCTCAAATATCGTTACTGCAGCAGTAACGAAGTTGTTCCTCGTTCCTGCGGCAGCACACATCGCTCCGTGTGACACCGCAAGAACGAGGAAGCTCTCCTTACCTGCCTCCCGGCCACAATGCGGAAGGAAGGAGGTGGGCGGGATGTTCATCCCGCTCATCTCCGCCCCTCCACTTCTAGTGGGCGGCGGTTCAGTGACGCTGCAGTGACGTTGCTGTGATGCTAAATGAACCGCCCCCTTAGAAAGGAGGCGGTTCGCCGGTCACAGCAACGTCGCAGGGAAGGTAAGTAGTGTGACGGGTCCGGGCGATGTTGTGCAACACGGGCAGCGATTTGCCCGTGTCGCACAACAGATGGGGGCGGGTACGCACAATGGCGATATCGGTACCGATATCGCAGTGTGTAAAGCGGCCTTTAAACTCTTATGTGGGCTTTACACAAGACGAGCTATCGTGCGATGCATCGTCAAGGTCACGGTTTTCGTGACGCACATCCGGCATTGTTCACGACGTTGTCTCGTGTGACACCTCCGAGCGACACAGTATCACTCATAAAACGTGAGTCGCGTACTCGTCGCTCAGTTTTAAAAAATTGTTTAATTAAAATGGCACCGGTTGTTCATCGTACCCGGGGTAGCACACATCGCTCCAGGTGACACCCCAGGAACGATGAACACAGCTTACCTGCGTCCCGCGGCTCCCGCCGGCTATGCGGAAGGAAGGAGGTGGGCGGGATGTTTACGTCCCGCTCATCTCCGCCCCTCCGCTTCTATTGGCCGGCAGCTGTTTGACGTCGCTGTGATGCCGAACGTCCCTCCCCCTTCAGGAATAGGATGTTTGCCGCCCACAGCGTGGTCGCACAGCAGGTAAGTACGTGTGACGGGGGTTAAACGACTTTGTGCGACATGGGCAGCGATTTGCCCGTGACGCACAAACGACGGGGGCGGGTACGATCGATCATGTAATCGCACGATTGGTCGACTCGTGTAAAGCCCGCATTAGGCTATGTGCTGACAATTTTTTCACAGAAATTCCGTGGATTCCTCAAAAATCTGCAGTACAGCGAGTCCCAGCCATTTCTATGGCATTTTGGAACTGCTGTGCCTATGCTGCGTTTTTTTCTGCAGCGGAAATAATGCGGATTTCCCTGCGGAAAAAACTGCAGCATGTCAATTATTCCTGCAGATTTTTCCGCACGATCCCATACTTACCTGCCTTGATAGAAGACACCGGAGTCACTTCCTCCCGTCCAGAGGAGCACAGTGGAGCCAGGAGCAGGCAGCAGGAGGTGGGCGGGGCATGCACGAGCTCCGGTCATATGACAGCCGGAGCTAGTTCAGGCCCGCCCACCTTCTCTTACAAAGTGCAGACAGACACGGCCGGAGAGTGAAGTGCTGCGTGATGGAGGTAAGTATGAACTCCCCGATCACTCCAGCACTTGTTCTGCATTGAGGATGCAGTGCCGAAGCCATGGTACTGTATCCTCAATGCAGAATGACTGCAGCATATCCACAGGACATTCCACAATAAAACCGCAGCATGTAAACAGAAAAAGTTGTGCTGCAGTTTTCTGAGAGCTCCTGCGGTATGTCCTGCATATCCGCAGGACACTTTCCCCGTGGGCACATAACCTTAAGGCGCTGCGACGGTTCTTGGGTTTTGCGAAGTATTGCAGAAAGTTTCTAAAAAAAATGTTCTGCATACCTAGACCTGTGACTGACATGACAAGAAAAGGTACGGATTTTTCTAACTGGTCTGAGAGCGCTTTACATGCATTTGACTGCCCGAAAACTGTCTGGTGTTTTAATTTTGTTGTTTTTTCTCAATACAATGGTAAATGAGGGAAAGTGTCAGGGAGTGTGCTGAATATTGAAACAAATTATTTTTTTTTCTGTGTGTGTATTTTATTTTTGAATACTGGGTTAATAATTGGGGAGTCTGATAGACACCTCTCCATTACTAACACCAGGACTTGATGCCAGCTGACACAACTTAACTGATATCAACCCCAAACACTTCCCAGATTGCCACTGCACCTCGGCAATCAAGAAGAGCTGAGGCAAAGCACCAGAATTGGAGCATCTAATGTGATGCGGCACTTCTGGAGCGACTGCAGGTTAGAATCTTTAGGCTGGGAAGGACCCAGTAGCAATGGACCTTCCCAGCCTGATAATATCAGCTATCTGCTTTACATTTGCAGGTTATCAAAAATGAGGGGATCCCAAATTGTTTTTTTAAAAAATGATTAATTTATTTGGCTAAAATCTATCTATCTATCTATCTATCTAACGGTCTGTCTGTCTTTCACATCTTTACAACATTAAAAACAATTAATTTAACTGTCATTTTTTTTTCCAGTGCGTGTCACACGGATGCACATGGACAGCACACTCATGACACACGGATGACAAATACGACCACATGGATGGTGAAAATGGAATGTACCATATGTGCGTTTTTTTAAACATGTGTATGGAGGGGGCTTAAAGCATATAGTAACAGCCAGCTGAATAATACAATGAACAAAGAGTAATAATAATATTTAGTATTAATATATAAAAGTAGCAACAAATCCAGCTTACCATCTCTGCATCCACTCTCTGCTCAGAGCCCGGCCAAACCCTGACAATTGAAAAAGTAACAGGAAAGTTCAGCTCAAATGAACAGTTTCTTCTTTATTTCTTGAGAATATCAAGTACACAGGACATCAAAATTTTCACAAGAAAGCCGCTATATTGGCATATGCATCAACGTGTTTCTGGTGTGTTTTCACCCTTAATCATGATGATTAAGGGTGTTATCGGGCTTATTTTGCCTTTTTCTTGTCATTACGCTATTGGGCTACATTAGGGCAGGTAAGTATATAATGATTACTTACCTGCGCTGCTGTCATCCCATCTACCCCGTCTCAGAGCGGTCATGTGACCGGTCCTGCCGTGATTTTGCTGCTTCCTGTGATGTCATGACGACAAGTGCAAGAGCTTACGCTTGCCTTGTAGACGGGCATCACAGCCGACGTCATGTAGCCGCCCTGCTGGGCAGGTACAGTGCGTGGCGTCCCCGCCCCCCTTCCCTGCACCCTTCTACACATCCCATAGTGCAGGGGTCTTGTTGCCTGTATGCTGCATGCAGCCCGCATGCTGCTGGTGGCGCGCAGGCTAATGGCCCCCCTTGCTGAACGCTGCCTTTGCTGGGGGGCCCGTGCAGTTAGCGCTGTATATCAGATGACTGATTCACTGGTGCTGCGCAGATGGGAGCGCTATATGATCAGAGGCCAGCAGCGGATCATTGCAGTAGCTGTATACAGAGCTCGGCTCTGGAGAGCGCCGGGGAATCTGTCATCTGATATAAAGCGTTGTCAGCTGCGGCCCCTGATGCTGCTTGTGTGGCGCCCCTGACCCGGTCAGGCACCACTGACTACTGCACCCATGCTGGGACAGTACTTCCAGGTAATCCTAAGGGCCAGAATGAGGTGTATACGCACAGACACAGCAACCAGGTCTCCCACACCATTAGATGGGACTACCTTGCGCGGTGTATTGACAATTGGCGGGGGTGAGCGGTCACATGGTCAATCAGTCAGACAGTCAGTCAGTACGAGGTTGCCGGTGACTAGGCACGCACGGGGAACAGGTTCCTAGAGGAGACTTCAGTTTGAACTACCTGCTAAACCTGCCGGTGAGGGGAACTACAAGTACCTCACCAACCTTACAGAGTCCGAGCCTCAGCAGCAATGCAGGGATCCATAAGGGGACAGAGCTTGAAGCCGTCTCACCTGGTCCACGCTGCCGGCAAATGGTCCAAAAAGGGGAGAAAAGGAAGTTGCGACTCCCTGGATAGACCCCACGGTACTTCAAGTCAAGGGTCATCCGAACACAGAAGTACTAGGAAGGCGAGCCAACTAGTTACCCTCAGACTGGTCTGAAGGAGCCCTGGTTCAACCTGGTTTATCTCAGCATCACCCGGGTCAGCTCACCACAACAACAACAATTAAAGTGAGTAAAAAGCAGTTGAAAGACTCTTGGACTCTGCCTGTGTTAATCCGTGACCTGTACCTTACACACCTGAGCCCCTGGGACCTGCCTCACTCACGGGAGGCCACAACATCTGACTGGAGACCTCATCAGCCCCAGACACTCATAAAATCTGCAGTGGCGGTCATCCATATCCCTGACCGCAAGCCGTGAGTGGCGTCACGACACATTTATAAAAACTAACAGTACCTGTTGCCAGATTGAAGAAACCCTGTGGCGTCCCTGAAGCTGGAGCGACATTCCTGGGGCGGCACATCTTTGGCGTCACAAACAGGATCATGGACTAGGCCCGTTCAGACGGGTGACAGTGTGCCTCAGCGGTCCGATTGAAAAATTTGAACCGCCGCCATTTTGTGCCACTGCTGAAAGTGTGTCATCAAAAAGGCTTCAGCGCGCACAGGAGAAGTAACCGTCCACGGAGAGGAGTGTCCGTCCCAGAAATCCCAAGAGCGCTCTGATGCAGCGAGAGGAGGAGATGGGGGCGGATCTGTCCCGGACTGCTGGGACGTCCCAGTCCTGTGGGAGGAGAAACAAAAACGGAACTAAGGCCAGAAGTTGTGAGCGAGGGAAGGAGCAGGATGGAGTCAACAGAGAGTGATCAGAAGGAGCAGGGCTGGTCAAGGCCCATGACGGCAGAAGAGCTGGAAGCAGAGGTTAATAAAATTGCTGACTGCATGGAGGAGCAGCGAAAACGAGAGGTAGCCGCCTGGAGGAACAGAATGTTAATGGCGATCCGAAACCTGCGGTTGTCCATGCAGCGAGGCCCGCCTGGAGGCGCCGCCCATGCTCAGCCTAAGCCACCATCAGCAACAGAGACCCCGCAACTGGATGTCTCCAGCACGACCCCGGGTGAGTCCAAAACTGCCCCTGCCCTACCTGGTGTGCTGATGGCGCGACCATCGGAAGCCAGAGCGACGTCCGGTGCGACGCCCATCGCCCATGCCGTCCCGACCTGAAGCCGTCGCAGCACTCTCTCCGCTGGAGAGGGATCTGGATGCTCTGCCCTCGGCTCACCTGGTTGCTAGATACCTGGTCAGCAAGCTGCCGTCCCGACCTGAAGCAGTCGCAGCACCCTCTCCGCTGGAGAGGGATCCTGAAATCTTGTCACAGTCCTGTCCGGCTGCCGAAGGCTGGACCCCCAGAGCTGCCACTTGCCCGACCGGAGGAGACCGCAGCACCTTCTGTAAGAGAGGGAGACCATGAGGTCATGCTGCTGTCCCCCCACTGACCAGAAGAGGTCGCAGCACCCTCTGCCAGGGAGGGAGAACAGGTCCTGCCACCAGTAGCAACCGACACCCCATCGCTGACCCGACTTGGCCAGGTCGCAGCAAGTTCCAGCAGGGAAGAAGAGATGGAGAACACTTTGATTACTTGGTGGCCCGCTGATGACCAGGTGACATCTCTGCGGAGGCCAGCTCGCAGAGAGCGACGACGGGTGAGAGCTAGACGCCCACGCCCCCTTGTGGAGCCCATCCCAGAGAGTGAGCAGTTGGAGGTCTGGGACCTGCAAGAGAAGCAGCCCCTGCGGCGGGCCAGATCCCAGGCTTGAGATCCCCTCCATCTAGGAGTAGTGGAGGAGTTCAACTGTCGTACGGGGTATGGATTCATTGTAGAAGCAGGGGTAAAGGAGGGGATTTTTGTGTCCCGACGGGACGTTCAATCCTATTTACAGTGGGGTCATCCTGGCTGTGACCTGTACATGGGGGACGTGGTGGAGTTTACGCGGCATAAGGGGGAGAGAGGCTTGTACGCTTTGGATGTGGTACCATGTCCAAAGGGGACCTCAGTGAGCCCAGGTTCCACTCTCGCCGCTTCGACCAGGTCTCCATTGTCCCCACTACCAGAGGACACCCATGACACGACCTCCAAGGGTCAGTGCACTAAAGTACCCCGCACTGACCTTGGAAGGCGCAAGTTAATTTAAGCAAGTTGATTTTAAAAAGTCAAAAGACAAAGTTTAGTTTAAAAATGTTTTTATGACCAGTTAAAGCAACGTTTAAGAAAATGTGCCCGCAAGGACTTTTGCGTGAACTTTACAAATAATTTTAGCACCAGGTTTTGTGCACTTTATATGGACCATAGGTTATGAACTGGCTATAACCACAAACTCTCGCAGTGTACATAGTTACCTCAGTGGTACAAACCCCAGAGACTGCCTGTTGAGGGGCATGGCTCTGGACCACCAAGGGGGCACGCCTGTTTATGGAGCGTGCTCGAAGCAGGTACGCTTGTTTATAGGGCCTACCCTACGCCACCAGGACAAGACCAGGTCACCAAAAGGACTGGTGATCACTCCGTATACGGGTTTTGGGTTAAGGACTCGTGGGTGGTGGGTGGTGGTGGTATGGTGCCAGGTATGTTTTAAATGTAAAGATTTCCCCTGTGTGGGAAAAATTTGTATTTTGTTTTCTTGTCTTTGCAGCCCGAGGACGTGCTGTCGATAACCAAGGGGGAATGTGGCGCCCCTGACCCGGTCAGGCACCCATGCTGGGACAGTACTTCCAGGTAATCCTAACGGCCAGAATGAGGTGTGTACGCACAGACACATAGCAACCAGGTCTCCCACACCATTAGATGAGACCCTTGGGCAGTCTTCAGAGGGGTCTGGCCTTCAATTCTTGTCAAGGGGGGTAGTGGAGGGGCTGGGAGCTAAAGTGCAGAGGTTGTCAGGAAAAGAGTGGAGCGAGCCAGTCTGGTAGTGGTGAGCGGCGGTCGCTAAGGGATATACGTGCGCGGCCACTAGTCAGATCTTGCGCGGTGTATTGACAGTTGGCGGGGGAGAACGGTCACGTGGTCAGTCAGTAAGACAGCCAGTCAGTACGAGGTTGCCGGTGACTAGGCACCCACGGGGAACAGGTCCCTATAGCAGACTTCAGTTTGAACTACCTGCTAAACCTGCCAGTGAGGGGAACTACAAGTACCTCACCAACCTTACAGAGTCCGAGCTTCAGCAGCAACGCAGGGACCCATAAGGGGACAGAGCTTGAAGCCGTCTCACCTGGTCCACCCTGCCGGCAAACGGTCCAAAAAGGGGAGAAAAGGCAGTTGCGACTCCCTGGATAGACCCCACGGTACTTCAAGTCAGAGGTTATCTGGACACAGAAGTGCTAGGAAGGCGAGCCAACCAGTTACCCTCAGATTGGTCTGAAGGAGCCCTGGTTCAACCTGGTTTATCTCAGCATCGCTCGGGTCAGCTCACCACAACAACAACAACTGAAGTGAGTAAATAGCAGTTGAAAGACTCTTGGACTCTGCCTGTGTTAATTCGTGACCTGTACCTTACACACCTGAGCCCCTGGGGCCTGCTTCACTCACGGGAGGCCACAACATCTGACTGCAGACCCCATCAGCCCCAGATGCTTATAAAATCTGCAGTGGCGGTCATCCATATTCCTGACCGCAAGCCGTGAGTGGCGTCACGACACATATATAAAAACTAACAGTACCTGTTGCCAGATTGCAAAAACCCTGTGGCATCCCTGAAGCTGGAGTGACATCCCTGGGGCGACATACTTGTGGATTGCAGGCCCCTTACTGTGCAGGGGGCTGTGCACTCAGCGCTTTATAACAGATGACAGATTCCCGGGCACTTTTCAGAGCCAAGTTCTGTATACAGCTTTGATCAGCTGCTGGCTAATCAGAAACCAGCAGCAGATCACTGGAGAAGAGAGCACATCCCTGCACAGTGCCTGGAAATCAGTCCTCTGATATAAAGCGCTGACTGCACAGCTCCCTGCACCAATGTAAGGGGGCAGTCGGACACCCGAGCAGTAAAGGAGAATTTTCCCCTGAAGACGCCACACGGTGCGGTGGTGAATGTTTGTTAAGTGTATAACAGTAATGATAAAATGTTATCTGCTGTGCGAGGTAGTAAACAGATTCCCCGCTAGGTGTCACTAGAGAGTGGGTGGTTCCCCTGGTAACAGTGGCAGGGAGGGAGGAGAAGTGTAGCCTAGTTGGGGGATGGGCTCGGAAGACAGGGTTGGAGCTCAGTCAGACGTGACATGACAGAGAGTCAGTGTGGGAGCTGATAAGAAAAACGAAGGTCTAACAGGAACGCCTGTAAGCAGAAACAGAGGAGACCTTTGAGGAAGGTTGGGAAAACTTGGAACTTGTCCTGAACCGGTAGTATGTATTGGATCCACTCCATAGTCTGAGAAACCCCTGAGATAGGGCTTGACTAAACCTGGTCGGAGTACAGCTATCAGGGGGGTAACACGTTGGCCCCTGCAGGTGAAGGAAAGTGTCCGGACGAAAGTGTTTGAGGCAGTGAGAAAAGGAAACCGTCAGTAGGAAGTGTGCTGTAAGAAGAATCCGGATTGTCAGAGTCCGGAGGTATTGAAGTAAACCTGCTGCTAAGAATTGGATGCAAGCAAAGCATGGAAAGACTGTTCAATAAACTGTTGTTTAATTTATCAGCCGCCTGTCAACAACTCTTTTCTGCGAATGATAAAGGAGCTGGCGAGCCGAAGGAGAAAGGCGCTGCTGAGAGCCAAGGTGCTGATATGAATGTGTCCCTGCCACTCACACTTTGCCCACCAAACACTCCTGCTTTACTAGTGATGGTCGGGCCGGGGGTCGGCCTGTCGCCCTTAGGTCAGGAGACCACGACTACACCCCTCGAGGCGCCCCCTGCCTCATTACAAACTGGCGTAGTCAGCAGGATCAGGCACGCATACGAGAGACACCAACCAGAGACTGTGAGAATGACCAAGAAGTGCCTGATGTGCTGTACGGGCCACAAATTGTCGGCAAGATGGCGGCCGTCTTTATGGACTTGTTGAGGGCGCGAAAATTTGGCACCGAACGCAAAGTGCTGGGCTGGCCTGGGCGAAGGAAGAATCTCAGAGTGAGAGGAGTGCACTGCTCAAAGAGGGGAGGTACCGGCCCCAGGAAGATCCATGACGCCCATCGTGAGCTGCAGAGGTCCGGAGTCGTGGGTGGCGCTGCAAGAATCAGAAGGCGTCGTCAGCACTGCGTGGACCTGGTGAGTGAAGCCGGGGGCGGAGTATGGGCGTATGGTAGGCCGGGCCTGGCTGGAGTGACTGCGGAAGCCGGCCAATCCGTAAGCCCGAAGAGGCGGGCTGAAACGGAGGAAGAAGAATCGCCTCCGCCTTCCCCGGGGGTGGCACCAGAAGCGGCTGCCGAACCTGTGGTAAGAAGCAGGTCAAGTGAAGCACCGGCATCTCTGGCGAGACACCAAAGTATGGTGTCGCACCCGGTGATTGAAGCCGACAGCCCACCGCTGTCCCGTCCAGCTACCCCGTTTACCCGGGCAATCCCTCTTTGATTATGTGAGGGCCGAGCGGCTGCGCGTGTACAAGCCGGCTTGAGGAGCTGATTGTTCGGAAAAGGGGCCTGTTTGTCGTTGAAAGCCGGTACCGTTAGAGACCGGTGATCGTTTACAGTCGGAGCAACGTTGAAGGAACTGAACCCGGGGGTGGAATAATGCAGGACTATGCATAGACTTCTCCTGCGACTGTTTAAGCAAGAACTTTTTGTTGGTTGCGGCTCATCTAAGACCAGGAGCGCTTGAGGAGGGCCTCCGGGCAGAGGGCCAGCCAAGACCGGGAGCTCCCCCTGGAGGGACTCCGGGCACCGGACTTATATGCTAATCCTTTGTGGGGGGGTTTTATGTGGTAGTTTTAAAAGGTTTTTGATAAAATGAATAATGCTTAGGATATGTGTACGGGTGTATGTTTCCTGTGATGTTCTGTCTTGCAGGTACGGAACCTCGCCAGGAGGCTGAGGTTAAAGAGGGGAGGAATGTAAGGGGGCAGTCGGACACCCGAGCAGTAAAGGAGAATTCCCCCCTGAAGACGCTACACGGTGCGGTGGTGAATGTTTGCTAAGTGTATAACAGTAATGATAAAATGTTATCTGCTGTGCGAGGTAGTAAACAGATTCCCCGCTAGGTGTCACTAGCGAGTGGGTGGTTCCCCTGGTAACAGTGGCAGGGAGGGAGGAGAAGTGTAGCCTAGTTGGGGGATGGGCTCGGAATGCAGGGCCAGAGCTCAGTCAGACTTGACATGACAGAGAGTCAGTGTGGGAGCTGATGAGAAAAACGAAGGTCAAACAGGAACGCCTGTAAGCAGAAACAGAGGAGACCTTTGAGGAAGGTTGGGAAAACTTGGAACTTGTCCTGAACCGGCAGTATGTATTGGATCCACTCCGTAGTCTGAGAAACCGCTGAGATAGGGCTTGACTAAACCTGGTCGGAGTACAGCTATCAGGGGGTTAACACATTGGCCCCTGCAGGAGAAGGAAAGTGTCCGGAGGAAAGTGTTTAAGGCAGTGAGAAAAGGAAATCGTCAGTAGGAAGTGTGCTGTAAGGAGAACCCGGATTGTCAGAGTCGGAACGAGGACAGGTGAGAAGGATTTGTGTTTGTTTTTTGTGTGTGCGTGTGGAGATTGGCAGACTAGGGGGCAATTCTACAGGACAGAGCATTACTACAAGGAGAGGAGCCCAAGGGGACATTACTACAAGAAGAGTACCAAAAGGAGACATTACTACAGTATGGACACAAGGATAGGGGACATTACTATATTATGGGGACAGGGATGGGCACATTACTATAGTATGGAGACAGGGATGGGCACATTACTACATTATATATGTGGTGGATGTGAGGTGATTGTGCTGTCACAAATTAGAGAAGCAGGATTACTGCTCTGTACTTCCAATGATTGGAAATACAGAGCAGTGATATCTCATCTGTGCAGCACAATCACCTCACATTCACCACACATATAATATAGTAATGCTCCCATCTTTGATGGACCGATGAGAGGTCAGTGCTGGGGCAGAATACTGACAGCCAATGAGTGTGCAGAGGGTGGGGATGGACAGTGAGGCTGGGCGGTGCCAGCTCTGAGTGTGAGGTTTAGCATAGGAAGATTTCATGTTTGGTTGAGCTGCATGTAAATAAAGAGCTGCAAAGAATAAAGTGATAATTCAAGAGGAACAAAAGTTAGAAAACAAAAAATAATAATGTAGGGATGTTTTATATGACAATACAGCATAGATTAGCTTAAAAACATTTTTGGAGTTTATGTCAGACAACTCCTTTAACCCCTTAAGGGCGAAGCCAGTTTTGTACTTAATGCCCAGGCCATTTTTTGTAATTTTGACCAGTGTCCCTTTATAAGGCTATAACTCTGGAACGCTTCAATGGATCCCGGTGATTCTGAGATTATTTTTTCGTGACATATTGGGCTTCATGTTAGAGGTAAATTTAGGATGATATTTTTTTTTTTTTGTGAAAAAATATGAAATTTGACAAAAAAAATTAAAATTTTGCAATTTTCAAACTTTTAATTTTTATGCCCATAAACCAGAGAGTTATGTCACACAAAATAGTTAATAAACAACATTTCCCACATGTCTACTTTACATTATCACAATTTTTTAAACAAAATTTTTTGGGGTTAGGAAGTTATAAGGGGTCAAAGTTCATCAGCAATTTCCCATTTTTTCAAGAAAATTTACAAAACCATTTTTTTAGGGACCACATCACATTTGAAGTGACTTTGAGAGTCCTAGGTGACAGAAAATACCCAAAAGTGACCCCATTATAAAATCTGCACCCCTCAAGGTACTCAAAACCACATCAAAGAAGTTTATTAACCCTTCAGGTGCCTCACATGAACTAAAGTAATGTGGAATGAAAAAAAAAAAAATAACATTTTACCCAAAAATGTTGCTTTAGCATAAATTTTCTCACTTTTTCAAGAGGTAGCTCCAAAAATTGGAGCTCACACTTTGTTACCCACTTTCTTATGAGCGTGCCGATACCCCACATGTGGCGAGAAACCTCTGTACGGGCAAATGGTAGAGCTTGGAACGAAAGGAGCAATATTTGAATGTTTGAAAGCAAATTTGGCAGAAACAGATTGCGGGCACCATGTTGCATTTACAGGTCCCCTAAGGTACCTAAACAGCAGAAACCCCCCTCAAGTGACTCCATTTTGGAAACTAGACCCCTTAAGGCTTCTATCTAGGGGTATAGTGAGCATTTTGGACTGACAGGTACTTCACAGAATTTGATAACATTAGGTTGTCATATTGAACATTTTCATTTTTTTAGCAAAAATGTTGCTTTAGCATCAATTTTCTCACTTTTTCAAGAGGTAGCTCCAAAAATTGGAGCTCACACTTTTTTACCCACTTTCTTATGAGCGCGCCGATACCCCACATGTGGCGAGAAACCTCTGTACGGGCAAATGGTAGAGCTTGGAACGAAAGGAGCAATATTTGAATTTGGGAAAGGAAATTTGGCTGAATTTGGAATATATTCTCAAATTTGCAGAGCTTTTGGGTTTCAAGAACAGAAAAACCCCATAAATGTCTTTGTAAGTTATACCCTGTAATGTATTTGTTTACAGAGGTAGGGAGTAGTTTGACACCATTTTTTATGCAGCTGATGCCTATTATAGATGGTGCACCATTTGGTCTTCAGGGTAAAACTGATGGAATCCCAGAACCTATTCAAAGCTTACAGAGACATTGTGCTACCAAACAAGAAAATCCTTCCAGGAATTATTACTCACAAAGGGCGGCATGCCCCTAAAAACACATTTACTGAACTTGGTCTTGCTAACAAAACAGTTGTATAAGGAAGAATAAACTTTATTGGACGGAAGGGCAAAATGTTCAAATGTGGAGGAGTTGGCAGCCACTATGTGGCAAACCTGAGTGTGCCAAAGATGACAGAACACCAGCAGGGCCGGAAGGACAGCTTTATCTTCCAAATAACTGGTCGTACAATGTCTTCTTAGCTCCATCAATCCCTATATGAGGGACAAATGTGCCAAGCGACATGGTACATCATAACAGGCTCCTGCCCGCCAAGGTAGGAACCGCTATGTGCACAAAACGACCAATTCGTTACAGAATTCTGAAAGTATTGTTCGATGCAGGTGGTTCAGCAAGAACCCTGCA
This sequence comes from Anomaloglossus baeobatrachus, assembly GCF_048569485.1. Lineage (NCBI taxonomy): Eukaryota > Metazoa > Chordata > Amphibia > Anura > Aromobatidae > Anomaloglossus > Anomaloglossus baeobatrachus. The sequence goes on along the minus strand of NC_134354.1, from coordinate 368,215,132 downwards.
GTAAAGCCCATAGTGTTTGAATATGCACAGCATCATTGTTAGGGGATCCTCCAATAAAATGATCATGCCCATAATACCAAGATAAATGCAAAGAAAAGTTTTGTGTAGTAAGACCTAGTGGTAATATGAGTCAAACTAAAATAATTGGTAAAAAAAAATGTTTGAGTAATGAAGTCCTGGAAAGTTGTCAAATGATGAGACTTTTCAAGAACATTAGTGGAGTCCACACTCTGGAGTCTAAAGACGTGGGCATGTGGACTGGGTTTTGTCTGAATAATTGTTTGGTATGTGATGATAAAGTCCTGGAATTAATTGTGAAATGGGGTAAAATGTGTTTTACTGCTGAAAATTTTCTCTTTATTACTAGTCCAAGAAAAAAAAATTACTGAACAGAAATATAAAAGTAAAGTATTTGCAAAATTAAAAAAAAGCTGCTACCACACAGTTTGGTGTAATTTATTTATGCCAATTAATAATTGAGGGATGTGTGGTAGGTTTCAAAACAGGGGGAGATGCAAAGGCCTGGTTGGGAGGGGCACATGGGGCAGTAGTACCGGGAATCACTCCTTGTGCCGTGCTTTCTACAAACACGGCATCTTTTTTGGGGATACCTTTGGGTGGGAGTGGAAGGGATGGGGCGAATGAAATGACGCTCGGAAAGTCTCCGGACATCCTCTGACTCGAAGGCTTCCTCCTGTGCCTCCGAGTCAAAGAGGAGGCTCTCAATAATTTTCTCCTGGTATTGGAGGAAAGAGAGCGGTCCTTGAGATTTTTTATAGAGGATGAAGCTATTATAGGTAGCAACCTGTAGGAGATAGATTGCTACCTTTTTATACCAGGTCCTGGTTTTCCGCTTCACTAGATAAGGCTGAAGCACCTGGTCAGACAAATCTACACCTCCCATGAACTTATTGTAGTCTGCGACACAGAGCGGCTTCTGTTTGTCCCTGGGGCGCCCCTGTCCCTGACCGTCACAGTGGTGTCCGCATGCAATGTGGTGAGCATGAAAACGTCCTTGCGGTCTCTCCATTTTATGGCAAGAAGATGGTCACTTGCCATTGAGGAGGACGCACCCTTCTCCACACGTTTAGACACCAACTGTGACGGTAGACCAACTCTGTTTTTTCTGATTGTTCCACAGGCCTCTGTGTTTGCAGCGTGGAGGGATTTAGAAAGGGGGACACTGGTATAGTAATTATCGGTATACACGTGATAGCCTTTCTCAAGGAAGGGGGTCATTAGCTCCCAAACAATTTTGCCAGGGATGCCAATTGCCTGGGGGCAGTTTGGGGGGTTGATTTGGCGATCCCTCCCTTCGTAAATGAGAAAGGTACATGTGTAACCGGTTGTGCTTTCGCACATTTTGTATAATTTTACACCATATTTGGCACACTTGGAGGGGATAAATTGGCGGAAAGACAGACGGCCCTTATAGCTCATAAGGGACTCGTCTATAGAAACATTTTTGTCAGGGGTATACGAATTTAGAAAGGTAGTTTTTAGAAGGGATATTAGGGGTCTCAATTTATAAAGTCGGTCATAGTTTGGGTCATTTCTTTGGAGGGCTTGGGAATTATCGTTAAAGTGCAGGAATCGCAAAAGGGTCTCATATCGGGATCGGGTCATGATGGCTGCAAACACAGGGGTGCTGTGCACTGTTTTTGTTGCCCAGTACGAGCGGAGTGTAGGTTTTTTCACTAACCCCATGTTAAAAGTAATGCCCAAAAATGTTTTAAGTTCGGGGACATTTGTGGGGATCCAGGAGCGGGAATGGATGGAGGTAGGATGTTGGGCTATATGTTGACGGGCATATAAATTGGTTTGGTGGACAAATAATTGGAGGACTTCTGGGGTAACATAAATTTGGAAAAAATCTAATGGGGTAAAATTTGTGACATTTACATTTATACCGGGGGTTGCTACAAATGGAGGAATTTGAGGGGAGAAGGACGGGTCAGGATACCATAGTGGCCGGGGAAGGGCACTACTTGGACCTGCCTCTGACGTTTCAGCAGTGACGACCGACTCCGCTACCATCGGGCTGTCGGATCCCGAGCGGGAAGCCGAGTCGTCACTATCCGAAAATCGCTCTATTTCAGAGGCAGACTCTGTATCCGAGCCTGAACTGCCGGAGGCAAGAAGCATGTATGCCTGCTTGGCGGTAAATGTTCTCCGTGCCATTACGGTATTTTTCACTGCCTAGCAAAAAAAAGAAAAAAAAATACTACAAATTTTTTTTTTTTTTAAATTTTTTGAAAATTTTTTTTTAGATTTTTTTAACCCTAACCCTGATCCTAACCCTGATCCTAACCCTGATCCTAACCCTGATCTAACCCTGATATAAGAAAAAAAAATCTAAAATAAAAATTCTAACTAAGGGGGAATTCTGACGGAGGTGATGAGGATATTTGGGGGGGGGATATTTTGGGTGAGGATATTGGGGATGAGGATGAGTGATTTATAATAAAAATTGGTGTTTTTTTTCTGACAGAAACGGCAGCAAATGTAGTCTCTCTCTCTCTTCTCTCCCAGATCAACTACAAGGGAGAGAAGAGGGAGGCAGACCCAAATGCTGCCATTTCCAAAATATTTGGGGTATTTGATCACTGTGATAGGGTCTAACACAGTGATCAAATGTCAGGAACCAATGAAATAAATTCCTGACGTTGCTAGGTGGAAGGAGGCAGACTTTGGCGGTGGAACTGCGCATGCGCCCGCCATTTTACACGGACACGAGAAGGAGGGGGGCCGGGGGAATGCCGTGGGAACTCGGTAACGAGACCCAGGTACCGGGGGGGACCGAGAGGGACCGGACAAGGACCGTTCTCTCACATTTGACTGTTAGATCACGTCAAATGTGAAAGAAACCATTAAAAACCATTAAAAACCGGCATTTCATTTTGCTGGTACATGCTTGCCGTTATTCGGTTAATAACAGCGATCACCGTACCTTTAAATGAAAAAAACGGCCTGAACCGTAATCTCCAGGGTCTCAGCTACCCCCGGCAGCTGAGACCCCGGAAATTTTCCGACTCTGGGGGGCGCTAGACCCTTTTTTCCAACCGCCGTTAAAAAGCGGCGGATCGGAAAAAGTACCCTAATATGTCGCCGTTAAAAGGCGTATCGGCGGTCGTTAAGGGGTTAAGTATCAATGCCACAGTGGGAATGAATAAATAAAACCAGACAGAAAGGAGACCTATGCCTAAAGAAAGTAAAACATTTAAGTACATACAGTATATCACAAAAGTGATTATATGACACTTTAATACAAGGTAAATTAGACCGTGTACTGTTTATATAACAGTGTAAATTTGGTGCCCTCTAAATAACTCAAAACACAGCCATTAATGTCTAAACTGCAGGCAACAAAAGTGAAAATGGACAAATTGTGCCCAAATTGTCAATATTTTGTATTGCAACCATTATTTTCAGGCACAGCTTTAACTCTCTTTTGGATGGAGTTCACTAAAGGTTCACAGGTTGCCACTGTATCCTCTTCTACTCCTCCATGAGGATATCACAGAGCTGGTGGATGTTAGCGACCTTGTGCTCTTCCACCTTCCGTTTCACGATGCCAAACAGATGCTCAATAAGGATTAGGTCTGGAGACATGTTTGGCTAATCCAGCACCATTACCCTCAGTTTCTTTAGCAAGGAAGTGGTACATTTGAGTTGTGCTTGAGGTCGTTATGTTGGAATACTGCTCTGCAGCCCAGTTTCCGAAGGGAGGGGATCATGCTCTGCTTCTGTATGTCACAGCAAATATTGATTGCTCTCAGTGAGACAAACAAAATCATAAACTTGTAGTTCTGATACCTTTTAACGGCTAACAAAAATAAAATAAATGATGTTACAAAGTAAGCTTTCGAGACTTCTCTGGTCTTTTCATGCTTTTGAGAAGTCTCAAAAGCTTGCTTTGTAACATCATATATTTTATTTTAATTAGAAATGAAATGGTATCAGAACTACAATATTATAATTTGTTTCTCTCACTGAGACCAATCATTCATTTCTCAACTGGCTAACACGGTAGCAAAACTTTTTTCTTTTAACAGTACATTTTCTCATTCATGTTTCACTCAATGAACTGCTGCTCCCAAATGCCGGCAGCACTCATGCAGCCCGAAACCATGACACTTCCACCACCATGCTTGACTGTAGGCAAGACACACTTGTCTTTATACTGCTCACCTGGTTGCTGCCACACAGACGTGACACCAGCTGAACAAAAACAGTTTCTTTTATAATCATCAGACAACAGGACATCATGGTTCCAGTAATCCATTGTGAAAAAATAAACATCACTTACTTATTATTTCCTTTCAAGTAAGAAAGCCATGAAGTGCAGAAAAGATAACTTCAAAATTTAAAATGAATAGATGTATTTTATACAGAATAAAAATGATTGACAGAAATAAAAGAGTACATAATTGATCAGTTAAAGAAGAGGAAAAATAGTATGGTTCTTTAGCTTACGTGATGGCTTGTCTTAGGTAATAATAAATAATAGTCTATTTCTCTCAATAAATCTGTAGAAGGTTTGGCAGTTCATTTATCTTTCCTTGGTAGAGGCCCGTGCTTCTGCGGTGTCTTGCTTCTCTTTCAACCTTCATGTCTTTCTGCAGGGATGATCCCCGAGTCAGTGAAGTCGCCCCCTGTATGTCATATGATCGAAATTTATAGGTTAAAAGTGCAGCTGCTGATTCCATTGTAAGAAAATCCTGCTGTACATATGATGTAATGCAATAGAATTACCCAGACAAATATACTTCTGTTATGTCAGCAGTTATCTATATGTCCTGTTATCTATATGTACTATGAATTTTTTTTAAAAAAATGTGAACTTTTAACATCCATGTTCTAAGTCTGCCTATCTTCAGCAAACTGTTTGCAAGAATCCTTGCCCATCATCCTTAGAAGAGGCATCCTTCTGGAATGAAAGCTATGCAGACGAATGATGCAGCATATGGTCTGAGCACTGAGGGGCTGGCAAATGCCCCACATCCCCGTTCCCTGCACCCTTTAACCCCTGCAATTTTGGTAGCACTCATACATCTGTTTGGAAAAGACTAAGGCGGGCTTTACACGTTGCGACATCGCTACCGATATATCGTCGGGGTCACGTCGTTAGTGACGCACATCCGGCGCCGATAGCGACATCGCAATGTGTAAATCCTAGGTGCGACGATGAACGAGCGCAAAAGCGTAAAAAATCGCTGATGTGTGTCACGTCGTTCATTTCCATAATGTCGTTACTGCTGCAGATACGATGTTGTTTGTCGTTCCTGCAGCAACACACATTGCTGTGTGTAAAAACGCAGGAACGACAAACATCTCCTTACCTGCGTCCACCGGCGATGCAGAAGGAAGAAGGTGGGTGGGATGTTATCTGTCACGCTCCCCGGGTCCCCTGTCCCGCTCCCCGGCTTCCCTGGCTCGCTCCCCGGCTCCTCTGTCCGGCGTCCCCCGCTCCACAGCCTCCAGGCCTCCTCACCTAGGATCCCCAGGCGTCCCGGTCCCCGCTCCCAGCGTCCGCTGTCAGCTTCGCTCCAGCCCGGCTCCCCTGCCTCCTGTTCGCCGCTCCCTGCCCTGGCTTCTGGCACCCGGGCCTCGCGCATGCGCATTAGGGCGCGCGCGCGGTCATTGACCCTTTCTTAAAGGGCCAGCGTCCACAGACAGGATATTGAACACACAGGTACAGGGTATAAAGGGGTTTAATGTCCAAGTGGGCGGGGCCTGTTCTTCGTGTTTCCTAAGCTAGGAGTCAGGTCTCCTTGTGTCTCTGTGATACTTACCTATCTCTCTTCTAGAGCCGCTCCTGCCTCGCCATCCGGTCCTGCCGATTCCCGAACCCCGCACGCTTACTATCTGCCATCCCGTCAGTCCGTACCATCTTTGATCCCTGTGGTGACCCGTCCTCTCGCTCCATCAGTTCCGGACTCTGCCTGACAACATCTTGGCCTCCGAACCTGAGCTCCGTCACCCGGACTACCATCTGTGACTCCGTGGTCCCAGGGACTTCTACATTCCACTATTTTGCACGGACTATCCTGCTACCTGTAGTGCTCCGGCTACCGGACCCCTTGCCTTCAGTGAGGAGTTCGGCCCAGTGGATCCACCTCCTGGGTCTGCCCGTCCACCTGGCCCTAACAGTAAGAACAGGCCATGGATCCCGCCGAAGCACTAGCGGCCTTGCAGCAGGAACTCACACGCCAGCGTGAGACCCAGACCCGCATGCTGAACTTTATGTCTTCTGTGGACGCCCGCCTGAACACGCTACAAGCGTCGGTTACATCTTCGGCATCTCGTGCTTCCACTGGACAATACACGGTCCCAGCTCCCGTGGCAGCCTCCTCGGATGCTTCCAGGCTTCGTCTGGCCCCACCACCCCGGTACGCCGGAGATCCCAAGACCTGCAGGGGATTCATAAACCAATGCTCCCTCCATTTCAAGCAGCTGCCGCATTTGTTTGCTTCCGACCAAGCCAAGGTCGCGTTCATGATGTCCCATCTAGAGGGTGAGGCACTGGCGTGGATGAACCCCTTGTGGGAGAAGGAGGACCCTGTGACCACTAACATCCAGGACTTCCTGCAGGCATTTCGTGGCACCTTTGATGAGCCCGGACGCGCCTCCGCGTCTGCCTCATCTCTCCTCCGGTTACGTCAGGGGACTCTGACGGTGGGTCAATATGCCATCCGTTTTCGCACCTTGGCTTCGGAACTCGGGTGGAACAATGAGGCTCTAACCGCCGCCTTCTGGGAAGGTCTCTCGGGTCGAATTAAAGATGAGCTGGCTGGTCGTGACGTGCCGTCCACCCTGGATGCCCTGATTGCCCTAGCAACTCGAGTGGACATTCGCTTTCAGGAACGATCCAAAGAGGTGTCCCGTGAGAGACGTCCGATACGGCATTCCTCTCCTCCGCAGAAGCCCGCTGTACTTCAGTCAACGTCATCTGGTGTCTCCGTCCACGAGCCCATGCAGATCGACCGTTTGCGGCAGTCTGAACAACGCCGAGCAGAACGACTCGCCAAGGGCCTCTGCTTCTACTGCGGAGAGGGCACACACCTTCTACGCTCCTGTCCAGAGAGGCCGGGAAACTCCAAAGCCTAGGGTTGGTAGGAGAGGCCACCTTAGGTGCTGGGACTCTCTCAGACCCGGTTACGTGGACTGTTCAAGTGACAACGGGAGAGACGCGGTTCACGGCCGAGGCGTACCTCGATTCCGGGGCAGCAGGCAATTTCATCCAGCAGGCCACGGTGGACAAGTACCAGGTGCCTGTTACTCCACTCGACAAACCCCTCGTGATTGCCTCTGTGGATGGGAGACCCCTCTCTGACACCATCTCGTGGATCACCAAGCCGGTGGAACTGCGTATCGGTGCCCTGCACACCGAGAACATCGCTCTCTACGTCCTCCCACACATGTCCCATCAAATCCTGCTGGGACTCCCCTGGTTACGGACACACGAACCGTCAGTCAGCTGGGGCACTGGTGAAATCACCCGATGGGGCTCCTCTTGCCATGAGAACTGTCTGAAGACCATACAACCCATCTGACGACTTCCGGTTCCAGAGTCCCTACCAGGACTGCCCTCGGCCTATTGGTCCTTCGCGGACGTCTTTGACAAAAAGGAATCAGAGGTACTTCCGCCACATCGTCCTTACGATTGTGCCATCGACCTGCTCCCGGGAACTACACCACCTCGAGGTCGGATATATCCGCTGTCTCCTGCCGAAACAAGGGCCATGTCTACCTACATCACAGAGAACCTGGCAAGGGGATTCATTCGGAGATCCTCCTCTCCTGCTGGAGCAGGCTTCTTCTTCGTTAAGAAGAAAGAAGGCGACCTACGCCCATGCATAGACTACCGGGGATTGAACCAAATCACCGTGAAAAATAAGTACCCCCTGCCGCTCATCCCCGAATTGTTTGATCGGCTTAGAGGAGCTCATGTGTTCACCAAGTTGGATCTTCGGGGTGCCTACAACCTGGTCCGCATTCGCTCAGGGGACGAATGGAAGACCGCGTTCAATACTCGCGATGGGCACTATGAATACTGTGTGATGCCCTTCGGCCTGTGTAACGCACCAGCAGTCTTTCAGGAATTGGTGAACGACGTGTTCCGAGACCTTCTCTACGTCTGTGTGGTGGTGTATCTTGATGACATCCTGGTCTTTTCTCCGGACCTCCAGACCCACAGAGAGAACGTGCAGCTGGTACTACAAAGACTGAGGGAGAATCGTCTGTACGCCAAGTACGAGAAGTGTGTCTTCGAGCAGTCTTCTCTTCCCTTCCTGGGTTACGTAATCTCCGATACCGGCCTGCAGATGGATCCGGAGAAGGTCTCTTCCATTCTCAACTGGCCCCCTCCTTCTGGACTGAAGGCAATCCAACGCTTTCTGGGATTCGCAAACTATTACCGTCAGTTCATCCATCACTTCTATGCTCTGACTGCACCTCTCTCCGCCTTGACCAAGAAGGGGGCTAATCCAAAGGACTGGTCACCTGCGGCCGACGCCGCGTTTGGCTCCCTGAAGCGGGCATTTGCTTCCTCCCCTGTGCTCCACCGTCCGGAGTTAAACTGACAGTTCACCTTGGAGGTGGATGCCTCCTCCTCGGGAGCCGGAGCAGTGCTCATGCAGAAGTCCTCCTCCGGGAAGATGGTTACTTGCGGTTTCTTCTCCAAGAGCTTCTCTGCGCCTGAACGCAACTACACCATCGGTGACCGAGAGCTATTGGCAGTCAAACTGGCTCTGGAGGAATGGCGCTACCTTCTGGAGGGAGCAGTGTACCCCGTGATCATTTACACGGACCACAAGAACCTGGAATACCTGCGGTCTGCTCAGCGACTGAACCCACAGCAAGCCAGGTGGTCCTTGTTCTTTGCCAGGTTCGATTTCCAGCTCCATTTCCGACCCGCGGACAAGAATGTACGCGCAGATGCCTTGTCCAGGTCATTCATGCCCATGGAGCAGGAGGAGGAGACATCCCAGCCCATCATCTGCCCTAGTAAAATCATTCCGGTGGCTCCTGTCACCCTGGCCCAGATACCGCCCGGGAAGACCTATGTCTCTGAAACCGACAGACAAGAAGTGTTGCACTGGGGCCATGCCTCGAAAACAGCCGGCCATGCTGGTCAGAAGAGAACATGGAGTACAATTGTACGTCACTACTGGTGGCCATCCCTTCGCACAGACGTCGCTTCTTTTGTCTCAGCCTGCTCCTCTTGTGCCAGGAATAAGACGCCCAAACATCTGCCATATGGCTGTCTTCTGCCTCTGCCTATACCCTCTGTTCCGTGGCAACACATTGCAATGGACTTTATTACGGACTTGCCCCTGTCCTCCGGACACACAGTCATATGGGTCGTGGTGGATCGGTTCTCCAAAATGGCTCATTTCGTCCCTATGGCAGGACTGCCCTCAGCCCAGGAACTCGCTGACGCCTACATACAGCACATCTTCCGATTGCACGGCTTTCCATCACACATTGTGTCTGACAGAGGAACTCAGTTTACCTCCCGCTTCTGGAGGGCCCTCTGCAAACATCTGGGAGTGACTCTGGACTTTTCTTCAGCCTACCATCCTCAGTCGAATGGCCAAGTGGAACGAGTCAATTAGATCTTGACCTCCTTCTTACGTCACTACGTCAACGCCCATCACGACGACTGGTCCACGCTTCTTCCTTGGGCTGAATTCTCCCATAACCACCACGTCAGTGAGTCCTCCTCCAGCTCTCCCTTCCATGTCGTTTACGGACTTCAGCCTTCCATCCCATTACCTGTATCCTCTTCCTCGGATGTCCCTGCTGCTGATGCTGTAGCACGTGACTTTGCAACAATTTGGGACTCTGTCAAGACGTCCCTTGGACGTGCTTCCCTTCGGATGAAGAGACACACAGACAAGAGGCGTCTGGATCCCCCGTGTTTCTCTCCAGGAGATCTGGTCTGGCTTGCCTCCAAGTATGTCCGATTGAAGCTACCATCTTACAAGCTGGGTCCTCGCTACATCGGGCCGTTTAAAGTCCTCAGCAAAATAAATGAGGTCTCCTACAAGCTGCAGCTCCCGGCCACGATGAGGATACCCAACTCCTTCCACGTCTCCCTGCTCAAGCCGGTTGTCCTTGGTCCCTTCTCCGCTGCTGCCAGTTCGGCTCCTCCTCCTATTGCCGATGACGACATCTATGCGGTAAGGGATATCGTGGCCATGAAAACCGTACGGGGCCGGCAGTTCTTCTTGGTGGACTGGGCAGGGTATGGTCCTGAAGATAGGTCCTGGGAACCCCGGGAGAATGTGGGTACTCCTCTGATACGTGCCTTCCTGTCCCGGTTGCGGGGAGGGGGCGTGGGGGGGGAGTACTGTCACGCTCCCCGGCTTCCCTGGCTCGCTCCCCGGCTCCTCTGTCCGGCGTCCCCCGCTCCACAGCCTCCAGGCCTCCTCACCTAGGATCCCCAGGCGTCCCGGTCCCCGCTCCCAGCGTCCGCTGTCAGCTTCGATCCAGCCCGGCTCCCTTGCCTCCTGTTCGCCGCTCCCTGCCCTGGCTTCTGGCACCCGGGCCTCGCGCATGCGCATTAGGGCGCGCGCGCGGTCATTGACCCTTTCTTAAAGGGCCAGCGTCCACAGACAGGATATTGAACACACAGGTACAGGGTATAAAGGGGTTTAATGTCCAAGTGGGCGGGGCCTGTTCTTCGTGTTTCCTAAGCTAGGAGTCAGGTCTCCTTGTGTCTCTGTGATACTTACCTATCTCTCTTCTAGAGCCGCTCCTGCCTCGCCATCCGGTCCTGCCGATTCCCGAACCCCGCACACTGACTATCTGCCATCTCGTCAGTGCGTACCATCTTTGATCCCTGTGGTGACCCGTCCTCTCGCTCCATCAGTTCCGGACTCTGCCTGACAACATCTTGGCCTCCGAACCTGAGCTCCGTCACCCGGACTACCATCTGTGACTCCGTGGTCCCAGGGACTTCTACATTCCACTATTTTGCACGGACTATCCTGCTACCTGTAGTGCTCCGGCTACCGGACCCCTTGCCTTCAGTGAGGAGTTCGGCCCAGTGGATCCACCTCCTGGGTCTGCCCGTCCACCTGGCCCTAACATTATCCCTCCGCTTCTATTTGCCAGCCGCTTAGTGACATCGCGGTGACGTCGCTTTGACGTCGAACGCATCTCCCCCTTGAAGGAGGGATTGTTTGGTGGTCACAGCGACGTCGCTGACCAGGTATGTGCGTGTAAAGCTGCCATAGCGATAATGTTCGTTACGGCAGCAAGCACCAGATCTCGCATGTACGAGGGGCGTGAGTGCTATCGCGCTCGATTTAGCTAGCAATTGCTAGCGGTGTCGCAGCGTGTAAAGCCCGCCTAACTCTGCATATGACGCTGATCACGAGCAATCAACTTCTTTGGTCAACTATGGCGAGACCTGTTCTGAGTGGAACTTGTCTTGGTAAACCGCTGTGTGGTCTTGGCCACCACACTACAGCTCGATTTCAGGGTGTTGGCAACCTTCTTATAGTTTAAGCCCTTTATATGTAGAGCAGTAGAGTTCTCCAAACTTTCTGACCTTAAGAGCCACATTCAGTTCTTACAGAGGTTCGTGAGCCACATCCACATAGTTACATAGGTTGAAAAAAGACCAAGGTCCATCTAGTTCAACCTTCCTCCACCAATTCTACATTTTGTCCCTAAGTCACTTATAACCAACAATGTTGTATGTACTGAGGAAATCATACAGCCCTTTTTTAAAAGCTGTTATAGTATCTGCCATTACTACTGTGGCGCCCTGGACAAGCCAGGACGTCACAGGTACTACAGCAACACACCCCACACCCCGGCTAGGCACATCGAGGTCAAACAAAAATCCTTGTTGCCTCCCTCCAGGGGCTGATGTCCACACCAGGGGGTGGAGCCAGGCGGTTGGCCGCACCCACCGAGGAGTTCACAGTTCTGGAGGCGGGAAAAGGAAGAGAGATCAGTTTTGGAGAGGAGTGAAGTGGAGGAGTGAGATGGTAGTAGAGGAGACTGACCGTGTTCGGGTGCGTGGCCCGGGCACATACAGCAAGGTGGCAGACGGTGGTGACTGTCTGCAGGAGAGGCTGATTGACGTGAACCGTAAGGACCGGGGACGGGCGGTGGCCCGCCGGTACCGGATCCGGGAGCGAAGAGAAGCCAGCACCATTCGGCAGGGCTTACGGACCCCGACCAGGCTAGGAGTCGCCGTAAAACCGGTCAAATCCGTTAGCGAAGGGAACCTCCGGGGGTTTCTCAGCAGTCAAGACCCGATTGAAGGCAACAGCTCAAACCGTGAAGGGAAATACAGTCACCGCCAAGGCTACAGTTCCCAGGGCTAGAGCCTGCAGGCAAAAGGGGCTCCTTCAGCATCCATCCAAGCTGGGGAGCGGGTTACCGGTGGGAAGACCACCAGAACCGAGAACATAACACAGGTGCAGGGAAAGGCAGTCACCACCAACCTACCGGGAGAAGAACAACCGCAGCCGTCTGTGGGACCCGTCCATACAGCCGTTTGTTTTACCGGAGACTTTGCATTCATCATTGGCTGAGGAGTACCACTGTGCCATGCGGTACCGCGCTGCCCCCGCGACCCTGCACCTCACCAGGCCACGTAACCCGCCTGCCATCCCTCCCTTACCGGGCCCCAGGACAACCAATCCCCCTACCCACGGAGGGGAAGAACAACATCTAAGCTGCTCCCTGTCGTCGCTCCCGGGATCCCCGTCCAGAGCAGCGGTGGTGTCACAACCTCACCACAACCGCGGGTAGCGTCACGGACAATAAATCCCCAACACCATTCCCCTTTTCACTCACGGGCGAGGAGCGCCGCTCGAGTCCCCGGATCCGGCCCACCGCTCGAGCCACTGATCAGCAAGCAAAGCAGCAGCGCCGGACCCGAGCATGGTGAGCGCAGCGTCCCCTCCCCGCCCGCGACAACTTGGCGTCATGAACAGGATCTTACTGCTCTGCCGTCTGGTAGAGGTGCGCCTTGTGACCGCCGGAGGTGTCCGGCCAGAAATTTTGAGAAGCCGCCATTTTGGGTGCGAAAAGTCCCCTGCTCGAGCGTCTTCCCGAGCAGTGGAGGCGCCAAAGCCGAAACCCCGCCCCTGAGAGGAGGAGACGGAAAAAGACTAAGGGGGACGGATGGCGTCTGGCCGCATGTAGCCCGCGGCTATAAAAGCAGGAACGCCAGGACCCTGAGGCCATCTTTCGGTTCCTGGAAGAGGCCGCCGCAGCGATGTACCAACCGTCCCGCAGCACCGTAGCCCCCGCGCCCGGGACCGCGGCGCGGGTGGAGGGCCGGACCGCCCAGCTACAGCAACGGCTGCAGATCCGGGTGCAGCTCCTCTTGGAGGAGTGGGAGGCCGACATGGCGGAGGTGGTGGCGGCCATACGGAGACGCGAGGTGGAGAGAGTTCTGGAGGAGCAGGTAAGTGGCCCACGCCCCTATACCCCTACCGGGTCGGTCATCACGGCCGAGGGGCCCGGTCTACACCCGCTCACCCTGCTACCTTCCCCGCTACCTGTATTGGCTGCTGCTGTCCCGTCACTAGGCCCGCTACCACCACGATCGGTAGCGGTACCCTGTCCATCCGCCCCGGTGGACCAGTCTGCAGCAGAAGTCCGTGACCGCCCGGAACCGCTTCCTTGGAAGACACCAAAGGCCGAGCTCGTCGGTGAAGCTGCACTGGAGGCACCGGTGACCGTGCCTGACCCCGTACCGACCCTGGCAGCCCGTCTCATGCAGGAGGAGGCGGAGGCTCAGCGGGAGAGGATCCCTGTGCCCGTTCCCTACACCTCGGCTGAGGTTGCGCCGGGTCACCGCTGTGAGGCAGCACCCCAAGCCAAGTCACTGCGGGACCTTCCACCTAGATTGCCAGTGGTGGGCAGCATCAAGGAGGTCTCGCGGGGCCTGACCCGTGCGCAGGGGCCCGCAGCAGCCCCGTATTGGGACAGGGAGCCGACACCGCTGGGTCGGGAGATTGCCAAAAGGGAAAGGAGAAAAGGCGGAGTTGGTGGCCCGCACTATTGAAGAGAAGGAGAGTTTCCGAAGAACCATCTTCCGGGTGCGGGGCCCGAGATATGAAGAACAGGTGCGAAGATTTGATACCCGAAGGGGGTATGGCTTAATTTACGAACCGGGCCTGGAGGCCGAAGTCTTCGTGGCCCGAAGAGATGTGAATGACCACCTGACAGAAGACCATCCAAGCCGCAATCTGCTCCCCGGTGACCTCGTCAACTACACTCGACATTGTGGGGAGAGGGGCTGGTACGCCCTGGGTGTCCGGCTGAGAGGAGGCCAGGGGCCTCAAGCACCCGCTCAGCCCCCTACCGCGGTCGGCGAGGTGGACCTAAAGTGAAGCCGGCGGGCCTCCGCTGCAAGTTGTCCCCGTTGGGACCATCAGCACCGTTGTTGTTAGAAAAGAATGATAAGTGAATTAACAGAAGATGTCACCTGATTGGACCGGCCGTTGCCGGCAACTAGTCCCCGTAGGGACTTTCTGCAACCATTGCGTAAGGGACTTCTTACGGACAAGCCCGAGAACTGGCAGGGCAACCACAAACTAGTGGGATGTAAATAATTGTTGGCTTGAAACCGTTACCGCCTCCGGAGAGGCAGATTGGAGGAAGGGCCCGCAGTGGAGTAGGCTGGGGCCCGGCCACCACCTGGACCGGTGGCCATCCTCCAGGGGTTCAGGGGTCCCCATGGACGCGGGTCCCCTGAAAGAGACCGTACCCGCTCGGGCAACTTGGTTCTGGACTGGGGTCAAGGGGTACTGCCCACTTCTTAGGGGCAGCATCAGGGCCAGGTTGTTTGGGTGGGAGAAGAGCGGAAGCCGTACCGTTATAAAATGTTTGTGATGTTTTTACATGTTTTACCATTTTCTATCTTTGCAGTTAAAAACAAAAATAAAACCGGTGATGGACGGGCAGCCCGCGGACGGTCTGCATTTTACTAAGGGGGAATGTGGCGCCCTGGACAAGCCAGGACGTCACAGGTACTACAGCAACACACCCCACACCCCGGCTAGGCACATCGAGGTCAAACAAAAATCCTTGTTGCCTCCCTCC
Source organism: Anomaloglossus baeobatrachus (assembly GCF_048569485.1). Classification (NCBI taxonomy): domain Eukaryota; kingdom Metazoa; phylum Chordata; class Amphibia; order Anura; family Aromobatidae; genus Anomaloglossus; species Anomaloglossus baeobatrachus. Next base: position 368,200,048 of record NC_134354.1, on the reverse strand, counting down.
AGGGGCTGATGTCCTCACCAGGGGGTGGAGCCAGGTGGTTGGCCCCACACACCGAGGAGTTCACAGTCCTGGAGGCGGGAAAAGGAAGAGAGATCAGTTTTGGAGAGGAGTGAAGTGGAGGAGTGAGGTGGTAGTAGAGGAGACTGACCATGTCCGGGTGCGTGGCCCGGGCACATACAGCAAGGTTGGCTGACGGTGGTGACCGTCTGCAGGAGAGGCTGATTGACGTGAATCGTAAGGACCGGGGACAGGCGGTGGCCCGCCGGTACCGGATCGGGGAACGAAGAGAAGCCAGCACCATTCGGCAGGGCTTACGGACTCCGACCAGGCTAGGAGTCGCCGTAAAACCGGTCAAATCCGTTAACGAAGGGAACCTCCGGGGTTTCTCAGCAGTCAAGACCCGATTGAAGGCAACAGCTCAAACCGTGAAGGGAAATACAGTCACCGCCAAGGCTACAGTTCCCAGGGCCAGAGCCTGCGGGCAAAAGGGGCTCCCTCAGCATCTATCCAAGCTGGGGAGCGGGTTACCGGTGGGAAGCCACCAGAACCGAGAACATAACACAGGTGCAGGGAAAGGCAGTCACCACCAACCTACCGGGAGAAGAACAACCGCAGCCGTCTGTGGGACTCGTCCATACAGCCGTTTGTTTTACCGGAGACTCTGCATTCATCATTGGCTGAGTGAGTACCACTGTGCCGTGCGGCACCGTGCTGCCCCCGCGACCCTGCACCTCACCAGGCCCCATAACCCGCCTGCCATCCCTCCCTCACCGGGCCCCAGGACAACCAATCCCCCTACCCACAGAGGGGAAGAACAGCATCTAAGCTGTTCCCTGTCGTCGCTCCCGGAATCCCCGTCCAGAGTAGCGGTGGTGTCACAACCTCACCACAACCGCGGGTGGTGTCACGGACAATAAATCCCTAACAACATTCCCCTTTTCACTCACGGGCGAGGTACGCCGCTCGAGTCCCTGGATCCGGCCCACCGCTCGAGCCACCGAGCAGCAAGTGAAGCAGCAGCAGCGCCGGACCCGAGCGTGGTGAGCGCAGCGTCCCCTCCCCGCTCGCAACACTACCTCTTGTGGTAGGGCATTCCACAGTCTGACTGCTCTAACTATAAAAAACCCTTTCCTATTTAGCTGCCGAAATCGCTTTTCTTCCACTCGCAGTGTATGCCCCCATCCCACCCCCCTTACAGTAGTTAAACCTAGAGTCCCCATTACTAGTATAATAAAAGCCAAAGCTTTTCCACAGATTTCACATGGAGGAAGTATACCAAGATCCAAGAGTTCCTACCCAACTTCCATTCACATATGATCGTCTATATCTGGAGACCTGCTCTTCATGCCTGTTTTCTAGATCAGGTGCTAATAGACAAAGCTACAAAACAGCCACAAGCCACACATCACAGGCCATAAAGCCATATGTTTCTACTGAGCCACAGGTTGGGGATCCTGATGTAGAGCAATGATTTTTTATTCAGCTCCTTAAAGAATTCTTTGCCATGAAGTGTCATGTTGACTTTCAGGGACCAGTATGAGAGAGTATGTGAGTGATAACACCAAATTTAACACAACTGATTCCCATTCACACCTGAAACTTTATAACACTAATGAGTCACATGGCACTGGGGAGGGAAAATGGCTACTTTGACACAGTTTGGCCATTATCACTTAGGGGAGTACTCACTTTTGCTGCCAGCAGCTTAGACATTAATTGTTGTGTAAGTAAAAACAAAGAGAAAAATTGTATGAAAAATACCCTGAATAATAATGAATAAAATGCAAGCGCTTAATAACAGGGTACTTAGTATATACATTTTTGCAAAAAGATAAGAAGCCATCCCACCTCGTCAAGGTGTACCCATCTGGGATGGTCCCTAACCAACTAAAGTTAAAACCATTATATATACCTGACTTGTGTCTTGCAATAAAGCAAGATGGCAGACAAAAAACACCAAAAAACCGAGCTGTAACAAAAATAACAGTAAACATGCAACATTACAAGCATGTAAATGGCAGTCTCTAGACAAGAAAAAAACGGGCCAGAGAAAAGATCAATTACTAAATGTGCTTACACATATGGTGAATCTCACACAACTGTCCCTCACATTTAAAAACAACCCCTCCAACGCATGTTTCGCGTCACAAGCGATCTCAACTTCTTCAGGGCGGGTTGATAAATGACCCTGGACAAGGACCTTAAATAGCAGATCATGTGACAGCATTGGATCTTACAGGACCTGCTTCATCGCCTCACAGCCAATCAGATCGTGCTAGCGGCACACACTCATTGCGTGGTGCATGCCCACACACATCCAACCCAGCAATCCAGAGGGGGGAGGCGCCCAGTGGCCCCAGTAACCAAGGCCGCCATGTGCCGCCCACATCCATGACGATACCGAGGAGAATGAGGCAGCGTGTCTCCCAGGCAAGGAGCATGCGCTCTGCGATCAGAAAAGACATGAGTGCTTACAGGTTCTGTATGTAAATAAACAGCATAAAATGTTCAAATTACAATTAACCATGGACATAGACTATATAATAACGCAATGATAGCATGCTCATTCAATTATGATAATTTATAACAGACAATTCCATAGAATTCAGTTTCAATCTACTTAAAGTAACAGTACACCATAATCCATGTATACAGGGATAATAATAATTTTAATAATCATTAAAATACAAAAAACTTTTTTATACCATATAGATTTTTTAACCCATACATTGACTGCATATTAACACAATAATAGCATGCTCATTCCATATTTGTAACAGACGATTTCATAAAATTCAGGTTTTCAGTCTTCTTAAAGTGACAGTGCAATATAGATTTTTCAACCCAGTCCACAGTTAGGATGGAAAAAGAGATAAAAAAAAAAGTTCTATAAGGGAAATACAATTAGAGGTTTTAGATTGTTGTAGGAGTTAAATAGCACAAAAATGTTTTAAAAAAAAACATTAAAAAAGGTGCACAATTTAGAAAGGAGCAAACAATAGTTCTACAAGAAGGGTGCAAAATGTAATGCTTCATTGAAGGCCTTGGGAGTTACGGTATCAAGTGTTATGATCCGATGTTTATTGACTACCATGAACACAATTCTCCAGAGTTGTAGGTAATAAAGTACCGACCGCAGGCCCTGAACTTAACACCACACTAGAAGTAGCATGCCTAACAACCTAGATGCCTCAAACCCAGCGGAGGACTACATAACCTACAAGGCAGAAAGTAGAAAAGAAACTATCTTGCCTCAGAGCAGATTTTCCCAAAGAGAATAGGCAGCCACCCACATGTACAGACTGTGAGCAAAGATGAAAAGACATACACAGTAAGAGCAAGATGGAGCAAAGAGAGGCTGCTCTATACTAAATACGAAAGACAGGATAGGGAACTCTTGTGGTTGGCATGAAAAACCCTACCAAAACTTCCTACAAGGAATGTGCAAAAAGGAAGAGTAATCTAATACTCGCACGTTCACAATCCATACAAGACTCTGGTGAAACTGCAGGAAAAAGCTAGCAATTACCCTGCCGACTAAGGGGTGCTTCACACATAGCGAGATCACTATCGAGATCGCTGCTGAGTCTCGGTTTTTGTGACGCAGCAGTGACCTCATTAGCGATCTCGCTCTGTGTGACACTGAGCAGCGATCTGGCCCCTGCTGTGAGATCGCTGCTCGTTACACACTGCTCTGGTTCATTTTTTTGACGTTGCTCTCCCACTGTGAAGCACACATCGCTGTGTGTGACAGCGAGAGAGCAACGATCTGAATGTGCAGGGAGCAGGGAGCCGGCGTCTGGCAGCCTGCGGTAAGCTGTAACCAACGTAAATATCGGGTAACCAAGGGAAGCCCTTTTCTTGGTTACCCGATATTTACCTTCGTTACCAGCGTCCGCCGCTCTCACGCTGCCAGTGCTGGCTCCCCGCTCCCTGCACATATAGCCGGAGTTACACATCAGGTAAATAAGCAAATGTTTTCTTATTAACCCGATGTGTACTGTGGCTAGGAGTGCAAAGAGCCAGCGCTAAGCGGTGTGCGCTGGTAACCAATGTAAATATCGGGTAACCAAGCCCTTGGTTACCCGATATTTACCTTAGTTACCAAGTGCAGCGTCGCTTCCACGCGTTGCTGCTGGCTGCGGGCTGGTCACTGGTCGCTGGTGAGATCTGCCTGATTGACAGCTCACCAGCGACCATGTAGCGACGCACCAGCGATCCTGACCAGGTCAGATCGCTGGTGGGATCACTGGTGCGTCGCTAAAGTGTGACGGTACCCTATCCCTTGCTAAGATAAATAGCATAGACCGACTAGGAAGATAAATCTTCCTTATCTGAAGGCACAAACAAAACAGGATACAATACAAAAACCTTCAGAGATAATTCACAGAAACAATAAGCAAATAACATAAAAAGTATGAAGCAAAACCAAGAACTTATCTTAGCTTGATAGCGGGCAGCCAAGAGAACAAGAGACAGAGTCCTATTCACTCAGGAGTTTCAGACAACTGGCAGAGATAAATAGCCAGCAAACACCTATATCCAAAATCAAGGTTTGAGCTGCAAACCAGGTGTGTAGAACTGGGGAACAGAATCTAACCACTAACCTCAGTGACCACAGGAGGAAGTCCAAGAGCGGAACTCCACCAGACAGTATTCACAACAATCAACGTTGATGATCCATTTCATCTCCCGTTGAGCCAAGAGCCTCTTGATGTCACCCCACTTATACCACTATGGATCATATCGATTCCTTTTACCATAAAGGACTTAGGATTGCATCCATGGAATTGTTTAAAGTGGCGAGGGATAGTTTTCAATTTCCGCCAATATCTCTCACATGTTCCCTAACTCGAATCATGAGTTCCATTGATGTAAGACCAATGTAACATCCTCACATGGCGTAATAAATAACATTATTGGTAATACAACTGATGTGCTCTCTAATTACAAAGGTCGTCATTCCGTCACTAGTCGAGAACTGCGCACTGAGAGAGATATTGGGGCAGGAAAGACAGCGACCACATGGGAAGCAGACTTTCACAGGACCCAAGGAGCCAAAAACATTAGGTGACTTTCGAGGAACGTAGAGGCTCTTAACCAATAGATCCTTTAGATTCCTACAGCGTTTTGTTGTCATCAATGGCGCTGCTGACAGGAATGGTCTTAAGGAAGGATCGGATTGAAGAATCGGCCAGTGTCTTGTCACTATGTCCCTCATATCTTATCACCTTTCATTAAAGATGGAGATAAATCTAACATTATTTAATGGCTCCTTTTCTTTCCTCTTCCCACGCAAAAGTTCATTCCAGGGTACCGATATGGCCCTTTGGTAGGCTTTCTTAGTACACCGCCCACTATAGCCACGGTTCCTAAATCTCATCGTCAAATCATTTTCTTGGCACTCAAAAGAGCTATCCTGAGAGCAAATCCGCCTCACCCTGAGATATTGACCAACTGGGATGGCGCGAAGAGTGGAGTTGATATGTGCCGATGTTGCATGATGGAGTGAGTTGACAGATGTTGGCTTCCTAAAGACCTCAGTTTGTAATAGTCTAGCCTCATCCACGAAAATCTTCACATCAAGAAAATCAACTCCACTGTCACTATAACTGTGAGTCAGTTTGATATTATATTCATAGCCATTGAGTTGGTCCATGAACCTCCGGAGTTGGGATGTTGTGCCATGCCAGATGATCAACAGATCATCAATGTATCTCACCCACATATGTACCATGGGGGCGGCCCATGCGCCTCCGCCCTAGAACAAACCCCTCTCCCTGAAACCGAGAAAGAGGTTTGCATACAAAGGCTCACAGGCCGCACCCATAGCAGTTCCCTGCCTCTGCAGATAAAACCTATCCTTGAAGACAAAGAAGTTGTGGGTGAGTACATATTCGAGGAGCTCTAGGACCAACTCACAAATGGATCCGTCCAAGTTACTCACACTCAGGAAAAAATGGACAGCCCTCAGCCCCCTTCTTCGTGCCTGATACAGGTATTTAAAGATTCAATATCCGCCACCACCAAGAGGCTTTGAGGGTCCAGATGGATGCCATCGAATCTGTTAAACACCTCCATCGTGTCTCGCACATAGGATGGAAGGGTTTCTACCATCGGTTTGAGATAGTATTCTATAAATTGGCAGACTGGACTGCAAAACCCTTTCATCCCTGACACGATTGGTAGACCTGGTGGATCGACGGGATCCTTGTAGACCTTGGGTAATAGATAAAATGTTGGAATTTTTGGATGCTTAGTCTATAAACCATAAAACCCCCCCTTGGTGATGATCCCCTGATCTAAAGCATCATTGAGGATGAGATAGAGTTGAGCAGAAAAAGATACAAGGGTGGACGACTCAAGTTTGGTGTAAGTATCTCTATCCCTCAGCTGTCTATGGGCTTCCCTTTTGATATATATCAACCGGCCACACCACGACATTTCCCCCCTTGTCAGCTGCGTTGAATACAACATCATTAGTGATGAGCGAGTATGCTTGTTACTACTCGGTACTCGCACGAGTATCACTGTACTCGGGCTACTCGGCGGGGACCGGGTAATCTCGCGATACTCGTGCTGTACTCGTGGTCTTCATCCCTGCATGTTGGCGCTCTTTTGAGAGCCAGCCCTCATGCAGGGATTGGCTGGCAGACCACTGCAATGCCACAGCCCTGTTAGTTGTGGAATTGCAGTGATTGGCCGGCCCGCACAGCGTGACCGAGCCTTTATACCGGCGGGCGCGCTGTGCTCTGCTCACAGCCATCCAGACAGTCAGTGCAGGGAGAGGGTTGCTGCTTCAGGGAAAGGTTTGCGGCCCTTTATAGTTATTTCCGGAGCAGGGCTGCAAACAGTGTGACCAGAAGTCCTTCTCAGGACTATTCTAGTTGTATACAGGCAGGCAGGGAATAGCCAGGTCGGAGTACAGTAGCAGAGTCCTTCTCAGGACTATTGTTGCTATATACAGGCAGGGTATAGCCAGGTCAGAATACAGGCTAGTGACCAGAAGAGTCCTTGTCAGGACTATTGTAGCAGTATACAGGCAGGCAGGCAGGGTATATAGCCATTCCTAGTGGTGACCGTACACCAGCCTTCATCATATCTGGGGCTGGTGTACACAGTCTAAAACAGTCCAGATAGTGTCAGACTTCTCAGTAATATTTGTCGCTCCTAAAAACCTGTTAGGTTCTTATTGCGTCCGTGCTTGCATTTAAAAACCGCACGTGTGTGCCTGTCGGTGGCAGCGTACAGGTGCACTTGTGTGCGTTTTTCACAAACTATTATATAACGCACAAGTGTAGTGTATAATACACGTCAGTCAGCAGTGTCTGATAGTGTCAGACTTCTCAGTAATTGTCGCTCCTAAAAACCTGTTAGGTTCTTATTGCGTCCGTGCTTGCATTTAAAAACCGCACGTGTGTGCCTGTCGGTGGCAGCGTACAGGTGCACTTGTGTGCGTTTTTCACAAACTATTATATAACGCACAAGTGTAGTGTATAATACACGTCAGTCAGCAGTGTCTGATAGTGTCAGACTTCTCAGTAATTGTCGCTCCTAAAAACCTGTTAGGTTCTTATTGCGTCCGTGCTTGCATTTAAAAACCGCACGTGTGTGCCTGTCGGTGGCAGCGTACAGGTGCACGTTTTGCACAAACTATTATATAATGCACAAGTCTAGCGAATAATACACGTCAGTCAGCAGTGTCTGATAGTGTCAGACTTCTCAGTAATTGTCGCTCCTAAAAACCTGTTAGGTTCTTATTGCGTCCGTGCTTGCATTTAAAAACCGCACGTGTGTGCCTGTCGGTGGCAGCGTACAGGTGCACTTGTGTGCGTTTTTCACAAACTATTATATAACGCACAAGTGTAGTGTATAATACACGTCAGTCAGCAGTGTCTGATAGTGTCAGACTTCTCAGTAATTGTCGCTCCTAAAAACCTGTTATGTTCTTATTGCGTCCGTGCTTGCATTTATAAACCGCACGTGTGTGCCTGTCGGTGGCAGCGTACAGGTGCACGTTTGCACAAACTATTATATAACGCACAAGTCTAGTGAATAATACACGTCAGTCAGCAGTGTCTGATAGTGTCAGACTTCTCAGTAATATTTGTCGCTCCTAAAAACCTGTTAGGTTCTTATTGCGTCCGTGCTTGCATTTAAAAACCGCACGTGTGTGCCTGTCGGTGGCAGCGTACAGGTGCACGTTTTGCACAAACTATTATATAACGCACAAGTGTAGTGTATAATACACGTCAGTCAGCAGTGTCTGATAGTGTCAGACTTCTCAGTAATTGTCGCTCCTAAAAACCTGTTATGTTCTTATTGCGTCCGTGCTTGCATTTAAAAACCGCACGTGTGTGCCTGTCGGTGGCAGCGTACAGGTGCACTTGTGTGCGTTTTTCACAAACTATTATATAACGCACAAGTGTAGTGTATAATACACGTCAGTCAGCAGTGTCTGATAGTGTCAGACTTCTCAGTAATATTTGTCGCTCCTAAAAACCTGTTAGGTTCTTATTGCGTCCGTGCTTGCATTTAAAAACCGCACGTGTGTGCCTGTCGGTGGTAGCGTACAGCTCCATATTGTCCCTGGATAGAGATGTGCATGAGGGCCTCAAAACATTGTTCCCATTGCAAAGGAGCGGGTCTCCTGTCGTTGTAATGCCCATCCTGAAAGAATGGGCGAAAAAATTTACCACTGGGGGTATACCTGAAACAACGGCCTAACTATTGTAACGGTCATCATGATGGCGCATGAGGAGAAGGAGGAGCAGTCCAGCGATTAGCCAAAGTCCAGAAGTGTGTACCCATGGGTGAGTGGAGGTACATGGCAAATTCCCGTTACAAACTTTAAATTCCGCTCTCATTTGCTGGTGGTGTGGTGAAGTCTGGCCCAATCCAACCCTTGTTCATCTTGATCAGAGTCAGCCTGTCAGCATTTACAGTTGACAGGCGGGTGCGTTTATCTGTAATGATTCCACCTGCGGCACTAAAAACACGCTCTGACAAAACGCTAGCGGCAGGGCAGGCCAGGACTTCCAAGGCGTAGAGAGCCAATTCATGCCACGTGTCCACCTCTGATACCCAATAATTGTAAGGCACAGAGGAATGTGGGAGTACCGTTATTTGATCTGCAAGGTACTCCTTGAGCATCTGGGCAAACTTAGGATTTCTTGTGGCACTACCCCGCACCTCAGGGGCTGTGGTATGTGAGGGGCTGAGAAAACTGTCCCACATCTTAAAGACTGTTCCCCTACCTCTGGCGGATTGGACTTGTGCCCCTCTTGGCTGTACGCCTTGGTTGTCCACTGATTCCTGACCTATGCCGCTAGCGTTTTGTGAGGGGAATGCTTTGCCTACTTCCGTGACTATGGCCTTCTGTAACTGCTGCATTTTGCCTGACCTCTCCGCCTCGGGAATAAGAGACATAAAGTTCTCCTTTTAGCGTGGGTCTAACAGTGTTACCAACCAGTAATGATTGTCGGCCAAGATGTTCTTAACGCGAGGGTCACGAGACAGGCAGCTTACCATAAAGTCAGCCATGTGTGCCAGACTCTTAACAGCCATCACTTCAGTATCCTGACCAACACGATGACTGAACATGCTGTCCTCCTCCTCCTCCTCATCATCTACCCTGTCCTCTGGCCAGCCACGCTGAACCGAGGATATGACTGCATGTCATATCCTCAATTTGGCCAGAGAGTTGCTCCATGTCTTCATCCTCCTCCTCGTCATAGTCCTCCACTGCATGTTGTGATGAGACGAGGCTGGGCTGTGTGTTATCACCCACACCCACTACTGTTTCTTGCTCAAACTCATCGCGCTCCGCCTGCAATGCATCATGGTTGTTTTTTGAGCAGAGACCATTTTAGAAGGCAGAGAAGCGGTATGGTGATGCTAATAATGTCGTCATCGCCGCTCACCATCTTGGTGGAGTCCTCAAAGTTTTGGCGGATGGTACATAGGTCGGACATCCATCTCCACTCCTCAGGTGTTATGTGTGGAGTTTGACCCATTTCCCGACGGCTTAGGTGATGCAGGTACTCAACAACTGCCCTCTTCTGCTCACATATCCTGACCAACATGTGCAGAGTTGAATTCCAACGCGTGGGGACATCACACACCAGTCTGTGAGCCGGAAGATGCAAACGGCGCTGAAAGCCGGCAAGGCCGGCTGAAGCAGTAGGTGACTTTCGAAAATGTGCAGACAGGCAGCGAACTTTTACCAGCAGATCAGACAGCTCTGGGTATGACTTTAGAAACCACTGAACCACGAGGTTGAGCACATGGGCCACGCATGGAACATGTGTCAGCTGGCCTCGCCTCAAAGCCGCCACCAGGTTCCGGCCATTGTCACACACGACCTTTCCTGGCTTTAGGTTCAGAGTTGTGAGCCAGTGATCTGCATGCTGTTTCAGAGCTGTCCACACCTCTTCTGCATTGTGGGGTTTGTCACCTATGCAGATTAGCTTCAGCACTGCCTGTTGCCGCTTCGCCGAGGCAGTGCTGCAGTGCTTCTGGGTCGCCCTGGACAAGCCAGGGGCCACAGAGCACAACACTTAAACACCCCACACTCCCTGCAGGCATATCATAGTCAAAACACAAAATCCTTGTTGCCTTCCCCAGGGGCTGTTGTCCACACCAGGGGGTGGAGCCAGGCGGTTGGTCTCCACCCACCAAGGAGGAGGGAAAACACAGGCAGTGAGAGTTAAGCTAAGGAAGTGGAAGGAGGAAAGTAGTAGAGAGGAGAAAAGTGACAGCAAAGAGCCTGAAGTTGGTCCGGGTGTGTGGCCCGGACAGGACAGCAAGGTTGGCAGAATGTGGTGACCGTCTGCAGTGGAGGCCGATTGGAGTCTGCCGTAAGGACCGTGGAGGGGTGGTGACCCGGCCGTACCGGACCGGTATACAAAGAGAAGCCAGTACTATTGGCAGAGGACTTTCGGATCCCAGCAAGGCTTGGTGTCGCCGTGAATTTGCCAAATCCGTTAGTGAAGGGGACCTCAGGGTTTCCAAACAGCCAAGTCCCGATAGAAGGCAACCGTCCAACCGTGAAGGGGAGAAACCGCCACCGCCAAGGGCAACCGTCTCCCAGGGCCAGCGTCTGTGGGCAAAAGGGGCTCCTCCGGCCCATATCCAGGTCGGGGAGCGGGTTACCGGTGGGAAACCATCACTACCAACACTTAACTTAGGTGCAGGGAGAGACAGTCATCACTAACCTGCAGGGAGGAACAACCGCAGCCGTCCAAGGGACCCGTCCATCCAGCCACTTGTTTTACCGTGAACTGTGTCATCATCATTGGGCTGAGTGAGTACCTCCGTGCCGTGCGGCACAGCGCTGCCCCTGCGACCCTGCACCTCATCAGGCCCCGCAACCCGCCTGTCATCCATCTCTACCCCATCAACGGGCCCCGGGACAACCAACCCCCCTACCCACGGAGGGGAGAAATAACAACAAAGCTGCTCCCTGTCACAGGCTCCCGGGATCCCCGTCCAGAGCAGCGGTGGTGTCCACACAATCACCACAACCGTGGGTGGCGTCACGGACAATATCCCCAAAACCCAAACCACCCCTTTTCACTCACGGGCGAGGAGCGCTGCTCGAGTCCCCGGGATCCGGCCATCGCTCAAGCCAACGAGCAGCAGCAGCCGTAGAGCAGAGGCAGCCGGACCCGAGCAGTGGGAGAGCGCAGCGTCCCCTCCTCCGCCCGCGACACTTCCAGCTTGGGACTGGTGTGGAGGGTAAAGTGGATGAGGATGCGCAGGAGGAGGAGGAGACTGAGGAGCATGACATTCCAGAGCTGTAGAGTGTGGGTGAAACCCTGACTGAGGTAGGGCCTGCAAAACTTGGTGTGTGAAGGACGTGTTCCGTCCCTCGCTCAGACTGGGTCCCAGCTTCCACAATATTAACCCAGTGTGACGTCAACGAGATGTAGCGGCCTTGCCCACATGCACTTGTCCACGTGTCTGTGGTTAGGTGGACTTTGGCTGAAATAGCGTTGTTCAGGGCACGTGTGATGTTTTGTGACACGTGGTTATGCAATGCGGGGACGGCACACCGGGAGAAATAGTGGCGGCTGGGGACCGAGTAACGTGGGACAGCTGCCACCATCAGGTCGCGGAATGCTTCTGTCTCAACCAGCCTAAAAGGCAACATTTCCAGCGCAAGCAGTCGCGAAAAGTTAGCATTTAGAAGTGTGGCATGTGGGCCGTTGGCAGTGTATTTGCACCTACGTTCAAAGGTTTGCTGAATGGATAACTGTACGCTGCGCTGGGACAAGGACGTGCTTGATGATGGTGTTATTTCTGCGTGGGCAACTGCAGGTGCAGGGCCGGAGGAGGCTTGTTCGCGGGCAGCATGGACAGGGGATTGGCTCGCATGCACAACAAGCGAAGACGTAGCAGTGACATCAGCAAGCACTGCTCCTCGACTCTGTTGTACATCCCACAAAGTCGGGTGCTTGGCTGACATGTGCCTGATCATGCTGGTGGTGGTCAGGCTGCTAGTTTTGGTACCCCTGCTGATGCTGGCATGGCAGGTGTTGCAAATGGCCTTTTTAGAATCATCTGGAGCCAACTTAAAAAACTGCCAGACTCGGGAAGACCTAACATTTGTACAGGCACCTTGTGTCGTGTTGTTCCGGGGAACAGTTGCCTGACGTCTGCCTGGGGCCACCACCCTGCTTCTTACTGCCTGTTGGGATGCTACGCCTCCCTCCCCCTGTGCACTCGCTGTCCTCGCTCTGCATATCCTCCTGCCAGGTTGGGTCAGTTACTGGATCATCCACCACGTCGTCTTCCTCTTCCGCACCCTGCTCCTCCTCCTGACTTCCTGACAATTGTGTCTCATCATCGTCCACCCCTTGTTGAGACACGTTGCCAACTTCGTGAGAACGTGGCTGCTCAAATATTTGGGCATCTGTACATACAATCTCGTCATGGCCCACTTCAACAGGAGCTGGCGAGAGGCCAGAATGTGTGAATGGAAACGTGAACGAACAGCTCTTCCGAGTGTCCAAGTGTGGGATCAGTAATGTCCGTGGACGTGTACTCAGCCTTGTGGTAGGAAGGAGGATCAGGTTCTGAAATGTGCGGTGCAGTATCACGGCTACTGACACTTGACCGTGTGGAAGACAGAGTGTTTGTGGTGGTGCCAATCTGACTGGAAGCATTATCCGCTATCCAACTAACAACCTGTTGACACTGGTCTTGGTTCAAGAGCGGTGTACTGCTGCGGTCACCAAGAATTTGGGACAGGACATGCGAGCGAGTAGATGTGGCCCTTTGTTGTGGCGAAATTAGAGCTTGCACACGACCTCGGTCTCTGCCTGCACCACCATCACGTCCACTTCCTTGTTCGTTGACAACGCCCTTGCGCATTTTGCAATGCTGTGCTGATGTGTATTCACTAGACTTGTGCGTTATATCCAAGATTTTGCAAAACGCACACAAGTGCAGCGGAAAGCTGCCACCAACAGGCACACACGTGCGGTTTTTAAATGCAAGCACGGAGGCACTAAGAACCTTACAGGTCTCTATCCAGGGACAACGTGGAGCCTCCCAATTTTTGGCTGCCCTGCCTAAGGGCTATACTACAATAGACCCACTTCCTTCCAATAGGCACTTCAGGTTTACAGGCCCTCATGCACGTCTCTATCCAGGGACAACGTGGAGCCTCCCAATTTTTGGCTGCCCTGCCTAAGGGCTATACTACAATAGACCCACTTCCTTCCAATAGGCACTTCAGGTTTACAGGCCCTCATGCACGTCTCTATCCAGGGACAACGTGGAGCCTCCCAATTTTTGGCTGCCCTGCCAAAGGGCTATACTACAATAGACCCACTTCCTTCCAATAGGCACTTCAGGTTTACAGGCCCTCATGCACGTCTCTATCCAGGGACAACGTGGAGCCTCCCAATTTTTGGCTGCCCTGCCTAAGGGCTATACTACAATAGACCCACTTCCTTCCAATAGGCATTTCAGGTTTACAGGCCCTCATGCACGTCTCTATCCAGGGACAACGTGGAGCCTCCCAATTTTTGGCTTCCCTGCCTAAGGGCTATACTACAATAGACCCACTTCCTTACAATGGGCACTTCAGGTTTACAGGCCCTCATGCACGTCTGTATGCAGGGTCATTGGTGAACCTCACAATTTTGGACTGCCCTGGCAAAGGAAAATACTACAAAGACTCAGTTCCTCAAAATGGGCACATTAGACTCAGAGGCCTTTATGTACGTCTCTTCTCAGGGACATCGGAGTGCCACACAATGTGTTACGTAAAATCTTTCATGTATTAATCTCAAAAAGTAACATACATTAGCTCTATCTCACTATTGGGTATGTGCCCTTAACATTTCCGCCATGAAAATTAATTTTGGTGTCATTTTGGAAGGTTTTCTGGTGAGTCCGTAAAAATGGCGTAAAACGCGGACAAAATTGTTCACAGCTGTGACTTTTGAGTGATAAATGCTTCAAGGGATTTTCCCCATGCTGTTGCCATGTCATTTGAGCACTCTTCTGAGACTTTTGTGCCATTTTTAGGGTTTCTACATGCTGCCGGTGGTTATTTCACAAAAATACTCGGGTCTCCCATAGGATAACATTGGGCTCGGTGCTCGGGCCGAGTACACGAGTATCTTGGGATGCTCGGCCCGAGCCTCGAGCACCCGAGCTTTTTAGTACTCGCTCATCACTAAACATCATCCATATTGCGTAATTATGACAAGGCTTTTCTTTGGATGACAGTCAAATTGTCATGTGAACGACGTGTGGAGATCGCCCGTAGCTCATCCATGACGAGCCTGGTGAAGATCTCCACCACCGGACAAAAAAACAGAGGGGGGGAAGTCGTGGATTTACGCAAAATCGTCGAAGGAAACCCACCTGGCAGCTGAGTGGACTGTTCGTCCAATAGTTCCTCAAACACTTGAATCGCTCTCTGCTCATTTGTCTCATCAGTATTCTCCCTGGGTGTTCGAGAATGTAATTTTTTCAGAATTAACTTGCGTGAGAAGAGGTGAGCATCCTTTAAGGCTGCAAAAAAAATGAAACCCATTAGTAGGGGAGAAGGTCAATCCCTTAGGGTCCCGTCACACGTAGTGACGCAACAACGATCCCACCAGGGATCCGACCTGGCAGGGATCGTTGGTGCATCGCTACATGGTCGCTGGTGAGCTGTCAATCAGGTATCACCAGCGACCAGCCACCAGCGACTCAAGTAACGATGCTGCGCTTGGTAACCAGGGTAAATATCGGGTAACTAAGCAAAGCGCTTTGCTTGGTTACCCGATATTTACCCTGGTTACCGGCGTACACCGCTTATCGGCTGCCAGCGCTGGCTCCCTGTATATGTGACACCTCTGGACTATCAGGTCGTCACAGGGTACTGCACAAGCTGCTCTTCCGTGCAGTATTCCGCCTCCCTCTTGGTTCTGGGTCCCTAACTAAATGGTGTTGCCTCCAGCAGCAAATCAAATCCTAGATACACCCTGCACCACACCCACCATACACACCAGTTGACGGCTTGAGTGGAATAGAGTCGCCCACCTGGGGGGGTCAGGGAGGGGAGGTGAGGAGTGTAGTAAGTGTAGTGTAGTGTCGAGTGGAGAGAGGTTGGGAAGTAGCCCTCGAGCTGTGAGGAGCTCAGAGGAAGACGGGAGTGGTGACTCCTCAAGGAACTGTCTAGGTTGCAGACGCTGGTCTGGGCCTAGAGGAGTCGGACCCCCAGTCGCAGGGGATTGTGGCGAGGTGCTTGGAACTGTCAAAGAGGACAGCCGGCAGCCTAGCACTATCACCAGTCCGGGACCAAAGGCATGATGGGGTACACGGACCCTAGGTCGGGGAGTAGCTTCAGGCAAACCGACAATTCACCTGAGGAGAACGGAGCCTTTATGATCTGTTCCCATAGGAATAGGACTTTCCAATCCAAAACGGTCCAGAAAATCCCAAGCTTGAGCCCTGAGAGCAAGCTCCTATACTTAGCCATAGTAGGGAGCAGGGCCCGGCTAGTTCCATGCTACCGGGCCATCAAGTTGAAGTCAAACTAAGTGCCAGGAGGCAGGTCACGGATCATCAGGCAGCACCATTAGGGATCGGACCCGGACGAGCTCCCCTCAGCGGCAGCGGTACCCAGAGACTTGGTTTACCCGGTTGTCAGTGTCTGCTTATGAACTGAGTGAGTACGAGAGTGACCCCTGCATCCCAAGGCACCCCTCACTGAGTCCCAGGGCATCCCCCTACCTGTGGAGAGTTACAACACCTTGCTGCCCCACTTCATCTTCTCGAGTACTCCCAACGGCAGCGGCGGTACTCCCTAAATTACTGTGCACCACGGGTGGCATCACAAACTATACATCAACTCCCCTGTAAACACCCCCTTTCATTCGAGTGGCCTCATGACTCCCAGGTCCGGAGACCCTCGAGCCACAGTGAACTCGGATCCGAGCAGTTCGGCTGCTTCCACGGGGGCGGCACATATACGTAGCTAGGGTACACATCGGGTTACTAAGCAAAGCGCTTTGCTTAGTTACCCAATATTTACCCTGGCTATGTGTGCAGGGAGCCAGCGCTGGCAGCCTGTAAGCGGTGTACGCTGGTAACCAGGGTAAATATCGTTTTGCTTAGTTACCCAATATTTACCCTGGTTACCAGTGTACGCTGCTTACACAGAGTCAGTGCTTGTTGTTCCCCCACAGTCAAACACGCCGATGTGTGTTGCACAGCGGGCGACCAACAAGCAACAAAAGGTCCTGATCATTTTGTAACGATCAGTGACCTCGCAGCAGGGGCCTGCTCGCTGCTACGTGTCACACACAGCGACATCGCTGGCGAGGTCGCTGATACGTCACAAAACCTGTCGCTATGTGTGACGGGGGCTTTACTTAGAACTTGTATCTGGGCTTCAGTTAGAGTGTGTTTGGAGAGATTTATTACTTGTAAACCCCCTCCTGACACATTCTTTGTTGCATTAGCTCCCTTCTTCTTAGGTGGACGGAGTCTGCTGTTCCATACTACTTTACTCTGATCCTGATTACCCCTATAAGAGGATGCTCCATCACTAGTTGACTGTGATTCTTCTGCTGCTTCAGAACAAGGACAGCATATCATTATCATTTTTGATACCAAGAGCTGCAATTTTACATAATACATGAAAAAAAAAAAAAAAATAGGATCACATAGTCGCTGTTACCATAACTTGATAATTGATATCTCCATTGAGCTCAGTTCTGGTGCCATATTGATGCAGGTTTTCAGACCCAATGCAAGTTAATTTTGGTTGCAAATTTACACCATAGATAATAATAATAATATTTATTCATTTATATAGTGCTGTTAATTCCACAGCGCTTTACATTCAATGGCAACTCTGTCCCCAATGGGGCTCACAATCTAGGTTCCCTGTGAGTATGTCTTTGGAGTGTGGGAGGAAACCGGAGTATCTGGAGGAAACTCACACAAACACGGGTAGAACATACAAACTCCTTGCAGATGGTGTCCTTGGTGGGAATTGAACCCAGGACCCCAGCGCTGCAAGACTGCAGTGCTAACCACTGAGCCACCATGCCACCCTTTTTGCTCTTCAGTATGAACATGTGAAAATCATGGTGAATTCTGCATGTTGCACCACGGTCAATTTCAGTGTGGATATTTGTTAATCTCATCCACTTGGCTAGTGCTTTACTTTCTGTCCTGTTTTGGACTTTTATTATATTGACAAGCTTCTACCAACACTATGTGCCAGAATGCTGAATTGAATTGTTACACTATATGACTGTTTAATCTGTTTTGGTTTTCTTAAGTTTTGCTTAAAAATATTTTGTATTTGAAAAAGCTGGAAAGTTCACTTTTCAGGAGTAAACTATATGAGATTTATTCACCTACATGTATTTCATTTACTGAGATTTGGGACATATTTTTCAGAGGTCTGAAACAACTGGCAGTTACAATAGGGACATCTGCTGGCTGAAGAGGGGCAATGCTCACTTTCAGTAGACTGCTACAATTTTAAACTACTAAATCTACTTTTAGGGCTTTGTAATATTTGTAACTTTTTTTTGGCATTTTTTTTTTTTTTAAAGCTATGGGAAAAATAGTATTAATGAACAAATAGAGTATGATCAGACTCCAGAAAAAAATAAAAAAAAACCTGCAAATACCAATAAAACATTACATGTAAAAATCGCGTATGTAGATTTGGCAATAATTTTCAAATTTCAAAATTTGTGTGCAGTCTGCAAAGGGATGCGTGTATAAACCTATAATAAAAGTAACTGATCTATAGAGTGAAATGGATAACTGCCAGTCTGCCACTATGTAAATTTCCATGATATACTTTATACTTTGCTTTATGTACCCGATGCATACCCACAGCTTTAAGGCTATGTGCGCTCGTTGCCTTTTTTTGTGACCACAAAGATGCAGCATTTTTGGCCACTAAAAACGCACAAAATCGCACCCGCGGCAAAAACGCATCGGTGCATTTTTGGCTGCGATTTGCTGCAATTTTGATCTCTGCGTTTTTCCAATGCATTGCATGGCTGGAAAAGCAGTAAAACGCAGAAAAGAATTGACATGACCTTTTTTTTTTCAGGTCAAAAACGCAGCTAAAAAATAAAATTGTGTGCGGACAGCAAAAATGAAAACTCATAGACTTTGCTGGGGAAGCAGTCAAGCAGTTTTGAGCCCAAAAACGCACCCGAAAAACATGCAAAACTGCCGCGAAAAACACACTGTGCGCACATAGCCTTAATCATTCAATTTTGAAAAATGATAATGCCAGTTACCTTGTGAAGTATTGTCTGATACAACTGCATCTGTTCATATGGCAATGACCTAAACATACTGTATTTCTGATATTACATATACTGTATAAACGTGCTGCCGGTAAAATCTACCTATGGTTTCTAAAATTATGTTCTGTTTCCTAAATGTCACATCCATGTGTGAGCACTGCGACCACAGAGCAGCCAGTGTTTGCCTTCGCTATATACACGTAGAGGGTTGGCACAGGCAGAAGGGCGCACCTGTGGACAGGGCTGGATTTCTCATATGACCAATCTAAGCCATGGCCTTGGTTGCAGCAGTCGGGCATATATACAGAAGAAATAACAACCAAATGTTTACAAATTTGTCAGTATTATTTTGAAAATTCCAAATAAAATGTTATTCTTTAAATTTACATCCCAAAAAAAATAAATTAAATTAACAGTACACGTATGTTGCTATCTCTACAGCTTGCACTGTCTTTCTGAGTCACATGCTCAGTCACAGGGAGCAGCACTACAATTACTACAGTTTCTATCATCCCTGACCCTTCTAAAAGTGATAGACTCTTCGGGAGATGTGAGTGCAGCGCCAGTACTCTGCTGCTATAGCCGCTGCCGCCATCATAGCTACTAACTGTGACAGAAAGCGTCTTAAGCGGGTGGTGTTAGTAGCAGTACGTGACAGTGTCGCGGCGGGGAGGACGCCGCCACTGCTGGTCGCTCGCCAACGCTCGGGTCCGGCGCTGCTGCAGCTGCTCAGTGGCTCGAGCGGGGGGGGGGGGGCCGGATCCGGGGACTTGAGCTGCGCTCCTCGCCCGTGA
Organism: Anomaloglossus baeobatrachus; assembly: GCF_048569485.1. NCBI lineage: Eukaryota > Metazoa > Chordata > Amphibia > Anura > Aromobatidae > Anomaloglossus > Anomaloglossus baeobatrachus. Next base: position 368,180,463 of record NC_134354.1, on the reverse strand, counting down.
GTGAACGGGGTGGTCGGGTTGGGGGATTTAGTCCGTGACGCCACCCACGGGTTGTGGTGAAGATGGGCACCACTGCTGCTGGTGACGGGGATCCCGGGAGCGATGGTAGGGAGCAGCTGAGATGTTGTTTTCCCCCTCCGTGGGTAGGGGTCGGTGGTTCAGGGGGCCCGGTGGTGTGATGGGGAGGCAGGGTTGGTGAGGTGCAGGGTTGCAGGGACAGCGCGGCGCGGTGCCGGATGGCACGGGTGTACTCACTCAGTGAGAGATGCACAAAGTCCTCGGTAAACCAAGCTGCTGGATGGACGGGTCCCGCAGTCGGCTGCAGTGTCTCTCTCCCCGGACAGGTGATGGCGGCTGTCTTTCCCTGCACCTTGATGTACTTGTTTGACTACGATGGATTCCCAACGGTAGTCCGTTCCCCGGTGTATGGATGCCGGAGGAGCCCGTTTGCCCTCAGGCGCTGGCCCTTGGGTCTCTAGCCTTAGGCGATAGCTGTATACCCTCACGGTGTGGGCGGTTGCCTTCTATCGGGTCTTTGGTTGTTAGGAAACCCCTGGGGTTCCGGTCACACTCGGATTTGACTATTGTCGGCGGCTCCAAGCCTGGTCGGGGTCCGATGGCCCTGACTGTGTGTGCTGGCTTCACTTCGCTCCCCGGTCGGTAGCGGCGGGCCAACGCCCGACCCCGGTCCTACGGTTCCGCGTTGCTTCACTACTCCTGCAGACGGCCACCACCGTCTGCCAACCTTGCTGTCAGTGCCTGGGCCACAAACCCAGACACCCAAGTGTTTACTCCTCACACTTCAAACTCCAAACTCGTTCTCCTCCAAACTCTAACTAACACTTTTCCCGCCTCCAGGCCTGTGAACTCCTCGGTGGGTGGGGCCAACCGCTTGGCTCCGCCTCACCTGGTGTGGACATCAGACACTGGAGGGAGGCAACAAGGGTTTTATGTTTGGCTAATGTTACTGTCTAATGAGGGTGGGGATGTTTGTGTGTTATCTGTGACGACCTGGCTAGTCCAGGGCACCACAACAGCAGCACCAGAGAAAGGGGTCGCAGAATTATGTGCTTTGTCTTAGGGCATAGATATGTGTAAATCCATCCCTGCCTGTGCAAGAACAGTTAATTAGCCTTTTCTAGTACAATCATGTGTCTGAGACAAAAGCTGTTTGCAAATTTGGGGGCTAAAGTGGCCCCCTTTTTATTCTTAGACTGCTCAGCAGCACAGGTTGCAGCAATGGTATGTCCAAACCTGGTTTATGAAGGGCTTTGTATATTGCCATTCCTAGAACAGCCATATAACTTTGCACCTTGACCATACAAAATGGTATGGTACTTATACAGTAGCAAATTACCTATAAAGGTCATATGAGAGGACAAACACGTCGAAGCTGAGCAGACGGTCAAAACGCAGAGATGCCCAGTAGCTGAAACGAAAAACAATGTCAATTAACTGAAATAATTAATTTTTCACCATAATGCAAGATTTTAAATTTGTTATCTGTACTAGAAACTACTGCTGAAGCCAGTGACAAGCTGAAATTACTGTTGGCAGGGGCATAACAATCACAGTCGCAGAGATCGCTATCGCGACCAAGCCCGGGGGTGCAGAAGGCCCGCTGACTCGACGACAGCACCTGTTCAGCTGGATGTCAGCACACATCCAGCATCTAGCTGAAATACATTGCAGCACAGAGACTTGTCAGATCCCTGCACTGTGATGTGCCAGCCGCCAATTAAGGCTAGGAATATTCATTCATATAAGATACCAATTCTAGAGCCTAATGGCCCAAACATCAGCAAAGATGCATTCAAACCAGGTGATACAGGATAGTTGCAAAAATCATAGTCATATAATAACAAGCAGCCTGTTTTGTAGCAAATACAAATGTAAGATTCCAAAAGTTTAACTATAAACGAAGTAGCAAGACAAAGAATATAGTAGTAGTTTGAGTAAAAGCAGAAGAGAAGATCAGAAGAAGAAAATATAAGAAGAGGAGGGGAGAAGGGGAGAGAATGAGAAAGGGGAGGTGATGAGAAATGAAGAGTAGTAGAGAGAAGCCAGGAAGGGGGGGGGAGGGGAGAAGCAGGCAGAACAACACTCCATCTCCCCGAAGCCAATGAGAAAGCAATTCCTCACCTACAGTGATGTCTCGAAATTGGACCCCGTGCAGTCACCCAACAGCTGACAGTACTCCACAGTTTGTTGCAAGTCCATCCACTCCCTCCAAGTGGCCCAGAATTTCTTACAAGAATCATGCATGGAAGAGGTCAGCTCCTCCATGTGCATGAGATCATTTACTCTGGCAATCCACTGTGAGACAGAAGGCGGAGATTGACTTTTCCATCTCTCTGGGATACATGATCTGGCAGCCATTATAAGGAACTTCCTCAAAGAGGTTTTGAAGGTTTTTAGAAGGGTCTCGCAGTGATGAAGCAGGAAAATGGCCAGCCCCATTTCCTCAGTGGTCCCGGATACCTTCCAGATGATATTGGACACTCCCATCCAGAATGATCGAATCACCTCACATACCCAAAACATGTGAAGTAATGTTCCTTCCTCCCTCGCGCATCTCCAAAAGGTGGGGTCCGCCGAAGGATAGAAGGCATGCACTTTAGACGGCACCCTGTACCATTTGGATAACAATTTGTAGCTGGCCTTCTGGAACCTAGAGTTGATAGACGAACTGTGTGCGAGCGAAAACACCCGCTCCCTCTGGTCAGTAGAGAGATCAATTCCCATTGTAGGATAACAGAAGGAGGGGACTGGTCAGGGGGTGAGGACAGCATTGCATTTACAACCGAGAGAGAGTGTCTCACAGGGCCCACTCCCCCACATAAGAGTTCAAATTGTGATTTGAAAACGAGCCTTGGGAAGAAGTTTACTGAAAAAATGTGTGAGTTGCAGACATCTCCCCATTCCAAGCGGGGCTGGGGTGCATCTAGCCTCCAGCATGTAAATTGAGGGCCAAACCGCATCATGCCCAAAATCTTCCACCCATTCTATCCCATGGGATCTGATTTACTTGGTTAAAAAGAAGGATGACTCAAGATAGGGGTCAATCTAGAGTGGGAAGGGATCATTCTCGCGTGAACCTGGACCGTGTCACAATAGGCCATCGTAGGACCGATGGTCAGGTGTGATTTCAACAACACGGGGGTCTCAGAAAGTACCCATGGCAATTTATTTAGAGGTATTGGAGAGAAGGACTGTTCTAACTGCACCCACACCTTCTGTGTACTGTTCCTGCACCAGTCTATAATTCTGGTAAGATGTCCCGCCAAATGGTATAGCCTCATGTCAGGCAAACCAATACCCCCCTCTGTGTTTGGGTCTCGAAAGAATAGCACGTCTTATGCGTGCTGACCTGCCCACCCACACAAAAGAGGACTGGACCGATTCAAGTGTCCTGAAAAAGGGGGATGGAATCTTAACTGGTAGAGCTTGTAGCAGATACAAGATCCTAGGTAAAATGTTCATCTTGTAGATTTGGCATCTGCCAAACCAGGAGAACAGAGACTTCCCCCATCGGTCACAGTCCCTCCTAATTGAGGCGAGCAGGGCAGGAAAGTTCTGTTGATAGAGGAGACTGAGATCACTAGTAAGACGTACCCCCAGATAACTGAGGGACTGAGCAGCCCACCTAAAGTTAAAAGACGACCTCAACTCCTCCACCTCCTTAGGACAAAGGTTTATGTTCAGTGCTTCAGACTTTGAAAAGTTAATTTGGAAATTAGATGATTGAGTGTATACCTGAAATTCTTTCATCAAATTAGGAAGGGAAGTCTTGGGCGCAGATACAAAGAACAGGAGATCATCCGCGTATGCAGCTACTTTGTGTGTGGCCTGGTAAACCGCGATGCCCACGATGTCACTGTTAGCTCGTACGTGTCTGAGGAAGGGTTCCAAAGTCACGATGAATATCAGTGGAGACAACAGTCACCCTTGACGGGTACTGTTCAAAATATTAAATGGATCCGACAGAATCCCATTCAGCCATACCCTAGCTGAGGGGACAAAAAGAGACAATATCCATCCCAACATACCATTCCCCAACCCCAGAGTCCTGAGCGTGGCCTCCATAAATGTCCAGTCCACTCTGTCAAACGTATTTTCGACATCGGTCGAGAGCAGCATGGACGGAATGCCCCCTGTTTTAGCCTTAGATCTTAGATTAATAGCCTTGATTGTATTATCGCGGGCCTCGCGACCCGCCATGAACCTCGCTTGGTCTGGGTGAATAATCCTAGGGAATAAAGGTGCCAATCTGTTTCCAAGAATTTTAGCAAAGAGTTTAGTGTCCACATTTAAGAGTGATATTGGGCGAAAGCTAGCACATTGTGTCGGATCTTTCCCCGCCTTATGTATTACTGTAATATGTGCCCTCAGTGAGTCAGCGTTAGGGGCAAAATCCGTTTGAGCCCTGGAGTTAAAAGCTGACAGAAGGTGTGGGGTCAGTATTTCTCTGGGTTTTTTGAATACAGTTAGGTCCAGAAATATTTGGACAGTGACACAATTTTCGCGAGTTGGGCTCTGCATGCCACCACATTGGATTTGAAATGAAACTTCTACAACAGAATTCAAGTGCAGATTTTAACGTTTAATTTGAAGGTTTGAACAAAAATATCTGATAGAAATTGTAGGAATTGTACACATTTCTTTACAAACACTCCACATTTTAGGAGGTCAAAAGTAATTGGACAAATAAACCAAACCCAAACAAAATATTTTTATTTTCAATATTTTGTTGCGAATCCTTTGGAGGCAATCACTGCCTTAAGTCTGGAACCCATGGACATCACCAAACGCTGGGTTTCCTCCTTCTTAATGCTTTGCCAGGCCTTTACAGCCACAGCCTTCAGGTCTTGCTTGTTTGTGGGTCTTTCCGTCTTAAGTCTGGATTTTTGCAAGTGAAATGCATGCTCAATTGGGTTAAGATCTGGTGATTGACTTGGCCATTGCAGAATGTTCCACTTTTTTGCACTCATGAACTCCTGGGTAGCTTTGGCTGTATGCTTGGGGTCATTGTCCATCTATACTATGAAGCGCCGTCCGATCAACTTTGCGGCATTTGGCTGAATCTGGGCTGAAAGTATATCCCGGTACACTTCAGAATTCATCCGGCTACTCTTGTCTGCTGTTATGTCATCAATAAACACAAGTGACCCAGTGCCATTGAAAGCCAGCAATGCCCATGCCATCACGTTGCCTCCACCATGTTTTACAGAGGATGTAGTGTGCCTTGGATCATGTGCCGTTCCCTTTCTTCTACAAACTTTTTTCTTCCCATCATTCTGGTACAGGTTGATCTTTGTCTCATCTGTCCATAGAATACTTTTCCAGAACTGAACTGGCTTCATGAGGTGTTTTTCAGCAAATTTAACTCTGGCCTGTCTATTTTTGGAATTGATGAATGGTTTGCATCTAGATGTGAACCCTTTGCATTTACTTTCATGGAGTCTTCTCTTTACTGTTGACTTAGAGACAGATACACCTACTTCACTGAGAGTGTTCTGGACTTCAGTTGATGTTGTGAACGGGTTCTTCTTCACCAAAGAAAGTATGCGGCGATCATCCACCACTGTTGTCATCCGTGGACGCCCAGGCCTTTTTGAGTTCCCAAGCTCACCAGTCAATTCCTTTTTTCTCAGAATGTACCCGACTGTTGATTTTGCTACTCAAAGCATGTCTGCTATCTCTCTGATGGATTTTTTCTTTTTTTTCAGCCTCAGGATGTTCTGCTTCACCTCAATTGAGAGTTCCTTAGACCGCATGTTGTCTGGTCACAGCAACAGCTTCCAAATGCAAAACCACACACCTGTAATCAACCCCAGACCTTTTAACTACTTCATTGATTACAGGTTAACGAGGGAGACGCCTTCAGAGTTAATTGCAGCCCTTAGAGTCCCTTGTCCAATTACTTTTGGTCCCTTGAAAAAGAGGAGGCTATGCATTACAGAGCTATGATTCCTAAACCCTTTCTCCGATTTGGATGTGAAAACTCTCATATTGCAGCTGGGAGTGGGCATTTTCAGCCCATATTATATATATAATTGTATTTCTGAACATGTTTTTGTAAACAGCTAAAATAACAAAACTTGTGTCACTGTCCAAATATTTCTGGACCTAACTGTATGTGAGAGGCAGTCCATCAGGACCCGGTGCCTTGCCAGACTTAGAGGATGCTATATCGTCCCACAGCTCCTCATTTGTAATTTGAATCTCCAGCGCTGCCACCTCCGCCTCCGTCAATTGTGGCATTGCTGCCTTTTTAATATAGTCTACAATCTTGCGATTCAGGGTAGTGGTTGATTTTGGAGGGCATCTAAATTGTAGAGGGCCGCATAGAATTTTTTAAATGTTTCCGCAATTTCTAGAGATAAATGTAGCAGAGTATTTTCAGGGGGTATATAGGCAATTTTCGAGATGATTGTTGCTGTCTAAGGGCTCTTGCTAACGTCTTACTGCATTTATTATCGTATTCATAAAAATGTCAACGACAGCGAGCCAAGATCCCTTTTGCTTTAGAGGTAAGCATTTTCCGCAAATCATCCGGGACTTTAAAGAGAGCTCCACCAACTTCTGCCGAAGGTAATTGTTTGTGTCGGGTCTCTAGATCTTTCAGCTTCGTTAAAAGTGTAGAGATCTCAACCTCCCGTTCCCTCTTCAGTCTTGCTCCCTGTTGGATGAGTATACTACCCCTGATGACGCATATATGGGCCTCCCATGATGATGTTGGGGAAGTATCCTCAGGGGTGTTCACTGTAATGTACTCTGTAAGGGTATTATGAATCACTGTTAAGATTTCAGGATAGTCCAGGAGGGACGTATTCAACCTCCACTGCCACTGATGCGGCAGAGGAGATTGCAACCCTATCGTAGCCGTACAGAGAGCATGGTCCGAAAAAGTAATCTTCTCTATTTGGGCTTGTGACACACTAGCCAAATCCCGGTAACCCTCGTTAATGACATAAAAACCCACAATAGTCACAGAAATAACTTGAATCTGACAAAAGTAATAAATAAAAAAAATCTATGAAAATGAACAAATGAAAGTCAGACATTGCTCTTCAACCATGCTTCCACAGAATTAAAAAAAAAAATAAAACTCATGAATAGGCCTGGATAGAAATGATGATACCCTTAACTTAATATTTGGTTGCACAACCTTTTGAGACAATCACTGCAATCAATTGATTCCTGTAACTGTCAATGAGACTTCTGCACCTCTCGACAGGCATTTTTCCCCATTGCTCAAGAACAAACTGCTCCAGTTGTCTCGTGTTTGAAGGCTGCTTTTTCCAGACGGTTTCAGCCTTTTCCAAAGATGCTCAATAGGTTTTAGGTCAGGGCTCATAGAAGGCCACTTCAGAAGAGTCCAATATTTTCCTCTTAGCCTTTCTTGAGTGTTTTTAGCTGTGTGTTTTGGGTCATTATCCTGTTGCAAGACTCATGACCTGCGACTGAGACCAAGCTTTCTAACACTAGGCAGCACATTTCTCTCTAGAATCCCTTGATAGTCTTGAGATTTCATTGTACCCTGAACAGATTCAAGACACCCTGTGCCAGATGCAGCAAAGCAGCCCCAGAACATAACAGAGCCTCCTCCATATTTCACAGTAGGAACAGTGTTCTTTTCTTGATATGCTCAATTTTCCCATCTGTGAACATAGAGCTGATGTGCCTTGCCAAAAAGTTACATTTTTGTCTCATCTATCCATAGAACATTCTCCCAGAAATTTTGTGGCTTGTCAACATTTAGTTTGGCTAATTCCAGTCTGGCTTTTTTATGTTTTTTTTCTTTCAACAACGGTATCCTCCTTGGTCGTCTCCAATGAAGTCCAGTTTGGCTCAAACAATGATGGATGGTGCGATCTGACCCTGATGTTCCTTGAGCTTGAAGTTCACCTATAATGTCTTTACAAGTTTTTCTGGGCTCTTTTGTTACCATTCGTATTATCCGTCTCTTTGATTTGTCATCAATTTTCCTCATGCAGCCACATCCAGGGAGGTTGGCTACAGTCCCATGGATCTTAAATATCTGAATAATATGTGTCACTGTAGTCACAGGAACATCAAGCTGCTTTGAGATGGTCTTATAACCTTTACCTTTAACATGCTTGTCTATAATTTTCTTTCTAATCTCCTGAGACAACACTTTCCTTTGCTTCCTCTGGTCCGTGTTGAATGTGGTACACACCATGGCACCAAACAGCACAGTGAGTATCTGTAGACCTATATACAGGCCCACTGATTGATTGCTAGATTGTAGACACCTGTGATGCTAATTAGTGGACACACCTTGATTTAACATATCCCTTTTGACACATTATTTTCAGGGGTACCATCATTTCTGTACAGACCTATTTCATGAGTTTTATTTTTCTGTGGAAGCATGGTTGAAAAGCAATGTCTGACTTTCATTTGTTTATTTTCATAGATTCTTTTATTTATTATTACTTTTGTCAGATTCCAGTTATTTCTGTGACCATTGTTAGTTTTTCTTTCATTAAACGATTTTGACCACGTGTGTATATACCAGGATGGGGACACCTATATCAACATTTTGCATTTTGCTATGATGGGGTCATACACCAGGATGGGGGACAAAATGAAAAAGTATCAGTTTTTATTTTGCAACTTTTCATTGGATCATGTGTAGCAGCAGGGATTTGGGGTATTCGGTTCCAGGCAGTGACTCTATTACGAATGTCACGATAGTGGCCGATACCCGGTTCCGTGCCCTGGGCCCTTTTGTAATGGAGATATTTACAGGTGAATAAGGTTATTCGTGACGTCACTTACGGTGTTGCGGCTAAATGTAGGGAGCCGCCGCTGCAGTGTCTCTACTGGGGCTGATGGTATTGCAGCTAGTATGGTAGTCCCTCCGCAAGTAGGGTATTGCCCCAGCGGGTGTATGGTGTGGCGGGCGTCGGAAGAAGGAGTCCAGACAGGTATTCAGTGCAACTGGTTTACTCACTTTTTGGGTGTTAACTGGTTGCCTGAGGCCGGCTGGTTTCACCTCCAGGTCCCCTTCGTGCCAGGGCCAGTCTGGTTCTCTGGTACCTTCTTTCCCTGCACCTATCTCTGGTAAGAGGGTCCCCGTGGTATGGAACACTGGGGGTCCTCGGGTTGTAATTTGTCCACTGCCTGACGGTAGCGTTAACCCTGTGGGGTCGGAGTCTCTGGTCCTGTCCCCGGTTCTCCTTTGCTACTGAGTCTTCGGATTCTCTAGGGTCAGCAAGGTCCTTGATGGTCCCCTTTGTTCTGCAGGTGTTACCAGGTCGGCTTGAAGCTCGTTCCTGTCCTAGGGTTCTGTACCCGTCGGTGCGTAGTTCCGGGAGTAGTCCAACGTACTCCACCGACAACCACTTCTCCTGGGTACCAGGTTACCGTTAACCTGAGTCAGGACGTTGACGTTGACACCTTCACACTTTCACTGTCAACTTCAGACTACCGTCTGTGTCTGCTCTCTTTCACTGCAGACTTCCTTCTCCTTCCTAACTACTGTCTTCCAGTGTCCCGACTACTCTCCACAGTCTGTCCCTCCCACCTGGTCAACTAGTGGACTGGATTGGCTTCACCTCTAGGCGGCCATCCATGGTCCCACCCTAGCTAAGTACCATTGTATGGGTGATTGTTGGTGAAAACTGGGATTACCTGGGTTTTTATTGGTACCGGCACTGGGGTTCTGGGTCCCTAAGGGGGTAGGCCCTGCATCCTGGTGGAGATGCAGAACCTTATAGCACCCTGATGTGTCCAGGGGCGCTACACATACATGGAAATAAATTAAAGAAAAAGCTTAAAGGGAATCAGTCACCAGGTTTTTGCTATCTCATCTGAGAGCAGCATGTAGACAGAGACCCTGATTCTTGCGATGTGTCATTTACTGGCCTGCTTACTGTAGTTTTTACCAGTTCTCTGAATGCTGAACTCTGTATAATCCCGCACACACCACTAATTGACAACCTTTTGTATACACCGTGCACAGGCAGAAAGCTGCCAATCAGTAGTGCAGGCAGGACTATACAAAGATCATAAATATGGAGGAGTAAATGGCAGCAGGTTACTAGTCCTTTAGTGATAATTGCCTACTGATAAAACAGTGATTTTATAAAAACTATAGCATCCTGCACAATAAGTGACACAACGCTGAAATTGAGGTCTGTGTTTCTACTGTAAGGGAATCGCCCATACGAAATTATTGAAGCACTATGACTTTAAGAGTAGAGCTTCCCTGTTTTCTGTATGTTATGGACTGGCCAGCTCAGCCTGCGCCTCCCCTCTGAGCTGTGAACGTGGACTATCCTGGCCCCGAAAAGTGCAAGAAGAAAAGAAAGAGTGGGAGAAAAGTTTAGGCGGGAACTGGAGCAGTCGGGTTCCCTGAGAGGAGGAACGTTTCCTGTGTTCTGCCTGAGAGCGGCAGTTTGGGAAGAGGAACTGTGCTAGCTGCAAGAGAGACTGCGAACCACCGTGGGAGAGCCCTGAAGACAAATGAGAGAGTACCGGAGTGAGACGTTTCTGAGGTCATTGAATCCGAGGAAGAAGAAGAGTTCCCTCTGACCTGCATGTAGAAATGCACACCCACGAACATAACAGCACAGAGCTCCTGGGAGTGGACTTGTCCCTGTGCCACCCCCGTGCCAGCAGCCGAGCTGCTCGGATCCGCAGTGGCTCGAGGGGTCTCCAGACACGGGGGTCGTGCGGCCACTCAAATGAAGGGGGTATTTACAGGGGATTGTGTTAGAATTTGTGACGCCACCTGTGGTATGTGGTAATTTGGAGTACCACTGCTGCAATTGGGAGTACCCGGGGGTGATAGAATGGGGCAGCCACGTGTTAGAACCCTCCACACGTATGGGGGGATGCCCCGGGACTCAGTAATGGTGAGGGGGAGTGCCATTGGGTGCGAATGGGTCACTTGCGTACTCACTCAGTCCATTAAGCTGACACCGACAACTGGATAAACCAAAGTTCTGGATACCGCTGCCGCTGAGGGGAGCTAGTTCGGATCCGGTCCCCAATGGTGCTGCCTGGTGATCTGTGACCTGCCTCCTGGCACTAAGTATACTTCTCTGTTGGTCCCGATAGTATGGAACTTGCCGGGTCCTGCTCCCCACTATGGCTAAGTGTGGGAGCTTGCTCTCAGGGTTCACGCTTGGGATTTCTGGACCGTTTGTGTGGAAAGTCCTATCCCCCTCGTTGCGCTAGTACCCCGATTTTGGAGCGGGTGGAGAGCGGATCTTGAAGGCTTTGTTCTCATCGGGAAAATTGTCAGGTTGCCTGAAGCTACTCCCTGACTTAGGGTCCACGTACCCTGTCGTGCCCCGGTCCCAGCCCGGTGATGGTGCAAGGCTGCCAGCTGTCCTCCTCGACAGTTCCGTGCCCCTTGCCACGATCCCCTGCAACCTGGGGTCCAGCTCCTCTAGGCCCAGACCACCGTCTGCCACCTAGATAACTACCTAGGAGCGCTACTCCTGACCTCCTCTCTCCTTCACTTCCCAACTACAAATACCTGTTACTAACACTCCTGACCTCCCCTAACCAACCCCCCCAAGTGGGCAACCCTATTCCACTCAGGCCGTCCACTAGTGTATCTGGTGGGTGTGTGCAGAGTGTACCTAGGATTTTGATTAGCTGATGTAGGCAACACCATATAGTTGGGGACCCATAACCAAGAAGGAGGTGGATATTGCATGGGAGGGCAGATTGTGCAATACCCTGTGACGACCTGATAGTCCAGGGGCGTCACATTCCCCCTTGGTTAAACGTAGCTCGTCCTCGAGCTACAGGACATCAGAGGTTTTATTTTTATTTTTTTTAAAACTGCAAAAGTAGAAAAAAATTAAAATTTTATTAACAAGATTCATCCCACATTAGGGAGGCTGGGTACTTCAATGTTATGTAACTTTACAGTTTGTTATTTCAACAATGGAACGCTACCGGTTAGGTTAGTAGCGGAGGCTCAACCCGCTCCGTTGCAGCCTCATCCTGCGACAGTTTAGTCCCACTGTCCCGGATCCCATTAACCTGCCATCCAAACAACCTGACCCGCTGCATACCTATTGTGGGTCCGTGACCAGGTTAAGGTCACGGGTGTTGCAAATGACGACTCTGGTGGGCACAGGTGGTGCAACTATTTACAATACACAAGTCTATGTTGGTCACAACCCGTCCTATGATCATGGTCCATTTTTACTACTAACATTGGTGCTTAAATAAAACGAAGTCCATGCACCTGGTGTACACACTATAAAATCTTCTCGCAAATCAGGTACCTTTCTCTGTTCATTCAAACCTTGTTGCTTAAAACACTTATTTTCTCTATATGAAAAATAACAAACTTTGTAAAATAAAAGAAACAAAGATACCTAACTCTAACTTTAGATAGCCTGGTAACGCTACCATCATCACTGATACCTGGCTGCAGAGGCCAGCATGACTCTGCCATTACTCATAGCATGCCGCTTTACCACCAGGGCATACCAGCCCCACTCTTTCAAATTCTCTTGGTTAGTGCGGGCAGCAATCTCCCGTCATTGCTGGTCTTGGGTTGTCATCTCTGGTTGCAGCTGTTGCTGGTGTTGTTCCCAGTAGGGGGCGTCAGCGTCCGGTCTCAGCTCCCTAGCTGGCATAGGCTTTAGTTGTGCAGTTTCAGCCCCAACAGCCATTGGGATGCCGCGCGGTGGCGGAATCTGCAACTCCTCAGGTTCCACCTCCGCTCTTCTTAGTAAATATACCGACTGTTCCGCAGCTGGGGTCGCAGAGTCCGGGTGCTCCGCCTCTAAGGACGGGCCCGGTGATGCGGCCGGGTCTGGTTGGGCCGGTGTCGGAGTGACCGCTGTCGTGACCGGGTCGAGTGACAGAACTGGGGGTTCTGCAGCTGCATCTTCACAAACGTGGACTGAAGGTTTCGCTGCTATGGTGGGAGCATGCAGCTTGGCGTCCGCCGAGGACGGGGTTGGTGGCGGTAGAGTGTTTGCCAGGAGCGGGGATGTTCTGGATCCCTCAGCCACATCGGCCGGATTAGGGTAATCATCAGGGACTGGGTAACTGCTTACCTTCTCTTCACTTGGTATTTCGATCTCACGGGCTCCCACCGCCACCGCCAGGCTCTACATCTCTTCCCTCCAGTGGTTCAGTATGAATAGGAACTGCGTCCGCATCCTTCTGCAAAGCTGCTCCATCTCTTCCTCAATCCAAGTCGTGGTCCCAGGAACAGCACGTTCCGGTGACCAGCTCTGCTCCGCCATCTTTCCTCTGCGTTGTCCAGGAACATTATCACAGAGTCCTGGAATCCCTGCTTCTCTTCTGCTGCTACATGCAGTCACGCCCCCTTGGTTTTTGCTCACCACTCTCTTTGTGCTGTGGCCCTCTGGGAACGTCTGCTTCCGTCTCACTCTCAGGACGAAGGGCGGGGCTTCTACTTTGCGCGCCTTCGTGGAGAAGACGGCGCTTTGGCTCCAAAAGATGTCGGAAGATGGCTGAAATGACGGGAAACAGGAATTTTGACTCGCAGTTTCGCCTTCTAAGGCGCACTATACCCAGGTAAGTGGGTCCTGCTCGTATCCTGTTCGTAACGCCAGGAATTTGAGGAGTGCCGCCACCGTGCCAGCAGCCGGGCTGCTCGGATCCGGATCCGCGGTTGCTCGAGGAGTCTCCGGACCCAGGGGTCGTGCGGCCACTCACATGAAGGGGGTATTTACAGGGAATTGTGTTACAGTTCATGACGCCACCCGTGGTATGTGGTAATTTCGAGTACCACCGCTGCAATTGGGAGTACCCAGGGGTGATAGAATGGGTCAGCCAGGTGTTAGAACCGTCTATGGGTAGGGGGTATGACCTGGGACTCAGTAATGGTGAGGGGTAGTGCCGTTGGGTGCGAAGGGGTCACTTGCGTACTCACTAAGTCCATTAAGCTGACACCAACAACTGGATAAACCAAAGTTCTGGATACCACTGCCGCTGAGGGGAGCTAGTTTGGGTTCCGTCCCCAATGGTGCTGCCTGGTGATCCGTGACCTGCCTCCTGGCACTAAGTATACTTCTCTGTTGGTCCCGGTAGTATGGAACTTGCCAGGTCCCACTCCCCTCTATGGATAACTGTAGTAGCTTGCTCTCAGGGTTCACGCTTGGGATTTCTGGACCATATGTGTGGAAAGTCCTATCCCCCTCGTTCCGCTAGTACCCCAATTTTGAGAGCGGATCTTGATGGCTCTGTTTTCGTCTGATAAATTGACAGGTTGCCTGAAGCTACTCCCTGACCTAGGGCCCACATACCCCGCCGTGACCTGGTCCCAGCCCGGTGATGGTGCAAGAACCCCGGCTGTCCTCCTCGACAGTTCCGTGCCCTTTGCCACGATCCCCTGCGACCTGGGGTCCAGCTCCTCTAGGCCCAGAACACCGTCTGCCACCTAGATAACTACCTAGGAGCCCTGCTTCTGACCTCCTCTCTCCTTCACTTCCCAACTACAACTCCCTGTTCCTGACACTCCTGACCTCCCCTAACCAACCCCCCCAAGTGGGGGCCTCATTCCACTCAGGTCGTCCCCTGGTGTTTGGTGGGTGTGGTGCAGAGTGTACCTAGGATTTTGATTAGCTGATGTAGGCAACACCATATAGTTGGGACCCATAACCAAGAAGGAGGCGGATATTGCACGGGAGGGCAGATTGTGCAATACCCTGTGACGACCTGTTAGTCCAGGGGCGTCACATCCCCCCTCAACTGGATCGTGAGTTTGACCATTGTGCGCACTTGATAGGGTGTAGCATAGGCTTACATGACTGGAGTGCGATACCCGCTTGGCCTGAGTAACGAAGCCCAGCTAGGTTGCTAGTGCAGTGCAGTCACAATTAATTTGTGACCAGACCCCAATTGCTCCATATCGCCGCAGATGCTGGTAGGATGACACTTGGACTGCTTTTAATCTCAAGCAGCCCAGCACGGGAGCTATGAATGGGCCGTATGTATGAGTTCTGTGGACACTAATATCGTGGATGCCACGTTACCTTGTGAATACTTCCTGATTAGGGGTGAGTGAATAACCTATTATTCGCTTCGCCGAATATCCGGCGAATACCTTGCTGCTATTCGAGTATTCGCGAATATTCAACACCCAATGTAAGTCTATGGGAAACCAGAATAATTTCATGTTGGACCTTTCGGTGAGCTGTGGTGACTGAGGAAGAGTCTGAAAGGGATGGGAAAAGGCAGAAACAGTATGGGAACAGCCTGTAGAAGGTGCCTCACTGCATTTTTGCCCCCTCCTGATTTATCCAAGATGGCACGGCGAACACCAACGAGCCGCCCGCATGCACCCTCTTCCTCTGATTTCCGTTGTATGTGCCATGACACATACGACAGAAAACTCCTCCCTGTGTCCAGCTAAATCACCCCCCATAACCCCCCAGTGTTTCCCGGTGTTCCCCTGGTGTCTTTACCTTTTTGCAGCGTTGATCCCCCGCGTTCCCTCCTCCTTTCAAATAAACGCTGGGCGCATGCGCACAGAGCGGCTGTCAGCTGAGCTCAGCTCAGCTTCCTTTGTTCAGTGAGAGCTGTGCTGGCTGCACGGACACTGCTGATGTGGACTGGGGAGGGTAAGTGCAGATTCTTTGCACCCACACTCCTCACATAGAGGATCTGTGTGGAGACATGGGGCTCAGTGGGTGCTCTCGTCCACTAAAACCCGCCGCCTTTAGAAAGACAGCGTGGCTCAGGGCTCATCCCAACTGATTGCCGGCCTCCTTAAGCGTGGGCGTAACACTACTCAGACAACACAGGGTGAGGGAACCACAATAATTAGACTTTATTGGATCCCCAAACAATTAACGGCACATAACACATAACCAGCAAAACACAAATGTAACAGGCAACAGAGTCTCACCCTTCCGCTGGCTCACCAGGGATTTAGAATGTCCATGCCTCAGAGGTTCCAGGGCTATTTACTCCAATCCAGCAGCACCCCGCTTTTGGCGGGCACCCACCGAGAAAGGAATAATGCCAGATTCAGGAAGCTGTGTGAGGTCTGCAAAGTCTGTAACAGGTGACTGAACTGTCCCAACCTGAGTGTCCTCCTTAGGTAGTGCTGGTATGATTTTACAATCCTGGCAGCCGGAGTCGAAACCCCTAGGCTGTGGATGTGGTCTCCAACCGGAATCGGAGTCCCTAAATTGAAGCCATAAGATATCCTGATCCTCTAGTCAGCTCCAAAGAGCTTAGACTGGATCCATCAGCATCCATCAACCTGGTGGCTTAAAGAAGTCCCTTTTTATAGCCACAGCCTTCCACTTAGATACACCGCGTCCTCATCGATTGGTTGGACAAGAACGCCTCTCCCATTGGATGAATCTCAAGCTGCATGGACAATGTTCATCCAAATGATGTCTACAGAAAGACTGAAGATTTCTACATGGAGTCTGCAAGTCACAGACTCAACAATGGCTACTAAGGTAATCACATTAGCAATACACAACTACAATACAATGGTTACTGGAAAAGTCTGGAGAACAATACGTCTGGCTTTCAGTGGCCAACACAATTACATTGAGTCAACAAGAGTCTTGTAAAAACAATGAGGGACTTCTCCCCCGTCTATAAGCAATCTATCATGCTGTCTGGCTGAATTTTAAGAAACTTTAACCCATGAGAGTCCATGTCGTCACAATCTGCACTCCTAGAAAATGGGGGATACGTTCCCTGAGTGTGCCCCCCATATTCTTGAAGGTCTAGAGTCATCGTGGGACTTCCAAAATGGATTACAGGGGATTTTTTTTTCTCTTTACAATAAATTGGTGAAAGAGGGAATGGTTGGGGAGTGTTTTTTCAAATAATTATTTTTTTTTGTCGTCTATTTTTTTTCCATTTTTTTACTGACAGTTGGTGATGTCGGGTATCTGATAGACACCATGACATCACAAACTGCTGGGCTTGATGTAAGGTGACATTACACATCTGGTATCAACCCCATTTATTACCCCATTTGCCACCGCATCAGGGCAACGGGATGAGCTGGGGAGAGGTGTCACTTCTGGGGCGGCTGTGGCCTGCTATATTTAGGCTGGGAAGGGCCAATAACTATGGACCTTCCCACCCTGAGAAAACCAGACCACAGCTGTCCGCTTTACCTTGGCTTTACCTTGGCTGGTGAACCAATTTGGGGGGAACCCCTCTTTTTTTAATTATTTATTTATAAATAATTATAAAAAAGAACCTAGGGGCCCTCCAAATTGGATCCCCAACCAAGGTAAAGCTGCCAGCTGTGGTCTACGGCCCGCAGCCATCTGCTTTACCCTAGCTGGCTATCATATTTTTTTTTTAATTATTTATTTTTTTGGCTAAATACAAGGCTAGGCACTCTTTAGGGCCACATGAAAGTCACTAAAGGGTGCCAGCTTAGAATATGCAAGGAGAAGGGACATTATATATGTGTTTGACATCGGTCTGCCTCTCTATCTATCCTTCTATCCCTCTATCCATCTATCTATCTATCTATCCATCCATCTATCTATCTCTCTATCTATTATCTCTCTATCTATCTATCCAACTATATATCCATCTATCTATCTATGTATCCATCCATCTAACTATTTATCCCTCTATCCATCTATCTATCCATTATCTATCTATCCATTATCTGTCTATCTATCCATTATCTATCGATTATCTTATCTATCCCTCTATGTATCTATCTCTCTATCTATGCATCCATCCATCTATCCATCTATCTACCTATCCTTTATCTATCCATTATCTATATATCCCTCTATCCCTCTATCTATCCATTATCTATCTATCAATTATCTATCTATATATCTCTCTATCCATCTATCTATTATCTATCTATCCATCTATCTATCTACCCTTTTTTACCTATCTATCCATCTATCTCACTATCCCTCTATCTATCCCACTATCTATCCACTATCTATCCATTATCTATCTATCTATGCCTCTATCTATCTATTTATCTATCTATACCTCTATCACTCTATCTATCCATCTATAAATCTATCTATCTATCTATCCATGATCTATCTATTATCTATCTATCCATCTATCCATCTATCTATCTATCCATTATCTATTTATCTATCTATCTATCCATCCATCTATCTGTCTATCTATCCATTATTAATGTGTTCACATCACCAACCGTGAGAAATGACCTGGAGTTATCCCTGCAACATCGTTCACGGAATGAGGCTGCATTGAGCATTTGCTCACAGATGTCGCTGAATCAGTGTGGATCACGCAGGTCCTGGATATTTGGGGGGGGGTAATAAAGTGATGACAGAGGGGCTTTTTGGTGTTTTATTTGAAATAAAGGATTTTTCAGTGTTGTGTTTATTTACTTTACTTACAGATTAGTGATCGCGTGTCAGACGCTGTCATTACTAATCTTGGACTTAGTGGCAGCTATGGGCTGCTATTAACTCCTTATTACCCCGATTGCCACCGCATCACGGCAATCGGGAAGAGTCTGTGACATGCCGGGACTATCCCTCTATCTATCCATCTATCTATCAAATCAAATCAAATCAAATAAGCTTTATTGCTTATTTATATAAGCTTTATTTATCTATCTATTATCTATTTATCTATCCTTTTTTATCTATCTATCTATCTATCCATTATCTGTCTATGTATCAATTATCTATCTATCCCTCTATCTATCCATCTATCTATCTATCTTTATCTATCTATGCCTCTATCTATCCCACTATCTATCCATTATCTATCTATCTATCCTTTATCTATCCCTCTATCTATCCTTTTTTATCTATTATCTATCCATTATCTGTCTATGTATCAATTATCTATCTATCCCTCTATCTATCTATCTATCCATCTATCTATCGATATCTATCTATCCCTCTATCTATCCCACTATCTATCCATTATCTATCTATCCATTATCTATCTATCCCTCTATCTATCTATCTATCTATACTTCTATTCCTATATCTACCTATTTATCTATCCATCTATCCCTCTATCTATCTATTTTTCAATTATCTATATATTATCTATCCATCTATCTATCTATTATCTATCTATCCATCCATCCGTCTATCTATCTATCCATCCATCCATCCATCCATCCATCCATCTATCCTTTATCTATTCATATATCCCTCTATCTATCCATCTATCCGATAGATAGATTGATTGATTGATAGATAGATAGATAGATAATGGATAGATAGATAGATATTGGATAGATATACAGATAGATGGATGGATGGATGGATAGATAGATAGACAATGGATAGATAGATAGATGGATAGAGGGATAGATAGATGGATAGATTGATAGATAAAAAAGGATAGCTAGATAGATAGATGGATAGATTGATAGATAGATAGATGAATAGATAGATGAATAGATAGATGGATACATGGATAGATAGATAGAGGGACAGATAGATAGATAGATGAATAGATAGATGGATAGAGGGATAGATAGATAATGGATAGATAGACAGATAGATAGATGGACAGATGGATAGATATATGATATTACAGCTTTTATTTGTGATGTATGTGTTCCCCCCCAACAGTATGTGTGATAAAGAAGTGACCCTGCGGGAGCTTGGATCTGAGTTCTCGCAGGGTCACTGCCAGTCAGTGACGTCACTCTGAGTTGTGCTTTACAGCAGCACTAAAGTTCTCGTGAGCGGTAATGTCTTCACATCACCGACCGTGAGAAATGACCTGGAGTTACCCCTGCAGTATTGTTCACGGAATGAGGCTGCATTGAGCACTCGCTCACAGACGTCGCTGAATCAATGTGGATTACGCCGGACCTGGATATTTGGGGGGGTTAATAAAGTGGTGACAGAGCGGCTTTTTGGTGTTTTATTTCAAATAAAGGATTTTTCGGTGTTGTGTTTATTTACTTTACTTACAGATTAGTGATCGCGTGTCATAGACGTTACCATTACTAATCTTGGACTTAGTGGCAGCTATGGGCTGCTATTAACTCCTTATTACACCGATTGCCACTGCATCACAGCAATCAGGAAGAGTCGGTGACACGTCGGGACTATCGCATCCAATGGATGCAACAGTCTTGGGGCAGCAGCGGGCTGATATTCTCGGCTGCGAGAGGGGGGGCCGTAACCATGGCCCTCGCCCTCCCCAGCCTGAGAATACCGGCTCGCTGCTGTGTGCTTCTGTGGCGCCCTGGACAAGCCAGGGGCCACAGAGAGCAACACCACAACACCCCACACTCCCAGCAGGCACACCGAGGTCAGACACAAAACCCTTGTTGCCTTCCTCCAGGGGCTGATGTCCACACCAGGGGGTGGAGCCAGGCGGTTGGTTTACGCCCACTGAGGAGTTCACAGTCCTGGAGGCAGGAAACTGTAGTCAGTTTAGCTCAGGCAGAGCTTGAGAGCAGATAGAGTTTGGAGTTGGAAGTGGAAGGAGGAAAGTAGTAAGAGAGGAGAAAAGTGACAGCTAAGCAGCCTGAAGTTGGTCCGGGTGTGTGGCCCGGACAGATCAGCAAGGTTGGCAGACGGTGTTGACCGTCTGCAGGAGTGGCCGATTGGAGTCTACCGTAAGGACCGTGGACGGGTGGTGGCCCAGCGGTACTGGACCGGTACGCAAAGAGAAGCCAGCACCAGTGGCAGGGGCTTTTCAGACCCCGGCAAGGCTAGGAGTCGCCGTGAATTTGCTGAATCCGTTAGTGAAGGGGACCTCCTGGGTTTCCAAACAGTCAAGTCCCGACAGAAGGCAACAGTCCAACCCAGTGAGAGAGACACCGCCACTGCCAAGGCAACCGTTTCTCAGGGCCAGCGCCTGCGGTCAAAAGGGGCTCCTCCGGCCCATATCCAAGCCGGGGAGCGGGTTACCGGTGGGAACCCATTGGAACCGTACAGACAGCGTAGGTGCAGGGAAAAGACAGTCACCGCTAACCTGCCGGGAGCAACAACACCACAGCCGTCAGAGGGACCCGTCCATCCAGCCGCTTGTTTACCGTGAACTGTGTCCTCATCATTGGGCTGAGTGAGTACCACCGTGCCATGCGGCACAGCGCTGCCCCCGCAACCCTGCACCTCATCAGGCCCCGCAACCCGCCTGTCATCCATCCCTACCCCATCACTGGGCCCCGGGACAACCAACCCCCTACCCACGGAGGGGAGAATTCACAACAAAGCTGCTCCCTGTCACCGCTCCCGGGATCCCCGTCCAGAGCAGCGGTGGTGTCCACAAAATCACCACAACCGTGGGTGGCGTCACGGACAATATCCCTAAAACCAAACCACCCCTTTTCACTCACGGGCGAGGATCGCCGCTCGAGTCCCCGGGATCCGGCCCATCGCTCGAGCCACCGAGCAGCAGCAGCGGCAGCCGGACCCGAGCAGTGGGAGAGCGCAGCGTCCCCTCCTCCGCCCGCGACACTTACCTTATCTGGATATCATTTGGGGGGGACCGCACGTCGTTGTTTTAAATTATTTATTTTACTACATGATATAGACCCGCTCACCAGTGGCTGTGATTGGTTGCAGTGAGACAGCTGTCAGTCAGCATGGGGGCATGTCTGACTGCAACCAATCATAGGCACCGGTGGGCGGGGGAAGCAGGGAATACGAGAAGGAATAATGAGCAGCCGGCATTTTCAAAAGCTGGTGAACCCACCACAGTGGACAGCTGTGCAGCGCCACGCCCGTGATCGGTAAGAAAGAGAGAGGGAAAGACCAACTGACTAAAATGGCCACTGGCTTATATAGCGCCTATGATGCTGTGCAGCTAAGCCAATCACAGTAACACCACCAGGTACCACCACCAGGAATCTTGAATAGTGATCCACCATCGTGAGTGCGTAGGTGTAACCACTCCTGCTTGGTGTGAGCTTGACGTGGTCCAAAGCGAATATTTCCAGCAGCTGATTGATGACTATTGGTTGTAGGGGTGCTCTCTGACTGGTGCTATCTTTTCTTCTTAATGTACAAAGGCCATAGTTCCTGCACCATTCCTCAATGGTGATCCTCATTCCGACCCAGTAAAACCGACTTCTCAACGGCCCCTCCAACTTCTTCCAACCAAAATGTTCAGCTCGATCGTGGTACGCTTCTAAGACCACTGGCACATACGATCTGGGTATCACTATCTGGCATATCCTCTCATGCATCTTGGGGTTAATGAGGCTTCTGCATAGCTTGCCTCGATGAAGATATAGTCGGCTTCTTTCCTTCCACAATTTCTGTGCTTCCACTGGAGCGGTTGGTTCAAGACTTGAATCAGCTTGGGATATCAGTGCCTTGATCAGTTTAACGGCAGGATCATTATCTTGCGCTTCTTGCCAACCATGATGGGGTAGTGGATTGAAGGTTGCCTCCTGTTGACTACTGTGAGATCGGGGCTCCTCCAGGCTGTCAGGGCAATGAAAAGCAGGCAATTCAATCTCCTCCAAGTCGTCTTCGTCTCCCCCATCATCAGGCAAATGAGGCATTCTAGCCAACGCATCCGCATTGGTGTTCTTGCGACCAGCTCTATACTTTATACTATTTTTCGTAGTTCGCCAGCCATGCTACCCAACATTGATCCAGTGCTCCAAGCTTCGCAGTCTCCAGGTGGGTCAGGGGGTCAAAGTCACTTCAAACGTGATGTGATCCCTAAAAAAAAATTTGATTTGTAAATTTTAAGCCTTCTAACTTCAAAAACTATGTTTCAAAAATGGTGCTGATGTAAAGTAGCTATGTGGGAAAAGTTATGTATTACCTATTTTTGTGATACAACTTAAGTGCATAAAAATTCAAAGTTTGAAAATTGCAAAATTTTCAAACTTTTTGACACATTTCCGATATTTTCACAAATAAACGCAAAAGTATTTTTCTACATTAACCACTAACATGAAGTATAATATGTGAAGAAAAAATAGTCTTGAAATCACTGGTATCCGTTGAAGCGTTCCAGAGTTATTACTTCATAAAGGGAGACTGGTTAGAATTGTAAAATTTGACCTGGTCAGGAAGGTGAAAGCCAAGCTTGGGGGTGAAGGGGTTAACAGGTTTGATTGAATCCATTCTAAGAACAAGAGAAGGGAAAATGTCAGCAAATATGTTCTTTATACAGAAATCTCCTGATGCTTGTTGCTTCTATCCAACTTCTCAGAGTTAAAGCTTTCGGTGTTTGCCAGGTTCTCCTTCTGTCTTTATAGGAAACAAATGGAAGTCAGGCAAATGCCTTAAGCGATAGAGATCGCAAAACTAGTGTGCATGTGGATGGAATCTGTTTCACCTCTTGACTTTGCTTATGTAACTCACTTTTATGCCGAGCCAAACTCAGGGTCTGTCACAATACATTTTTAACTGGACTCTATTTTCGCCCATGTTACCAATGTGTATAATATAGACTGTATGTACAGTTATCTCATGCATGAATTTTCTACTGTCTTGAAGGGATTCTATGGTTTTATATAAATGTGAATTAAATAAGAAAATGCACGTAAATGGCATATATACATAAAAAATGTGTCTAATTAGCCCTCATATATAGTATTCCCTTAGCATGAGATACACCATAGTGCAGCAGTAAAGAAGACCCTTTTGTGTACAGCAGCTGTATGAGTTAATTGAGATGTAAATGGCATAGAGCAGTGTATCCCAACTCCAGTCTTCAAGAGCCACCGACAGATCATGTTTTCAGGATTTCTTTAGAGTTGCACAGGTGATAATTCCATCATATGTACAATACTAACGAAATCCTGAAAACATGAGCTGTTTGTGGCTATTGAGAACTGAAGAACACTGGTATAGAGCTTTCATGTTTTCCAAATCTCTGATATATCTTCAAGCTTTGAGGTCTTCTGCAGGAGCCAACAATGGCAACATTGCGTCTCCTGCTGTACCCCTCAAAAGCTTATTGAATTTGACTAACACTGTAACGTCACTGTTGTAACAAGTCAGTTCACAAACTTATTCTCCTTCAAAATATTCCACAATCAGCTGCAAGTGATATTATTGAAAAGTTGAAATGTTTAGGAATGATAACTCACTGGAAACGACTAGTGTTGGGGTACATAGGGAATAATAGTCGCATTCCTTTGGCATTGATATTGTCACAAAAACTGTCTACCAGAAGCTTCATCTCCTGAGCTTGCATAGCTGAACAGCTGTTGCAAGTTTTACATCACCAAGCACAATGTCAACCATTGGAGAGGTGTAAAACACGCCACCATTAACCTATAGAGTAGTCAAAACGTGTTATGTTTATTAAAGAATCACACTGGAAGTCTGATGGACAAGTCTCGGTTTGATGAATCCCAGGACAGAAAATAATTTGGGGTTATTTTTCAAGGATTGAGGCCATAGGTGGGGAATCTTTTTTCTGCCAAGGGCCATTTGGATATTTGGAACATCATTCACGGGTTATACAAAAATAGCAATTAGCAAAAACCTAATAATTAGTCTGCAATATTTGGTCAAACATTTAAATAACTCACTCCTAATGTGATGGTTGAAACTGCTTCTCTTTGGTGAGTTGTGTTATGTCAGTTGGTATTGATGATTTTGCTACTCGCAACTGCTTTTCCAGATTTCCATCAGTCAGTCTAGAGCACAGTTGACTCTTTATGATGATAAGTTTGGGAAAAAAACTGCTTGCGCCAATAACTTTTCCCAAACACAGGTGAATGTTTCAATGTGTGTCTCCTCAAAGTGGGAAAATCATCACTGCTCATGTAACATTTACAGAAGTCAAGACGCTGTGACTGCTGTATACATACTGTGTCCACCCATATCCTGGCTACCGCCATTAACCTGAGAACGGCAGCAGCTATAGGCATAGAAGTGGTGTCTAGGTATAGTAAAGTATCCATGCGCTATGCAATGAAACCACCTATAGCACCACCTGGTGGAAAACAACGGAGTTAGCATTTTTATCTCGAATGAGATAGAGAAAAAAAGTGAATTACAAAGTTGTAGGGCATCATCAATTCAATACGAAATCGACACCTTGCATACAGAAATGCTATGATTAGAACAAGTAAAACTCACAAGGCTGCGTTCATGAAGCAATACCTCTTGGAGACCTTCCTACAAGTCATTTGCTATGGTGGCTGCATGGAGTGGCCTCCACGCTCACGTGACCTGACCCCATTGACCTTCTTTCTGTGAGATCACATCAAACAGCAGGTGTATGCGACCCCTCCACCAACATTGCAGGACCTACGACGACGTATTACAGATGCTTGTGCAAACGCGTCACCTACCATATTGCACAACGTACAGTATACAGTATGCTGTCCAGAGTCCAGATGTGCATTGCAGCTGACGGTGGCCACTTTGAGCATCAAAGTTAAATGAGCGCCCTATGCGTGACCAGCATTCAATGTATTTGGGGGGGGGGGTCATGGGTTTCATATCATAGCATTTCTGTATGCAAGGTGTTGATTCGTATTGAATTGATGATGGCCTACAATTTTTTAATTCGCTTTTTTTCTCGTTCCGTTTTCGAGATAAAATTGCTAACTATGTTGTTTTCAACAGATGGTGGTTTCATTGCATAGCGTATGGCTACTTTACTATACCTAGACACCACTTCTATGCGTATAGCTGCCGCCGTTCTCAAGTTAATGGCGGTGGACAGGATATGGGTGGACACACTGTATAACCCGAGACTGCCGTATACATCACACAGAATACACCAAGATTACTGAATAAATAACAGGATAGACAGAGTACTGTATATAACGTTTATGGAGAGGTAAGAAGTTGAAGGAAGGATCCGGCACAAAAAAACTCCTTATAGTAAAAACATTGTAACCTTTATTTTAAACATTAAAAACCAACATGTAGTCGAGACCCAAGATTGTATCTATAACGGGGAAGCTTTACGCGTTTCGGACTTGAATAAAAACAAAAAAGTCCTTAGTCATAAGACATGTTGGTTTTTAATGTTTAAAATAAAGGCTACGATGTTTTTACTATAAGGAGTTTTTTTGTGCCGGATCCTTCCTTCAACTTCTTACCTCTGCATTACCAGCTGGGACCTGCCGATGGATACCGTGCACTTGCTGGATTCCACAGCCCAGGCTACAGGTGAGTTGAAAATTTCTTTTTCTCTATCCATATACCGTTTATGGCCTGCAAAGTCACTTACACAGGCTGTCAGGCAAAATCCCAGGGACCGCAAGGCTTGGGCAGTTAGCCCTGTTTGCCAGCAACCAGCCCTTAATTCTTCCTTAGGCTACAGTGCACGCAACACTGTATTATGTACAGGATGTTACTTGTGGGCGGCAGTCAGCGTTTCCTGTTTAATGTGTCTGCAGCATCTCCTATGCAATCTCCTATACAATGTACAGTGGGAAAAATAAATTATTTAGGCAGCCACAAATTGTGCAAGTTCTCCCACTTAAAAAGATGATAGAGGCCTGTAATTCACATTATAGGTAGACCACAACAATGAGAAACAAAATGAGAAAATAAATCCAGAAAATCACCTTGTCTGATTTGGCAAGATTTTTTTTTAATATTGTGGTGAAAAATAAGTATTTAGTCATCTAAAAAATATATATAAGATTTCTGGCTCTCACAGACCTGTAATTTCTTCTTTAAGAGGCTCTTCTGTCCTCCACTCATTACCTATAGTAATGGCACCTGTTTGAACTTGTTATCAGTATAAAAGACATCGTCTCCAACCTCAAACAGTCACACTACAAACTCCACAATAATGAAGACCAAAGAGCTGTTGAAGGACACCAGAAATAAAATTGTAGCCCTGTACCAGTCTCCGAAGACTGAATCTGCATTAGGCAAGCAGCTTGGTGTGATTAAATGAACTGTGGGAGCAATAATAAGAAAATGGAAGTCATACAAGACCTCTGAAAATCTCCCTTGATCTGGGGTTCCATGCAAGATCTCCCCCTTGTGGGGTCAAAATGATCACAAGAACAGTGAGCAAAAATCTCAGAACCATACGGGGGGACCTAGTGAATGACCTGCATAGAGTTGGGACCACCGTAACAAAGGCTATCATCAGTAACACACTACTCCGCCAGGGACTCAGATCCTGTAGTGCCAAACGTGTTCCCCTTCTTAAGCCAGTACATGTCTGGGCCTATCTGCAGTTTGCTAGAGAGCAATTGGATTATCCAGAAGAGTATTGGGAGAATCTCATATGGTCTGATGAAACCAAAGTAGAACTGTTTGGTAGAAACACAACTTGTCATGTTTGGAGGAGACACTTTACTGAGTTGTATCCAAAGAACACCATACCTACTGTAAAGCATGGGGGTGGCAACATGTTTTGGGGATGTTTCTCTGCAAAGGGACCAGCAAGACTGATCCATGTACATGAAAAAATGAATGGGCCCATGTATCGTGAGATTTTGAGTGCAAACCTCCTTCCATCAGCAAGGCAATTAAAGGTGAAACGTGGCTGGGTCTTTCAGCATGATAATGATCCCAATCACACCACCAGGGCAACGAAGGAGTGGCTTCGTAAGAAGCATACGAAGGTCCTGGAGTGGCCTAGCCAGTCTCCAGATCTTAACCCCCCAGAAAAGCTTTGGAGATAGTTGAAAGTCCGTGTTGCCCAGCAACAGGCCCAAAACATCAATGCTCTAGAGGAGATCTACATGGAGCAATAGGCCAACATACCACCAACAATGTGTGCCAACCTTGTGAAGACTTACAGAAAACGTTTGACCTTTGTCATTGCCAACAAGGGATATATAACAATATACAGTTAGGTCCGTAAATATTTGGACAGTGACACAAGTTTTGTTATTTTAGCTGTTTACAAAAACATGTTCAGAAATACAATTATATATATAATATGGGCTGAAAGTGCACATTCCCAGCTGCAATATGAGAGTTTTCACATCCAAATCGGAGAAAGGGTTTAGGAATCATAGCTCTGTAATGCATAGCCTCCTCTTCTTCAAGGGACCAAAAGTAATTGGACAAGGGACTCCAAGGGCTGCAATTAACTCTGAAGGCGTCTCCCTCGTTAACCTGTAATCAATGAAGTAGTTAAAAGGTCTGGGGTTGATTACAGGTGTGTGGTTTTGCATTTGGAAGCTGTTGCTGTGACCAGACAACATGCGGTCTAAGGAACTCTCAATTGAGGTGAAGCAGGACATCCTGAGGCTGAAAAAAAAAAGAAAAAATCCATCAGAGAGATAGCAGACATGCTTGGAGTAGCAAAATCAACAGTCGGGTACATTCTGAGAAAAAAGGAATTGACTGGTGAGCTTGTGAACTCAAAAAGGCCTGGGCATCCACGGATGACAACAGTGGTGGATGATCGCCGCATACTTTCTTTGGTGAAGAAGAACCCGTTCACAACATCAACTGAAGTCCAGAACTCTCTCAGTGAAGTAGGTGTATCTGTCTCTAAGTCAACAGTAAAGAGAATACTCCATGAAAGTAAATACAAAGGGTTCACATCTAGATGCAAACCATTCATCAATTCCAAAAATAGACAGGCCAGAGTTAAATTTGCTGAAAAACACCTCATGAAGCCAGCTCAGTTCTGGAAAAGTATTCTATGGACAGATGAGACAAAGATCAACCTGTACCAGAATGATGGGAAGAAAAAAGTTTGGAGAAGAAAGGGAACGGCACATGATCCAAGGCACACCACATCCTCTGTAAAACATGGTGGAGGCAACGTGATGGCATGGGCATGCATGGCTTTCAATGGCACTGGGTCACTTGTGTTTATTGATGACATAAACAGCAGACAAGAGTAGCTGGATGAATTCTGAAGTGTACCGGGATATACTTTCAGCCCAGATTCAGCCAAATGCCGCAAAGTTGATCGGACGGCGCTTCATAGTACAGATGGACAATGACCCCAAGCATACAGCCAAAGCTAACCAGGAGTTCATGAGTGTAAAAAAGTGGAACATTCTGCAATGGCCAAGTCAATCACCAGATCTTAACCCAATTGAGCATGCATTTCACTTGCTCAAATCCAGACTTAAGACGGAAAGACCCACAAACAAGCAAGACCTGAAGGCTGCGGCTGTAAAGGCCTAGCAAATCATTAAGAAGGAGGAAACCCTGCGTTTGGTGATGTCCATGGGTTCCAGACTTAAGGCAGTGATTGCCTCCAAAGGATTTGCAACAAAATATTGAAAATAAAAATATTTTGTTTGGGTTTGGTTTATTTGTCCAATTACTTTTGACCTCCTAAAATGTGGAGTGTTTGTAAAGAAATGTGTACAATTCCTACAATTTCTATCAGATATTTTTGTTCAAACCTTCAAATTAAACGTTACAATCTGCACTTGAATTCTGTTGTAGAGGTTTCATTTCAAATCCAATGTGGTGGCATGCAGAGCCTAACTCGCGAAAATTGTGTCACTGTCCAAATATTTCTGGACCTAACTGTATTGAGATGAACTTTTGTTAATGACCAAACACTTATTTTCCACCATAATTTACAAAAAAATCTTGCCAAATCAGACAAGGCGATTTTCTGGATTTGTTTTATCATTTTGTCTCTCATAGTTTTGTTCTACCTATGATGTCAATTACAGATCTCTCTCATGTTTATAAGTGGCACCTTGCACAATTGTTGGCTGCCTAAATACTGTTTCTTCTCCACTGTATCTATAGCAGTCTCATCATCTCATATCTGTATATACACCAATACTGGAGTCTCCAATGTAATAGAATACACTGGGACTGATTTATATATACTCACCAAAAATCTAAACACAACACTTTTGGTTTTGCTCCCATTTTTCATGAGCTGAACCCAAATATCTAAGACTTTTTCGATGTACACAAAAGGTCTTTGTTTCTCAAACATTGTTCACAAAATTGTCTAAATCTGTTAGTGAGCCCTTCTCCTTTGCCAAGATAATCCATCGACCTCACAGGTGTAGTATATCAAGATGGTGATTAGCGTGATTATTGCACAGGTGTGCCTTAGCTTGGCCACAATAAAAAGACACTCTAAAATGTGCAGTTTTATCACACAGCACAATGCCACAGATGTCGCAAGTTTTGGGGAGTGTGCGCATGCTGACTGCAGTAATGTATACCAGAGCTGTTGCTCCTGAACTTAATGTTAAACTTCTCTACCATAAGCCATCTCCAGAGGCATTTCAGTGAATTTGGTAGTACATTCAACCAGCCTCACCATAGACCACATCTAACAACACCAGCTCAGGACCTCCACATCCAGCATCTTCACCTCTAAGATCGTCTGAGACCAGCCACCTGCACAGCTGCTGCAATAATCAGTTTGCAAAACCAAAGAATTTCTGCACAAACTGTCAGAAACCGTATCAGGGAACCGTATCTGCTGCTCGTTGTCCTGATTTGGGTCTCCAACTAAATGCAGTTTGTCGTCGTAATCCACTTGAATGAAAAAAATGGTCACATTCAATGGCATCTGGCACGTTAAAGAGGTATTCTCTTCATAGATGATCCCAGTTTTCACTTTACAGGGCTGATGGCAGACTGGCAAATGTTGGACATACCAGAAACTGATTGGTTTTCTG
Organism: Anomaloglossus baeobatrachus; assembly: GCF_048569485.1. Lineage (NCBI taxonomy): Eukaryota > Metazoa > Chordata > Amphibia > Anura > Aromobatidae > Anomaloglossus > Anomaloglossus baeobatrachus. The sequence goes on along the minus strand of NC_134354.1, from coordinate 368,149,994 downwards.
ATCATCCCGAAATGCCTCAATACTGTAAAACTGCACATTTTAGAGCGACTTTGTGTTGTGGCCAGCGTAAGGCACACCTGTGCAATAATTATGCTAATCAGCATCTTGATATACCAAGAGTGTGCAAAGCAGTAATCAAAGCAAAAGGTGGCTACTTTGAAGAACCTAGAATATAAGACATATTTTCAGTTGTTTCACACTTTTTTGTTAAGTATTTCATTCCACATGTGTTAATTCATAGTTTTGATGCCTTCAATGTGAATCTACAATTTTCAGAGTCATGAACAAAAAGGAAACTCTTTGAAAGAGAAGGTGTGTCAAAACTTTTGGTCTGTACTATGTATATATTCATATACACACACACACACACACATCAGTCCCAGTATAACCTACATGATCTGTACTGCAGTTTTGGCATCTACTTTGTAATATACACAGCAGTCTCAGTATCTCCTGTGATGTATATACAACAGTCTCAGAGTCTCCTATGTGATGGAGCTACAAAATGCTCATTTAATGTCATGTTCATACAGTACACCAGTCCCAGTGTATTCTACATAATGTACACAGCAGTTTTATTGTGTCCTATGTGATGTATATACAGCAGTCTCAGTGTCTCTTATCTGATCTATTCAGCAGAGTTCCACTGTATCTTGCGTGATCTATACAGCAGAAGTGATTCCTATGTGATGTATATACAATGTAAAGTAGTCAGAGTACAGCTTGTATAACAGTGTAAATTTGGTGTGCCACCTAAATATCTCAACACACAGCCATGAATGTCCAAACTACAAACAACAAAAGTGAGTACACCCCTAAATGAAAATGGCCAAATTGTGCCAAAAGTGACAAAATTTTCTGTGGCCATCATTATTTTCAAGCTCAGCCTTAACCATCTTGGGCATGGAGTTCACTAGAGCTACACAGGAGCCACTATAATTGTTTTCCACTCCTTTATGACTGTAACGCCTGCCTGGATCCACAGACTCAGACAGGCTGTAAAGGACAGGCTAGAGGGAAGCCACTCGCCAAGCAGGACCCCCAGAACCCTGAAACCCTTTAACCCCTATACAGGGATTTGGAATTACACAGGGCCCTGGAGATCACTACCTGTGGAAGGCTGCAGTCTGAGAGAGTAGTCGTCAGGCAGGGTCAAACCAGGAATTGCGGAACAGGATCGGCAGGCAAAGACGTAATCAGAAACAAGCAGAGGTCAAAACCGGATCGGGCAGCGAGGTACAAAAACAGCAGGCAGGAGAGTAGTCAGGAAACAAGCGGTAATCAGCACACGAAATCACAGGACAAAACAGGAGCCAGAATTCTAAGAACTATCTCTGGCAGCGGTCAGCAGACCGGAGGGGAATTAAAAAGGGTGTGGTGTCTTCCCATAGGCTGTAGCTGAATGATGGTACCTCAGCTGGGAGACACCCGCCACCTACAGTCAGCCAGTGGCACTGCAGATCCCCAGGAAACCCAGACCAGTGGATGAACAGAGCCTGCACCCACCGGCGCCGCTGGCATCGACTCCTCTCCCATCACCAGCACCATCCATGGCAGGAACACGGTGTTGCCTGGTGATCAGAGCAGAAGTCAATGGAGCGGACTCCGGTGGTGACGTAACAATGACGGCATCATGGAGCTGGTAGAGGTTAGAGACCTTGTGCTTCTCCACATTCCATTTGAGGATGTCCCAGAGATGCTCAACAGAGTTTAGGTCTTGCACCTTTATTACCCTTTTTCTTTAGTAAGGCAGAATTCCTCTAGGTGCGTTTGTCATTATGTTGAAAAACTGCCGTGCAGCCCAGTTTCCAAAGGGAGGAGATCATGCTCTGCTTCAGTATGACACAGTAGATGTTGGTATTCATGGTTTCCAAAATGAACTATAGCTCGCCACAACCGGCAGCACTTTTACAGCCCAAAGCCATGACACTCCCACCGCCATGCTTGACTGTAGGTAAGGCACACTTGTCTTTGTATTCCTCATCTGATTGCCACCACACACTTGACACCATCTGAAGCAAATACATTTTTATTTTTCTCATCAGACACAGGACATGGTTCTAGTAATCCATGTCTTTAGTTTGTCTTCTGTAAACTTTTTGCAGGCTTTCTTGTGCATCATCTTTAGAAGAAGCTTCCTTCTGAGATGACAGCCATGCATACCAATTTGATGCAGTGTGCGGCATATGGTCTGAGCAGTGACAGGCTGACTTTCAGCACCCTCTTTTTATCCTATGCAGCAATGCTGGCAGCACTCACATTTATTTTGAAAAGACAACCTCTCGATATGACACTGAGCATGTGCACACAATTTCTTTGGTCGACCATGGCGAGGCCTGTTCTGAGTGGAACTTGTCTTGTTAAACCACTGTATTGTTTTGGCTTATCTTGGCAATCTTCTTATAGCCTAGGCCATCTTTATGTGGAGCACCAATTCTTTTTTAAGACCCTAAAAGAATTCTTTGCCATGAAGTGCCATGTTGAACTTCCAGTGATCAGTATGAGAGTGTGTATAAGTGATACCACCAAATTTAAAATACCTGCTCCCCATTCACACCTGAGACTTTGTAACACTGAGACACATGACAGCGGGAAGACAAAATGGCTAATTGGGCACAATTTGGCCATTTTCAATTAGGTGTGTGCTCACTTTTGGTACCAGCGGTTTAGACATTAACACTAGAACTACTGAGGTAGTCATTTTGACTACTTTGTACCATGTATTTCTATATAGGTGTCACGAGTCCAGTAGTTCTAGTGTTAAAGGTTGTGTGTTGAGTTATGTAGAGGGTAAACCAAATGTACACTGTTATAGAAGCTGTACACCGACTACTTTATATTGTATCAAAGTGTCATATCTTCACTGTTGTCCCATGAGTAGATATAATAAAATTATTACAAAAATGTGAGGGGTGTATACACTTTTGTGATATACTGTATATAGAGCAGTTTTGATGTCACCTATGTCATTTATACTGCAGACCTCCCACTGCTAGAGTTATGTAAATGATAAATGAGTAGTGATAAATTTCTGACTTTGTATTGAAATATATATCTTTCACAGAATAACTTACTACTAAGAGCATTTCTTTACAAAACTTATTGCAAAGAGTCGACTATGGTCCAGACCAACGCAGATCTGGAAAATCAGTTGCGAGTAGCCACATCATCAGTACCACCTAACATCACACGCCTCACCAAAGACAAGCAGTTTCGGCAATCATATTACGGATGAGTTTATTAAATGTTTGACCAAATTTAGCAGCATAATTTTGCATGGCTTGCAAATGAAGTTATACATATCCAAATGACCCTTGCAGAAAAATAGTTCCCCTATCCATAAACTGGTGAATCATATTCACAGGTCATCTTTACCATACAATGAATACTTTAAAAGCAAAAACAAGATCACAGAATTGTGTTTATTCACTGCAGGTTTATATTGAATTGCGGTAAGAAGCACCATTTCAATTTTCACAAGGAGCAGGAATGATCGAATGAGCCCTGCAGCAGAGCTAGAGTTAATACCAATTTCATGATTCTATTCAAAACTAGAATTAGGCCTAAGACACACGTCGTGAAAATTGGAGCGAGTAGAATCGCATTCCACTCAGACCAATATTAACCTATGTGCCAGCACCCATGAGCATTTATTTTCTCAGCCCTAACCGGACCGAGAAAATAATTGCAGCATGCTGTGGGTGCAATGGGATCCATGTTTCTCTCGTACCCATTCAAGTTTATGGGGCAAAAGAAAAATTGCACTGCACTCACATTACACCAATGCGAGTGCAGGACAAGAATGGCAATAGCCGGCAAAGGAGGAGAGAGGGAGATAAATCCCTCCCTCCCCTCCGCCGCGCCGGCCCGCCCCTCCTCAGAGCCGGCCCTCCCCTCTTCAGTGCCGGCCCGCACCTCCAAAGCTGTAGTCTGATCGCATGATCAGGCCTCAGTCACAATAACACTCGCATGACACTTGGCTCCTGCTGTGCTGCCAGTGTGAGCCGAGTGTCATAGATAGCAGTAGTCCCCGTGTGGCCCCGGCCTTACGCTAAATAAGATGGGAAAATTAAAAAAAAAAAGTGAATAATTACCTGGCCCTAAAAATGGGTATATTGAAAGTACAACACTGAACAGGAGGGGTATGTATCAAAACCTAGCTAGACGTATTCAAGAATGTAAAACAATATTAAGAAATTAAATCAATAAGTGGCAGGGTAGAATTATTAACGAGTAGGGAAGGAAATAAAATGAATCTTTGCTTTCTACCATCAGTGCTATTCAATGATGTATAGGTTTCTCTTCTCAAATAATTTCCACAATCCATAATAATTTCCACATTTTATGAGAAAATCTATTAAAAGACCAGACATTTGAAGAAGAGGGGAAAAAAGGAGGTGGGGAGAAGAGTGATGTGGAGGACAGAACTGAATTTGAGAAAATATTTCTGAATCCTCCTGGCCAGTCTTAGGAAAGACCTTGTCCAAAAGGATACTGGTGGACAATTTCCTGTTTACTATTGTTAAAGTTTAATGATACAATTCGTATTCTTGTGTGTACTCCAGAATTCCGAGTTGCACAAAAACATTGTGATTTTTGGTGTTACACGCCAGTTAAGGCCACCCTCGTCAATGCGAGCATGGGTGGGATGGGGTGTGGCTATCACCGCCCATGTGTGCAATCTATATTAATCAGCCCCAAAGTTTCACAATTAAGACTGATCGCTGGTGTTTTCCATGCCCCTCTAAATGTAATTGTTATTCTTGCTGCCAGAAATATGAATTAAATAAATATTTGGATACAATTAGGGATGTGTCTATGTCTATTTAATAGTTTCTCCAAGTTGAAGAACTAAGTCATTGAATGTACGAGGTATTAAGTGTGTTCAGAAGCAGGTACTGTTGGGTAAAGCCACCATATACTGGATGTACTAATGAACTCTCTTCACCAGGATTTTCCTATATAACCTAAAGCCAGTGCTATATTGGCACTATCAGGCTGATTCTATACATACCTGCAGTGGTCAGCTCGGATGTTTAGGTTTTGAAATCTAAAAAAGTAAAGTTTATAAAATTAGATGCTTGAGTGACAGCCGCAAAGGATCAGAAAATGACATATTCATAGTTATCCCCTCCCCCTGTTAGATTAGCATAAGTATTATACAAACAATTCACTGTCTCTTGCAGGACCTGTGTGAGGTCATACCCATGTGACCAGAAGTCGCCACTCAACAAGCAGCTAATTTTATAAACTTTACTTTTTGGATTTCAAAACCCATACATCCGAGCACCCCACTACAGGTATGTATAGAATCAGCCTGATAGTGCCAGTGTAGAACTGGCTTTAGCCTATGTATGAAAATCCTGGTGATTGGTTCCCTTTAAGAACAACTTTAGCGGACTAAAACAAAGAAGTTGTCAGTGTTTGTCATTGAGCCACAAGAGATGTTTTCATGAAAGATCATGCCTCATTGCAAAGTATCACTGATGAGGTATGGACAGTTTGATCAACTAACTGCCAAAATATACAATCACTCACATTTTAGTCTAAGTTCAATAATTATTCAACCCTCAACCTACTTCAGTTTAGAGTGTATTGTGGTCTTTGATGTAAAAGAGAAAAAGTATCACTGTCGTGTATTGGGGAAGCAATCTAAATAGTTTTCACACTGTGTATAAGATATAGGAATAAATAAGATGCTAAATGTAGGTCTAAAGGATATCTTATGAAGGGTCATATTTATATATATATATATATATATATATATATATATATATATAAATATACTAGAAGGTGGCCCGATTCTACGCATCGGGTATTCTAGAATTTACGTATTGTGTAGTTAATGTATGATTTTTGTTTTATATATATATATATATATATATATATATATATCTATATAGATGTTATTGTCTGTAGTTACCAAGTGTTTGTGTAGGGCGCTGTACATGTTCTGGGTGTTGTCTGGGTGTGGCGGGGGGTGAGAGCGGTGTTGTATGTGTGTTGTGTGTGTTGCGTTGTTTGTGGAGCGCTGTGTGTCTGTAGCGTTGTGTGTGTGTGTGTTGCGCGGTTTGTGTGGGTGTGGTGTGTTTTGGGGGGAGGTATGTTTTGTGCAATGTGTGTGTGTTGCGTGGTATGTGCGTATATTTAATTATGCCACGGTGTTTGTGTGTTGGGTGTTGTGTGTGCAGCGTTGTCTGTGTGTGTGGGTGTCTGTGTAGGGCGGTGTTTGTGGTTCCCAGTGTGTGTGTGGTGTGTTGTGTGTGTGTGTGTTGGGGGGAGGTGTGCACCTCCCATCGTGCTCCATCCCCCATGCTGCGCACCCCCCATCGTGCTCCATCCGCCATGCTGCGCACTCCCAAACGTGCTCCATCCGCCATGCTGCACACTCCCAAACGTGCTCCATCCGCCATGCTGCGCACTCCCAAACGTGGTCCATCCGCCATGCTGCGCACTCCCAAACGTGCTCCATCCGCCATGCTGCGCACTCCCAAACGTGCTCCATCCGCCATGCTGCGCACTCCCAAACGTGCTCCATCCGCCATGCTGCGCACTCCCAAACGTGCTCCATCCGCCATGCTGCGCACTCCCAAACGTGCTCCATCCCCCATACTGCGCACTCCCCATCGTGCTCCATCCCCCATGCTGCGCACCCTCCATTGTGCTCCATCCCCCATGCTGCACCAGCATCAGCCTCTCTGCCCCCAGCATCAGCCTCTCTCCTCCCAGCATCAGCCTCTCTCCTCCCAGCATCAGCCTCTCTCCTCCCAGCATCAGCCTCTCTGTCCCCAGCATCAGCCTCTCTCCTCCCAGCCTCAGCCTCCCCCAGCATCAGCCTCCCCCTCCCAGCCTCCCCCAGCATCAGCCTCCCCCTCCCAGCCTCCCCCAGCATCAGCCTCTTGCTTCCCAGCCTCCCCCAGCATCAGCCTCTCTCCTCCCAGCCTCCCCCAGCATCAGCCTCTCTCCTCACAGCCTCCTCCAGCATCAGCCTCTCTCCTCCCAGCCTCCCCCAGCATCAGCCTCCCCCTCCCAGCCTTCCCCAGGATCAGCCTCTCTACTCCCAGCCTCCCTCCTCCCAGCCTCCCCCAGCATCAGCCTCCCCCTCCCAGCCTCCCCCAGCATCAGCCTCTCTCCTCCCAGCCTCCCCCAGCATCAGCCTCTCTCCTCTCAGCCTCCCCCAGCATCAGCCTACACCCTCCCAGCCTCCCCCAGCATCAGCCTACCCCAGCATCAGCTTACCCCAGCATCAGCCTACACCCTCCCAGCCTCCCTCAGCATCAGCCTACCCCAGCATCAGCCTACCCCAGCATCAGCCTCTCTCCTCCCAGCCTCCCCCAGCATCAGCCTCCCCCTCCCAGCCTTCCCCAGGATCAGCCTCTCTCCTCCCAGCCTCCCCCAGCACGCCGTGCTCCTCTGCCGACACTCACAGATCCGATCGCATACACTCACACACACACACACACTCACACATCAGAACACACTCACACACATCTGATCGCATACACTCACACACACACTGACGATATCGCACATACACGCTCACACTCACAACATCCGGAGATACCACATGCTTCTGGCCATGTGATCCTCCGGCAGGTCCTGGAAGGTCACTCCGCAGTATCGCCGCAGAGAAGCAAGCGATATCCCAGGATGTTGTGAGTGTGTGGATGCGATGTGATGTGTGTGTTAGAGTGAGTGTGATCTGATGTGTGTGTGTGTGTGTGTGTGTGTGAGATGTTATGTGTGTGCGTGTGTATGTTCCGCCGCTGCAGGACCTTGATGCGCTGGTAACTATGCTACCATGGTTACCAGCGTATCCCGTCCCCCGCTCGCACGGGAGCCCACACCAGCATACGGCGGCAACCCCAGCAATGCGAGGGTATGTGTCGGCTGGGTTGGCGGCGTACGCTGATGTGGGCTCCCGGGGGTACTGTACTCACCTGGGAGTCGTGGCTCCATGTCGGTTCGGGGAATGCGTGCGGGGGGCGGGGCCAGAGCGAGCGTAAATTGCGTGAGGGGGGAGGGGCATGGCCAAGTTGACAATGCGTGCAGGGTGCCGGGGCGAGAGGCCAATCCGTGTGGGGGGCAGAGCCTGGGCGAGTGGCCGGCCAATCCGTGTGCGGGCAGAGCCTGGGCAAGCGGCCAATCCGTGCGGGGGGGCGGGGCCATGGCGAGCCCAGCGGCCAATCAGCTTTGTGTCACCGTAAGGACACAATTTTGGAGCAAGACAGACAGACAGACAGACAGACAGAATAAGGCAATTATATATATATAGACTAGAAGGTGGCCCGATTCTACGCATCGGGTATTCTAGAATTTACGTATTGTGTAGTTAATGTATGATTTTTGTTATATATATATATATATAGATGTTGTTGTGTGTAGTTACCAAGTGTTTGTGTAGGGCTCTGTACATGTTCTGGGTGTTGTCTGGGTGTGGCGGGGGGTGAGAGCGGTGTTGTTTGTGTGTTGCGTTGTGTGTGTTGCGTTGTTTGTGGAGCGCTGTGTGTGCGTGTTGCGCGGTTTGTGTGGGTGTGGGGTGTGTGTGAGTTTTGGTGGGAGGTATGTTTTGTGCAATGTGTGTGTTGTGCGGCATGTGCGTATATTTGTGTGTGCCGCGCTGTTTGTGTGTTGGGTGTCTGTGTAGGGCGGTGTTTGTGGTTCCCAGTGTGTGTGTGGTGTTGTGCAGTGGGGGGAGGTGTGCACCCCCATCGTGCTCCATCCTCCATGCTGCGCACCCCCCATCATGCTCCATCCCCCATGCTGCGCACTCCCCATCGTGCTCCATCCCCCATGCTGCGCACTCCCCATCGTTCTCCATCCCCCATGCTGCGCACCCCCCATCGTGCTCCATCCCCCATGCTGCGCACTCCCCATCGTGCTCCATCCCCCATGCTGCTGCACACTCCCCATCGTGCTCCATCCCCCATGCTGCGCACTCCCCATCGTGCTACATACCCCATGCTGCGCACTCCCCATCGTGCTACATCCCCCATGCTGCGCACCCCCCATCGTGCTCCATCCCCCATGCTGCGCACCCCCCCATCGTGCTCCATCCCCCATGCTGCGCACCCCCCATCGTGCTCCATCCCCCATGTTGCGCACCCCCCCATCGTGCTCCATCACCCATGCTGCGCACCCCCCATCGTGCTCCATCCCCCATGCTGCGCACCCCCCATCGTGCTCCATCCCCCATGCTGCGCACTCCCCATCGTGCTCCATCCTCCATGCTGCGCACTCACCATCGTGCTGCATCCCCCATGCTGCGCACCCCCCATCGTGCTCCATCCCCCATGCTGCGCACCCCCCATCGTGCTCCATCCCCCATGCTGCGCACCCCCCATCGTGCTCCATCCCCCATGCTGCGCACCCCCCATCGTGCTACATCTCCCATGCTGCGCACCCCATCGTGTTCCATCCCCCATGCTGCGCACTCCCCATCGTGCTCCATCCCCCATGCTATAATAGTTCTGCTATTATACTCAGAGAGGAGTATAATAGGAGGACTATAATAGGAGGAGTAGTCCTGGGGGGAGAGGAGTATAATGCCGGCTCCCTGCACATGTGTACCGGTAGCCGGTGTACGCTGGTAACTATGATACACATCGGGTAACTAAGGGACCTTAGTTACCCGATGTGTATAATGGTTACCAGCGTTCACCGGCTCCGTCACGATCCCAGCAGCGCAAGGTTATGTCTGGCGATGCGTGCGGAGGGCCAGGGCGAGCGGCCAATCCGTGCGGGGGGGCGGGGCCAGGCCGAGGCGACCTACCAATCCATGGGGGGGCGGGGCCAGCCCGAGGCAGCGGCCAATCAGACGCTTGTCACCGTAAGGACACAATTTTGGAGCAAGACAGACAGACAGACAGACATACAGAATAAGGCAATTATATATATATATATAGATACAGTACAGACCAAAAGTTTGGACACACCTCATTCAAAGAGTTTTCTTTAGTTTCATGACTCTAAAAATTGTAGATTCACATTAAAGGCATCAAAACTATGAATTAAAACATGTGGAAAGAAATACTTAAAAAAGTGTGAAACAACTGAAAATATGTCTTATATTCTAGGTTCTTCAAAGTAGCCACCTTTTGCTTTCACTACTACTTTGAACACTCTTGGCATTCTCTTGATGAGCTTCAAGAAGTAGTCACCGGAAATGGTTTTCCAACAGTCTTGAAGGAGTTCCCAGAGATGCTTAGCACTTGTTGGCCCTTTTGCCTTCACTCTGCGGTCCAGCTCCCTCCAAACCATCTCGATTGGGTTCAGGTCTGGTGACTGTGGAGACAAGGTCATCTGGCGTAGCACCCCATCACTCTCCCTCTTAGTCAAATAGCCCTTACACAGCCTGGAGGTGTGTTTGGGGTCATTGTCCTGTTGAAAAATAAATGATGGTCCAACTAAACGCAAACTGGATGGAATAGCACGCCGCTGCAAGATGCTGTTGTAGGCATGCTGGTTCTGTATGCCTTCAATTTTGAATAAATCCCCAACAGTGTCACCAGCAAAGCACCCCCACACCATCACACCTCCTCCTTCATGCTTCACGGTGGGAACCAGCCATGTAGGGTCCACCCGTTCACCTTTTCTACAAAGACACGGTGGTTGGATCCAAAGATCTCAAATTTGGACTCATCAGACCACAGCACAGATTTCCACTGGTCTAATGTCCATTCCTTGTGTTCTTTAGCCCAAACAAGTCTCTTCTGCTTGTTGCCTGTCCTTAGCAGTGGTTTCCTAGCAGCTATTTTACCATGAAGGCCTGCTGCACAAAGTCTCCTCTTAATAGTTGTTCTAGAGATAAGAAGGTGTGTCCAAACTTTTGGACATGTAGAGAAGCTGATTTTTATAAAACTGTGCAGTGGTCCCTTTATTTTGTGCCAAAGCAAATATATATTATTCACACAGTTGTGCTCAAAAGTTTACATACCCTGCCAGATATTTTGCTTTCTTGGCCTTATTTAAAATAATATGAATGATAACACAAACTCTTTTTTCCACTTATGGTTAGTGGTTGAGTGAAGCCATTTATTGTCAAACTATTCTCTATCATTGAGCCACTCTGGGGAGAACTCAAATACACAGTTCATGCAAGAAAGTCCAGGAATTTACAGGAACTGGAGGCTTTTTGCCAAGAAGTATAGACAGCTTTACCATCTAAGGGTGGAAACACATCTATGCGAGTAAAATCGGTCCGACTGGGCTGAAAAAAAATTCGGCTGATTTCACGTTAGTTAGTTAGTTCACGTTAGGTCCGAGTGCAACGCAAGTGCGATGCTTTTTCTGAATAAATTAATGATTTTACTAGCGTGTGTAATGCGTGTGTAATGCGTATTTTTTACTATGTCATCTGCCATTCAGCGCTGCTACATGGCCGCTGACAGCAGACACAGACAGAGCCGCACAATGAAAATGAACTCGGGTGAACTTCACCCGACTTCATTGTCATGCTGCGGCTCTGTCTGTGATCGCTAATCCCCTGAGTGACTGAAGTTAGCAGCCCTCTCTCATACTCACCGATCCCCGGCGCGGCACTGCACGGCATTCACACTGCTGCGGCGGCTTTTACTATTTTGAAAAAGCCGGCCACTCATTAAACAATCTCGTATTCCCTGCTTTCCCCGCCCACAGGCGCCTATGATTGGTTGCAGTGAGACACGCCTCCATGCTGAGTGACAGGTGTCTCACTGCAACCAATCACAGCAGCCGGTGGGCGGGTCTATACTGTGCAGTGAAATAAATAAATAATTAAAAAAAATGGCGTGCGGTTCCCCCCAATTTTAATACCAGCCAGATAAAGCCATATGGCTGAAGGCTGGTATTCTCAGGATGGGGAGCTCCACGTTATGGGGAGCCCCCCAGCCTAACAATATCAGTCAGCAGCCCCCAAAATTGCCGCATACATTAGATGCGACAGTTCTGGGACTGTACCCGGCTCTTCCCGATTTACCCTGGTGCGTTGGCAAATCGGGGTAATAAGGAGATAATGGCAGCCCATAGCTGCCACTAAATCCTAGATTAATCATGTCAGGCATCTATGAGACACCTTCCATGATTAATCTGTAAATTACAGTAAATAAACACACACACACCTGAAAAAATAATTTATTAGAAATAAAAAACACAAACAAATTCCCTCATTACCAATTTAATAAGCCTCAAAAAGCCCTCCATATCCGGCGTAATCCACGGACCTCCAGCGTCGCTTCCAGCATGAAGGTGACAGGAGCTGCAGCAGACACTGCCGCTCCTGTCACCTCCACGCAGCAACTGAGGTGAGTATCGCGATCAGCTGAGCTGTCACTGAGGTTACCCGCTGTCACTGGATCCAGCGGTGGCCGCGATTAACCACAGTGACACCTCAGTAGATCGCGCTACTCACCTCAGTTGCTGCGTGGAGGGGACAGGAGCGGCGTTGTCTGCTGCAGCTCCGGTCACCTCCATGCAGCAAAGCTGGAAGCAACGCTGGAGGTCCGTGGATTACGCCGGACATGGAGGGCTTTTTAGGGCTTATTAAATTGGTAATGAGGGAATTTGTTTGTGTTTTTTATTTCTAATTAATGATTTTTTCAGGTGTGTGTGTGTTTATTTACTGTAATTTACAGATTAATCATGGAAGGTATGTCGGGGAGACGCCTGACATGATTAATCTAGGATTTAGTGGCAGCTGTGGGCTGCCATTAACTCCTTATTACCCCGATTTGCCAACGCACCAGGGCAAATCGGGAAGAGCCGGGTACAGTCCCAGAACTGTCGCATATAATGTATGCGGCAATTCTGGGCGGCTGCTGACTGATATTGTTAGGCTGGGGGGGCTCCCCATGAGAATACCAGCCTTCAGCCGCATGGCTGTATCTGGCTGGTATTAAAAGTGAGGGGGACCGCACGCCGTTTTTTTTAATTATTTAATTATTTATTTCACTGCACAGTATAGACCCGCCCACCGGCTGCTGTGATTGGGTGCAGTGATACACCTGTCACTCAGCGTGGGGGCGTGTCTCACTGCAACCAATCATAGGCAAAAGCCGCCGCAGCAGTGAGAAAGCCGTTCAGCGCCGCGCCGGGGATCGGGGAACGGTGAGTATGAGAGAGGAGGGGAAAATGACCGACAGACTGTGAGAGAGAGACAGAGATAGTGACGGACCGACAGAGAGAGAATAGAGACCGAGAGGGAGAGACCGACTGACAGAGAATAGTGATTGACAGACATTGTGAGACATCGCTCGTTTCCAGTGTTTTAGGAAACATGCGAGAAATGTATTTAGAAAATCGGATGTCACTAGGATGGTGTGAGTGCCGTCCCGTGACATCCGATTATTTACTCGCTCCCATAGACTTCCATTGGAGAGACTCGCAGTAGAAACTCGCAAAAAAGCAGCATGCTGCGATTTTTTTCTCAGTCCGATTGGACTGAGAAAGAAATCGCAGATGAGAGCTGAATCATTCACTAACATGTGTCCGATTCCAATGCGAGATTTTCTCACATTGCTCTACTGCGAGAAACTCGCAAGTGAGAAGCAGCCCTAAGAAAATAAATAGCCTCATCCACAACTATTACAAAAGACTTCAAGCTGTCATTGATGTTAGAGGGGGCAATACACGGTATTAAGAACTGGGGTATGTGAAATGTTGATCAAGGTCATTTGGATGTTTTTGGTTGTCATGATTTAAAAAGAGAAAACACAGTAGTTTGACGATAAATGGTTCAACCAACCACTAACCATGAGAGGAAAAGAAGATTTTGTGTTATCATTCATATTCTATGAAAAAAGGCCAAGAAAGCAAAAAATTTGCCGGGGTATGTAAACTTTTGAGCGCAACTGTATATGTAAAAAATCCTTGTTTTGAAGATAGAGGGAAAAAAAACATGCTTTTTCTTGCTATGGTAAATGTCTTCCACCATGGCAAGGTTGCATGATGTGAAAAATATGGCTAGAAGGGAAGAACAGACGTTGCCAGGACAGATTTTAGTCAGTAGTCACGGATGAACAGAGATTAACTGAGGTAATGTGGGTGGATTGCAGGTTTTGCAAACAAGATCATTAGGTCATTGTGTTCCCCCTTCAGTGGGAGGGTACAGGTAATTAATTGTGACTACTGACTATACAATATTGCAATGTCTGATGTGGAACCTCTAATACTCGTGTTACAGAATTAAATAGATAACACTAGTCTTCATCAATTTTAGTGACTGCACAATAACACCTGATCATTGTAAATTTTAGTATAATGAATCAAAATATTACATTCATTTTTTCCAGTCATTTATTCTAGTCAGATTCGGTCTTTGGTGCAGTGTACCCTGCGTTGATTGCATACATAGAGAGCATTATGGGCACCCCCCAGTATGCAGAGTATGTATTGAGTGTCTATAAAGTGGAATAAAACCTGGCTCAACAAGGGTAAGTTGGTGCCACCGAGAAAAAAAGGCCAATATAGCTAAATATAAACCCAGGCACACAAAAATGAGTAATCAAGAAAACGGGAGAATATGTAATTCTTTTGTTCTGCTTTTTATTCATGCAAAGGTTTGAAAATAATAACGTTTCGGCATTATTTCCAGGCCTTTATCAAAATGGAAATATCAAAAAAACTGACCCGCACATCCAACAAATGTGAACAGGTGCTAACTGAAAAAACATAGTAACTATAAATGCATACACTATGGGGGAGATAAGGTATGCACACCAGTGACTATGGAAGGGGAATACAAGTAATAGCAGAAACTGCTGTGTGAATACTGACATGAAAAATTCAATAGCTATATGGAAGAATGAAATGTGAAAAATGGAACCTGCATTACTGCCATGAATATATGAATAAAGAGAAATTTAGCTACTGAATTGATCAATGCAATAGAGCCCCAACACTACGCCAAAGTATTTCTCTACGTTGGGGTCCCTAGCTTATGTGTGTCCTCTCATGCAGTTAAAAAACTTACCGTGTATGGGAAGCTGAGACCCAGGCTATATATACGATGTGGATTGGCAATAGGTGTGTGTGGGGAGGGTTCACAAACGAAAAACTACTAACATTAAGGAATAACGTTTGGAACTCCATTCTATGTCTGAACTGGGTGCAAAAACCTAAAAAACATCACTATGGGGGAGATAAGGTATGCACACCAGTGACTATGGAAGGGGAATACATGTAATAGCAGAAACTGCTGTGTGAATACTGACTCTATTTCTCTTTATTCATATATTCATGGCAGTAATGCAGGTTCCATTTTTCACATTTCATTCTTCCATATAGCTATTGAATTTTTCATGTCAGTATTCACACAGCAGTTTCTGCTATTACATGTATTCCCCTTCCATAGTCACTGGTGTGCATACCTTATCTCCCCCATAGTGATGTTTTTTAGGTTTTTGCACCCAGTTCAGACATAGAATGGAGTTCCAAACGTTATTCCTTAATATAAATGCATACAGTCGCACACTGAAAAAGCCAAAAATGTACAAGGGAAAATATGGCACTGCATTACTGCAAAAGAGAGATATTTAGTTTATGTATTGGCCAATGCATGTAAGCCCGGACACCAACGGCAAGGTATATCTCTGTAATCCGGGAATGTAATCCACGGTGATGGCGGCCAAAAGGGTGGTTGATGTCAAGAAGGGAAGAGTGCCTGTGAGAGTGCTGAATTGTGGGGAGGAAGAAGTCAGGCTTCCCCGTTACGCCACACTGGCCAAGTTGCTTACCCTAGACCCTCACACCATTCACGAGGCCACCCCACCTACCTCAGCACCCCCTGTCAGTAACCACATACCCTCCGAACAGCTAGAGACGTGGTGCCAGGAATTACATATAGGCACCGAAACCACACCCATGCATCACAAAGAGGGGGTACACAGGGTGGTACAAGAGTATGGACAGGTTTTCAGCAAACACCCATTAGATTTTGGGAGAAGTAAAAGGGTTCAACACCATATCCCCACAGGCCTACATCCACCAATCAAAGAGAGATATAGGCCCATCACGCAACCACACTACCAATGCGCTAAAGACATGTTGAGGAACATGAAGGAGGCAGGGGTCATTCGGGATTGTTGTAGTCCCTGGGCAGCCCCACTGGTGCTGGTGAAAAAGAATGACTGCATCATGAGAATGTGTGTGGATTACCGGAAGATCAACCAGATAACGCACAAGGATGCCTATCCTCTCCCCCGTATCGAAGAGTCGCTAGCTGCGCTGAGAACAGCTAAATTCTTCTCTACCCTTGATCTTACCAGTGGATACTGGCAGGTGGCGGTCGCCCCCGAGGACCGTGAAAAGACTGCATTCGCTACTCCCATGGGACTCTGTGAGTTCAACAGCATGCCGTTCGGGCTGTGCAATGCCCCCGGAACCTTCCAGCGGCTCATGGAGTGTTGCCTGGGACATCTCAATTTCTAATCCGTCTTGCTGTATCTGGACGATGTGATCGGATACTCCCAGACATACGAGGCCCACCTGGAGCACCTGAAAGAAGTGTTTGCGTCCCTTGCCAAATATGGGATGAAGCTGAAGCCCTCCAAGTGCCATCTACTGAAGCCTAAGGTACAGTACCTCGGACACGTGGTGAGCGCCGAAGGTGTCACCCCTGACCCCTAGAAGATCACGGCTATCCAAGACTGGCCGAGGCCGACCACAGTGAGATAGGTGAGACAGTTCCTGGGCCTGGTGGGCTACTACCGCCGCTTCATCAAGGGGTATACGAAGATGGCTGCGCCTATGCAAGACCTCCTCGTGGGACAGACCAAGGGTGGCAGGGCCCCTGGGCCTCCATTCGTGTGGGAGGAGAAGCATGAAGAGTCCTTCCACCAGCTGAAGACGGCCTTGACGGGAGAAGAGGTCCTGGCGTACCCCGACTACAGCCTTCCGTCCGTCCTTTACACCGATGCCAGCAACGTGGGCTTGGGAGCAGTCCTGTCCCATGTCCAAGACGGGAAAGAAAAAGTGATCGCCTACGCCAGCAGAAAGCTCCGGCCCACGGAACGAAACCCCAAAAATTACAGCTCTTTCAAGCTGGAGTTCCTGGCCCTGGTGTGGGCAATCACCGAGAGGTTCCGAGATTACCTCGCAGCGGCAAAATTCACCGCTTACACGGACAATAATCCGCTAACCCATCTGGATACGGCCAAGCTGGGCGCTCTGGAGCAACGGTGGGTAGCCAGGTTGTCTAAATACGACTTCACTATTAAATACCGAGCTGGCCGCAAGAACACCAACGCGGACGCGTTATCCCGGATGCCCCACCTGCCAGATGGGGGGCCAGAAGACGACGACCTCGAAGAAATCGAGTTGCCTGCGTTCCATCCGCCGCCGGTCGAAAAACTATACGTCAAACAACAACAGGTGGCCCTGGACCCGTTACCCAATCAGGGATGGCAAGAAGCCCAAGATCAAGCGCCTGCTGTCCAGCTGGTTAAGACCATGATCGAGCAAGGCTCCTCCGGAATGGATCCGACAGCTCCCTCTGAGGCCCAGAGCCTGTGGAAAGAACGGGCTCGGCTATACCTGCATGAAGGGAAGCTGTAATCGGGGGCTGATTAACCTGAAGACTCACGAGAAGGTTCGTCAGGCCAGCGTGCCCAAAGTCCTACGAGCATACAACGATGGCGCCGGGCATTTCGGCTGGAAAAAGCTGGAGATGTTGCTGAGAGAACGGTTCTATTGGAGTGGGATGCGAGAGTCTGTGGAGGCCTGGTGCCGGGAGTGCGGCCCCTGTGTGCTGAGAAGGAAGGACAACACCAGCCAAAGGGCCCCTCTACATGCGATCGTCACCCATCAACCGCTGGAATTGGTTGCACTGGATCACGTCAAGCTTACACCTAGCCGGAGCGGATACACCTATGCCTTGACCATCGTCGACCACTACTCTAGATTCATCGTGGTTGTTCCAGTCAAGGACTTGACCGGCCGTACCGCGGCTAGATCATTCCAGGCTTATTTCTGCCGACCGCACGGCTACCCGAAGAGGGTGCTTACGGACCAGGGCTCCGCCTTTGAAGCAGAAGTATTTCAAGAATTCTGTCAATTGTACGGTTGCAAGAAGATCAGGACCACGCCATATCATGCCCAGACTAACGGGATGTGCGAAAAGATGAGCCACCTGGTCCTGGATCTCCTCAAGGTGATACCGCTGGAAGAGCGAAACCTGTGGCCAGAGAAGCTACCTGACCTGATTGACATGTACAACAACGTCCCCAGTAGTTCTACTAAATGTACCCCGGCGTATCTGATGAGAGCCCCGACCGGGCCGGCTGCCGGTGGACCTAGAAATGGACTTGGAAGCTCCCAAGGCCCTTCCTTCAACTACAGGCTGGGATGCCCGACGGCAAATCCAGTACCGACAGGTTCAGGAATACGTGGAGAGGAACCTGTGTCAGAGCCGAACAAAACAGGAACAGCGCTTTAACAAATGGGCCTCCGCCACCCCCTTTGAGCCCGGGGATGTGGTGCTGAAATGGAAAAGAAGAACCCATAAGCTCGATGATCAATGGGAGAAGACCCCGTATGTCATCCAGCCTACTGAATGGGAGAATGAAAAGGCCTATCGGATTAGTCGTGACCAAGGAAAAACCGCGGCTACGGTCTCCAGAGATCACTTGAAAAGGTGTCCACCCCGTTTAAGGCTGACAGATGAAGTTCCAGTCCCGAAACCGAGTGAGAATAAAGAAGGAGAGATGATCCATACAGTGATGGGTGACTTTCCAGCAGACTGGCCGATGCAGAACGGTGCGGTGCTTGTTCCGGTGGTAATGTTCCCACAACCCGTGGAAGAAATGGAAACGGAGAGAACCGCCAGCGAACCGTCTGAGCCAGCGCCCTGGGATGCACCTATGCCCGATCCCCATGGGTCTCCAACAGCCATATCTGTTACATGGGAAGAGGAACCAGCTGCTTTCTCTGTTCCCCTGCCCTCCACTAACGACATTGGGCCCAGAAAGTCCACACGCCCCAACCTAGGTAGGCCCCCACTTAGGTACAGGGAAACTACCATCTAGGGGTGCAAGGTGTTAACCATGTAAATAAGTAAATGAATGAATCAAACCGAGTGTTCACCTGATTGTCTGCCTGATTACCGTCCGTTTAAGACAAGTTGTCCCCGGAGGGACCCTTTGTGTTTTGTTGCTGCATGAGAGACTACTCATGGACAAAGCCGAGAACTGGCAGGCCACCCACGAACTTGTGGGATTGTAAATAATGTTATGGGCTGTTTTCCGTCAGTGTCGCCTCCGGAGAGGCAGATTGGAGGAGGGACCCGCAGCGGAGCAGGCTGGGGTCCGGCCACCACCTGGACCGGTGGCCATCCTCCGGGGGTCAGGGGTCCCCCTGGACGTGGGGTCCCCTGAAGTGCGCATTACCGTACTCGTTCCCGCTCGGGCAGCCTGAACCTGGACTGGGGTAATGGGGTGCTGCCCACTTTTTAGGGGCAGCACCAGGGCTAGGTTGCTTGGGTGGGAGAGCGGAAGACAACCGTCCGTATGTTAATAAAAATGTTTGCAACGTTAAAGCTATGCACCTCCCGTAAGGGAAGATTCCTAAATATACATATGTTGAATATTAAATGTTATTTATCTTTTACAGTTGTAAAAATAAAACCGGTGATGGACGGGCAGCCCGCGGACGGTCTGTGTTTTACCAAGGGGGAGTGTGACGCCCTGGACTAGCCAGGGGTCACAGACTGCAACAACATGCACACACACCCACCCTAGGCAGTTACAGCATGCAAACAAAAATCCTTGTTGCCTCCCTCCAGGGGCTGATGTCCAGGTGGTTGGCCCCGCCCATCGAGGAGTTCACAGTCCTGGAGGCAGGAAAAGGAGAGCAGATAGTGTTTGGAGGTGGAAATGGAAGGAGTAAACTACTGCGGTGTCTGGGTTGGAGCCCAGGCACCTAAAGCAAGGTTGGCAGACGGTGGTGGTCGTCTGCAGGAGTGACGGATCTCCGCAGAACTGTAGGACCGGGGTTGGGCGGTGGCCCACCGGTACCAAACCGGGGACCGGAGTGAAGTTAGCACACAGGCAGGGCCATCGGACCCGGACCAGGCTTGGAGTCGCCAGCAAAGGTCAAATACCAAGTGTGACCGGAACACCAGGGGTTTCCTAACAACCCAAGTCCCGTTAGAAGGCAACCGCTCACACCGTGAGGATATACAGCCACCGCCAAGGCTAGAGATCCAAGGGCCAGCGCCTGCGGGCAAAAGGGCTCCTACGGCACCTAAATGCCGGGGAGCGGACTACCATTTGGGGAACCATCGGAGTCAACCAAGTACACAGGTGCAGGGAAAGACAGCCACCATCAGCCGTCCGGGGAGAGCACAACATCAGCACTGCAGCCGGCTGCGGGACCCGTCCATCCAGCCGTTTGGTTTACCAGAGACTCTGTCATTGACTATCTGAGTGAGTACACCAGTGCCGTCCGGCACCGCGCCGCGCTGTCCCTGCGACCCTGCACCCCCACCGGTCAAGCCACCCCGTCAACTCCATCGGGCCCCGGGAGCACCTACCCACGGAGGGGAAAACATCCTCGATGCCCCCTGTCATCTCTCCCAGGATTCCCGTCACCGGCAGCGGTGGTGCCACCGTCACCACACACCGTGGGTGGCGTCACGGACAATCTCCCCACACCAATCATTCCCCTTTCACTCACAGGCGAGGAGCGCCGCTCGAGTCCCCCGATCCGGCCCACCGCTCGAGCCACCGAGCAGCAGCACCAGCAGCAGCAGCGCCAGACCGAGTGTTAGCGAGCGCAGCGTCCCGCCGCCCGCGACATATGCGATGAACGGATTTTCATTCAATCGCAATCGCACATACCTGTCACACCCTGCAATGTACCTTACAATGCCGGATGTGCGTCACTTACGACGTAACCCCGCCGACACATTGTAAGATACATTGCAGCGTGTAAAGCAGGCTTAAGGCCAAACACAATGAGAGAATCACTGATGCTGATCACCACTGTGTTTTCTAGTTTGTTAGACAATCACTATTTTTTTAGAGGAAATGCTGAACCCCCATAAACCTGAGCGGCCATTAGAAATGTAAAGGTGTAATTTCACCAACATATCTACCATGTCACCCAGGATGAGTGTTATTAGTGACACACACACCACATTGCAGTGTCTCAGTATCTTCTATTTCTCCACTCTCATTTATTATATTATTTAGAATTATTAATAATAATAAAAAATACAAAAAATAATAAAATGCTGTGAGGCCCTGGACAAGCCAGGATGTCACAGATACTGCAACAACACACCCCACACCCCGGCTAGGCACATCAAAGTCAGACAAAAGTCCTTGTTGCCTCCCTCCAGGGGTTGATGTCCACACCAGGGTGTGGAGCCAGGCGGTTGGCCCCACCCACCGAGGAGTTCACGGTCCTGGAGGCGGGAGGTTAGTGCAGTTTGAGAGTTGAGAGAGTGAAGTAGTAGTGGAGCAGACTGACCGTGTCCGGGTACGTGGCCCGGGCACATACAGCAAGGTTGGCAGACGGTGGTGACCGTCTGCAGGAGGGACTGATTGACGTGAACCATAAGGACCGGGGACGGGCGGTGGCCTGCCGGTACTGGACCGGGGAGCGAAGAGAAGCCAGCACCATTCGGCAGGGCCTACAGACCCCAACCAGGCTTGGAGTCGCCGTAAAACCGGTCAAATCCGTTAGCGAAAGGAACCTCCGGGGTTTCCCAGCAGTCAAGACCCGATTGAAGGCAACCACTCAAACCGTGAAGGGAAATACAGTCACCGCCAAGGCTACAGTTCCCAGGGCCAGAGCTTGCGGGCAAAAGGGGCTCCCTCAGCATCCATCCAAGCTGGGGAGCGGGTTAACGGTGGGAAGCCATCAGAGCCGAGAACATAACACAGGTGCAGAGAAAGGCAGTCACCGCCAACTTACCGGGAGAGAAACCACCGCAGCTGTCTGTGGGACCCGTCCATCCAGCCGTTTGTTTTACCGGAGACTTTGCATTCATCATTGGCTGAGAGAGTACCACTGTGCCATGCGGCACCGCGCTGCCCCCGCGACCCTGCACCTCCCCAGGTCCCGTAACCCACCTGCCATCCACCTTCACCAGGCCCCGGGACAACCAACCCCCCTACCCACGGAGGGGAAAAACAACATCCAAGCTGCTCCCCATCATCGCTCTCGGGATCCCCGTCAAGAGCAGCGGTGGTGTCACAACCTCACCACAACCGTGGGTGGCGTCACGGACAATAAATTCTTAAAACCATTCCCCTTTTCACTCACGGGCGAGGAGCGCCGCTCGAGTCCCCGGATCCGGCCCACCGCTCGAGCCACAGAGCAGCCAGCGAAGCAACCCCGAGCCGGAACCCGAGCGTGGTAAGCACAGCGTCCTACTCCCCGCCCGCGACAACTCATATATTGTTTATTTTTTGGGGTGAGGGGTTCAAAAGAGATTATTCCAGAATTTTGCCATTAAGCGCTTTGAAAAGTTGCACTTTTTTTTCACAGCGCAGGAGATGTGTAAGAAGTTTGCAACTTTTGGAGTGAGGCTCACGCCAGTTTTCAGATGTTCCTGACTCATTAAAGGATTTTCCCCACAAACAAAGTCAATTTTAATCCATAGATTTTGGATTAATAATAATTTCCACAATTGGACGGGTTTAAAAAAAAAGTTCCTGTTCTGAGATAATCTTATATATGTGCCCCTGCTATGTACTGTGTAATGGCCGTGTCTGACCGTACAGGGACAAGGTGTGATCATACCACAGCTCCTGGGCAGGGGAGAAAGCAAATGGGAGTATACAGACAGTACAGCGCGGGATCACAGCTTACCTGAAAGGAAGAATAATTTTTGATCCCGTACTGTAATGTCTTTAATACTCTTTTGCTTTCTCCCCTGCCCAGGAGCTGTGGTATGATCACACCATGTCCCTGTACGGTTATAAGATTATCTCAGAACAGGAACTTTTTTTTAAACACGTCCAATTGTGGAAATTAATTATTATTCCAGGATCTATGGATTAAAATCAACTTTAAAATTAAACTTTGTGGGGAAAATCCTTTAATGAGTCAGAAGCATCTGAAAAGTGGTGTGAGCCTCACTCTGAAGTTACAAAATTATTGCTCAACTCCGATCTATTGATCATAATGAACTTTGCCCATGGGAAAATCTCTTTAAGAGACATACGCCTCCCAAAGAATCAAAACGGTCTGACTCCAGCACGACCCCTCATCAAGACTGGCATCATAACCGCTAATCCTGATGAATTGGGGAATAAATCTTTACTTGAAAGCTTTAAATGGAAGAGAAAAGTGGTGTCTGCAGAGAGGAGGTCATGTGACTGGCAGGTGCCGGCAGGTGAGTGGCAGTTACTGGTCACTACGGCAACTGAACACTTCTTGGATTGAGAGTTTTACATTTTGCAGGATTTCCAGGATTACACCACACTTTACTGATCATCGTGTGGTGAGTATCATTCTTTGTACCCCATGTACAGTACATACAGCACAATACACTCACATCACACAGTCTATATGCACAGAGATAAGGAGAGAACTGTTCCCATGACTTGGAAGGAGCTGTATAACGTATTTCTAATGTGAATCTTAATGAAATCCTCTCAGCAGATAAAACTCTGCAGATAAATGCTGTGTTACATAACGTGTGGCCGTCTAATTGGAAAAAGGAAAACAATGAATTTCTCTTCTCCCTGCAGCCGCTCACTTCCAGCTCTTGGGGCGGCCCCAGGGCAGTGACCAGTCAGCGATCACTACACAGCGAGCGATGGGTGAGATTACAGAGCCCTCACTGTGTGGTGATCACTGACGGATCACCGCCCTGGCACCGATGATTGGAAGTGAGCGGCTGCAGAGAGAACATCATTTTTTTCTCCCTGAGTCACACTTCCTATTACATTGCTGCACATGGTTAAACCAGTATTTATCTACAAATAGCTCCTTTGCCTGCAGATTACTGGCATTTTATTGCAGACACTTTTCCTTCTACGGCAGTATACCCCTCATGTTTTAAATTTTGTTGGAAACTGATCATAAGACTATTTACATCATATGCAGACATTTGTTTAATGTATACACTATGTGTTTGTTAAAATGACTCGTATAGAATAATTGTATTAAAGTAATCAACATTTTCTACCTACAACCTCTCCAATTTTTTCTTTAATTCCTTTTCTTCTTTCTTTCTCCTCCTCTTCCTCTGTGTTGATTGAGGATGGGAAAAGAATACATAAGTGCTGTAAAGTGTACGTGTTTGTACAAAACTTTTATTAAATAACCAATAAAGTTACTATTAAATTAAGAAAATTAAAATGTTAATTGTACACATTTTTTCTGCTCTGGATTCCTGAGGTGACAGATGCCCCTGTGTATTATTGGTCATAGGATATGCTTTGCTTATACAGTATGTCTCAGTATATACATTAACCTTGACAATGTGCACGATTTCCGTTTTTGCGGTTTCAATTTTTCCTTTTTCCTCCACTTCTTCCCAGAGCCATAACTTTTTTATTTTTCTGTCTTCATAGACATATGATGGGGTTTTTTCAGGGTCGTCTTGTACTTTTGAATGACACCGTTCATTTTATCACATAGTGTACTAAAATACACTATATGGTGAAAGGCCCTGGCAATATGATTCTTCTATCAGTCTGATTACAGTGATACCAAACATGTCGATTTTTTTTTTACTTTTTTAGTGGTGGGAAAAAAAAAACAACTTGGGGGGGGGGTTTGTTGCCATTTTCTGAGATCCATAATGTTTTAATTTTGTAGACAATCGAGTTGTGTTATGGCTTATTTTTGTTGGGCAAAACGCCATTTTTTGTTTACACCATTCTGGGATAGATATGACGATTTGATTGTTACATCATTTTTATGGTATTGCAGAGACCAAGAAAATGACATTTTGGTTTTCATGACTGTTTTCCATTTACAGTGTTTACCACTGGGTTAAATAATGTTATATCTTGATAACTGCGACTTTTCTGAATGTGGTGATACCATAGACTACTCATTTTTTATTATCTTTATTTTAACCCACTCTCTCCCTGCTAGTTTTCACCTTTGACCAAGCCAATTTTTTCGTGACACATTGTACTTCAAGTTATTGGTAAATTTAGGATGATATTTGTTTGAGAAAATATTTGGTGAAATTTTTTTCAAAATTTTAATTTTTAATGTCCTTAAGCCAGAGAGTTATATGACACAAAATAGTGAACAAACATTTCCCACATGTCTACTTTACATTAGCACAATATTTCAAACATTTTTTTGTTAGGAAGTTGGAGGGGTTAAGTTTAATCAACAATTTGACTCTCTAGACCCCTAGGTGGGCGTTTCCTTCCACCTGGTCCCGCCCACTGGTGTGCCTGTCCTGCTTTGGGGGGGTGACTAGGGTTTTGTTGGCTTGGTGTAACCCTGTGAGGGAGAGTGTTGTGCAGGGGTCTATTTGTGTGTGACCACTTGGCGGCGCCAGGGCATCACACTTTTCCTACCTGCAGATATTCTGTATCTGATGCAAGTGTGCCGCCCCCATGCCTGTAGCAGCCGGGCTGCTCGGATCTGGACCCGCTGTGTGTGGCTCGAGGGATCCTCCGGACCCGGGGGTCACGCGGACACGCCAAATGAAAAGGGGGACTTAGTTGTACTGGCTTGACCGTACTCAGTTCGTGATGCCGCCCAGGGTGCATGGGGAAGTGGGACACCACCCCTGCTGTTGTGGGACACCCAGGGGAGATGTAGTGGCAGCTGGATGTTAACCCCTCCGTGGGTAGGGAAGGTTGGCCCGGGACCGAGTGTCTTTGTGCAGGGTATGGTAATGGCAGGGGCCTGCGAGCCCGGACGTATCAGGGGATGGTTGGTTACTCACACTTAAATGAATCACACAAGTCTTTTGGTAAACCAACGTGCTGGTGGCCGGCCTCTGCGACCGGTTGTACTTTGGTCCCCCACCCGGGCTGGTGGTCGCCGTCTTTCCCCTCTGCACTTGTGTTTGTAGATAGGACTTCCAATTTGGAATACGGGAGTCCGCTCCCGGTTTGTTGTGTACCTGAGGAGCCGTGCCTGTTATGCGGGGGCCTATGTGTGACTACCTGGTTTTGCCAGGGCGTCACACACGTCTATGGGGAAAATCTGCACAGAGAAATTTAGTGTACCCGCAGGAGAAATGGACACGCTGCGGATCTGAGACACGCACCACGGTCAGATTACACTGAGAAGCCCAGTGGCCGGAGAGGTCTATAAATCCTTCCACTTTGCAGGCTGAACGGAGCCAGGGCAGAGCCGTGGGCGTAGTGACCCATGACTCACCTTTGCAGGGCAACCAAGGGGTTAATTGCAGTTTGGGAAAAGAGCGGGGTTTTCTGCAGGGTCAGGAGTTTAAGGGGTTGACTTATAGGGCCAGGGGAGGGAATAGGGGGGGGCTGTATATATATATATGTCCAGTGAGAGAGGGGGGGCATCACTTTGGCATGAGGCACCCATAGAGAAAGGTCCCCGTGTCACCTCACTAGATCTCCCCCCTGACCCGATGGCGACGTTGGCGGAGATCCTGGAGCAGCTGCGGGCTGCTGCTGGCGGCGAGGATGGAGCTGCGGTCAGAACAGCCATGAGGGAGATCCTGGGAGGCTCTGAACCTGCTGTCGACGCTGACCCCCCTCCGGTCCGGAGCACGCGCAGAGTGAGGGCGCCGGAGCGGTCCTCACCTGATGTGGCTCCTGGTCCTCAGCGGCGCCGTAGGAGCCCCTCCGGGGACCCTCCTCGCAGTACAGCTCCAGCTCCAGCACGCAGGAGCAGGCGGAGGAGGAATCCTTCTAGGCGTCCAGGACCTGCGGTGGTGGGCAGTCCCTCCAGGGATCATGTGACCGGCCCAGCTATCTCTACTGCACAGGGCTACAACAAGATGGCGGCGGTCCTTCCTGGCGATGCTCCAGTCGGGGGGGACTGCTGGACGGCGAGGAGATGGGAGTGCTGCAGGGCCCACAGGGTCTGAAGTCAGGAGGACAGCGGATCCAGGAACCTTGGCTGCGATGCCAGCGCTGGAACCATCTTCCAGGAGGTCAGTGCGCGCCGGGTCAGAGTCGTCTGACAGGTGTGGGATGCTGCAACGGAGGATGTCATCACTGGCAGGGAGATTGCGGTCCAGGCACGGGTCGCATTCAGGCAGGAGGAGACTGTCGCCGTCAGAGAGGTCAGCACCCCAGGAAAATTCGCCAGCACGACAGGGGCCTGCGTCTGGGAGAAGGTCCTTTCCACGGTCACGGTCGCGTTCCAGGAGGAGGTCACCTTCATGGACACGGGCAGCATCGGGGATGAGCCAGCCCGCATCTCATCATCCAGTCTGCTCCCTGGTCGTCCGACCAGGTTCGAGCGTGGCGGGCTCCCAGGGTCCTCCTGGTCGAGCTGCTGAAGATGCTTTCGTGAGGAGCCATTCCAGAGGGGATCGTCATCCGGAGTCAGGATTTTCGGCTGGTGTGTCTCATGTACCGACGCAGCTTGGTGAGTTTGCCTCTATGTTTTGTATGTCCTCACCTAGTTTAGTTTTCCTGGGGGCAGGAGGTGGCCAGGCGCAGGCAGGGTTGAGCGCGGCGGACGTGGATGTCGGTAGCCTCGGCGACGTGCTGAAGGGTGTGCGTGATTTGTTGGAGCGGCTGGATAGGTCGAGTCGGGGGGCAGTCGGGTCCCCCGTTCCTGCGTGGGTACCGAGCTCTGGGGTGGCAGCGTCGGCTGTTGTAGTTGTGCCGACGGAAAGCGAGGCGGCTGCTGGGGACGGCGTGGCGGCTCCCGGGCAGAAGGAGACGGATAAGGAAGGGAACAGGATTATTTTGGATGATAGGGCCAGAGGGGAGGTGTACGTTTGCTTTGAGGGCCCTCTGGGGGCGCATTTGAAGAAGGAGGTGAAGGAAAAGATTTGGAAGGATGAGTATGTGGAGATTTTTTCCCTCCTTCCTTTGGAGAAGTTTAATCTAGATAAGAAGAAGAAGGATGATAGCAAGAAGGAGGAGGAGGAAAAGCGTAGGTGGCGGCTGATCCCTCAAACGTTTGTTAACTGGTTGCAGGCTTTTGCGATCCTAGCTAGAGTTATTGGCGAAAAGGCGCCGGATAATTGTTCTGGGCTATTCTGTTATATGGATGCCATAGCGGAAGCTCATAGGATTTATGGCGGGCAGACTTGGTTACGGTACGATGAGCAGTTTAGGCAGCGAAAAGCCGTGCGGCCCAGCATACGATGGGATCAGAAGGTTATCGGGTTATGGTTGAAAGTTATGGCACCGGCTCGTTATGGTCAGCCCTTTCACGGGGGGGGGGGCGGGTCGGCCGGCCAACATACCGTTGGGGGAGTGGGGACCCAGGCAGGTGGCATTGGAACAAAGGCAGGGGTGTGCTGGCAGTTTAACGATAGCCAGTGCAAGTTTGGGAGCTCCTGCAAGTTTAAGCATCAGTGTTCCGGTTGTGCAGGTTCCTCCCACGGAGCGGCTCGTTGCTTTAAGAAGGGAAGGCCCAAAGCAGGGGGAAATTCTGGAAAAGGGGGGGAGCCCAGTGAGGCTTCTCGAGATGGCCCCTTATCTAAATAGATACCCTAGGCGGGACAAGACAGTGTTATTGGAGGACGGTTTTTGTGTTGGTTTTAGGATCCCCCCCCCTCCTCATGTTGTTCCGTTTCAGTTAAAGAATTTGTTGTCAGCGCGGCGACACCCGGAGGTGGTGACTAAAAAGCTACTTGGCGAGGTTGCTCGTGGTCGGATGGCGGGTCCTTTTGCATCCCCCCCCATTCCGAATTTGGTTGTATCGCCGCTAGGGGTCGTCCCAAAGAAGGCGCAGAAAAAAATTTCGGCTAATTCAGCATTTGTCGTTCCCCAAGGGTTTGTCGGTGAATGATGGCATTGACCCTGACCTCTGTTCGGTGGTTTATACCTCGTTTGACGCAGCTGTCAGATGGGTTCGGAAATGTGGTAGGGGAGCATTGTTAGCAAAAACGGACATCGAATTGGCTTTCCGTTTGCTGCCGGTGCATCCTGAGAGCATGCATCTGTTGGGTTGTTTTTGGGACGGATCCTATTTTGTTGATCGTTGTTTGCCTATGGGGTGTTCCATTTCTTGTGCTTATTTTGAAGCGTTCAGTTCTTTTTTAGAATGGGCAGTGTGTGACGTGGCTCAGCTCTCGTCGGTGATTCACTATCTCGACGATTTTTTGTTCATTGGTCCTGCCGAGTCGGCAGTTTGTCAGACATTGTTGAGGACTATGGAATGGTTGTCTGACCGGTTCGGGGTTCCCTTGGCTCAGGATAAGACGGAAGGCCCGTGTACTTGTCTGAATTTTTTGGGCATCACTATTGATACTGTGATGATGGAGTGCAGGCTGCCGGAGGAAAAAATCTCAGCTTTGCATGCGGAGGTGAGTTCGGCTGTTCGCCTTAAAAAAATTCAGTTGAGGGATCTTCAGTCTTTGTTGGGTAAGCTGAATTTTGCTTGTCGTATCATGCCCATGGGCCGGGTTTTTTCACGTAGGTTGGCGTCGGCGACGTCGGGGGCGCATTCCCCCAGACATTACATAAGGTTGACCCAGGACCTTAGGGAGGATTTGGCTGTTTGGGGCACTTTTTTGGAGAAGTACAATGGCCGGTCGCTAATGATTGCAGAAGTGGTAGATGATTTTGATTGCGAGCTTTTCACCGACGCAGCAGGTGGTACGGGCTTTGGGGCTTACTTCGGAGGTAGGTGGTGCGTGGGGGAGTGGCCGATGACGTGGCATGAAGCAGGGTTTACGCGGAATTTGACGTTGTTAGAGCTGTTCCCGATTGTGGTGGCGGTGTCCGTTTGGGGAGATCATTTTAGCAACAAAAAAATCCGCTTTCACTGTGACAACATGTCGGTTGTCATGGCGATTAACATCTTGTCTGGTTCGTCTCCTCCGGTTGTCCGCCTGTTGCGGTATTTGGTGTGCGGTGTCTTTGCCTTAATGCGTGGGTTGTGGCAGCGCATGTACCGGGGGTCGAGAACTCCATTGCTGATTCCCTTTCACACTTACAGTGGGATCGTTTTTGGAGCCTGGCGCCGGAAGCAGAGTCCGCCGGCAGCAACTGGCCGGCGGAGCTCTTGGAGTTGGTGTTCGAGAGGCGAGCTCGTTGATCAGAGCGTCATTGGCTCCTGGTACGTGGGCTGCATATGAAGCAGCCTGGAGGGACTGGATGAATTGGAGGCAGGAATTTGGGGTTGGGGAGTCTGAGGAGGATTCTATCGGTGCCTTGCTTTGTCGGTTGTGTAGGATGGCTTCGGATCAGTGGTCTTTTTCCAGGGTTAATCGGTTTTTGGCGGGGGTTTCGTTTGGTTGTAAATTGCAGGGGGTAGTGGATATAACAAAGAATTTTCTTGTTCGGCAAGCTGTGAGGGGCTTGAGAAAGGGGGTTCATAGACCGGACAGTCGGAGGCCGGTGTCATTCCAGCTGCTGGAAGAGCTGGGTGCTCAGCTGGAGCGAGTGTGTGTTTCACACTTTGAAATGGTTCTGTTTCAGTTGGCATTTTCATGGGCTTTCTTTGGAGCTACGAGGATAGGCGAGTTGGTATCCCCAGCGTCATCCCGGGCGGGGGGCGTTTTGGGAGAGGACACGGTTGTGTCCGGGGACACTGTGGAGTTTTGGATCCGGCGGTCTAAGACAGATCAATTTGGTCGTGGGAGGAGGGTCACTTTATGGGCGTTGGCGGGGTCCCCTATGTGCCCTGTATCCTGTTTTAAACGGTATTTAGAACTGGGGGTCGACCGCCCGAGCCCATTGTTGAAGCATCAGGATGGATCGTTTTTGTCCAGGTACCAGTTTGTGGCGGTTTTTCGGAAATGTTTGGAGAGGTTGGGGTTGCGGGTGGACAAGTTTTCAGCCCACTCGTTTCGGATCGGGGCAGCGACTGAAGCTGAAAGATGGGGGCTCCCGGCGGAGACGGTGCAGATAGGCAGGTGGGAGTCGAAGAGGTTCAGGCTGTACGTCCGCCCCCATTTGTTGTAGGAGTCTGGGCGTTTTCTCTGGACTGGTGGTGTATATTTAAAAAAAAAATCTCTGCAATGTTGTTTTTACAGTTTAATGATCGTTATTGATGCGTGTCAGTTTTTTCGGTTTTGTTACACCCCTCCCCCCCTCTTTTTGTTTTGTTTCCTTTTTATAGGTGATACGCCCCTGGTGTGGATTTTCGGCCATTCTTTTGTTTATTGGGGGGCACTGAGAGCTGATGTGCGGCGGAATGGTCGGCAGTTGAGTTGGTCCAGGAACGAGGTAATCGTTCGTTGGATTGGGGTGAGGGGCATGCACTGGCGGCAGGTGTTGGTGGATTTTCACCGGTTCGCTCGTTTGGATCGCCCCCCTGAGGTGCTGGTGTTGCACATCGGGGGAAATGATTTAGGGGCTCGCCCCTGTCGGGAGTTGATACGGGATATCCGTTACGACCTGCTCCGCCTTTGGGCAATCTTCCCTAAACTCAGGGTGGTTTGGTCGGATATCGTTCCCCGAAAGATTTGGCGGGGGGCTCGGTCCCTGGAGAGGATCGAGAAGACCAGAATAAAGGTCAACAGGGTGGTTGGGAATTTTGTGTCCAGGAATGGAGGAGTCGTAGTTCGGCACAGGGACTTGGAGTCGGGGAGGGGAATTTTTGGCGGTCAGATGGTGTGCACCTGACTGCCGTGGGTATCGATCTGTGGGTCTTGAGCATTCAAGACGGAGTTGAGCGGGCACTTGTTTTGGTGGGGTGACTCGCATTATGAGGGGTCAGGTAATGCTCGTGGTGGCAGTTGCGAGGGAGGTTCTTGGAGTCAGTGGAAATGTCGGGGAGGGGGGTGGTACATCGGATAGATGGGGGACCACCACCCTTGTTTATTCTGGTATGGTAATTGCCTGGCGGACTTGGGGGGCTCTACAGGAGTGGTGTCTCCTGAGAGTCAGTTAGGGACACGGTTTTCCGGCAAAAGGTGGTGTCCCCGAGCTTGTGGTCGCGGCTGGGGGCAAATATGCTGGATGGTTTTGGAACATACTTGGTGTCCGCCAGGTTTTGTGGCTCCGAGAACCGCCCTTGCATTGGTATAAATGGTTATTTTATGTGTTATGATGTTTGTTAATAAACCGGGCCGATTTGGCCAATTTATCCAAAATAATAGTGTTGCGTGTTTTATTAGTGGGTGGGATGAATTGGTTATGGTTCGGTGTGAGCCAATGGTGGGGGGAAGCCTCTGCAGTAGGGCAGTCAAGGCTGAACGGAGCCAGGGCAGAGCCGTGGGCGTAGTGACCCATGACTCACCTTTGCAGGGCAACCAAGGGGTTAATTGCAGTTTGGGAAAAGAGCGGGGTTTTCTGCAGGGTCAGGAGTTTAAGGGGTGGACTTATAGGGCCAGGGGAGGGAATAGGGGGGGGCTGTATATATATATATGTCCAGTGAGAGAGGGGGGGCATCACTTTGGCATGAAGCACCCATAGAGAAAGGTCCCCGTGTCTCCTCACTAGATCTCCCCCCTGACCCGATGGCGACGTTGGCGGAGATCCTGGAGCAGAGAGAGTAGCAGAGAGAGCAGTTCCTGAGAACTGTTCCCATGACTTGGAAGGAGCTGTATAACTTATTTCTAATGTGAATCTTAATGAAATCCTCTCAGCAGATAAAACTCTGCAGATAAATGCTGTGTTACATAACGTGTGGCAGTCTAATTGGAAAAAGGAAAACAATGAATTTCTCTTCTCCCTGCAGCCGCTCACTTCCAGCTCTTGGGGCGGCCCCAGGGCAGTGACCAGTCAGCGATCACTACACAGCGAGCGATGGGTGAGATTACAGAGCCCTCACTGTGTGGTGATCACTGACGGATCACCGCCCTGGCACCGATGATTGGAAGTGAGTGGTTGCAGGGAGAACATCATTTTTTTTCTCCCTGAGTCACACTTCCTATTACATTGTTGCACATGGTTAAACCAGTATTTATCTACAAATAGCTCCTTTACCTGCAGATTACTGGCATTTTATTGCAGACACTTTTCCTTCTACGGCAGTATACCCCTCATGTTTTAAATTTTGTTGGAAACTGATCATAAGACTATTTACATCATATGCAGACATTTGTTTAATGTATACACTATGTGTTTGTTAAAATAACTCGTATAGAATAATTGTATTAAAGTAATCAACATTTTCTACCTACAACCTCTCCAATTTTTTCTTTAATTCCTTTTCTTCTTTCTTTCTCCTCCTCTTCCTCTGTGTTGATTGAGGAGGTGGGAAAAGAATACATAAGTGCTGTAAAGTGTACGTGTTTGTACAAAACTTTTATTAAATAACCAATAAAGTTACTATTAAATTAAGAAAATTAAAATGTTAATTGTACACATTTTTTCTGCTATGGATTCCTGAGGTGACAGATGCCCCTGTGTATTATTGGTCATAGGATATGCTTTGCTTATACAGTATGTCTCAGTATATACATTAACCTTGACAACGTGCACGATTTCCGTTTTTGCGGTTTCAATTTTTCCGTTTTCCTCCACTTCTTCCCAGAGCCATAACTTTTTTATTTTTCTGTCTTCATAGACATATGATGGGGTTTTTTCAGGGTCGTCTTGTACTTTTGAATGACACCATTCATTTTATTACATAGTGTACTAAAAAAAGAATATTCCAATTGCGGTGAAATTAAAAAACATAATATTGGGATTGTTTTAATGGCGTACACTATATGGTAAAAGGTCCTGGCAATATGATTCTTCTATCAGTCTGATTACAGTGATACCAAACATGTCAATTTTTTTTTTTTTACTTTTTTTTAGAGGTGGGAAAAAAACCCCAAAACTTGGGGGGGGGGGGGAAGGTTTGTCGCCATTTTCTGAGATCCATAATGTTTTAATTTTGTAGACAATCGAGTTGTGTTATGGCTTATTTTTGTTGGGCAAAACGCCATTTTTTGTTTACACCATTCTGGGATAGATATGACGATTTGATTGTTACAGCATTTTTATGGTATTGCAAAGACCAAGAAAATGACATTTTGGTTTTCATGAATGTTTTCCATTAATAGTGTTTGCCACTGGGTTAAATAATGTTATATCTTGATAACTGCGACTTTTATGAATGTGGGTGATACCATAGACTACTCATTTTTTATCATCTTTATTTTTTAACCCATTCACTCCCTGCTAGTTTTCACCTTTGACCAGGCCAATTTTCTCGTGACACATTGTACTTCAAGTTAGTGGTAAATTTAGGATGATATTTGTTTAAGAAAATATTTGGTGAAAATGTTTTTAAAATTTTAATTTTGAATGTCCTTAAGCCAGAGAGTTATATGACACAAAATAGTGAACAAACATTTCCCACATGTCTACTTTACATCATCACAATATTTCAAACATTTTTTTGTTAGGAAGTTGGAGGAGTTACGTTTATCAACAATTTCTCATTTCTCCAACAAAATTAACAAAAATATTTTTAGGGACCACATCACATTTGAAGTGACTTTGAAAATACCCAAAACTCACATCATTACAATAACAGCACCCCTCAAACTGCTCAAATCCATATTCAACATAGGTAAGGGTGGTTGACCTCGGGGAGATCAACATCCAACACCGGAGACACAATCACGTGTTTCTCAATGCAGTGACACTAGAACAAGGCCCCCTGGGAAAATATGCAAAATAAGAATGCCACGGAGACACCATCACATGTTTCTCAATGCTGGCACGTATTAACCCTGTAGGTGCTTCAAAGGAAATAAGGCAATGTGGAAGGAATAAAAAAAAATGAAAATTTCTTTCCCACAAAAATGTTACTTTAGCCTCAAGTTTTCCATTTTCACAAGGGTAACAGGAGAAAATGCCATGACCTATGCATTTAGTAGGTATTACCTGAGGAAAGCATTGATGTAATGCTGAAACGCGTTGTATCTGAATAACAGGAGCATTGTGAAATATTTTAATAATAAAGCAACTTTAACCTTAATGGAACCTGTGCATTGTCAGCGCTCGCCAGACCGATAATCCAATTACCTACTATATGCACACTCCCTTCTGAGGGATTCGGTCAGAGCTGCAGCAAGACATAGGCACTCCATCTGGAAGTGAAATCTATAGCTGGAGAGCGGTGGGATCGCTGTAACACTCCAGAACCCAGAGTGCCGGGGATCTCAGGAGGGTAACCAGCGGTCCTGTATCCGGACATCTCCAAC
Organism: Anomaloglossus baeobatrachus; assembly: GCF_048569485.1. Classification (NCBI taxonomy): domain Eukaryota; kingdom Metazoa; phylum Chordata; class Amphibia; order Anura; family Aromobatidae; genus Anomaloglossus; species Anomaloglossus baeobatrachus. The sequence goes on along the minus strand of NC_134354.1, from coordinate 368,114,836 downwards.
AAAGATCACGATCTAATAGGATCGACACCAAGGCTCCAAACTCCCAATCCAGACAAGATCGGAGGATCTATACAACTAACACCGGGGTTGTGCGAGGGCGCACAACCTCACCAGGTGAGCAAACCCTTATATATCTAAATTTAATATTAGACCAGCGGGTACTACTCATAAGCGCTATTTTCTCTTTTTAGTGATGACCTATGCATTTGGATGCATTTCAATACATTATACATGCAATCAGTGCAATAAAATATAATGTCTAATATAGGGACTAATTAAAATAAGAAACAAAAACGTCTATCGTTAGCTCTGTGGTGCTGGACTTTCTGCTTGCTGCTGGTATTGTCACATTTAGACAGTGAGATGCAAGGTGTTAACAGGCATGAGTGGAATACAGATCCAATCGTGCATGATAGCAACACGTCAGTTGTTTAAATCTGCTGACATGTGTAGGGAATTGCTGCTGGCGACAGCCACTGGAGATTAACCTATCACAATCCATGACATCTGTGGTGAAGATAATGGAGGGCTGGCCCCTTAGGAGAGCAGCTGGGTGCCTGGGAGGAATATCCGGTGTGAAGGCTGCTGCTTCCTTGTCCTAATAACAAGGCACTCATTACTGCTTCAGGCAACTAGTTCTGCAAGTCTGTCATAGTCAACCTCAGAATCAATTTTGCCCAGACAAAGGCTCTGAATATAAGAGCCCAAACATTGGCAAAAAAAACCAAAAAACGACGGTTTGACTTTTTGCAGAAATCACTAAAGTAAAAAATATTTTCTCACAATCCCACGTGTGCCACAAATTTGTATTATATTGATCATTTTTCTGAGCACCATTTACAATTATAAGGATCAGCAGTCTGATTGCTGATGTATTTCTGTTCATTACAGCTACACAGCTGTGATCACAGAAACACTTACTCGTCACTGGCAGCAGCCGTCCGAGTGAAACAGAGAGTGATTAATGCTAGCTACGGGAGTTATCACATGACCCTGTCCTACCATGACAACCATTCGCTCACATGCTCAATGTCACAGTCATTCTATGCGATGCTGATGAAGCGTGTAGTGTAAGATTTAGGGTAGGGTGGAACATGGATCCACTGTGTGCCTGCAATGCACACATGTCAGTTGTTAAAGTCAGCTGACATGTGTGCAGTTCCCACCACCAGCACCGGTGGAGATTAATACACTATGACTGCATTAGTGACGTAATTTTACTGCCCGCGCTTGTTTAAGGGGTTACACAAATGTCCCATGATGCAATTCCAGACTCAGACTAAGGTCAAATAATGCCTAGAATGCGTTCATGGAGCATTTAGTAAAAATCCTTCAGCTGTTTTTTTTTTTTTAAGTTACCCATGGATTCACTTTATCCTTGTATCCATGTAGCCGGTCAGGTCACTGTCTTACTAGAAGGCCATTCTTACTATAAGAACTCAATCTGAAAGATAATTGATTGCACAGTGAAGCTTGCGTTTCATTTGAACTTCATAATTATACAGTTAAATTGAAAAAAAATAATATATATATATTATTATATCACACACACACACACACACACATACACTTTTAAAATATCTGCAGCATTAAATACATATCAATTGGTGGCAGAATGTCTTTATCTACCAAAGATATGTCCCTCAAAATCAGGACAGTCCAGCAGGATCCAAATACATTGACACAGCAATTACATCACAATGGCAGGTGGTAGAATGTGCAGCTGTATGACATCACAATGGTAGGTTCCAGAATGTGGCAGCACAGGCGCACAGCTAAGGTGCTTTGCACTCACTCACTGCAGGAGAGTAGAGATACATGTGAGTGCTCAGAATGGGGAAAGCGAAGAAGACAAAGGATTTGGAAACCAAAGGATGAGAAGGAAAGCGTGGCGAGAGAAACCAATTAGAGAACATGGACACTGACAGGAGGGGTAAAAGACAAGAAAAAATAATTAAAGGATAACTGCTTCTTAGCGCACCTTCACAGAGCCATGACAAGACTCAGATGTAAATGGAGGACAAGCCATTACAGCAAATCTTCCAGAGACTCAGGACCCAGTCACATCGGCCTGGTGGGCGAGAAAGGTGAGAGAGTTATGGAGAATATATAACATTACTACAACTGTTCTTGTTACCTCCATAGCAACTAGTCAGGCCTCAGCTTTTATTAATCATGGCTGGTTTCTATGGATAACTAGGAGAGGGTTTTGTTTTTTTTAATTATAAAGGTTTGATAAATGAGGAGAGGTTTCACCAGACTAAGTGGGGGGGGGGGGATGGGATAAAATTATATATATATATATTATTATATATAAAAAAAAAATAAATAAATAAATAAATGTCCAAAAAAGGCAAAGTCAGTCTGGAAGGCCTCACATTGTGTTGCTTCACTCTAGGGGGCGCACATGCATTAATGCAGTTCATTTGAATAGGGCCTAATAAGTTAGGGCAGGGGTCTCAAACTTGGCTGAGTATAAGAGTTGCATATCGAAAAAAAAAATTATTGGTGGGGCTGCATTTTTTGGTGGACCCAGTGACATTTTTTAGTGATTCCAAATGTTTATAGAATAAAATATGCAGCACTTTTTTTTTTTTTTTTTTAACATTTTCGCTCGTTTATTATAACAAATGTGCACTTTTTTATTTCAGTATATATAAAAAAGTATTTTCAATGGGGGGAAAAAAAATTGGTTTTCCCCATTTTATCCCCTTCTTGTAAGTAATATTTTTACAATTACCACCATATAGTAATTTAAGCCAACATTTTTGTATTAATGTCTCCCCATCCTGTGTTTAATGTGCCCATATTGTTCCTTGTACTAATGTGCCCATCCTGTTGCAATATCCCTTGTTATTAGTGTAGATGTGTGTATATATGTGCCACAATAGTCACGGGGTCTAGGGGTCTGTAGGCCGCATGTTTGAGACCTCTGAGTTAGAGGGTTCACTTACATTCTGTTAATAGTCCCTTACCCATGTAGCGGAGCTGCGTGTATTAGATATTATATGTGAGCGAGTATGTACTGTGAAGGTATATAAAACATAGATGGGCTCTCATGATTGGTCTGTATGGTTGCTATGATAGGGATTCGTTCACAGGATTGGAAAGCTTTTACATACCTTCTTTATGATTGGCCTTTCAGTTGCCTGGATACTGCAATGCTTTGTGTGATTTGGACAGTTCTGTTACATAGGTGCTGGATTTTGGGACCTGGTGTCTGCTATAGTTGCTCTTTTTAGACATTTATCTGTACAAGTCAGACGGCTGTAACAAGGGCTACCAAACATCAAATAGCATAATCTATCTAGACCCCCCACCAAGACTCTCTCAGTCATGTTTAGGCCCCCCCAGTGATGACTCCCAGCCCTCCCTTGTGGTGTATATGCCTCCTGCCCCTCATGTGTGTATATCCCCCCAGCAGTCTCCAGTGATGTATATGCACCCAGTGTTTCCTGTGATGTCTAGTCCCCCTGTCTTGTCTGGGCCTCATATCAGCCTTCCCAGTCTCGTATAGACCCCTCCCAGCCTCCTCAGTACCATGTAAGCCTCTCCCAACCTCTTTAGTCCCGTATAGGACCCCCAGTTCCATCTAGCCTCCCCAGTCACATTATGCCCCCAAAACCTCCCCAGTAACATCTATGCCCACAGCCCTTCCTGTGATGTATATGCCCCAAGTTCCTGTCTAGGCCCCATCAGCCTCCCTAGTCCTGTATAGCCCCCCCAGTCATGTCTAGGCCCCCAGCCCACCTCAGTAATGTATCTCACCCCAGCATTTCCTATGTGATGTATATACAGCAGACCCACCCCAGCATTTCCTATGTGATGTATATACAGCAGACCAGACGCTGACACAAACCTGGAAAAGCAGTAGTGAGAAGCAATAAGATCAATATCGCCTAATTTCAAAACCCGCACAAAGAAGCAGCTCCAGCACCACACAGTAGGAGGGAGTTCATTGTTTTACCAAACTATAGCAGGGTATTTGTAAGTTCATCATTTTGTGCAGGCTAACGACCAATGATTGTAGAAATTTCCAATTAGCCTCCTGCCCTGATTTGTACAGATGCTCCCAGCACATACAGTACCCAGGGGGCATACTGCTAATAGAGGCATGCAACATGACTCACTTTGGGGCCCATTAGTTAAGGTGGCACGGAGTAAGCAGTGACACTGTGCCCCCATCAAGAATCACACTATCAATTGTATTGGCAATTGGGGACCTGCTAGGATGGGTGAGCCTGCCAGGATGTGGAGGGAACTTGCCAGGATGGGGGACATTTATCAGGATGGGGCCATGATAGGGGACAAATACCAGAATGTAGGAAGTCTATTTCATGACGGTGTCATATTTACCAGGAAGGGGGATGTTAGTACAGGATGGGGGACATTACTACATAATGAAAGGGGAGAGGAACAACTCGTATGTCTTCATAAGATTTAGAGATATTGACACTTTGAAATGTAGATGTGATATTTCAGGATGGAATCGGATTGCATTCTAAGCTAAAATATATGTAATATTATGCCATTTTTTCCATAAAGATCGATCCAACTGCTGTCGCTAGAAAGAGCAGTAGGGAGTGGCTCAGCTTAAATGTGTTGTTAAGCAGGCATGAGCTTGATGCCCCCCTGCTGAAGAGAAGACTGCAAAGGTAAGTTTAAAATCAATTGTTAACATAATAGAATTTGTTTAAATTACCAAGTTGGCACTTTGTAGAAGGAAAAAAAAAAAAAAGTAAAAAAATTGTGTTGCAAGTTTGGCGCACTCAGCCTGTGAAAGGTTTGCCATCAATGCTCTCTCATCACTCTCCCGCTGTGTCTACAGCACTCTGATGTGTCAGAACAGCGAGCGCTATCATGTCACCACTTTGTGCCGCTGTGCTGAGATGTGACGAAAGCAGCAGTTCAGTAGACTTGCTGAGGAGATCGGAGAGCGGAGAAGAAGTGAGTTTATGTATCACGGTGGCCAGACGACTATTGGGGCTGCAACACTACTATATGGGGGTTGCCTAAGGGTATGTGCGCACGTTGCTTTTTTACCTGCTTTTTTGCTGCTTTTTCTTCTGCGCTGTTTAATGCCAAAATGGATGTGTTCTTCTATTCAAGCAAAGTCTATTGGGAATTTGGGCTTCTTTGTTCACACTATGTTGTTCAAATATGCTGCCTTTTTGTGGCAAGAAGTTTGGTCAAAAACTCAGCTTTGCAGTGCAAAACCACAATGGCCCAAAA